>NC_091701.1:41097500-43497500 GCF_041296265.1 Equus caballus
AAATAATCATGAACCAAATTTTTAAAATGTCTTCCCCTTTAGCATGCATTTTTCCAGACCTCCCCCACCAAATAAACACCAAGAAGCTGTCAAGCACTTCTCCCTCATAAATGAACTGCACATAGGTAAAAAGTTCATTCACACTCTTCACATAAAAGGTTTCATCCATCTGTAAAGCCAAGTATCTATTAGTATGCACATATTAGGGTAACTGTGCTTTCATATTGTATATCATTGATATTATAGTGTCCAAAAGCATCACATTAAAGAAATTTTGCCAACTGTTAACTTTCACTTCTAGCCAGACATAATATTTATTATTTTGCTGCTGGTTTAATAAGTTTGGCAACTGTGTGGTTTTTGCTCTGAGTGCAACATTGAATTAATACTTCCTTGGCATTAGTGTCTTCACCTTTAGAGACAAAAAAATACTAGAAAGTATTCCTTCATGCTTATGCTGGTAAGCTTTTACTATTTTATCAGAATTTGTTGTTAGTGCCATCAGGTAGATTCCAACTCCTAGTGACCCAGTGGACAGCAGAGCAGGACCCTGCCAGGTCTTTTTGCTCCATCCTCTCACCTTCCAGCCCTGTATCAGACAATGCTCTGCTGGTATTCATAGAGTTTTCATGGCCAATTTTTTCTAAGTGAGGGTCCAGGTTCTTCTTCCTAGTCTGTCTTAGTCTGGAAGCTCTACTGAAACCTGTCCACCATGGGTGACCCTGATGGTATTTGAAATACTGATGGCAGAGCTTTCAGCATCACAGCAACATGCAGCCGCCACACTATGACAACTGACAGACGGGTGGTGTGGATCCCTAAGGGGAAACAACCCTGGGCCACAGTGGTGAGAGTGTGAATCTTAACCACTAGACCACCAGGGCTAACTTTTAAGTTTACCAAAAATCTCGTCAGGTTTTATTTAAAAGAGGGTTAATGACTTTAAAATACCCCCAGCCCAAATTAACTCAAATTACTTTTTAATTTTTTTTTTTGAGGAAGATTAGCCCTGAGCTAACATCTGTCACCAATCCTCCTCTTTTTGCTGAGGAAGACTGGCCCTGAGCTAACATCCATGCCCATCTTCCTCTACATTATATGTAGGACGCCTACCACAGCATGGCTTCCCAAGTGGTGCCATGTCCACACCCAGAATCCGAACTGCTGAACTCTGGGCCACTGAAGTGGAAGGTGTGAATTTAACCACTGCACCACGGGGCTGGCCCCTCAAATTACTTTTTATAACCTCTCTCTCTCCCCCCATATATTTATAACCTTTCTCTCTCTCTCCCATTCCTAAAGATTTTTTTTCCTCCTTCTTCCCAAAGCCCCCCAGCACATCGTTGTATATTTTAGTTGTGGGTCCTTCTAGTTGTGGCGTATGGGATGCTGCCTCAGCGTGGCCTGATGATCTGTGTTAGGTCCATGCCCAGGATCCAGGCCGGGGTAACCCGGGGCCACAGAAGTGGGGCACACAAACTTAACCTTTCAGCCACGGGGTCGGCCCCTCTCTCTCCCATTCTTCACTTAAGAGAGGCAATCCAAAAGAGAGAGAAATTATCCTCTGAGAAGCAAAGCAAATGACAAAAATCACCTGGAAACAAGGTAATACAAGCTGGATCTTTAAAAATGGCAAAGAAGAGGGGCCAGCCCCATGGCCGAGTAGTTAAAGTTCTGCGTGCTCTGCGTTGGCAGCCCAGGTTCGCAGATTTGGATCCCAGGTGTGGACCTACTCCACTGATCAGCCATGCTGTAGAGGTATCCCACATACAAAACAGAGGAAGACTGGCGCAGATGTTAGCTCAAGGCTAATCTTCCTCAGCGAAAAAAAGAGGAGGATTGGCAACAGATGTTAGCTCAGGGCGACTCTCCCTCATACAACACACACAAAAAATGGCAAAGAAATGTATGTGAGCTACTTAGCATGGCTAAAGTATAAGAAGAGAGGGAGATAATTCAGCTGGAGCTTTTGTGGCAGCTTTGATGTATGGCTTTTGTTGGAGGAATTGGGTTCAGTTCTTTGAGGTTTTCTTGGAGTTTCAACTTAACTATTTGGGGGAGGGAACATATTTTATTCCCATAGGAAGATGGCCCTTGGGATTTACACCATTCCCTCAATTCAAGAGTCCCGATGCCTCTGCTTCTGCCAGGAAATCATCCCTAACCCTTCATTTTCAGTCATCTCTTCCCAGCAGTTGTTTCTACTTTCACATAGTAGGAAAAGAAAAATGTAAGGAGATTCTATACATCTATTTCTCTACTATTTTAGGTGTATTGATGAATCTCAAGATGATCATTAATCTTGAGATTAAGATAAGCTTTTCGGGAGTAGATGTGGGGCTGGATGCCATATTATGTTTCAGCAAATCTGCTGTTTCTTTCCTTGGCTGTCATCTTTTGAAATGTATGACATGAGATTCTATCCTGTTTCTTATTTCTAGTTACTACTGGTGAATGTTTTCTTTTGTTTTTTTCTGGTTCTGCTGTTCTTACCACTTTTTTAAAATTCTTGTAGCTCATATTCCTAAGTATCAGAGGAAGGAAATTCTGTAGCTTCTTTTTACCATCTTTACACAGGAATCTCTTTTCTTAATTGAAAATATGCTTAATTGAAAGCATATTATCTTTTGATAATAATGACACATAATAGCAAAGTTTGTAAATGTAGAAGAATTTTTGTCTCTAAAGCCTAAAATCCTTTAGTATACCCTTTAATTATTACACCACGTATTTCCTTTCATTCAGTCATTTATTTGTTCCAGAAATTCTTACTGAACACCTATTATATGCCAGGTACTATTCTAGGTACTAGGGATGTAGCAGTGAAAAAAGTAACCCTGCTCTCAAAGGGCTTACTTTCTTGTGGGGAGAGACAGGCAATAAACACACCAGCAAACATATAGTGTATTTCAGGGTCAGCAAACCTTTTCAGTGAAGGGCCACATAGTAAACGTTTTAGGCTTTCGGCTTCTCTGTTGCAATTACTCAACTCTGCCATTGTAGTGAAAAAATAGCCATAGGCAACATGTGAAAAAGTGGGCATAGCTGTGTTCCAACAGAACTTTATGTACAAAAACAGGCGGTAGGTAAGATTTAGCCCACTGGCCATAGTTTGCAGACTCTTGTTATATATGATTGTGACAAGTATTGTCGAGAAAAATTGTGTAGGCAAGGTGTACAAGACATTCTAGGAACAGTGAAAAAGGGCCTCACTGATAAGATGATATTGATCCAATATTTTATCCTTGGCTCTTTCAATGTCATTAAATATCTCCAAGAATTATTTTGGAAATTTTTTTACTGAGTGACTTCCTCGGGACATCTTAATGTTTTGTCACAACCACTTTCCTCATTGATGCTGATAACTTCACCTTCACTAAATTCCTCTGACTTAATATCTACAGTCTTTTGAAAGACAGCAGTGTCAACATTCCTATGGTCAGGTATTTCATCTATAACTCCATTTAAGATAGATTTGAATTTCACTAACAGCATTATCCCATTTTGGTTTTTTGCTGCACTTTCATCTTTGTCAGTGTTAGTCTGCTCAGCAATAACAAAATACCATAGACTGGGTGGCTTAAACAACAGAAATTTACTTCTCACGGTTTTGGAGGCTGGAGAGTCCAAGATCAAGGTGCTGACAAGGATGGCTTCATTCTGAATTCCCTTCTCTTGGCTTGTAGGTGGCTGCTGTCTCACTGTGTCTTCCCATAGTGGAGAGCGAGCATGAGGTCTCTACTGTCTCTTTTAAGGACACATCCTATTGGATCAGGGTGCACCCTTATGACCTCATTCAACCTTAATTACTTAGAGGCTCCATCTCCAAATACAGTCATTTTAGGGATTAGGGCTTCAATGTATGAATCTGGGGGGACACAAACATTCAGTCCATAACATAATACCCCTGGCACCCCAATATTCATGTCCTTCTCACATGCAAAATACTTTCATTCCATCTGAACAGGCCCAAGTCTTAACTCATTCCAGCATCAACTTTAAAGTCTAAAGTCCAAAGTCTCACCTAAATGTCATCTAAATCAGATATGGGTAGGAGATTCGAGGTAAGAGAAGACTGCTCTCCAGCTGTAAACCTGTGAAACCAGACAACTTATCTGCTTTCAAAGTACGATGGTGGGATGGGCATAAGACACACATTCCTATTCCAAAAGGGAAAAATAGGAAAGAGAGAAGAGGAGATGGGTTCCAAGCAAGTTCAAAACCTAGCAAGGCAAATTCCATTAGATCTTAAGCCTTGAGAATAATCCTCCTCTCTGGCTCAGTATCCCACCTTTCAGGCCCATTGGGATGGCAGTGTATTTCCTATAGCTCCACAGGGTAGCCCTCATGGCTCTCTGTGAGGGCGGCTCCAACTGAAAGTGAGTAGGAAACAGGCTTGCTCCCTGGGCCTGTAGTGGGAGTGGTAGCCCTGATAATCTCTGAAACTCCAGGGTCATTCTCTACTTTTCTTTAAGAATAGCTCAGTTTGCAGCTTGACAAATAAAAATGGCAAGCAATAGGATATATTGGAGAATATGAGGAAGCCATTTTGTGTAAACCTAATTCGGCCTGACCTTGTCTTGCCAAAAGGACCTGACCGAGGCCGTTGAGCATGCATTGTGTATCTGCTTTAGATATTCCCTATGGCAAGAGCAAAGGCCCTTGAGATAAAGGTGCAACTTCCCTCCCCCTCCCAACGTTGGCATCTCTTTAAGGATTAAGCATCTTTCCTTAGGCTAGGAACTGATTGCTGTGCTCACCTGTGACCACCCAGCTCGAGACAATAGACTTGCCTCCTGCTATGCCCTCTGAGATAGCAGACCCACTACCAGCTGTGTTCATCAAGCGCTGTGCTGACAGGGCAATCTTGTGACTATTGTGGGAGGGACATTTCAATCACGTGTGAAACGTCCTGTTTGGGGGTATATAACCGTTCTGTATACCTCACTTCCTTGGTGCCCTTTCTTTCTTTGGGAAGAAAAGGCCCCGGGCCATGGTCCTCAGATTTCAGCTCAGAATAAACTCACCCAAATTTTCATTTATAGATTGGTTATGGATTATTTTCATCGACAAGCTGAATAGGTCTAGAGTCCTGTCCTGTAGAATCCAAAAAGTCCTACAGTCATCCTGCATTCTGTCTTGCTTTCTCTGTCCCCTTTAGTTCAAACTGACGGGTTCTCTGCTGGTATAATACCACCTCTATTTCTGGCTTCTGCTGAAATGACTGATTAAATCCATGAGTTGCACCCATGATCTCTTTATCAAATGGTTGTTCAGCCACACCCTTAGTGTTCTCTCCAGAATAAGCTTTTAAGTTTCTGCAATATAGGTAGGCTGAAAATTTTCCAAATTCTCCAAATTCTGTTTCCTTTTTGCTTAATAATTATGTCTTCAATTCATCTCTCTCCTCTCACGTTTTACTATGAGCAAAAAGGAGGACTCAAGCCACACCTTTAATGTTTTGCTTAGAAATTTCCTCTGCTAGGGGCCAGCCCCGTGGCGGTTAAATTCATATGCACCACTTCGGCAGCCTGGGGCTCACTGGTTTGGATCCTGGGTGCAGACCTAGCACTGCTCATCAAGCCATGCTGAGGTGGTGTCCCACATAGAAGACCTACAACTAGGATGTACAACTATGTACTTGGGGGCTTTGGAGAGGGGAAAAAAAAATGAGGCAGATTGGCAACAGATGTTAGCTCAGGACCAATCTTCCTCACAAAAATAAAATGCATACCTTTCAAAAAGAAGAAATCTCCTCTGCTAAATATCCAATTTTATCACTCACAAGTTTTATCTTCCACAAAACACAAGAACACAATTCAGCCAAGTTCTCTGCCAATTTTTAACAAACATTGCCTTTCCTCTAGTTTCCAATAATCTGTTCTGCATTTTCATCAGACAGCCCACCAGAATGGCCTTTAATGCCCATATTTCTATCAACATTCTGTACGTGATTATTTATGTATTCTCTAAAAAGATGGAAGCTTTCTCTTCAGTTCTTTTTGCTTTCTGAGCCCTCACCAGAATTGCTTTTAATGTCCATATTTCTAGCATGTACCTCAAAACTCTTCTAGCCTCTACACATTACTCAGTTCTAAAGCCACTTCCACATTTTTATGTATTTGATACAGTAGCATTCCACTTCCTAGTACCAAAATCTGTATTAGTCAGGGATCGCCAGAGAAATAGAACAAGAGATTACATATGTATATATATATAAAAAGAGATTTATCATAAGGAATTGACTTATGCAATTATTGAGGCTGACAAGTCCCATGATCTGCAGTCAGCAAGTTGGAGACCCAGCAGTGCTGATGGTGTAGTTCCAGACTGAGTCCCAAGGCCTAAGAACCAGGAGAGTCAATGGTGTAAGTTTCAGTCCAAAAGCTGGCAGGATAGAGACTCAAGAGCAGAAAACAGAAAAGACTTATGTCTTAGCTCCTCAGTCGAGCAGGAGGAGTTCCCTCTTAACTCCAGGAAGGGTCAGCATTTTTGTTCTATTCAGGCCTTCAATTGACTGGATGAGGACCAGGAACATTAGGGAAGCAATCTGCTTTACTCAATCTACTGATTAAATGTTAATCTCATCCAAAAACACCCTCATAGATACACCCGGAATAATGTTTGACCAAATAGCTGGGCATACCATGTTCCTGTTAAGTTGACAAATAAATTAACCTTAAAAGCCAATTCCCTCTTTTGCCTATCCATTTTGATAAAACGTCATGTGGGTTGATCACTTGGAGGCAAGAAGGTAACAAAACTACATACTTTGCGGTCTGTATAGGAACTGAAAGTCAGATGTGCAGTGAAAAATCATCAAGAGACTTAGAAAATATGACTGGTCACTGATCATGATGTACATCTGCTATTTAAACGGAGATTTGTGGACTGAAGGGCTACCAGCAAAGTTTGTAATTCATGCAATTATTTACAATGAATACTCTGTGGTAAATTAAATTTGAACCATGTTTTTAGAAGATAGGTGCAATTTAATTGAACATGCTGACAAATTTGTGCATATTGGAACCATGCAAAGTGAGGACTTGTAATTTGCATACAATAAATTGTATATATTTAAAGTTTACAATTAAAGCATTTTTGTCATATGTATTACTTGTGAAATTACCAACATAATCAAGATTATGAACATACCCATCGCACCCCCAGAAGTTTCCTCATGCTCCTTCATAATACCTCCCTCGCATTCTTCCACGTAACCTAAATCTGTGATCCCAGGAAACCAATGATTTGCTTTCAATCACAATAGATTAGTTTGCATTTTCTAGAATTTTATATAAATAGAATCATATGGTATGTATTTTTTTATATGGCTTCTTCCATTTAGTATAATTACTTTGAGATTCATCCATTTTGTTACATGTATCAATTATTCATTCCCTTTTATTATTAAGTTGTATTCTATTGTATGGATACCAGGTTTTATTTATCTATTCATCAGTTGATTGATATTTGAACTGTAATAGCCACCTTTTGGCTATTACAAATAATGCTGCTATGAACTTTCATATACAAAATTTTATGCAGATACATGTTACCACTGCTTTTGAGTATACCACCAAGGAGTGGAATGGCTGGATCATATGGTAGGTATATATTTAACTTTTTAAGAAACTGCTAAACTGTTTTCCAAAGTGGCTACACCATTTTACATTCCCACCAGCAGTGAATGAGCATTCCAGATGTTCTACATTCTAGCAAAACTCAGGGCAGTCTGTCTTTTTAATTTTAGCCCTTCTAACAGTGGTCTATCTGATTGCGTATCAATTTGCATTTCCCTAATGACTAATAATGTTGAATATTTTTTCATATGCTTATTTACCATCCTTATATCTTCTTTGGTGAAGTATCTGTTCAAATCGTCAGCCCATTTTTTTATTAGGTTGTAAGTTTTCTCCTTCCTGTTTTGAGAGTTCTTTATATATTCTGGATACAAGCCCTTTATCAGATATATAATTTGCAAACATTTTATCCCATATTGTGGTTTGTCTTTTCATTCCCTTAAGAATATATTTTGAAGAGCAGAGTTTATTTTTTGTCTTGATTAAAACTGATTTATCAATTTTTACTTTTATAGATACAGCTTTTAGAAATCTTTGTGGAAAATCACTAAGATTTTCTCCTCTTATATTTTCTTGTGGAAGTTTTATAGTTTGAGGTTTTACATTTATGTCTATGATCCATCTTGAGTTAGTTTTTATATATCATGTAATGTATGGATGAAACTCCAATTTTGGCATACGGATATCCAGTTTTACAGCTCTATCTATTGAAAAGACTATCCTTTGTCATTAAATTGACTTTGTACCTTTATCAAAAATTACTTGTCTTTCGGGTTTTTTTTCTTTTTTTGTTTTTGTTGTTGTTGTTGTTTTTGGTGAAGAAGATTGGGCCCTGAGCTAACATCCATGCCCATCATCCTGTACTTTATATGTGGGACGCCTGCCACTGTGTAGCTTGAGAAGTGGTATTTAGGTCCACAGCTGGGATTCGAACCTGCAAACCCCAGGCCACCGAAGCAGAGCACACGAACTTAACTGCTGTGCCATCAGGCTGGCCCGTCTTTCAGTTTTTGTCTGTTGAGAAAGGACAGTACTTCACTTTCATGTTTGAAAGATTTTGGCTGGGTAAAGAATCCTAGGCTAATATCTGTTTTATTTGAGTATTTTAAAGATGGTCTATAGTCTTCTTGCTTACATTGTTTCTGATGATAAATCTGCTGAAATTCTTATATTTGTTGCTCTGTAGATCAAGTGTCTCTTTTCCTCAAAGTAGTTTCAAGATTTTCTCTTTATCACTGGATTTGAACAATTTAATGATGACCTACCTTGATGTAGTTTTCTCCATGTTTCTTGGTGTGGGGTTTCATTGAACTTCTGAAATCTTTGAGTTTATTAGCTTTCATCAAATTCAGAAAACTTTCAGTCATTATTTTTTCAAATTTTTTTTCTGCCATCTCTTTAGAGAAGTTCAATTACAAATATATTAGGCTACCTGAAACTGTACCACAGCTCAATGATGTTCTATGCATTTTTTAAAAATCCATTTTCCCCTTTGTAATTAATTTTTAATAGTTTCTAATGTTGTGTCTTCATATTCATTAATCTTTTCTTCTGCAACATATAATCTGGTATTAACCCATCTAGGGTGTTTTCCATCTCAGATATCATAGTTATCAGCACTAGAAGTTTATTTTGGATCTTTTTTATATCTTCCATTTTTCTATGGAAGATTTTTTCATTTTCATTTTCAATATTTCCTCTAGCTTGGTTTTACAAATGTAATACACTTATAGTAACTTTTGATATCCTTATCTAATTCTATCATGTGTGTTAATTCTGAATCAGTTGTATTTCCTCATTATTAGTCATATTTTCCTGCTTCTTTGCATGCCTAGTAATTTCCTATTCGCTGTCACAAATTATGAATTTTACTTTGATAGGTGCTGGACATGTTTGTATTCCCATAAATATTCTTCAGCTTTTTCCTGAGCTGCAGTTAAATTACTTGGAAACAATTTGATCCTTTCAGGTCTTGCTTTTAAAATTTGTTAGGAAAGAACACAGCAGGTTTTACATCTATGGCTAAGTATTTCACACTCCTAAAACAAGATCTTTTTAAGTACTGTACCCAGTGCTCTATGAATTGTGAGGTTTTCTATTTTCTAGTCTGGCAGGTGGGAATAGGCACTATTCCTATCCCTGTGAGAATTCTGTACACTCTTCCTTCTTCTAACTCTTCAATGGTTCTTTCCCCAGCCTCAGGTAGTTTCTTAACATGAAGATACTGATCAGTGCTCTGCTGAAAACTTGAGGGGATCCTCTGCAAATTTCTTTTTCCTTTTTTTTAAAGATTGGCACCTGAGCCAACATCTGTTGCCAATCTTTTTTTTTTTCTTCTTCTTCTTCTTCTTCCCCAAAAACCTCCCAGTACATAGTTGTATATTCTAGTTGTAGGTCCTTCTGGTTGTGCTATGTGGGATGCCACCTCAGCATGGCTTGATGAGTACTGCCATGTCCACACCCAGGATGGAAACCTGCAAAACCCTGGGCCGCTCAAGTGGAGCACGTGAACTTAACCACTAGGACACAGGGCTGGCCCCTGCAGACTTCTTGTAGTAGCTCTCTCCACTCCAATACTTCAGCCTGTAAATTCTAGCGAGCTTTGTCATCACAGACTCTCAGCAATGTCTCCTCAACTCAAGGAATCTCTGAGCTCTACATCCATTTTCTGTTCTGTGACAAGGCCTGGAAAGTGTCTCAATGCAGTAATCTGAGAAAATAGTACGGCTCACCTTGTTTGATTCCTGTCTCTTAGGGAACAATGTCCTTTCTTACCTGCTGTCCAATGTCTTGAAAACCATTTCTTTTTTATATTCTTTTTTCTTTCCATTTATTGCAGATAGCAGGGTATATCTTGTCCAGTGACTCCATCTTGTTGAGAAACAGAAGTCCCTATTAATTTATTCTGAATTTAATTGTTAAAACATTCCTGTTAGGGGACTGGCCCCGTGGCCAAGTGGTTAAGTTCGTACGCTCTGCTTCAGCAGCCTAGGGTTTCGCCGGTTCAAATCCGGGGGGTGGACATGGCACTGCTCATCAGGTCATGCTGAGGCAGTATCCCACATGCCACAACTGGAAGGACCCACAACTAAAGATACCGGGGGAGGGGGAGGGGGCTTTGGGGAGAAAAAGGAAAAATAAAATCTTTAAAAAAAAAAATTCCTGTTAAAAATCATAGTAATTATAATCCCTTGACATAATGCTACCAAGGTAACTCCTTTCCTCATCTCTGTTGAGAACTATATATCCAAGAATGCAATGCAGTTATTCACCTACACTGTGAATATAGAAAAAAATGGGAGAGGGCTGGTGCAGTCTCATGGCTATGTCAAAAAGCAGTAACGGAATGGTTGGTTAGCCTTTTGATTAATACAAATCTCATTTCAATCGGGGAACTAAGAGCAGAGAAAAAGAGTTCTAAATTTTTTCCCAGTGACTAGAAGTGTTTTTATTTTATGAAGAGAATCATGTGAAATTTTTTCCATTCAAGCTCTCTGCTTAGAGTTAGTGAACACACCTTCTACATTCTCATAATCACTCTACTGACAATCTTAATTTTTGGCAGTAGTGTTAAGTTTCCATATATTGCTGTTTTTACAGTTACATTTGTGGGATCAGCTATGACATGGTTGCTAGGAAGATGTCATTTTTTAGATGTTTTTTACTATTGAAATATAATTTACTCACCATAAAATTTACCCTTTTAACGTGTGCAATTCAGTGGTTTTTAGTATTTTTCACAAGTTTTTGCAATGATCACTACTAATTCCATATTTTCATCACCCTAAACAGACACCCCATACCCACTAGGAGTCCTTACCAATTCCCTTCTTCCCTCAATTCCTGGAAATCCCTAATCAACTTTCTTTTTCTTTGGATTTGCTTATTCTGGACGTTACATATAAATGGAACCATACAAAATGTGGTCTTTTGTGAATGGCTTCTTTCACATAGCATAATATTTTTAAGGTTCACTCATATTGCAGCATGTATCAGTACTTCATTCTGTTTTACTGCCAAATAATATTTCATCGAATGGATATACCACATTTTAGTTTTCCGTTTGTCTGTTAATGGACGTTTGGGTGGTTCTACCTTTTGGCTATTATAAATAATACTGCTATGAACATTTGTGTATGGGTTTTTGTTTGAACATATATGTTCAGTTCTCTTGAGTTTATACCTAGGAGTGAAACTGCAGAGTCATATGCTAACTATGTTTAACTTTTTGAGGACTGCCCAACTGTTGTCCAAAGTAGCTGTACAATTTTACTTTTCCACCAGCAATGTGTAAGAGTTACAATTTCTCCACATCCTCACCATCACTTGCTGTTCTTTTTCTTTCTGATTATAGACATCCATAGTGGCTGTAAAGGCTGTAAAGTAATATCTCATTGTGGCTTTGATTTACATTGCCACATGATGAATGATGTTGGGCATGCAAGATGTCATTTTTGGCTAACCTCCCACACAACCTCTTTATGAAATATTTCATAATAATTTTAATGTGGGGCCAGCCCTGTGGCATAGTAGTTAAGTTCACACGTTATGGCTCGGCAGCCCAGGGTTCGTGGGTTTGGATGCTGTGCATAGACCTGCACACTGCACATGAAACTATGTTGCGGCAGCGTCCCATATACAAAACACAGAAGAAGACTGGCACAGATGTTAGCTCAGCGACAATCTTCATCAAGGAAAAAGATGAAGATAGGCAACAGATGTTGGCTCAGGGCTAATCTTCCTCACCAAAACAAACAAATAAATAAAAAAGAATTTCAACTAACAAATACCCAGTAAGCATTTGACATTAGTGTTTTTCTACAAAAAATCATTTTTGTAAGATTTCTCCCATTAGACAATTTTTTAATTTGTTCAAATGTGTATATAACCTCATCTGTGCACAGTTGAGCCAGATATTCTATAATTCCTTTAAAGGAACATATAAAAGAGTTGGAAATAATCATAGCTTACAGGCTTTGTGTTACCTACTACCTTTCACCAAAACTTACAGTAGTCTTGGCTTGGCATCTTATAAATAAAAACTACTTGGAATTGAACTGAATTTTAAAACTGAAGGAGATCTTTGTTTTTTTCCTTTTTAAGATTGGCAACTGAGCTAACATCTGTTGCCAATTTTTTTTTTCTTCTTCTTCTCCCCAAAGCTCCCTTGCACATAAGTGTGTATTCTAGTTGTGATTGCCTCTGGCTGTGCTATGTGGGACGCTGCCTCAGCATGTCTTCATGAGCAGTGCCATGTCTGTGCCCAGGTGACGGGGCCGGCTCCTGAAGGAGATCTTAAAGAAAACCTCGGTCAGTTGGCTTATATGATCTATGTTGTAATTACAAATAAAGTTCAGTGACTCCCAAAATCATTCACCAAATTAGTAGCACATCTGTTACTGAAATCTAGATATGTTGACCACTATACTGGTGTTCCTCCTAATGGCGTTCATTGACAAATACGCTCAAATAATAAAAGTCACAGTATGAAATAATGGCAAGGGCAATGGACTGGTAATCAGAAAACCTGCCTGTATGTTATTACATTTGGTTTTTCCTAGGGGAATCCTAATTTGACCTCTGGACCACATCTTCATCAAATGGGAAATTCTACTAGATAATCTCTAACAAATTCTTCCACAGCCAAAATTGTTTGAGAGTCAGTAGAGTACAAAATAGCTAGAGTTGGGAGTTAACCTAAAAAAGAGTACAGGAACATTGCACAATAAAAGCCAAAACTTTAGTGGAATTTTCACTGTTAAAACAATGAAAATGAAATCAGAAGTACATTCCATGAATAAGAGTAGCACAGACTAACATACGTAGGGAAAGAACTCAACTCCCGCTACACGTAATGTATTGATCAATAAAGAGATAGGCATTTCCCAACTACACAGAATAATATACTGAGGCAGCCAGAATCAGAAGCCTGCAAAGTTCCACCTTAGCTTCTTTTCCCTGTAATACCTTCAGAGTCTATAACTTCCAGCATAAAATACATAAAGAAGCAGGGGCAAAGGATGCGAATACACAAAATTATGCATATTGGGAGTGGAAAAAAGATAGAAATATAGACTTGAATATAGCACATACATTCAAAACATTGTAAACTGAGATCTGACACTAATTTAGACAGAAAACCTAAGACAAAAAACACAAGACAAGTCAACAGACCCACATAAAATAAACGTCAGTAGGTATTGCAATCTGAGGTAGACACCTGCCTTCAAAGTTAATGCTTAGAGGGCAACTTGCCAGCAGTTGTTTTAAAGAGAGGATGCCAAGGGGTCCTTCTTCAATGCTGTTTATTGAAAAAAATGCCAGAAGGACTTAAATGAGTATGTAGGCAAAAAAAGAAAGAAAGAAAAAAGAAGAGGGTATTGATTTGAAAAGACACTGCAGCAAAGTAAAAGACACGTAAAATAGCATACATTCTATAAATCGTTTCCTCCAAACAAATATAAACATTTAGTTTTCATCTACTTGATTACCTCAAAGAAGACATAACAGAAGACACAGAGAAACTAAAATAAAAAGACAAAATGGATTCAAAAGCAATTAGTCAACATAAGAAATTACCTAATGCAAAATAACAAATAAAATTATTACAATATACATTATAAGCAGACTAAAACTGAATAAAGATGTGAAAGACAGTGCTCTGAATATTTTTCAGAATGAAGAAAACGATAAGGAATATTGGAAAATCCTTAAAGGAGAAGATGACTGATATGGAGAAAAGAGAACAAATACTCAAAAAATCATAGCCATATCTATCAGCCAGGGTTCCCTCAGGACGCAGATGGCACACTCAAGTTGGGATAATTCAAGAAAGGTTAATGTACAAAGGTATTATTATAAAAGTGAGGGTGAAGGGGAACCACAAGAAAGAGTGCAATAACCCAGGGCTACTAGCAGGAGAACTCTTACTGTCCCTACAGCCACAGGTTTGAGTAGAGGGTTAGTTACTATAAACAGAGGGAGGAAACAGTATAGAAAAGGCCATCTGCAGTGTAGAGACACAGAAAGCCTGAGGTGCTCTCATAGAGAGGGAGCCTTGTCCACATACTCTTTCCCTTCCTTTGATATTCTTGAAGGGCTCCTCATTGGTAGAAACTGACCAGGTGCCAGAGGGTATGGAGACCCATATAATCCACACAAATCACCTTCGTATGGTAAAAAGCAAAGTAGACTAAGGAGAAGAGTGGACTTGGAAGGGCAAATGGAAGACAGTCAGAATACTGTTCTACAGAAATAAAGAAAAGAAATGTGAATCTCTGTCATTTAATTGAAGTCCATTCACAATTATTGTAATTACTGATATGGTTGGATTTTATTTTTCATCTTGACATTTGTTTTCTATATGTCCTTTTTGATCTTCTGTTACTCCTTTATGGTCTTTCATGTTAAATAAGTGAGTTTTTAATATAAGTTTTTAATTCTTTTTTTTATTAAATATGAGATTTTTTTAAAGTTTCTTTTGAGTCATTGCTTTAGGGGTTACAAAATGAATCTTTAATTTACAGTCTCTTTCAGATAAATACTGACTTAATTCTATTACAGCAGATTTGCTCCTACATGCTCAATTTGCAACACCCTACTAGTACTATTAATGTCAATTATATTATAGTCACACACTATATAATGACATTTTGGTCAACAACAGACCACATATATGATGGTGTTCACATAAGATTAGTACCATACAGTGTAGGTGTGTAGGCTCTACCATCTAGGTTTGTCTAAGTACTGTAGGGGAGAAAGAAATTTTCCTCTACCCTTCTAGGTTCTTCTGGCTGGTCAAAGAATTAAACTGACATGAGACAGATTAACAGGAGAAAAGCAAAACAAAATTTTAATAACATGTACATATGGGAGAAACCCAGGAAAACTGAGAAACTCACTAAAATGGCCAAAGCCCTCACCTTAAATACCACCATCAGCTAAAGACAAAAGAAGATGTTGGAGGTGGGGAGAGTCAGGGACTGCAAAGGGAAGGAAGGCAATGCACAGATAGGTGAGAAGGAGCAAACGTTTGGAAAACAAGTGTTGGGCCACATAGAAACAGGAACACAGACGGGAGTCCAACAAACAGGGTTTTCTATGCTCCTCCCTGTGAACCACCTAGTTCATGCTATGCTAAGGTGACAGCTTGCTTCCTGAGACAGGCTTTTAAAATCTGAATTAGTTTAGGCAGTTAAAGGTAAGATAACAACAAAAACTTTCTGAGTCTTTTGTTTCTTAAAAATAATCAGCGTAAAATAATTCTCATGTTAAAGAGACACATTTTGGGGTGTCGAATTTTGCTACCCTCACTACACTCTATGATGTTCATACAACAAGGAAATCGCCTAATGATGCATTTCTCAGAAGAGATCCCTGTCATTAAGTGACACATGACTGTACTTAATATATGTTATACATGCAACAACAAAGTACTATAATGATTGCTTTGAACAGTTTTATGTTTTTTTAATGAAATTAAGAAAACAAAAAAGAATATTATAGTCTCTTATATTTGCCCACATATATGCCATTACTAGCGTTCTTCATTCATTCATGTGGATCTGAGTTATGGTTAACATCATTTCCTTTCGGCCTGAAGAACTTCATTAAGTAATGCTAATAGTGCAACTTGGCTAGTAATAAAATCTTAGTTTTCGTTTTCTTAGGAATGCCTTTATTTCATTTTCATTTCTAAAGGATAATTTCACTGCATATAAAATTCTGTAGTTGTCAGTTCCCCCCAAACTCACCCCCAGGGCTTTAAAAATGTCATCACCTTGTCTTCTTGATGTCATTTTTCTTATGAGAGAAGTGAGCTATTACTATTGTTGCTGTCTTATTCATGATGAGTTGTTTTTCTCTTGCTGCTTTCAAGAGTTTCTTTCTGGGGCCAGCCCTGGTGGCCTAGTGGTTGAGTTTGGCATGCTCCACTTCAGCATCCTGGGTTCAGGTCCTGGGTGCAGACCTACACCAATCATCAGTGGCTATGCTGTGGCAGTGGCTCACATACAAAATAGAGGAAGATCGGAAATGGATGTTAGCTCAGGGTGAATCTTCCTCAGCAAAAAGGAGGAAGATTGGGAACAGATGTTAGCTCAGGGCTAATATTTCTGAGCAAAAAAAAAGAAAAAGAAAAAGAGCTTTGTTTTGTCTTTGTCTTTCAACAGCTTCACTATAATGTAACCAGGTGTGTGGTCCCTTGTCTTTTTCAAACTTGGGATTTGTTGAGCTTCTTCAATCTGCAGGTTAATGTATTTATCAAAATTGAGAGGTTTTCATTAATTATTTTTTCAATTATTTTTCCTGCCCACTCCCCCCAATTCTGGGATGCTCATTACATTTATGTTGGGATACTTCACACTGTTCCACAGTTCTCTGAGATTCTGTTCATTTTTCTTCAATCTTTGTCTCTCTATTCCTTGCCCTAGGTAATTTCTAATGATCTTCAAGGTCACTGATTCCTTCTATCAGCTGCTGAGCCCATCCAGTAAGTTTTTCATTTCACTTGTGGTACTTTTAAACTCTAGAATTTCTATGTGGTTCTTTTTCTATAGATTGTATTTCTTTATTTCATTTTTTTATTTTTGGTTCGGAAAATTGGCCCTGAGCTAACATTTGTTGCCAATCTTCCTCTTTTTATTTTTCATCCCTAAAGCCCCAGCACACAATTGTATACCCTAGCTGTAGGGCATTCTAGTTCCTCTGTGGGATGCTGCCACACCATGGCTTGATAAGCAGTGTGTAGGTCCGTGACCAGGATCCAAACTGGCAAACCCCAGGCCACTGAAGTGGAGCACACAAACTCAACCATTTGGCCACAGGGTTAGCCCCCCCAAAATGGAATTTAAATAAAGAAATACAGGGGCCAGCCCCCCAAAAGGGAGTTTAAATAAGGAAATACAGGGGCCAGCCCCATGGCCAAGTGGTTTACCTCATGCAATCCATTTCAGTGGCCCAGGGTTTGCCAATTTGGATCCTGGGTGCAGACCTACACACCACTCATCAAGCTATGGTTTGGCAGCATCCCACAATGAGGAATTAGAATGACCTACAATGAGGGTATACAACAGTGTGCTGGGGTATGGGGATAAAAATAAGAGGAAGACTGGCAACAGATGTTAGCTCAGGGCCAATCTTCCAAACCAAAAAAAGAAAGAAAGAAAGGAATTCTCCTTTTGTTTAATTATTACTATTATGTTTTCCATTAGTTCTTTGAATATAAGTTTTTAAAAAACATGTTTCTAAAAGTTGCCTTGAGATCTTCTGTCTGCTAAATCTAACATTTGGGCCCATTCAGAGTCAGTTTCTATTGACTGCCTTATTTCCGGGTATGTGTGTAATTCTTTCTTGTTTCTTTACATATCTAGTAGTTTTGAAAACATTTTAGAGAGCATATGCCAACTCTGGATTTTGCTTTATTTTCCTGAAAGATTTGTTTTACTAACTTTCCTGTACTTAAACAGCAGAATCTGTCTCTGCTGCAGTGTGTACCACTGATATCTCTGCTCAAAATTATTAAAAATTTAATACATGTTTTTTGGAGCAATTTTAAAGAAAAATAGAGAAAGTACAGAGAGTTCTAAAATACCTCCTCATACACCCTATCTAATTTCCCCTATTATTATTATTTTTTTTTTTTGAGGAAGATTAGCCCTGAGCTAACATCTGCCACTTCTCCTCTTTTTGTTGAGGAAGACTGGCCCTGAGCTAACATCCATGCCCATCTCCTCTACTTTATATGTGGGACGCCTATCACAGCATGGCTTTTGCCAAGTGGTGCCATGTCTGCACCCAGGATCTGAACCATCAAACCCCGGGCCGCCGAGAAGCAGAACGTGCAAACTCAACTGCTGCACCACCCGGCCAGCCCTTCCCCTATTATTAATATCTTCAATTACTATGATACATTGGTTAAAATTTATGAGTCATATTGACACATTATTATTAACTAAAGTCATAGATTAGGGTTCACTATTTGTGTTCATTCTATGGGTTTTGACAAATGTATAATGAACATGTATCCACTATTACAGTATCATATAGAATAATTTCACTTCCCTAAAAATCCGTGTGCTCCACCTATTCACCCCTCCCTTCCCACCCCAAACCTGTGGCAAAGACTATTATTTTTACTGTCTCCATAGTTTTACCTTTTCCAGAATGTCATATAGATGGAATTGTACAGTATATAGCATTTTCAGATTGGTTTCTTTCACTCAGCAATATTTTTCAGTTTCATCCATGTCTTTTTTGTTTGTTTGTTTTTATTGAGGTATAATTGACATACAACATTATATCAGTTTCAGGTATACAACATAATGATTTGATATTTGTTCTTTTTGTGGCTTGATAACTCCATGTCACTTTGTGGCTTGATAACTCATTTCTTTTTAGTATTGAGTAATATTCTGCTATATAAATGTACCACATTTAGTTTATCCATTCACCTACTGAAAGACGTCTTGTTTGGTTCCAAGTTTTGGCAATTATGAATAAAGCTGCTATAAACGTTTGAACACAGGTTTTTGTGTGGACAGAAGTTTTCAACTAATTTGGGTAAATATTAAGGAGTGTGACTGCTGAATCATACAGTAAGAGTATATTCAGTTTTGTAAGAAACTGCCCAATTGTCTTCCAAAGTGGCTGTAGCATTTTGTATTCACAACAGCAATGAATGAGAGTTTCTCTTGCTCCACATCATTGTCAGCATTTGATGTTGTCAGTGTTTTGGATTTTGGCCATTCTAACAGGTGTGGTGTGGTATTTCATTGTTTTAATTTGCAAATCCCTAATGACATCTGATGTTGAGCATATTGTCATATGCTTATTTGCCATCTACATATCTTCTTTGGTGAGGTGTCTGTTCAGATCTTTTGCTTATTCTTTAATAGGGTTGTTAGTTTTCTTATCGTTGTTTAAAAAGACTTCTTTATAATTTTGTATACCAGTACTTTATCAGATATGTTTTATAAAATGTCTTCTCCCAGCCTGTAGCTTGTCTTTTCATTCTCTCAATAGTATCTTTTTTTTTGAGGATGATTAGTCTTTTTTTTTTTTTTTGGCTGAGGAAGATTGGCCCTGAGCTAACATCCGTGCCCATCTTCCTCTATAATGTGGGATGCCTGCCACAGCATGGCTTGATAAGTGGTGCATAGGTCTGCACCTGGGATCCGAACCAGCAAACCCCAGGTTGCTGAAGCAGAGCATGCAAACTTAACCACTGCACCACTGGGCCAGCCCCTTAATAGTGTGTTTTACAGAGAAAAATTTAATTTTGATGATGTCTAACATCAATTTTTTTCTTTCCTGGATCATGCATTTTGTATCATATCTAAAAATTCACTGCAAACCCATGGTGAGCTAGAATTTCTCCTACATTATCTTCTTGGAGTTTTATAGTTCTGAATTTTTCACATAAGTTTATGATCTATTTTTAGTTAATTTTTGTGAAAGTTGTAAGGTCTGTATTTAGATTCAATTTTTTGCACATGAATGTCCAATTGTTCTAGCACCATTTGTTGAAAAGACTATCCTTTCTCCACTGAACTGCCTTTGCTCCTTTTTCAAAGATTAGTTACATTACATTTGTGTAGGACTATTTCTGGGTTTTCTATTCTGTTCAAATGTTATCATTTTGTCTATTCTTTCATCAATACTACACTGTCTTGATTATTGTAAGTTTACAGTAAATCTTGAAGTTGGGCAGTGCTGGTCCTCTGACTTTTTTCTTATTTTTCAACATTGTATTGGCTATTCTGAGTCTTCTGCCTTTCCATATAAACTTCAGAATCAGTTTGTCAATATCCACAAAATAACTGGCTTGGATTTTGTTTGGGACAGCATTGAATCTATAGGTTAAGTTAGGAAGAACTGACATCTTGACAATAGTCTTCACATCCATGTACACGGACTACCTCTCAACTTACTTAGATCTTTGACTTTTTTCGTAAGACTTTTATAATTTTCCTCATATAGATCTTGCACATATTCTGTCATTCTTGTACCTAACTATTTCACGTTTTGTGGTGGTAATGTAAAAGTTATCCTGTTTTTAATTTCAAATTCCAAGCACTCATTGCTAGTATAAGAAGGTAATTGGCTTTTATATACTGAGCTTGTATGCTGCAACTCTGCTATACCTGGTTATTAGTTCTAGGAGTTTTGGTTGATTCTTTAGATCTGAGAACAAAAACAATTTTATTTCTTCCTTCTCATCCTGTATACATTTCATTTCCTTTTCTTGTCTTAGTGCATTAGGTAGGACCTCCAGTATGATGACGAATGGTAGTGGTGAGAGTGGTCATACTTGCCTTGTTTTTGATCTTAGTGGGAATTCTTCTAGTTTCTCAGTATTGAGTATGATGTTAGCTGGGGGTTTTTAAAATAAATGTTGAGGATGTTCCCTTCTGCTCTGAGTTTGATGAGTTTTTATCATGAATGGGTACTGAATTGTCTCAAATTCCTTTTCTGCATCTACTGATATGATCACATGATTTTTCTTTTTTAGTCTCCTGATGTAATGGATTATATTAGCTGATTTTCAAATGCTGATCTAGCCTTACATTACTGGAATAAATCCCACTTGGTCATGGTGTATACTTCTTTTTATACATTGTTGGATTCAATTTGAAAACTTTTTTTCCTTGAGGACGATTAGCCCTGAGTTAATGTCTGCTGCCAATCCTCTTCTTTTTGCTGCGGAAGACTGGCCCTGAGGTAACATCGTGCCCATCTTCCTCTACTTCATATGTGGGACTCCTGCCACAGCATGGCTTGACAAGCAGTGTGTAGGTTCGCACCTGGGATCCAAACCTGTGAACCCCGGGCCACTGAAGAAGAACATGAGAACTTAACTGTCATGCCACCAGGCTGGCCCTTCAATTTGCAAATATATTGATGAGGAATTTTACATGTATGTTCCTGAGAGATATTAATCTGCAGTTTTCCTTTCTTGTAATTTGTTTGGTTTTGGTATTAGGGTCATGCTGGCCTCACAGAATGGAGTTACCTCTGCTTCTATTTTCTGGAAGACATGGTAGAGAATTGGTGTAATTTCTTTCTTGAATGTCTCTGTTCAGTTTTTTTGTTCGTTTGTTTGTTTTTAAGATTGGCACCTGAGCTAACATCTGTTGCCAATCTCTTTTTTTTTCCTTTCTTCTTCTTTTCCCCAAAGTTCAGCATGGCTTCATGAGCGGTGCTAGGTCTGTACCCATGATCCAAACCGGTGAAACCCTGGGCCACGGAAGTGGAGCACGCAAACAACCACTAGGCCGTAGAGCCAGCCCTCTGCTCAGTTTTTTAAAAATTCCTATTATTATTATTTTGTTATCTGGCTTCCTAGAAATTGCCTGTTTCAGCAGAACTTTGTGCTTAGCCAATGATTTGGCCAGAGGTTGTGCTCAAATACCTTGACCTGATAAGGCTTGTACCCTTTGCCAGTTAATCTTTGTGTGGTTTGCAGAAACTGACTTCAAAGTTTGAGCCAGCTCTCTAGTTTCCTTTGCCTTTTCACTTTCCACCAGGTGCTCCTGGAGATGCCTTGTGTATGTGTAGTTTCCTAGTTAGCCAGATATATGTGGGGAGCTTACCTGAGCTCCTTTATACCTATCTCATTTCCAGGATCATCCATCAAATTTCTGGCTGGTCCACCTCTCACTCCAACTGGAATTGCAACTTCTGGATAGCAAAATGGAGGTTTTCCACCATCATTTCCAACCTTATTTGGCAATTTTAGTTGGCAAAGACATGGGTTTTCACTCTTCACCTCTAACTGAGTACTACTCTGACATCAAATGTGGTAATTTTCACGGTCAGTCAAAAGCTGGTAAAACTACCATTTTTGTCCAGCAAGTTGGGAAATGGGGTATAAAAACAGCTCCAGACAAGAAGGCCACAGCCTCGTACTATTATTACCAGAAACTGCATTTGTTTTTCAGGAATGAACATTTCTCAACGTGTTGTCTGCTTTTGGTTGATTTCCAGTGCTTGCTCCGAAATAAATTGACTGGTTTTTCCACTTTTTTTAAAAAAAAGTCAGCTTTACTGAGATATAACTGACATATAAAATTGTAAGATATTTAAAGTGTACATTATGGTCATTTGACATATGTATACATTGTGACAGGATTCCCCCTATCCAGTTAATTAACACATGCATCACGTCACTTATTGATTGATTGATTTTTGGTGAGAACATCCATACTTTTCCCACTTTTACACTTATTCTTTTTTTTTTTTTGAGGAAGATTAGCCCTGAGCTAACATCTGCTGCCAATCCTCCTCTTTTTGCTGAGGAAGACTGGCCCTGAGTTAACATCTGTGCCCATCTTCCTCTACTTTATATGTGGGACACCTATCACAGCATGGCTTGCCAAGGAGTGCCATGTCCACACCTGGGATCCAAACCAGCGAACCCTGGGCCACTGAAGCAGAACGTGCGAACTTGCCTGCTGTGCCACTGGGCCGGCCCCTATGCTTATTCTTTTGTGGAGAGAATCACCACTCACTTTTAATTGCCATAACTGAAAGTTCCCGCTTCATTTGGCTATAATAGTTTCCATGTATTACTTTTTTCATTGCAGTAAAATAAACATAACATAAATTTACCCATTTAACCATTTTAAGGTACACAATTCAGTGGCATTAAACACATTCACAACACTGTGCAACCATCACCACTTTCTATTTCCAGATCTTTTTCATTATCCCAAACAGAAACTCTGTACCCATTAAAGAATAACTCCCTATTCCCTCCTCCCAACCACCCTTGATAACCTCAATTTACTCTCTGTCACTAAGAATTTGCATATTCTAGGTACCACATATAAGTGAAATTATACAATATTTGTCCTTTGTGTTTGGACTTATTTTATTTAGAATAATGCTTTCAAGTGTTAACCATGTTAAAGCACGTATCAGTACTTCATTCCTTTTTGTAGCTAAACAATATCCATTGTATGGATTTACTATTTCTGTTTATCCATTTGTTAGGTGACAGAATATGGTTTGTTTCCACCTTTTGGCTATTATGAATAATGCTGGTATGAACATTTATTTGAAATTTCTTCTGTGCTTATATGTTTTCATTTCTCATGAGCATATACTTTGTTGTAGAATTCACTGATCTGTGTTTAACCTTTTGAGGAACTGCCAAACCATTTTCCAAAGTGGTTGTACCATTTTACTCCCCACCAGCCCTGTAGAAGGATTCCAATTGCTCTGTATCCTTGCCTATATTGGATTCTTTTTAAACAGCATTACTGAGCTATAATAGACATATAATAAACTTCATATCTAAAGTGTGCCATTTCATAAGTCTTGACATATACTGTGAAACCATCACCATAATCAAGATAGTGAATATATACATCACCCCACAAAGTCTCCTCACTTCCTTTGTAATTCTTTCTCCCTTTTTATGCTCCCATCACTAGCCCCAGACAACCACTGATCTACTGTCACTATAGATTTGTTTTTATTTCTTAGAGTTGCATATAAAGGAAATCATACAGCATGTATTCATTTTCTTTTTTTGCCTGGCTTCCTTCAATCGACAAAATTATTATGAGCTTCATTCATATTGTTATGTGTGTTGATAGCTTAACTTCTGTATTGCTGAGAAGTATTTCATTTTATGGATATATCACAATTTGTTTATCTACTAATGTGTTGGTGGACATTTCAGATGCTTCCAATTTGGAGATATTACAAATAAAGCTGCTATGAGCATTCCAGTACAAGAGTCTATGTGGACATAGGCTCTTTTCTCTTGAGCAAATGGAGTAGCTGAATCACATGGTGGGTGTATGTTTAACTTTTTAAGCAACTGTCAAACTGTTTTTCTAAGTGGTTTTACAATTTTACATGTGTACTGGCAGTGAGTGAGTATTTCAAATCCTCCACCACCATGTCAAAACTTGGTATGGTCAGGCTTTTTAATTTCATCCATTCTAATTGGTGTGTGGAGGTATCTCAATGTATGTGTGTGTGCGTTATTGTAGCAATTCACAGAACACAAAATTAACTAATTTAAAGGAAATAATTCAGTGGCATTTAGTACATTTAGAATGTTGTGCAACCATCACATTATCTAATTGTAAAATATTTTCAAGACTCCAAAATAAAACCCAAACTAACTAACTATTCCTTATTTCCTCCTTCTCCCAACCACTGGTCACCAGCAATCTGCCTTCTGTCTCTGGATTTACCTATTCTGGATATTTCATATAAATGGATTCATACAATATAAGGCCATCTGTTTTTGGCTTCTTTCACTTAGCATAATGTTATAGGCTCATCTGCATTGTAGCATGTATCCCTATCTCATTCCTTTTTATTGGCTGAATAATATTCCATTGAATGGATATACCACAATCTGCATATCCATTCATCTGTTAAAGGACATTTAGGTTGTTTCCACATTTTGGCTATTGTTAATAGTGCTGCTAAAAACATTCAAATTTATAGTGTTAGGTTTACATTTAAATTTAGGGTTACTTGTCAGTTAATTTTTTTTCATGATGAGAAGTTGGACCTAATAATTTTGTTCCATATGAATAACCACTTATATCAACATCATTTATTGAAAAGATTCTCCATTTTCTCACTGAACTACCTTGGTAGTCAATGAAAATTAGCTGATTATGTTTGTGAGTTTAAGATTCAGTTCAGTTTCACAATCATTTCACCAATAACCAGTGGTCTTGATTATAGTAACTTTTTTGTTTCTGAGGAAGAATAACGCTGAGCTAACATCTGCCACCAAGGCTTCTCTTTTTGCTGAGGAAGACTGGCCCTGAGCTAACATCTGTGCCCATCTTTCTCTATTTTATATGTGAGATGCCTACCATGGCATGGTTTGATAAGCAGTGTGTAGTTCTGAACTCAGGATCTGAACTGGTGAACCCAGGGCCACCGAAGCAGAACGTGTGAACTTAACCGCTGTGCCACCAGGCTGGCCCCCTGATTCTAGTAACTCTATTCTAAGTCTTGAAATCATTTAGGGTAGGTCCTCCTACTTTGTTTATCATTTAAAAAATTGCATCCCCCCATCTATGGACAGCTACTTTTCAACACAGGAGCCAAGAACATACAATGGAGAAAGGAAAGTCTCTTCAATAAAAGCTGCTGGGAAAACTGGACAGCCACATGCAAAAAAATGAAAACAGACCATCATCTTACATCATTCACAAAAATTAACTCAAAATGGATTACAGATTTGAATATAAGACCTGAAACCATAAAACTTCTAGAAAAAAACACAGGCAGTACACTCTCTGACATCAGTCTTAGCATCACCTTTCTGAATATCATGTCTCTCCAGGCAAGGACAAAAAAAAGAAACAAATGGGACCACATCAAACTAAAATGCTTTGCACAGCAAGGGAAACCATCAACAAAACGAAAAGACAACCCACTAACTGGAATAAAATATTGTCAAATAATATATCTGATAAGGGATTAATTCCAAAATATATAAAGAACTCATACAACTCAACAACAGAAAAACAAAGAATCCAATTGAAAAATGGGCAGAGCATCTGAACATTTTCCCAAAGAAGATATACAGATGGCCAAGAAGTACATGAAAAGATGTTCAACATCACTAATTATTAGGGAAATGCAAATCAAAACTACAATGAGATGTCACCTCACACCCGTCAGAACAACTACTATTAAAAAGACAAGAAATAACAGGTGTTGGACAGGATGTAGAGAAAGTGGAACCTTCATACACTGCTGGGGGGAATATAAATTGGGGAAGCCACCATGGAAAATAGTATGGAGATTCCTCAAAAAGTTAAAAATAGAACTACCATATGATCCAGTTAGTCCACTTGTGGGTATTTATCCAAGAACACAAAAACACTCATTCAAAAAGATATATGCACCCTTATGTTCAATGCAGCATTATTCACAACAGCCAAGACTTGGAAGCATCCTAAGTGCCCATCAAGGTGTGAATGGATAAAGAAGATGTATATATACATATATATATTATAGATATATATATAATATATATACACACACACAATGGAATACTACTTAGCCATAAGAAAAGATGAAATCGTGCCATTTGCAACAACGTAGATGGACCTTGAGGGTATTATGCTAAATGAAGTAAGTCAGCTGGAGAAAGCGAAATGCTGTATGATTTCACTCATATGTGGAAGATAAAACAACAACAACAAACAAACACATAGAGAGAATAGATTGTGGTTAGCAAAGGGGAAGGGGTCAGGGGGGTGGGTGAAAGGAGTAAAAGGGCACATGTTTATGGTGATGGATGGTAATGAGACTTTTGGTAGTGAATGTGACGTAGTCTACACAGAAATCAAAATATATCTGTACACCTGAAATTTACATAATGTTATAAGCCAATGTTATTCAATAAAAAAATAATTTTTAAAAATAAAGTAAAATAAAATAAATAAAAAATGCCTTGCCTACTCTTGTTTTTTTTTTTTTTTTTTTTTTTTTTTGCATTTCCATATAAATTTTAGAATCACCTTGTCATCTTCTACCAAAATAGCTGATTGGAGTTTTTTTTTGAGAAAGATTAACCCTGACCTAACATCTGCTGCTAATCCTCCCCTTTTTTGCTGAGAAAGCCTGGCCCTGAGCTAACATCTGTGCCCATCTTCCTCTACTTTATAGCTGGGATGCCTGCCACAGCATGGCTTGTCAAGCGCTGCATAGGTCCACGCCCAGGATCCGAATCGGCAAATCCAGGGCCACTGAGTGGAATGCGTGAACTCAACCGCTGCGCCACTAGGACGGCCCTTGATTGGAGTTTTGGTTGAGATTGTGTTGGATATATTCATCAATTTGGTCAGAAGTAGCATCTGAATAATCTTGAACTTTCTAATCCATAAACATGGTCTATCTTTCTATCAATTTAGTTGATCTTTAAATTTTGTCATCAATGTTTTCTAGTTTTCAGGGTAGAAGTTGTGGATGTTTTTTGTTATATATATTCCTAAATTTTTTTTGGTGTAATTGTAAACGGAATTTTCAAAAAATTTTCTAATTGTTTGTTGCTAGTATATAAAAATACAACTGACTGTATCTTTTTTTTCCTCCTTGCTCTTCTCCGCAAAGACCTCCAGTATATAGTTGTATATTCTTTTTTTTTTCTTTTAAAGATTGGCACCTGAACTAACATGTGTTGCCAATCTTTTATTTTTCTTTCTCCCCAAAGCCCCCCAGTACATAGTTGTATATTTTACTTCTGAGTCCCTCTGGTTGTGGCATATGGGAGGCCGCCTCAGCGTGGCCTGATGATCGGTGCCATGTCTGTGCCCAGGATACAAACCGGTGAAACCCTAGGCCACCAAAGCAGAGTGCGGGAACTTAACCACTCGGCCCACAGGGTCGGCCCCCGGCCCCTGATTTTTCTATCTTAACTCTGTATCCTGTAACATTGTTGAATTCACTCATTTGTTCTAGTAGTTGTTTGGCATACTCCCTAGATTTTCTAGGTAAAGAATCTCATTATCTGAAAAAAAGGAGTTTTATTTCTTCCTTATTGAAATTTATGCACATTACTGCTATTATTATTACTTTTCCTTAATGCAATGCCTAGGGCATTTGGTACAATGTTAAATATAAGTGGTAAAAGTGGGCATTCTTTCCATCTATCTAAACTTTGGGGTAAAATATGAAGTCTTTCTCCACTAAGTATGATATTAATTGAGAGTTTTCAGTGGAAACTCTTTATCTATTTAAGAAGTTTCCTATTATTCCTAGTTTGCTGAGTCTTTATCATGAATGTGTGTTGAATTTTGTTAATTGCTTTTTCTTCACATTTTGAAATATGTTTTTTCTCCATTATTTTGTTAATGCAGTAAATTAACATTGATAAAGTTTTGAATGTTGATCCAGCTTTATATTCATGGACTAAATCCTCTTTGCTCATGATATATTATTCTTTTTATATACTGTTTAATCCAATATTCTAATATTTTATAAAGCATTTTTGTATTTACATTCATAAGGGATACCAGCGTGTATCCCTCAGTGTGTAATTATGTTTTTTTTTGTAATGTATTTGTGAGTTTTTGGTATTAGGGCTACGCTCAACTCATACATTGTGTTGGGCAGTGTTCTCTCTTTTTCTATTTTCTGAAAAGGTTATGAATACTGGGCATTGAGATTTCTGAGATTTTCTATTTCTCTTGTGTCAATTTTGGCAAGTTGTTTTCCAAAGGAATTGATCCATCTTTTGTTTTTGTAAATTTTCTCTGTCTTTTTTTCTTTTTTGTGATGTGCTTGTGTGGTTGATTTCTGTTTTTATCTTTATTCCTTCCTACCTCTATTTAATGAGGGCATACGTTTCTTTTTCTAGCTTCTTAATGTGGAATCTTAGGTCAGTGATTTTAGAGTTTTCTTGTTTTCTACTTAAAGTAATTAAATCCATGTTGCCCTGTAAATATTGCTTTATCTGCTTCCCCCAAATTTTGATATGCTGTATTTTCACTGTCATTCTCTTCAAAGTATTTTCTAATTTCCCTTGTAATTTCTTTTTTGTTCTATGATTTATTTAGGCGTGTTATTAAATTTCAAAATATTTGGTATTTTCCTATCTTATTGTTATTGATTTATATTTTAATTTTGTTGGGTTAAGAGAACATATTCTGTGTAATTTCATTCCTTTTAAATTTGTTGATTGGTTTTATTGTCCATCATTTGGTCTATATTTGGGAACAAATTATGTGCACATGAAAAGAATATGTGTGTGGCAGTTTTAGGGTTTAGTGTTCTGAAAATATTAATTAAATCAAGGCAATTCATAGTGTTGTTCAAATCTTCTACACCTTTGCTGATTTTTTCTAGTTCAATTAATTACTGAGAAGGGAATGTTAAAATCTCCTACTATCATTGTAGAAATAACTATTTCTCCCTTGAATTCTGTCAATTTTTGTTTCATGCATTTTTAAGCATGTTTCATGCATTTATGCTATTAAACTACATAGACATTTATAATTATGTTTTCTTGAAATGTCCTTTTATCATTATGAAATATCCTTGTTTATCTCTGATGATACCCTCTATCTTGAAAGCTATTTTATTTTATATTAATATAGCTATTCCTTGCTTTTTATGCTTATTGTTTGCTTGGTATAGTTTTGTTCATTTATTTACTTTCAACATATGTGTCTTTTTTTTTTTTTTTTGAGGAAGATTAGCCTTGAGCTAACATCTGCTGCCAATCCTCCTCTTTTTGCTGAGGAAGGCTGGCCCTGAGCTAACATCCGTGCTCATCTTCCTCCACTTTATATGTGGGACGCCTACCACAGCATGGCTTGCCAAGCAGTGCCATGTCCGCACATGGGATCTGAACCGGCGAACCCCGGGCCACCAAAGTGGAATGTGTGAACTTAACCGTTGTGCCACTGGGCCAGCCCACTGTGTGTGTTTATACCTAAAATGTATCTCTTGTAATCAGAATAAAATTTGGTCTTCCTCTTTTATCGAACACTCTGACAATCTCTCCCTTTTAACTGCAGTGTTTAGACCTTTAATACTTCATATCATTGAATTTTATCCAACCAATTTATTATTTTTCTTTTTGTCCTCTTTGCTGTTATCTTATCTTGCTGCTCTTCCTTTGTTCTTACCTTTTTAAAGTACAATTTAAATACTTTTTGGTATTCCACTGAAATATTTCTATTGGTTTTTGAGCTATACCTCTTTGTATTTTTTTTAGTGATTTCTGTAAGAAATGCAACATATATCTCTAATCTTTCAGAATTCAACTCAAATACTGTACTTTTTCATATAATATATAGATACATCTCAAGCATATAGGTCCCTTTAATGACCTCCCCCCACACTATAATTTGTTACAGTTTTATATATTTTCTAGTAGTTTTATATATTTACTTTATTATACATTTATGTATTACATATGCTTACACTGAAAACCCCAAAGGACAATGTTATAATTTTGCTTTAAACATCCATAGGCTTTTTTAAATGAACTTAGGATAAAAATAGCCTTTAATTTTTGTCCAGATGTTTACCACTTCTGAGTCTCTTCATTTGCTCCTGAAGATCCAAGTTTTTGGTTCATATCATTCCTTTTCCCTTTGAAGAACTTCAACTACCATTTCTTGTAGTACAGGTCCGCTGGAGACAAATTCCTCTTAGTTTTCCATTTATAAAATTGTCTTAATTTTGCCATCATTCCTGAAGGATATTTTCACTGGACACAGAATTTTAAGCTGATTTCTTATTTCAGCTTTAAAGTCTTCTGGTCGCTATGATTTCTGGTGAAAAGTTTTTTGGTGTTTGAATCATTGTTCTTTTGTATGTAAAACATAACTTTTCTCTGTCTGCCTTCAAGAATTTCCCTTTATCTTAGGGTTTCATATTGTAATGTGTCTAGACATGGTCTTCCTAGAATAGGCTTCATGGTTCTAAACTGCACCTCAACATGCCTCATCCGTTGATTTTCTGCTACATCCAATATATTGCTCCTCTAAATCTGGCCCTCCCTTACTATCTTCTTTCTTCAATCATAAGCCATCAATATTGGAATAGTCAGAACTGCTTATTTACAAGTTGATGTTTTATAATTCAACTGAGCCATCAGCACTCTGGGGTAAAACTTTAATTCTCCCAAAGGACCATTCCAAATAAAAAATGCATGAAGGAGAGATACACATTAAGACAGAAAATACTTAGTTGCTACACAGGCCATCAAAAACTAATTCCTAAAAGGTGCTACATCAAATCCTCTTTAAAGTGAGTAATATAATATCCTTTATATTAAGAGATAAAAGGGGGACTGGCTCCCTGGCCAAGTGGTTAAGCTCGCACACTCCACTTTGGTGGCTCAGCGTTTCACCAGTTCAGATCCTGGGTGTGGACATGGCACCACTCATCAGGCCACGCTGAGGTGACGTTCCACACAGCACACCCAGGAGGACCTACTACTAGAAGATACAACTATGTACTGGGGGGCGGGGTAGAGAGGGTGGGGGAGAAGAAGAAGAGAGGAAAAAAAGAAGACAGGTGACAGATGTTGGCTCAGGTGCCAATCTTTAAAGAAATAACGACACAAAAGTTCTAATTTTAAATGGAAAGAACAGATCAGATAAGATAGTTATAATTTAAGGTTGATTTCACCAATTAGACAAAAGAGCGAATTCTCCAGTTCTGCTGAAGTCATGAGAGGCCTGTTCAATCAGTGAACATGAGTTCTTCCTGCTCAGAGATAATCAGGGTATTGGTCAAACAAGTAGGAACAAAGAATTTACATAGTCTTAGTAAATAATCTCATATATTTATGTCACCAACATCAGACTGGAGATGCTTATGCTAGCTGCCTTTCAGCATGTATTTTCCTCGCAAATGGTCACTTCTCATGGATATATAGTTTGTAACCATATCAATAAATTATTTTACAAAACTACTAATCCTAATAGTATGTAATATTATTCAACTACTCTAGAATGGTTCTCTTGCAATGGTTCTCTTGCAGCCCAAGGAATATCCATGCTGTCAGACTTCTGAGTGACCTAAAAATTCTTCACCTCATTTTTATCCCAGGAACCCTTTGCCTCTTTATTTCCTTTTTGTATATATTGTTATCATTGTTATAGTCTACATTACTATTTCATTTTCCATAAAAATAAATATCCTGAACTTTTGCATATAAGAATAGTTTTCTAGTGACAAGAAAATAGTAATAGTAATTTTGATTAAAAATTACTCATAATCAATGGAAGGGGCTGGCCCCGTGGCCGAGTGGTTAAGTTCGTGCGCTCCGCTGCAGGCGGTCCAGTGTTTCGTTGGTTCGAATCCTGGGCGCGGACATGGCACTGCTCATCAGACCACGCTGAGGCAGCGTCCCACATGCCACAACTAGAAGGATCCACAACGAAGAATATACAACTATGTACTGGGGGGCTTTGGGGAGAAAGAGGAAAAAATAAAATCTTTAAAAAAAAAAAAAAAAAAATTACTCATAATCAATGGAAAATCAGGATTTATGGTACACACTTCAAAAATGTTGAAGAAGAAATGGTATAGTAACCGTCAATATCCTTAAGGATTATAATCTAGCTAATTTATACTATCCTACCAGATAAATAAACAAATTGTAACCTTCTAATCACCAGTTCCAAAGGATTGCATTCTATCTAAACAATCTTGAAAAACTGTCAAATATTGTCTACTTTTTCTTTCCTACAAACCTCTCAATTGGGAAAGATAAAATGTATGTTTTTCATTAGAAATGTATAGTTTTCATTAAAATAGGAAAGATATAAATCGGACAACACTGCATCCTGTACAGCATCCTGGGTGCTGGAATCCTTGTGGAAATACACAGTTGCCAGTGATACTAACCAACAGAATGAAGGTTTTTCCAGGGATAGCAGCACCTACTTTATTCTTTTCGAGGAAGGGGAGTGTTACAGCTTCCTGACTCCTCCCATGGCTTGAGATTCTGGGTAATGTTTGCTAGGTAACCTGGTATACGTATACAACACACACATAGCAAATTTGGGGAGTTTACTGAGAAGCAGGTGAGTTATAGGTTATACCCTAAGGTTCCCTGACATTTGTCCAGAACTAGGCCCCAGACTTCCTTGATATTTCCCTCAATATACCTACAACCACACTTGTAATACAGAGGTTCTTACATTAAACACAGTATAATGACAACAGTCACAAGCCCATTTCTCCACAGTACACTCCTTGATCCTTGGTGAGGTACCATTTAGCAGTAACCATGAGGTATATACTTTTGTATTTTTTGTAGTTGCAGATCACAGATCCCCATATATATATATATATATGTATGATTTTACACAGCACAATTTGTTCCATTTGAGCATCATAATAGACTTAAGGCTTTTTACAGATTCAACTGGTTCCAGTTATTATAATCATGGTTTTCTTTGTCATGTTTGAATTACCAAAATTTAGCCAATAAAAGGTCGTTGAAGCTGGCATCTTTGTCAGTACTTGCAGACATCTTGGAAACTATTCTTGCTTTCTCACAGCAATAATATATTACAGACCAGTCTTATTTTTCTCCTACTGCAAACATGAAAGCAGTATTCTCCAAAGAATTCTGGCTCATTTTAGTGGACAATACTATTTTTAGAAGGCCAACAAACAAGATATTTAAAATTAGAGAGCCTTAGTTTCCTCTCTACAATGAGTATTTAGAACACATCGAGCACCCAGATGATGCTTTTTTGTGTGTGAGGGGATGGGGAGAGTGGCCCTGAGCTAACATCTGTTGCCAGTCTTTCTCTTTTTGCTTGAGGAAGATTCGCCCTGAGCTAACATCTGTGCCAATCTTCCTCTATTTTGTATGTGGGATGCTGCCATAGCATGGCTTGATGAACGGTGCGTAGGTACACACCTGGAATCCGAACCTGTGAACCCTGGGCTGCTGAAGTGGAGTGTGCAAACTTAACCACTGTCCACCAGGCTGGCCCTCAGATAATATTTTCTAAATACCATTACTCATTAAAAAGAACCAGGGCTCCTTGGAGAAATGGTTCATTCTAAGGCTGGGGCAGGAAATGTACAAGACAGGCATAGAATATCTTGTAACAGAAAGAAAAGAAGTGCTCAAAAATGAGACACCTAGAAACAAATTTAACAAAAGAAGTACAAGACTTATTCACTTGAAACTACAAAACATTGTTGGAAAAAATTAAAGAGGATGTAAATAAACGGAAAGAAATCCCATGCTCATGGATTGAAATATTTAACATTGTTAAGATGGCTTAATTCCCTAAATTGAAGAGATTTCACATGCCAAATACAAGCTGCTTTTTTCCCCCAGAAATTGACAAGCTGATCCTAGTAGTCATATGGAAACACAAGGGACCCAGGAAACCAAAAGAATCTGGTAAAGAAAGAACAGGTTGGAGGACTCATGCTTCCCAGTTTCAAAACTTACTACAAAGCAAGAAGAATCAAGATAATGTGATACTGGCAAAAGGACAGACATATAGATCAATGGAATAGAACTGAAAGTCCAAAAATAAACCCTTAGATTTATGGTAAATTGATTTTCAACAAGAGTACCAAAAGAATCCTGTCAGGAAAGAAGTGCATTTTTTAACAAATGGTGCTGAGAAAACTGGATATCTACATGCAAAAGAATTAGTTGGACCTGTACCCCGCATCATATGCAAAAATTAACTCAAAATGGATCACTGACCTAAATATAATAGCTAAAAGTATAAAACTCCTAGACAAAAACACAGCAGTAAATATTCATGACCTTGAATTAAGCAATGAATTCTTAGATATAACATCAAAAAAGCACAAGCAAATAAAGAAAAATATAGTTGAATCTGACTTCATTAAAATTAAAAACTTTTGTGCTTCAAAAGATACAAATAAGAAAGTGAAAAAAACAACTCACAGAATGGGATAAAACATTTGCAGATCATGTATCTAACAACAGACTTTTATCTAGAATATATAAAGAATTTACCACTCCAAAGAAAAATTAAAAATGGGAAAAGGATCTAATAGACATTTCTCCAAAGAAGATATGAAAATGGCCAATAAGCACATGAAAGGATGCTCAATATCATTCATTTTTAGGGAAATGCAAATCAAAACCAATAAGAAAACACTTCATATCCATTAAAATGGCTAAAATATAAACAAGAGACAAGTGTTGGTAAAGATGTATAGAAATTGGAACCCTCATACATGGCTGGTGGGAAGGTAAAATGGTTCAGCTGCTTTGGAAAACTGTTTGGCAGTTAATCAAAATGCTAAACATAGAGTTACCAAGTGACCCAGAAATTCGACTCCTGGATGTATACCCAGGAGAATTAAAAACATGTGCTCACACAAAATCTTGTGCATGAATGTTCTCAGAAACACTATTCACAATAGCCAAGAAGTGGAAACAACCTAAATGTCCCTCAACTAATGAAGTGATAAATAAAAAATGTGGGGTATCTGTACATTGAGACATTATTTGGTAATAGAATGACATACCAATATACGCTTCAACAAAAATGAATCTTGAAAATATTGTGTTAAGTGAAAGAAACAATTTAAAAAAACCCACGTTTATGATTCCGTTTATATGCAATAATGAGAATAATACACAAATTCATAGAGTTAGAAACAAATTAGTGGTGGTCTAGGGTTGGGATACTGGGGGTGGGGAAAGAGTTGGAATAGGGAATGACTGCTAATGTAATTTGGGGGTTTGAAAATCTTCTAAAAGTAGATAGTAGTGATAGTGTACAGCTCTAAAAACCACTAAACAGTACGTGTTAAGTGGGTCTATTTTATGTATGTGAAATATATTTCAATTAAGCTATGAAAAAATGCACAATCTGAATTTAATGAGAAAACAAGACATCTACTTTTAAAGAAATTCTATAAAACAATTGGACTATACACTTAAAAAAAAGTCACTTTCACAAAAGACACAGTCTAAGGAAATATTCCAGATTTTAAAAGACTAACAAGATATGACAATTAATGGAATGTGTGACTATACATGAGAAAAATAATTGTTATAAAGAACCATTGGGAAAAAAAGTGACAAATAGTGAAAGAGGACTGCATATTATTAGATAGTAGTATTATGTCAATAGTGAATTTTCTAACTTGCATAATCACACTGTAGTAATATAAGAATATATCCTTGTTTTTATGAGACACATACTGAAATAAAGGTAAGGGGTCATGATGCCTGCAACTATTCTTTTTCTTTTTAATTACTTTTTCTCCCCAAATCCCCCCAGTACATAGTTGTATATTTTTAGTTGTGGGTACTTCTAGTTGTGGCATGTGGGATGCCGCCTCAGCATGGTCTGATGAGTGGTGCTATGTCTGCACCCAGGATCCAAACTGGTGAAACCCTGGGCCACCAAAGCAGAGCACGTGAACTTAACAACTCAGCCACCGGGCCGGCCCCCAACTATTCTTAAATAGTTCAGCAAAATCAATAACAATAATAAATAATAGTATTAATCTGTTGTATATAGAAAGACAAAAATGTGGAAAATGCTAACAGTTATGAATTGTGGTGAAAGGTATAGAAGAGAAAATTCTTCTGTACATTTGAAAGTTGTACTTCTGATTTTTTTAAAAATTATTTTTTAAAAAAAATTGTTTTTGTCTTTCTATAGTCAATTGTATCAATCGTTTATTTTATTATCATGGTTAGAAAAGTTTTACCCACTCCTAGGTAATAAAGGACTTCATCCATATTTCCTTCTAGTACCTATATGGTTTCATTTTTTACATTTCCATTTTTTACAGTTCAATTTGGAGTTTATTCTGGTGTACAGTGTGAGAAACATTTCATTTATAGCTTTTCCTATATGTCTATCTAGTTTATCTCAACAGTTCTTGTTTAAAAGTCCTCCTTTTCCTCCCTGATATTAAATCTTCTTTTTATAAACATGTTTGGGTATACTTTGGGGTTTTCTATTGTATTTCAGTGGGCTGGAACCATTGTTTAAATTATAGTAGCTGTATTATATGTTTTAATATCTAGTAAAGCTAGCCTCCCCTCAGTGCTCTTCTTTTTCAGGATTTTCATGGTTATTCTTGCTTTTCTGTTCTTCCTAATAAATTTTAAAATCAACTTTTCTAGCTATAAACAAAAAAAAACCCAAATGGTATTTGTATTGAGGTTTAAATGTCAATTTATAATTTAACTTAAGAAGAACTGACCTTTTGATGATGTTGAGTGTTATATCCAAAAACATAATATGCCTTTCTATTGGTTCATGTTCTCTTTGGGATCTTTCTGAGGGGGTTATATTTTTTTTCTCATATGGTTTTAGGCATTTTGTATTAAGTTTATGCCTTATTAAGAGCTTTTTTTGTTTTCTACTATTTTTGTTTTGCTATTGAAAATTCATTCTTCTCTTTCATTACATCTTCTAACTGCTTATTTCCGCATCTATGTGAAGGTGATAACTTTTTCATGTTGAGTTTATAGCTGCTATTTAAATTTTCTTATTGTTTTACTAGTTTTTCCATTAAATCCTTTCGGGTTATTTGGATGTAGAATTATACCATCTGCAAAGAGAAATAGTTTACCTCTTCCTTTCCAATTTTTATGGCTGTAAATTCTTTGTCTTATTTAAAACTTCTATGAGAATATCAGGCATTCTTATCTTTTCCTCACTTAGTGGCAAAGCTATTCTTTCTCTATTAACAAAGACATTTAACACAGCGAATTAGATGGATACAAAATTGCAGGAACGGCTAGAGGAACAGGTTGTAATAAGACTTCAAAACTGACTCCCAGAACAAAATCACTGAACATTTTCTTGAACCCACTGGCTAGCAGGAACAGCCAAGAGGAGCAGAAAGGTAGACTCCACTTCACTTCTTCCTTCCAACTTTTGCAGGAATACATCTCATTGAAGGGACATAATGTGCAGCCAGTACCCTAGCAGCAAGGGATTTGGAAAAATGCAATTTTTACCCTCCCAGTCTCTTCAGTTCAAAAAGGCACAAAATAATGTAATTTAGTGGATGTTGAATGGGCCAAACAACTCTAAATCTCTCTGATTCTTCAATCAGAGATAGGAAAAATTAGTATGCATTAGTTAACTAGTCTCCATTTCTACTCAAGATAGGATATAAGGGAGTAAGTTCAAGGTAAAGAATGTGATTGCAACATAAATAAAACATTATGAAGGAAAAACTTTTCTGGTTATAGAATTAAGAAATCCAAGAAAGGCCACCACAAGAGAGAATAAAAAACAAATCAAGGAATTATTTTTCTAGGATAACTAAGGTATAATTTTATCTAAAATAATGTACAGAAAATCGATTCTCCAGATTTCCCCAACTGATTTGATTATAATCCACTGTAGTTTTTTTATTTCCAATATATCAACTTATTAGAGAATATAATAAAACCTTAGCTTTCCTAAGTGAAAGGCTTCAATTACCTCTTATCTACTAGTGTTGTTCAACATATCCAGTTAGGATATGAATCACACTATTAATTTTAGTACAGAAAATTCTACAAGGATTCTGTTCACTTGTTGATTTACTATGTATCTTCCCAATTAGCAACACCAAAATCCTAAGCCTTTTATTAAATTATGAATTATGTCACAATTTCCTCTTCAGAAAATTCTAAGTGTGGACAGTTAATAGTTGACATCAGTCTTTAAAATTCTCTATTTACTCTTGTTCAGAAAAACTCCAGTGGCTATGTTTGGCATAAAGTGCAAGCCTTTTCTTTAAAAATAGTTTTATCTGAGAGGTAGTTTCTCAAGATCAGTAAAATATTTTTATACCATTTACTTGCTGCTTCTGCTATTTTTTCACTAATGTGTCTTGTATATGACTGAAACCGTTAAACAAATAGAACAACCTTTAAAATGAAAGATGTTTTAAAATCCTTTTTCCTTCTAATTCATATACCTCTATTTATCTTCTTCTATGTTATATAATTTTATTACATTTGTCATGTTGGTATGAATAAAATGGGGACCTTAGTTATGTATGTATGTAGGTAGATAGGTATATATGTTCCTAATTTTTGTTATAAGATAATGCACATTATAATATAAAAGAATTGCAAGCTCTCTTCTTCCTGAAAAATACTAAGGAAACCTTAAGAATGAATAGATGTTTAGTAAACTTACTGATTCTAGTGTCATATTTCTTTGTGATGCCTCATAGCTATTTGTGTGTCTGTATATATGTACACAGGACTGTTTAATGTTATATTTTATTCCTTCTAAATGACAATAATAGACCTTTACCATATTAAATATTTTTCATCAAAACGGAAAAATTTAAAATATAAAATCATATTCAAATCAAGCATTCTAGGCAAATTCATAGCGATAGAAAGTAGATTAGAGGTTTCCAGTGGCTGAGGGGAACGGTGAGTTATTGCTTAACGGTTACAGAGTTTCTGTTTGTGGTGATGAAAAAGTTTTGGAAACAGGGAAAGGTTGCACAACACTGTGGATGTAATGAATACCACTGAATTGTATACTTAAAAGTAGTAGAATTTATGTTATGTATATGTCACCACAATTTATTTAAATGGTAAATTTTATGTTATATATATTTTAACCACAGTCTTAAAAAGTGGTCATTCACTGACAAGGAGGGTTATTCCCTTGAAAACTGTTATATTTACTTAACTAAGATGTAAATATTAAATATATCATAGTCTCAGACCTCTATTTCTGAGCTAGATTTTAACTAAGAATTTCACAGATATGTAATAATCTATAATTCATCACAAGTATCTAGAAATTGGCATGGTTTCTTCCTACTGGATAAATCATAATAAATATGCTAAAGCCTTTAAATTTTAGCTGAGTCAAAATACTGGGGATGAAGCACTGAACAATTAAAAACCTAAGACAGATTCCTGAAAGAAAAAAGGTGTCAGCCCTTACTGGATAGAAGCCTTGTACTGTGCAGAAAGGGGATCTTCAATAGTGATATGATATACAGATACCAAAGCTCATATAATCATCAATAACCATGTGCATTTGCCTGAAAAGTAATAAAAATATACAGTATGGGATAAGAAAATTCTCAAGAAATAAAAAAGTTAATTCCTGAGTATATATAGCTCCTCTCATTTTAGAGATAAGAAAAAAACCCTTGTCCTTCCCTAATTTTTTTCTAAGTACTCTTTAAAATACTGTTTGTAACACAGCACAATGATATTTTGTTATAAAGCAATTATTTAAAGATATTCTTAATGTTTTGTGTAGCTATGTTTTTGCTAATTATATGTAGAAGACTAAAAATGACTACTAAGCCATGAAATTAACATAATTTTAAAATGTATCTTTAAAAAGAGACAAATGATCATTCACTTTTTTTTATAGTATCAAAAAGAGGATGGAAAAATCCAGAAGAAGAAATTACAATATATCTGAATTGTTAAATTTTATTTCTGATTTGATATCTATCATTAAACAGGTAGGAGGACAAAATAAACCCATAAAACAACGAATATCACATATTATGACGATGAAGAGTCATTCAAAGAAATTATGGTTTCACAATATGTTATTTGAGCACAGATGACTTTATTTTTAATTCAAAAACTTAATTTTTCCCAAATCCAGATTACCACAACATTTAGAAAGATAAAAACAAGTACTTTTATGGATTTGTTCTTTGTTTTCTCCCCTCTTTTCAGGGAATTATGCTTAAGGCTATATCAAGTTAGTTCTGAGCACAAGAGAAACAACAAATGCTGTATTGTTTACATCTCCACCTAGTGGTCTTAAATTCCCGTTCCCCATGTATTAAAAGATAAATATTTTTAAAAAGAAACTCAAAAAAGTTATCTGACAAAAATTAAAACAAAGCAAAACTTTACAGCTAGGAGAGATATGAATAGATTATCTAGTCTCATGCTGTTCTAACGAGGGGATGTAACGTTACGTCAGGAACTATGTGAAGCCACCAGAAAAAAACATGAAGCATTTTCCTAGAGCATCTATTTTACTTAATGCTGTATATTAAGGCAAACACATATTCTGGAGTAAATGCTTACTAGGAGTATTTCAGTTTGAAAAGCACAGGGTCCAAACTATTCATTCTATAGACAAAGAACCTGATGATCCGAGCAATTGAAGCTCAAGTTTATTCAACCAGATGGTGATAGAATGGTGTCCATAATGCAGATGTTTTATACCTTTTCCATTGCAAAATACAAATCAAGTTCATGAGACACTAAATATTAAGCCAACTGTCAAATTACTACAAACTGGTTTTTCTTGTGTATATAATTTCTTAGATCTTTTATTTTAAACCTCAGAATTTTCCTTTCATTTCAGATCATAGGACACTTACAACCTGAAGCTAACTTGAAATCCTATTCTACATTATTTTCTAAAATTTGTTTAAAATTATAACATAAAGTTGACTTTTTGGGGGAGTAGAGAGTTCTATGAATTTTGACACATGAACAGATTCACGTTACTACCACCACAATCAGAACACAGAAATCTACTATCACTCCCTCCTCCCCAAATCGCTTGTACTATACCTTTGTAGTCACACATTCCCAAATCCCTAGCCCCTGGCAACCTCTGGTCCATTTTCTATCAATATAGGTTTGTCTTTTCAAGAATAGTTTATAAAGGGAATCAAACAGAATGTAATCTCTTGAGAATAGCTTCTTAATTTCAGCATGCTGCCTTTGAGATTCATTCAAGTTGCTTCCTGTATCAACAGCTCATTCTTTTTTATTGTTGAATAGTATTCTGTAGTATTTTATATATTATACGGGATAGTGGATAGTATAGTATACTACAGTATAGTATAAAGGGTAACACCGTAGTTTGTTTACACATTCAGCCATTGAAGAACATTTCGGTTGTTTCCAGTTTGGGGTGATTGTTAATAGAGAGTCCATGAACATTTCTTTCTGGGCTCTTCTCTAACTTTTAAATGCAGGTGATTTACTACGAGAAGCCTTTCCTAAGTCTGATATTTCTTCAGACTGACACAAAAATGCAACTTCCATCAGGGTAAGAATTTAAATAAATACTTTCAATGCCTAAATTACTTCATCATTATTCATGAGTTAGCATTAAGAAGACAATTATTTCTACATATATATGGGAAAAGTGAAATAGAAAGATTGAATAATCAAACTTCTTTTAAACATGGGTATGTATTATAATTTATTTAAAAACCTAGGAAGAGAATGCCAAATAACTGGGTCACAATTCCTTCTTCCTCTGCTCATGGCATACATCAATAATCAATCAAACCACACTTTCCTGTAGAGCCATGATGTGGCCTCAGATGCTCAATGCACACCTCTAGGCTGCCACTACTACATAATCAGAGTTGGGACTCCAGTTGCAATGAATTTTCCATCACTTGTTTAAGGGAAATTATTCTCAACAAACTGCAATCTCTATAAAATTATTTTAGCTTTAGGGAAAAAATAATGTTCTGTAACATTCTTAAGCCAGCCCTGGTGGTCTAGCGGTTAAGATTCAGCACTCTTACCACCGTGGCCCAGGTTCATTTCCTGGTCAGGGGACCACATAACTCATCTGTTGGTTGTCATACTGTGGTAGCTGCATGTTGCTGTGATGCTGAAAGCTATGCCACCAGTATTTCAAATACAAGCAGGGTCATCCATGGTGGACAGGATTCAGTGGAGCTTCCAGACCAGAACAGGTTAGGAAAAAGGACCTGACCAGCCACTTCTGAAAATATTGCCCATGAAACGCTATAAATAGCATTGGAGCATTGTCTGATAGAGTGCTGGAAGGTAAGAGGATGGCACAAAAAGACCAGGCAGCGTTCTGCTCTGCTGTACAAAGGGTTGCTAGGAGTCAGAATGAACGCCATGGCACTGACAACAAGAGCATTCTTAATCCTAGGCCTATTATCTTACAAATGTGTGATTTTTCACAAGACCGAGCAAAAGAAAGACTGATGGGGTAGTTCTGGGCAGCCATTAGTATCAGAATAAAATTCAAAGTATACGGGGGAAAAAAGCTTAATCTTGGAAAAAGGAGAAGGAGGAAGAGGAATTACAGGAAGAAGAAGGCAGGAGAGAAGGTTACAGTCTGCTGAGAAATAGTTAAAATCTTATTTGTCACCCATTCTATTAGACTAATTCTTCCAGTTTTGTGTCTGGCACTTATTTGATAATAAGCCTGTGCTTTTAGGTATTTATTAAACATCAGTGTTAGATTCTAATAGTTAAGTACATGCTTGGACTCCCTTTCTGTATTTCAAGCACATGAAAATGGCAGATAAAATTTTAAAGAGAGGTTGTGGAAAAAATGGCAAAGTAGGAGAACCCAATTTCCCATCCCCCAGAAAGATCAAGGATTGGACAGCTATCCATGAATAAAAACAGTTCTGGGAGACCTCTAGAGTCCACTTAGGAAGTTTTAGGGACAGAGTAGAATAAAACAAACTGAGAATACTTGTACAAGAAGAGAAGGAAGACAACTTGTTTTTCCTGCGTCATTCCATCCCCCAAGTTGCCATTGTTCTGCACCAAGAAGAAACTTCCCAGATAGAGTTCTTCTCACTAGCAAAGGAAGATGAGGGTACGTGACCAGCTTCTCCAGCCTCTTGGGGCACTGTGTGAAGGTACCAGTTGCAGTTTCCCCTCACTCAGACCAGCAAAGCTGAGACATATAGAGACAGCTAGGTACAAGAAAGGAAAGCAGAGGCTATTACTAGCAGACATGCAGTAGGAGTGATCTAGATTCACAGAGACTTGCTCTGTAGACAAACTCAGCAAATTTTGCCACGGACAAGGCTAATGGCCAGCACAGCCTCCAAGGACCCCCTGGCAGATTTCACCAGATTTTGCCCCAAATGAATTAGCATTTGCTAACAACAGCCCACTGCAGCTATACAAGTTTAAGACACTAGCTGCCTGAGTCCCTCCCTGTCACTGCCAGAGCCTGGTAGCCACACCTGTAGCCAGCTTGGGCCTCTGCAGCTGCAAGTGCAAGACATCACCCTAGAGTCACCTGGCTGACCCCCACTGCCTTGGTCAGGTAACAGCTGTGCACCTGCCTCTGGACTGACACCTGTCATCAGCCTCTAATGCAGCTCACACACCCAGAGGGAGTGTGTGTGCCTAAAAGTGAGCACATGGACAGCCAGGACGCTGCAGCTATTAGCAGGTCCAGATCAGGTCTGCCTCCTGTCACTAGCGGGCACCACGGTGCTCACCTGTAGCTAGTCCATCTAGCTATGTACTTGCATGCCCCCAGCCTGACCCCTGTCACTGGCCTCTACTGTAGTGTGCATGCTCAGGGTAAGGGTGGGCAGCCACAAGAGAGCACAGTGACAGTCAGGGCCTCTGCAGCTGCCAGTAAGCCCATAAATGGCCCCAGCTCCTGCTACCTGTCCCTGGCCGTATCACTACGTGAGTGTCTGCAACTGGCCCCCGCCACTACATAGGCACCTGCAGCAGATGCCTCAGCCGACTATGTGCACATAACTGGCTCTAGCCCTCACTGCTGCCTGCCTTGGTCCCTAACTGCTGGACCTGAAAGTGGCACTGAGGATGCCAAAAACCCTTGCAGCCATAGCAGACCCTGTGTAGTGCTCACCAAGGACCACATAGTTGTCGATGCTATAGACTGAGCAGCCTGTGCCAGAGATATCATGCCTTTCCTGGACTCAGTTCTGCCATGTGCCCCCACACGTGGTGCCCGACACCACTAGAACCAAGGTCACAATACAATCCAGCATGCCCCCCATCCACAGACGAAAGGCTTCCCTTACCAAATGAAGTAACTCCACGAAGTCTGGAAGAGGTAACTGCTTCTTCAAATGTGCAGATACCTATGCAAGGCTACAGGGATCGTAAAGAATCAGGGAAACATGCCTACACCAAAGAAATAAAGTAAACCTCTAGCAACTAGCCCTACAGAAATGGAGATCCAGGAATTGCCCAACAAAGAATTTAAAATAATTGTTCTACAGATGCTCAGAGAGCTACAAGAGAACACAGATAAAACAGTTTCACAATATTGGGGAAAACAATACAAAAACAAAATGATAAGTTCAACAAAGAGATAGAAAACATAAAAAGAACCAAACAGAAAATCTGGAACTGAAAAATACAATGAACTGAAGAATTCAGTAGAGAGATTCAAGAGTAGACTTGAACAAGCAGAAGAGAGAATCAGTGAGCTAGAAGGCAGATTAATAGAGATTATCTAATCAAAGGAACAAAAAGGAAAAAAAATGTAAAGGAATGAACAAAGCCTATGGTACTTATGGGACACCATCAAGTGAAATAATGTACACATCACTAGAGTTCTAGAAGGAGAAGAGAGGGAGAAAGGCGTCAAAAGCTTATTTAAAGAAATAACGGATGAGAATTTCCCAAATCTGGAGAGAGATTCAGACATCCAAGTTCATGATGCTAATAGGTCACCTCTGAATTTTAATCCAAAATGATCTTCTCCAAGACACTTGATAATAAAACTGTCTAAAACCAAAAACAGAAAGGATTTTAAAAGCTGTAAGAGAAAAAAAAAATGCTCTCAGACAAGGGAACCTCCATAAAGCTGTCAATGGATTTCTCAGCAGAGACTTTGCAAGCCAGAAGAAAATGGGATGATATATTTAAGTGCTAAAGAAAGAAACTGCCAAACAAGAATACTTTACCTAGTAAACCTATCCTTCAGAATTGAAGGTGAAATAAATACTTTCCCTAGCAAACAAAAGTTGAGGGAATTCATCACCACTAAACATGCCTTGCAAGAAATGCTGAAAGGAGTGCTTCAACCTGAAACAAAAGGATGGTAATTATTAACATGAAAACACATGAACATATATAACACACTGGTAAAGATAAGCATATAGCCAGACTCAGAATACCCTAATACTGTAATACAGAGATGTGTTAACTACTTAACTCTAGTATAAAGGTTAAAAGACAAAAGTATTAAAAGCAGCTATAGCTTCAATAATTTAAGGAATACATAACATAAACAGATGTAAACGGTGACATCAAAAATATAAAAGAGATGGAGTAAAAGAATAGAGTTATTGTATGTGATAATAGTTAAATTGTTATCAGCATAAAATACACTATCATATATACACAAGACATTTTATGTTAGCCTCATGGTAACCACAAAGCAAAGATCTACAGTCGCTACACAAAAAGATGAAGAGAAGGGAGTCAAAGCATACCACTACAGAAAATCATCAATCCACATAAGAGGGAACAAGAAGGGAAAAAGGAACACTAAAACTACAAACAGCCAGAAAATAATTAATAAGATGGCATTAGTAAGTTCTCATCTATCAATAATTACTCTAAATGTAAACAGATTGATGTAAATGTAAGTAGATCCTCTGAGCAAAAGGCATCGAGTGGATGGATGGAGAAAACAAACGAAAGCCAACTATATGCTGCCTATAAGAGACTCACTTCAGCTTTAAGGACACAGATAGGCTCAACATGAAGGGACGGCCAAAGATATTCCATGCAACTGGAAATCAAAAGAGAGCAAGAGCAGCTATACTTACATGAGACAAAATAGACCTTTAAGCCAAAAAATGTTAACGAGAGACAAAGATAGTCATTCTAATAATGATAAAGGGGCCAATTCATCAAGATGATATAATTATCATAAATATATATGCACTTGACATTGGAGCACTTAAATTTATTAAGCAGATAATAACCATGGTAACCACAGGGAGAAGGGAGAAATGGATAATCCAATAATACTAGGGGACTTCAATATTCCATTTTCAACAATAGATAGATTATCCAGACAGAAAATCAACAAAGAAACATTGGACTTGAACCACATCTTAGACCAAATGGAACTAACAGACATATACAGAAAATTCCACCAAATAGCAGTAGAATACATATTTTTCTCAAGTGTACAAAGAACATTTTCCAGGATACATCAGATGATGGGTTACAAAACAAGTCTCAGCAAATTTAAAATTGAAATCATACCAAGCGTCTTTGTGGCTAAAATAGTATGAAACTAGAAATAAATCACAAGAGGAAAGCTGGAAAATTCATAAGTAAGTAGAGATTAAACAACATGCTCCTGAACAACCAATGGATTAAAGAATAAATCATAAGAGAAATTAAAAGAATATCCTGAAACAAATGAAATGGAAGCACAACATATCAAAACCTACGGGATGCTGCAAAAGCAGTTTTAAGAGGGAAGTTTATAGCAATAAATGCCTACATTAAGAAACAAGAAAGATCTCAAAAAAACAACTTTTCTTTATAACTCAAGGAACTATAAAAAGAACAAAGTAAGCCCAAAGTTAGCAGAAGGAAGAAAATAAGAAAGATCAGAGCAAAAATAAGTGAAATAAAGGCAAAAAAAGAGAGAAAATATCAATAAAACTAAGAGGTGATTTTTTTTTTTGGAGGAAGATTATCCCTGAGCTAACATCTGCCACCAATCCTCCTCTTTTTGCTGAGGCGTGAGCTAACATCCGTGCCCATCTTCTTTTATTTTATGTGGGACACCTGCCACAGCATGGCTTGACAAGCAGTGCATAGGTGTGCATCCAGGATACAAATCAGCAAACCCTGAAGTGAAATGCGCAAACTTAACTGCTGGGCCACCAGGCCAGCCCCCAAGAAGTGATTTTTTGAAAAGAGAAATAAAATTGACAAACTTTTAGCTAGACCAACTCAGTATGTGGAGAAAAGGGAACCTTTGTGCACCTCTGAATGTAAATTGGTACAGCTACTATAAAAATCAGTATGGAGGTTCCTTCAAAAAATTAAAAATAGAACTACCATATGAGCCAGGAATCTCATTTCTGGGTATACATCCAAAGGAAATGAACACAGGATCTTGAGGAGACATCTGCAGCCCCATGTTCATTGCAGCAACATTCACAGTAGCCAACATATGGCAATTTGGTGCTTTAAAAACATAAATTTACAGTTCCACATGTCAGAAAATTGAAATGAGTTGTATAATGCAAGATCAAGGTGTTCACAGATCTGGTTCCTTCTGAAGAATCTGGTTTGAGGAAGAATGTTTCTTGCTTCTTCCAGCTTCTAGAGGCTGCTTGTAGTCCTTGAGTCCCCGCCTAATTACTCCAATCTCTGCTTTGTTTTCCCATTACCACCTCCTCCCCTATTAACCCTTTTGCCTCCCTCTTCTAAGAAATCTTGCAATTATGTTTAGTGATCACCCAGATAATTGTCCCATCTCAAGATCTTTAATTACATCTGCAAGTCCCTTTTGCCATATAAGGTAACATTTTTAAGTTCTAGAAATTAGGATCTGGATATCTCTGGGGGGGGCCACTATTCAGCCTACCACAGTAGTCAACGCCTGTCACCAAACTGCTGGCAACCACTGCTCTGTTAGTTCTGTCCCTATAGTTTTACCTTTTCTAGAATGTCATATGAATGCAATTGTTACAGTAGGTAGCCTTTGGAGTCTGCCTTCTTTCACTTAGCATAATGTATATAAGATTCATACATGTTATTGCATTTATCGGTAGTTCATTCCTTTGTATTGCTAAGAAGTATTTCATTGCATGGATGTACCACAGTTTGTCTTTCCTTTCACAAGTTGAAGGATATTTGTGCTGTTTCCAGTTTTTGACAAGTATGTATAAAGCTGCTATAAACATTGATGTGCAGTTTGTAGGGTTTTTTTTTAAGATTTTTTAATTTTTCCTTTTTCTCCCCAAAGTCCCCCAGTACATTGTTGTACACTCTTAGTTGTGGGTCCTTCTGGTTGTGGCACGTGGGATGCCGCCTCAGCACAGCTTGATGAGCAGTGCCCCATCTACGCCCAGGATCCGAACCAGCGAAACCCCGGGCCACTGACGCAGCGCGTGTGAACCCAACCACTCACCCACAGGGCCGGCCCTATCATGTGCAGTTTTTTGTGTGAAGATAGTTTCCACTTCTCTTATATAAACACCTAGAAACAGGATCTCTGGGTTACATGGTAAGTACATGTTTAACTTTCTAAGAAACTGCCAAACCATGTTCCAATGTGTCTATACCCCTTATGACTTTTCTGAAGCACAGAGTTATCTACTACTTAAACAAAGAAAAGTGCTGGTAAAGAAAAGTGGAAGAAACAGCTTTTGGTTGGACAACACTGTTGACCACAATGATAGAATGAATTCTCAATAGAGAAAGATATAGAAATAAAAATAGGAAAATACATTTAAGAGAAAGAATAGATAGTTCTAAAGCCTCCAATATAATCTAATAATAATTCTAGAAATTACACAGAGCATAATGGAGGAGCAATATTGAATAAATAGCTGAAAATTTTCCAGAATTGAGGAGATATCTAAATACACAGATTGATAACGCACAAGCAGAATAAATGGAGTTACACTCAGACACATTAAGATGAAAATATGGGATGTTAAGGATAAAAAGAAAATCTTAAATCTATCAGAAAGAATAAACAGATTAATTAAAAGAATGAAAATTAAGACTGACAGCAGGCAGTTCACTAACAATAGCAGAAAGGCCAGACAGTAATAAAGTAACAAAAAAATCTACAATTTTTTATATGAAATATTGCGACCAGAAATATTTCCTAAGTCAGATTTTATGGTAGGAAACAGGATGCTGGAAAATTAATATAGTCCATATACTGTATATTACATAGCATCCCCTAGCAGCACATTAAGCCAGCTCCGAGGAATAAGGTTTAAGTAGCAAGGTGAGAGGAAGGGAGTCAACATTAGGCTCCAGAAGCTTCCACAGAGATATGAAGAGATAGAGACATCATGGTAGAGAAGATCTGAAAGAACTGTGCTAACTTTGTTTGGAAGATGCAAATTATGATCGTCCCTTGGCATGATTTTGTTACCTTGTTTCTCTGTACTGTTTGCGCAAAAAGAGTATAAAGTTGTTAAAATTTCCAGATCTTTTCTCACAAAACCTTCTCCTGCAAAAACCCCTCTCCTACTCCCCAGAAGTCCGCTATTAAGGGTCTTTTGTCTACAATTCTAGAACCATATTCTTCAAATACTTTTTTGACCCAGACTCAAAATAAGAAATATATTTTACATCACAACCCAGAAATCACTCACTCACACAAACACCCGAAATAGAAATGTTTCAGTAATAGTAATTACACTATGTGTCAAACACTGATATTTTCTGTTCTCTTTTATATAACTTGAAAAAATGCTGGTTGTGACTTACCAAACTGATTTCATGACACACCAACTGGTATCAACCTGAAGATTGACAATGATCTAGAAAATTTCTATCCATGTATAAACATATGTATATATGTCCTTTTTATATAAAAATGGGATTAGACCACACAAATTGTATCTTTGTTACATTGTAACTGTCTTTATTCATATTCCTTTTAATATTGTTAATATACTCTTAGTGTCACTAAGTTAAAACACAGCTAGTATCCTCATTCGCACATTTTCTTTACTCATTCTTATATTCTGGAAGAAATAATTTATTTTCTAAAATGACTTTCTAAGATATAGAATAGAATCATCTGGTATAGTAATAACCTTTTTATATGTCACAGAACAATGAGGTATTTTTAAAACCTTCCCTAAGAAATGCTACATTTTCATATACAGGATTTCCTGTCAAACAGGCCAAGCTGTCCACATCATACTTATTCACTAAAGTGGAATTTGAGGGTGGAGATAGCATAGCTTGAAAGAGTTATGAGTAATGTCAATATCTCTTCCTTCATGCCCCTGCTATGCCCTTTATGTATGCGTGCTGAAGTAGACTGCTTACTTATTAGTTTTGTTATGTAAAGTTTTATGAATTTTATCACAGACTACTATGCTTTTCATCAGAAGAGGGCAAATATGACAGTGTGTTTCCACTCTATTCAAAAGGTGCAAATAAAATATACAAAAACATTTGACTTAGGTTGTAATATAATTTTATTAATAATTTCCAGATACAAAATATCAATAAAATTTTTATTTGAAAGAATAAGTATCCATGAACTTTAAAATGTAACATTGGTAACTAACATAATAGTTTAACTAAGGTAGAACACTTAAGAAAAACAAATAGGATACGTATCTTACAACTTTTAGCTTTTAATTTTTTTACTTTTTATTTTGAAATGATTTCATATGTACAGAAAAGTTGCAAATTAGTACAAACCACTCAGTGCCAAGATCTTGGTTTCTAAATATCATTCTCCAATAAAAGGAACAAAGGCTCTGGAGAAATAGCTGATTACAGGGCTGGGACAGGGAAAATACAAGACAAGGTACAAACATTTTCTAGTACCAAAAAGCAAGAAAATGCTCACAAACAAAAGCATGGGGACATGGCAAAGGGCCACAGGAGTCTACCAGAACTCCCAATGGTCAAAGCTGGAACTCTGAGTGACAATATAAATAATGTATTTAGATTATAACCCAAAGAATAAAATAAATACACGAGTCCATACAAATGTAAATAAATGATAAATAAACAGGGGAGAAAAGCCAAACCTTTCTTACAGAGGAATCCAAATAATACATGTAGAAACTATCCAGTCCAGGAGGTACAATTTTTTAATTTTTTTTTTTTTAAGGTATGCTTTTTTTGGTGATGAAGATTGGCCCTGAGCTAACATCTGTTGCCAATCTTCCTTTTTTTTTTTGGTCCCCAAAGCCTCAGTACATAGTTGTATATACTAGTTTTAGGTCCTTCTAGTTCTTCTATGTGGGATGCTGCCTCAGCATGGCTTGATGAGCTGTTTATAGGTCTGCGCTGAGGATCTGAACCAGTGAACCCCGGCCCCGAAGAGGAGTTTGCAAATTTAACCACTACGCCACCGGGCCAGCCCAAGGAGGTAAATTTTAACCCATCCCGCTACACTGCCTTTCAGAGTGGGCAGATTTAGCGACTCCCTTACAAGGAAAGTAGGAAAAATTGGAACTTTACAGAAGAGAATACTGGCAGATGTGACCTTAACCAAGATATTAAGGTTTATATCACCAGGGATAGCCTGACGATAGCATCAAATCCCTGATACGATGTGATGAGAAGGGCATTTAACCTCTGTAGCATTTTTTCTAAAAACCATAACCCCAGTCTTATCATGAGAAATACATAAGACAAGCAAAAATTGAGGGACATCTCCGAAATATTTCACCCTACTCCTCAAAACTGTCAAAGCTGGCATAGCGGTTAAGTTCACACATTCCGCTTTGGTGGCCTGGGGTTCACTGGTTTGGATCCCAGGTATGGGCCTAGTACCACTTATCAAGCCATGCTGTGGCAGGTGTCCCACATATAAAATAGAGGAAGACGGACACGGAAGTTGCCTCAGAGCTAAACTTCCTGAAAAAAAAAAACAAAACTGTCAAAGTCATCAAAAATAAGGAAAGACTGAGGAACTGTCACAGACCAGAGTAGACTGGAAGAGATGTAACAAATAAATGCAATGTGGTACCCTGGATTGGATCTTGGAGCAGAAAAAGAACATTCAAGGAACAATTAGTGAAATGTCATTAAAGCCTGGAATTTAGAAGAACATTCATGGAAAATGGGTGAAATCTGAGTAAAGTCTGAGGTTTAGCTAATAGTAAGATATCAAATAGGTTTCTTAGTTTTGAAAAATTACTACAGTAATTTAAAATGACATCAGAAGAAAGTGAAATGGAAAGAGGGGTATACTACCTTTCCAACTTTTCTGTAAATCTTAAATTATTCCAAAGTAAAAAAAGGTTTTTTTAAAGTACAAAGACTTTCCATATATACCTCATTCAGATTCCCTAAACTTAACATTTTACCACATTTGCTTTATCTGAATGTGACAAGCTGCAGACATCATTCCCCTTCATTTCTAAATATTTCAGTGTTTTTCCTTAAAAAGTACATTAATCAAAATAAGGAAATTACCATTAATACAGTACTACCCAATCTACAGATCTTCCCATTTTGCCAATTGTTCTACTAATGTCCTTTATAACAAAATAGGATAAAATAATAAAACAAAAATAAAATAACTGCTTCTGTCGTGACCTATGATCCATCCAAGGGTCATACACTGTACTTAATTGTCATAGCTCTTTAGTCTTCTTTGATCTGGAACAAGTTTCTCATTCATTGTTTTTCATGACCTTGACCTTTTTGAGGAGTACAGGCCATTTATTTTGTGAAATGTCCCTCAATTTGGGTTTGACTGATGTTTCTTCATGTTTAAATTCCAGTTATATATTTTTGTAGGAATACCACAGAAGTGATGTTGTTCTTCTGAGTGCATCCTATTAGGATGCATAATGTCTGTTTGTCCCATTACTGATAATGTAACCTTTGACAACCTGGTAAATGTGGTATCTCCACTGTAAAGTTGCTATTTCTTTCCATTAGGTATTTCAAGACTGTTATCCTCCTTCTTATCAACTGTCCATGCATTAGTTGTAGGACCCATTGATTACTCCCGCCTGAAACAACTGGCTATTCTTACATATTTGTATTTCCATATGAATTCTTTATCAACTTGTCTATCTCTGTAAAAAGTATGTTGGTATTTTCATTAAGATTATGTTAAAATTATAAATTAAGGAGAATTGTCTTTTCATTGGTTCAAATCTAGTTTTGTGTCTGTCAGAAGTGTTTCAAAGTTTTTCTTAGTTTTGTACACTGCTTGCTACATTGATTCCTAAGTATTTTATCTTTTTTTGTTGTTGTTATTTAATTGGGATTTTCTCTACCACTATATCCTCTAACTGGTAAATGTTTGTATATTAAAGAATATTGAGTTCTGAATGCTAATTTTATTGCCTGCTAGATACTGAATTATTTTATTGTTTGAGTTGTCTATTACTGCTTCTCTAGGGCAAGAGTCCATAAACTTTTTCTATAAAATTCAGATAGAACATTTTCCGCCTTGTGGGCCAAACTATTTCTATCACAACTATTCAACTCTGCCAGTATAGGGCAAAAACAGCCACAGGCAACACAAACAAAATGATGTGACCATATTTGGCTCTTGGGCTACTCTGCTGATCCCTGCTCTAGGGTTTTCCAGGTATGCTATTGTATCATCTGCAAATAGTTTTATTTCTTATTTTCCAATTGTTATGCCTCTACTGATTGTTCTCGTTTAATTGCATTGGCTAATATCTCCAGTAAAATGTTGAATAGTAGTGGAGTTAATGGAAATCTCTGCCTTGTTCCTAAAGGTAGCAGTGAAAATGTCCCTAGTGTTTCCCATGAAGTAAGATGATGTTAAGAAATATCCGTCAATTCCTATTTTGTTGAGTGTCTTTAATAGGTGTTGATTTTTGTTGAAGATCATTTCAGCATCTGTATATGATTTGGCTCCTTATATTCATTAATATGGTGTATTATATTAATGGGTTTCCTAATATTGAACCAACCTTGTGTTCTTTGAATAAATCCTACATGGTCATGGTGTATTATTTTCTTAATATGGTACTGAAATTTGTTAGCTAATATTTTATTTAGTACTTTGCAACAGTATTTATAATTGATATTGGTCTGTAACTTTTTTGTACTGTCTTTAGGAATTGATATTATCCACTTTCAATGTTCTGTAACAGTTTGTAGACATTGAAACTATCTGGTCTTTGAATATTTCATAAAATATCCCTGGGAACCATCTGGGCCTGGCACTTTTCTTTATAAGGTACTTCTCTGATATCCTTCTATATTTCTTCTGCATAAATTGGACTATCTCAAATGTAGTCAATTTTGATAAACTATATTTACCTTGGAAATTATCTTTTTCATCCAGGTTTTCAATTGTATTTGCAGAGAGGTTTGCAAAGTAGGTTCTTGTAATATTGTTAAAAGATTGAGATATAATTCACATACCATAAAATTCACCTTTTTACAGTGTTATGACCTGAACTGTGTGCCCCCACCCCCCCACCTCCCAAATTCATGTGTTGAAGTTCTAACCCCCAGTATCTCAAAATCTGACTGCAGTTGGAGACAGGCTCTTTAAAGAAGTAATTAAGGTAAAAGGAGGATACATGAATGGGCTCTAATCCATTACAACTGATGTCCTTGTCAGAAGAGATTAGGACACAGACAATACAGACCAAGTGGCGACCATTTAAGGACATGGCAAGAAGACGGCCATCTACAAGCCAACAGGAGAGACCTCAGAATGAAATCAATCTGCTGACACTTTGATCTCAGACTTCTGGCCTCCGGAACTGTGAGTAAATTCTGTTTAAGTCACCCAGTCAGTGGTATTTGTTATGGCAGTCCTAGCAAGCTAACACAGAAAATATACAATTCGGTGGTTTTTAATATATTCACAAGTTTATACAACCATCACTACTATCTAATTCATAGAACATTTTCATCATTCTAAAAAGAAACCCTATACCCACTAGCTGTCACTCTCACTTCCTGCTTTCCTCAGTCCCTGGCAACCACTAATTTATTTTCTATCTCTATGAATCAGCTTAAACTGGACATTTCATGTAAATGGAATCATGTAATATGTGACTTTTTTTGACTTCTTTCACTTAGGATAATGTTTTCAAGGTTCATCCATGTTGTAGTATGTAACAGAACTTCATTACTTAAAAAGTTTTTTTTTAATTTTAATTTGATTTTATTGAGGTCACATTTGTTTATAACTGTGTAATTTCAGGTGTACATTATTATACATCAGTTTCTGTAAAGACTGCATCGTGCTGTAAAAACTGCATCCAGTTTTTATCCATCACCATACACATGTGCCCCTTTACCCCTTTCACATACCCCCAACCCCCTTCCCCTCTGGTAACCACTAATCTGTTCTCTTTATCCATGTATTTGTTTATCTTCCACATATGAGTGAAATCATATGGTGTTTGTCTTTCACAGTCTGGCTTATTTCAGTTAACATAATACCCTCAAGGTCCATCCATGTGGTTGCAAATGGGACGATTGTCTTTTTTATGGCTGAGTAGTATTCCATCGTGTATACATATCTCTCTCACATATTCTTTATCTATTCATGGGTTGATGTTGCTTCCACATCTTGGCTATTTTGAATAATGCTGCAATGAACATAGGAGTGCATGAATCTCTTAGCATTATTGATTTCACATTCTTCGGATAACTACCCAGTAGTGGGATAGCTGGATCATATGGTATTTCTATTTTTAATTTTTTGAGAAATCTCCATACTGTTTTCCATAATGGCTGCACCAGTTTGAATTCCCATCAGCAGCGTATGGGGGTTCCCTCTTCTCCACATCCTCTCCAACACTTATTACTTGCCATCTTTTTAATTATAGCTATTCTGACAGGTGTGAGGTGATATCTAACTGTTTTTTTTTTCTTTTTGAAGATTGGCACTTCAGCTAACACTTGTTGCCAATCTTTTATTTTTTTCTTCTTCATCTCCCCAAAGCTCCCCAGGTACATAGTTGTGTATTCTAGTTGTGCTATGTGGGATGCTGCCTCAGCATGACTTGATGAGTGATGCCATGTTCACACCCAGGATCCAAACCAGCAAAACCCTGGGCCACTGAACCCGAGCACACAAACTTAACCACTCAGCCCCAGGGCCAGCCCCCTATCTCATTGTAGTTTTGATTTGCATTTCCCTAATAATTAGTGATGTTGAACATCTTTTCAAGTGCGTGTTGGGCATCTACATATCTTCTTTGGAAAAATCTCTGTTCATATCCTCTGCCCATTTTTGATTGGGTCGTTTTTCTTATTGTTGTTGAGTTGCATGAGTTCTTTATATACTTTGGAAATTAACCCCTTGTCAGATATACGATGTGTAAATATTTTCTCCCAGTTGGTGGGTTGTCTTTTCGTTTTGTTCATGGTTTACTTTGCCTTGCAGAAGATTTTTAGTCTGATGTAGTCCCACTTGTTTGTTTTTTGTTTCCCTTGCCTGAGTAGACATGGTATTTGAGAGATGCTGCTAAGACCAATGTCAAAGAGTGTACTATCTATTTTCTTCTAGTTTTATGGTTTCAAGCTTTACATTCAAGTCTTTAATCCATTTTGAGTTAATTTTTGGTACGGTGTAAGACGACACTCTACTTCCTTCTTTTGCATGTGGCTGTCCAGTTTTCCCAACACCATTTTTTGAAGAGACTTTCATTTCTTTATTGTATCTTCTAGACTCCCTTGTCAAAGATTAGCTGTCCATAGATGTATGGTTTTATTTCTGGGCTTTCAATTCTGTTCCATTGATCTGTGTATCTATCTTTGGGCCAGGACCATGCTGTTTCGATTACTATAGCTTTGTAGTACATTTTGAAGTCAGGGATTGTGATGCCTCCAGCTTTGTTCTTTTCTCTCAGGACTGTTTTGGATATTTGGAGTCTTTTGTTGTCCTATATGAATTTTAGGATTCCTTGTTCTATTTCTGTGAAGACTGTCATGGAGATTCTGATGGGGATGGCACTGAATCTGTAGATTGCTTTAGGTAGTTTGGATATTTTAACTATGTTTATTCTTTCAATCCATGAGCATGGAATATCTGTCCTTTGTTTATGTCATCTTTGATTTCTTTCAATAATGTCTTATAGTTTTCAGTGTATAGGTCTTTCAGCTCTTTGGTTAAATTTATTCCTAGGTATTTTTTCTTTTTGTTGTGATTTTAAAGGGGATTGTATTCTTGACTTCTCTCTCTCTGCTAGTTCATTATTAGTGCATAGAAATAGAAACTGTTTTCTAGTGTATAGAAACTGATTTTTATAAGTTGATTTTGTACCCTGCCACTTTGCTGTAGTTATTGATAATTTCTAATAGCTTTCTGGCAGATTCTTTAGGGTTTTCTATATATAGAATCATTTCATCCACAAATAACGAGAGTTTTGAACTTCATTCTTTCCAATCTGGATACCTTTTATTTTCTTTTCTCGCCTAACTGCTCTAGCCAAAACCTCCAGTACTATGTTGAATAGGAGTGGCAAAAGTGGGCGCCCTTGTCTTATTCCTGATCTTAGAGGGATGGCTTTCAGTTTTTCACCATTAAGTATGTGAACTTACTTAGGGTTAAGTATGTGAAACCGTTAAGTATGTGAAATTGGCTGTAAGTTTGTCATATGGCCTTTATTATGTTGAGGTACTTTCCTTCTATACCCATTTTACAGAGAATTTTTATCATAAATGGATGCTGGATCTTGTCAAATGCTTTCTCTGTGTCTACATGAACTGAGATGTTTATCTGCTTTTTATTTCTCTTTCTGTTAATGAGGTGTATCACATTAACTGATTAGCAGATGTTAAACCATCCTTCTGTCCCTACTACAAATCCAACTTGATCATGTTGTAGGATCCTTTTAGTGTACTGCTGTATTCGATTTGCCATAATTCCAGTGAGTGATTTTGCATCTATGCTCATTAGTGATGTTGGCGTGTAATTTTCCTTCTTTGTATTGTCCTTGTCTGGTTTTGGTATCAGGGTAATGTTGGCCTCATAAAATGAGTTAGGAAGCATTCCATCTTCTTCAAATTTTTGGAATAGTTTGAGAAGCATAGGTAATAAATCTTCTTTGAATGTTTGGTAGAATTCTCCAGAGAAGCCATCTGGTCCTTGACTTTTGTTTTTTGGGAGGTTTTGATTACTGTTTCCATCTCTTTACTTGTGATTGGTCTATTCAGATGTTCTATTTCTTCTTGATTCAGTTTTGGGAGGTTGTATGAGTCTAAGAATTTATTGACTTCTTCTAGGTTGTCCGATTTACTGGCATAGAGTTTTTCATAAATTTCTCTTATAATCCTTTGTATTTCTGTGGTATCCATTGTAATTTCTCCTCTTTCACTTTTAATTTTCTCTATTTGAGCCTTCTCTCTTTTTTTCTTAGTAAGTCTGGCTAAGGGTTTGTAAATTTCGTGTATCTTTTCAAAGAACCAGCTCTTAGTTTCACTGATCCTTTCTACTGTTTTTTTAGTCTCTATTTCATTTATTTTTGCTCTAATTTTCATTATTTCCCTCCTTCTGCTGACTTTGGGCTATGTTTGTTCTTCTTTTTCTAATTCTGTTAGGTGTAGATTAAGATTACTTATTTGAGATTTTTCTTCTTTCCTGAGGTAGGTCTGTATTGTTATAAATTTCCATCTTAAAATCACTTTTGCTGTATCTCATAGAGATGGTATGTTGTGTTTTCATTTTCATTTGTCTCCAGATATTTCTTGATTTCTTTTTTGATTTCTTCATTGATCCAGTGGTTGTTCAGTAGCATGATGTTTACTCTCCACATATTTGTGACTTTCCCAGTCTTTTTCTTGTAGTTGATTTCTAGTTTAACAGCATTGTGGTTAGAAAAGATGTTTGATATGATTTCAATCTTCTTAAATTTATTGAGGCTTACCTTGTTTCCCAACAAACGGCCTATGTTTGAAAATGTTCCATGTGCACTCGAGAAGAATGTGTATTCTGCTCTTTTTGGATAGAATGTTCTATATTTATTAAGTCCATCTGATCTAGTGTTTCATCTAAGGTCACTGTTTCCTTATTGAGTTTCTGTCTAGATGATCTATCCATTGATGTAAGCTGGGTGTTGAGGTCCCCTACCATTATTTGTTGTTGTCACTTTTTCCCTTTAGGTCTGTTAATAGTTGCTTTATATACTTTGGTGCTCCTGTGTTGGGTGCATATATATTTACAAGTGTTATGTCCTCTTGGTGGAATGTCCATTTGGTAAGTATATACTGTGCCTCTTCGTCTCTCATTGTCTTTTTTATCTTGAAGTCTGTTTTGTCAGATACATGTATGGCAACACTTGCTTTCTTTTGCTTGGAGTATCATCTTCCATGCCTTCACTCTGAGCCTGTTTGTCTTTAGAGCTGAAATGTGTTTCTTGGAGGCAGCATATTGTTGGATATTTTTTTTTAATCCATCCAACCACTCTGTGTCTTTTGATTGGAGAATTCAATCTATTTACATTTAGAATGACCAGTGATATATGAAGCCTTAATACTGCCATTTTGTCTCTTGTTTTATGGTTCTTCTATATTTGCCTTCTTTCTCTTCCCTTGTATTTCTGAGTGCCATTTCAGTTTGAAAGTTTTCTCAGTTTTCTCTTTAATTATGATTTGTGGCTCCATTCTGAACGTTTTTATTGGTTACCATGAGGTTTGCATAAAGCATTTCATAGATGAGATAGTACATTTTCTTTTTCTTTTTCTTTTATTGTGAGGAAGATTGGCCCTGAGCTAACATCTTTTGCCAATCTTCCTCTTTTTGGATGAGGAAGATTGTTGCTGAACTAACAACTGTGCCAATCTTCCCCTACTCTATGTGGGATGATGCCTCAGCATGGCTTGAATAGCAGTGCTAGGTCCATGCCCTGGATCCTAACCTGTGAACCCAAGCCTCCAAAGTGGAGCATGCAAACTTAACCACTATGCCACTGGGCCATTTTCTAATCACTCCTTATCTTCATTAGCCTAAGCAGGTTCCATCCCATTCCTCTTCTCCTAAGCAGTTACTGTTTTCACAAACTCTTCTTTTCTGTATTGTGAGTTTGTGAATAAATTGAAGTGTTTATAGTTATTTTTGATGCTTTCCTTCCCTTTGTCTTTTAGGTTACAATTAAGTGCTTTCTAACCTATCCTGATGTAGAGCTGCAATTTTCTGATTCTGCCTATTTATCTCCTTGCTCAATGTTTTACAAACCTTTCCTTTTTAGATTCAGATGGAAGGACACCTTTCAATGCGTCTTGTAAGGCAGGCCTAGTGGCAATGAACTCCTTCAGGTTTTGTTTATCTGGGAAAGCTTTTATTTCTACATCATATCTGAAGGATACTTTTGCTGGATAGAACACTCTTGGCTAAAAGTTTTTGTCTTTCAGTATTTTGAATACCATTCCATTCTCTCCTAGTCTGTAAGGTTTCTGGTGAGAAATCCACTGAAAGCCTAATAGGGGTTCCTTTGTAGGTTATTTTCTTCTGCCTTGCTGCCCTTAATATTTTTTCTTTGTTATTGACTTTCGCCAGTTTTAATATTATATGCCTTGGAGAAGGTCTTTTTGCATTTATGTAATTATGAGTTCTATTGGCTTCATGTACTTGTAAGTCCTGTTTCTTTCCCAGGCTTGGGAAGTTCTCAGCTGTTATTTCTTTGAACAAGCTCTCTGCTCCTTTCTCCCTCCTTTCTCCCAATGGAATACCTATGATCCTTATGTTGCTTTTCCTAACTGAGTCAGATATTTCTCAAAGAATTTCTTCGTGTTTTAAAAATCTTAGTTTTCTTTCCTCTTCCACCTGAAACATTTCTGTATTTCTATCCTCTAAATCACTAATTCTGTCCTCCATGATGTCAGCTATATTTTTTATGGATTCTAGATTATTTTTTATCTCATTAATCATGCTCTCCATATCCAGAATTTGTTTTTTTGGAATTTAAATCTCTTTGGTGAATTATTCTTTCTGCTCATGAATTTTATTCCTGAGCTCAGCGACCTGTCTTTTTGAGTTTTCTTCTAACTCATTGTTTCCTTTGATAACAATTTTGAATTCTCTGTCATTTAGATTGTAAATTCTGTGAGTTCAGGATTGGTTTATGGAAACTTGTCATTTTTCTTCTGCTCTGAAGTGTTAATGCAGTTCTTTATGGTGTTTCATGAAGTGATGCTTTGTCAGCACATTTGTGGTAGTATCACATTGCAAATTCCACCTGCCATTGCTGGGTGGGGGGGAGGACCTGTGTTTTCTGATCCTGCACCATGTGCTGGAAGTTGTGTCATTAGAGATTCTCTACATTTGGGTGCTGGTCAAAGCCACTTGGCAGGGCATGCACTCACGTGCAGGGAAGGCCTCTGTGCTCTGCCAGCAGGTTGCTCTTATGTGGGACCACTGTGCCTGGCAGGGCACTGGTGAAGCCGGTGTAGTAGGTGGGAGGGAAGGGCAGATGTCTTTCATGCAGGGGCTAGCTCTGCATTCATGGACATCTTGGTTGAGCTGCTGCACTTGGTGGGGGCCCTTTCATGGGAGCTGAGCCACACCACTCACTGGGGAGTATTCCCATGGGTGGGGCTACTGTGGCACAGTAGGCAGTCCCATGGGCTGGGCTACAACACCCAAAGTGTTCATGTGGCCCAGGCTGTCCCCTCCTCCTCTTTCTGCTGCTGTGGGAGGACCGACAACCTAGATCACTACTGCCAGGTAGTGGGAAGAGCACGCTCATCTAGTTCCACTGTCTCCCAGGGATCCAGGCCACTCACCTTCAGATGCACAGCTGCATGGGTCTCTCAGATGTCCTGTTATGCTGTGCAGGGAATCCTCTGCTGGTTAATGAATGTCCACATAGTTGTAACATAGAGGGGAAAGACAAAGGGAACAACTCACACCACCATGATGCTTATGTTGTTCTTGAACTTCATTCCTTTTATCGCTGAGTAATATTCCATTGTACAGATATGGTATACTTTATTTAATCATTCATCTGTTGATAGACATTTACATTGTTTCCATATTTTGGCTATCATGAACAATGCTGCTATGAACACTCATGTATAGGTTTTTGTTGTGACATGCATCTACCATTCTTTTTAGCATATACCTAGAAACGAAATTGCTGAGTCATATGGTAACTATATTCAACTTTCTGAGGAACTGCTAAACTCTTTTCCAAAGCAGCTGTACCATTTTAGATTCCCACCAACAATGGATGAGTGTTCTAATTTTCAACAACCTTACCAATGCGAGTTATTGTCTGTCTTTTGATCCAGCCATCTTATTGTGTGTGAAGTAGTATCTCACTGTGATTTTGCTTTTGATTTCCCTAGTAACTGATGACATTGAGCATCTTTTAATTGGTCATTCTTAGGTCCTCTTTGGAGAAATGTCTATTTAAATCTTCTGCCCATTTTAAAATTAGGTTATCTTGTAAGAGTTCTTTATATATTCTGGAAACAAATCCTTCCTCAGATATAATTTACAAAGTTTTCTCCTGCAGGTTGTCTTTCCACTTTCTTATTTATTTACTGGTGAGGAACATTGTCCTCGAACTAACATCTGTGCCAATCTTCCTCTACTCTGCATGTGGGATGTCACCAGAGCATGGCCTGATGAACAGTATGTAGGTCCATGCCCAGGATCTGAACCACACATCCCAGGCCACTGCAGCAGATCTTGTGAACCTAAGCACTATGCCACTGGGCCAGCCCACCTTTTCCTTTTCTTGATGGTGTCTTCTGAAGCACAAAAATTTTTAATTTTGATGATGTCTAATTTATCTACTTTTTATTAAGCTGCTGAAAGTGTCATATCTCAAAAACCTACTGCTGAATACAAGATCAGGAAGATTAATACCTATTTCCTTCTGAGAATTTTACAGCTTTAGTTCTTGTATTTAGATCTTTGATCTATTTTGAGTTAATTTTTGTGTATGGTGTGAGATATGGGTCCAACTGCATTCTTCACACTTTGATATCCATTTTTCCCTGCACCATTTGTTGAAAATAGCTTTCTTTCTCCATTGAATTGTCCTGGCACCCTTGGTCAAAATAAAATGACCATATAGGTAAGTGCTCATTTCTAGACTTTCAACTGTATTACAAACATTCATATGTCTATCTTTATGTCTGTTTTTTGGGGGGCAGGAGGCAATGGATATTTTCATCAACTAAAGTTTTTATTTTTTCTTTGATGAGGAAGATTAGCCTGAGCTAACATCTGTTGTGAATCTTCCTCTTTTTACTAGAGGAACATTTGCCCTAAGCTAACATCTGTGCCTATCTTCCTCTATTTTGTATGTGGGTCACAGCCCCAACATAGCTGTTGACAAGTGATGTAGGTCTGCAACCAGGAACTGAACTCAGCCCATCAAAGTGGAGCACACCAAACTTAACCACTAGGCCATGGGGCTGGCCCCATCAACTAAACTTTATCTTCATTTTCCATTTTCTTTTTAAATTACTTTTAGATAGTTCAAACTGTTGTCACTTGCACATTTCTTGAACAGGACTAGCTGTCTGAGGCAGTTTACAAGATTCCTAGTTCAAGAATGTCTTCTGCTTTTAGTAAAGTATGGTCCCTTCACTGATTGGATTTGGGGACAGGACAGTGTGAGTGATTTGCCTTTCTTTTTAATTTTTTTTTTGAAAATTTTATTTTTCCTTTTTCTCCCCAAAGCCCCCTGAAACATAGTTGTGCATTTTTAGTTGTGAGTCCCTCTAGTTGTCGCATGTGGGATGCTGCTTCAGCATGGCTCGATGAGCGGTGCCATGTCCGTGCCCAGGATCCCAACTGGCAAAACCCTGGGCCACCAAAGTGGAGTGTGTGAACTTAACCACTCAGCCACAGGGCTGGCCCCTGGATTTGCCTTTCTATTTTTAAAAATATTATTTGGTCTTGCAGGATTTGAAATTTTTCTTTCTTCTTTTTTTTTAACTGTTTGGTTTCCAAAGGGTACTTATCCCTTCCTTTTTTGCCCTCTTCTCTCCAAAAGAGTGACCTTTCCAAAAGTGCCTCTCTCTAAGTCCTTCTTCTGTAGCCTGCTCTGATCCATCAGGACACTAGTTCAGTATTTAGGGAGGAATTTCTTTTCCTAGAAGTGATTTTAGATCAATCTTACACCAGTCACTAGTTCCCCTCTTGTCCTTTGCAATTTTTCCCAGACGACCCTTGCTCTCCAGCAAGGTTTGCCCCTTGGTGTGAATGATGGCTTGCTAGGACTTGGCATTCATTTTTCTACTTACATATAATTTGAAGTTTGAACTTTCTCTGTATTCTAGTTATGTTAAGTCAGGAGGTATGTGTAGTTTTATTTGTTCTTCTTTATTGCTTTTTGGAGGATGTGTGGGGAGATTCTGATTAATGCATTTGCTAATACTTCAGTCATCCAATCAATCTTTTAATGTTTTAGTAAATATTTTGTCTGTTCATCTTTTCTAAATGAAGGAGTGTTGAGTTCTTAATGATCTGGGGTATGTCTACTTTAGCATAGCAATGGTAATACTGCTTGAGGACAATACTGCAACTGGTTAATTTTCATTGACTTAATGATCAATATAGTAGAAGGTGAATTCTTATTAAATATACTGTACTCCTACCATGACATTCAAACATTCATAGATCTTGTGGTATGTAATCTGTAATGACAACAGTAGAAGAAAAAAATTAACTAAAATAGAAAGTAATGCAAAAGTCTTAAATGCAAAAGGAGTTACTTTCTTTTGTTTATTTTAATTTTATTATTTTTTATTTATTTTTTGAGGAAGATTAGCCCTGAGCTAACATCTGCTGCCAATTCTCCTCTTTTTTGCTGAGGAAGACTGGCCCTGAGCTAACATCTGTGCCCATCTTGATCTACTTTACATGTGGGACGCCTGCCACAGCATGGCTTGACAAGCAGCACATAGGTCCACCCTGAGATCCAAACTGGGGAACCCCGGGCCATGGAAGCAGAATGTGCGAATTTAACCACTGCGCCACCAGGCTGACCCCTACGTTCTTTTGTTTAAAGTTCACTCTCCACTAGGAAAATTATTTTTCTTTAAACAGTTAAGTTTAGTAAGTTAGTAATTTATCATACTGTTTATATGAAAGAGTATTTGAGTCACAGTCTACACTACTTTTGGCTTTTCTTGAGCTTTGCTTACCAGAACAGAGCTCATGTGAAAAACTTAATGATCATGATATTAAAAATAAAATAGCAAATGAAGTCATTATTTCCTTAAATACAAATATCTTATAAAATCTGTTTATACTTGGCAGAGATTAACTTGGGATACTCATTTTACTAAAGATGTATCTTTTTAAATTGTTGTGACAATATTTTCAGTCTTAGACCTACAATAGCATTCCTTAGGTGGTACTGCACTAATTTTATTTTATATAGGACTTAGAGTTGATTACTGAGAATTTGGAACTACTCAGTTTATATCAGGTAAATACAACGTGATCTTAAGTAACTTTGCATCTCTCAGCTGTTGTTTTCTCATATGAAATATGTAATTAATTTGATAATACCTATAAGAGAAGTTTTCAAGGTTTAACTAGCATTTGCAAAATACTTAAAAATATTAGAATGAAAAGATTCAAGGCAAATTACCAATAGTAATTTTGCTTAGTACACGTTACTATGCTAACCACCAATGTCAGAGCACTCATTGTGGTATCTTATGAACTAAGAGTAATTCCAACAATCAACTCTTCTCAACACAAAAATATTTTACTAAAAGGTACTGATATATACATAAGATTAGCCCTTTCTATCAAATTCTTTTCTTTTCTTTTACACTTTTTTTTTAAAGATTTTATTTTTTTCCTTTTTCTCCCCAAAGCCCCCAGGTACACAGTTGTATATTCTTCGTTGTGGGTCCTTCTAGTTGTGGCATGTGGGACGCTGCCTCAGCGTGGTTTGATGAGCAGTGCCATGTCCGCGCCCAGGATTCGAACCAATGAAACACTGGGCCACCTGCAGTGGAGTGTGCAAACTTAACCACTCGGCCACGGGGCCAGCCCCTCAAATTCTATACATTATATAGTATTGCAAAGTCTACTTTTTCTCCTTAATATAAAAATATTTTAATATGAGCCACTACTACTTCATGTAATAAAACATTTACTCCTTCCTATCATATTTCTATATAATGCTAAGTTGACTTTTAATACTACCCTGAATTAACACTTGCTTTCTTAATAGTTTTTGGGAGTTAAAATCTGTCTATTCATTTTACAATTGTATCCAAAAGCATTAATGATAATTCAAGATTTCTAATACTGTAACATTTCTTATATAATTGAATAGTATCTTGAACTTAAGACTTCTCAGCAACAAGACAATATTTACTCTATCTGTCCAAAACATATTTAGTGCATATACACTGCTACCAGATAATTACCAGTTAACTACATTAAGCAACTTGTAAAAAATAAAACCCCAAAACCTCCTTGTCCGCTCATTTGTTTCTTACTTACTGAGTGCCTACAGCATACAAGGACTGTCCTCTGCTTATCCCAGATATTAGAAGTAGCATGTGGTGACAGAGAAAGGAATATAGCATGGAGTTAGACATACCCAGTATCCTCAGAGGGGATGACATACAACTGAGGAACAGTCTCAAGTACCCCTTGTAAAGTAGTGCATGCCCTTTACTGGAGATTTTTGGGTTAAAATTAAATCAATATTTACGTTGGCTCAAGCACATCAACACTATTATTAAAAAGTCACAGTTAGAAACAAATTTTGAATTTTCAAATTGTATTCTTCACGGAGCTTAGAATAAATTTCAGTGGAAAAATGTCCTTTAATATTTTACTTCTGCCCTTTAACTAATCAGTCACCCTAATGCTGCTTCTCACTTTTTTTCTGCCTACTTAAATCTCCCTCCTACTTCTGGGTCCAGTGGTAATGCGACTCTCACAAAGCCTACAGTGGAATTTATTCATCCGGTATTTCAATGCATTCTATCAACTTGGAATTCCTAGAACCTTACGTATTGATCTTAGCTACTCATCTCAACTACAGGAGTCAACAGCCCTGGGACTTTTATTCATATGGCGCTACAATGCAAACTCCGTACTAGTAGAAAAAGTCAAACACGTAAGGACCCTTAGAAATTGTTCAAAAATTAAAGATGTCAAGTAGTGAAAATGTGGTTAACATTAAATTTTCTCTTGAGAGCTGGCATGGTGGTGCTGCAGGGTTAAGGTCACACGGCCCGCTTTGGTAGCCCATGGTTCGCCAGTGTAGATCCCAGGTGTGGACCTACACACGCTTGTCAAACCATGCTCTGGCAGGTGTCCTACATATAAAGTAGAGGAAGATGGGCATAGATATCAGCTCAGAGCCAGTCTTCCTCAGCAAAAAGAGGAGGATTGGTGGTAGATGTTAGCTCAGGGTAATCTTCCTCAAAAAAAAAAAATTTCCCTTGAGTCTGAAACATATGAGCTGGCAATACTATCTATCATTACTAGGGTAAATCACTTAGTAAAGTTATCCTAATAAAATTTTTTAAGTTTTTAAAGCAGGAAAATATTCGAAGATACTTTTAAAATGTCAACAAAAAGCATACTGAATACATGTGTTAAATTATGAAACCACATAATACAGTAAAGGACATGGGCATGAAGTTTTCAAATTCTGTGTGTTATCAACTGCCTTAAAATAATAAACTTATTATACTTTATTTATCTGTAAATTTATTTTAATTAGATCACAAACGTAAGTAATGCTAGACAGCCAGTTGTTTTCCTTTTCCTTCTTTATTTTTTAAAGATTGCCAGCTGAGCTAACAACTGTTGCCAATTTTTTTTTTTTTTCGCTTTTTTCTCCCTAAATCCCCCAGTACATAGCTGTATATTTTCGTTGTGGGTCCTTCTAGTTGTGGCATATGGGACTCCGCCTCAGCATAGCCTGATGAGCGGTGCCATGTCCCACCCAGGATCCGAACTGGTGAAACCCTGGGCCACCAAAGCGGAGTGTGCAAACTTAATCACTCAGCCATGGGTCCGGCCCCTCTCCTTTTCAATAAATGTTTCTTTTAAAAAGCTTCAAGAATTTGGTATTAATAGTATATTTCTATCTCATATCTTTAACATCTGTGATAATGTGAATGATGTACAGAAAGTTTTATGCATATATTCTGAAAAGTCTATGTTTTATATTTAAACACAAGATGTAAAAAATACTGTACAGCTTTCCCAAGAAAGGAAAGGAAGCAAGAGTGCATCTGAAAAAGAATAATCTCTAATAATGGCTATTTTTAAGAAATTTAGACTATGAACTATGTCTTCAACTTAACCATTTAAATGCCTTTTTCAAAACAGGCATCTATAAAAATTTTAAATGTCATTTTCTTCCTTTTAAATCATATGAAGATTCTATAAGTTAATAAGTTGCTATTCAAACATTTAGAATATAAGATAAATATTTGAATCATTTTTGTTTTACTTGCTATTGAAGCCAACAATTTATTTGTTGATGGCAATTTCTACCCTAAACACTAATTATTTAAGTTATAAAGTCTAGCAAGTCAAAGATACTACCTGTACTTGCTTTCCTAATATGAGACTCAAAATTTGCAAAATAATTATAAAAAAATAAATTCTAATTGTAAACTCCATTTAACAGAATCTTTTTAAACTATTTATTTACTACTACCATTATTTATTCCTATTTATTTCATACTCTTTTATTTAGTTAGCTCGAGCTGTTATAACAAAAATACCATAGACTGGGTGGCTTAAACAACAGGTATTTCTCATAGTTGTGGAGGCTGAGAAGTCCAAGATCAAGGTGCTCATAAATTTGTTGTCTGGTGAGGCTCTGCTTCCTGGTTTGTAGACGGCTGCCTTCTTGCTGTGTGCTTATATGGCTCTTTCCCTCTTCCTCTTCTTATAAGTGCACTATCCCATTATGAGGGTCTCATCATCATGACATTATCCAAACCTAATTTCTCCCAAAGGTCTCACTTCCTAGTATCATCACATTAGGGATTAGGGCTTCAATATATGAGTTTTGGTGTGGGGGGACACAAACATTCAGTCCATAACACTAATGGACAGGACGAAAAATTTCTCAGTCTCATAAAGAAGTGTTGTCTAATTTTTCTTAGAAAAAGATGTTGGAGTAGAATTTATAATACCTATATATATTCTAGATGTTATTTAGATATTGTGGTTAAATTAAACGTGTGCTCTACTAATTATGAATAATGTTAGAGTAAATTGAAGTGGCAAACAAATTCTGATTAAAATACAAAACTTCGGGGCCAGCCCAGTGGCCAAGTGGTTAAGTTCGCATGCTCCACTTTGGCGGCCCAGAGTTCGGCTGGTTAGGATACTGAACGTGGACATGGCACCGCTCACAAGGCCATGTTGAGGCGGTGTCTCACATACTGGAAGGGTCCACAACTAAAATATACAGCTATGTACTGGGGGGATTTGGGGAGAAAAAGCAGAAAAAAATAAATAAAATAAAAAATAAAATACAAAACAATTTCGATGTGCTAAATAAAGCAATGCTTAGTTTTTAATAGAAACTACAAAAAAATATTTCTAATCAATGGCAATCAAAAAGAATATCATAAAGTTTTCTACAAATCAAATCTAAATGTGAATAATGTTAGAATAACAGTGACCAAGCAAAAAACATGTTTATTATAAAACAAAATGTATCTATACATTTTACAGTGTATATATTAAAAGAATGCATTCATTTACAGATGCAAACATAGAATATGCTAAATTTTTATTTTTTCTCTAAACAATAATTTTTTGTTAGTAATAATGAAGGTTGTTCTAATATATTTCTTGATTTTTTATGTTTTAAGAGCAGTTTTACAAATGAAATTGAGAGGACAGTACAAATATTTCCCCCTGCCACCACACAGGAATAGCTCCACACATGAATAGCTTCTCCCATTGTCACCATCACTCACCAAATTGGTACTTTTTTTTTTTTTTTTACCAAAGATGAACCTACATTGACAAATAATTATCACCCAAAGTCCACTGTTTACTTCAGGGTTCACTCTTAGTGTTGTATATTCCATGGGTTTGGACAAAAGTATATGACATATATCCATCATTATAATATCATAAAGAACATTTCCACTGCCCTAAAAATCCTCTCTGCTATGCCTCTTCATCTCTCCCAGCTCCTATTGTGGCAACTAGTAATCTTCTCATTGTCTCCATGGTTTTGCCTTTTCCAGAATGTCATATACTTGGAATCAATCACACAATATGTAGGCTTTTCAGATTGGCTTCTTTCACTTAGCAGTATGTATTTAAGTTCCCTCCATGTCATGGTTTGATAGCTCACTTCTTTTTACTACTGAATAATATTCCATTGCCTGGATGTACTACAGTGTACTTATCCTTTTACCTACTAAAGGACATCTTGGTTGCTTCCAAGATTTGGCAATTATGAATAAAGCTGCTATAAACATTCACGTGCAGGTATTTGTATGGACATGAGTTTTCAACTCCTCTAGGTGAATAACAAGTAGTGAGATTGCTGGATTATATGGTCAGACTGTTTCATTTTCTAAGAAATCATTTTTGTTTTGTAAGAAACTGTCTTCCAATGTGGCTTTACGACTTTGTATTCCCACCAGCACCGTACGAGAGCTCCTGCGGTTCCACATCCTCATCAGTATTTGGTTTGTCAGTGTTCCAGATTTTGGCCATTCTTACAGGTGTATAGTGGTGAGAGTGAGTTAAGAAGCATTCCCTCTGCAAGATGTTCAACATCACTAAGCATCAGGGAAATGCAAATCAAGACTACACTAAGATGCCACCTTACGCCTGTTAAAATGGCTATCATCACTCAGACTAAAAATAACAAATTTTGGGAAGGGTGTGGAGAAAAGGGAACCCTCATACACTGCTGATGGAAACGAAAACTGGTGCAGCCACCCCACTATGGAAAACAGTATGTAGATTCCACAAAAAACTAAAAATAGAACTATCATACGACCCAGCTATCCCACTACTGGGTATCTACCCAAACAACTTCAAATCAACAATCCAAAGTAACATATGCACCCCTATGTTCATTGCAGCACTATTCACAATAGCCAAGACATGGAAACAATCCAAGTGCCCAGTGACTGATGATGATTGGGATAAAGAAGATACATACATACATACACACACACACACACACACACACACACAGTGGAATACTACTCAGTCATAAAAAAGACAAATGCATCCCTTTTGCAACAACATGGAAGGACCTAGAGGGAATTATGCTGGGCAAAATAAGCTGGCCTGAGAAAGACAAACACCAGATGATTTCACTCATATGTGGAATATGAACAAACACATGGACAAAGAAAACAGTTCAGTGGCTACCAGGGGAAGGGGGTTCAGTGGGGCACAGGGGATGAAGGGGAGCACTATGTGTGACAGTCAAGAAATTATGTACAACTAAAATCTCACATTGATGTAAACTATTATGAACTCAATTAAAAAAATTTTTTTTAAAAAGTATTCCTTCTACTTCTATCCTCTGAAAGAGATTGTAGAGAATTGGTATGATTTCTTTCTCAAATGTTTGGTAGAATTCACCAGTGAACCCATGTGTGCCTCGTGCTTTCTTCTTTGGAAGGTTATGAATTATTGATTCAATTTCTTTACTAGATATAGGCCTATTGAGATGATGTATTTCTTTGTGAGTTTTGAAAGATGGGGTGTCTTTAAAGGAATTGGTCCATTTCATCTAGGTAATCAAATTTATGGGCATAGAGTTATTCACAGAAGTCCTTTATTATTCTCTCAATTTTAAGGGAATCTGTAGTGATGTCCTATCTTTGATTTCTAATATTAGTAAATTGTGGCCTCTCTTTTTTCTTTGTTAGCCTGGCTAGAGACTTATCAATTCTATTGATCTTTTCAAAGAACCAGCTTTTGGTTTCATTGATTTTCTCAATTGATTTCCTGGTTTCAATTTCATTGATTTTTGTCCTAATTCTTATAATTTCTTTTATTTTGCTTACTTTAGATTTCATTTGCTCTTCCTTTTTCTTATTTCCTAAGGTGGAAATTTTCTGATTTTAGATTTTTCTTCTTTTCTAATATATGCATTCAATGCTATAAATTTCCTGACACCACAGCTTTCACTGTATCACACAAATTTTGCGAAGTTGTTTTCTTTTTCATTAAGCTCAATTTTTTTTTTTTTTCTGCTGAGGGAGATTCACCTCAGCTAATATTTGTTGCCAATCTTCCTCTTTCTGCTTAAGGAAGATTTGCCCTGAGCTAACATCTGTGCCCACCTTCCTCCACCTCATATGTGGATTGCTGCCACAGCATGGCTGCTAAGTGGTGTAGGCCCAAGGCCAGGAAATGAATCCAGGCCGCTGAAACGGAGGATGCCAAACTTAACCACTAGGCCACAGGGTCAACCTCTCAAAATATTTTTAAATTTCTCTTCAGATTTCTTCTTGACCCATGTTGTTTAGAAGTGTGTTGTTTAATCTCTGTGGATTCTGAGATTTTCTAGCTGTCTTTCTGTGACTGATTCCTAGTTTAATTCCATTATGGTCTGAGAGCAGACATTGTATGATTTGCACTCTTTTAAATTCATTAAGTTGTGTTTTCTAGTGCATGTTCCCTGTGAGCTTGAGAAAAATGTGAATTCTGCTATTTTGGATGAAGCAGTTGATAGATGCCAATTACATCCAGTTGATTGAAGGTGTTGAGTTCAAATATGTCCTCACTGATTTTCTGCCAGCTGGATCTGATCTGTTCATTCCTGAGAGAGGAGTATGGAAGTCTCCAACTATGACAGTATAAATTCATCTATTTCTCCTCGCAGTTCTATCAATTTTTGCCTCATGTAGTTTGATACTTTGTTGTTAGATGCATACACATTAAGAATGTTATATCTTCTTAGAGAATTGACCCCTTTATCATTATCTAATCTTCTTCAACTCTGATAAATTTCCTTACTTTGAAGTCTGCTTTGTCTGAAATTAAAACAGCTATCTCCTGCTTTCTTTTGATTAGTGTTAGCATAGTATATTTTTCTCCATCCACTTACTTTTAATCTATATGTTTCTTTATATTTAAAGCGGGTTTTTTTTATAGACAACATATAGTTGGGTCTTGTTTGTTCATCCATCTGGTGATCTCTATCTTTTAATTGGTGCATATAGACCACTGACATTCAAAGTGGTTAGTGATATAGCTGTATTAATATCTACCATATTCACTACTGTTTTCTATTTGTTGTCCTTGTTCTTTGTTAGTATTTTGGTCTTCTACTCTTTTTCTGCATTCTTGTGGTTTTAATTAAGCATTTCACATGATTCTATTTTCTCCTCCTTCTTAGTATATCATTTATAGGTTGTTTTTTTTTGCTTTTTTTTACTGGTTTCCCCAGAGTTTTCAACATACATTTACAACTAATCCAAATTCACTTTCAAATATTACTACACCACTTCACAGGAAGTATATCTCATAATAACAAAATAATCCTAATTCCTTCATCCAGTCCCTTGTGTCATTGCTGTTATTCATTTCACTTATATATAAACGTACATAAACATATATATACACATACATAAGACATTTAAATAAGTATACACAATCTAATATATTCTTGGTACTATTATTTTGAACAAACTGCTATCCGTTGGATCAATTAAGAATACGAAAAATATTCTTATTTTACTTTCACTTTTTCCTTGTTAAATGCTCTTCCTTTCTTTCTACAGATCTGACTTTCTGAACATGGGATTTTCCTTCTCTATAAAGAACTTCTTTCTACATTTTTTGCAAGCCAGGTTTATTGGCAACAAATTTCCTCAATTTTTCTACGTCGATTTCTCCTTTGGTTCTGAACGTAATTTCACATGTTACAGAATACTAAGTTGGTGAGTTTTTTCTCTCAACACTTTAAATATTTCAGTCCACTCTGTTCTTGCTTGCATAAGCTTCTGAAGAGAAGTTGGATATAATTCTTACCTTTGTTTCCTATAAGTAAAGTGATTTTTAACTTTGGCTTCTTTCAGGATTTTTTCTTTACCTTTGATTTTTTTGTAATTTGAAAGTGATATACCAAAGTGTAATTTTTTGGACATTGATCTTCCTTGGTGTTCTCTGAGCTTCCCAGATCTGTGGTTTTGTGTCCGACATTAATTTGGGGGAAATTCTCAATCGTTATTCTTTCAAATATTTCTTCTGTTCCTTTCTTTCTTCTCTTTTTCTAGTTGTTCCACAGTCCTCGGATATTCTGTTCCGGTTTTTTTTCTTAGTCTTTATTCTCTTTGATTTTTCATTTTCAAGGGTTCTACTGATGTATCCTCTAGCTCAGAGATTCTTTCCTCAGCCAGGACTAGTCTATTAATAAACCCATCAAACATATTCTTGGGCCGGCCCCGTGTCTGAGTGGTTAAGTTCACACTCTCGGCTTCGGCGGCCCAGGTTTTCGCTGGTTCGGATCCTGGACGTGGACATGGCCCCGCTCATCAGGCCACGCTGAGGCGGCATCCCACATGCCACAACTAGAAGGACACACAACTAAAATATACAACTATGTACTACGGGGATTTGAGGAAAAAAGCAGGGGGAAAAAAAGAAGATTGGCAACAGTTGTTAGCTCAGGTGCCAATCTTTAAAAAAAAATAATAAAATAAAATAACATATTCTTCATTTCTGTTACAGTGTTTTTTATCTCTAGCTTTTCATATTGATTCTTTATTAGCGTTTCCATCGTCTCTGCATACATTGCCCAGCTGTTTTTGTATGCTGTATACTTCATCCATTAGAGCCCTTGGCATATTAATTATAGTTGTTTTAAATTCCTATTCTGATAATTCCAACATCTGCCACAACTGGTTTTGAGGCTTGCTCTGTCTCTTCAAATTGTGTTTTTTGCCTTTTGGTACCTTGTACTTTTTTCTTGATAGCCAAACACAACAGACTGAGTAAAAGGAAGTGCTATAAATAGGCCTTTAGTAACGTAGTGGTGAGGATCGAGAGAAAGGGAAGTGTTCTATAGGATCATGATTAGGTCTCAGTCTTTTAGTGAGCCAATGCCTCTGGACTGTGAACTTCACAAGTTTCTCAGTATTTTTCCACCCCCTGAGGTGGGACAGAACAGCTAGAGCTGGCTGGAGTTGGGTTTCCTCCTGAGGTCAGTTAAGCTCTAGTTAACTAGTTTCTCCTGAAGGCAGGTTTTGCTAAGAATAGAGTGCTCTGGTTTATTTCAAAATGGTTCCTCCCCTCTCCCCCTTGCCAGAAGTCTGAGGGGATTTTTCTCTGAAATTTACTGTGGTAATATGGTCAAGTTCCTGGAGGTGAATCTCACAATATTGTGGGATCCCCCTTATGACTAGGTCTCCCTAGAGTTTTTAACTCTCAGACTTGTCCACAGTGAGCCTCCAGACATTCATCAATTAAGTTCTAGGTTTTCCTACCCAAGCACTAGTTCCTGTGGTAGTTTCTGCTCCTGAGTCTCTGCCCCCGTAAGCTGCAACCATCAGTATTTGCCTGTTTCTCAAATTTTGGGGGTAGCGGTTTGCCTTGTGCCCTCCCACCTCTTACAGATCTAAGGAGAGTTGGTGATTTTTCAGTCTGTTCAGCTTTTTACTTGTTTCAGCATGAAGTTGGGACATCCAAGCTCCTTACATGTGGAACCAGAAACTGGAAGCATTATCACTTGATTTTTAACAGGAATATATGGTCCCATTCTTAAGGACTGAGGACCTATATCATTTTTTTTCCATAAATAAAGGTAATTTACTCATTCATCTGTATGAATTGATGGGATGCTAAATTCAAAATTTTTCTTAAAGATTTAGGAAAAAAAGGAAATGTTCTTTTAATTACTACTTTAAAAATTACAATGTAAATTTTAATAGTGGTATCTCTATTTTAAAAATCTACTTTACATGCTATCCTTCTTAAAAGCATTTTTCCTTTTTTCATCTACCTTGTATTAATAATTTCTGTTCATTTCTTTTCCATTCACTTCTTTTCTATTCCATTATTTTCCTGCATAAAATAAGTTAGGAATATTGCAAAGATAGTGTATGCCAATTTTGCTGTCAACAAAGCTTAAATTCCACATTTGGTTCTGCTAGCAAAAAAACAAAAGTCTTCTACAGAGGGCATAAAACCTTCTATTCAATGTCTAAGAGTTGCTTTTCTCTCATTTCGGTTGTTTTAGAAGCAAAGTATTGTAGGTTTTTTTCAGTTCTTTCTGTACCTTTTTCTTTGACATATGTAAGTATCACATGTGTGATATCTTTACATAAGAGGAAACAAAATATTCACTAAAATAAAATTATATTTCATATTTCATTCATATCCTAGGACCCTAATACGCAAACACATGTTCAAAACTTTCAATTCAAGTAACTATTTGAGACAAAGATCATAAGATTAAAAAAATACTTAATAGGGGCTGGCCCCGTGGCCAAGTGGTCGGGTTCACACGCTCCGCTGCAGGTGGCCCAGTGTTTCGTTGGTTTGAATCCTGGGCGCGGACATGGCACTGCTCATCGAGCCACGCTGGGGCAGCGTCCCACATACCACAGCTAGAAGGACCCACAACGAAGAATATACAACTATGTAATGGGGGGGCTTTGGGGAGAAAAAGGAAAAAAATAAAATCTTTAAAAAAAAAAACTTAGAGCTCATTTTGGCAGCACGTATACTAAAATTGAAGAGTTCCATATTTTTGAAAGACTTACACACTGAAACTACATTACTGAAAGAAACTGAAGAAGACATAAAGAAATAGAAAGATATTCTATGCTCATGGATTGTAACAATAAACATAGTTAAAATGTCCATGTTATCTAAAGCAATCTAATCCCAATCAGAATCCCCATGACATTTGTAGGAAACAGAAGAATCCTAAAATTTATATGGAACAACAAAAGACTCTGAATAGGCAAAGCAATCCTGAGAAAAAAGAACAAAGTTGGAGTTACCATACTCCCTGAATTCAAAATACACTCCAAAGCTATAGTAATCAAAACAGCATGGCACTGGCACAAAAACAGACACACAGAACAGAATTGAGAGCCCAGAAATAAAACCACACATCTATGGATAGCTAACCTTTGACAAAGGAACCAAGAACATACAATGGATAAAGGAAAGTCTCTTCAAAAAATGGTGTTGGGAAAACTGGACAGTCACATGCAAAAGAGTAAAAGTAAACCATTATCTTACTCCATACACAAAAAATTAAAATGGACTAAAGACTTGAATAAGACCTGAAACTATAAAACTCTTAGAAGACAATACAAGCAGTACACTCTTTGACATTGGTCTTAGCAGTATCCTTTTGAATACCATGTCTATTCAGGCAATGGGAACAAAAAGCAAACGAATATTTTTTTTAGTCTAGATTTTTTAGTTAAAAAGCTTCTGCACGGCAAAGGAAAGAAAACGAAAAGACAACCCACCAACTGGGAGAAAATAATTACAAATCATATATCCAACAAAGGGTTAACTTCTAAAATACATAAAGAACTTGTACAACTCAACAAAAAAAACATGAACAACCCAATCAACAAACAGGCAGAGGATCTGAACAGACATTTTTCCAAAGAAGATCTACAGATGTCCAACAGGCACTTGAAAAGATGTTCAACATCACTATTTATTAGGGAAATGCAAATCAAAACTCCAATGAAGATATCACCTCACACCCGTCAGAACGGCTATAATTAACAAGACAAGAAATAACAGGTGTTGGAGAGGATGTGGAGAAAAGGAAACCCTCATACACTGCTAGTGGGAGTGCAAACCGGTGCAGCCACTATGGAAAACAGTATGGAGATTTCTCAAAAAATCAAAAATAGAAATACCAAATGACCCAGCTATTCCACTACTGGGTATTTATCTATAGAACTTGAAATCAATAATTCAAAAAGATATATTCACCTCTATGTTCACTGCAGCACTATTCACAATAGCTAAGTTATGGAAGCAACCCAAGTGCCCATCAACCCAGCAATGGATAAAGATGTGGTGTATATATATATAATGGAATACTACTCAGTCATAAAAAAAGACAAAATTATCCCATTTTCAACAACATGGGTGGACCTTGAGGGTATTATGCTAGGTGAAGTAAGTCAGACAGAGAAAGACAACTATTGTATGATTTCACTCATATGTGGAAGATAAACAAACACGTAGATAAGGAGAACAGATTGGTGGTTACCAGAGGAGAAGGGAGTGAAATGAGGGCGAAAGGGGTAAAAGGGCATATATGTATGGTAACACGTAAAAACTGGAATGTTGAACAGTAAGTCTTCTATAAGAGAATATAGGCAGTACACTCTTTGACATCAGTATCAAAAGGATCTTTTCCGACACCATAACTCCTCAGATGAGGGAAACAATAGAAAGAATAAACAAATGGGACTTCATCAGACTAAAGAGCTTCTTCAAGGCAAGGGAAAATAGGATTGAAACAAAAAAAACAACCCACTAGTTGGGAAAAAATATTTACAAGTTATATATCCGACAAAGGGTTAATCTCCATAATATATAAAGAACTCACACAGCTCAACAACAGAAAATAAAACAACCCGATCAAAAGATGGGCAAGGGACATGAACAGACATTTCTCCAAAGAAGATATACAGATGGCCAATAGACACATGAAAAGATGCTCATCATCACCAAACATCAGGGAAATGCAAATCAAAAGTACACTAAGATATCACCTTCCACCTGTTAGAATGGCAAAAATAACCAAAACAAAAAGTGACAAATGTTGGAGAGGTTATAGAGAAAAAGGAACCCTGAAACACTGTTGATAGGAATGCAAACTGGTGCAGCCACTATGGAGATTTCTCAAAAAATTAAAAATAGAAATACCATATGACCCAGCCATCCCACTACTGGGTATCTATCCAAAGAACTTGAAATCAGCAATTCCAAAAGTCCCGTGCACCCCTATGTTCATCGCAGCACTATTTACAATAGCCAAGACGTGTAAGCAACCTAAGTGCCCATCAACTGACGATTGGATAAAGAAGATATGGTATATATATACAATGGAATACTACTCAGCCACAAAAAAAGGATAAAATCATCCCATTCACAACAACATGGATGGACCTTGAGGGAATTATGTTAAGTGAAATAAGCCAGACAGAGAAAGATGAACTCGGTATGACTCCACTCATAGGTGGAAGTTAAACATATAGACAAAGAGAACTGATTGGTGGTTACCACGGGAAAGGGGGAGTGGAGGGAGGGCACAAAGGGTGAAGTGGTGCACCTATAACATGACTAACAATAATGTACAACTGAAATTTCACAAACAGACAAGAAAGCATAAACCAATAGAAACTATCATAATTTTAATAAAAAGTTAAAAAAAAAAAGAAAACTAGACTGTTGGTGGGGCTGGCCTCGTGGCCTAGTGATTAAGTTCAGCATGCTCCGCTTTGGTGGCCTGGGTTCAGTTCCAGGGCACAGACCTACACCACTCATCAGTGGCCATGCTACGGTGGTGATCCATAGAAAACAGGGGAAGACTGGCACAGCTTTTAGCTTAGGGCGAATCTTCCTCAAGCAAAAAGAAGAAGATTGGCAACACATGTTAGCTCAGGGCAAATCTTCCTCAGCAAAACAAAACAAAATAAAAAACTGGACTGTTGGTGATAAACACGATGCAGTCTATAGAGAAACTGAAATACAGTGATGTATACCTGAAATTTACACAATGTTGTAAGCCAATATGACCTCAATAAAATATTTGAAAAAATTAAGCCCTAAAAAACCCCACAAAACTTAATGGACTTGAAAGCAATGAAACAATCACTTTCCCCAGAAAAGCCTTCCCACAAATTTAGACAAAACCATATGCAAAAAATTTTAAAAGTACTAAATTAATATCTTCTAAAAAGTAAATTAAAATATAATTTTTAAAGTACAGAGTTCTTAGCTTTAAAGAGAATATTCAAACTACAACTACAAAATCAACAGCCCCCACTAACATTTATATATGCTGTGCAAAAGCTAAGAATTACAAACAAATATAAGCTAAATATTTAAAGCATGGCACCATTCTCATACCATTTATGATGACATAATAGAGAAAAATGTAAGATTTCTTCTATATTGTCCATGATACAAATGGCTGAATTGCTGTCAAGAGTGGCTAAACTTCCATGGTGAAAAACTTAGATTGGACTCTGAGATAGGGAACAGGGTTACTTAAGAAACTAAGGTGAACATGACATAGTCTACAGAGAAATCAAAATGTAATGATGTACACTTGAAATTTATATAATGTTATAAACCAATGTTAACTCAATAAAAAAGAAAGAAATTAGTATGCTATGTGTATAGTTTTTTAAAAATTATTATGATGTACAAAAGTATTGATGAGGTGTTTTTAAATAACTGAAGTATATTCAAAGGCCATAGCAAACTGTTGAGTAAAGAAAACAAGAATAGTGGAAAAAAGAAATTAAGATAATTCCTAGGCAGGCTGGTAGTGTATGTAACATGTACCATATGATGCAAAGCCAGTTAAGTGTATTGGGTGATTCTGGAGGAAACAGAGTTACCATTCCTTATAATTGAATAGGTAAGTGACAGAAATGCAGAATAGTATTAATACATGAAAAAGATTCAAAAAGGAGCTAAACAATGTTTAGTTTTCTGAATAGTTTATAGTTCTGAATAGTTTAGTTTCCAAAATAGAAAATCCAGAAATAAATCCAGGATAAATTTGAAAATTCAGTGTATGACAAACATTCATTCTAATCACAAAGAACTGATTATTTAAGAAATACTACTGACACGAGTGGTTATCCATTGGGAAGAAAATAATATTGGATCCTAGCATCTTACTCTATTTACAAAAATTAATTAGATTTAATTAAACACAATCTAGAAAATCTAGGATACTACATGATACAATCCGAGGATAGGTAAAACCTTTTAAGCTAAGCTAGAAATCCAAAAGTTATAAAAGAAATCCAAGACATGTTTTACTATATGAATGTATCTATGGCAAAAGATACTAAATAGCAAGTCAACAGACAGATGATAGAGTTGAAAGAATATTGTGAAGGCAGGATAAAGTGGTAATATCTATCACAAATAGACAAGAAAGCATAAACAACCAATAGAAATATTGATTTAGAGAAAAGGTACTTTTGATCGAAAAAAGTATGATGAAGATGCATTTTGAAATTTGATACTGTTTTATAAAATAAATGGTAAAAAAAATCCCTCTATAGGGGTCGGCCCCATGGCTGAGTGGTTAAGTTCGCTCACTCCACTGCAGCGGCCCAGGGTTTCGCCAGTTCAAATCCTGGGCAAGGACATGGCACCACTCATCAAGCCATGCTGAGGTGGCATCCCACATGACACAACTAGAAGGACCCATAACTAAGAATATACAACTATGTACTGGGGAGCTTTGGGGAGAAAAAGGAAGAAAAAAAAATCTCTCTATATATGAGTATTTCTGTATGTGTGTTACATATAACTCTTTTTTTTTTTTTCTCTTTTTTTTGGTGAGGAAAATCGACCCTGAGCTAACATTTATTGACTATCTTCCTCTATTTTTTTTCTCCCCAAAGCCCCAGTACATAGTTGTATATCCTAGTTGTAAGTTCTTTAGTTCTTCTGTGTGGGAAGCAGCCACAGCGTGGCTCGACAAGTGGTGTGTAAGGCCATGCCTGGGATCTGAACCTGTGAACCCTGGGCCGCTGGAGCGTGTGAACCTAACCACTATGCTACTGGACCAGCCCAATAACTATTCTTTTTTTTTATTTATTAAGATTATGATAGTTTACAACCTTGTGAAATTTCAGTTGTACATTATTGTTAGTCATGTTGTAGGTACACCACTTCACCCTTCGTGCCCTCCCCCCACCCCCCCTTTCCCCTGGTAACCACTAATCAGTTCTCTTTGCCTATATGTTAACTTCCACCTATGAGTGGAGTCATACAGTAATCGTCTTTCTCTGTCTGGCTTATTTCACTTAACATAATACCCTCAAGGTCCATCCATGTTGTTGTGAATGGGACAATTTTGTCCCTTTTTATGGCTGAGTAGTATTCCATTGTACATATATATACCATATCTTCTTTATCCAATCAGTTGCTGGGCACTTGAATAACTATTCTTTTAATATTGTACAAACACACAAAAAAAATGCAGGATACTTACTAATTTTACAAGGATAATTGCAGAGTAGTAGATAGAGGCGGGAAAGCCAAATTAAAAAGGAAAAGAAAAGGGAAAAAAAAAGAAAAAGCAGAAAAAAGAAAAGACCTATACTAAAATTGCTAGTATGTATGATATAATCACATACATACATTGTTATAAAATTGTACACATATGTGGACATGAAAAAAAATTAAGATAAAAAGGGGGTTGCAACCAAACTTCCTGAAGGAATATCCAAGGAATTTATATCAGTATTTGGATGCTCTTGGGCTTGCAGTCTCATAAAATGTAGTCTGAAGTGGCCATGCAGGCAGAGCACAGTCCTTGATTATTTTCATTTGAAAGACGTGTGTGCGCGTTTAGCTTGACTATTTTAAGGGAACATGGGTCAGTTCAATCTGGTTTTACAGTTTACTCCAGAAATCAGGAAACTTTCTGTAAAGAATCAAATAGTAAATACTTTAGGCTTTGTTGGCCATACTGTCTCCGTCACGGAGAGTGAAAGGTGCTTCACATATGGATTCCAACTGCCCCCAAAATTGGGAATTGTTCCTAACCAGGACAGACATTCTGGAGTAACTATATGAGGAGGAATGATGTTCCTAGAAGCAGTGAAATCTAGACCAAAACTTTAATTGTAAAAAAGGGTTTCTCAGGAAGGGTTTCAAGATCGTATTCTCTTTACTTGTTTTTATATCCTTTTAACTACTGACTTTGGGGACTGAAAATTATTGCTGCTAATCCAGCAGAAGCTAACCAACAGAATGTCTTGGATATTCATTTATTAAATGTGGCACCTTCCAATTAAACTTGATGAGGGGAAAATTAAAATTCACAAAATCACTAAATCAAGGGTATATATTATTTTTAACATGAAAAGAATTCTTTACATCAAAGATTTAAAATAAAGGATCTTTAAGCTATGTATTCCTTAGAAGGAAGAGTCCTCAACCTATAGACTATTTTTAAATAATAATAAATATTATATATCTAAAGTCACTCATAAGTTTAAATAGTAGATCCTCAAGTTGGTTGATGCTATGAGGTCCCCTTCTCTGGGGATTAATTAGATTCCCATTTGAGAAGAAACTGACATCCTTTGTTTTCAACTCAGGGACCTCCCTGTAAGCACACTTATCTCATCCCAAGTATTACCTCCTGTTCCTCCAAAGTTTAAGAAATAACCTACTTTTGAAAATGATTTGATTTATAAAAAGCAAATACAACCACACCTTTTCAAGATCACACCATTTAATGCAAAGTAAAGAATATCTGTAAGATTGTCCTTGCCATCGAGAAACATCTTAGAAAGTTAGGTTGTGGGATGATAAAAAGTGGGGAAAACAGAAACTTTGAAATTCACTATCTGACAGAGAATTCTAAGCTATCAAGTAGTTGAAGAAATACTTAAGCATAAGAGTAAAGGGCTCTTATGACCGGAGTCAAATGACAGACAAATTATAATAATAGTAACTAAGACCTTAATTGAGAGAAGTTGAGTTCAAAAAGGGAAATTAATGTGAGTGGTGTGGGCAAGTGGTGAACTAAGATATTTGGATAAGAAAAGGTGTGTCAGAGTTGGTCATAAAGATAAAAAGTTCAGCAAAGGAAGGTCAAGTGGGGGAACTCTGTGCAAAAAAGGCAACCATGGAACCTAGATTGGTCAGAACAGTTCCAATTTCAAATATGTTGCCTGTCAAATCATTTTGTCCTGATTTTTCATTCAGAAAATACAGTCACTATTGTACCTATTTGTACTTACAATTCCTAACAAGTCGTCTTTAACGTAGGAAAATCTCACTAATTATTTATTGATAATGTTAATTATCTAGAAACTCAAATCAGAGACAGTACATTAAAAAACAATAACCATTCTTAAAGAATAAAAACATACTTATCAGTGGTCTTTACATGTTTACTAGCATCAATAAGAAACTAGAGTCTGGAAGGTTTGTTTACATAGGAAACTGGTGCCACACTCACCTCTGATGATACCATCAGTGCTGGCTGAAGATGAAGCCACAATCTGCCAAAATCTGAACCATCCCTTTCAGGTTTAGTTCTGTAGAGAAGTTACCGCTACCAAGTCTGACCGCCATAACTCAGGAAAATGGTGTAGTCATTCCTCTTAGTGTGGAATACACTTCAGAACAGGATGTTCAGGGGATCTATGTAATATTAAGCCCCAGAAAAACAATGTTAGCAGTGGTTTAGACATAGAATGTAATAGCTAACAATTATGGAATGCTTACTATGTTCCAGCAACTTTAATCCTTTCCACAACACTATCAGGGACAGCTAAGGTTACTAACCCCATTGTACAGGAAACCTAGGCTTGGCAAGATTAAGGAATTACTCAAGACCAGAAAGGTAGTAAAAAGTAGGGCTGGGACTTGAACCCATGCAGGCTGGTGCTTCAGGGTGTGTCTATCCATAGCCACAATGCTACAGGTATACACAAACAGGCTGGGAAAAAATTATTTTTATAAGAAGGACAAATTAATTTCCTTAAAAGTAGTCTGTGTTCACTTTATCCCATACCAGATGCTTAATCTTCAACTCACATCCTAAAAAGTTAGACTGGCATTTGTGCCAACTTTAAATAACAATAATCGAACTTTAAATCCTTAAAATTTGTAATGTTTTACAAAACTGAAGCACAGTCTGTTAGTATCCAAGACAGTGAAATGAGGATGATAGTGATAGCACATTCCCTTCAAATGAGATGACAAAGAGATACATATAAAGCTCATACTTCATTTATTGGAATTATTTGGAGCCAACGAATTGCTTTAAACAACCTAATAAAATACGTCACTTTAAAAATCAAGTGCCATCAGTACGCTTCCAAGTTTCAATTACGTATCTTTACCGCTAAAGAACTTTTATGTTTGATATATTATTCAAAGTCCACATATCACCTAAATCCACATAAATTGTGGCTTTTTCCTCTAACCCACTGCCTTTTATTAGTACTGATTTACAGCTTAGTTTACCACATTTACAGGTTTTTGAAAGTTTCGTCTAATTTTCACCAGACCGTTTTCCTCCCTCTTTCTAAATGGATGAATTTTTACAGCAAAAATCTGTAGCTACACTATTAAAGATTAGTATCAAGATTATGAAAGATATGACTGTAAAAGTACACCATCACCAAGACCGAATTACAAGAAACGAACGGTCCCGGACAAATTGGCTCCAACCCTCAGAGAGGGCTTTGCAGACATCAAACAGGGCGGGCAGGGAGGGGGAAGAGGAGAGGTCGGGAAAGGCAGTGCTTGATTCAAGTCAATAAACATTCACTGCGCCACTTACCAAGCGCCAAAAAAAGAAAAGAAAAAAAAAAAGAGCTAGGCAGTATTTCGAGCAGTGGGCCCCGCAGGTTTGCCGGAGGGGGCAAGAGCAGGTGGCGGGGACTCGGGTGCCGGGGAGCGGCAGGGCTGGCTCAGAGCCCCTCGTCACCGAGGCGAGGGCGGCCAACCAGGGCCGGGCCTCTAGCGCCCGGCTCCCGGCGCCCGCACGCTCGCCGGCCCAGCCGCCAGCCCGCCGGCCGACCAGCCGCAGCCGCTTACCGGTGGCACCTCGCAGCCTCCCCGAGGGCAGCCCTTCAACGGTTGCCGCAATCAGAGCACCACCCGGCGGCGGGGTACGTCGAGCCCGCCCGCAGCTCTCGGGTCGCCGCAGCGCCGCCACTCTCGCGAGAAGCCGGCCGAGTCTGCGAAACTGGGGGAGGAGGAGAAGGGAGGGGCATTTAACGTTGGCGGCTGGTTCTGCGCCGGATCCAGGAGAGGGGTGGGCGCCATTGTGCTTCGCTGCCGACTGCTCTGCCTCACTGAGAGGCCTAGAACTCGGAGGAGGTAGCCGGCGGTGTGGTCGCTGCGAGCGGGACGCGCCCTGTTCAATGCCATCTCGGGAGCAGGGGTAATAAGCTGCGAAGCTCGGGTTTCTGCCTCTCGGGGTGGTGGTTCTGGTGAAGGCCGCGGGTGGGGGAGGGGAGGACACGAAGCGCCCGCCTGGGTCCTTCCTCTCTAGCTGGGGTGGAGGAGCTTGATCCGGGACCGCGGCTTCGAAGGGGCAGCCGGGGGCAGGCCCGCTCTGCCGGTGGCCTTTCGTCCCGTGGCGGAGTTTGTGATGGGTGGAGGGGACGGATTGCGCTTCTTCCTTATAGACGGGGGGATGGGTGAGGGCAAGGGGCTTGAGCCCTGTGTGGCCTTTGGCGGCCTCCTCTTCGACGGGGTGAGGAGGGTCCTCCGGAGCCCTGCGGGCCTGGAGGGTCACGAGTGTGGTATTTAGAGAGCGCGGTGTTGAAGGCGGGGAGAGTTAGGGCTCTGCCAACCCGGCCTCGAATCGAAGAGACTTGGCCAGCCCTTTAGATGGGGTGAAGATTTGCTCATTGATCCTTCCGGTTCTTGAATATCGTGATACTTGGGAGTCCTTTTGTATTGTAGTGAATTGTTCTTCAAATTGAAATAGGTGATATGTATAAAAAACGGACCTGTTGGCATAAGAAGTAAAAATACGGAAGGCACCAGTAGTAGCATACTCCCTCATTTTGATGAAACTGCGTAGTAAAGATGAACGTGTACACACACCAAAAAATCCTACACTATTAATACTTTTTTCCTACGTACGGATGTAAATATTAATATATAGGGACAGTCTCTGTCTTGGTAATAAATTCGTCGCGACTAATCTCGTTGGCACTTAAGAGTAAATGTGCCAACTGAAATTGAATTTAGTAACATTTCTTTTCGATCTTGTGGGACTTTTTAGGTATTTTAGGTATTTTTCTTTTTTCATTGTTTTACATTTTCCACTTTTCTTACTCCTATCTATCCATTTCTGTTTAGAACTAAGAGGTAGGTTAAAGACAAATTTTTGGTGTAAAAATCGAACAGTATATTGTTAAGGCAGACACAGTGTAACCAGATTTTTTTCGTGAGATAAAATTTTGTTTCAGGAATGGACTTTCATTCACAGTTCTACAGCATTTTGTGCAACAAGTGGTGTATGAAGATTAAAGTCAGAAGATTTGGGTGTAAGTCTGGATTTTGCCATAATTATTTAACCTCTTCAGATTTCCTTAGAAAAACAGGTTAATTCCTAGGGTTGAGGTGAGGATTAAATTAGATGAGGTTGTGAGAAGCAGTCAACACGTTGGGGGACATAATACTTGCAGAATGAATTTTTAATGGATGTAAACAATTGGAATTGGTGCGTAAAGTCCCATTGTTTATATTCACGCATTCCAATTGTTTATATTCATGCATTCTGATCAGAATAACCCTAAAATTTTACTCAGCCTGTAGTATGTCCCCCACAGTGGCTGACTGCTGGTTCTCACACACAATAGTGTATATAAGTTCTATACTACAAGTATTTTTAGATAAGAACTTTTTACAGCTCTTCTTTTACCCTAAATTATACCACGGATGTTAGCAAGGTCAGAATGCAAAGTCTTGGGTTTTTTCCAAAGTTGCATGCTGGGTCATATGTCTTGAGTAAGTGTGATTAAAAATTCCTACTTATTTAAGTACAAGTGATTTCTCTTTCTGCCACATTGGCAGGAGAGCCTATTTTCCCAGATAAAGCACAAAGATGCCCCTGTATAGATACACACATATATTCTACGTGCAGGTGTCAGATAATCAGCTTGGACATAAAAAGTCATCCTTGGCGCTCCAATTTTTAATCAGCTCCATATATCCATTTAACACAACTCTTCATCTGGTATGTGTTCAAGAGTTACCCACATTTTATATTTTGGGAAAATAATTTTAATAGTGCAAAATTATCAAACATTGTAGAACATTGTACATTGCAAAAATGTTTTACATCATTTGGTAATTTTTTGTTGTATTCTGGCTACTAGATTAGGACTTCACATTGCAAGAATTCTTGACACAGCATCTGCCCTCCACAACTCACAATTTAGCCGTCCAACTAGTGTAAACAACTACTGCTGTTACCTTAATACATGTGTATAGTAGTACCATGGACGCACAGAGGAGTGTTTTATCTTGAGGGAAGTTTTACAGGAAGTATTGTTTAAGCTGAGAAGTGAAGGATGACTAGGAGTTTGATAAGGAAACTGCAAAGTCATAGTATCATGGTTTGTTTGAGGAATGGACAATTTGTTCCCCATAGCTGAAACAGTTGAATGGAAGGTTACAGCATGACATGAAAGACCTTTTGTACTGTTTTGGAAAGTTAGTGCTCTGTGCTGTTGGGAATGGAGAGCTATTGTGTCCCTAAGTGAAATAAAAATCATTTTTAGATTGTCTTTGCTGATACATCCTTCTGTTACTATGGGTAATTAAATGCCAGTAAAGAACAGTGGGAAATGCATTGGTGAAATGCACAGGCTTGCATCAAACCTCATTTTTAACCAACAAATTAAACTTCAGAACTAATGAACCTTTCAATTGTTAAATAACTGAATCAACAACTTATCACATTAGGATAATTACAATTTAAAGTAAGGTTTTGGATTCCTCAGATCTACTTGAATTCACTAAAGCAAAATTCTATTACAGCAAAATAATTTATCTTCTCATTATTCATTATTTTGCAAAACTTCTATCTGTAATACAGTTGCTAATCATAACATGAGCCCAAAAGAGGGGGATAACATTATAATTTGAGAGTGGCTGGGGTTTAATTTTCATTGATCTTAATTTTTAACTTTTCTACTCTATTCTGAAGTTATATAGTCAAGCTGGTTTTTCTTGCTCTCGAATATATTTCTCTGTGGCTCTACCGGTTAGACTAGATAAGTTGAACATCTGGTTTTAAAATCACTTACCTCTCTACACCCACTTTTGTCAACAGCTTTAGAAGAGGGCAGATTTTGAACCTTCAAAGCTAGTTCTCATCTTTCCTTTCCTTATTGTACTTTAGTGTAATGTGTTTGAGAAACTCACTTTCCAGAAAAAACTCTAAAATGATCTCCACTTACTGAATGAACATTGAAACTTCAAAGGAGAACAGATTATTTTATGAAGTACTCTATTGTAGACTTAATATCATAGTCATGTTTTCTCATGGAGATGTTAAACTTTTTTCTGGTTATTATTTTTCAAGACCTGGGTAGATCTTTATTTCTTAAATATTTGTCAGCTAAAAATCAAGAGGCTTTTTTTTAGAAGACCCATAAAGTTCTGTGTTTTTAAAGCACTTTCCTCATGTAACCACCCTTAGTTTCCATGTCTCTGTGTTCACTAGGATTATTAAAACACTAGGATTTCCCATTAAGAAAAGAAATTTTCCCCCAGAAGCAGATTTTTTTAAACAAAAAGATAAACCAAATAGACGTAAATAATGGAATTGTAACTGCATTTGTATTTCTGGAAGGCTATTGGCTATTGAAATACATTGGTATTTTGTGTGATCTCTTTGGCCTTCGTTGCATGAATTTATTGCATGGTAATGTTGTGCTTTTGTTAATTCAGTAACTGCAACTTCCCTGGTGTTTAAGACACATTCTAGGTTAGACCGTGAAATAGAATCAAATTTTTCATAGAAACCAGGTACATAATGATAATTGTAAGAAAGTAAGTTAGGATAAGTTATGAAGCCCTACTGTATTACTGCATACAAACTGCCTGAAAACCTAGTGGATTGAAACTGTTTACTAATATTTTACAGTTCTGTGTGCCTCTTGGACAGTTCTGCTGGTTTTGCCTGGGTTCACTCATGTACCAGCATTCAGCTGAAGGATTTCTCAGGCTGGAAGGTCTAAGATGACAACACTCACATGTCTGGCAGTTGGTGTTAAGCAACATTTAGGCTTTGCTCCATATTGTCCTTTATGACATGGGAGTCTCAAGACAGCGTTCCAAGAACGTGCAAGTGGAAACTATGAGACTTCTTACAGCCTTGCAAATCGTATAATGTCATTTACACTGTATTCTCTTAGTCAAAGTCTCACAAGGCTAGCCCACATTCAAGGGATGGGAGAATAAGATTCCACCTCTTTAGTGGCCGGCCCTGTGGCTGGGTGGTTAATTCGTGTGCTCCACTTCAGCGGCCCAGGGTTTCGCTGGTTCAGATCCTGGGTATGGACATGGCACCGCTCATCAGGCCATGTTGAGGCAATATCCCACATGCTGCAAGTAGAAGGACCCACAACTAAAATATACAGCTATGTACTGGGGGAATTTGGGGAGAAAAAGCCAAAAAAAAAAAAAACAGATTCCACTTCTTTAGTGCACACCAGCAACATCACAATGCGAAGGTGTGTGCTTACTTGAATGGGAGGGATTTGTAGCCATAGTTTGTCATTTACCACAAGTTGCTTAAGAGCATTATAAGAACAGGCATCCTTAAAGATGTCATGATTGGGGTTTGCTTTAAAATAGAGGATGGTAAAACAAACAAGAAGATAGGTCAGATGTTGATAATTGTTGAAGACTTGATTGATACATAGAGATTCATTATTATCTCTACTTTTTGTGTATGTTTGACATTTTTCATAGTAAAAAAAATTTTTAAGGCATACTCAGGTAATCTAAATTCCGTTTTGTGAAGTGATTTTAACCTTCTCGTCCACTTAGTATTTACTAAAATAATACTTAATTGTTTAATATTTATTACTTCCTTTTGGTATGTAGGTACTAAGAAGGGTAAACTAGCAGTACTGCAATTTAGGAAGTGAATTATTTTTAGGAGTTACTTATAAATTTTATTGTAATATGAGTTATAAAAACGTCTTTTTATTTGCAGATAACGGTTTCCCTTGATTATCAAAGTAAGACAAAGTACATTAAAGAAATTTCAGAAAACTGAGTCTAAAGAAGAGAACAAAACCCAAACAGAGACATAGTAAAATGTTAATAGTGGCTATTTTTTCCAGTTTTTTATATAGAGTTGTATATGTAAGGTATATAAGTTTCTTTACCCTGCAGCAATTGTTTTCCTGTACATAAATATGAATGACTTTTAAAAAAGTCTTTTTTATTACATGTTAAAGACAAATTTCAAATAATGAAAAGCCAGAGTGTCTACTAAGCTGTTTGTATCAAAATCTCTTAACACTGATGGTATTGCTTAATAATAGCTAGTATTTACTGAATACATACTGTGTGCCAGCAAAGCCCACAGTATACCTGGTACTGTTATTATCCCCATTTTGTTAAGTGAAGAAATTAAGCCTTAGAGGGATTAAGCTTAGAGTCACACCAAGTAAGGGACAGGCTTCAAAGCTTGTTTGCACTGTTAACTATCGTATTTTTACAGATGGTGAGAAATTGGCTCATCCTAAAAATTGGGCAATGCTTAATTTATCTTGCCTAGCCTTAGTTTCCTGTTTTGCAAGGATTACCTGTATTAATGAATATATTGAAAATGAGCAAACAGTCTTAGTTGTGGGCTGTACTGTTTGTTAATATGGATGGAGCTGGGGCCTTTTTGTTTGTCTGGTTATTTGGTTTATGACTACTATGTGACTCTTAACAGATCCTGTTAACAAGATTGTTGCAGTAATGGGACATAGTGATCTTCAGAGTGGTGGGAGAGGATGCATGTTATTTGAAAGACTCTTTATAAGCAGAATCAACGAAAAACCTTTGAGCATTACACTGGTATTTCTCTGATCTTAAGAATTAACAGCTTTCCAAATTTGGTAAACCAAAAATCTAAGCCCTACTTGGTAGGCAACTTGTGGTAATGCTCAGAGAAAGCTTTACTCTTAAATAAGGTAATAGGTAGAACTGCTTTGTTCCAGGCATTTTCCTATATTGCCTGAAGTTTTTCAGTTTACTTTTTCATAGTGCCCCAGATTCTACTAATTAGACATAAACAGTGGAGGGAGGCACTAAGGCTGACCAGATAGGAGGTACAGTACAAGCAGAAGGCATGGAGGTAGCACATATATGGGGAAAAGTAAATAGATTAGTGTAAGTGATTGAAAATCTCTCAGCCCAAACAGTTCTCCTGTGTTTTCAAATATATTTCCAGCAAGCTTCTTTACCTCTTCTGGGCACTTCAGACTACTCATTCTTTACAACCAGTTTATCTTGGTGTGCTTCCTTGTCCTCCACTCCTGACTCCCTGCAAAAAAAGAAAAGAAAAATGTTTGTTCTTCATCAGTAGTTTGAATAATCCCTCCCTTCCCGCCACCCCCCAATTATTGGGTAAATTCTTTTCCACTTGAGATGTATTGAATTTGCTTTCTGTTCATTTACTTTGGGCTTTCACTAATTTGTCTTGGAACCACCTTGTCTCTTCCTAATAACTTGTCCTTAATACTGATTTAGTTTGGGGGGTTTTTTGTTTGTTTTTAGCTGATGTTGTTTGAAAATCTCTAGCAGCTCCTAAGCCTGAGTCTATAGCAGTGGTTTGTTCCTCATGGTTCCACAAAGGTAGTAAAATTAATAGTGACTTTCAGTATTGTAAGAAATGCAGGAAGCTATATATGAATCTATTATTATAGGCTAGGCAAAACTAGATAAGGTTTTTTTGGACTGCTAATTGTTTCATCTTTGAAAGCTCTAATTGTTTTCGGGAACATAATTTCTGGGGTCCTGAGGGAGAACAAAAGTACACAAATTACTGGTAGTAAAAAGCTTCAAAACTGTTGCCTTATTAAAGTAAAAAACTCCTGAGTAGAGGACACAAGATTGACTTTACAATCTGGGTATAATCTACTTTATGTATTTATTTCCTTCAGATTCCTTTTGTTTCCTCTTTCCCCTTCCATGCCTTCAATTTCACGCCTCATACATTATTTTCTATTTTCCAGGTCTTCCTCTTTTCATGATTTTATTCTTCAGAGGTCAATTCAAATGTTCCCTCTTCCCAAGTCTTTCTCATCTTGGCTCCCAATTCGATGCTCCCATAACATTTTTGGTTTTGTTTTTTTTTAAGTATAATGATTTTCAGCAATCTGGTATGAGTATCTAATGTAGCAATTAGTATAATTGCTAATTATTCTGGTTGATAATTGTTGGGCTTCTTGACTCTGATCCTTCATCTGTTTTGAAAAACTTTCAACCACTATCTCTTCAAATTTTTCTCTGTCCTAGTTCTTTCCTTCTGTAATGTCAATTAAATGTACAATAAACTTTCTTACTCTTCCCTCAGTGTCTCTTAAATCCTCTCTTCTGTATTTACCATCAGCTGGTTTTCCATACTTCATTCTGGGTAATTTCTTCTGGCCTGTTTTGCAGTTCCCTAGTTTTTCAATTTTGCCTAGTCTACTGTTAAATGCATCAGTTTCCTAACATTGGGGCCGTCTCTTCATCTGGTTTTGTTGACTCTTTTATCTCTTGGCAATGGGTTGATTTTTTTTCCCTCTTGTATTTTTATCTTGTAATTTTTGATTGAATGTCAAAGATTATAAATAAAATAACAGTAGAGACTGAGATAAATAATATTTTTACCTGGATATGGACATATTCCACTTCTGTCAGACTGTTAGTATGGTGGGTTGCATTGGTTTAGTCTGTAGTTGAGCTGGGTTTGAGCTTTATTGTTGCTTTATTTACCTTCAAAGTATTCCAGTCGTGGACTGCCACTGCACAGTGCTTAGTATGAGGCCTGGGGTGCCAGAGGATTTTTTTCAGTATTCTTTCACCAGCCTCAAATTTCCTGAAGGCCCAGCACATCTTCACCACAGAGGGGTGTCTTTCAGGCTGTTGTAACTCCCTCAGCAGTAGACATGGTGCAGGGGGTGGGGGGAGGGCGGGGGGTGGGGGGTGTACTTAGTTCTGTGCATCCTTCTCCAGTCTTAGGCAGGCTCTGTGTGCCTGATCATCAGAGGTGAGGTTGACCCAAGATTTCCTGCCTTCTCCCTGTCTTCTAGAGTCCAGAGTGCAGGCAGATACCCTGCCGGTCCCCTTCACCCTCCCCCCTACCCCAGCAGCTGATCTCTGCCTTGTATTAGTGCAGAGTCCTTGCTGAAAGTGGATTCCCTTCAAACAGCCGATCCCACCTTATACTCATGCAGGGTCTGAAGCATGGATGAACTGTTTCAGGTTCTCCTTCTCTTTTAGACATAGGCAGGCCCTACTTGGTCACACTACAGAGAGTGAGATTCTTTCAAATCTCTTGTCTGTCCTCATTTTTTTCTTAGGCACGCTCAGTGGAGGCCCATGGAAAGACTCACCTTGTGTTGGGGCTCCCAGAGTTTCTGAACTGTCACACTAGCAAATATTTGGCCTTTAGGAATTTAGGAATTTGGTACATTTTAGCTGTTACTTCTTATCAGCTTTCATGGTGGCCACCTTTGTCCCATCTCTCCTTGTGAAAGGGCTTGCTATTCTTTGCAGTTCATTTCATCTGGTTGCCTTGCAACCTCAGCTCTGATGGACTCAAGAAAAGTGAATTTTAGATTATCTGGCTTACTCTTGTTATGTTAGAGTAGGAGTGATGTTCTCTTGTGGCTTTCTATATACTAAGCAGATATGGAACACTTCCCCCCAATTTTATTTGATTTATTTTGCTTTAAAACATTCAAGCAGAGAAAAGTTGGGAGAACAGTAAGATTAATATGTGTATAACTTGACATATATTTAGTAGTCGCTAATTTGCCATATTTGCTTTATATCTATATAGATTATATGTCTTTACATATATTTGTTTCCTTAAATATGTGTTCTTATTTCAGAACCGTTTAAAACTAAGTTGCAGACATCATGACACTTTACTAAAATTCAGTTCATATTCAGACTTTCTGTTGTTTTTTGAATCAGGATTCAACCAAAGTTCATGCATTGGATTTGATTTTGTTTCTTTAGTCTCCAACTAGAACTAGAAAAGCACTTCCATGTTTTTTCTTTGTGACATTGACTTTTAGAAGAGTCCAGGCTAATTATCCTACAGAATGTCTTCCATTTTGGATGTGTCTTGTTCTTATGGTGTCATTTACATTTAATTATATTTATTGTATTTTTCTGTTTAGTCCTTTTTTCAGGGGCTGTCCTTTTTTCAGTGTCCTCTTACCTGCACACATTTTTCAGGCTTCTCTTTATTTAAACATTTTAAACATAGTTATTTTATATAATCTCTCTGTGAAATACTTGATTTGATGTTTTTGTTAGTCTATCTTTTCTCTTGTCTTTTGTGTCTCAAGGACCTTGTTTGTGGTGCCTTGTTTCGTTGTATGCTTAGTTATCAACCTGCTTATTATACTTGAGAAATTGTTTGTAGAAGTTATCTGAAGCCTAGCATGAAGGCTCATTCCTCCAGCAAGATTTGTGTTTGCTTCTGCCAGGTTCTTGGTGGCTTACTAGACTGGCACCGTCTTAAACCAAATTCACTGTTTGAACTTATAATTACCATCTAGGGAACATCAGTCTTAGCTGCAAATCTGCACAATAACTCATTTGCTTCTGTTTTAATTCTTACCCTGTCGTGGCCCTTTGGAGTCCCGCTGATTGTGATGAGGTGGCTTGTTAGATTCCTCACCTTGTACATGTCTTGGGCTTTGATTTTCTTGCATGAGACAGGCAAATGAAAATTCAGATTTTCTGGAATTCACAAATGCCATCAGGGCAGAAGTGGCTTTTGCACTCTCATATCTCTTGGATTCCCATTTTCCCATCATTATTGACCTAGTAATTCCTTATTACCTTATCACCCTTCATTTGTATTTTATCTAACGTTTTTCATTGTTTTGGGGGAAGAATTGGTTTGAATAATCTGCAGAACTGAATATTCTGTCCCACAGTATTTTGTGTATCTGCTATTATACTTGTATTATATTTATTTTATTTTCATTCATAACCCCACCCCTGAAATATGGATTCAGGAGATAGGTTTTATTATTATGTTCCTAGAGTTTAGTACCCTGCCTGGTATATTACTCAATAACTAACTTTAATTTCTTTATTGGGGGGGGGGGCGGTGGGGAAAGAGTAACTAACTTAAAAGTTGAACTGGAACGGGGTGGCCTGGTGGTGCAGCAATTATGGCACTGCTTGGCAAGCCATGCTGTGGTAGGCATCCCACATATAAAGTAGAGGAAGATGGTCATGGATGTTAGCTCAGGGCCAGTCTTCCTCAGCAAAAAGAGGAAGATTGGTGGCAGATGTTACCTCAGGGCTAATCTTCCTCAAAAAACAAAAAAAGTTGAACTAGAACTAGGATTTTTTTAAGGTAGTACGTAGTTGGAAATGAAGTGGAAAAGGTAGGTTAGAATTCTGGATGCTAGACCAAAGAATTTAAACTGCCTGTTTAAGGTGGTAGAAAAATAATTGAAAGTTTGATTGGGAATTAGTGCCATCACTAGTAGAATGAAAAATAAAAGAAGAAATGTGTGGATTAATGATGAGTTCCCTTTAGACGAAGCTCTGCGTAGTATTATTAGAGACAAACTTTGTTGGTTTTCCCAGAGGAGGCCTGATATCCAAGTAAATTCTTGCTGGAAAACATTGTAAAATTCCATTTAAAATTGTCTATTTTACTATAAGTTCAGAGGTAGTTTTTCAGTTGTGTTTAACATATGACTATGAAATTTTGGTAACTTGCCGCATCAGGCACAGAATTAGTTACAGAATTGTGCATGTCAGGTAATGACTTAGAATTCCTTTTGGCTTTTTACCTGTGCTTACAGAAAGTTTAAGGTAAGATTATTTCCACAGAGTAGATTTGAATTGTGCTGTTTATAGGTAGGAAAAACTTTTTTGGTCTAAAGATCCTTAGTAGTGTTCAGCAGGCCACCAAAAACATGAACTTGCTTTAAAGAGCTCTTGAGAGAGTTTCCTAGGAAGCCCAGTGGAACGAAATTACCTACAAAAGAACAGTCAGTTTTTTTAGTAGCTAATAGGCCACGGGTTTATGAGATGGACAGACTATGTAAATTGTGGAGTTGGTATAAATACCTGTTTTCCACTCCTATTTATATCAGTCACTATTAAAATTCCTCAAGGTGGGGGACGCATTTAATATAGTAAAAGTATGACTAATTAGGTAAACAAGCAGTTACATATCAGCTCCAGAGAATCTTCACCCATCAGACTTTATTTCAGAAGTTGAAAAGTTCCTCACATATTGATCATAAGATTTTTGTGGTTTTGTGGCTCATTACCTTCTTTCTGAATTGGAAGCAAGTTCTGGAGAATGGAAAGTGTGGCCTCTTGCAGCTGTCAGTGCCTCAGCTTACTCAGTCATAGATGTGTTGTTAAGGAACATGAGGACACAGTTATGGTGGACCCATGAAGGCTAGGACTTGAGTCGGGCTCACAGAGAGTACACATTAAGTGTTATGGAAGCTTCATAGCAATGATGAGTGCTGTATGCAAATTGAGTGGCAAGGCATGGCAGACAGGTGCATATCTCTTCTGCTCCAGCTCCTCTGTCCTGTCTGACTTCACTTATAAAACACAGGTTCAAAGATGAAATTAGTAATAGTTTCGAGATGTTGGCAGCAAAGCTGTTAATCAAGCACAGGGCCCTGTGTGTCTTCATAGGTCACACACCTATGAGACCAGCCTGGTGATAAGCTTTCTGTCTTATCACCAAACAGAAAGAGAGCTCAGGGGCTGGCCCCATGGCCCAGTGGTTAAGTTCGTGCATTCCGCTTTGGCAGCCCAGGGTTTCCCCAGTTCCGATCCTGGGTGTGGACATGACAGCACTCATCAGGCCATGCTGAGGCGGCGTTCCACAGAGCACAATCAGAGGCACTTAAACAACTAGAATATGCCGCTATGTACTGGAGGGCTTTGGGGAGAAGAAGAAAAAAAAGATTGGCAACAGTTGTTAGCTCAGGTGCCAATCTTTAAAAAAAAAAGAGAGGGCTCAACTGTACAACTCTGGAATCAAATCGTAAAGAAATTTAGGTTTAAAGAAACACTGTATAGTGACAGAAGGAAACCAGGAGACCGTTATGTTGACCATTGAGGAAAGATTATACATATGAACATTTTTTGTGCTGTGCTCTTTAAGTCTTGGTTAAAAGTATTAGGCTTCAAACACCTTTTTTCTGCTAGTCTTATTCTTGCTTATACTTTTCCCTTTACAGCAGTTATAACTGTTTAAGCTATTTATTTGTGTAGTTTGTTTTCTACTAGACTACAGCTTCTTCATAGTCGCTATCTCAGTATGTTCAATGTTGTCCCCTCACCTCATCCCCTTGTTTAGTACTAATGTGCACACTAAGCATCTAAAAAAAAAAGTATTTGTTAAATGAATGAATGAACTTGAAAAGATGCCACATAGTACCTTGTAAATAGTCTAGTAGAAGTTTTTCAAGGACTGCACATTTTATTTTTTTTACTATTTTTTGTGCTTTTGACCTACAACTTATGCAACCAAATTATATAAGTTTTCTGGTAACACCTACATTGTGAAAATTCAATCAATTTGTGTAGAGGAGTTGCCAAAAATAGTTGAATACAGTATAAATTATCTCTCAGAGGACGCTGCCTCTTTGCCTTTTCCCAAGAGATTTGTTTTGCGCAGATTTCATACTAGGTTAGTTTCATTCTGCAGATAAGAATTGGGTTTAAATGTAGTCAGAGTAAACTACGAGAGGTATGATTAAGAAGCATTATTGTTAAAGAACCATCTGTAGGCCTGTTCTCTTAACAAGCATTTTGTCATCCTGTTTAAAATCCTCGGATCATATATACGGTCCCTGTTTAGTATTTTCATAACCTTCTTGATAAAATAAATATGCTACTTGCTAAATCATTTATGGGCTTTTGCATGTCAGTGTTTAAACATTAATATTCTTTCTACTAATATATACCTTCTTTAAATGTCCAGTTCATAAATCACCTCTTTTTAATAAATTTTGTATGGATGTATGTTATATAGTTTATAAAAAGCTTTGGAAAGATTTATGTTAGGTAACCATATGCTTTTATCATTCAAACCAGGCCACTTTTAAGAGACAACGGAAGCACTATTAATAATTGTCCCGGGATAATGAGCACAAATTAGGACTTTTCTGGCCATAAACTAGGACTGTTCTAGGCAAACGAGGAAATATGGTCATCCTACTTAAAAGGAAAACAGAAATCCTTTGCCCCATCCTTTACCTCATTCCCAGTCCCACTTTCCAAAGGCAGTGACCCTCAACTTTTTAGCTGTTCTAAAATTTACCTTCACATTTCTAAATGATGTGTTTATACTGTTATTTCATGTTTTTCAACATTACTTCTATTTCATTATCCATCATTGTCCTTACTTCCCCTACCCACCTCCATCCCCCAGCATGTTTGTAGCAAAATTATTGATTTAGTAGTCTGTTTACATTATTATAATTATGTAAATATTAGAGTTCACCCAAGCATAGCAGTACATCCTTTCTTGAACAATAGCTCTATTTTCCCAGATTAGAAAATTAATTTATAAATTGCTATTTGTTCTGTGTACTCAACATATTTTCCCAGTGTATCATCATCTCTGCCACATGCCAAAATAGTTTCCATAAGATGTTATTTTTTTTCTTAGAACTTTACTTCCATTATCTGTGATCTTACTCCAATCTGGATCGTTTGCTCCCTATGCTTTCTGCATTCTTTTGTTATTGTTTCCTAGATTCCATGTCTGGTTCTTTCATTCTTTACATTCCCATTTTCCTAGGACATGCTCTTCATTTAGCTTCCTATGATTTTTGTGGGGGATTTTGATTGATTGTTTTTTTAAGATCTTGCATGTCTAAAAATTTGTTCTATTCTCTACCTCAGTCGTTAGATTGAAATTCAAGTCTAAACAGTTTTCTCAGAACTATAGGCAATGCTTTATTGTTTTAAGAGTTATTAAAGTTATAATTAAGAAGCCATTCTGATTACTGTTCTTTTATGTGTGACTCACTTTTCCACTCTTGTAACTATAAGATCTTCCCTTTATTTCTCCTGTTCTGAAATTTCAGGATGATAAATTGTGATGAGTGGTCATCTTTTTTCTCTGATCCTGCTAAGTACTTTTGAACCCTTTCAACGTGGAGATTTGTGTCTTTCAATTCTAGAAAATTTCTTTTATTGCTTTGGAAATGTTCTCTCCTCTATTTTCTTCTTTCTATCTCTGTAACCATAGTTATAGTCATATGATAACTCCCTTAGACAATTCTATTTTCAAGTTAGATTTTCTACATCTGGGAGGTTTCCTCAGTTTACTCCCAATCCTTATGTTGCATTTATTTCAGTGTATCACATTTTTTAAGTGTATCGTTTTAAATTTCCACAAACTCTTTGTTATACTCTGATTGCTTTCTCCAGCATCCTGTTCTTATTTTATGAATGAATGTCTTTTGGGATAGTAGTTAGCTTCTTTCCGCACATTTTCTCTAAGTTCCTTTTTTTGTTTTTTACTTTGATGTTAGAGGCCTTCCTTGGGTACCAAGTGATCCTTGATGTTTGTCTATTAGAGGGAAGGACTAAAAAGCTAATTAGAAACTCTTGGTAACTAGTGGACCTTGCTGTTGGGTAGGATGGTCAGATGACAAGTTAGCTTTGTAATTGGGAGCATTCCAAATGTCGGTATCCAGAAATCTTATCTCTGGTGTTTTGTTTGGTGTCGTAAGAGTAAAATCCCTTTGTCTCCTGATAGCATTTTAGAAACATATCAGGAGAGTCCTTGGGTCTCAACATTGAATATATAGATTTGTTTCTTATTCGCTATGCTTACCCTGCAAAGAAAGGGGGAAAAATTGCCTGTGAGATCCTTATTCTCTGGAGAATAAATATCCTATTTTTGGAAGAGTCAAGCTAGAGGAAAAATTTGGGGTTTTACTGCTTCAGCTACAGATTTTAGTTCAACAACTTCTTTTCAATTTCAGTCATCATCCCTTTTTATGGTACCTTGCATTTCTGGGTCTTGATTCTTTCTATGGGGCAAAGGCCAAATGCTTTGCTTATAGTTCCTACCTCTTTCTTGGTGTGTAGCTTCATCCTCTCTGCTGAATTACTCTACCTCTCCTCCTACTTTTGATTTTCCAAATATATATTGAAATCTCTTGCCTTCTGTGGTTGCCTTTCCTGTCCTTTTCATAGTTATAGCTTTTGGATTCATTTACTGTCATTTTATAGGAGTTTCGGAAATAGGGCCCAAAATTAACGCATAAGAGTAACCTGTCTTGTTTAATTTGAAGTTCAGAACTGTTATTTCATGACCCTTTTTGATGAGCTTTCTTTGATTTAATCATATCCCAGTATGACTTTTACTCTAGTTTCTCATTAGCTAGATATTCTTTTTTTTTTTTTGAAGATTAGCCCTGAGCTAACTACTGCCAATCCTCCTCTTTTTGCTGAGGAAGACTGGCCCTGAGCTAACATCCATGCTCATCTTCCTCTGCTTTATACATGGGACACCTACCAAAGCATGCCTTTTTGCCAAGCAGTGCCACATCCGCACCTGTGATCCGAACCACCGAACCCCAGACTGCTGAGAAGTGGAAGGTGCGAACTTAACTGCTGTACCACTGGGCCAGCTCCAGCATTAGCTAGATATTCTTAGTTGAATAATTTTAATTGCCATTGGGCTTGTGTTATATCTTTTTTATGTTTGTTATGTATCTCCTACGGCAGTATACACCATATGTTTGTTGACGTTTTTTGCTCTCTTCATCCTTTCTTGTCATTGACTGATAGCGTGTTTTTAAGATAAATATTCTTTTGTAGTAACTTTTAAAGTAGAAAAGATGTAATTGATCCATAACTTAGTTGAGAAGTTAATGAAGTTACATGCTGAAAATAAATTAGATATTTTTAACTTAAATGCCTAAATTTGAAAATTTTCATAAAGCAAATATACCTTATCCAAGCTGCATATGAGATGAGTACCTCTGTTATTACTTACCTTAATTTCAGTCCACTACCAGAACAATAAGAGAATAATTTTTTTTTTTTTCCCTGAGGAAGATTAGCCCTCTGCTAACTGCTGCCAATCCTCCTCTTTCTTTCTGAGGAAGACTGGCCCTGAGCTAACATCTGTGCCCATCTTCCTCTACTTTATATGTAGGACACCTACCACAGCATGGCGTACCAAGCAGTGCCCTGTCCGCATCCAGGATCCGAACTGGAGAAGCCCAGACTGCCACAGTGGAACGTGTGCACTTAACTGCTGTGCCACCGGGCCAGCCCCAAGAATAATTTTTGACCTCGAAAGTGGTTGATTGGGAGAAGTTGAAGAGATTATTGTGATTCCTTTTTATTTACTACTTTGTTTTGCCCTTCTCTTTTTTCTGCTCTCAAGACTGGTGGCATCTCAGTTATCCAGAGGCCTCATTGTAAATCCTTGCCTCAGAAAATTTTTAAAGTTGTTTTTTCAATTTATAAAAGTAATGTCTTGGGGCCCGCCCCGTGGTGCAGTGTTTAAGTTCACACCTTCTGCTTTGGCGGCCCGGGGTTCACTGATTTCGGATCCTGGGTGTGGACATGGCACCACTTGTCAAGCCATGCTGTGGTAGGTGTCCCACATATAAAAAAACTAGAGGAAGATGGGCACGGTTGTTAGCTCAGGGTCAGTCTTCCTCAGCAAAAAGAGGAGGATTGGAGGCAGATGTTAGCTCGGGGCTAATCTTCCTCAAAAAAAAAAAATTAATGTCTTTGCAAGCAGCACTATTTTGATAGCCTAAAACTGGAAACATTCTAGTGTCCATCCACAGAATGGGCAAATAAATTGTGTGGATTGATACAATGGAATACCATATAAACCATGTAGGGGGAACTTACTGCAACTGTATGCAGCAACATTAATGAATCTCACAAATATAATGTTAAGCAAATGAAACCAGACATAAAAGAGTATATATTTTATGATTCCATTTTTATATATGTTGTTAAAAATCAGGCATAGCTAATGATGACTCTTAGTGTGGGTTGAGGATTATTTAGTGAAAAAAACTTAGATTTTTTTTTTTTCTTTTGAGAAGAGTAGACAGGAAATCAAATTACATTATATCGTATGATGTCTTAATAAAAGAATTTACAAAATGGAAGCACACAAAGAAAAATGCTTGTTTTAAGACCATGACCAGGAATTGAATGGGGAATGTATAGACTTCCCAGGCGCATAGAAAGGCCTATGAGAACATATTATATTAAGGATTGTGCAAAAATAGTACAGTATAGCTAATGCACGTGGTATGAGTATTGAATGCTGGTAATAGATAAGAATAGCAAGAGCATCAAGGACAAATTTGTGTAGGATTTTAGATAGAGACAAAATTGAGTAAGGAAAAGAGCTCAGGCTTTGGAAACAACAAATCTCAGTTCCTCATCCCACTTTTATCATATTTGCTTCATGTTATGGACAGTAGGAAACCTTTGGTGAACTTGAGACCTCTGCCTTGTAGAAGAGGGGTGATGATAGTCTCGCATTTTACCCTACCAGATATAGTTAATTTGCATGTTTAATTCTTGATTTGAGCTGATGATTAAGGAGGATTAAAAGTTGAGGTTTGCATGTCTTCCCAAAGGTGATTAATCAAAATTTGCATTTCACAGAAAACCTTAAGAATGGAGTCTAAACCTTCAAGGATTCCAAGAAGAATTTCTGTTCAACCCTCTAGCTCTTTAAGTGCTAGGATGATGTCTGGAAGCAGAGGAAGTAGTTTAAATGATACCTATCACTCAAGAGACTCTTCGTTTAGACTGGATTCTGAATATCAGGTAACATCTTAATTTGGAATATATGTACACAGTCTCTTTTTCAAAATCCTTGGCTCCACATGTTTTTTGGATTTTAGAAAAGTAATAGAGTGTTTATAACACCCTCAGCTAGATCTGAGGCATCATGTAATCAAAACACATTAATATATCTGCAGCAAAATGAATTAATGTTCATATCAAGTAGCAAAAAGTTAATGTTTTTCAAACTTTTTGGACTTAAGAATTATGAATAAGGGATTGTGCTGTTATTTAAAATCATCATACTTTCCAAACACTTAGAAACCTTTTTACTTGAAATTTTAAGTTTTGATTTAAGTATAAATTTGACTAAATTAGTCAATGTGAATGACTTTGTCAAACGACTGAAAACTGCCTACTTTTCTTTAACATTATGCTCATTCGAGTTTTCTCTACATGTACAGAAAACAATGGTGGAATAATAATTGTTAAGTGTTTTCTTTGAGAATATGACTTGGAAATATTTTGCTTTTAATGTTGATGATTATTAAATCAATAGGCTGTCCTTTTGTGAAGATACATCACTAACAATCTTTTAGATGGACTTTGGGGTTTTATTTTGGCGAATGAATTTTGGAGTACATAAGCTACTTTTATGGAGCTAATTTTCCTTAGGACTAACAGTGCTGTGGTTTTTTAAATGGCTTATTAGTGCTATAACATGGTAGCTGTAGTATAAAACAGTATAAATCTCGGAAGGCATGACTTGTAGGTTTAATGCAATTTATCTTGCTCATCTTTCAAATTTAAGTTTATTGCATTATTGATTGAACAGCTAATTCAACCACATGTGATTTTCTAAAGTCTGATGTTTAGGTAATTTCAGTCTTTTAGTGAAAATTTCTGTTTAAGTCTTAAGTATTTACATATTTATATATCATGTGATGTACTATATGACAAAGTCTCATTTAAAAATATTTCTGTACAGTAATAAGCATTTTACAAAATATTCCAAGACTGAAATTAAAAAAATAATTTCTCTACTAATGCCCACTGCCCACTTCTTGACTTTGTATGAACAGTTTACTAGGTCTCATTTTAAATGTTGGTTCATAATGTACTTTTTTATTCTGTTGTTAAACAAGAGTGTGTTTACCAGAGGTACAGAATCATATATTTTACATTCTATAGAAATGTTGTGGGTTAAATGACTGTGACTTATTAAAAGCACAGATTTGGTTTCTTTCCTATATTGTCTTTACAAAATTTTGCCTACTTATTTTGTCTAACTTTTCATATAACTTATTAGTCAGGACCACAGGCTCTGAAACCACAATACATATACTGCCTGGATTGGAGTCCTGTTCCACTACTTGCTAGCTATGTGAACCTGGGCAAGTTACATCTTTCTTTCTTATTTTCCATGTCATTTGGTTGATCGAGTTGTTAGAGTTAAATGAATTAATATGTTGAGTGAGACTAGTGCTGCCACATGATAAACAATACATAAATGTTAACTACTGCATTTGTTTTATTATAATTGTTATAGTAATCCTAATATTTTAGATGCGGAAAGTCTTGAATATATTTAGAAAATTTATTGGCGTTCACTTTAAAATGTAACTGTTTTCAGGACTATTCCTTCCAGCTTATTCTTAATGTCATAGATTATTCCAAAAGTCTAAGTTTTTATTGTGGAAGAACAAATGCAAGCATAAAAACAAATTTGTCTTTTATTGATTATGAATAAGATTAATCAGTTTGGTAGATTTGGGGGTTTTCCTTTAATGTTCTTCAGTTACTTTAAATGGCTTCCAATCTTTTTTTAGGATTGATTATAGGAACCTTTCTGATCTGTTTTTTTTTTTAAAGATTTTATTTTTCCTTTTTCTCCCCAAAGCCCCCCGCTACATAGTTGTGTATTTTTAGTTGTGCGTCCTTGTAGTTGTGGTGTGTGGGACACTGCCTCAGCATGGCCTGATGAGCGGTGCCATGTCCATGCCCAGGATCCGAACTGGCGAAACCCTGGGCCACCAAAGCAGAGTGCGCAAACTTAACCACTTGTCCACAAGGCTGGCCCCTCCAATCGTTTTTTTTGTTTTTTTGACGATTAGCCCTGAGCTAACTACTGCCAATCCTCCTCTTTTTCCTGAGGAAGACTGGCCCTGAGCTAACATCCATGCCCATCTTCCTCTACTTTATACGTGGGATACCTACCACAGCATGGCTTTTGCCAAGCAGTGCCATGTCCACACCCGGGGTCCAAACCAGCAAACCCCGGGCTGCCAAGAAGTGGAACGTGCTCACTTAACCACTGCACCACCAGGCCGGCCCAGCCCCTCCAATCTTAAATCAACTATTCCTAGCCTGCTTTGCTTTTTAGTTTTGATTCAGAAACTGAAATTCCTTTGCTAGATATTTTACTTTTCCATTTTCTCTTATTTTGAGAGTGATAGAAATAATACGTGTAAAGCACTTAGAACAGCAGTGCCTGGAACGTAGTAAGAGTTCAAATGTTACAGTTATAATTATGACGATTGTTATTGCTAATATTATCATCATTTCCTGGTTTTACATTGATTAAAATAGATAATTAATATCCTTAGGGTGTAGTATAATAGGTTATTAGAATATTTAAATTACATATTGCATGTTTAGTTTTATTTAATATTCTTAAGATTACTCAGTAAAATGTATACTTAATGAATGGAAGAGACCTTTAAATATCAAAGGGAACATTTTTTTTAAATTGCTGATGCTTTCTCACTCTCTGTTGTCTGCAATATAACACTCCCATCTTATCTCAGACACTTAGTGAAGCTGAAGCTTCAGAAAAGAGGGTCAGGTCTAGGGCATAGTAGATCAATTTCTGTTGTTATGGATTAAATAATATGGAAACGCCTTATATTTATACAGTGCTTGACATTGTATGGAACTTTTTCACTTTTAATGTTAGTTAAATAGGACAAATACTTGTGTCATTTCATGGATAGGGATCTGAAATCTAGAAAGATAAGTTGTTCCCCCTAGTCACATGATTAGCGTTTAATGTACCCAAGCTTAAGTTTCTTGAGACTTCTGGATAGCATTGTTTCTTTGGGAAAATGTAGGTTCTAAGTTTTGAACAGTTGATTTTCTGAGTATTTTTTGGTTCTCGGCCGTTTGTAAGCTGGGCTACCTCTGTTATTAACCTTGCTGGTGTTTCTATTACTCCTTTAAATTTTTGTTACAATTGAATGGTTGAAAAGTATGATCGTTTTATCTCGTTGATAACAGTAAGTAGAATTTCAGATATTTTTTAAAAGAGAATTTAATTCCTTTAATTCATATTGTTAAAAGTAAAAACTTGGGAATGTTCTGTGACTATGTAAAGAAACATAAAGTTACTTTTATATATTTTTCTGTAACATAATTTAAGCAACCACTAATCCCACTATACTTTTGCTTTGTTGAGAGATTGATTACTTTTAATATGAAATAATAAAAAATGAGGCTTTTTATATGGTTCTATGTGCTTTTTACAGTTATTTACATCTTTCTCTACTTTGTAGATCAACTCTTACAGAGCTCCCTACCACTGCATGTTTTGAATAGTATGTGTTCAAGAATCAAAAGAACCACTGGTCATTATCTTTATTTATTTATTTTTTTTGCTTATCTACTACAAGAGTAGCTTCAAGGAAGTAAATACATACGTATATACACAATAGGACAAGAAAATGAAAATAGTTTTAAAATGGAATCAGGAAAAGTACTGATAAAGTACTTAGAGTGGGTCAAGGTTGTAACACTGACAGGCATTTGTAAGCCCTGCAGTTTTAAAGTTAAACTTGGATTCTTGTTTTGGGTATCAGGAAGATCAGAAACACATCCAGCTCTACAAGGAATTTGTTCTACAAGGTATTTGTTCATAAGGAAAAGGGAGCAGTGCTTGCCAGTTTGGTCTGAAAGGGAACTCTGAATGATATAGTGGACAGTGTCTTCAATGTAGTTCATACTGTGAGTATATACCTAGTTTTGTGAAACTGTTTCTTGGTAAACCTCACTGTAAGCAAAGGACATGATGCCAAAGAACAGCTCTGTGGAAACAGTTCTGTAAAAGGCCAGTAGAGCGATCAGAATACTAAGTTTTTGCTAGTCTGTCTTGATCCAGTTAGTAAACCTAGTGTGTTTTGAGGGATAAATGAACTCCAAGTCCTTTGATTTTGTATAAATGTAAGGTTTCTCACCTGGATTTGTTATAAAGTTGGGCATGATCTTAAGATCAACTAATGTCTTTTTTATGAAAATCGAGAAGACTACTCATTCTGAATAGAAACTAGAATATAAGACTTCACATTAGTGTGGAGATGAGTATTCTACAGCACATGAATATTTAAAACAAGAAGTCAAAGTTCTGAGTTGCTTATGGCTAAGGTAATTTTGGTCTGGAAAATTTTCAAAGCAGGAATTATCATAGTCAAGGCATTGATTCATGAAAATGAGCCAAGGAAGAGCATTTCATTGTGGACTTGCTTACGTTACAGTGCATTGTATGACTTCCCATGATTAAGCATTGTCTAGTGGATAACATTGCTTGTGTTTGTAGCAATCGTGAAGGTTCTTTTTTTAGCTGTCACTACACTGTCTACCCTTTCTCCCCCCAGCACCAAGCAGCACTAATTTACTTCCTGTGATTTCCCTATTTTGGACTTTAATATACATGAGTGGAAGCATACTATGTGGTCTTTTGTAACTAGCTTCTTTCACTTAGCATGTTTTTAAGGTTTATCTGTGTTGTAGCATAAATCAGTACTTCCTTTTTATGGATGAATACTATTCCATTGTATGGATATGCCACATTTGTTTATCCATTTATCCATTGATGGACTTTTGAGTTGTTTCCACCTTTTGGCTGTTATGAGTAATGCTGCTGTAAACACTCATGTGCAAGTTCTGTGTGGACTTGTTTTCAATTATCTTAGGTATACACCTAAGAGTAGAAATTGCTGAGTCATATGGGAACTCTATGTTCAGTTGTTTGAAGAACTGCCAGACTGTTTTCCAAACTGGCTGGACTATTTTGTATTCCCACCAGCAGTTATGTATGAAGGTTCTCATCTTTCCACATCTTTGCCTACACTTATCTTAGATTTTGATTCTAGCCATCCTGTTGTGGGTATTAAGAAGTATCTCATTGTACTTTTGATTTGAATTTCTTTAGTGACTCATGGTATTAAGCATCTTTTCTTGTACTATTGGGCTATTTTTATATCTTTGGAGAAATGTTTGTTCAGGTCCTTTGCTCGTTTATAAATTCAGTTGTCATTTTATTGAGTTTAAGAGTTTTTAATGTCAAATTCCACTTTTTCATTGCTGGTAGATAGGAAAGCAGTTGACTTTTGTATATTAACCATATATCCTGCAACCTTACTATAGTCATTTGTTAGTTCCAGGAATATTTTGTCAGTTATTTCAGATTTCATACATAGGTGATCATGTCTTCTGAGGACAGTTTTATGTCCTCCTTCTCAATCTGCATACCTTTTCTTGTCTTACTGTATTAGCTAGAACTTAAGTACAGTGTTGGAAATGAGTGGTGAAAACAAGAACAAAGACAGCCCAAAGTTAGTAGAAGGAAAAAAATAAAGATTAGAATGTAAATAAATGAAATAGCGACTAAAAAGACAATAGAAAAGATAAATGAGACTAAGAACTGATATTTTTGTTTTGGTGACAAAAATTGTCCCTGAGCTATCGTCTGTGCCAGTCTTCCTCTATTTTGTATGTGGGACACTGCCACAGCATGGCTAGATGAGTGGTGTGTAGGTACATGCCGGGGATTTGAACCTGCGAACCCCAGGACACTGAAGCAGAGCATGTGAACATAACCAGAATGCCACCAGACTGGGCCCTAGGGCTGATTTTTTTTTATGTTCATAATTATTATTTATTTTATTTTGTTCTTATTGAGGTAACGTTGATTTATAACATTATATAAATTTCAGGTGTACATGATTATATTTCGATTTCTCTGAAGGTTACATCATGTTCACTACCCAAAGTCTAATTGCCATCTGAAACTACACATGTGCCCTTTTTGTCCCTTTTGCCCTCCTCCCTCAAATAAAAAAAAATCAGAAATGAGGAGATATTACAAATGGTACCACAAAAAGTACAGAGGATCATAGGGACTGCTATGAACAATTACATGGCAGAAAACTGGACGACCTGTAAGAAATGAATTCCAAGAAACACACAATTTACCAAGACTGAATCATGAAGAAATAGAAAATCTGAACAGACCAATAACAAGTAAAGAGATTGAATCAGCAATCAAAATCCCCCCAACAAAAAAAAAGTCCAGGACCAGATCACTTTAGTCATCAGTTCTACCAAACATGTGAAAAAGAATTGATACCCATCCTTCTCAAACTCTTCCAAAAAACAGAAGAGGGGATAACACTCCCAAACTCGTTTTACAAGGTAAGCATTATACTGATACTAACACTAGACAAGAACACTACAAGAAAAGATAATTACAGGCCAGTATCCCTGATGAAGATAGATGCAAAAATCCTCAACAAAATTTTAGCAAACCAAATACAACAATATAGCAAAAGGATCCTACACCATGGTCAAGTGGGATTTATCCTTGGAATGCAAAGATGGTTCACCATCCACACGTCAATTAATGTGATACACCACATTAACAAAATGAAGGATAAAAAGCATATGATCATCTCAATAGATGCAGAAAAGGCATTTGACAAAATTTAAAACATCTATTTATGATAAAAAACTCACAACAAAACGAATATAGACAGAACGTACCTCAACATAATAAAGGCCATATGTGAGAAGCCCACAGCTAACATGGTACTCAATGGTGAAAAGCTGAAAGCTTTTCCTCTAAGATCGGGAACAAGACAAGAGACAAAGATGCCCACTCTCACTACATTTATTCCACGTAGTATTGGAGGCTCTAGCTGGAGCAGTTAGGCAAGAAAGAGATATACGGTATCTAAATCAGAAAGGAAAAAATAAAACTGTCTCTGTAGATGACATGATATTATATATAGAAAACCCTAAAGACTCCACCAAAAAACTATTAGAACTAATAAATGAATTCAGTATAGTTACAGGGTACAAAATCAGTTGTGTTTCTATACACTAATGAACTATCAGAGAAATAAACAGTTCCATTTACAGTTCCATAAAAAAGAGTAAAATACCTAGGAATAAATTTCACTTAAGGAAGTGAAAGATCTGTACACTAAAAACTATTAACACTATTCATGAAAGAAATTGAAGAAGACACAAATAAATGAAAAGATATTGCATGATCATGGATTGGAAGAGTTACTGTTAAAATGTCTGTACTACCCAAGGCAATCTACAGATTCAGTATAATCCCTATCAAAATGCCAGTGACGTTTTTCATAGAAATAAAACAGTCCTAAAATTTGTTTGGAACCACAGAAGACCCCAAATAGACAAAGCAGTTTTAAGAAAGAACAACAAAGCTGGAAGCATCACGCTTTCTGATTTCAAACTATATTACAAAGCTGTAGTAATCAAAACAGTATGGTATTAGCATAAAACAGACACATAGATCGGTGGAATAGAATAGAGAGCCAAGAAATAAACCCAACTATATATGGTCAATTAATTAATGACAGAGGAGCCAAGAATATACAATGGGGAAAGGGCAGTCTCTTCAATAAATGGTGTTGGGAAAACTGGATAGCCACATGCGAAAGAATAAAACTGGACCACTCACTTAGACCATACACAGAGATTAACTAAAAATGGATTAAAGACTTGCACGTAAGACCTGAAACCATAAAACTCTTTGGTCTTGGTGGTGAGTTTTTTGGATTTGACACCAAAAGTAAAGGCAACAAAAGCAAAAATAAACAAATGGGACTCCATGCAACTAAAAGGCTTATGCACAGCAAAGGAAACCATCAACAAGATGAAAAGGCAACCTTTTGAGTGGGAGAAAATATTTGTAAATCATATATCTTAAAGGAGTTAATATCCAAATATAAAGAACTCATAACTCAATAGCAAAAAGCTAAACAGTCTGTTTAAAAAACTGGGCAGAGGATCTGAAGAGGCATTTTTGCAAAGAACACATATAGCTGGGCCAACAGGTATGTGAAAAGGAGCTCAACATCACTAATCGTCAGGGAAATGCAAATCAAAACAGCAGTGAGCTCTATCACTTCACACCTGTTAGCATGGCTGTTACCAAAAAGATAAGAAACAACAAGTCTTGATGAGGGTGTGGAGAAAAGGGAACCCTTGTGCACTGTTGGTGAGAATGTAAATTGGTACAGCTACTATGGAAAACAGTAGGAATGCTCCTCAAAAATGTAACTACCGTATGATCTAGCAATTTTACTTCTGGGTATTTATTTGAAGACGACAATAACAATTTGAAAAGATATCTGCACCTCCATGTTAATTGCAGCATTCTTTACAATAGCCAAGACGTGGGAACAACGTAAGTGTTCATAGATGGATGAGTGGATGACGAAGGGGGCGTGGGTGTGTCTGTGGAATGCAGTATAATTCTATCACAAAAAAGGAAGAAATCCTAACTTTTGTGACAACATGGGTGGACCGATGGACCTTGAGGACATCATACTGAGGAGAAAAACAAATACTGTATAATCTCACTAATATGTGGAATCTAAAAAAACCCAGTCATCGGGGCCAGCCCCTGTGGCTGAGTGGTTAAGTTCAAACGCTCTGCTTCAGTGGCCCGGGGTTTTGCGGGTTCAGATTCTCGGCACGGACATGGCACTGCTCTTCAGGACATTCTGAGGCAGCATCCCACATAAGACAACCGGAAGTACCTACAGCTAGAATATACAACTATGTACTGGGGGTGGGGGTGGGGGTGACTCTGGGGAGAAGGAGGGAAAAAAAGAAGATTGGCAACAGATGTTAGCTCAAGTGCCAAATCTTTTAACAAAAAAAAAGACAAGACCAGAAATCGTAGATATGGGAAACAGATTGGTGGTTTCCAGAGGCGAGGAAAGTGGTGGGGCAAAATGAGTGAAGGTGGTCCAAAGGCACAAACTTACAGCTGTAAAACAAGTAAGTGATGGGGCTGTAATATACAGCATGTTTACTGTTGTCAATAATACTGTATTGTATATTTGAAAGTTGCTAAGAGTAGATCTTAACAGTTCTCATTACATGCAAAAGAATATAACTGTGGTTGTAGATGTTAACTAGAGTTGCTGTGGTGGTCGTTTCACAATACAAACCTGTATTGAGTCATCGTATTGTACACCTGAAGCTAATATATTGTTAGGTCAGTTATATCTCAATTTAAAAAAAAGAAAGGAAAAAAAACAAGGAAGAATGAGATAAAGAGAAAAAAAGAAAAGGAAGTATGAGATGGGCAGTGCTTGCCTTGTACCTGATCTTAGTGCGAAAGCTTTGAGTTTATCTCTATTAAATATGATGTCAGCTGTATGATTTTGTTGCTATTCTTTATCAAGTTGAAGAAGTTACCCACTATTTCTAGTTTGCTGAGAGTTTTTATGATAAAAGGGTGTTTAATTTTATCAAATGCATTTTCTTCATCTATTGATGTGATCATGTGATTTTGTTTCTTTAGCCTGTTGATATGATTAATTACATTAATTGTTTTTTTGAATGTTGAACCAGTCTTATGCACCTGGGATAAATTCCCCTTGGTCATGGTGTGTAATTTTCTTTATACTCTCTTGGCTTCAATTTGCTAATATTTTGTTGAGGATTTTTACATCATCTGTGTTCATGAGAGATATTTGTGTATAGTTTTCTTTGTCTGGTTTTGTATTAGGGTATTGCTGGCCTCATAGAATGAGTTAGGAAGTATTTCCTCTGCTTTTGTCTTCTTGAGATTGTAGAGAATTGGTATAATTTCTTCCTTAAATTTTTGGTACAATTCACCAGTGAACCCACGCAGGCCTGGTGTTTTCTGTTTTAAAAGGTTACTAATTGTTGATTCAATTTACAATTATAGGAGTTTTTTTAATACATTCCAGATACGAGTTCCTAATTAGATATATGATTTGCAAATATTTTCCCATTAAGATTTCTTTTTACTGTACAGTTTTAAAGGTATTTACGTTGGGACTATTTTTTAAACTTTTAACGAAATTATTTTCTGAATGCAAATATTGATTTATATAGTACTGATAGTAAATGAATAATGACTTTATTGACTATTCTTTCAGTAAACCTCTTGTTGGAAGGGCAACCTAAATAAGTATTATGAAGACAGATAGAAATAAATAAACAAATAAATAATTGGATGCCTGCTCATTATAGAAAGTTTGGAAAATTTCTTTCCCTCCATTGTGCCTACAATATCTATAACCCATTAACTTTTCAAACTGTTTGATAGATGATTTCTCAGTATACAATGTAGTATTTCTGCTTTGATTGGGCTAGATAGCCCCCCTCCTTTTACTGAGTTATAGCTCACATACTGTACAATTTGCCTTTTTTATCATAGATGGCCTTTTGAGTTGAAAATAACTCAAAAAATGTTTACTCCAGGAGCCAAATTTGTTACCTATTTTGGGTAGAGACTGGAAATTTAGTGAAAATGAAAGATAACTCCATGAAAATCAAACAAAAATTTGATAACTCTCTATCCACTTATTAGTTTCATATGAGTGTTCATAGCTTGGAGGTACCAAATGCAAAAAGATTAATGGGACTTATCAACTTTAAATACTTCAATGTATCAAAGGCCACCATGAAGAGAGTGAAAAAAAAGCTTACAGAATGGGAGAAAACATTTGTAAATCATAAATCTGACAAGGGGCTTGTATGCCAGATTATATAAAGAACTCTTATATCCTAACAATAAAAAAAAACCAATTTAAAATGGGCAAAGGAGCTGAATAGACATTTGTCAAAAGATACACAAATGGCCAATAAACACATGAAAAGATGCTCAATGTCATCAGCCATTACAGAAATGCAGATCTAGACTACAATGAGATACCGCTTCATACGCACTAGAATGGCTAAAATTTAAAAAAAAAGACAGTAACAAGAGTTGACCAGGTTGTGGAGGAATTGGAACCCTCAAATATTGCTTGTGGAGTTGTAAACTGGTACAGCCACTTTTGAAAACAGTTTAGTAATTTTTCCAAAAGTTAAACTTCGAGTTACTATATGACCCATCGTTACATCCAAGAAGATTAGAAGCATATGTCTACACAAAACTTGAACACAAATGTTCATAGCAGTGTTATGCATAATAGCCAAAAATGGAAACAATCCCAAAACTACTTTTTGAAGCATCCGTTGTCCACAAGACAGAATACTTTGGAAACAGACTCATTACTTCATTTGGCCACCAGTATCTAGACAGCAGAAGAGATAAGATAGCTTATAGTTAAATGAATCCCATACTTTATTTAATTGTTAAAAGAATTCAGAGGGGAAAAACATCATTGCTTCAGACTGAGGATGTTTGAACAGTGGACAAAATTGCATTGGTAGGAACCAAGTAAAGGTTTGATTTTGAATTTAAGCCAGCAGAATAACTGGTAAGAGTTTTATTTCTCCTTTCCATATACTGATAGTAACAAACATTGTGGTTTCTGGGATGACATATAGGCTGCATAGGCTACTTTATGAGTTAGGAAAATTGTTTCCTAAACAGTGAGTGTGTCTTTATTTTACCAATAGCCAATGCCTGAAAACTCTCGAGTGGCTGTAGACATTGTTCATTTCTCACATTGTCTCCAAATTTGATGAATTTTTTTTTTTTATTTTTCCTTTTTCTCCCAAAGCTCCCTGGTACACAGTTGTGTATTTTTAGTTGTGGGTCCTTCTAGTTGTGGCATGTAGGATGCCACCTCAGCATGGCTTCATAAGCAGTGCCATGTCCATGCCCAGGATTTGAACTAGTGAAATCTTGGGCTGCAAAGCAGAGCGCACGAACTTAACCATTCGGCTATGAGGTCGGCCCCTAAATTTGATGAATTTTTATCTTTTATAATTTGCTCTCTGTTCCTATTACTGTTGTCATAAGGAGTTATTTCTTGCTATCCCAATGACTTCCTAGTTGATTTTTCTACTTTCTCTCCACTTCATCCTTTTCATCTTCTACAATGCTCTAAGGATCTTTGTAAGAAGTAGTTGATCTGATGGTATTTCCTCCTTCAGTAGTTCCCAAAGTCATATTTGCAGAAGTACTATTCAGTAACAATTTGTCCAGTCCATGCAAAATGAGCACAATAAGGGGAAGTTCTGGATTTTGTACAAGGAGAATTTATTGAATTAAAAAGTCGGTTTTTCTTGTTTTCTTCATGTCTGGGGAGCATATAAAATGCACTTTTTTAAAAAAATTGGTGACAAGATTAGATGGTATTTACTATTTTAGATTTCTTTAGTTGTGAAAAGTGGCACTTCTTTCTAAGTTTTTAGTTAAAACACTTTTTATTTTCATCTCTGAAACCCAAAAGTCTTAGAGCCACTGGCCTGTAGGATAAGGTTCCTAGTACCCTGATAATGACATATAAAATGGTTTGGTTTGGAAATATGTGATGAATTCATCTGTTAACACTATTCCAGTTCATTGATTGGGGCTTTGTGGAGTACTTGGTGCAGAAGGCTTGTGAGACCAAGTTTGTGTTAGGCTGAAGAGAGCCACATTCAGTTAGCAAAATACTCTCCGGGCAAGGGATGGATGAAATCTTGATCTAGCCCATAGGAATGGGCTTTTTCAGCTTTGCATCTTCTGCTTTTCTATATATGTGCAAAGTTTATTCTGTAGAATTACCATGAACTAATACGGTTCCTTGAATGATGCAATATGCTTCTCATAATTAAAGCATACTAGAAGATCAAGTAAGTAGTAATGCCTTAGAAGAATTCCTATGGTAGAGTGTTGTCTGTCTGTAATCTCCTTTATCATTTGCCTGCCCAATGAACTCTGTCACCTTCTATGAGTCCTCCCTTACTTTCCTTAGATAGTTAGGCTTTTGCTTTTCTGTAAAACTTTCAACATACTTCCTATTATAGTAACTTATGTATGTTATAATTATTTATTTATTTGTTGTCTATACTCTAGAACTCTGATGGAGCACATTATTTTGGCTCTCATGTTTATCATGTGAATATTAGATTAATGTAGACTGAATGTACGTCCCATGATATATTCCATTTTTAGCATTCTTTTGTCAAGAAATATAACACGTAAAAGAACTTTGTTTCATTTTAATAGTTTAATAAAATGAACATTTACCACATGCTTACATATTAAAATGGTTTTAAAATTGTTTTTTCTTTTATTCCCTAGAAATTACTTTTATTTTAATCTTAAATAAGCTATTGAGAGATTGTATGCCAAATCTGTCTTCGTCTGTTTCTTTGTGTGTGTGTGTCTGTCTCTCTATCTCCAGGTAAGAACTTTGCAATAAAGGAAAAATGATTGTAAAATAAAAGGACAGTTTCAATAATTGTGATTGAAATATTATGTTCTTATTATTTCAACTGAGTTTTTAAGGAGACTATTTTTATGCATTATATTGAGTAAACTGCTTAACCAGTTAAAGAGTTAGGGAGAAGCAGTTTGTACATTGTGAGTGACCTTTGTGTTATGCGTCGTTTTATTTTGTGTACATACATTTATATGTTAAAAGAGAAAACCATGGGCTAACATTTTTAAAATATGTACTTGTTTTAGTTGTTTGTTTCTTCATTAATGAAGAAATTCCAGATATTAGGATTTTTTTTAAACATATTTATAGTATTATATGATTGTATTCCTGATAATGGGCTAAATTTTTTATTACTTGAAAGATCTCATTTTCCTAGTAGTGTATTCACAGTCAGTTTACGTATTAGTGCCTTTTTGTTTATCCCATCCACCTCTAAGAAGAGGAAATGGGGACCAGCCCAGTGGTGCAGTGGTTAAGTTCACACTTTCCACTGTGGCAGCCTGGGGTTCACGGGTGTGGACCTATGCACTGCTTGTCAAACCTTGCTATGGCGGACGTTCCACATAGAAAGTAGAAGAAGATGGGCACGGATGTTAGCTCAGGGCTAATCTTCCTCAAAAATAAAAGAGAAGAGGAATAGGTTCCTCAGAAGGTTGAAATATTAAACCAGGAAAACACAGTGATTATAAAGTTTTTGTTCTTCAGTATTTCCTAACCTAGTGTTTATAGACAGTTACATAGAAGTTAAATTAATCTAAATCAGATTGATTACCCAGCAAAGTACAATTACAGTGTAAAAGAACAGATCGGTAAAAGGGAACAAAAACTCTGAGAAACCTTCACGGTAGAAAAATTTTTGCTTGTGAGGAATGAATGGTCCTTGGGAATTTATTAGAGCATTGCAGCTTAAATTTAATACTGAATACAAGCATTTTTTTGTTCTTTAAAAAAATTTTTTTTAACTTACAGTCTACATCAGCATCAGCATCTGCATCACCATTTCAGTCTACATGGTATAGTGAATCTGAGATAACTCAGGGAGCACGCTCAAGATCACAAAACCAGCAACGGGATCATGATTCAAAAAGGCCTAAACTTTCCTGTACAAACTGTACATCTACCTCAGCGGGGATAAGTGTTGGACATGGTTTAAATTCAGTATCAGGTAAGAATTAAGTTTGTGTAAGAGTCATTATATATGTATTTTGGACTAAAGCCTTTTTCCCAAGACATAGTGTATTAAGCAGGTAGAGTACACTTAAGACAGTGAGTAAGAAATGTAGTAGAGTTTCCAAAATCTTACCTCAAGTTAGCTAGAACTGAAATTAACTCTTCGTTTTTTTCTAAATTTGGTACACATGTCCTACACAAACAGTATATTAGCAGATTTTAATTAATTGGAATAGTTGATATGTATGATAATCAAATTGGTAAAAGTGGCATGTATTGTGATAGTTATTATAGGAAGTAAATTTTTTAATTGTTACTAGGAAAGCCAAGTTTACTGATAAATGTTAAAAATATTTTCTAAACGTATTTTTTGTAAATGATAAATATTGTAGTATCTGATATTTATTTTCAGAAAATGTCAAAATTCTTTAAACAAAAAGTCATTGGTGGTATTCTAGTAAAAGTTCTGTACAAGGAATTAGAAAGCCATGATTCTAGCCCTCTAACTGGCTGTGGGGCATTGGACCAAATCACTTAACCTCTCTGAGATTTAGATGGTTTTGTACATAAAACTCCATGCTTGGGATTTTGTACTCAGGGACACACAGTTGTTGGACAAATTGGAAAGGTCGTTTATTGAGAGGGCAGAAGCCTCCCTTCTTGCTTATACTGCTCTTCAAATGAAGCACTAACCAATGCCTGAAATAGTTTTAAGGTGAGACAGAATTTGTGATGACACAATTGGAGATAAATTTCTTGAAATGTGTATGTATTAGTAGTCAAATCAGTGTCAGCGATTCTTTTCTATTTTGATAGGCAGGACCACCATGGGAAAGACTGCCCATCTGAAGGATATTAAGAGTAGTGTGATGGATAAGAGCAGACTGACCTTAACTTTGTAGACAGACACCATTGTGCAGAAATATCTTTGTTCTCTTCTGCTGTGTGAAGGCATAGCATTAAATTCCTTGGGCCATTTCCCTTAATGAAGAGGAATTATTAAGGCTCTTGGGAGTAGGAGAGGAAGAGCCAAAATTTCAAGGTAAATAGTGAGGGGAAAAAAGTTTTGAGACTTGAATGAAATCATATCTAACAAAATTTAGATTATAATTGCAGTGATACATTACTTCTTAGAATAAGAATGAACCAAGTATGGTGGCAATGATAATATTTGGTAAAATAGTGTTATAACCTCCAATACAACCTCTTCCATTTCAAGATGCCTTTGATTTTGATTTTGGCTGTTCTCCACTGTCACTTTCATTGACTTTTCATGAAATTCTGCATCTTTGGCAAGCTTTGCATTTTTGTTCTGTAGTCATTTTATATCATGTTTACATTGTGTGGTCAGATGTTCTAGAGAGCGACTGAGCCATTGGCATCGTGGAGGGGGTAGATTTTAGTGTTAGAGAAGAACGTGTTTGAGTAGGAAATAATGTAAGTGATGAGTGAATAATTTTGCTGTGCTGAATTTTGCTTCTGATTGCAACTATGTAACTGGGGATTCCTATAATAAATCACAATAATCTCTGTGTGTAATACTGAAGATTTGTTATCATCAGAAACCTTGAGCTTTCTCTGAATTAAAACTTCTTCAATTATTTTGAGATTCTTCTTGGAGGCATGGTCAGGTTCCCAGATCTTCATCGATGGTACTTGGATCATTTGGAACTGACTTAATGAGAGAGAGGAGAGCTGATTCCTCCGTTAGTAATCTTGTGGACTATAGTCACCGAAGTGGTGATTTCACAACTTCATCGTGTATGTATAAACACTATTGTTATATGTAACTTATGTAATAATGTTATGTTTTCCTCTTTATGGATATCATTAAAATCACAGTAGAAAGGAATAAAGTGAATCTTAGGAAGGTTTCAGGATAGTTTAATATGTTTCCTATTACCTCATTTGTTGTTTTGCTTTAAAGAATGTAAACAATTTAAAATAGATGTACATGAGTATCCAGATTCTGTCTGCCTATAATTTTTTACTTGCATTTTTCCTTTTAAGAATGTATATCATAAAATATACTAAATAATTCTTGTATTCTCCAATATAATTTGCCTTATATAGTATAATAATTACTTACAGTTAAATTCTGAACTAAAGATTGAAATCACCATTTAAAGACATAATTTAGAATTACTTTAGTTTAATATGCATGTGCCTTTATTTTCATTCAGTTGAAATAAATACCCACACTGTTTCTGTCAGGGTACATAAGCTTAAACTTCTCAGAAATAAGTACCATAAAATAATAATACTAAGTAATTGAAGACAAAAGGTGCTAATGGAAGTTGACAAATATAGCAGACAAAAGTGGAGTTTGATTTAAATAGAAGAAAATACATTTATTTTTAAAGGTTTAGGTAATTTTAAATAATCTTATTGGGGCAAGCCTTTGCTTTATTTAAGACAAATGAAAATATGTTTTTATTTATTTGGCTTTGGGTGGAGGAGCTTTAGTGGACAGTATCAATAGCTTCCAGGTTTGGAGATATAAAAACACAGGATAGAATAAATTTATTCCAACAGTTTATCCTTTCATGAGGTTCCATGTATTAGCCCAGTAGCAATCTAGCTCTTAAATTAGGCATATGGCTAAGTATTCTTTATCAACAAATGCTATAGTACTTCTCATCCCATTTGAAGATGAGACCCACCAGTGGTGTACTTTTAAAATTGGAGACGCCAGGCCTCTATTCTGACTCTTAGCTTCCCAGCCAGTATTAAAAAGCAGAGGTATGTCTGATGAGTAACCAGGGATAAGAACCTCTGCTGTTAACTTGAAAGAAAAGATAAAAGATGGAAGAAATTTTTAGCTGTTAGCAAAGTTTGTCATAAAACTCAAAGGTTAATAATACTTACATGAAATAACTTTTGTACTTATTGCAGAGTAAGAAAAATCTCCAAATCACTGTCTCCCTAGGGTTATTTTGCTTTATTTATGAGTCATTTTCATTGAATTATTTCGCCCATTTAAAATTCCTTATTTGTTATCACATATTCTTCTGTCATGTCAATTTCTGGTTAATAAATTCAACTGTTTTACCTTCATCAAGTTGGTAGATTGATGTTTGCCTCTCATAAGCTATGATACATTTCTTTCTCCTGAATTTGTAATGTTGACTTTATATGGCAGTGCTGGATTTTACCAAAGGTATAGAAAGAGAGATAGATTTGCTTCTTCTGTAATAATAAGTAAGCTGTGTAGTTATGTTATAGCAGTATTCATTTTGAATCCAATGTTTCATTTTGGCAGTAATTCGTAGTTTTAATAATACTCAAATTATTTCATGTAATCGGTTATCTTTCTTTCAAAAACAGATGTTCAAGACAGAGTTCCTTCTTCGTATTCACAGGGAGCAAGACCAAAAGAGAACTCAATGAGCACTTTGCAGTTGAATACATCATCCACAAACTACCAAATGCCTTCTGAACATCATACCATAGCGTGTTCTAGGGACTCTAGTAGAAATTCTTTAAGATCGAATTTTTCTTCAAGAGAATTGGAATCTCCCCAACGTAGTACACAGCCTGGATTTTCTTATATTTCAAATAGAGATGAACCCTCACCCATAAGCAGTTCAGATAGGGTTGGTTCATCTCAAAGATCATTTCAAGACTCTTCTGACAATGAAGGTAGACGTACGACTAGGAGATTGCTATCACGTATAGCTTCTAGTATGTCATCTACTTTTTTTTCACGAAGATCTAGTCAGGATTCCTTGAATACAAGATCAAGTTCTGAAAATTCTTACGTTTCTCCAAGAATCTTGACAGCTTCACAGTCTCGTAGTAATGCAGCCTCAACTTCTGATGTTTCTGATAATAGGGCATCTGAAGCTTCTCAGGGATTTAGATTTCTTAGGCGAAGATGGGGTTTGTCATCTCTTAGCCAAAATCATAGCTCTGAGCCAGATTCAGAAAATTTTAACCAAGAATCTGAAGGTAGAAATACAGGACCATGGTTATCTTCCTCACTTAGAAATAGATGCACACCCTTGTTCTCTAGAAGGAGGCGTGAGGGACGAGATGAATCTTCAAGGATACCTACCTCTGATATACCATCTAGATCTCATATTTTTAGAAGAGAATCAAATGAAGTGGTTCACCTTGAAACACAGAGTAATCCTATTGGAGCTGCTGCCAACAGACCACAAGCATCTGCAGCATCTAGCAGCGCTGCCACAGGTGGCTCCACATCAGATTCGGCTCACAGTGGAAGAAATACAGGAATAACAGGGATTCTTCCTGGTTCCTTATTCCGATTTGCAGTCCCCCCAGCACTTGGAAATAATCTGACCGACAATGTTATGATCACTGTGGATATTATTCCTTCAGGTTGGAGTTCATCTAATGGAAAAAGTGATAAAACTAAAAGTGCACCTTCAAGAGACCCAGAAAGACTGCAGAAAATAAAAGAAAGGTAAATTTGAATACTTGGCTTAAGCCTGTAAAGCAAGAGGAAATTAGAGAAAGAACTCTTTATTTCTAAAATGGCTTCTCATAACATTGATATCTGAAATTTCTTCCCTTAAAATTTGCATCCAGTAAGATGTTAGCAGCTTACTCAGAGGTAAACTGGATGAGAATTAATAATAGAGGTAGGCACTGTAGATTACATCAAGAAATAATCTAAAGATTATTTTTAACCTGCTTTGGATACAGTTACATACAAAGACAAAAATCTTACTCTCTTATCGTATTCCTTGGTAGACTAGTGCCATATGGGATTGCTAAGAGGGTCCAAGTGGTCATGGATTATCAAGATAATCTGTCTTAGCCTTTGCTCAGGTCGTTTATTTCTGTTTTCTCACTTCAAATCTTTTTTGGAATGAAGTGAAATTATTTGCACAAATGTTTTATTTCATTTTTGAAATCCCAAGTATATACTAAATATTCTTGATATATTGTGAATATTTGACAGAAATACCAGTTTAAATTCAGGACTTAGAATCTTTTTATACAAAATGAATTTGTAGAGTTGAAGAGTTGTAGAGTTGAAGATTGCCTAAACATCTCTGGTAAGCATGAAAAGATGGAAGATCAGAGATTTTAGTCCCAACTTGATTATTAATTTTGTCGTCTTAATGTAGGTACTTGTTTGCTTTTTTTCTACCCAGAGAGAGCGTGAGTAGAAATACCAAAAAATATTGTTTGTGTTTATGAATGACTGGAAATGATTAACCAGGATGAGTTATGATAGCTATGTTTAGGAAATGTGCCTTTTTTCCAGCCTCCTTTTAGAGGACTCTGAAGAAGAAGAAGGTGACTTATGTAGAATTTGTCAGATGGCAGCTGCATCATCATCTAACTTGCTGATAGAGCCATGCAAGTGCACAGGAAGTTTGCAGTATGTCCACCAAGAGTGTATGAAAAAGTGGTTACAGGCCAAAATTAACTCTGGTAAGATTCACCCTTTTGTGTATTTTGTTTTCACAATTTTTCCAAGGGATGCATGTATGTATGCATTGTAGATAACAAATGTAATAATTGACTGTCAAGTTTATCATCTTATCAGAAGTGTCTTAATCATTTTTTGGAGAAAAAGCATTAAAGAGCGTTACTCTTGCATTATAAATTTATAGTATTTCTTAAGTTCTATTTACTTCTTCATACATGTATATAATACAGCTGTGATTTGTTATTCATGGTGACCGTTATATCACGTAAGATCCTTTGAATCGAGGAAATATATTTACCATTTACCAGCTACGTGTCCTTGAGAAAGATTTATTATTTCTAATGCTGTTATACAGTAATTATTTTAGTGATTCATTGTTTATTGAATGCGTATTATGGAGCGAGGCACAGTTCTAGATGTGGCGTATAGAGTAGTGTAAACAAGACAGACAAGGTGCTAGCTCTTGTGATGGTGGTGGTATTGGGTGTTAAAGGAATGCCTTGTTGAAGTGAGGACATCTAAACTGAATGACTTCCAGAATGAGGGCAAGAACATTCCAGCAGAGGGGACAACTATTGCAAAGACTTTAAGGTGGGAATGACTTAGGTGTGTTTGAAGAACTGAATTAAACCCAGTGTGGCTGGAGTATATAATTAGTGGGCAAGGAGAGGGGTGATACAGTGGAGTTAAGAGAGATTAGCAGAGGCTAGCACATTCAAGACTTTTAAAGCTAACGTTTGAAGCTTAGATTTTTATCTAAGTGTAACGGGAAGCCAGTGAAGGGCAGGGGAGTAAAATGATCTTTTTTATATTTTGGCTGCTCTGTGGAGAATGGATTTTAGGGGAACAAGAGTAGAACAGGGATTCCACCAGGAATCTATTGTGACCAACCAGGAATCTGTCTTACAAGAGGTGGTGATGGTGGTGGTAGAAATGGCTAGATTCTGGTATGTTTTGGAGGTAGATTCTAATAAGACTTGCCAGTGGATTGGGTGTGGTGGAGTGTAGGAGAAAGAACAGTTAGTGAAGCTAGTTTTTGCCTTGAGCAAATAAGTAAATGGTGGGGCCATTTCCTGAAATAAAGAAGCCTGGGAATGGAATAAGGTTGGGACAGGAAATCAAGAGTTCTGTTTTGGAGATATTATATATGAACTGCTTATTAGATAACCATATGCAAATGTCACCTAGGCAGTTAGCTAGACAAGCCTAGTGTTTCAGGAGTTATTAGCACTGAAAGTTTACAGTGTTGGGAATCATGAGCACATAAATAATATTTTAAACTTTGGGATTAAATAAAGGTACTACAGCAACAGTAGATATCAAAGAAATGAGCCCAGGGCAGAGCCCTGGGGCACCCAGGCATTCAGTGGGAGCAGAGAAGGAGATTTGAAGAACAGCCTCAGTCTGGTAAGATGAAAACTAAGAAAATGTAGTGTTGGGCAAGCCAGAAGAAGAAAGCGTTTTAAGGAGGTGTGATCAGCCCTGTCAAGTACTGGAAAGAGATCAGAACAAGGAGATAAGAACAAAGAAATGATTGGGACTTTTGCCAGGCAAATATGATGAAGGGAGTTAAGGGTATCTGTAAGGATATAATTGTGATGATCATGGAAATTAAACAAAGTCAGGAGGGAAGTAAAGACATCAGGAAGTGCATAGTGAGAAAATGGTAGGGTCAGTGTCTTTGAGTCTCATTGACATTGAAGAGAATTGCCAGAGTAGATGAGCTAGAATGATGGGAAATTGTAGGTATACAGGAGGCGGGATGCTTAAAATACAAATTGAGGGGTAGAACAGTAAATTGTGATGACAGGGTCAAGGATATGACTAACAGATTGGGTGGCTGAGGTGGGGAAGGGTAATATTAGAAGCAAGGATGTTGAGGAAGTCAGAATCAAAAGTGAAAGGTCAATGTGGATGTTGAAATATCCAAGAAGTAAGCTGGTGAAGAAGATAGAGTGCCAAGTGCTAAAGTCCTTAATGAACAAGGAGGGACTTGGAGTTTCAAAACAGCAATAGGTATGAGGAGGCATCTTTCCCACTTCTTGGTCCTGAGGTACAAGGGGTTGTGGAAAAAAATGGCTGCAGAAGATTATGTATCATTCCTGAGGGCATTGTGGTTCAGGCATGAAGTTGAAGAGATCATTTAAAAAGAGATTGGTTAGGAGAGGAATTTATTTATGTTAGACCATGAGTACCAGGGGACATAGTGAAATGACTAGTAGAGTGAGAAAGATGGGAAATTAGATTAGATTAATAATTGTACATAATTGTGTGAGATTGAGGGTCTAATAATAGCTTGGTGATGCAGGCAAATAGATTGTCAGGTATGATGATGTTCATTTTAATTTTAATAATCTATTGAAGGACTTAGGCAACCTGTTCAAGCTGGAGATTATGAGGCTACTAGGAAACTTTTTTTCTGCAGCCAGGTAGCAAAGGCCTCCTTGGGGTAGGGGGCTTATCTTTTCTAGGCTAGCCTAATCCCAAAGTTGTGGGATGGGCCATCTCACCTATAGCAGTCTCTTCTTGGCTACATGGTATTATGACAACCTTATAGGCTTTATGAGTCTCTGCCCTGGTGTGCTATTAAGGTTAAATCAGTACTCAGCATGGTTATTGAAACTTAGTAAGGGCCCAGAAATGTTAGCTATTACCAAAATGAAAAATAACTTCACTCACCTTCTGATATATTTGCAGTTGGATTGTTAGTGTTGCGGAGGTAGGAAAACAGATAATACAATGTATTGTTTAAGAATACTGGCTTTTTGGAGTTAGATAGGCCTAGAGTGGAGTAATGGCTCAGACACTAACTATAGAATCTTGAGTAAATTTCTTAACATTGGTTCTCAACCCTGGCTGCTAGTCAGAATTAACCATTGGAGTTTTTAAAATAGAGATGTCTCAGATCTCTCCTGAGCATTCTTAAGTAGATCTGGGGTTGGGCCTCAGTTCCATCATGAGTAAAATTGAGTAATGCTTAGCTCATAGGGTGGTTGTGAAGGTCAGATGAGATGATGTTTATAAATAGTCTCTCACAGTACTGGGGACGTGGTAGGTACTCAGTTGAATGGGTTTTATAAAGTTATAAGTAGTACTTTTTAAGATATGGTTAAATGAATATAAAGACCTCAAAAACTGAACCTTCCTGATAAATTTTCACAAGCCTTTCTCATACTTATATAAAGATCCCATCCTCGTAGAAGATTTGTTCTGGTAGAGATTCATTTAAACATTTATTAAGCAGCTGTTATGGACTGTTAAACTCTGTAGGGATGTACAAAAATGGGTAAAACAAGTCTAGTCCAAGTTTAGGCAAATGCAGTCAGGGCCTCCTGAATTGAAGGTAGGGTATGATGGAAAGAGCCCTGAAATAAAGAATGGTTCCTCCCAGCTCTGTATGGCCTTTTTGAACAACTTGTGTATGTCACTTATCCCTAGATGAGAAAAATGAAGCACTAAGATGAAAAAGAATTTGTACTAAATGACCTCCAAGGTTCTTATTTTATGATCATCATACTTTTCCTGCTTTTGAACAGAGAATAGTTCTTAAAAATCCCTAAGAGAAAGCCTTCCAAATGTCTTTCACATTCTTCATATTCTCCATCAGGTCATAATATGGACTTACTCTGTGTTTAATTCATTGGTACAGTATTACTTTTTTAAAATTAAGAAAATATTGCAGATGCATTTTAATTTCAACATCTTCATGTATGCTAGACTCCTAAAGAAAACAACTCGGTTTTATTCATATACTTGAAATAGAGTGAGTATCTTACGTAACTGACTACAGCACATTTTGAGACAGCATACTACCTCAGAATAGCACTCATTTTCCTTTCAGCTATTTTCTAGAAAATGTATATGTTCTATTGCTGTCTTGAATTTAATGCTTTAAATTTTACTTTTTAAAGAATTGTTTCTTATTAAATAACACTAATTCTAAGAGTTTTATGAAATCCTTGAAGACAGTGGTTACTATTTACTCTTTTCTTTGTGATTCTCCAGAACCTCTAATAATTGCTTGGCACAGGATGCTCAACAAATGTTAGCTCAATTGACTCTAAACCTCTAACCTTTTACTCACATGACTTACTCTGATTTTTAGGACATTTTTTCAATCTAAAGCCCTATCTAAAAATACACAGGGGAGGAAAATGGTTATATATTTAATTAGACAAGACTACTACCTACTTAATTGGAGCCAGAAGCTTAGGAGTGACCAAATGTTGAATGCATATGGCACGGAAAGAGTTTTTTGTTCTCTTTTAATTGTAATAAGATATATATAATGTAAAATGTGCCCTTTTGACCATTTTAAGTGTACAGTTCAGCGGCATTAAGTACATTCAGAATATTGTGCCACCGTCACCACTATCTATTTCCAAAACTTTTTCATTACCCCAATGAGAAACTCTGTACCCATTAAGCAAGAACTCCCTCCATTCTCCCCCCAATCCCAGTAACTTCTGATCTTCTTTCTCTCTGAATTTGCCTATTCTACGTATTTCATATAAGTAGAATCATACAATATTTGTCCTTTTTGTATCTGCCTTATTTTACTTACCATAACATTTTCAAGGTTCATCCATGTTGTAGCATGTATCAGGACTTCATTCCTTTTATGGCTGACAGGAGCTGTTTTGATCTGGACAGAGGTGGATCCCTTTTTTCCCTCCTAGTCTATAGGGAAGGCACATTCCTTAGACCAGGAAAGATCTTAGGTCTCTGTTGTCACAGCAAAGATGTGGCCTAGGTAAATGTAACTAGTTGTTCGAGATAATGTATTATTAAACATTGTTTTCGTGGCATCTTGCCAAGATACTTAAGGAGGAAGTAGGAAATACAGATGACATTCCATTCCTGTGATCAGGGATATATGAGTATCTGGGAGTAAAAACCAGCAGATATCTAAATAATGACTGGAGGCTTAAATACCATAGAGTAGGGCCTGACCTGCACATTAGGTGTTACTGGTTACTATTTTAGGAGACATTCTGGTTAATGGCAGTAATGCAATCTCCCTTCCTTCCTCCCTCCCTCCCTCCCTCTTTCCTTCCTTCCTTTTGTTTTTCTATATTGTAAGCTTAAAACTGACATGAAAAAATGTTTTGTGGAGATATAGCAAGTCTAAGCTTTACTTACAATTTCATTTTTACCAGGTTCTTCATTAGAGGCTGTAACCACCTGTGAACTCTGTAAAGAAAAGTTGCAGCTTAACCTGGAGGATTTTGATATTCATGAACTACATAGAGCTCATGCAAATGAACAAGTTAGTATATTTTGCCTAATTTGGTAAGTGTCTATTCTGTGCTTAAAGGACAACTCTTGAAGAAAAGATTAAATCATGGTCAGAAAACCTGCACTCAAATAATAATAATAATAATAATGGTAATAATATTTTAACATAATTCTGTTACTGCATTAGCTGTTATAATTTTATACTTTTTTCTTTATTTTCTCCATATCTTTTTGTAGGTGAAAAACAAATAACTAAGTCTCAGGTTTTAAATGTAATACGATAAAATTCATTATATGCTTCCTAAATAAACCTGAAAATAAAAAAGACTTAGGAAGATAGTCCCAGAGTAGCCATGCCAACCTTATCTCACCAGAACTGTCTCAGTTGTGAATACCTCTGAGTGCTAGAACATATTTGAAACACCAAGCCCTGGATCTACATCCTATTTCTCTATTTTTTATGTTAGGAATAATTTTTATGTTCTGGTCTAACCCCATGTTCTTCCTACTGTCCTAGTTCCCTCCACCTTCCCCATTCCTGCCTCCAACTTTATGTTGAACAGGTTGCCTTCTTGTTCACATTGTTTCTCTTTTCTTTATATTTGTGTCATTACAGTTGAGCTGTTATTTATATAGTGAGTAATGTCAAGGTTTCTCTGATCATACTAATTTTTTTTCAAACATTTTCATTTCTCAGATTTTTGGGTATGTATTAACTCCCCTCACAATAATTGATTTGATCATTAATTGTTTCTTGAAGCTTTAAATTTAAAAAAAAAATTTTTTAAACAGTTCTTTTTTTTTTTTGGAGGAAAATTAGCCCTGAGCTAACATCTGCCACCAATCCTCCTCTTTTTGCTGAGGAAGACTGGCCCTGAGCTAACATCTGTGCCCATCTTCCTCTACTTGATATGTGGGACGCCTACCACAGTGTGGCTTGACAAGCGGGTGCCATATCCGTACCCAGGATTCAAACTGGCGAAATCCTGGGCTGCCAAAGCGGAGCACTCGAACTTAACCACTTGGCCACGGGGCCAGCCCCTAGCATATTTCTTATAAAAAGAGAGATGGTGGTGAGAGAATACCTGAATTCTTGAAAAACACTTTTTTAATGAAGGGGTAATGGATATACGCCCCTTTTTTTTCATTGAGATGAAGTTCGCATAACATAAAAACCATTTTAAAGTGAACAGTTCAATGGTATTAGTACATTTGCAGTGTTGTACAACCACCACCTCTACCTAGTTTCAAGACATTTGCATCTCTCCAAAAGAAAATCTTGTGCCCATTAAGCAGTGGCTGCTCCCCATTCTCCGCTTCCTCCATTCCCTCACAACCACTTGTCTGTGTTCTGTCTCAATGGATTTATCTATTCTGGATATTTCATGTAAGTGGAATCATGTTGTATATGATCTTTTGTGCACACTCTTTACTTTTAAAATGTGAGAATAATAGATACCCTTTGAAATCTGATTAAAACTATGGGCACTCCTTACAAAATATGCATAGACAAAATCTGTATATGATTTAAGGGATTCCCAGATCCCTTGAAACTAATTACTTAGATCCAGGTTAAGAATCACTGATCTAATGAATGAAACATTACGCGGTTGATGTAGACAGATGCTACTATAATACTAATTATTGATTTATTCTCTAATGAGCCACTTGTGCAAAAAGAATGCCACTTTCAAAAAAGAATTCTCTTAAATCCCCAAGGTATCTCTCTAGATAGCTGAGCATTGGTATTTTAAAGAACGGGGGAAAAAGAGTATGGAAAGGTGGAATCATGCCAAGACTTTTTTTTTTGTCTTCTCAAAATGAGAGTAGGTTTCAAAGGATGATTTCTCCTGCCATTCTTCCTTCTCTGGGTGCTCCATCATGTTTCTTAAAGGAGGTTCCTTGGCTTTTCAGTTCAGACAAGAATGTTTTAATTATTCTCCAAGGATTTTAATGACCCACAATCTTAAATAATTTCGAAGTGTTAGGAAATATTAGGTGGAGTCATTACAAAAACAGTCACAGTCGTGATTAAGCTTCCTGGCTTTAACTTCTTTGTCCTATGTGAATCATTGATTCTAGTGGCCTGATAACTACCCTCATTTTAAATGATTAGTTTAATACAGTTCATTTTCTCATCCAGTGGCTTCATCTTTTTCAAGGTGACAACCGTTAAAATTTTTTTTTAATCTTCTAGCTTATATTATTTCCTTTTAAGTTATAAATAAGCAAAGTAAGTGAAGCATTTAAAAAAACTTTTAATAAGTCAATTTCAAATTTCTTGAATACTCTGTAGAATTTGATAATCAGTTACTTGCTGAAGTTGGTACTAAGAATGTACAGTTCTCAACTTCAGATGAGTTAATTACCAAAAAGTGCTACAACTTACAGATAGTTTACTGTATAAAAATTACAGGACAGATTAGATTTTTAATAATACTATATACATGATTTGCATTCTTAGCTTCAAAACAACATAACACTTTTGAACCAAAGAATTATTTTTACCCACTACAAATTTCTATGTGAATGATGTGAGGAGCAGTCACTCTATTACCTTTATTAGTTCATTTTTATATTTACTGTTACCTTTAAGTTACTCATATTGCATAAGACACACTTGACCTACCAGAATAAGTTTTAGTTACATAGTATATTTACTTAGCTGTAGATGAAGTAATTTTTTAAGTAAACATTTATAGCCATTTGTGTAATAAAATCTGTTCTGAGCTTTATAGAGAACCAGAGCATTCATTCTACCATCAAATGATTTAAAAGTCCCACTTCTATATAAATCATTGCATAAAGGAAGACTATATGAGAATAAAGAAGATATTTACACACCTATTTCAACTCTATATGGCATTAGTGAAATTTTATGAAATATGAAGGGGAGCCTTTTTATATCTTGTTTTAGTAGATAGCACCATATCTCTTCCTAGGAACTGGATATGAATACATTTCCTGTAGTTTAATCAGTGTACTATGAATATCAGTCTCAAGTCTACTAATTTTTCATTCTCCCTATTCTTCTTTTTCTCTTGTTTGCTTCCCTATTGAAGGCTGAGTATGAGTTTATCAGCTCTGGTCTCTACCTAGTTGTGTTACTGCACTTGTGCGAACAAAGCTTTTCTGATATGATGGGAAATACAAATGAACCAAGCACACGTGTCCGAGTAAGTAATATTCGAGTCGGGGAGAAGGGAGGGTGTGATGCAGCAAGTGTTTGCTTTGGAAAGCAGATTGTTTTCTGTGTTCACATTCTCTTTCCTTTGGGGAGTTCTTGTATTAAAATGTTTCTTAAAAATAAAGATGACATAGATTTCATAGAAATTACTGTCTTCCTTAATTCTATATCAAGCAGCCTAATTTTCTCATAAAGCTGTTTTAGAAAAAGAAGTAATTTTCTAGCTCTTGAAGGTAATTGGAATATATTTCAGTGAAAAACAGGGACAGAATTAGAAACACAAAGGGAAAATGCTCTTCTTAATTAAAAAAAAAACCAAAAACTTGGTGTTATAACTTAGAAACCTGAAATTGCACTCCAAAAACCAAAAGAGTTTAGGAAATTAACTTCAGTTTATTTGTTGCTGTCATGAAAAGATTACCAGTGTACTAATTTTTAAGTGTTCATGTTATAAACTACTTAAGACTTGGGCTATTTCGTGTTTACTCTGTACACGATTATCTTAACACTTAGGCTAGCTGTTTATTGTATTTATAAGTAAATGATCCTGTTTGCCTCAGTATACCAGAGGAAATTTATACTTTGCTGCCTTGCCCATTTTGTGTAGCAGGGTCTAGGGTCTACATCTCATCACTCTAGAGTTCTGAACACTTCATATTTTGAAATGTGTTCATAAACATATCCTTCAAACTATTTTTTATATAAATGTTGGCTTTGGTGATAAAAATTTAGTAGTTTATGATAAGGTGTAATTTTTCTATTTTATTTTGCAAATTATCAAATAACCAATTCAGTATATATAATACTGCTTCTAAATTGGTAAAATGTTTTTCTGTAATCATGTGGACATTATTCCTGTGAGCCAATTGAGAGATTATATCATTGAGAGAAAAGAGAATATCAAGAGCGTTCAGAATTTGAGCAAAGCTCCCTTCTAAGTACTTTAGAAATCAGAGTACTTAAATTTAGTTACTGCCATAAAATGATTTCTAAAAGGGTGACGTATCTCTTCAGAATGAATAAACTATATAAAGCATATAATAAGATCTTTGGAATTCCTGCCATTTAAAAGGTATAGACAAGTTAATACTAAAGTGGAAGTCATTTTTTGATCGTTTAAAAAGTACAAAATTAAATGTAATACTTCCAGAGATATCAAACTGAAGCAGGAAAATATTGATTCTTGTTTTCGTTTTATTTTTTAAATTGACCACCAAAATTGAATTCATCTGGGTCCAAATTGCAAATATGTTAATTTTTTCTCCATAATTTTTAAAGTGTTATATTTATGCAAAAAGACAGAATACCATTGGATAAAATTATTTTATTCTATCTGCTCCCAGTTTCTACATGATTGTACATGAATTCTATATGACTAATAATGATTATATAAGACATTTAAAAGATAATATCCTTAAGCTTGTGATTTTTAATGTGGGGGAGAAAGACCCCTATTTAAAGGCTAAAATGATGTTTGACTTTTTAAGTAGAAATGAATCTCCTATACTGATTCTCTCTTTAGATCCATTTGCAACATTTAAACTACTGTATTTCTTTCTGCATTGTTTCTAGTTTATTAACCTTGCAAGAACTCTTCAGGCACATATGGAAGATCTCGAAAGTAGGTGGAATTTCCCCTCCCCAGACTTGTTAAATTTACTTTTGCAAATTAAACTTACAGAGCAAAACCTAAGTATCTGCTCTTTCTATCAAATTAGAGCTCCATTTATAGGTTTAATAATACTGAAATAATTGATTTGGGAAAAATGGGTTGGACAACTATTAGTTTTTAAAAGCATATTTTTAAAAAATTATATTAATTTTGGATACCTAAGGATGTAATTTTAATCACCAGTATTTTTCTTTTAAGTAAAAATTTATTTTTGATCACCTTAATTTTAACACTTTTAATCAAAAAGAAGACCTGTTTACTAATCAAACCATACTTCTTAATCTGTTAATTTTTTGTGTATATAAAATTTTGCTTGTTATTCACCTTTGTTAGATCGTAAAAGGTTTTCCCTTAGTTTGTATATAGGTCTAGGAAAATAGAGATGAAAGAGTCCTAATTCTGAGTCCATAACAGAAGCCATGGATTTTTTTGTTTCGTTTAGTTTTTGCTCCTTGTTTGGGTCCTCACAGACCTTTAATAGGCAGCCAGCTCCGCCAGCAGCTCCAATCTCTTAAGATCACGTTCCAGCATTAGGACTTCTGCCTGGGCTCTTATGTGAAGGCACTTAATGCCCAAATCTTTATAGGCATCTGCACAGCTACCTCTTCTCAAAGTCCTACAGCCTCCAGGGGGCTTCATACCAGGTGGGCACAGATATTGGTGGCTCTGGAAGAGTTCCTGGGAATCCAAGATTACCTACCTATTGTACTTTTTTACCCAAAGCAACTGGCTCCCAATGGTCTTATTCCAGAACACTCTTTGAAGTGTTTTTAAATATTGATTACCTTCTGTACTCATCTTCAAAATACTTGGAGTGTTATCTGTAGTGTGCATAACATTTGTACCTTTAGAGATAGCTCAGTATCCTTTAAAGTAAGGTTTGAGAAGGACTTAGTCTTCATAAGAACCTTTTAATTCCTTGAACATTCTAAGACATGGGGCTTTGTCATTAAGCCTGTACTGTTTTTAAGTTTTAAAAGATTAGAGATACAACCAGATAATGCATTCTCACAATTTTAGTTAGTATGTGTGAAAATGGTATTATAAAAGGACTCATAAAGGTCTATAAAGTCGGAATTCATTTGTTATAAATCTTTTTTCCCTTTATGCTTGTAGTTCATATCCCTTATGTGGGCTAATACAAAGACCTCTTCCCTTTTTTTGTAAATTATAATGTATGCTTTGTCAGATGTGATGATAGTAATTTGTTTCAGTGTACATTTTCCCCAGATTGCTTGTCTTTTTACAACTAACATTCTTATTTAGAATTTGTTTCCTAAACTCCCAACATGTGAGAGAAATGGAAAAATATGGAGGAGAAATATACCCAAACTCAACTGAGAGTGAAAGATGAAATGGGTGCTACAAGTTAACTCCTAAGTACCAGGGTATTAATATATGCTGAAAATTGGTTCTGACTGAATTTTCTTCTCTTGTTGAGTTAAATCCAATAGAAAACATGAGAAATTCTCTAAAAAGCTATTTTATTTTTTAGTTTGATATTTCTCCATGATAGAGCATAAAACTTAACTGTGGGATTTACCCATTCATCAGCTAAGTATATGCTTGATATCATTTATTTAAAATGGATTTAAGATTTCTGCAAGATAAATAGACTGAAATATGGAGACTCAAGTTTCATCTATAATACGTGTAGCATAATTTTCTCGTTGATTCTCTTTGCTTGGTGCTCTTCAGTTGTCCAGTATTAATACAAGAAGAGTATACATTTAACCTTTCTGCCCTTGATAATATGGGAGATGCTAGATAGATGTTTATTTTAGTGAACTTCCATTTTCCTTCCCACACAGAGCAGTTAGAGAATACATAGCTTTATACTTATTTTGTCCTTTCTAAAGACATTCCAGGATATTTTATATTAAACTCTTGAGCCACTAATGACTCTAAAATAAATTGAGGTCAGAAATGTTGCAAAATTGATAAGTTTCTGACAGTGTGAAAGCATAGGAATAATCTCAACAAAGGGTTTTTCCTAAATCCAGTTATTTTAACTTAGGCTGTGTCTATATAAAGCTTTTTTGACTAACTAAATAGAACTTTTTCTTGGCATTGTATAGACATAGCTTTGATGTAAATTGCAAGAACACCCATAACCTATTATTCTATGTACATTTTTTTTCATTCTCATCGGATGCATCAAACATGCAGCGGTAATAAGCCAGATTCTACTCAGGTGTGTGAGAGGACTTAAGTTCACTTTTTCTCTAGTGTATATATCATTAGCTACTATGAACACAAATTGATCTCAGAAACTTCTTAGAAGACATTCTTGAACACATTTTTAAACATTTCCATTTTTTAAAAAAAAACTAACAACAAAAAGATGTGGGGGTGGGGACGTTGTGGATGGGCATCACCCACAAACCACCCTAACCTTGTCATGATAACTTATCATTTTGACCAAACAGTATACTAAATTGGGATTTTTATTTCACAAGTCATTGCCGTTCTGGCTTCATATTTACGCTTCCATTCTCATCCCCCTTAAAATCATTCTTGATCATCCTGTTTTCTTTCAACAGCTTCAGAGGATGATTCCGAAGAAGATGGAGACCATAACAGAACATTTGATATTGCCTAACTTCATAAGAGACAAATGGATGATCTGTGAACAAGTGTTTATTAAAACTGGCAATTAAGTATGAACGAATTTTGTGGGGGAATGCCTATTGAATACGTTGACTATAAATATATATAAAATGAATATATGTATACACATGTATGCATGTATATATATATTCATTCTCAAATGTTGCTGAATTAACATTCTACTGCTGGACCTTTTAACATGGCCAGTGAATCTGACGTTTATAAACTGGTAATCAAAAGTATTTTTCTTTTAGGTGAATGGGAAAGTGTTACCCTTGTTTTAAATATCTAAGCAATGCCAACAACCCTTTTTTGTGTTCTGATTACTGTAGTCATATTTATGGGAAAAGTTTGTGTTATAGTCTCTTGCTAGTGAAAAAAGTGGGACAAAATTTGCTTTTGAAATAAAATGCCAAATGGCACCTAATTATTTTTTCTTTTTAAATGCCTTAAGTTGCAGTCTCATTTTCATAATCATTTGTTTCCAGTGTTTAAAAAAATAAAAAGGATGGAGAGAATGTAATAAGAGCATTATATTAGGTTTCCAAATTTAATTTGAATTCTAAATTCACTTAGCAATAAAATCTAATTTTAACAAAAGTATATAAGTATAAAATGTATAAATGATGGATGAAGTTTTATATTGATTTGCAAAATGCAGATTATATTTGATAGGCCATAGTATGTAGATATTCCTTTTAGGAATATTACAGCTATAAATTATATCATAATTGCCAGTCAAAAGCTATTTGGTTGAAAAAAAACATTATTGCAATCTCAAGTTTATGGAATGTTTTTAAAATCCCACGTCCAAAGTTTAAAACACTGGTTTTCAATGTATTTTTTAGTGTTGTCACTTCTTTATAGATAAATATGATATAAATAACCTGTTTGGATCTTGGTCGTTTTTAACTGTTCCTTGGTAATTCCGAGCATTTATTTTATGACTTAATATTTTTCACTACCTTGGAAAACACATGAACATTACCTATGCACCATGAATAGATCTATACTCTGGTCCTGAGTTGCATATACTTCCATAGCACTGTACATTTCCTCTGTCAACACCCTTAGGATACACTTAAAAATACCTTCAGGTGGTTTCAGGTTAAAAAAGTTTGATGTCATGGCAACAAACTACTTTTTCAGAACCTAAGTAGAAACCATGTAATTTCTCAAATGTAAATCAGCAGTTTGCCCACACTTAGTTTCTTGGTCTTAATGTAAAACCTTGGCTTGAAATAAAGTGCATACTGATTGATTTACTTTATAGTTTGAAATGTTTCCTTTTAAACTCGTGCTCAAAGAAGATTTCAAACCTTATAGCCAAGAATTTTATTAGAATTTCATACGAAAATCTAAATATTTCTAAAACATTTGCTCAACTTTTGCCTGTTATCTTTGCATTGCCTTACTTAAAGCAAAAATACAAAATTTAAGGATGCTAGTATTGATATCTATTCTATGGGCCCTTTAGGATGCTTTGAATTTGAACCATTTATGCTTTTAATAGAACTTAAATGTCTTCTGCGGTAATCCACAACATTTTTATGTAAAAAATTTTATTGGTAGAAAACATTCCATTGATGTGCATACCATTTATTTATAGTTTTGTTACATTTAATGCTAAGTGACAGAGATAGACAGACAAGGCTTGAGCTTTACAGTATTCTCATAGTTCTTAGTACCACTTAGTATTTTGGTATTGTATTACATCTGATAGCCTGTAAATGTGAACTAGAAGAGTCAGAGGGAATAAGAAAAGTCTTTCATTGGTTATCACTTTTAAACTTCAAACAAAAATAGAGAGACCATATATTACTCACTACAAAAACTGCAAATCCCTAAGAAAAGTGTTAAAAGTAATGTTATTCTCTCTAGATATCTGCCAAACATAAGAGTTATATCGTCATTAGCTAGAACCAAGATGTTGAAGAAAGCAGTTTATACATTCGAATGTAAACAAGCATGCTTATGTTATTACTAATACTAAAAATAAATATAGACTTGAATAATCCGGTTATCTGTTGACCACTAAATAGATACAAGGCCTGTTACAAATGTTTGGATATATAAAGAATATTAAATTTAACACTTCGTTACCAGGGGCCTTTAAGGACTTGTTTATTGAGAAATGAAATTAAGTCAGTTTAAAATGGCCATTTTGGAAGAGCTGTCGTTAGGTAGAAGTTACCAAAATGAACAGAAGAAAATTAGTTACATGGGAGTTGTGTTGAAGGGGAAATTGTAGAGCAGCACTGTCCAATAAAACTTTCTATGATGATGGAAATGTTCTATAATTTGTGTTGCCCTGTATGGTAGATACTAACTGCATGTAGTTTGAGCATTTGAATTAGGGCTATTGCAGTTGAAGAACTGGACTTTAAGTTATATTTAATTTTAACTTATTTACATAGTCACATGTGGCTAGTAGCTACAATATTGAACATTGTAGAGATTTCTGACAATTAGAGAAAGTTTTAACAAGGAGATAAGATTAGTCTTAGTTCCTAAAGGACTGGTAGAATTTGAGTAGGAAAAGCAGGAAGGAATTCCAGTCTAATGGTCACTATTAGCATTATTAATAGCCTATCAATAATAAAGTAGACATGTCAGTCACTACATAAAATCTCAGAAATTTAAAACTCTGAAAGAGCATACAGCTATTGTAACATTTGCTCTTTAAATACCACATTAGCCACACTGTAGAGTCTTCTGTCATCACTTTGTAGTTATTCCTGTCTCGTTAACAATAGTGCTGTGATGAGGATGTTTTTGATTCATGGTGGCCAATGGAAATAGATGGCACAAGCTAGGACTTTGTTGCCATTGCTGAAGCTTGAGAGAGAGAATATTTCCCCATAAGTAAATTATTCCCCATAAGATAATTGATGGGATGTGGGTTAGGGACAGAGATTACTTTCCTTGAGCTTTCAAGTTTCTAAGTATAGTAAATACAATTTTATGTGAAGTCTATACATTATCTTTTCTCATATTGTTTTTAAGCTGTAAAGGATGCTAAAGAAAACCGCTCTTGTTTCACCTTTCTTCCATTTTCATTTTTTAACCCCAAAATGATTATTTTCACCTTTGTCTTAAAATGTACAATGCATGTCCTGAAAAGTTTGAGCATCATCACTATAATAGTACATAGTGTTTTTCTGCAGTTTTTGCTTACACAGTTTTCACGTCATTGAGTAACAAAGTTCATCAGTGCTTGGGGAGCATGGGTTCCCTTTATAGGAACAGGTATGGTGGTAGGAGAAAAATTCTTAAAGGGGCACTGTGATACAAATGTTTGTTCCCTTATTGCCAGCCTTCTCCACACCTTCCTTGTATAGCTGTAAATTTTTTTGTTTCAAAAATTTTATAAAATCTTACTAAAATTCTAACCATTTGTGATCCGTACTAAATACTGTTTGTAATCCAGAATGGTGTTCTAAAAATAATGAAATTGTAAAATTATGTGGGATATGGAGTGTTAATATCTGTAATATTTTCTACATCTAAATCATAAAGGAAGGTGAAAATATTAGAGGTAATATTAAATATTACCTCTAACTTAACTAATATTAAAAATGCTATTGCTCTGCCAGAGTAACCACTTTGATTGCTACCTAAACGTATAGAATCTGTTTAAAAGCCAGGATTATTCCCCACATTTTATTAATAAAGGAGCAAGACCTAGAAATTGCTGAAGACCTAGTAGTGCTTGCTAAAACTATAGTGGTAGGTAGAATCTTTTCTTTTTTAACTCAACTATAAACCAAGGTGGTTCAACTAAGTGGGAGGGAAGATAGAGCAGGTAAGACAAGTAGACAGGGTTTTTATTTTTATCTGTTTCACTATTGACCTTTAAGCTTTCCTGCATTCAAGTGAAAGTTGCGTTTGGAGAGGTGGTTAAAACCATTCATTTATATCTAAGATCATTCCTTTTTTTAATACTTTGTTTTTATAATAATCCTAAAGATTAGTTTTTGTCACAGTGATTACATGAGAATAATGTTACTAGAATAATGAAATATGTCATATAAATTATAATTTTCATTAAGTTTTATGTTAAAATCTTGCACAAGAATCATTGTCAAGGTATTTGATGTCTTAATCTGAGATTTCCAAAATTTTAGTCAAACTGAACAGCATATTCATTTTCTTCTGCAACTACCAAAACACAGTCATCGTTATAAGGAGATTGGGTTGCAGTTGAAAAGACTGTGGTGAAACCAGCATCCAAATTTCTTTTGTACAGGAACCAAATGATTGCTCCCAAAACTGTCAAAATTACTGTGCTAGCAATCACCAAAGCTGATATTAAAATGTGGTTATCTGAAAAGGAAAAGACAAAATAGGGGAAATCAGGGTACGCAAGTTGCTGGTATTGCATTTAGGGAGCACAAATATAGTTTCATCACATAAACATTCCCTGTTTTGAGAATTTCCCACACTCATGGGAAAAAAAGAATTATACATTTATTACTATCAAGACTTATATTTCCTAGCTTAAACAATTGCCATTCTTCAAAATTTCAAGTAAATCTTGCAATTCTCTAAGACCCTAAAATGGAAATTGTACCCACACCCAGGGTACACCACAGTCCTATTTGCCTGCCTTGGTTTTTCCTTCCTGACCTAAGACTTCAAATTCAGACCCACTGCTCTCTTCAAGCATAGTGGTCTTTAGATGTTCGTCACATTAATGAGGCTTAATAGTTCATCTGGCTTTGGGGATTTAAGATTTGTTTTGCTGAAAAAACACCAAGCGTGGCAGTAAATTAAGTATCTCCCTCTTTGCTTTTTAAATTTATTCAAATAACCAGATATTTGTGTATTCCTGAAGTAATTCTGTAGAACCTCCAGTTCTTGGCTATTTGCAACTCTCTTAATCATTCTGTAAGAATTTAGTTTAATAAATCAAGGGAAATTACTTGTTTTTGAAGTTCAGAGGAAGAAAATGCTTTGCGAAAGGTATTTGTATTATATTTAGTAATAAAAGACCCAAAAGTATATGGAAAAAAAAATCCTCAAATTATTTTCTCTTTACAGATTGTTTTTTGTTTTTTTGCTGAGGAATATTTGCCCAGAGCTAATGTCTGTTGCCAGTCTTTGCCCCCCCCCCCCCCCCCCCGCCTTCTTTTTGCTTGAGGAAGATTACCCCTGAGCTAACATCTGTGCCAATCTTCCTCTATTTTGGATGTGGGTTCCCACTGCAGCATGGCTGACTAGTGGTGTGGTTCTGCACCTGGGATCTGAACCTGCGGACCCAGGCCACCAAAGCAGAGCACGCCAAACTTAACCACTAGGCCACAGGGCCGGCCCATTACAGATGTATCTTTGCATTACGATTATTTGAATATACCCTAGTACTCACTTCAGCTGATGCTTGTTAAAGTGAGACCTGGAAAATTTAACACTTAGCACGAAAAATCTCGCCAGAAGTTATTTGTTAAGGTGAGGGTGAGCCCTTGATACTTTTAAAGTATTGATAAGGCTTCTTTACAAACACACAGTTGGGAAAAGTGAGGAAATGGCCACAGCTGAATTCTCTTCTTTTTATTCCTAAAATAGATAAGAGTTCATAGTGGTCACAATTTGTTAAGCTGTGGGGGTGTGTTACTAGAAACATTTAAATGAAAAGCCAAATGTTCAGCCAAGAATTCTGTAAACTGAGTTCAAATGGGGTTCTTTTATATAGTTAATTGTTTTATTAAACTTAACACAGCCTATTTGCAGTATAGTGCCGTAACTTTACCAATGTGAACATACTAATTTTATTTCAGTCTATTAATGAATGTACAATAATACAATCATAATCAGTGGTATCTACTTTAGTGATTTACATGATTGTAGGTCAATAAAGGAAAAAGAAGAAAAGTAAATTTTAGTCTGAAAGAGCGTGGTAATTGAGACATTGATTTATAGACATAATCACACACCTTAACAGTAAATGAAAAGACCTCTCGTATCCCAAGAACTAAACAGCATCCAGCATTGGTGGGGCAGTCAGTATACATGCTCCTTGTGTTTTTACATTCTGCAAATGACCTGTGGCCAGGCTGCCTCCGGGGCCTTTAGTTGACTAGCTGCATACTACTGAAATCTGGAAGAAAGCCAGTCTTGAGGCAATTAATGAGTCGTATGTTAAAACAATATGTAAAGTTTTATATGTGGAGGAAAGGATAGTTCTACATTAGGAAATCTATTATCTACTCATTAACTGAAAGAAAAACCCACTGCTCAGTTTACTGAGTAAATAATTGCTATTATGTAATACCTAGTCCTAATTTAAAAAAACAGCAGAAAACTCGTGGCTAGGAAGCTCAAAAATCTTCCTCATCCTAATAAAAGGAAGTTGGGGAAACCTATAGCAAACACATTGAAACATAAGCTTTCACTCCCCTAGCATTTCTCAGATCTCTACAATGTGTCTTAACCAAAGGTCACCAATGATCTCTGTATAAGTAAATGCAGAAACAGACACGTTTCAACTTTATCTCCCACAGCTGGACCATTAGCCACCCAGCCTTGAGACATTCTCCTCACCTGGTTTCCCTGACATTCCTCTTTTCCCTTTTAATTTTTAGACTGCTCCTAATCATCTTCGTGAATTCAAATGGTTGATCTAAACCATTTGAGTCTTTTATGTAAATCTATTTACAGATAATTATCTATGTACAGCTGATGCCTCTCCCCACTTTATTCCCAAGTCCACTTTTCTTTGAATTCCCTTAAATGATGACACCAATAGCCACTGTTGAGTCATCCAATCTAGGAATTACCTAGACTTTCCCTTCATTAATCATCAGGACTACACATTCTGTCTTTATAACCTTTTTCCTGTCTGACAGTTCCTCTTCCTATCACCTTTGTACCCTAGTTATAACACTGATCGTCTGAGGCCCAAACTACATAATCCACCTTTAAAAAACAATATAAAACTTTTTGTTGGACTGTTAGCATTATAGATTAATTTGTTTGAGTGCCTACTGTATACATATAACCCCCCTGTTTCAGCCCTTTCTTATATAAGAAACAGGCACAAGTTTAAATGACTTGCCCAAGTCCTTTTGTTAAGTGGCCTAAGAAAAATTCAGACCGTTCACTTCAGTTTATGCTGATCCATCCTCTTGGATAACCTTTCCTCTTTCCTGCCTAGTATCTACTTGTCCTTTGAGATTTAACTCATGCATTACTTCCAGTAAGCCTTTGCTGAACCCAGTTTGGGCTAACTTCCCCTTTTCTGTATGCTCACTACACCATGCACATCCTAGTACAGCCACTTTAATTCTCTTGACAGCATTCTTCCCAAGGGGGTCTTCCAGCCTACACTTGTATGAAACGGAAATCCTTGTTTGCTGAGATTGCCCCTCCATTTAACTGTTTGTCTCCTGGTTGCTTCAACTCTGGTCCTCTTGTTACTCCTTAAGGTCATAGACTAAATCTAATCTCTTTCTGTATGACAAGCTTTCAGACATCCTTTCACTTCCTTTAGGTCTTCATTCTGCTCAAATATGATCTTACCACTGAGGCCTTTTCTGGCCACCCTACTTAAACAAAAACACCACCTGCCTTTCTGCACATACATTCACCTTGCCTTTTCTTCATAGTCCATGTCAGTCTGACATACTGTGTATTCGCATGTATTTATTCTTCCCATTGAGATGTAAGCTGGAAAGCAGAGGCTTTTTCTGTTGTTCATGCTGTCTTCAATGTCTAATATCAAGAAAGCCTGGCATATAGTAGTTATACATATTTATGAGCTACATAGATTTTTTTAAATGAATTCAAAGATAAGTGGAGTCTAAAGACCAAATGTTGCCCAATCTTTTAGCTACTCCTGCCATGGTTTTGAGACCCATCATAGACCTGCCTGCTCTTTTCTAAACATGTTTCAATTTGCATATATCCTTTTACTTTTCCCAAAGTATACATGTGCTTAGCTAAAAATTCATAGTCCTACAAGGTATGTAATGAAAAATACTGTGCTCCTCCTGCCCAACTACTCACCCTTAACTTCCATTCCTTGAAGTTGACCACTGCTACTTCTGTTATTTGCCTCCATGCTTCTAAATACCATGCTTACACTGCTTTTCTTGATTAAAAACAAAAAAAATTTAATTATGGGGGCTAGCCTTGTGGCCAAGTGATTAAGTTCACATGCTCCGCTTTGGCAGCCCACGATTTTGCCAGTTCAGATCCTGGGCACCGACGTGGCACCACTCATCAGGCCATGCTGAGGCAGCATCCCACATAGCACAACCAGAAGGACCTACAACTAAAATATACAACTATGTACTAGGGAGGAGAAGAAGAAAAAAGATTGGCAACAGATGTTAGCTCAGCTGTCAATCTTCTTTTAAAAAGTTTTAATTGTGGTAAAATACACATAAAATTTACCATCTTAACCATTGTTAGATTTACAGTTCAGTAGCATTAAGTACATTCAACATGTTACCACCATTCCTCCATAGAACTGTTATCTTGCAAACCTGAAATTCTGTATGTATTAAACAGTAACTCCCCATTCTTCCCTTTCCCAACACTGGCAACCATCATTCTACCTCTATGAGGTTGACTCCTCCAGGTACCTCAAATAATTGGAATTATACTGTATTTGTCCTTTTGTGACTGGCTTATTTCACTTAGCTTGATATCCTCCAGGTTCATGCATATTGTAGCATGTATTAGAACTACCTTCCTTTGTGAGACTGAATAATATTCCATAGTATGTATATACCACATTTTGTTTCTCTGTTCATCTGTAAATGGTCACTTGAGTTGGTTCCACCTTTTGGCTATTGCAAATGCTGCTGCTGTGAACATGGCTGTACGGATATTTCTTTGATCCCTCTTCACCTTTCTGGATATATACTTAGAAGTGGAATTGCTGGATCATATAGTAATCATATTTTTAATTTTTTGAGGAGCTACCATACTGTTTTCCACAGCAGGTGCACCATTGTAAATTTCCAACAGTAGTGCACAAGGGTTCCATTTTCTCTACATTCTTGTCAACACTTGTTATTTTCTGTTTTATTGATAGTCAACTTAATGGGTGTGAGGTGGTACTTTCCTTGATTTTGTAAGATATTTTCCTCCTAGAGAAGAGTGAGAATTTAACTTTCCTATATACACGTGCACTCTTAAACACTCCTTTCCTCCTCTTCCATCATAGTTGTATCACCGCAAGCCCCACACTGACAAAATATTCATAATACTCATACCTGACAAAGGAGTCATATCCAGAATTTTTAAAAACAGAAAAACTGCGAATCATTAAGAAAGGCAACCTAATAAAAAATAAGGGCAAAAAACTTGAACAGGCGTTTCACAAAAGAAGATATCCAAATAAGTAATAAACGTGCAGAGGTGCTCAGCATCATTATTCATCAAGGAAATTAAAATTCCAGTGAGATCACTACACATCCAAGTGGCTAAAATTAAATAGATTGACAATACCATCATCAGATGGATGTAGAGCAAATGGAACTCACCTCGCATACACTGCCAGAAGGAATGTAACATGGTTCAACCTCTTTAAAAAATTATTTGTTGGTTTCTAATAAAGCTAAACATATTAACTCCCCTCTGACCATGCAAGTCCACTTTTTCGAGTATACTCAAGGAAAATGAGAACATAGGTCCAAAAAAAGACGTATAATGTTCAAAGGCAGCTCTATCATATTAGTGCTAAACTAGAAATGATCCAAATATCCATAAACAAGAGAATGGACAAATTGTGGGATATTTATAAAATACTATGCACCAACAGAAAAAGCACCGTATTATATGCATAACATGGATGAAACTTAAAAGAAATTCCTGTGTGAAGGAAGCCAGTAGAGTTAAATTTATGTGAAGTTCAAGAACAAGAAACTAACCTATGGTGAAAGAAATCATGGTAGTGGCTAGCTATGGAGTAGATGGTGGTAGGGTGGACATTTATTGGGAAGGAGCATGAGGGAACTTTGGTGTGATGGATGTTCTATATCTTGATTTAAGTGGTAGTTAACACAGGTGTATACGTAAGCAACCATTAAGCTGTACGTTTAAAGATTGTGCATTTTACCCTGTGTCTATTATACCTCAGAAATATGGAGATTAAAAAATACTATCCAACTGGCAAGAATTCAGAAGTTTCAAAACAGGCACTCGCACATTGCGTCTGGGAATGCAAAATGGTGTAACTCCTCTGAAACACTATCAATATTGATCAAAGTTATATATTCATTTTCAATCCAGCAATTACATTTCAAGAAATCTTATCTACAGACAAACCGGTATTTTTGCAAGGTGATTCATGCAGCATTGTGTATAATAGCAAAGTATTTTTGCAAGGTGATTCATGCAGCATTGTGTATAATAGCAAACGTTTGGAAACAACCCAGTGGGGGTCTGGAGCTAGTTTAATAACTATGTATATCCATACAATGGAAGGGCATGCGGTTGTAAAAAAACAAAAAGCAGTCTATAGGTAATGATATGGAGTGCTATCTAGAGTATATTAGTGAATAAAAGGGTCACAATAAGTCATATATCTCAATTTGCTTATATTGGCAAAAGAAACACTAGACAGTTAAAGAAGAAACTGAAATGATGGCCAGTAAGGGTAAAGGTTTCAGAATGGGGGTATGAGGGCAGTAAGAGACAGACTTTTCAGTGTTTGCCTTGCATAGTTTTGCTTTTAGAACAATGTAAATATATTACCTGTTCCTTTCCAAAAAAAATGCATTTAGGAAGCCCTTAAGACAGAAGCTTTGTGAATTGTAATTACAACTATGAGATGAAATTTCTTTTAACAAAAGATGGAGTCATTTCCCACAAAAACATAATGTAATTCAATGGGAACATATAATTTGGTCTTTAAAAAAATGTTCATTTCATACATGGAATTAGAATATTTAAAATGTCAGATCTTATTACTAAGCTAAGAGACCTTTCTACATTCTTATAAAGGTTGTTCTATTTAACATTATGTTATATAGTTAATAATTTAAAAGGGGTCTTTAGTAGTATTTTAACATGCTAGAATCAATATATTTTTACTTGTTGAAAAAGTTTTAACAAAAGATCATTACTTACCTGATAAATATTTCTTCTCATATGGGACTAAAATACAAAAGAAGATCAAAATTTAAATTTAAATTTGTTGTATTCTAAGATTGCCTTTAAACACTTTCAAAGAAGTTAAAAAAAGAATTCAACAGCTTAATATCCATATTTCTATTGTTTGGCCAATTGTCTATTTTAAAGTTAGTTTTTAAAAAAAGATGTAGGGTTCTAATAAAATGCATTAACTTGGTTCGTGGAAAAAGAATAATGGACATCAAGAAAAAGAATGATGAGGTGAGGGAAATAAGAGGATTTTGGTTGGAGAGTCTGTAGAAAACAAACATGATAAAATTAAGGTATACAACTGTGACCCTACCTTATTAGTATGGATTTGCTCACTATTTCTGATGTTTCGAAGTTGTAGTTTAATTTAAAATTTGGTTTATATAACGGTGCCCTGAGGCACCATATATGAAAAGAACCAATTTTTAAAAAACCCAATAAATATTGGCAGTTGGATGCTACTACCATAAAACTATGACAAATTTTATATAATCACTATAAAAATGATCGTAGTCAAGAACCCTGGTGTGGCAAGTAAAAAATATATGTAATTCCAGATGTAAAGTAAATAAATAATCAGAAGCAGATGTAAGTTTTGGTTTACCATTGTAGTAGAAGGGGGAAATACTAAGGATGCAAAGTGGGGAAATGGCTGTCTGTGTCATGTTTCAAGCAATCCCAAATCATATTTTGAAATTTTAAGTGTCTTTAATGAGAAAACAATTCTCTCTAAAACTTAGAAGAACAAACTTTTTGTTTAACATCATCAAAATGTTGTAGGACAGGATAATTTTGTTCATTAGAAAGCATTCTCATGGGTCAGAAGAATAAATTATAGGCTATGATGCAATTTTTCTTTGTTTGCCTAAACAAAGGATTTTAGTTCTTGTAGAGAATCATATTCTTTGTAAACTAACACTAGAATTCTGGAATCATTAGAATTCAGGAATTAGATGTGATTATTTCACCATTTCCACTGTTTAATCAAATCACATGCAGAGAGGCTATGATAATTCCTTTGAGCAACATAGAAGAAATCCTTAACCTCTTGCAAGCTCTAAGAATAAGTAAATAAAATAAAAGTATGCCTCGGTCACATGATCTGACCCTACCTCTGAAATGTGAGAAAATTACATATTTGACTTCCAAGACTTTCTAATATATTCTGAAGTCTTACTCCCTCTTTACTGAGGCACACTTATCTCAAAGAAAATTACTTTAACAGCGGCCCTACTTTCACCACCCATCTTAGAATGGAAAAAGACCTTCAATTATACTTACTAGCTGCTTTACAAAGGGTTCCCTCCACAGAAGAAACTTCACAGTTTCCTTTTTTCCATTCACCTGTCTTGGTGTGCAAAAAGGCACAGGTGTCAACCAGGTCCTCACCATCTTCTTGGTCTGTCCACTTATCAAATGTCATATTTGACTTATCAAACCACTTGAAACTCGAATCTGTCAGTTAAGGAATATTTTCAACATTATGACAGTATAAAAAGGTGTTAAAAGAAATCAAAGAAAAGGGTCTAGGATTAAAGGTAGAAAGTTACTAAGGTATGTCTGGTCTAAACTTTTGGTTGTAGAATTTAAATTGGAGGAATATATCCTGTCTACAGGCAAGTCAAAGGTATTGTTTCAAGAAAGTTCTGAAGGTGATCCCATTTTTGTAAAGAAAAAAAGTATATATTATAACATTTTAATGGAGAAATATCCAAGAAAATAGTTAAAATATTAAGAGTAATCTTAGTAATTTCATTTCATTTTGAAAATAATTATATCTGTACTTTCTATTTTCTAAAGTGACAGTAAATACATTTACATATTATAACCTTGAGAGTTCAGTCTATCCTATTGTTGGCATTAATACTAATTTTTATGACTATCGTATTACAAAAATACTGAGCCTAGAACCACATTTAATCCAGACAGAATCAAATTTGACTCTCATGTGAGAGACACATTGAGCTGCTCAGGCAAAAGCTGTGGTACAAGTCATCGATCCATACTGAAAATTACCTGGAGACCACAGGAAACATCAACTTGAAGGAGAGAATTGAGGAATCTAAAAGAAAGTCATCAGTTTTATTAACATTAAGGGGAAAAAAAGTGAGATTCCACAAGGTAAGTATCACTTACCATCTGTGTCAAAAAACATGCCTAGTAGGATATCATCTGGGCCTTTCCATTGCTTTTTCAAAGTATCCAGTATAAAAGCATTTTCTTCTTCATTATGTATGCTTATCATGTCTGCTCCTGAAATTATTTTAGGGAGAACAAAAAGCATGTTCCAAAAATTAATGAAAATCTCGTGAAATATATAAAAGTTATTATAATACATACAGTATATTACACTTACATCTTTTTAAATTTAACTTGAGAATGTACCTTTCTGAAGAGACAATATAGTCACTCATGAGCAAAGTAAAATGATAATGTGATAAATTGAACAGAATCATTTTATACTCATTCATTCACCTAGAGTTGATAATCTCAATTATAAACAGCAGGGAAATAAAACATCCTAGGAAGGTTACGCAGTAAAACACACTTTCTGCATCTCTCAATGTTTTTCCATTTTTCCCACTCCCCTCCTCTAGCTACCATGGCTGCTCCTGCCGTCAGTTCACAGGTGTAGGGAGGAATACCTCTGAGCACACCCAGGAGAGCTGAAAAGTATGAGAGCAACTTGCCAGAGTAGTCTCAAGACCTAGTGATGCTCAAGCAACAAGCCATCTCTGACCTTTAACTCAGACTCATTAACTGGCCTTCATGTACCTGCTGCCCGAAGCCTGTGCCTTCCCATATTTTCTTTCTTCTGGTCATCCTTAGAAAAGTCCTGGTTAGGGAAACTGACTGATAAAGGAGGTCCTCGTTCTCATTGGATGGTTGACTTTTCCTGGGACTCTTTCACCTGGTTCAAGAGTAAGGAGCAGCAGCCACATAGATTTTATGCCTCACATACGTTAACTTTTTTTTTTAATCACAATCCATAAGCTACATAGCATCCTGTAAATATTAGCAGTAACTTCACTTTTCCAAGAGAGATTTAACCTTGTTTCTTCATCCAAAGATTCTCTTTCAAATTAAAAAGTCACTCCACTGTCTTAATTGGACAATACTTAGAAAACGCTAGTAGAATTCGTTTCTTCAGGATATTACATGTTTTTGCAAGTGAAAACAAGTGAACGAATGATGACATCAAAGCTTATATTCATAGCAACCAGAAATCTGGTGGGGAGGGGACATCTAATCCCAGGGGAACAAAAAGGGTATCAAGGATATCCTTTTGGCTGTACTCAGCTAAATGAGGAATATAACGTCCAAATGTTCCTAAGAAACATGACTTTCAACCTCAGTAATTTTAGAAATAACAATCTTTTCCTATTATTCTCCAAGGAGAAGTTGTTGATCCTACACATATTTTAAAGTTATCTTGGAGGCTTTGTGTACCACAACTAATTCAAATATATGGAGAGATGAGGAAGAAGCCTTTCCTACTATTAAATTATGTTCTTCCAAAGTCATTCTGACTTAACAAGGCTCCTGAAGACTTCAGAATATTGTCTTAGATCAGTGGTTCTCCAATTTTAGTGTGCATCAGAATAGCCTGATGGGCTTGTTACATCAGAAGTGCTGGGCCCCCCACCCAGAGTTTCTGATTCAGTAGGAGTGAGATGAGGCCTGAGAATTTACATTCCTAATAAGTTCCCGGATGATGCTGATGCTGCTGATCCAGGGACCACACTTTGAGAATTACAGGAGGCTTAAATAATAGGTGAATGTATTATGACATCACGCTAAAATTGATAATTTTTTGTAATAAGTTAACAGTTAAATGGAGAAGAGAAAGAGCTCCTATTATGTCCTGATATGGTAAGAAAAATTTGCATTAGGTGAGTACTTTTACGTCTTTTAGAAGAGGCTTTAAAAAAAACAATCAATGTAACTACAGGAGGAAAGCAAACTACTATAGGGCCAAAAATCTCTCCAAAAATATACCATATTGTTAAGAAAATCACAAAGTGGGCAGACTAAAGCTCTATTGTAAATTAAAAAATAAAAAGGCAAACACCTTAATAGAAGAAAAAAATTGGTCTCAGACTGTTAAAAAGGCAATTCACCCTCACAAAAGGAAATACAACACAAGAAATGTGTGAAAAATGCAATCTCACTGGTAAAGAAATGAAAATTAAAACAAGACTTTAAGACTTGCAAATTAAACAGTGTTGGCCTTGTGTATAGAAAAATAGGAACTCATAAATGGCTGATTGGAGTAAAAATTAGTACAAGCTTTTTGGAGACAATTTGGCAAGATGTATCAATAGCCCTAAAAGGAAGTACATATTCTTTGTCCCAACAATCCTTAATTTATGCTAAGGCAATCATTGGCTCTGTGCTCAAATAGGCACAATCATTAATGCTCATCCCATGTTGTTTATGACACTGAAAGATTGGAAATAATTTAATAACCAATATTAGAGGATTAACTAAATCAATTATTACATCTATATAGTGGAATAATGTACAGTTATTAGAAAATATGCATTCTATATATACTGCCATGGAAAGACATTTTTAAAGGAAAATGCAGATGACATAACAGTTTGCCTCATATGATCCATATATATATATATATGCAAACATTTATTAAAATATATTTGCCTGGGAGGGGTCTAGAAGGATGCTTACCAAGATGTTAATAGTCATTACATTTCCTTAGGGTGGTACAATTTAGGGTGGCTTTGTTTTATTTTTAAAATATTCATTTATGTGTTTTTCTAAGTTTTCTATAGTGATTTGTGCATTATTGTGTAATTAAGAAAAAATTTTTAAAAGAAAAGAAAAAATAAGGCTGGTCTTTAAAATACTTAACAATATTTTTAATTAATCCAATGTCAGGATTCAGCAAGCTTCTCTCTCTGAGTCATATCTCCATGTTTAAAAGTCTATGATGGTTTTCTTATCAGTTCTAGCTGCTATCACCTCCTGTCTGTTAAATGTCATAGAGACTTTTAATCTGTTTTACCCTAGTGTACTTACTTGTACTTACTTGTGAAATGTGACCAAAATACTACTCTAGAAAAATCCTCAAGGGAAATATTTAACTAGGTTATAGTTTAGGTTTAAGTGTTCAGAGATGAGTTTTTCATTCTTTTCTCTGACCTTGTGGCAGCCAATGGAACTTTAATGATTTTTTACATTGTAATCTAATTAAATACTGTATAAACTTAAATTACTATGTCAGGCAAATAAGACATACTTTCATTTTCTTTAACAAATGACAGAATAAGTCCCTGAAGAAGGCATGTGCTTAAGCAAATTTTTTTTACAATGCATTATCAGTGACAGTACCTGCTGAGATGTAATTTGGGTCTTTAATTCTTTTTATGACTAGTGACACAGCTCATAGGTCACAAAAGGAAAGATTAAAAATATTTTTTCTACTATAACGATAATATATAAATTAAAGGTAAATATTGCAATACAAGAAGAATTTTAGCCTCTCACAAGTATTTTCCTAAATGAATAATAGTACCAAAAATAAGGAGAGGTAAATCAATTAAATTAGCAGCAAGCACTGGGAATATTTCTATATACAGCTCTTTGCAGCCCAAAAGGTAACAAGTCACTTATTTTCTATGGTTTACGGTAAGATTTTGTTAGCTGTGAAGATGTTATAAATCCAAATATAAATATTCTAGTATTCCTTATGCTTTTTCTTCTTCAGACATAGGAAACACTGAATTCATGTCCACATACTGCTCCAAATCAAAACACTACCCTAGCTAAAAATAAGTACAATATTATTAATTAATTTTAGCTAATGTTCCGACTCATCAATGAAATGGGTATTTCCAGACTGGAAGCAAATGCAGAGGATTATCAGAAATGTATGAGAAATTTTTAAAAATCAAGTCAATAAGACAAACTGAATTTATAAAATTTTTACTGGGAAAAAAGACATTTTTTCTTTAGACATAGGAAAAATTTTATAAGCAAATTTGTGTACAACAAATTAAAATCCTTAAATGGCTACCCTGCTTGAACAAGTGGAATCAACGGACTTTGAAACAAGCAATCAAAAATCAGACCACAAAGTTTCTTGGTGTTTTCAATTTTATTTTGCTTGTTCACTAAAGAAAAATAGCAAATACAACTACAGTTAAATTGTAGAGGAAGTCAGTCAACAAGTATTTATTACACCTCTTTATAGTAAGGAGTTGCTTAACTGCTTAAGATAAGTAGTAAAGCTGGACAATGAACTTTGACCTTGTGATTCATACAAGCAAACAGAGAATAGGAACATGTCTTTTCTTGGCTCTCAACCTCCAATATAATTTCTGTTATTGAAATCTGTATTTATTTCTAAGTATACCTAATATAAATGGCTTTAAAAAAATAGAAAATAGTTGTAGGGGGAACTCCATTTAAAGAATCTTGTAAGACCAGCAAAAGTCCTATTATTCAATTTCCTTGCAATGAAACCATATTGGCATGTTGGAAATTTTGTCTTGTTTTCAGAGCCAATATTCAACACCATTTCGCAGGTATGAGTTTTTCAAAGGGAAACAATAAATATCTATGGAGTACTACATGGCACTTAATAGGATTAAAAACTTCTATGCCTACATTTATTACTTCTATAATAAGTGAACATGATTTTAATTAAAGTATCCCTAATACAATTTGATATTCTTCCAAAATGTTATATTGGTGGATTATCAGAAATCGTGGTTTTTTAGATAAAAGGAGTTCTAACTGCTGGAGTTATAAATATGCCTAAGACAAAATTTAATGAAATGATCAAGAGATTTTTAGAAGTCACACAGTAATAAAAAGCACCTTTAAAGAATCAAGGACTCTCACCTCGCCATCATAGATATTCCAGTTGAAAAAGATCCTAGCTCACATCATAGTTTTAGTTTGTGCTGACAAGTATCACAAAACTTAGAGGTTTAACAATAAGGATGTGCTTTGGGCCAAACAGCCAAACTATAAAGAGCACCCAAGCACACCTTTTTAGAAATGACATTTTAAAATATTTCACAATGTGAAGTTATATTTCCCAGAGAAATTAAGCATATCCTCTAGCAAATAGCCTTTTTCTCATTTTTCTTTAACGTACCCTGCTTTTTACCACAGCCTCACTTCACGGTTCCTTGTAATCTGACATCTGCCCACACCGCATGCCTGAAACAGCACTTTCAGAGCAGAATGACAGAGTGATTACAAACTCTGGTCCTAAAATCAGACAGACTCTGGTTTGAATCCTGGCGCTGCCTGTGTGACCTTGAACAAATAACTGAACTTAATTTCTTCTCTTGATAAAAGGAAGCTAATAATAAATTACCTGATACGTTTGTTATGATAATTAAAGCCAGGTAAAGTGATGTGTGTAAGCACAGGGCCTGGTACAGAGGACGCACATTAAATAGACACTGCTGTTGCTAAGGTTCTGTTGCTCTGCTTTGTCTGTCTTCCAACTCAAGAGTTAAATGTATGCCCAATTCCACTGCCTGTGGCTTGTGTTTTGTAGAATAAAAGTTGTCCATTTATTATAAGGACTCAGGTAAAGATATGACAAAACCATTTTTTAAGAAATTAGTGAACACTTTTTACTGATTTGTGAAAAAGCAAAAAAGAATAAGCTCCTTACCATGGTCAGTACACTGATTTCTAACATCCTCTATGCTTTCTACTTTGATGGCTTCTTGAAGAAAAATGTAACAACTGTCTTGGAACTGAACCCAGGTAGATGAAGGACAGTCTATATGGAAAAAGAGAAACATTGTTAGATAACTTGAGAATAAGAATTTCATGAATTCCTAAAGACAAGGGTACTAGATAGTAGATTTTCACAGAAAAAAATGAAAGGCAATTTCTCTTGTTAATTTAGCAGGAAGGCTCTCTTCGTTAAAATAAGAAATCAGCTAGTGTGATAGGAATTTATTTTTCTCCATTGTATAGGTGGGAAAAGAGAAACGTGCCAGTGATTCTCTTCTGATATGACAGAGCAAAGCTACAAGTATCTAGGTTGTCTCAGAATTCAGACATGTAAGTTACAACATTATTACCAAGGAAACAAACTGTCAAGGAATACAACCAATCACAATTACAAGCTCACTTTGAAGGTTATCTTTGCAGTAGACAGTAACAATTTCAAAAGTCTTAAGAGTTTTACAAGATCTTTTTGTTGAAATTACATTCCAAGAACAGAGAAGAAAACAAGTTGCTAGATTATGAATATTCAGACAAGTTTTCCTATTGCACAGGAAAATAGATTGATGTTCTTATGAATGTTCTTAATTTAACACTTCATCAAAGCAGATTCTTTGAACAAGTTCTATGAAACAGAACCATCTCTCTTCTATGGCTGTAGGGTAGAGGGGCATCTCCTTGATCTCTGTGTCTCCTTTTGTTGTTGTTCATTATAAAGGTGTATGTTTCTAAGCCTCAGCTCTGGAATTTCATTAGTTAGCATTAGAAGCAAAAGTAGACCTGTAAGAGCTTGATTTCACTGGCCAGAATGGAAAAAGGATTCTAGGATTTTACTGAATTCCAGTGATTAAGGGAGCATAAGGCATTAATCTTCCGTGTTCTCTTAGATCTGTATAGGGAAAATCCCTAGGATTTCACCTAGTTTTATTTTCAAGTTCTGTATGTATTAGAATTTTAATATAAACAAGTAGAAAAAGGCCCTACTACAAACATCAGAACTTAACAATCAGCTGTGTTAGTCTAAATTCAACAACCTTGATTTTACTGTAAAAAACTCATATTATGGCAGAGACCATTAGCTGTCCCCAGTACTTGACCTCAGCTTCTCATATAGACCTCAGCTTCTTATATAGCACAGCGTGTGTGGCCACCAAGCTAGATTGTTGCCCAGTCTTCTGGTAATTTCTGGATAATGAGGTGTGAACAAAAGTGAAATGTGCAAAATGTGCCTTTTAAAGGAAGGAGTATGCTCCCTGGACCATATTTCCTTTTTCCCCCTGGCTAAAATGTAGTTAGCCAACCTTAATCATGTAAACAATGGAAACAACCTAGGAATAACAGAGCAACAAGAAGGGTCCTAAGTGGAACCATCATATCACACTCAGATTGTAATGAGAGAGAAAATAAACTTCTATCTTGTTAAGCTGTTGTTAATTCAGGTCACTGTATTAGCAGCTGGATCAATAATCTAATTAATACAATGGGCTACTTAAAATTATCCCAATATGTGAGATAGGAGTTTTTCCCTGGCCTCATACTGCTACATTTACTAGTTAAACCATCCAAAGATATACTAGCATGGGAGTAGGTGTCTCAAGATACAATTTCTTTTGTATACAGGCTTTTTCCTTCCTGCTGTTTTATAAGTACTTGCATTACACTTGCGACTACCTTGGCTTGAACTCTGGTAGGAATCTAGAACTTTTCCATTATGGTGGATTAAAGGTAGTTGGATGGGGATGTTTTAGCAGTAACCACTTTCCTTTGGGAAAATGCTCATAGTGAAACATGAGTTTCATTATGAATGAAAGTAAAAATTAAAATCTGGCTATAAAACTACGTGTGTAGTATGATCCGAAGATTTAAAAAGCAAGGAAGTCCAGAAAGGTTCAGGAATTGAAGACACCAGACACCTTTGTAAGAGGAGGGTGCAAGGGAGGACCTGAACACAAAGTGCTCGGTTGAAAGTCCCTGAGATCCTCTTCCTGGGAAACATTCCTCAGCCATCCAGTTTCACTGTACACATCTGCTGCTTTCTTCGAAAGTCTGGCCCTTACTCAGAGGAAAGGACTGACTGATTTCTCTATATCCACATCCAGACCATCGAACATGAAATCTAGGCCATCTATGTATACCACCCTCTCCAAAACATCATTACTGGACTTTATTTTGACTTCCATTTGCAATTTCATCACATGGTTTTCTCTCTTCTAAGCCATCATCCAATGGCCGTGGAAATTACCAGAAGGAAACAAGTCACACAGACTTGGGTTTTTATCTTGGTGGTGAGAATTTGGACAACTTATTTCCTGTGTTTCCTCAGGAAAAAAGGGATTATATAAACCTCATTGGATTGTTTGAACAGTAGCTAAAAATCTACAAAGCTGCACAACATAGAGCTTAGTACAAGGAAGGTGCTCAAAACATGGAACTTCTATTAATTATCATTCTTGGTACCCTTCCCTACTAGACAGTGACCTCTCTGAAAATAGGGACTAAGCCTTATAAATCCCAAAGATCCAAATCCCCAACACCTTGGATAGCTCCTAGGCTATAAGAGGGAATAAATATTTTGCTAAATGAATATTTATTCTAAAAAATATTTATACTAAAATATTTTGCTGAATGAATCCTGTCTCTTCTTCATCCTTTAAATAGCTTAATTTATCATCTCTTCAACATCTTCAAACACTCTCTTTCCAGTGTATTCATCTTTTCTTTCTGGAATCATTTCTTATATCCTAAAATATAACTGGATTGACCTTGCTGCCAATTCTAATACCTTTACTGGTATACTTTTTAAAAAGTAAACTTTTTATTGAAATAAACATACATACAATGTGCAAGTCATAAATATACAGCTTGGTGGATTTTCATTAAATGATCATACCCAATATAATCATCAGTGAGATGAAGAAACAGAACATTAATCCCTTTTGGTCACCACTCCCCTCCAAAGGTAATCATTTTCCTCACTACTAACACCAGAGATTAGTTCTGCCTGTTTTTGAACTTTATAGTAATGAAGTCATACAGTATGTACTCTTTTGTGTCTGGCTGCTTTTGATAAACATTACTTTTATGAGATTCATTCATATTGTAGTGTGTAGCTGTAGGTTGTTCTTTCTCTTTGCTATATAGTATTGTATGAATTTATTCATCCTATTGTTGATGAATATTTGGGTAATTTCTAGTTTGTGGCCGTTACAAGTAATGCTGCTATAAACATCCTGTGCATATCTTTCGGTGCACATACGCATGCTTTCTTGTGGGTATAAAAATATTTCTATACCCACTAAATATTTCTATATAGAAATATAGAAAATTTCTATACCCAATTGAATAGAAATATAGAAATATACCGGCAATGTAGAAGTGGATTGCTGGATCATAGAGTGTCCATGTGTCTAGCTTTGGCAGATACTGTCAAACACTCTTCCAAAGTGGTTATAATTCTTACAAGCAGCAAGCAGGTTTTTAAAAAAAATCCACTTGGATAATCTTTGTCTTTTAAATAGAGTATTTCCATTAATATTTAATGTAGTTACTGATGTATTTGAGTTTATATCCACTATCTTACTATTTGTTTTCTATTTGTCCTATTTGTTTTTCTTTTTTTTTCCCCTTTGTTGTCTTCTTTTTGGATTATTAAACATCTTTATATTCCATTTTTTCTTTTAGCTTATTAATTGTATATTCTTTAATTGTATTTCTGTAGTGGGTACCTTGAAAATTACAATATGTAAAGGACTTAATAGTACCAAAAATTAGTACTTTTACCACTTCCTGGACAATATTAGGATCTTACAAGATTTTAACCTCACTGACTTTCCTTCCTCTGTTGTTTTATTGCTATTTTGCATGGTTAATGCTCCTTTCGAGTGAAACACATCCTTACCATCTCTGATGTTCTTCATTGCGTCTTATCTTTCTGTATTACTAACTCGGATAATTTTCCACCTGTCTCAAGAAATCCCTTTGGTGTTTCTTTAAGTGCAGGTTTACTACAAACTCCCTCAGCTCTTGATTTTCTGTAAATGTCTTTATATTGCCTTCATGTTTGAACGATTTTTTTTTTTTTGAGGAAGATTAGCCCTGAGCTAACATCTGTGCCCATCTTCCTCTACTTTATACGTAGAACGCCTACAACAGCATGGCTTGACAAGCAGTGTGTAGGTCCGCATCCAGGATCCGAACCGGCGAACCCCAGGCCGCTGAAGCGGAACGTGCGCACTTAACTGCTGCACCACCAGGCCGGCCCCTGAAGGATATTTTTGCAAATACAGAATTCTAGAATGACAGCTTATCTTTCATTAAAGATGTCATTTTACTGTTTTGGCTTCCATCATCCCTACTGAGAAATTAGCTGTCAGTCTGATTGCTGCTCTTTCTGGCTGCTTTCAAGATTTTCTTTATTTTGGGTTGTTAGCAATTTGACAGTGGTATGCCTGGTACTTTTTTTTAATCCTGCTAATAACTCAATGCACTTGTTGAATCTGTGCTTATTTTCGTTGGTCACTTTGGGAAAGTTCTTTGCCATTATCATTTCAAATAATGCTTCTACTCCATTTCCTCTCTCTTCCCCTTCTGGGACTCAAATTATGTCTGTGTTCGACTTTTCACAAATTATGTCTCTTGTGTTCCCTTTGCTTTTTTCTATACTTTTAATAGTTTTGGCTCTCTGTACTATAATTTTGTCTTTCTGATTTACTAATCTACCCTTCAGTTTTAACAAATCTGCTGTTAAACCCATCTATTAAGTTCATAATGTCAGTGATTTTTCAGTTACAGAATTTCAATTTGTTTATATTTTTATATATTCTGAGTCTCTGGTGAAGTTCTCAATCTTATTATCTATATTCTTGAACTTACTCAGTTATTTTAAAGTCCATTTCCGATAATTCTAATTTCTGGGTCACTTGTTGGTCTGTTTTTATTTGGGGTTTTTTGCCCCCTTTAGCCTGTTTCTTGTTATCCTTGGTGTTTTTTATCAAATACTGGACACTGTGTAGGAAAATTGCAGAGGGTCTGGCTGATGTTATTCAGCAGCTGGAGTACTGAAGATTACCTTAGTACAGCCAGGATTGAGTCGACCTCAGGAGGGCTTACATCCTTTGTGAGGGCCCTTAACCGTGGATCCCACCTGAAAGCCTGGAGATCGGCCTAGAGCTCTTCCTCTTTGGCAAGTTAATATTCAGATTTGTATCTTCTTACCACAAGACTGCTAAAAACTCTGCTCTGCTTTTAGCTGCTTAAAATTTTGGCAACTCTCCCAAAAGATACTGTAACACAGAATGTTGGGCTCACCTCAACAAACTGGCTTAGCACCCCTCTGTTGCCTGCAAATATGGTTCTTAGGGAATTTTATCTAGATTTTCTAGTTGATCTTTTTATTTTAAATAACGTTTTATTATTTACTTTTATTTGTTGTTGTTGTTTTTTGTTTTTTTCCGAGGAAGATTAGCCCTGAGCTAACATCCGCCAATCCTCCTCGTTTTTCTGAGGAAGACTGGCCCTGAGCTAACCTCATGCCCATCTTCCTCTACTTTATATGTGGGCCGCCTGCCACAGCATGGCTTGCCAAGCAGTGCCATGTCCACACCTGGGATCCAGGCCGGCGAACCCTGGGCCGCTGAAGCAGAACATGCGCACTTAACCACTGCGCCACCAGGCCAGCCCCTCTAGTTGATCTTAATGGGAGTGTTAGTCTCCAACTCCATTATAGCCAGAAGCACAATTCCCTCTTTCACACTTGTGAACAAGTTATCAACAACTGTTCGTTCATCTATCCATCATCCATCCAACAAACATTTGCTGAGCTACTCCTCTGTGTCGGATATAATGGTGAGTGCAAAGGGGTAAGGATAAAGAGGAATGAGTCCTATACTTAAAGCGCTCAGTCTGATGGGAGCGTCAGATGCCCATATATAACAGATATTACAAAGGCATGACAGGTAAAATGCTATGGGACTATAAAAGAAAGAGTACATAACTTGTAGAGTCAGGGAACATTTCAAAAAGGAGGCAACATTTGAGCTACAGCTCACAGGATAAATGAATTTGCCAGGCGGAAAATGAAAAAGAAGAGAAACTCCAGGCAGAAGGAATACCACAAAAAGTTACAATGACAGGCACGCAGTAAGGAGTCAAATATTGGTTGAATGAGTGAACTAGGCAGGTCCCCCCAAACCTTCTCCTCCTGCCAGATAGCGTCTCATGTATTAAGACAGGACAGAAAAAACAAGCAGTCATTTCTAGAATGAAACTCAAACTGAAAGTCGCATGGACAGATACTCTGAATTGCAAACTTCGATTTTCTTTTTCTTCTTTTTTCCCTCCTACTTTCTTCAGACTCTTTTGTTGTTTTTTCTTTAGCCTTATGGAATTTTTAAAAAATTGAAATGGGAACAGATTCCATTACCATGTATAATGACACCTAAAACACCTTTATAATCATTGGAAGTTCTTGAACCATGGGTTGAGAAATGCTCTCTTGTATTATTTCTAGTCAAAGCTACACATAGTATTTTCTATTGATAATAACTCAAAAATATAAAAAATTTTGAAGTACTGTTTATATGGAATAAAGCATGTCTATTAAGTATAAAAAATATAAAGTGAAGTAAAATTTCACATTACTTCTTTGTACACTTATAGTTCTTATGCTTTATACATTACATTGAACTCTGATCTCTAAACCATCTATTGATTAAAGAAATTCTTATTTCAGTGGCAGTTCATGTGTCAACTCTCCATGAAGTGTCCTTCCCTCACCTGCCTTAACCTCTGACTCCTCTGAACTTCTACAGGACTTTGCATTACACTATGTGTGAGAGGCCTTTTCTGGTTACAAGGACTAAAGACTTGCTAAGCTTACCCCAAATGACAGAGATCTATTGTAAGGATACATGGGGTAGTAAGAAAGCTGAGGATAGTATCTCAGCAGTCCAATAGGATTCTTAGGGTTCTTATACCAGGTCCCCTCTTGAGCTGCTGTCTAGCCAAGAGTAGTGAGCCTTTCATTTGGGAACGATCCCTATTTCGATCAGCTGTGGCTAGGGTGGTGAGCATAATGTGGCACACACCATGAGGACCTATAAATAAGAACCACAGGTAGCCATTCTTCTTCGAAAAGGGACTGTGTTACCCTTTGATGGCCTACACCCATTCACATGCACATGGATCAGATCCTGCTACGTATGGAGTCATCTGATACTTATGCCATTTTTTCAATTGGACTGTTAACTGCATAACAACAGAGACCATGTCTTAAATCTAACTGTACCCCGAATAAAAGCTATCATAAGGTCTTGTACATAACACAAGATAGCATGCAGAGAAGTAGGACACTGCAGGGTTCTGATTAAGCTTATTAGGCTGTGGAGAACTCTGGCTCTGACTACATGATCTTGGGTATGTTACTTAACCTTACCGTGTCCCAGTTTCCTCATTTGTAAAATGGGGATGATAACAGTACGTATCTCAGGGGGTGGTTGTGGGAAGATTGTTCTAGGTGCTAGGGATTCCACAGGAACAAAAAGGAAAAGAATTCCTGCCATCCTGGAGTGTATGTCCTAGTTGAGGCAGATAGACAAAGGCAAGATAGGTAAGTAAAATATTTGTTAGATGGTGTTTTATATTTAGATGGTATATTAGTGAACTCTTGCTGTGTAACAAATTAGAGGCTTAAAACAACAAAAAACCTTTATTATCTCACAGTTTCTCTGGGTTGAAAATTCAGACGCAGCTGCATAGCTGGGAGATTCCAGTTTGGGGTCTCCCATGAAGTTGCAGTCAAGATGCTGGCCAGGGCTGCAGCCATCAGAAACTGAACTGGGGCTGGATGATCAGCCTCTAAGAAGGCTCTCTCTTCTGCATGGTGAGTGGGTGCTGGCTGTGGGTAGGAGGCCTCAGTTCCTCACCATGTGGACTTCTCCACAGGGCTGATTGAGGGTCCTTATGACATAGCAGGTGGCTTCCCTCAGAGCAACTGATTCAGATGAGAACAGGGTAGAAGTGTAATGTTTTTTATAATCCAGCCTTGGGAGTCACACTCTATGATTTCCACAATATCCTGTTGGTAATATGGGTCAGCCCTATTCAGCACGGAGGTGAGCTACACAAGAGTATGAACACCAGGAGGTGAGAATCATTGGAGCCATCTTGGAGGCTAGCTACCACAGACAGTGATAAGTACTAAGGAGAAAAGTGCAAGATCCTGAGTGTAGAGTAGGGGTTAGGGTTGCAATTTTAGAAAGGTCTCTAAGAAAGGTCTCATTATAAATGTGACATATAAAAAAAGATCTGAATGAGCTGAAGGAAAAAAGCCATGTGGCTATGTAGGTCAGACAGAGGGAAGGGCAAACACAAGGCCCCTGAGATGGGAGTATGATGATGATAATGATAATCGTGGTGACTCAAAGACCACTGTGGAATAATTAAATAAGCAATATGTGATGCGACCAGAAAAGCTATAGGCAGAAAAACAGAAAACAAACTGTTAACTCACTTCCTCAAAACTTTCAACTGCCTTCTCCTTAGGCTCATTTCAGCCTTAGCAGTAACTCCAGTTAATTCAGCACTGAACTCTTCTTCTCACGCTGCAGGTCAGAGCGTGTGTGTGGAGACAAGCTTTAAACACTACTCAAGAGAGAGATTTTTACTTCGAGAAGAACAGTGTTCAAATAGAGGCTGGATACCTCCAGAGGAAAGTTGTTGAGGTTCATGCACCTCATGAGCAGAAGGCTAAACTAAGTCTTCTTCAGTGCTGTGTCTTTGCTATAATCCTGTTATAATTAAAAAACTGCCTCCCCAAAATACTGCCGTAAGTTTTCAATTACAGGTTCAATTACATTTTCTATAAAAATATATTTCAGTAAATATACTTCACTCGAAGAGAAAAAAGCCCTGCCCACAATGCTCTCTGTGAAGTGTTCTCTGTTACTCTTACTTCGCAGCAGTCCTGAAAGATAGGTTCTTATTAATAATGCACCTAAATGACTCTTTATGGGTTTTATAATTCTGCTAATTTATACAGAAATTTAGGAGCCTGATGAAAATTTTGAAAGCTTGCACTTAACATAGCTCCAAAATTTTCCATACAGATCCTCTGTCTAAAATTACCATGTGATAAAAGAATAAAATCCACAAGAATACTTTGCATTACTGGTCAATTCTAATAGAACTCTCTGTTTCCTTATAATTTCCTTTTTTGAACAACCAGGCACAGCATAAGAGGAAGTGATCCTTGAGACATATTGTTCTGAGTGTTAATAAAGGAAAGGCAAAGATTGTAATTTTTTTCCACGTCAGTAATAAGACCTTTGCCCCTCTCCTGTTAAGCTATGAGTTGCAGCCACTTACCTTCCACAAGGGCAACTGTGGCAGAGACAGAGGAAGAAAAGGCGCTGTTTGTTACATTTCCTACATACAGACAAGGGAGTGGTGGTCCAAGTCCCTGCCTAACCCAGAGGGCCTGTGGCTGGACCCTGGGCTGTAAAGTCTCCCTGAATTGCAAGGAAATTGAGCGCTCTGACACTCCATCCCCTCTCCACGTCACCCTTCCTGACCTGGCTTCCAAGACGTCCACCTCCATCTTCTCCCCTCATGTCCCTTCTCAGAAGAGCTGTCATGACATTTACTCATAGGAAGGGGTGCCAGTGTTACTCTGCATCTTTCTTGTTGGGCATCAAGGATCCATTTTCTTAGAAATTCAGTCTCAAGATTTGCCTTTAAAATCTAAAATAACCCACAAAAGGAATGAAATACTTGATATGTATCAGAAAAATTTGTGGGCAATCACCCTGTTTCTGTTGTCAACACTTAAGCACATTTTTAAAAGCTTCTCAACAATGAAAGAAGTCCTGAAACAATACCTAACTGTAATTTCACTTTTTCATTGGAAGAAAAATATTTCACATTTCAAAATTTACAAAAATATGTCTGAGATAATTTCCCCTGAAACATAACTGTGTCATCCATAAAGGTCAGAAAAAGTCACATCAGTAGATTAACATGATTTAATGCTTTGAATTCAATTATGAGGTGAGTTTGCAGCAGAGGTAAAACAATTTGAAAGAAACTGCAATCCCATTATCTCCTCTACTTTTAAAATCATTCATCTAAATTTTTTTGTTGTTTTATTATATAAAATTAGAATAAAGTACAGAAATGCAAATCAAAACAAAACAAAAATCCACAAGACAATCAAGTCTGCTGTTTTGAAGCTTCCTTCTGGTAAGGGGAGCGACAAGAAAGGGCTTTGAAGATGAAACATAGGGATGTGATAGAGAGTGTGGAGGTGTTCACAGGTCTGAGGAGGTGACATATGAACAGAGATCTGAATGATGGGGGTAGGGGCAGCCATGCCACGGACCAGGGAAGGGGAGGGTGGTCCGGGCAGAAGAACCAGCAGGTCTTCGAGTCCCGAGGAGGTCAGCATGGATAAACAGATTGAATGGCAGGAAGGGTGGTAAGAGATAATGTCGGGGAGGAAGGCAGGGGCACCTCATCCTAGCCTTAAAGGCTATGGAAATTCAAAATTAGTAACCAGATTCTGATTCACATGATGACCACAGAATGACGATTTACTCTGAACATGCATTTACTCTGAACATGCGTATATTCACTCGTCTCATGCCCCCATGGTAATTCACTGACTCAAGGAACACAGACTGATCATCAATGTGCAAAAAGCACCAATACAGAAGGACTTTTTAAAAGAGATGCCATGGAAGCTTACTCAGGAATTTAAAGAATGTTTTGTTCATTGTGATCTTCAAGATAACAACTAACAATTTAAGATTACTTACACAAATAAACCCCCAAATAACGGAGAATGATAGCAGTGATTTCCATTTCAACATTAACTTGATACTTTATGCAATACAGTAGAAGCTTTTCTGATAAGATCTTGCCTTTCAGCTAATTCTGTGATAACCTTGAAAAGCTCTTTCTTGACTCAGTTCTAAGCCGAATATGACTCCTGATCGTGTCTAGAGAAGAGATTTGTGAAGTATTATGATGAAAACATAGTTTTCCAGCCCTATATCATCAACATGTAGGTGAATGTACTCAGTAACCATAAACATCCAACACACATAAAGTGGCACTCATGATGTTTTCTGGTTGCAATAATGACCTTTCATTTTGCGTGAAGAGAATAAAGAGAAGGAATCCAAGATTTACCGTGCCTGTAATAGGCACTAGACAGATAGTTCTCACTTAGTGCTCACCACAGCCCTGTGGGGTGTTATCGTCATTTTACTGAAGTGCGATGAGTTAGGCAACTTGATCAAGGCCACACAGTTTGTACCTAACTCTGAAGCTCACTCTCTTTCTAAATGAATCCTTAAAGCCTCCTGAGAGAAGCTGATTAATTAATAGCATTAATTGGATTCAGCATGCACTTCTTCTAAAGCTCCTGAAAAGCCCATTTAACCATACTGGACTTATAAAAGGAAAAAGAATAAAACTGTGCAAAGATAGCTTGTCCTTTACTGCTGGTCAAAATAGCTTCTCTGAAATCTTCAAAAAAAAAAAAGAACCATCGAAATGTAGACACTGATTTTTTAAAAACATCTGACAGAAAGGTAGTTTTTGACTAGCCTGAAGTATGAAGGCATGGCAATCCAGAGGGTGGGTTAAACAGGCATTTCGATGTCACCGGCAAGAGTCACCAGGGTGTACACACAGAGGGCTCAAAACGATTAGCCTTCACAGACTCTCTAGACCAGACTGTCTTAGAGAAAACTGATGTGTTCAGTTTGAATAGTGGAAAAATCAGCACGTCTTGTTTCTGCTCCTCCAGAGGCCACAGACAGCATAACTGGTTATAAATGCTGGCCCACAAAGCTTTCAGGAAAGATTTGAGTCTGTAAGCAAGTTCTGAGCTACTTATTCTGCTGCTGGCTCCAACACCGAGAACCCATAAAATACGCCTGCCTGTCAGCAGCTTCCAGCAGGAACTCATAAAATGGCAGTGAGATTCAGGAAAAGAGGCCCCAAACTCTTGCATAATCATTTTATTTAAACCCAAACAAATATTCACTTAGTTCTTGTTTATTTTGCTCTTGAATTCCTGGAATTGTCCAATTAATAGTGTTTTGGGATGGAAGTCTTTGCCCAGAGTTTCCTCATCGACATTTTTGACATGATTGTATGGGACACTTGTTTTAAAAAAAAACAAAAACAAAAAAACACATATTCAATAGAATTGTCTATTTCCCTCAGGAGTCATTTTGCAAGCGACTGACTAATCATGAGCAATTTTTCAGATGTCACTTGCACAGGAGCACTCTAAACTTAAAGATTTTAAAATCATACGACTTAGGTGGACTCCAAGCTTGGCCTGTTCACGTCCCACTTCGATCCAGGGGTTATCTGGCTGAACTCTTCCTGTTTCAATAACTTGAACAGCAACCAATTGAACAAACAACGCCGCGAGCAGAAGAGGGCCTGCTCCCCCCACCCCCACCCCCTGCCCCGCTGCGCACGAGCTGGGGACATCGCGGCCAACTTACTCGCGTCTCATTTCAGCCCCCAATGGCCCTGAAACTATGCTCGTCGTGGGACTCTAGGGCCCTCTGCCCCCTGTCAGTTAGCCCCCGTTTGGGGCCCCTCTCCGCGGAGTGGGGGCTGCGCTGAGGATGTGGACACCGTGGAAGAGAGAGGGCTCTCTCGGATCCTCGGCGACCCCCTTCCCTGGGGCGCTGTCTCGGAACCCACTGAAAGGGAGGAGAGTAGGGCATGACCAGGCACCAGGGTCCACGCGGGCGCACGGGGCGGGCGTGCGGGTGACGGCCAGATGCCAGGTGGGGATGCAGCCCCTCGGGGCAGCCCTCGGGCAGGGAGGGGTGGAGAGTCTTCGCCGCCGGGCAGGGGCCGAAGGCGGTCGCACGGGGTCCGGGCTTCCAGGCCGAGGAGGGGGCGCGGCAGGGGGCAGCTTACCCGCGACGGCGGCGGCGGCGAGGCCCAGCAGCGGCAGCAGGAGAGCGGCCAGCGCGGCCCGGGGCATGACGGCGGGTGCGGGCGCCGAGCGCGGCGCTTCTCGGAAGTGCGGAGCGCCGCCCGAGCCCTCCCTCCGAGCTGGCCCCGCGGGGAGGGGAGGGGCCGCGGGGAGGGGGCCCCCCTGGTGCTGACCCGGGCAGCCACATCCCGCTGGCCCGAAGCCTTCTGGAACGTCTCTCCGTAATTTCTAAAACTTTTCATTTGGACTGAAATAGTTTCAGACTCTCAAAAATGTTGCAAAAATAGTACAAAGAGTTTCGTAATCTTTCAACCAGCTTCTCTAAATATTAACATCATCTATGACTCCAGTACAATGATCAGAATACTATTAACTAATCTACAGGCCTTATCATGTTTCGCCAATTGTCACTCTAATGTTCTCTTTCTCTTCTAAAATCCAATCCAGGATCATACATTGCACTGAGATGTCGTGTCTCCTTCAATGTGGGACAGTTCTGTCATTCTTTCTTTAACGATCTCAACCCTTTCTAACCCTTTCTATGCCTTTAATAGTCCAGTCTGAAATGGAGTGGTTGCACCAAGAAATCTGAGCAGAATCCGTGAGGAGCGTCACAGTGTCCGAGGCAGTAGGGGCCGTCATCGTTTACTGAGAAGGGACATGACTATACTCATGAGTACACAGTGAAGGCCAAAACACAAACCCGAGCCCAGGTCTTCTGCTGGACGCTGCCACCCATTCCAGGTTCAGCTCCTTTGCCAAAGTATCAAGGTCTTGCTCAACTTATTTTCGTTCTTCTTCTCAGGCTGTCAATAATGGATTTATATACTAAACCCAAACTCTAAGCAACTCATTTCCAAGTTACCCCATGTTTAAATGTTCAAACATTCTGCTCCTGGATGCTTCTATCCTGCTACCTACAGAAGTAAAGTTCACAGTTCTGTGCAGTCATGCACAGAATTGAGAAAGTTCTCTCCACGTTCAGCTCAGGCACCAAAGTGTATTTTATCACTGTGGATTACTTTGCATTAAACTAATTTTCAAATAATGGTTAGATTTACAATAGAGTTGGCATCCTAACAAATCATTTTAATTTAGGCAAGTAACCCATTTCAACAGTGTTTTGTTTCTAGGTCATTGAACTAAGGGACAGTATATTTTTTCCCCTGTTAACTTTGACGCACACTTCCTCATTTTTTTATGCTAATATGACAAAACAGACTACTGACTACCTCTGTGTGGGTCACTGTGATATTTTATTAAAATCTCTCACTATAATGCTCTACTTTCCAATCACACCTCACACCTTTTATTTCTCCATCTCTTTCACTCCAGTTTACCTCCACTTTGACCTCATTCCAGATTCCAGTCCCTTGACTTCATCTTCCCCAGCCTTTTATTTCTCCCTTCTCCATCCAGCCTGGGTACCCTACCCTCCCTTCTTCCTCTGTTGCGTCCACCTGGCCAACTCTGAACATGGGGGTCTCTTCTTCTTTTTTTTTTTTTTTTTACAATTAAAAGTTTTTCCATAGCTTTATTGAAATATAATTGACATATAACATTGTGTAAGTTTAAGGCGTACAACGCATTGATTTAATACACTTATATATTGCAAAATGATTACCACCATAGTGTTAGCTAATACTTTCATCCCATCACATAATTATTTCTCTTTTTGTGGTGAGAATATTTAAGATCTACTCTTTTAGCAACTTTCAAGTATACAATCCAGTATTACTAACAATAATCACCATGCTGTACATTAGATCCCCAGAACTTACTCATCTTATAATTGGACGTTTGTACCCTTTGTCCAACATCTCCCCATTCCCCCCACTCCTTAGCTCCTGGTAACCACCACTTTACTCCCTGTTTCTAGGAGTTTGGCTTTTTTAGATTCTACACGTAGGTGATATCATACAGTATTTGCCTTCCTCTGTCTGACATTTCTTTTTTTTAAATTGAGATATAATTGGCATATAACATTATATTAGTTTCAGGTGTACAACATGATTCAATATTTGTATATATTGCAAAATGATCACTACAATAAGTCTAGTTAACATCTATCACCATATATAGTTATGAAAAATTTTTTTCATGTGATGCTGACATTTCATTTAGCATAATACCCTCGAGGTTCATCCATATTGTTGCAAATGGCAGTTTTCTTCTTTCTCGTGGCTAATATTCTATTATAAATATATGTATTATAATGGATATACATATCATGATATATATCCATTATAAATAAATATATATTTATTAATAAGTAAACAAACATATCTATCTATCTATATAAAAATATATATCACATTTTTTTTATCCATTCATCCATTGATGGACACTTAGGTTGCGTCCGTGTCTTGGCTATTGTAAATAATGCTGCAATGAACATGGGAGTTCAGATATCTCTTCAAGATCCTGTTTTTGTTTCCTTTGGATATACACCCAAAAGTGGGATTGCTGGATTATATAGTAGTTCTATTTTTAATTTTTTGAGGTCTCTTCTTTCTTCTTCACAGACTCCTTTTCCTCAACTTTACTGAAGTAACTGGAGACAGGTAGAAGAGATCAATCAATCTTCCTGATGTTTGTCACTACAAATATATGGCTTTTAATTCATCTGGGCCCTGTATACCTCTTCTGTGATCCTTTTATTTTGTTTTGGTTATTGTCCTCTCCCATTGCCCTCATCAGGTATTTCAATTTTTTATTACTCTCTTCAGTCTGGGACCCAGGTTGCTACCCATGTTTCTCAGCAGAAGTCCTCACCTTCTATTCAACAGGAAAATGGGGGCCATCAGGTGTAGACAAACATCTTCAAATACTAATCTGCTCTTCCTTTCTCTTTCATGCAGGTCCTCCTCTTGTGACCCCAGAGAGGAAGGCTTGCTTCCCCCATCCCATCCAAACCTCATTTCTTGTTCTGTGGGCTTAGAACTGCCCCTCTCATCCCATCTTCTCCAAGATCTTCTGCCATTAATGACTCCCCCTCTCCCACCTGCATCATCAACTTCTGTCTACTGTTTTTGGTTTTTGTTTGTTTTTCATTCCTCTCAGCTTCTAAACCCAGGAATCTCTTTCCCTGCTCCTTTGGAAAAAACCCTTCTTCAACCCTCCTTCTCCCTCTAGCTATGGCCCGACCCCTTTCCTTTCCATACTTCTCTCAGAATTTCATGTCTCCCATTTTCTAATTTCCCTTTCGCTTTTCAGCTCACTCCCATCTGGATTCTGGCTCCACCACTCTGCTGCATTCCCATTGGCTAAGATCACCAATGTCTTCTAATTCCTGGAGTCCAGTTTTATCTAACTTTGCCTCTTTGTTGTTTAGCAATTGGAGCAATATTGACTTGACACTACATTGTGTTAAAAGGGTATTTGGACAGGGAACCAAAACCCTAGGACTTCTCAGGCCTAACATCAACCTATATAAGGTCCCAGGGGAAGGTCCCTGGGCTGGGCATTGCTGAGCCCCCTTTTGGCCTGAGATAGTCAGGTCGAGACAACTTTAGACCAAAACAACTGGTGAGTCTTCCCCTGTGTTTTTCTGCTCCCCTAGGCCCAGGAATGGGGAAATTGGGATCAAGAGGAAGGCTGATGAGAAAGACCAGTGAAGAGGCTTGTTCAAATAATCTAAGGAGAAAAAAAAGGATAAAGGCCTTAACTAAGACAGTTGGCAATGGAGAGAGCCACTCTGTGAGAAGTCTGAGGTAAAACTGATGGAATTGTTGGATTAGGGAGATGAGAAAGAGAGGTCTTGGGGATGACTTCTGAGTTTCTAGCCTAGAAGACAAAGGTATGGTGTCTTCATATTAATTGAAAGAGAATATAAAAAGAACTTCTGAGAAGGTGAAAAAAGTTTCTAAAATTCTGCTTGTGATTAATTTAGCTTAGAAAAAAGAGACATGTATATGAAATTTGTTGAGAGTAGATGGTGTGAGAATGTTTTAATTTAGAATATATAGGGATTAGAGGTAACTTTGTATAGATCATGAGGTCTTTTTAAAAAAAAGTCTTTGAGATCTAGCTAAAATTTGTCTTCTTAAGCAAGATAAAGCTGTTGAACTGATAACTAATTAGGTCTTTGTTTCTCCAAGAGGGTTTTAGGATTAAATGAACCAAAGATAAAGAAACCTGAATCTCTGACTTGCCCTGGCAGTAGGGTCAGGATTGGGGGTTACCAACACTGCAGCAGCCATTTGCAGGTGAGAACTCCCAGATAATGCAAGTATCTTGTCCCAGGATCAGGGAGGGGAACATGCTGTGCAGGGGGTAAGGGGGGAAAAAAGAAGGATCATTGGTATCACTTCTATATTTGTCCCCTGTATGCTATCGTTAGGTGTTTTTGCTCGCTTTTTTAGGTACCTGGATTTGAAAGATCAATAATGTCGGACCAGATATGGGGGTTGGGTTAGTTAAGGAAGATGGGCAAAGGCTGTCTTCAGTTCTTCTGAGACACTGGAACAGGGGCAAATGGGGAGGGGAGCATAATATGGGCAGTTCTGTTTGTGTTGAGAAGGACTTTTGTGTAGATTGTCCAATGGGAGTTGGAAATATGAACCCAGAACTAGGTATTTGAACTACTGACTGAGAAGTGGCTGATGAAGGCCTTGGGGTGGAAGGTGGTGGACAGGATCTCCTGAGGGGGGCACAAAGAATGAGAAGTAAGTGGGCCATAGATGGAATCTCTGCTGATCCGATAGTTACAAGACATGCTAAGTCAAAGGAATCTGAAAAGAGACTAAAATCAAACGTTCAGAGATATAGGAATAATTATATTTATTCTTTAAAAAATGCACACAAAATGTTAAGGATGTTTCACTTTACAATAGCTGGACCCTTTATTTCTTGTCATACTATATGCCTAACATAATAAAGCCCCATATAGAGATATTTTTTTCAGCAAGGATCAACAACACTCTTCTTAGAAAAATAAAACTTTATTATGACATCACTGCTATATACAGACGGTCCCAGACTTACGATGTTTCGGCTTATGGTTTTTCTATGTTATGATGGTGCGAAAGCAATATGCGCTCAATAGAAACCGGACTTAAAACTTGGAATTTTGATCTTTTCCTGGGCTAGTGATATGCGGTACAATACTCTCCAGTGATACCGGGCAGCGGCAGCGAGCACAGCTCCCAGTCAGCCAAGTGCCCATGAGGGTGAATGACTGCTGCTCTTACAGCCATTCTGCACCCACACGACCATTCTGTCTGTCACTTTCAGTGCGGTGTTCAATAAATTACATGAGATATCCAACATTTTAGTAGAAAATAGGCTCTGTGTTAGATGATTCTGCACAACTGTAGGCTAATGTAAGTGTTCTGAGCATGTTTAAGGTAGGTTAGGCTAAGCTATGATGTTCGGCAGGTCAGGTGTATTAAACGCATTTTCAACTTAAGGTTTATCAGGATGTAACCCCATCGTAAGTCCAGGAAGATCTGTGTAGCTGTACTTTTCACCTCAAGCTGGTTTAGTTCTTTGAAGAAAGTCTTAATGACTAGAATTGTTTAGATCACAGGACAAGAAAACTAGTCTATCAAATTCAGTAAAAAATATTTCAGGACATCTATATTTTTAGACTACACTAAAACTGTCTTAGAAAATTATTTACAACTTCATCATAGTATAAACACTCAACTTTAAAATAAATCTCTGAATTTTATACAAAAATATTCTAAAGTACAAATATAAATTAAACACTGAATAAAACATTCACCATGTCCAGTTATTATTAAGAATATATTTTTAGGTGGTAAAATTTAAAGTGATAACCACAAAACAGTTTCATTAATCATTCATAATTTTATATGTTATAGTAGTAATCATAAGGTCTAGAGTTTCATTATAAAATTTTCATTTTTACTTAAGCAAGATGCACAATTTCCTACAGAGATCCCTCCTGTCTTTAGCTCATGTAAAAAGATAAAGTAATAAAAACTTCTTAGTCAAAAGTTGACATGCCATGTAAAATATATAAATGGTAAAATTTTCAAAAACTCATCTTTAGCTGATTCCTTTTCAAAAGGAAATAGTCATATGTTGTACACAAGACAAAAAACACACTGCTACAGGGTATCTACTCAATCTAAAAATAATGTTCCCAAACTTTAGAAAATGTTAAGTACCAAATCTTCTTTAAAAGCCATTGTTTTGGGGCCAGCCCTGTGGCATAGAGGTTATGTTCATGTGCTCTGCTTTGGCAGCCCAGGGTTTGTGGGTTTGGATCCTGGGTGCGGACCTACACACTGCTCATCAAGCCATGCTGTGGTGGCGTCCCACATAGAAGAACTAGAACAACTTACTACTAGGATATACAACTGTGTACTGGGACTTTGGGGAGGAAAAAAAAAAACATGCCTTAAAAAAAAAAGCCTTTGTTTTATAAATAACTATGAACAGAACAAAACATTTGCATTTAAATAATTTTGGTATGAAATATCTTTGGAATAATATAAGAAGCATCTTGCCAAGAGGCATCATTTTGCTGTGTAAAAAATAAGCATGGCTCATTGTTTAATAATTTACCCCAAATGCTACAAATGACTGTTTTAAAACAATGCTGATATTATTCATAGCTTTTACCTTGAGGTACTCATTTTGCATTTGGCTGGATGTTCTTAAAAATTAAAAGGTAGATGCGTGACCTAGTAATATGCTAATTTTAATTTTCTAAGAAGTTGTGTTAAAATGCCATTAAAATATACACATCCTAGTTACCAACCACATTCTTACAGAGACAATGCATGTTAAATTTGCTACCCTACGAACAACTGGACTTTTCTTCTAGCTTTGCTTCCTCTCCATTCTGTTAAGCAGAGTTATACACATGGCATTCCGAGGGGCATTCATTGTGGATACCAGAATAACAATAAGAACTGAACGTGTCCTTAAGGCTTCTACTTTGGAACAGAGTCAATACTGACACTGGGAAAATTTTAAATGGCTCACTTTTCCTAACACCTTAGTGCAAATCAGCAAACTTTCAGAAGAATTTAGTCTTGGAAAGAAGGAAGCATAATCTCATCTTCATTCGCTCCTTGTTCATATCGAACTGAAGAGAAGCGAGCCCAGTGCAAATGGTTCTTCTGCAGGAGGAACCAGATCAGTCCACTGATGAGAGCTAAAATGCTCAGCACGGCAACTGTGATAGCCACTGCTCTGTAATCGGGGCCTGGAAGAGGGAGAGCATTGACATTGGGGAGAGAATATAGAAGGGATCACTATTGATTTTCTTCTTTAGGCTGTGTGTCATGTACATAAACCCTGTACAAATTAGATACAATAAGTTCCTGACTGTTCCATAGCATTAACACAGAATTCAAACTCACCATCCAACACGTAAGTGCTTTCTTTTCATATTTAACTGTTTTCCTTTTTGTTCAAATCCTCTTCACTGCTAGGGCAATTTTCTTTCAAAGAAATTACAGCACTATCATGATCCTCACTTTCCCTTCCCATCACCCTTTTGAGAATACAACTCTCAACATATTACCTTACTTTGATAGCAAATTGCTAAAAGCTGTAAATTTCTGTGTTTGACTTATCTAGGGCCAAATAAAGTATTATTTGCTTTAAAATGCTTTAGGCCTTTAGGATGACCTCATTTAGTTTCTAGTTATTCAATTTCAAATGCTGTCCCAGGCTCCTTCTCTGCCTGCTGTCCAGATGGCCCCATCTCTATGCTGACCTCCGTTCTCTCTCGTATGTCTGGCAGCATACTAGACATTCCCTATGGATATCTCATCACATGGATAGCTCAAAATGCCAAAACAGAACTCTTGGTTCATACCACCTTGACCCTGCTCCCACTCACCCCCAAAAATCTCCCAATTGCTTTCCATTCCACTCAGAATAGAAGCCGAACTCTTGACCCTTGCTTCCAGAGCCTAGGTGTCTGGCACCTGCACACCTTCCTGGTCTTCCTGAGTGCTCATCAAGCTCGTGCGGCCTTAGGCTCTTTGATCCAACTGGTACCTCTTCCTGGGGTGCCTCTTCCCTAGTCTTTGCTTAACTGGCCTTTCAGATCTCAGCTTCATTGTGTCCGCTCTTAGATGTCTTCCATGATAACCCAGTCTTGAGCAGCCACCCCCCTAGTCTCGATCACACAGAGTTTATAACTATTAGATATTTTCCTCGCTTTAAAAAATGGACCTGCTTGGTTACTTATTATCTGTCTTCCTCTACTAGATTGTAAGCTCTGTGAGAAAAGTATCTTATTTGTCTTGTTCACAGGTGCACCCCAGCACACAGAAAAGGGCATGACATATAGGAGACACACTAAATATTTGCCGAATCAATGTGTGATTATATAGATAACAATCACCTAGAATTGGGGTTTTATCTTTAAAATTTGTACATGGAAATGGCCATGTTTATGCTTGATCTTTAAAAATGTTGCTGTGAAAAATTTAGGCTCTTTCTGTAGAAATGAAGTTATGTAAGATAAGATTTGTACAGTTATTTTATGTATCAATTCACAATGATAAACAAGTTCAAATTATGATTTCCTACAGATACCCACGACATTTTAAGTAATTAAATCCAGTTTTGCATTGTTGTGAGGTTAATCATGAGTTTTACAGGAATGAGGAGAAAGGAAACAAACTAACTGAGGAATTAGACTTTGAGCTTTTACATATTCAAACTGTAGAATAAAATATACCTTAAGAACATTTTCAAGGAAACGAACTCCCTAATACTCTGGCAGCTTCCATTTTTCTTAGGAAAGAATTACACAAAGTTTAGACTCTTCAGTAATTTCCTCTGGGAGTCCTAGACATCTTGCGCATTTACTGTCTTTTGTAATCTATTTTTCTGAGGGAAAGAATCTCTATGACTTAATCAAGATTTTTTTGATATACTTTAAGGATTAAATACTTTAGAACCAAGTACAAAACTCTGCATATAATTGAGTCATACATTTATTTCCTGACCTGTTCTGAAAAACATTCCTTAAAGACAGGTTACACACTTACCCAGAGGAGCTTTGCAGACAACTCTTCCGTAGCCATTCAAACATTCAACTTTTATCCAAGTTTCATTTGAAGCTAACAAAATGCTACATTTTCCAACACCACTCTTATTTTTATTTGCCCATTTGACAAATGTCACTTTTGATCCATCTAACCAATTCCAAGACTGATCTAAAGAAAGAAATTAAGTACAGCTATGTTTATTGCAACTGAATTACTAAGATAAAAAGGCATGTAGCTCATACAACTCATTTACTTAGACTTGTGCTATGCCACTATTTAAAATGAAATGTATTAAAAGTGAAAAAAAACAAACATCAGTTGCACCTGTCACATTTATTTTCAGTTATTTTATTGAAATCATAAAGGTTTATAGCATTGTGTAATTCCGACTATACCTTATTACTTATCAATTTCTGTATAGACTGCATCGTGTCCACCACCAGTAGTCTAATTTTTATCTGTCACCATATATATGTGCCCCTTTTCCCCTTCTGCCCACCCCCCAATACCCTTCTCCTCTGGTAACCACGAATCTGTTCTCTTTATCCATGTGGCACTTGTCACATTTCAAATCCTCAATAGCCATATGTGGCTAATGACTACTACATTGGTCAGTGCAGATATAGAATAATTTCATCTTTGCAGAAAGTTCCATTAGCGCTGATATAGAATGTGGCATTTGGATTCAAGTGCAGAATGCTTGCACATTTATTGTGTGAGGGATATATTTCTAAGGGCTGCTCTCCGCCTCCCTCCCGTCCTCCAATTAAAAAACTCATATCATTAAAGATGTACTGGTGGGGAGGAAGGATCCCGGAGGGTCTTCCCCACTATGACTCCATTTTTGTTTTACAGCTGATGCAGCACCACCTTGTGGTGACAGTGTGAACAGAATTTACAATTCAATTAGACGGCCAACTTTGAATCCATTCACTTTTTGACAAGTACTTAATATTTTGGAATTCAAATTTATTTTAATTATTTAGAATTCAACTTTGCATAAAATATGATAAAGACTTCCTGTCCTTCTCTCAAATTTGTACTAATTCATTCTTTATCAATTCCAAGTTCACTCAAACCTTATATCTATTATTCTGTATTGAAAAATTCTTCCACAAATCTTTTTGAATCAATTCCCTGCAATTTTACTTAGCTAGTTTGGAAAAAAAAAATCACGATAAAGACTTAATTTTGCTCTATGGTAAAAATGTTTCAAGAGGGAAGGGACTGACAAGAAGAGAACTTTCTGAATAACAGAGTTATAAGCCTGAAAAACACAGGGTGATAGACACTAGAACTCTAAGGGAAGTAAGTGATGCTTCCTTGTGGGGACACAGGAAATACAGATACTATTGCAGCAGAAAAAAATATCCTGTTTATACAAGCATCTTAAGTCTCTAGAACAATCCCAGTTGATTTAACTTGATTTTTATTTCATTAGTGTTTCCATCGTTATTAATAAGTCACTCACTTATTCATTAGGAATTAGAAGCCTCCCAAAGAGCTAGCAGACCTAGCTTATTCATCAACAAGAAGCATCTGAATTGGCCATCACTCAACATTCTTTAGAAAGGCTGCCTTGGTATTTAGGACAAGTTAGAACTCTCTTCCCACAGTGTACACACAGGATGTCCCTTACCAGCAGAATGTTGAGCTAATCCAAGCCAAACTCTCATGGTAATATTATTATTTTCCCTCATCAGTCTGCTCACGAAGGTATTCTCGTCTTCATCTTCTATGGTAACAATATTTGCGGAATGATCTGTTGAAGGAAAACAAACCCCAAATGAATCAGCTTTATGCAAACTAGGGAAGTGTTTTATTTTCGAGCAGCCATTTGAAAAAAACCTATCATGATCAAGATCATTGAGAAATTCAAACTTGACACATAAATGTTTTTGAAATCTGGTATTTATGTCACACATTAAAAAGTATAACATTGATAACTTCTAGATTGAAACTTCGTACATAAAAATTCTGTTTCTTCAAAATGTTTACCTAGTGATATCTTTGATCTTGGAACCGCCTATCCCATGAGACCTCTGTGAGTGAACAACTAGTCATAAGGAGCGGAGTATGTGAGGGTGGAAATACGGGCTCCCCGATAGATTTTAAGCACTCTCTCTTCAACAACTATTTCTGTATAATGCCTCAGCTTTAAATTTGCTACTGTTAAAATGAAAATAAAAGCAAATAGGCTTGCAATATGGGAGAGAATTAGCCTTCCTTTTAATATTATCTTATACGTAAGAGTACTTGGTCATGCCCATTGTAAGTTCCTAAATATGGCATGGAATTGAATAAATGAGTATTCAATTGCGTATTCACATGTGGGTCGTCCCAAACCCACAGAGAAGACAGTGTTATTACCAGCATCAGGCAAGGGATAGAAATAAAATAATAACTAGACTGGGAAATCTATCCTCAATGGAATCGAATAGTCTCCAACGGCAACAAGCTTCTCCAGACTTGAACTAAACGCATTTCTTCCGCAGAGGAGGGTATTTACAGAACGGCGAAGGAAAGCCTTACTCCTTCATTGATCACCACAGGGTGCAGGTAGTTAATGTGTTACCTTGTTTAATGTTCCATAACTCTGGGGAGGAAGGGATTAGCACTATTTTACAGATGAGGAAACTGAGGCTCAAGGAGGTTCAGTAAATTGTTCAGGTTTACACAGCTAGCCAGGTAGAGAATTAGCAAGTCAACCTCAGTCTTTCTAGTAATAAGAATAGTTTTGAATGCTCACTATCTGCAGGGCACTGTGCTATATTGGCATGCATTATCTCATTTCATTCATTCCTACAACAACCCAACCTTTACTCAACCTTTGAAGTAAGGACTCCTTTCATTCTCACTGTTCTGATGAGAAAAGAGAAACAATTGTGTAACTTCTACAATATCACTCCGCTTGTAAGTGTAGCAGCTGGGATTTGAACCCAGACCTGTCTGCCTCCAAGGCTTAAGTGCTTAACCCCAACACTATCATGACAGGAAACCCTTCTATTTTCTCCTTTAGGAGCAAAAGGCTTCTGACTTTCAGAGCATATCTATGTATAGCTCGCAGTAGTTCCCATCATGAGTATATGTATATACATGTATAACACACAACAGCTCCCACACAAAAGCTCCCACCATGTAAGCAAGCAGTAACAAGGAGATTTTTAAATCAGTCTAGTGTCTCCACACAGTTAGCAAAATAAATGAGATAAGTGCCATCTGCCTGGCTAAACTGCTACCCAAGGACGCAGGTCTTTGAAATACTCTAGGTGGTCTTCCTAGAAGTCATTTCACAGTTTGACTAAAGGCTAAATTTATCATGGGAGAGAGTCAATCATTGCTGCTCTTTCTAAAATATATAAATCTGAAGACGAAAAGTTCTGTTCCTTATGGTGATCAGCGGCTGTGGGCCATTGCTATCGTAGAATGAATGAACAACCCATGCTTCTCTGATTTTGTTACCCTGGTCAGGCTAAGCATACATATTAATAACTAAGTAATGGAAAATATACGATTTTGTATTTACTACTTAACCAACTTTACAAAAATTTACCTTTTAATCTCTTCATCTAAGCATATCTACCTATGTTTAAAACTGTTTCATTTGTCATTATTTTCACATAACAGTTCACTTAGCAATTTTTTCTTTTCTTTTTTCTTGTTTTTTGCTGAGGAAGATTTGCCCTGAGCTAACATCTGTTGCCAATCTTCCTCTTTTTGTTTGAGGAAGATTCACCCTGAGCTAACATCTGTGCCCATCTTACTCTATTTTGTATGTGGGTCACCACCACAGCAGGCCACCAACGAGTAGTGTAGGTCCATGCCTGGGAACTGAACACAGGCTGCTGAAGTGGAGTGTGCTGAACTTAACCAGTAGGCCATGGGGCCAGCCCCCAGCAATTTTTTATCATATGTCTTCCAACATACCTTTATTTTCCATTTACTTATTCTTACATTGAACATTTTTTGTTTTTGAGGAAGACTGGCCCTGAGCTAACATCCGTGCCCACCTTCCTCTACTTATATGTGGGATGCCTGCCACAGCATGGCTTGACAAGTGGTGGGTAGGTCCACACCCAGGATCTGAACCAGCAAACCCCAAGCCGCCAAAGCGGAATGTGCAAACTTAACTGCTGTACCACTGGGCTGGCCCCTTACATTGAACATTTTTAATGGCTATTCCAATATTCCATTGAGCTCATATATCATAAAATCTTAGCCATTTCCCCACCACTGGGCAATTAGGTTACAGTGTTATTATAAATAGTGAGTGCTCAAAAATATTTTCAAAGATATAACCATTATTTCAAATTACTTCCTTAAGAAAAATTCCAATGATTAAATTATTGAGTCAAAGAAAATCAACAAATTTTAACTCACCAAGTTTTGAACAAAACTGTTTGGCTTCTGAGAAACTGTGCAATGCCTGGTCAGATGCATAACAGTGGTCCCTGTACTGGATCCACTGTGACGCATTCCCTTTTACTGCTGGACATCTTGATGAGGATGTATGAGAGGACGCCTCTTTAGCTATAAAAATGTTAGACACAATTGTAAAAATGCACAGAAAAAATGACTGGCTTTAAAACCTCATTAAATGTTCCTTTTTGAAACTGGTTCCTGTAGGTAAGAACATTCAACTCAATACACACACCAGAGAAAGCCACAGCCCAATCCTAAGAGTATACATTCTAATGAGCTTTTTGGAATACCATTTTTAAAACCTAAGAGGATAGAGGAAAGTACTTAGCCCTCTAAGATGGATTTAGACTAAAGTAAAAACAATTGGAAAGACAGAATAGGAAAAGAAACAAAGACAGGCTGGGCAGGCCTGTAACTACTTTGAAATAATAATTGAAATTCTTTCTTTCTCTAGAGTCCTTTTTCATTTTGATTATATAAACCTAGTTTTACCTTGCCACATAAAGAACGTTTAAAAACCACACCCACAAGTGAAAATTTGGTAATTGGTTTACAAAGGGCAGTATATCAGCACAGCAGAATCTGTCTCGAACAAAAAAAGACTGGGTGTGGCTTCTCAGCTCTTAAAAATTCCCCTGGAATTTAACTGTTCCATTTAAACTGTTTGATTTTTAATTGTGCTGTGTAACACAAGAAGCCTGTATCCCTTAACACCTATCAATTCTAAAAGAAGAGAGTATAACAACCGGAAAGTAAATTATCCACATCCCATTGATGAGGTACAGATTATCTGAATCAAAACTCTGACCCGGTATGGTCCGTAACCTCATCCCAAACTATTGCTTTGTACACGTCATGTATGTTCTGCACATCCTTCAGTAATAGAAGGCTTCTCCGGCTTTTTTCTCCATGTCTCAGTTTAGTAGATTTCTTCTTACTTGTTGTCCCTGTGATTCCAGAAGAATGGCTGCTGCTGTCTCCTTCTTCACCCAGGGACTTTGTGATGGCTCTTAATTCCTTCTCTGCTTCTCTATCTTCTTTGTCTCCAGTTGGGCTTGATCTTTTTTGAACTTTAGTTGTCTGATTGGCTTTTGCCCCCATTCTTCCCACTAATGCTAATAGTTTGAGCTCTAAGCGTTCCTTCAGTTTGACAGGTAACAACTCCTAGGTAGGTTTCCCCCTTGCTGATGATCAAAACTCATTTTCCAAATTCATCTGTAAAGTCTGTAAGACTTGTGACAACTATTCATTAATACTGCTGGTGGAGGGAGACATTACTAGTAAGTTCTTGCTTTTACTACCTTGTGAAAATGGCTGCTTTGCCAAAAATATACTGCTGACTACTCCAGCATTGCACAAGGCAATGAAGTGTGTTACTTCATTAGATGCAAAATATGTTGAACATTGGCTACCAGTGCATGGCTAGGACTGCTGGACTTTTCTGAATGGCTGGGATTTTTTTTTAAAATTCATCTTCTATTTGGGATATATGGAAATGCCTTATCTTCAAAGTCTATTTGTTTCTAATTCAGTCCGCAACTGGGCTGTCTTATGCTTGCACACACTTTCTTTCTTTACTGTTCTTCATGGAGTTTTGCTTCCAACTCTTGCATTTTTTCTGCAAGGGCCAAGTTTGTTATATTCCTGTTCAAGAAGGCTCAATTTTTTTTTACTGTGGTAAAATACACATAACATAAAATTTACCATCATAACTATTTTTAAGTTTACACTTCTGTGGCATTAAGTACATTCACATTATTCTGCAACCGTCACCACCATCCATCTCCAGAACTTTTTTGTCTTACAAAACTGAAACTCTGTACTCATTAAATAGTAACTTCCCACTGCTCTCTCCCCCAGCCAGCAACCACCAGGATACTTTCTGTCTCTATGAATTTGAGTACTCTAGGTACCTCATATAAGTGGAATCATACAGTATTTGTCCTTTTTGACTGACATTTCACTTAACATGATGTCTTCAAGGTTCATCCATTTATATTACATGTCAGAATTTCCTTCCTCTTTTAAGGCTGAATAATATTCCATAGCATATACCCCATTTTGCTTATCCAGTTAAGAGGAGGTGATACAAGTATGGGCCTTAAATCCAATGACTGGTGTCCTTACAAGAAGAGAGACACAGTCAAACAGAGGAAGAAGGGCATTTGACCAGAGAGGCAGAGATTCCAGTGATGCAGCTACAAGCCAAGGATTGCCAGCATCACCAGAAGGTGAGAGACAGGCACGAAACAGATTCTTCTCAGAGCCTTCAGAAAGAACCAACTCTGCTGCCGTGTTTTCAGACTTCTGACTTGTCAATAGACACTTTGATTGCTTCCACCTTTTGATTATTGTGAAGAATGCTGCTATGAACATGGTTGTACAAATATCTATTCGAGTTCCTGCTTTCACTTCTTTTGGGTTTACATCCAGAAGTGGAATTGCTGGATCATATGATAATTCCATGTTAGGCATTTTGAGGAATCACCATACCATTTTTCACAGTGGCTACATACCACTTTATATTCCCACAAGCAATACATAGGGTTCCAATTTCTCCCCATGCTCACCAATATTTGTTATTTTCTTTTTTTGAAGATCCAGCTTTTGAAGTTTGTTCTTATCTTAGTTTCCCAGGGCTTCCATAATAAATTACCACAAACTTGGTGGCTTAAAACAACAGACGTTTATTTGCTCACAGTTCTGGAGGCCAGAAGTCTGAAAACACGGCAGCAGAGTTGGTTCTTTCTGAAGGCTCTGAGAAGAATCTGTTTCGTGCCTGTCTCTCACCTTCTGGTGATGCTGGCAATCCTTGGCTTGTAGCTGCATCACTGGAATCTCTGCCTCTCTGGTCAAATGCCCTTCTTCCTCTGTTTGACTGTGTCTCTCTTCTTGTAAGGACACCAGTCATTGGATTTAAGGCCCATACTTGTATCACCTCCTCTTAACTAATTACACCTACAAAGCTCACCTCCTGAGCTTCTAAGTGGACATGAATTTTGGGGGACACTATTCAACCCAATGCAGCGCTGAATTTGTGTGTGATCATGTTGTCATTCTCCTCCATCCTGTAAAGTCTGTTTCTCTAACACAGCCGTCCTCTCCATTTCTGCATGCTTTGTCATATTTCTCATGTATTCCAATTGATTTTCCAGAAGATTACATTTATTTTCTGTATCTAACAACTGAGATGTCAGTTCTTGATTGTACCTTTATTTCTCATTCTTTATATCATTCTCCCTTTCTTGTATTCACTCATTTCTCTAGATAAGGTTTTCACATTTTCTTCTGCCTGAGTCTGTTCGATGCTAAATGTTGAATCTTCTCTTGAGGATTCTTTTTTTTTTTTCCTGCTTTTCCTCCCCAAATCCCCCCAGTACATAATTGTATATTTTAGTTGTGGGTCCTTCTCGTTGTGGCAGGAGGGACGCCACCTCAGCGTGGCCTGACAAGTAGTGCCATGTCTGCGCCTAGGATCCGAACCAGCAAAACCCTGGGCTGCTGAAGTGGAGCCCGTGAACTTAACCACTTGGCCACGGGGCCGGCCCCTTGAGGATTCTTCAGAGCAGAAAACATGGCAAGCACTGAGAACCAGAGCTTCAGTGACCAAGGCCGCTACCATCTCCTGGCCTGCCCAAGCAGCCTCTGCAGCTCCTGGGAGCCCAGCTTCTTGTGCTCTTCCCCAGGGTTCACGCTCCGCCCACCGAGGATGAGCGCAAGTCCAGCCTCTGATGGAAGGGGCTCTTTCTTTAAATTTTAAGGATCATGTAAGTTTGGAAAATGCTTAGTTACACCAAGTTACATAGACTTGTTCACTATAGACACTCTCAGAGCCATCAATATGGTAAATCACCTGAGGTATTTCCAATATTTATGCTGTGGAATCCTTTTTTAAAAGGAGCATCTCAGCTTTTGAAAAACATTGCTAAGTGAAATTAAAATTCAAAAATCTAGAGTAAACTTACCCAGTGATAGAACAACTGAAAGTGTTTGGGAACAAGTTCTCTGAATGGGTATATCAAATTTGTTTATCTTCACAATGTATAAAATTATTTTTACAGGACTTTTGAGTAAACCTTATTTAAAAATCTATTAAAATTCCTTTGCATATTTATCATGTACATAAAACAAAGTGTCATATTTTAGTAAATATATAGTTATTCAAAATCAAGCCTTACATTTCTTAGGTTTATAACAAATAGCACCATCTGTAACAGAGTTGCATTTTTCATGTTTCCAAATTCCATTTGGATCCAAGATAACACAATTTCCAGCAGATTTTTTCTCTTTCCATGGGATGTAGTCAAATGCACTGCCATCAGACCATTCAAAACTTGATTCACTTCCCTGTTTTAACAATAATAGAGATAACCTGAATCCAGATGTGTGACTTCAAAAAGAACATTAAGAACATGCATACTTTATGAAATATTGGAATGGAGTGTTAATTACTTGCTTACAAGTGTTGTGGGTCCGGACCTACTTGTAAAATCAGGGATTTACTTTTGATGCCTTGATTTGAGACATCGCTCTGGCACGATGTAAGTAGGACTTTAAATTTAGAGACAGAGTTACTGTACCTTGTCTCTAGATTTATTTTTTTTAAAGGATGAGTTTATATAACACTTGAAATTAAATGATGTGCAAATGGCTTCCATTTGTCACAATTACAGATTTATGATCCCAACCTTCATATTATTCTGAATATTGTTTTTTATATTTTATAGTTTTGTGGTTTGTGTCTCTGGCTACATTTTTTCACATTACAGAAGCCATCAAGCAGCAAAGAGCTGGAAGAGGAAAATATTTATTAAGAAGGTCATATGGGAAGATTATTTTTGATTTTTCCTTGATTTTATAATCCTAATTTTCCATCCTTTCTTTTATCTTCCCCACTTTGTTCTAAAGATTATTAAAATTAGGCCTTCAATTCTAATCTCAATAGATGTCTATTTTCTGTATATTAAACACTATTACAGGTAGATGAATATACTAATTAATAGGACTCAAAGAGTGGCACAAAGACAAGTTTACCAGCAAAAGATTATTCTCAAATAGTGCTAATTTCTAGGGGGAACGTGGGAAGAAAATATACGTTCTTTTAGTCCTAACATTAAGAATTTTACTTGGCATTTTACATAAATTTTTGTTAATTTTGACTATCATCCTATATTAAGGAAAATATTATCATCCCCATTTTACAGATGAGGAAATGAGACTGCAAAGGTTAGATAACTTGCTCACGATCACCCAATATGTGAATGGAAGGCCCAGCAGTAGTACTAGAACTCAGGTTTTTCTGATTCTGTGCTATTTCCTTTTCACCAGCTTTCCAGTTGGTCTGCCTCAAATAGGTTATAGAGGTGTTGTTGAGATATTTATCTGCTGGGCCCTTGGGATGGCCTGGCAGTGTCTAGAGTAGCTGCAGTACCATCCATTGGCCCAAGTGCACTCTACAAATATAATTTTCTATTTGTTCTATGCTGTGAAAAGATAAGAAAGCACTATGCTACGCAAATTGAGTCCCGGGATTAATCTGATATTAGACTTTGAATTAATATTTTATGCTCAAATTTCCAATCCTCTAACATATTTGGAAAGTTTCTGGAAAACAAAACAAGACTTACATCATGACTTGAGAGGCCAACCCATAGTGGAAATCCATCACGCTTTACGATATCTTCCAGAAAGAGCTGGCCATTTTGGTCATGAACACTTGCCAAATGACCTCCACTCTGGGAACAGGTGTTTAATGCTTCATACCATGTCATCTTTTTTTGAATAACATTGTAAATACCATCTTCATATGGGATAAACTGTGGCAGAGTAGTATTATATTCTTCCTTGTATTCAACTATAATATTTAAATTAAAAGTGTTAGTTATTAAATTTAAATTATTTAGAATACATATTTTGGGTAAGACTGGAATGCAATCATTTTAAAAGTTAAATAAACTGGGTTTCTTATTAATAAGGGAGGTCAAATGCATACTTTATTTTTCTTATTGCCATGGCACATATAATAGGCTCTTAAACATTACAGTTGTCTGGCTGATTAAAAAAGGGCACAGACATTGTCTTTCATTTAAGGAGCTCACATAGTAGTTGGGGACAGAAAACAACACCTGAAATGAGGTCAAAACAATGAACCACTAGAATACATGTGAGTAACTAGAGAAGGAGAGATTCATCTGTTAAGGGAGTCAGAAAGCCTGTTGATAAACTAGGTCTCCAGAGATTAGGTAGGTGAATTTAGGACTAAAAAGAAATAAGGTAAGCAGAAAGTAAGCTAAAAACAAAAGCAAACAACAAAACCACAACCATGAGGGTATTTCAAAGGGACACAGCAGCCCAGTGAAAGAGCTCCCAATGGCCAAAGCTGCAACAATGTGAGCAAAATGTTAAATAATGCAGTATCTTAGATTACAACCCAAAGTATAGAACAAATAACCATGAGCTCATACTGATATAAATGAACGGCTGAATAAATTTAAGAATGAGGGAGAATAGACAAATCTCCTGGGCAGTAGAATTCCAAATATGTACATAGATACTCTCTGCTCGGGGAGGTTGAGAGTAACTCTCCACTCCGTAAGTGCAGACCGAGGATAGTGACTTCCCTTCAAAGAGTACAGTACAGAAAGGGGGAAAAAAGAGTGACTTTGCGGTGGAGAAAGATGAGAAACAATACCAAGTCAAAATCCACCGTGATAAGTCATGTTGACAGCATATACCCTTCATATCATGTGACGAGAATGACACTTTACGTCTGTGGTTTTCCCCTACACCTCAAACCCCAGTTTAATGAGAAAAACATTAGCGAACCCAAATTGAGGGACATACTACAAAATACATGACCAGTGCTCCTCAAAACTGTTTAGGTCATCAAAAGCAAGAAAAGTCTGAGAAACTATCACAGCCAAGAGGAACCTAAGGTGACATGATGACTAAATGTAATGTGGTACCCGGATGGAATCCTGAACGGAAAAAGAATATTAAGTAAAAACTAAGGAAATCTGAATCATGTACGGACTTTAGTTAATAATAATCTATCAATATTGGTTTATTAGTTGTGACAAATGTACTACCTTAATGTAAGATGTCAACAATAGGGGAAACTGGTTACGGTGTATATGAGAACTCTCTGTCCTATCTTTACAATTTTTCTGTAAATCTAAAACTATTCTAAAATGAAAAGTTTATTAAAAATGTAAAAAAAAAAAAAGAAAGAAGGTAGCAGACTTCTTGGCAGGAAAAAAACATAAAAAAAGGTGCAGATGAGGATGGGCATATACTGTAGATGGGACAATTGAGATCAGTCTGACAGAAAAAGATCTTTACTGAGCTAAGAATAGGAAAAAACGGGGGCTGGGAGAAAGCCTAGAATTTTAGAATAGACCCTGGTTTCTAAAGAGTCTCAAAGCTTACATGGACTCAGAGGAACTGATAATAGGGACTCCCTGGAGATTGCTGACGGAAACGCCGCTGCAGGAAGTTACTCTGCAGCACAGTGAAGGCAGGAGATCAGCCTGGATGTGACTGTGACAGGCTCCGGGCTAGCAGAGGGCTTAGAGCAGAGGGGCTGTAATAACAATTTTTAAGCTGTGCAAAATTTAAAACTGACATATGTTTAAAATTAGATTTATTTAAGGAATTAGGCAAAGTTGAGAGACATTCATTTTTAGCCTAGAATGTCAAAACTCTACCCAAAAACATTTTCTTATTTATAAGAATCTTAGCCATCCTTTAAGGCTTGACCAAGTTTTATCTCCTCTCAATGCATTCTTTGTTTTCATTATTCCTGTTTTCATTGATCTCTTGACTTCCTCCAAATTTAAGCCTGTACCAAATAACATAAGACTAACCTACATAAAGCAATGATAAATAATTTAATGTTGGCTCCTCAAATGCATTTCACTCCTTGGGATCAAGGCCATGACACCAGAGACCATATCTTGTCCTTCCTCCCTAACCTTTGCAGCACATCTCATAGGACTGAATGCAGAGGGGGCACTCAAAAGACAACTGCATGATTCCCACGAGTGAAGCTAACGGCTTTATAGTCTCTTTCCCCAGAGTGGAAACTCTACATTAGCATACTTACCCATTTCAATTTTACAAGCAAGAATGCTGCGCTGTTGAAAATAAAGTATTTCTTCAATAACTTTAAAAGTCTGAATATCCCAGAAGCCATCAGTATTCAAGCCAGCAAAAAACTTGCCATTTTTTATATCTGGTCTTCCCTCTCTCCAGTGTGTATATGACAGCTTGGTCTTATCAGACCACATGAGAGAACCATCTAGAGAAGAAACATATTTTTCTATGCTTAGAGATTAAATCAAAACTTGAATTACAGTTATGAGGTTACTATTTCAAACTCAACTAATTTTCTTCTAAAAGGTTGTATGATTATGTGTATCCCTCTAAAATATTTATTGATTATAACATTAAATCATGCTTACTTTTAATTTGGAAAGTACAAATTATAAAAATGAAAACTGAAATTTACTTATAATTCCACCATCCTGCTATAACTTTATATTTTGTTATTTTTTCATCAAATATTCATTTCTCCTATATATATGTTTAATTGAAATGGAAATGAACATAACTATTCTATAAAAAGTAATTAATATATAAAACTAGTGATAGAAATCTCTTCTCTAGACCTAAGCCATGCACAGTTGTGCATATTTATGTCAACTGATTTTTAAAAAGGGTGCCAAGACAATTCAATGGGGAAAGAATAGTTCCTGTGATAACAGGATACATACAAAAAACATGAAGTTGGACTCTTTCCTTTCATCATACACAAAATTAAATCAAAACAGATCACAGACCTAACTGTAAGAGCTAAAACTACAAAACTCTTAGAAGACAACATAAGAGTATGTCTTTATGACCCTGGGGTAGGCAAAGCCCTCTTAGATACGCACAGGTGATAAAGGAAAAAATAGATAAATTGGACTTTATCAAAACTGAAAGTTTTCTGCTACAAATTATACTATCAAGAAAGTGATGGGAGAAAATATTTGCAAATCACTTATTTCACAAGGGACTTATATCCAGAATATACAAAGAATGCTTACAACTCAATAATAAAAAAGACAATTAAAAAACAAGCCAAGGATCTGAATAGAGATGTCCCCAAAGTTGATATACAAATAGCCAATAAGCACACGAAATGTATTAATCATCAGGAAATGAAATAAAAACCTCGATGAGATACCACTTCATACCCACTCAGATGGCTATAATCAAAAAGATAAAAATAAGTGATGGTGTAGATACGGAGGAATTGGAAACCTCAATGGAAAATGGTACGGCAGCTTTGGAAAACAGTCTGGCAGTTCTGCAAAGGGCTAAAGAAAAGAACCAGCAATTCTACTCCTGGGTATATATGCAAGAGACATGAAAACATATATCCACATAAAAACTTGCACATGAATGTTCATAGCAGCATTATTCATAAAACCAAAAAAGTGAAAACAACTTAAATGTCCATGAACAGATGAATGGATAAATAAATTATGGTATATCCATATAATGGAATATTATTCAGCCATAAAGAGGAATGATATACTGATACATGCTACAGAGCTACATGCATAAACCTTGAAACCCTTATGCTAAGTGGAATAAGCCAGTCACAAAAAACTCACAAATTGTATGATCTCATTTATATGAAATGTCTAGAACAGGCAATTTATAGAGAAAGAAGATAGATGGGTAGTTGCTGAGGGTTGGGAGAGGGAAGAGAATGAGGAGATACTGCTAATGAGTATGGTATTTCTTTCGGGAGTAGTAATAGTTTCACAACTGTGTGACTATATTAAAAGCCATTAAATTGTACACCTTAAATGGCTGAATTGTATGGTATATGAATATATCTTATTAAAGTTTTTGGGAAAACAAATTTAAAAAAGCCAGGCCAATTAAAATTATGAATTAGTATGAAGAATGATATCATTATCACCCACACATATCCCTTGTAGTCCTGGTTATGTCTACCTTTCATTGATTACTATCTCCCAGGGCATTATGCCTACACATCTGCCTGCAGCACCAACACACTAGAAATACTGGACACACGATTTGGTTTTGGCTTGCTCCTTTATGTCACCTCATGTCTCCCAGTCCCTCTTTCCCTCTCCCCAAACGTTAAAGTTACAATTTTCTGGCTAATACAATGGGCGATCTTAGAAATGGGTATATTTCTAAAGTTGCTATACGAAAGGGTCACTTTTTCACCTGGGTTGAAGTGTCTTTTAGTTAACATATGGCTTCACTTAGTAATTTCAATTCATGGTCCTACTTTTGAAAAGTCAGAACTTTTAAAAAAGCAAAATCCTTTATATAGGTAGTATATACAATTAAACATTATTTAAGTTACTGAAGTAATTAAAAAAAAAGCCTATGGATGTAAATTAAGCCAGTGAGAATTAATTTTAAACCAAATCTCGTATTTGCTTGAAACATCTTTCTATATGTCGCTCCTATATCTACATATTTTAATAGAAATTTTACTACTCATACATTTTATGAAAGAAGTTAAGATGATTAAAAGGAAGTCTACGGACCTGAAAATGCTTTTCAGAATACAGAATACGTTTTCAATGATTTCTGATAATATAACTAACAAAGTACATCAGAGGGTACAACTGAAACCTCTATCTATATCCTGGATGTGATCTCCACTGCTCCATATGGGACCACTGTTTCCTCAAGTCATTTTCAGGTACAGTCTGGGAACTTTCTACCTCGTTTCTCTCCATTTTTTTTTTCCCATTTCTAAATTTAAGGGTATTCAAGAGTCATTGGAGAAAAGACTTGGGCAACTAAGTCCTACTACAATGAACTCATCTTCAATTGGCAACCCAAGTCTTATCTATTACTTGATAGCTTAATTTTCATTAACCTATTTGCAAGCCATAAACATTTAAGAAAAACCTTAGCAACTCTAAAAAAGAGACAGGTTAGATAGCAAAGAGAAGGCTATTTTTAAAATGGTCAGATTGAGTAATTTAGCATCTTTTCCTCCCCTACCTCTGGCTATCATTGTCTTGTGCCCCTTATAAGCCCTTTTTTGGGTAAATGTATGCTTTTGATCCTTTATGCCCGCAGAGTGATTGTCTTTTACCTAATTCCAAAACTTCTGTGATTTTCAGGACGTCGCTAATTGAGTATTTTTCTAAATTGGTCTTGTTTCTTCTATTATTAGAGTCTGTGTTTTAAAAATTTCCATAGAAATTATATCTTGGACTTGTGGTATTTAGTCTCAAGTTCAAATATTCCATCCTACTGTCAGATTATGTGTCTCATTTTTCTAACGTATACCTCAAGCCAATGCTATAAACCCAAGGGTGCAACATTAGTATAAATGTAATTCTGTTCTCTCTCATCCCACAGACACAGTGAGATATAAAGTATTGGAGATTTATATGGGAGTTTGGTCATTTTTAGTTAGTTTTGAATTGCTAGGAGGGAGAGTGGAGAAAGGAAATTATTTCCTACCATTTAACTATAAGCTTGGTGGTAAACGCATTTTAATGGCAGAGCAGAGACTCAAAACTGTCTAGGGCTTTATATAAGTTATACTAAGTACATAATCATAATTTTGTCTATGGATAAACATATACTTTGAATAACTATACTTCTGTAGCTTCATAAACAAGTGGTTTATAATGAAGTTTGAATATAAACAGAGAAAATCAGCAGATTTACAACTTACTTTCATAAGTTACACCTAACACGACCCATGAAGCCATATCCTTGAAGTGCAGAAGCTGCTCAAGAACGAAGTCATTCTCTTTTTCATCTCGAATACTCAGAATATGTGATTTTGGATCTGTTAAATAAAAAATAGTCAATAATTTTTATAATTACTTATATAGAACACTTTATTTTGTTTGATGGATTTAGAAAATTTTATTTCCCAGTTTAATATACTCCAAAACTTAAACAATAGTGAAAAATAAGAAAGACGTAATTTAAAACTACCTTGTACTGAAATGAATAGGTTAAGAAGTTTTCAAACATTTTGATGCCAAATTTGGTCTTAAAGAATAGTGGAAAACTAGCAGCTGAGTAGAGAATTTAAAACATTGGTTCACTTCACTTTTCCCCATTTAAAACTTATTTTGAGCTGATACAAATCCACTTATATTAATGATACACTGTCAAAGACTACAATGAATAAAACCTCTTGGATAGGCTATAAGATAGATCTTCCTTTTTCTTAGAGGTCACTCTTACTTTAGGGTTAAAAAAGTTTACTAATTCTCAAAGTGTGTTCCTCAGGAAATTAACAGGAGTCCTCAGAAAAGGGCTACCTGGATAAAAACTTTGCAAACACTGGTTAAACAAAGTTAAACTAGTTTATTGATGCCAATATTTCTTAAAGTATATGCTAATGTACATTTGATAGTGTCTAACAGGAGGCAAAGGTGTGCAGTGTTTGTCAACTTCGTTCTTTTCTAAGGATCCTTTTTTGCAGAACATCTCAAGACTAGAGTTCTCCAGATCACACTTTGGGGAATAATGGTTGGATATTTTCCATAGGAATTTCCACCAAGTTCATAGGTCCATTGTTTAGAACACGCAAATTCTCAGTGGATCTCATAGGAAATATCTGAAGAGTCTTGAGAGCTGAAAGTGTGAAATATTTATTTCTTCTAAACAGAGCTGCTTCTTTGTGGCTTATCTAAGCTTTTGACCTATCTTCACTTTTCCCACAGCCTAGCTTGATTTAACATTACAGGTCTCTGCTCTCTAGGGTCATTTCTTTTCCTTTTTAAGTAGAACCTATCTTGTTTATACACGTGAAGACAGACTAGCTCTCTAATAGCTGAGTGAAGAAAGAGGTAACTCCTGTACTTTCCATTTTAATGAAATGCAAATTTTAATCCTTTGTCCTTGATAATGGAGAAACTAGGAGATGACTCCTTTGAGATCTAATTACTAGTGCTAATTAGGAATATTTATAACACACTCAGGTGAGATTTGTTTTTTAATAAGTATAATGCAATATATAATGGCCATATAATATACTTACTCAGTTTCTGGCATTTAGAATGAGATTCGTCTTGTGTTCTTGCTGTGTATCTATCCTTTGTTATCATGAAATTGTAGCAACAGTTCTGAAATGGTATCCAAGGAGTGTTTAGAACAGGAGATGGACATTGAACGTTGCTAACTGGTTTGACCTCTTTTTCAGTCTCATCTAGGAAAAGAATTAATGGTAAGAATTCTAATTTCAGTTATAAACATTAAATTCTGTTCATGGTAATTAGACTTGATTTGTACAAAATTTTCAGGAAGCCAAGAAATAATAGCCTGTTGATGCTTGCTCTGTTTATACTCAAATGTGACCTCTTAACTTGCTTTCTGTAGGAAGGAAATTAGCTAACACAATTTTCTTCCCCTGCTGTGGAGTGAGTGGAAGAATGTAAAAAACAAGGTGCTATTAGGTTAAATGCAGTTTCTGTCTCCCTGTATCACCAAACTTCAAATACAAGGGGCCGCCTCTATACAACATAATAATAATAGGCACTTAACTGTAACTTTGAGAAGTCATTTTCAAGTTTCTGGTTACTGATATCTTCTCTAATTTTAAAGGAACATTGTAGTGAAATACTTGATGTTCTAAATAAGTTATTGCTTTAATCAAAGCAAACAGAAATAGTTTAAAATCTGATATCTAGAAAATCTAAATACGGCTTTTTTTAAAGTTTTATGAAAAGGCCATACATTCAAGACAATGCAAATATAGATACGCTCTACTTAAAGCCAGTCAAACTGATTTAACATGTAGTAGACTCATTCAGCACCTCTCTCAGCTCACAGCAACTCCCTTTTTCTGTGAAGTGGTGTCTTGTTTCTACCACAAACCCACAAACGTGGGCCCCTGGCAGCTGTAAAACCACTTTCCTCTAACTGGGTTAGAGATTGCATACCCGACTCAAGCTAAGTCCATCAGATTCTCTGTAAGAATTTGAAAGATGGAATTCAGAGGCAGTCAATTCAGCTCCAGTTATGTCATAACTGGAACCTGCAGAGCCGCCATGTTTCACCGCGAGCAGAGAGAAGCACAATGTATGTAAAGAGAAGAGTGCAGATCCACAGGGAGAAAGAGAGCGCAGGTGGAAAACAGTATCTCTGCGTTCCTGATCCCCCTTCCTCAGGAGGCTCAGCTCCATCCCCATTTTTGAGGATCTAACTTCCCCTTTTGCTGGCTTGAGCTGGTTACTGTCACTTACAACCAAATGAATCTTAACAGTGACTCATGAAAGAAATGTTAGTTGTCAATGATAAGAATTATAAAAGAATTCCCACAAATATAAGTTTTCTATCAGAATATAAACATAAAATATATGCAAAATGAGGCTAACAGGGACTTAAAACTAAAAGGTCATTTACCATTGTCAGCTGACAAAAAGTAAAGATAAAACATGTCTAAAATAAATTAATGGCAAAATATTTAACATATAATAATTCTACTTGAATACAAATTTCACAACAAATTTTGTGGTAAAAAGGACATGATTATAATTCCCTTACAATTTCAAAACTAGATTTTACAAAACCACTACCCCAAAATTCCGCTATTCGTGAGACTGATAGTAATTTAAGAATTAAACTATTTGAACTTAGCATACTTCCTGGATAGTAGCAGATAGCACCCGGTTGCTGATCATAGCAGTCATATGTTTTCCAGAATCCATCAGTATCTAATATTACACAGTCTTCAAGTTGCATGTTGTTTTCAGCCCAGCGACTAAATTGAAGCTGTCTCCCATCCGACCACCGAAAGTTGAGCTCATCCTGTAAAGAGCAGAAGTACATTTCAAGTGATAATACTTCATGCTATCCCTTTGGTATTATTTTGACCCTCATGGTCAATCTAATGACTTTTAATTTTATCTTATATTTAACACACACTTACGCAGCACTTACTATGTGCCAAGCACTGTTCCAAGTGCTTTACAAGTATTAACTTATTTAATCCTCACAACAACCATAGGAGATAGGTGTTATTATTATTATATCCATTTTACAGATGAGGACACTGAAGGCATGTAACGTGTGCAAAGTCATACAATATAAACTGCAGTACTGGGGTTCTAACCCAAGCCATCAGGCCCTAGAGTCCATGGTATGAATCATTATGCTACAACGCCTCACACATATTCGGAACCATTGTTTGTTGGAAATCAGAAAGCTGGAATGGAGTAAGGATCACTGTAAGCACTGATTAAGTTAGAGGCAACATGTCGTAGTGGAAAAAACCTGGGTTTCAAAGCTAACTACATCCAGTTTTGTTTGTTTTTTTTTGGTGAGGCTGATTGGCCCTGAGCTAACATCTGTTGCCAATATTCCTCCATTTTGTATGTGGGCTGCTGTCACAGCATGGCTTGATGAGTGGTGTGTAGGTCTGTACCTGGGATCCGAACCAGCAAACCCTGGGCTGCTGAAGTGGAACGCACGAACTTAACCACTACACCACTGGGCAGGCCCTGATACCTAGTTTTGAATTCTGGCTCAGTCACTTATTAGTTTTTGATTGTGAGTTTACCTCGCCAACTTTCCATCCTCTCATCTATTAAATGGATATGACCCTTAACCTCATGGGACTGGAATCAATGGGGTAAAATACATAACTCAGCAGCTGGCTGGTACACAAGAGCTACATAAATGTTAGCTCCCTTCCTCTTAACCCCTCAGGCCTTGTGGCTCTCACACCACTGTTTTCACACTTGTCTTTGGGGAGAAGTTTCCTCATTCACTATATTCTGTTGTGTGCTAGAAGTCTGTGAACATCTATCTCTACATCCTAATAAGGGCCTGACCACCCACCTGTCTTGATAGAGGCTTCACAGGCTAGGTAGAGAAGTCTAGGAGATGGGTTGCAGGGCACAGGCCTGTCTGAACTTACCCATGGTGCTGCCAGAGCATCAGGCCTTACACTTTGACCCACTGAACTAGCTTTCCTGAGGCTCAAGGCAATTTTGCATCACTGGTTTATGTGGAATATTGGGCAAAGGCCACACACAGTCTTCTTAGTGAACTACAAACAGCAGAATCATCAAGTCTCAACACCACCAACTGTTTCATTCTGAACTGTTCTCCACTAGAGTTCCAGTTGTAACCTTGTGGCCAGTTAATCCCTAAGCCACACATGGCCTCAAATGTGGCCCTTTGGCCATGTGATGTTGCCTGTACTCTCAGCGTATTACCCTTTGCCGCATTCGCAACTAACCCAGGTCCCTGGGCCTCTGGAACTTCTATTCCTGGTAGGTAAATCATCCCACACCCTCTCTCTCTTTGCTGAATACGAAATCTCTTTATTAAGACTATAAGCATCTTTTTACTAAATTCTTGACCTTAATTGATCTTAATTAAAACCTGTCTTTTCCAAGGGAATAATTTCCTTTCAGCACCCACAAAGAAGGCTGTTTGCTTTTCCATCCTCAGATACCACAGGGCTATGAGAATGGGGTAGTAGGTATTTTTCTCTCCCTCAGTCATTTCCTCTGAGGTTTACACCCTTCTGATAGCAGCAAACTCCCAGATTCCTTGCCTCTCTCTGACATTCATGGAGGACCCGGCCCTCTTGCCTGTCCATGACGTTAACTGAGGAGATGCCCTGTGCCTTGCTCTGTCCTGGTCCTACCACTGACTTAGGGATGTCTATGTTCATGTGGATGACTCACCCAGTTCCCAACTTTCTTGACTTCTTCTACTTCTAAGTACTTTCACTTGTATGTACTTGAGTGACCCGCTGCTACCGCCATACTCTGGCCTTGCCATAACCCAGGACTGCTGCACTGCAGACCTTGTAAACACGCCTTTGTTCAGGCCAACATCATTTCCTGCATGAACTTCTACAAGACTCTAACTGGTTTCCTATCTCTAGATGGCTCACTTCCTCCTCCAGCTTCTGCCCAGTATAATTTTTCTGAAGTAAAAATCCAATATTGTTACTATCATGTTTACAATCTTTCAATACCTTCAATCACTTTCAATGTAAAGTTTCATTTATTTATACCCTGCTATGTTCCAAAGATTTAAGGTAGCTTATGAAAATGCATGATAAACAGCTATGTAGAATATGTTAAAATAAAGAGTGAAAGGAAAAAAAAATAGGTGAAGATTGAATACAGGATAAGAAACAAGAGCAAAATCATTAAGTTGGGGGAGGGAAGTTGCAAAACAGTAAGATCTGATTTGTCTTAAAAATAAATGTGTACAGAGAAAAATAACTTGAAGGATATTTACCAAATTATTAATCCAAATTTATCGCTAGGCAGGTGATTTTAATTTCCTTCTTTTAATTTACTATAACTGTACAAATTTCCTACATTGACAATATTGCTTTTGTTTCAAAAGGTTTAAGATGACTGAAATTAGGAAATGTAATAACTTATTACCACCCTCACAAGAGACACAATGATGGGTTTCACATAATACCAAACACCAAAGAGAAAGTATGTAAAAGCAATGCTATGAAAGAATAGATACTGGGAGGTTTGGGGAAGCAGTTGAAGCTGATGATGTGGCTTGACCTGAGGGTACATTTTAAAATACTGAGAGTCCTGGAGAAACTATTCTTCAAGCAATTTCTAAATGCTACTTTTTGTTTTTGGAAAAGATATGCTTTTTTTGGCGGGGGTGGTAAGGAAGATTGACCCTGAGCTAACATCTGTTGCCAATCTTCCTTCTTTTTTTTTCCTCCCCAAAGTCCCAGTACGTAGTTATATATCCTAGTTGTAAGTCATTCTAGTTCTTCTATGTGGGATGCCGCCACAACATGGCCTGATGAGCTGTGCATAGGTACGCGGCCAGGATCCAAACTGGTGAACCCCAAGCTGCTGAAGCGGAGCATGTGAACTTAATCACTTGGCCGTGGGGCCGGCCCCCTAAATACTACTTTCAGTTGAGCTTCTGGCAAATGCTGGTAGTAATGAATCCAAAGTTTGTCAAAGATAATGTTTACCTCTAAATCTATTTTAAGTTTTTTCCTCCTGGGTTTGTGCTAGAACTAAACTGTCTTTAATCACATTTTCTCCAGGCAGCCCTCAAACCATCTTGATATATTGAGGGTTATCCTAAGGTATACGTAACTTAGATTTGCTTCATAATGCAATGGACTCTTCTCTTCCACTCTGCCAATTGCTCTCTCTCTGAGAGTGGATTAGGAATACTGGTCTAGGTGACGTTTATCTAACCAGGGCTTCAGCAGTCATGCCTTGCACAGATGCAGGGAGCAAAGTTCCCATCACAATCTTTGTAAACGGCACCCCCTATGTGGTGCATGATGTGTGCAACCTTATACACCAGCCCGCTGTCTTACCCTCCAATACCTCTCAGTGGGCAGAGTATCAAATTATTACATACAAGGCCTAGAAAAGAGATAAAAATGCTGAGAGGAACACCACAGCTTTATTAAAAACATTCCCTATTAATTATAGCCAAAAGGTTCAGTAGCATAAATATTCCTGTTTGTGCTACATGTACGTAGTTTAGTGCTGGGATTAACAGGAGACTAGCATTCTTTGCTGGGCTGCGAAATGAATAAGAAGTACCCAAGACATCTATCCAGGATCAGCGCTTAAGAAGTGGTGAAACACGATTCAAATCCCTTTTTAGACTGGCTGAATTTCACTCTGCTGATTCTGAAAGGGATAAGAAAGACTCTTCAACACCACCCACAGTGCTTCCACACACCCAGCCTCTTCTGATTTTTTAATTCTTCCCTTCCTCTCTTCTTTTCACTGGCTAAGGAGACATGGCAGCTCCTGATTCCAGCACAGTCTTTGATTGGAATAAATAAAAAGAAGTGCTCAGCTTCAAATGTCCACTAGAGCTTTTTCTTAATCTAAACAATAAAGCACCAGATCTTTCAATAGTGGAAAGATGACTGCCACTAAAAATTACATATTTCACGAAATTCATTCACTAGAGTAAGATTTTACGATCTCTGGTTTCTTTTAGTCTGATATGAGAGAGGCGGTGAGAAATAAAAAATGTCACATTCCATCACCCAATCCTGGCAGTTGGGACGGAAAACTTACGTCTTGACTGGAGAGTCCAATCCATAAAGAAGAGTTATGACGGACCGCCTGCACAGTTAGGAACGCCTGCTGGTAAGGGTCTGTGATGCTCACCAGGCGCATGTTATCTTTCTGACACTCCCTTAGAGCATCGGACCAGGTCATAGTCTTCAGGATTATTTTGTACAGATTATCTAGATATTTCACAGTTTCTGAAGTATTCTGTATGGTCTGTCTGTCTTCAATTTCTGTGTGTAAAAGAAAAAAAGCCCACAAAAACCACTGACTCTGCAAGTCACGGGACATTTTTTCAAACTTCTCCCCATAATACTGTATTTTAGCTATTACTTATCTATTCATTTATTTTAGATTTGGCGTGGGAGAACTAGGTATGTCTTGCTAACACCTTAGGTAATATGTGTGAGCCACAACATTTGTTTTCTAAAATTAGAACAAAATTCTGTTTTAGCGGATATGTTTCAGGAAGGAGAAAAGCTATAAAAAAAAAGGAAGTTGCCATAGGATTACTATTTCAGATTGGTGTCAAATACCTCATTTGTTTGAACTGTTTCAACACAGGAAGGTGTTATGTATTCTCCTACAAAGTTTTCATCTGGGAGCGCTCCCATGAAAAAATGTACAAAACCACCCAAAAGAGGATATATTTGAATTATTGCTTTATAGAACTTCTCTCAATAAGGTAGTTACTAAAAAGTATGAGACAAATGAGTAAAGATTAATTTAGCAAAAACAAGTTCAGAAGTACATGGATTATCACTTGAGGTTCCTCATTACATGACAAAGTTGTTTTTTCAACAAAAAATCATTTGTTAGAAACTTACTGTGATCAATGAAAACAATTTAATACCTTTTTTTGTTTTTGTTTTTGCTGAGGAAGTTTCACCCTGAGCTAACATCCGTTGCCAATCTTCCTCTTTTTTTTGCTTGAAGAAAACTGGCCCTGAGCTAGCATCTAGCCAATCTTCCTCTATTTTGTATATGGGATGCTGCCATAGCATGGCTGTCAAGTGGTGTAGGTCCACACCTGGGATCTGAACCTGCGAACCTGGGCTGCTGAAGTGGAGTGGGCTGAACTTAACCACCATGCCACAGGGCCAGCCCAAATTTAATACCCTTTAAAAATATCTTTTTGGAAAGTTGATGATTCCTCTTTTTAAGTACACACTTTATTTTTATTTGGATTACAGGAAGGCATAGACAGTAATCCTTTACTAAAGCTTCATGTTCTTTTTTTTTCAGTTCTAAATTTAACTGTGAACGTTTACACCAGGCTCAATTAAAAACATTAAGTTTTCTCTCCTCCTTTTCCCATGGCAGAAAGTAAAACCTGAAAAATGTCAGAGTGGAAAGGAAAAGAAAATTCAACCGTAACTTACTACCTTAGACAACTCCGATTAAGAAATCCCATCTGATAGTAACTTCGATATTTACTTAAGTATGGCAATGAAATTTGAAAAAAATCACATTCCACTTGACATAATGTGACTTACTGAGCCAATATGGATTTAGCCACACTGAAATTTCAAGGAAGCAATATGATTATAAATTAACATTAATTCGCTTCTAAGATTTTTGTGAAAAAGTATTGTACACATCAACAGCGCAAAGTAGCATAGTTATCTAGATAATAATCCATACCTGAATATTTCTGACAGAGAGCCAGAGTGTGGTGTTCACTGCAGGAAGTAAAATTCCACGTCCCAGTATAAGGAGACTTTTGGAGATTGAGCATGAGAGCACAGTAGTAGGGGAAATCTTCTTCAAAAATCTAAAGAGAAAGGCAAATATGCACAAGCAATCGGGAAAGGAAAAGTCTGAAGATCCTAGCAAGAGAACTTTATATTCCAAATTGGATTTTCCCCCTGTAAGAAACTTCCATTAAGGAGCTGACCATGAAATCATTAAGAAAACCCTCATAAACTTTCAAAGCATGGAAAAAGGGCAATTAACTATAGAAATTATAAAACAAAATAGTCACCATATTGATAATATATCTTCAAAACAGATAAAGAAAAACTGTTAGAAATAAGATGAAAACACAATTATAGCAATATTTAATACACTGCTATCATTCTTGATATTTAGGTTGATTATTAATTCAACTTATTAGATGTTCATAAACTTTTTATAATGACAAACTGTGTACCACCCAACAGAGAACTCACCTTAAAGCTTTGATCCTATACTAGTCACTATAAAAACTTCCATAAATAAAAGTATCTATCTAGATTTCATTCTCTGACCACAAATCAATAATACTAGACATGAAAATTTATCAAAGTATATTGTCCCTATACTTTTCTGTATGTTTGAAACAAAGCACACTTAGAAAAATAAGAAAAGTAAGCTTATCCTAGGAGCTACAAATTAAAACACACACACATTCACTACTCAATAAACATTAAAGTAAAAACAAAATAAAATAATTACAGGACAGAATAATAAGAGAACTATTATAAGGGATATGAGTAAAACTTTATGTGGAGGCAAATGTGTATTATTAAATGTATTCTGTTTTTTAAAGAAAGATGAACTAAGAATTCAATGTAGGAGATGAGAAAATCAGCAAAAATATAACTCCAAGAAGAACAGGATAGAAAAATATAGTAGTATTTGTAGATATGTCTCAAGCAATAGGAGTAGAGGTTGGAGAAGAGGGAGGAGAAAGCAATAACATAGAGCAGTGTTTGTAAAAATCTAAATAAGAAAAAGGTAAAAACAACTGAAATAAGATAGGGAGATTTAAGAAGATAATAGCATACACAAATTTATTCTAATACATTTGAAAATCTAAATGAAACAGACAACTTTCTTGCAAAATACAAATTAACATAACTGCTATAAGGAGAAGTGGAAACACCAAAATGTACCAGTAACTTTACAGAAAATTGAAATTAATAATATCTCATTTTTAAAACTATAGGTCAGGTACTGTGCTAAAAGCTTTAAATGAATTATCTTATGTAATCCCCACATTGTATTGCAGGTACAAAAGCATCAGAAATTACAGACGAAAAATTGAGGCTTAAGCAAAGTTAAGTGAACTTCCAAAGGCACACTGAATGGCTGAATGGAATTCAAACCCAGACAGCCTGACCCTAGAGTTTAGGCCCTCAGCTATGCACCAAATCCCTGTATTATTAAAAAATCATCTCTGAAAAGGGTTCTAACATCACATGGTTTGCAGGTAGTTCCTTCAAACTCCCTGTCTTTAGGGAAAGATGATTCCCCAGGCTGAGTCATAATTTCACAACACAAAGGCAGAAAGTTACCCAGTTCATCTTATGAAGCTGACATGATCAGAAAAAAAACCTGACAATATGGCATAAAAATTTAACTCTCAAGAACAGAGATGAAAACATTCCCAAACAAAATTCTAACAATCTAACTCAGTAGAACAGTAAAATAATAATCTACTCTGAGCAGCTAGATTTTATGACAAGAAGATAAAGACAGTTTAATATACCACTTATTAATGTATGATACCATATATCAATAGGCCTAATGGGAAAAACTAAACGACAATTTCAATACATGCTGGAAACAAGTTTTAGGAAATCCAGTACTTATTCCTGAATAAAAATTCTAAATAAGCTAGTTATAGAATGATATATCTTAAAGAGTCAACATCATATATAACAATGAAAGGCTGGAGACAGTCCCATTAAAGTCCAGATCAAGTCTAGAATGGTATTGATTACTCCTGGTATTGACTACGGTCCTGGAAGTCCCACCATATGTAATAAAGCATGAACTGGTATTTGCAAATTATGACTATCTCATTAGGAAACCCAAGAAAATTTAGTGAAAAACTTTGAGAAGAAATAAGAGCTTTTAGTAAGACAGATGCCTATGAAATAAATATATAAAAATCCCCAATCACTTTCCTACATATCAGTAAAAAAAATCAAGGGGCTGGCCTGGTGGTGCAGTGGTTAAGTTCCTGAGCTCTGCTTTGGTGGCCCAGGGTTCACTGGTTTGGATTCCAGGCACAGGTCTAGCAGCGATCATCAAGCCATGCTGTGGCAGCATCCCACATAAAATAGAAGAAGACTGGCACAGATGTTAGCTTAGGGCCAACCTTCCTCAAGCAAAAAGAGGAAGATTGGCAGCAGATGTTAGCTCAGGGCCAGTCTTCCTCACCAAGAAAAAAAAAAAGAAAAGAAAAGGAAAATCAAGAAAAAGCTGCCATTCTCAATGACGACAAGAAAGAAAACTCCTATAAAAACTTCACTGAGGGCTCTAAGGGAAGACTTGAATACATGGAGAGATGTATTATATATCATATTCCTGAATTGGAAAATTAATAAAAAGATGCCAGTTCTCCCTAGATTGTTGTCAAATTCTCATCAGAAGTTTTTTATTAAATTGTTTTAGCTGGAAATTGACTAAATAATTCTAGTGTGTCTGGAAGCATGGACAAGAATAGCTAAAAGTAGTTTTTGAAAGGCATATAATAAAGGATAACTAATCTTATTATATTTTTTAAAACATGGCAAAGTTATAATATTTACATCAGTCTAATAGCTGTATAAGAGTATACCTCATACACACACACACACTTCATATATGATGAAGGAGGCATCCTATATTGCTTTTAACAAATGAAAGTGCATATGAAATAAAAGACGGTAGACAATTGGCTAGGATTAGGGAAAAGGATTCAGTATTTATTGATAACATACACCTATACCATAGATGTATCATGCTGTCAGAAAAAAAAAAGGCAACCTATAAAACAAAACGAAGAAAATATAGGCATACATTTAACTAACATTTACATGGTAGACTTTCTAACCTAAAATCAATGGAGGAAAAAAAGGAAATAAACACATTTGAACACACAACAAAAAAAATCAAAACTTATTTCTGTAATTGTTTTGGTATTCAGACCTAAAGAAAACACCTACAGAAATATTTGTAAGAAACACAGGCCAGCATATTAATATTTACATAACCATAAAATCAATAAGAAATACATTAAGGCTTTGATAAATTGGAAAAGAATAACAACATTCACACTTGATGAAATTCATATTATTATTGAATTTACAGAAATTTGTTTTCACTAGAAATCAGAGAAATATAAATGAAAATATGATATCATTTAAACTACCAAATTAGCAAGAATCTTAAAAAGATAATGCACTTCAGAAGCAATGTAGTAGAGAAGCTAAGAATGGTGCCTCTGCAGCCTCTTGGACCTGGATTTAAATGTCTACTCTGCACACATAGGCTGTGTGACTGCTGGCAAGTTATACGACTGTCTATGTCTCCACATTTTTAAGATAGGGGAGGAGTAACAGACTTTTTTACATCTTTTGTGCAGATTAAATGAAATAATGCATGTGATGCATTGGTAGACTGATCGACACATACTAGTTGCTCAACAAATGTTAGAAATTATTAATATACTAGTCTGGACAGAAGGGCAATCACAATAAATTGCTGACAAAAATACAAACTCATAAATCTTTCTGGAAAGTAATTTGGCGACCAGAGCTTTGTAACTACTTATATCTTTTGATCTGGCTATATGACTTCCAAAATCTATCTTAAGGAGGTTACTTGAAGTATAAGCAAAGATTAAAGCACTGTTTAGGATTACACAAAACTGGAAGCAACCTAAATATGAAGCATTGTTTAGGTAAATGATGGGGTATCTATTAAGAAATATTGTGCAACCATTACAATGCTTATCAGCTTCATCTTTTAATGGCATAAGAAACTACTTATAAAACTAAGAAAAGTAGAATACAACAGTGTACATATACTATGATCTTATCTATGTCAAGAAGATGCTGTATAGAAAAGCCCTACAAGAAAAAAACACTGAAATACTCATTGTGCTTTCCTAGATCAGGGTTCAAATATGGTTTGAGACTCATTTAGTAGGTCATGAAATCAATTAAGTGGATCTTGACTCACGTTTGTGATAATGAAATGGATAGGACAGGATAGGACACAGAAACTAGACTAGACTAGAGTGGAACAGAATAGAAAGAACTATCAGTGTGCTTGAGCTCTAAGGGTAAGTACTCTTTCCTGAAACTTTTGTTTCAATTCAATATTCTATTTATATCTATGTGCTCGGTGGTGATTTAAATGTATTTCTTACTATGGGTTATGGTTAAAAGTTTAAAAACTACCAGCCTAAGTGTAAGCAGGATAAGAGTCGATATTTTTCTTTACTGTATTTACTTTTCTATAACTTTCAAGTTTTCTATAATATCCAAACATTATTTTGATAGCTACTTTGTTTGCTGTTAGTGCCATGGAGTCGACTCAGACCCCTAGTGACCCTGTGTATAGCAGAGTGTAACCCTGCTCTATCTCCGTATGCCATCCTTTCATCTTCCAGCGCTCTATCAGACAATGCTCTGCTGCTATCCACAAGGTTTTCACAGCCAATTTTTTCAGAAGTGGTTGGCCAGGTCCTTCTTCCTAGTCTGTCTTAGTCTGGAAGCTCTGCTGTCTGTCTACTATGGTCCACCATGGGTGACCCTGCTTTTACGTGAAATACCAGCGGCATAGCTTTCAGCATTACAACAACATGTAGCTGCCACAGTACCACAACCGACAGATGGGCGGTGTGGTTCCTGGACCAGGAAATGAACCCGGGCTGCAGCAGTGAGAGCGCCAAATCTTAACCACTAGACCACTAGGGCTGGCCATTTACTTTGTACATAGCTACACGTGATTCAGAGTTCCCTTTGCCACCAATGTCAACCTTGAACAAAGTTACATTGCATCAGGAACATCAGCTGATTGCTGTCTAGGACATATTTTTGGAATTTGGCATAAAAGTTAATTGCTTAATCTCTGCCCTTTGTGAAAAACGTGGTTTGTATCTGGCAAATAGGGAGGACAGAAGGAATGGGCAGCAGTATCCTGGGATAGATAGTTATTGCTAATATGGTGCCTTCTTCCCTTCTATAGCTTCTTTACATTTAGCTCTTGGGGAAAAATGATCACTAATCACCAATTTTGTACTCTTTTTCTCAGGAGACTGAGGTTGACAGCCCCAAATCCCAAAATGTTAAGTAAAGCATTTCTATTTGCCTCTATTTCCAACTCACTACTTGATGGTTTTACATGGTTGTGAAATAAGTGCTACGGAATCTGATGCTAGTATGAAAACTAGGGCATCCACCTGTGGCTGTGGAGCTCCCGTTCTAACTGTTCTTCTTCCTGTGACAGCTTTATTGAGGTATAATTTATATACAGTAGAACTCACCCAGTTAAAGCACTCATTCCATAGTTTTTAGTATATTCATGGAGTTGTGCAACCATCACTCCCCATCAATATTAGGACATTTTCACTACTCAAAAAGAAAACCCCATGTCATTTAGCCATCACCTCCAATCCTTCCATCCTCCTTAGTCTTTGGCAACAACTAATCGACTTTCCATCTCTATAGATTTGCCTGTTCTGGATGTTTCATATAAATGGACTCATAAAATAGGCTCCTGTTTTTTTTTTTGTTTGTGAGGAAGATTGGCCCTGAGCTAACACCTGTTGCCAATCTTCTTATTTTTGCTTGAGGAAGATTGGCCCTGAGCTAACATCTGTGCCCATCGTCCTCTATTTTGTAAGTGGGTCGCTGGCACAGCATGGCTTGATAAGTGGTGTAGGTTTGTGCCCAGGATCTGAACCCATAAACCCAGGCTGCCAAAGTGGAGCACACTGAACTTAACTACTCCACCACTGGGCCAGCCCTAATAGGCCCTTGTTCTTAATCAAATAATTTATGAAAGACTCAGGTATTTCACAGAGCTACATAGATTACTGATTTAAAAAAACTTACATCTTTTGGTATTCTCAGCCTCCGACCAACCAATAATGGGTGAAAGTTACCATATGTCAGCTCTCTGTCATCTGTCCATTTGCTCATCCTTTCATAGGCAGTCCAGCGCAAACCAATCCATAAAGTAGCTTCCATACCCGGAAGCAAGGATGTAATAAAATCTGTTGGAAAGACATTTTTTTAGAAAGTATTTGACTTATTCAAATTAAAGATATACTAAAAATGTCAATGAATATCTCTTGCTTATTTAACTATCAGAATATAGTCTTTTACCTACTCTGTAAAAAAGTAGTTTAATAAGATTATTTTTATATGTTAATTCCCCACGGCCTCCCAAAACTAACTTGGCCCCAAATCAGAATAAAACACGTTTCCAAAACAGTTCTGCTACCTTGTTCTCTCTGGCTCAACACTGAAGGAAGGGTGCCACCATAGGAGTGACAGACGTCATTTGCTTGAGTAAATGTGAGAGACTTGCCTTTGAGCTTTAGAAAACACTGCAAATAAAGAACATATGTGAAGCATAAGATTCCAGACATGGGAAAGCTCACATAAGAAGTAAATGCCTTATCTTTTAGAGGGCTGCTAATTTTTGGTCTGTGAGACATGGAAACCTACAAAGGAGTATCATAAGAACGCAGATCTACACTCTCAATTTAAGCAATTGAAGAATGGTCTTCAAATAATTTTTTTTTAAGTCTCTCATTTGTTGAGTGCTTCCTATGTGCTAAATAGTTCACATAGTATTATCTCATTTAATTCTCACAACAAATGGGGAAACTGAGGCACAGAGAAGTTAAGTAACTTTACCCATAAGTGAAATAGCCATACAATGGTATAGCCAGCATTTATACTCTGTTCCATCTGATTTCAAAGTCTGTACTCTTAATCATCACCTCCTCATATTAAAAAAAAACATTTTTAGAGTGATGTCAGCATCATGGCAGAGTGAGCTCTCCCAGTGAACTCCTCTCTCCACAATATAATGAAAAAGACATTCATATTCCAACAGAGGACATCCTTGCAATACAAAAGACGTCTGAGAGACCCATGCAACCATATGTCGGAAGGCGGAGGTGCTGGAGTTACCTGTGGAGAAGGTGGAACAGGGTAAGAGAAAGCATTACTCACTCCCCAAAAGACTGCAATTTGGGGATTGTGCATGGCCTCCAGGAGGGAGGGAAGGGGGAGAGGGCACCCATTCACGGGACATCAAAGATCCCCAAGGTTCCTCCCAGCCTCGAGGAAAGCCCCCATCAGGGTGAAACCTATTGCAGGGGGTGACTTCATCAAGTCAACACCCCAGGAGAGCAGACAGCAAGGGCAAAGAGAGAAAACCCTGAGAACATGCAGAAGAAAGCGCTCCTCCCTCCCACCCGCCCAGTGCTGGCTCCAGCACCAGGGATCCTGGCAGAACACAGTGGGCTCAGAATATGCGGCTCTTGATCCCCACCCAGTGGTAACTGCAGCCAAATAATACCACAATGCAAAAGAATAAAGCCACGCCCTCCAGCAGTATCAAAAATTATATTAAATCTCCAGACCAAAGGAAAAAGACAAGGACTCAGAAATCAATCCTGGGGCCAGCTCCGTGGCCGAGTGGTTAAGTTTGTGTCCTCCGCTGTGGCAGCCCAGGGTTCAGATCCTGGGTGCGGACATGGCACCGCTCATCAGGCCATGTTGAGGCGGCGTCCCACATCCTACAACTAGAAGGACCAGCAGCTAAGATATACAACTGTGTACGGGGGGGCGGGGGGGGGCGTGGGGGGGTGGGGTTTGGGGAGATAAAGCAGGAAAAAAAGAAGAAGAAAGAAGAAAAGATTGGCAACAGTTGTTAGCCCAGGTGCCAATCCTTAAAAAAAAAATTAATTAAAAATAGATAAATAAATAAAAAATAATTTTAAAAAAAGAAATCAATCCTGAAGACAAAGAAATACGTAATCTAAATGACAATTCAAAACAGCTATCATCAAAAAACTCAATGAGTTAAAAAAGAATGTAGAGAAACAATTCAACAAGTTCAGGAGCTACTTCACAAAAGAGATTGAAACTATAAAGAAGAACCAATCAGAAATATTGGAGATGAAAGACACAACAGATGAAATAAAACAAAATATGGATTCCCTGAATGCTTGAGTGGATATCATCAAGGAGTGAACCAGTATAATTGAAGATAGACAGACTGAATTGCTCCAGATAGAGGAGGAGAGAGAACTGAGACTAAAAAGAAATGAAGAACGTCTCAAAGAAATATCTGACTCAGTTAGGAAATGCAACATAAGAATTATAGGTATTCAAGAGGGAGAAGAGAAAGAAAATGGGGCAGAAAGTCTGTTCAAAGAAATAATAGCAGAGAACTTTCCAAACCTGGGGAAGAAGATGGAAATCCACATGAAAGACGCTATCAGATCTCCTAAATATGTCAATGTGAAAAGACTGATTGCAAGGCATATAGTAGTGAAACTGGCAAAAGTGAATGATAAAGAAAAAATACTAAGGGCAGCAAGGCAGAAGAAAATAACCTACAAAGGAACCCCCATCAGGCTTTCAGAGGATTTCTCTGCAGAAGCCTTACAGGCTAGGAGAGACAGAAATGACATATTCAAGTCTTTGAAGGACAAAAAATTTCAGCCAAGAACACTCTACCTAGCGAAAATATCCCTCAGATATGATGGAGAAATATAAACTTTCCCAGATAGACAAAAGCTAAGGGAGTTCATACCCACAAGACCCTCCCGACCCTCCCGCCCCATGAAATCCTAAAGAAGGCCCTCATACCTGAAATAAAAAAGGGAGAAAGGGGTTTCAAAGCCTGGAGTAAAGAGATGAAAATCAGAAAATTGTAGAATTTTCAAATAAAAAGGCACAGAGTGGCAAGATGGATTAAAGAGCAAGACCCAACAATATGCTGCCTCCAGGAAGCACATCTTAGCTCCAATGACAAACACAGGCCCAGACTGAAGGGATGGAAGATGATACTCCAAGCTAATGGCAAACAAAAGAAAGCAGGTGTTGCAATACTTATATCAGACAAAGTAGACTTCATGATAAGGCATGTAAAGAGAGACAAAGAGGGACAGTATATAATGATCAAAGGGACACTCCACCAAGAAGACATAACACTTATAAATATCTATGCACCCAACACTGGAGCACCAAAGTTCATAAAGCAACTATTAACAAACCTAAAAGGAGATATTAATAATAACACAATAATAGTAGGGGACCTCAACACTCTAGTCACATCAATGGATAGATCATCTGGACAGAAAGTCAACAGGGACACAGTGGAATTAAATGAAAAGCTAGACTAGTTGGATTTAATCAATATATATAGAACACTCCATCCAAAAACAGCAGAATACACCTTCCATGTGGAATTCCATCCAGAATTCTTCTCAAGTGTGCATGTAACATACTCAAGGATAGGCTGTATGTTGGGAAACAAGGCAAGCCTCAATAAGTTTAAGAAGATTGAAATAATAACAAACATCTTTTCTGAACACAACACTATGAAGCTAGAAATTAGTTACAAGAAAAAAGCTGAGAAAGGGACAAAGATGGGGAGACTAAACAACATGCTATTGAACAACCAATGTATCATTGAAGAAACTGAAGGAGAAATCAAAAAATATCTGGAGATGAATGAAAATGAAAACACACCATACCAACTCATATAGGATGTAGCACAAGTGGTACTAAGAGGGAAATTCATCACAATACAGGCTCACCTTAACAAACAAGAAAAATCCCAAATAAGCAATCTCAAACTACACCTAACTGAATTAGAAAAAGAAGAACAAACAAAGCCCAAAGTCAGCAGAGGGAGAGAAATAATAAAAAATCAGAGCAGAAATAAACACTATTGAAACAAAAAAGGCAGTAGAAAGGATCAATGAAACAAAGAGCTGGTTCTTTGAGAAGATAAACAAAATTGACAAATCCCTAGCCAGACTTACAAAGAAGAGAGAAAGCTCAGATAAATAAAATTAGAAATGAAAGAGAAGACATTATAACAGATACCACAGAAATACAAAGGATTATAAGAGAATACTATGAAAAGCTATATGCCAACAAACTGGACAATCCAGAAGAAATGGATAAATTCTTAGCCTCTTACAACCTCCCAAAGCTGAATCAAGAAGAAATGGATAATCTGAATAGACCAATCACAAGTAAAGAGATTAAAACAATAAAAATCAAAAGCATTCCAAAAAATAAAAGCCCAGGACCAGACGGTTTCCCTGGAGAAGTCCACCAAACATTCAAAGAGGATTTAATACCTATCCTCGAGCTATTCCAAAAAATTAGGGAAGATGGAATGCTTCCTAACACATTCTATGAAGCCAACATTTTCTGCTCTGATACCAAAGCCTGACAAGGACAACATGAAAAAGGAAAACTACAGGCCTATACTGCTGATGAACATAGATGCAAAAATCCTCAACAAAATATTGGCAACCCAAATACAGCAATACATCAAAAAGATCATACATCATGATCAAGTGGAATTTATAGCAGGGACTCAGGGATGGTTTGACATCCATAAATCAATCAATGTGATACACCACATTAACAAAATGAGGAATAAAAACCACAAGATCATGTCAATAGATGCAGAGAAAGCATTTGACAAGATCCAACAGTCATTTATGATACAAACTCTTAACAAAATGGGGATAGAAGGAAATTACCTCAACATAATAAAGGCTGTATATGACGAACCCACAGCCAACATTATACTCAATGGGGAAAAACTGAAAGCCATCTTTCTCCAAACAGGAACAAGACACAGGTGCCCACTATCACCACTCTTATTCAACATAGTACTGGAGATTTTGGCCAGAGCAATTAGGCAGGAAAAAGAAATAAAAGAAATCCAAAGAGGAAATGAAGAAATTAAACTCTCACTGTTTGCAGATGATGTGATCTTATATATTGACAACCCTAAAGAATCCATTGGAAAATTACTAGAAATAATCAACAACTAGAGTAAAGTTTTAGGGTACAAAATCAACTTACAGAAATCAGTTGCATTTCTATACTCCAATAATGAACTCATAGAAAGAGAACTCAAGAATACAATTCCACTTACAATTGCAACAAAAAGAATAAAATATCTAGGAATAAATTTAACCAAGGAGGTGAAGGACTTAGACAATGAAAACTATAAGACATTATAGAAAGGAATAGATGATGACATAAAGAGATGGAAAGAGATTCCATGCACATGGATCAGAAGAATAAACATAGTTAAAATGTCCATACTACCCAAAGCAATCTACAGATTCAATGCAATCCCAATCAGAATCCCAATGACCTTCTTCACGGAAATAGAACAAAGAATCCTAAAATTCATATGGGACAACCAAAGACTCCGAATTGCTAAAGCAATCCTGAGAAAAAAAAAGAACAAAGCTGGAGGCATCAAAATCTCTGACTTCAAAATGTACTACAAAGCCATAGTAATCAAAACAGCATGGTACTGGTACAAAAACAGGCATACAGATCAAGAACAGTGGAATAGAACTGAAAGCCCAGAAATAAAACCACACATCTACAGACAGCTAATCTTCGACAAAGGTGCCAAGAACATGCAATGGAGAAAAGATAGTCTCTTCAATAAATGGTGTTGGGAAAACTGGACAGCCACATGTAAAAGAATGAAAGTAGACTATTATCTCACACCATATCCAAAAATAAACTCAAAATGGATCAAAGACTTGAAGATAAGTCCTGAAACCATAAAACTTCTGGAAGATAATATAGGTAGTACACTCTGTGACTCTGAACTTAAAGGATCTTTTCAAATACAATGTCTTCTCAGACAAGGGAAACAAAAGAAAAAATAAACAAGTGGGACTTCATCAGACTAAAGAGCTTCTGCATGGCAAAAGGAACTAGGATCAAAACAAAAAGACAACCCACCAATTGGGAGAAAATATTTGCAAATCATATATCTTTCAAGGGGTTAATCCCCATAATATATAAGGAACTCACACAACTGAACAACAAAACAACAAACAGCCAGATCAAAAAACGGGCAGAGGACATGAACAGACATTTTTCCAAAGAATATATACAGGTGGCCAATGAAAACATGTTCAACATCACTAACCATCAGGGAAATGCAAATCAAAACTACACTAAGATACCACCTTACGCCTCTTAAAACGGCTATAACCACTAAGACTAAAAATAACAAATATTGGAGAGGTTGTAGAGAAGGAGGAACCCTCATAAACCGCTGGCGGGAATGCGAACTGGTGCAGCCATTATGAAAAACAGCATGGAGATTCCTCAGAAAACTAAAAATAGAAATACCATATGACCCAGCTATCCTACTACTGGGTATCTACCCAAACAACTTGAAGTCAACAATCCAAAGTAACATATGCACCCCTATGTTCGTTGCAGCACTATTCTCAATAGCCAAGATGCAGAAACAATCCAAGTGCCCATTGACCGACAATTGGATAAAGAAGATGTGGTATATATATAGAATAGAATACTACTCAGCCGTAAAAAAAGACAAAACCATCCCATTTGCAACAACATGGATGGACCCGGAGGGTGTGATGTTAAGCGAAATAAACCAGACTGAGAAAGACAAACACCAGATGATTTTACCCATATGTGGAAGAAAAACAAGCACATGGACAAAGAGATCAGTTCGGTGGTTACCAGGGGAAGGGGGGTGGGGAGTGGGCACAGGGGGTGAAAAGGAGCACTTTCATGGGAACGGACAAGAAATAATGTACAGCTGAAACTTCACAATGATGTAAACTATTACAAACTCAATAAAAAAATAAATTTTTTTTAAAAACCACATTTTTAAAGAAATTATCTCCTTGTCTTTCGGCAGAATATTTTAATTCAAATTTACATCAACCATGTAAATTACTTTGGTCCCAGTACTTTGGGGAACAAAAAAGATTGTCTTAATTTTAAAAAGCCAAAATATACTCCGAATATTATAACTTTACTGCAGATTGCTTTCAGCTGTCAGACACATCTCTTCCTTTTTCTTTTTGATATTATGACCATGTTAGTGTAGAGTGGTATGTCCCAAAGTGTGTTTCTTGAAACATTCTATAAAATGTTTTTTTCAGCCTACTTACAGACTTGAATGGCCAATGATATATGCCTTTGGATGGCTTCTAGAAAAGACTCTAGAGAGAACACTCTGAATTTGACCTTGGCAGCCTTATGTTAAAAATGGTGGAAGAGATGGGTGGCCTGGTGGCATAGTGGTTGAGTTCATGCACTCTGCTTCAGCGGCCAAGAGTTTGCAGGTTAGGATCCCCAGGCAGGGACCTACACACCGCTCATCAAGCCATGCTGTGGCAACGTCCCATATACTTTAAAATAGAGGAAGACTGGCACAGATGTTAGCTCAGGGACAATCATCCTCACTAAAAAAAAAATGCAGAAGAGAAAAACAAAAGGAGCCTGGTTTCAGGGCCAGCCTGATGGCGTAGCCGTTAAGTTCACGCGCTCCACTTCAGTGGCCTGGGGTTTGCCAGTTTGGATCCCAGGCATGGACCTGGCATTGCCCGTCAAGCCATGCTGTGTCAGGTGTCCCACATATAAAATAGAGGAAGATGGGCACAGATGCTAGCTCAGGGCCAATCTTCCTCAGCAGAAAGAGGAGGAATGCGGTGGATGTTAGCTCAGGGCGAGTCTTCCTCAAAAAAAAGGAGTCTGGTTTCAAAGACATCATGAAGCTTCCACACCAACTACAACCTGCTTACCTTCAAACTTCTTTTATGTGAGAGAATAAATGCTTTAACATACTCTAGCATTCTCTCTTTTTAGCAGCCAAATGCATTTCCTAAGAGAGACATATACCACCATGGATTATGCCCCTCAAAGAGGCAGACATAGAAAGCAGCACTTCCCAAACCTATTTAATCATAAACCCCCCTTTGAAGGCAAGATCACTGATTAACACTTTGTTAGCATACATGTAGTTCCCAAAAAGTAGTTTGGGAAATGCTGGTCTAATTTGATTGGTAGATGCTGCTTGGATGTTTTCCTTCGGGGGAAAATTTATCAGGCAGAAATTAAGTCAGTTTCCTACATGCCATAGAGACAGTCCTGACCATTCAATGTATCACTATCCATTGACAGATCAACTTCAGCGACAGAAGTGTTAGTACTGATAGAATAGGAACGCAGTACTTGGACAGACCTGTAGGCATGACTAACTTGAAAGATAACTCGGTTTCCGGCAGTGTAGAGAATCAGGTGAGATGCTGAGATATGCAGAGGCTATCTTAGTCAAGTTATTTGATGGGTTGTCCTTCTGCCACAGGCCATACAACCATCATAAAAGCAATCATTATTTGCATAAAGCAGCAATTCTCTTTTTACCTTATTCTGAAAAGGAGTCCAATCCCCAGAGCATTGTACTTTAGCTGCAGAGTCTGGACTATATTTCTCTAATGAAGATACATTATATTTTTCACAGACGAAGGGCAACTTGATACTACAGTCTGCTGGTTTATTTAAGTCTGAGAAATGAAAAGCAGGATTACTGTGGTGAGAATTTTCCATTCAGCACACTTTAAAAAACAATCCCCTAGTAAAGAAAGTCTCGTTAAGTCAGTCTTTCCCAAATGGTTAAAATATATTCCTTTTCTTCCCTAGCCATTTTTGCCTTCTATTATTATTCGTATCAGTAGGTTATAGCACACCAAAATTGGGTATAAAAATGCACACATGTGATGTAATGACCACTGTTTCCATAGTTCCTGATGGCAGGAAGTAAGAAGAAAGCCGAAGAAGGCTAATGAGGGGAAAAGGACCTAAACTGTATTTAGAACTCTGCCTGTTCATCTGTGCAAATTTGTCTGTATGCTTATCAGTTACGAAAGTGGCAAGTTTATTTCTTAAGTAACCACTTTAGGATAAAGGAAGTCAAAATATTCACAGTGAAAAGCACCTTTATTTGCATTTGGAATTTGAGCTATTGTCATTAGCAATAAATCAGAATAAGATAAAGCTACCGAACATATAACGCAAAGGAAAACAAGATTAAGCTATAATTGAACCTGAAGCTCATATACTACATAGTCAACACGAAAGGATTCGGAATTTACTTTACCGCTAAACCAACTCCTGGCAGACAAGTACAAGCATTCCTCCCCAAAGGTTATAGGGATGTGACGCCATGGATATCGTGAGCTGAAAGAAAATGAGAGATTCGACAATTCGTAATGTACTTACATGTCCCAGTCTGTTTTTTACTGTAAGTAATTTGAATTCTAAATTTAACGTTATGTCATTTTCTTGACGCTAACATGCAAAAGACTTGGTTTTGCTAGTCTAGGCAGTATATGGCTTAACATTCAAAACGAATTATAAATAGAAATCCACTTGGTAAAAGGGAATTTTGGACTGCTTCTTTTAAATGATAACTTTACAAAGGCAGCGTCAATGATGTCACATACTATAAAAAACGACGATTTGTTGGCTGCTCACTTCTCACCCACCACTTCTGTTCATCACCAGATATCTGAAAAACAAACCAAACACCCATCCTTACATGTGCTGAATTTTCTAGAACGGGTTTTATTTAAATACCCTGTCCTACCATAACCACAAACCACCACAATTTCCAGGCATTCCATTACTTTGGTCTCTAAAGTATACAAACCAGGTAAAGAAGTTTGAAAAGTAGTTTGAAAACTGTTTGTATATTCTCAGGCCCTATTTTACGTCCAGAAAATATGGTCACAATAATGTATGTCCCTGCATACATTCTTGGGACATACAGTGTCCTATTGCAACTAAGTATAAATTTTAAAAGATACGTTATTTTTCCTCCAAAAAGCTATTTTGCAAAGTTAGATATTAGTAGAAACAGAAACTCAAGTTAACTATAAAGCTAACTTCTAGTAAAAAGTATGACAAGGAATTAAAATGATTTATATTATCTATTGATGCTCATCTTATAAATTGACATTTATAACTAATTGTAAATACTCTAAAACATTAAGCAACTCTATTTAACTGTTCTAACTTGAAATAACGAATTTGGATGTCAGTGAGCAAATTTTACTTTAGAGGACCATTTAACTTTTGTAGATTTTTAAAATATTTTTTAATGGAAAAAATATAAGAAAAACATTAAAAAATATATTCTTTTACATTACATTTGCTATTTTGTTTTTGATGGCTCTTAGTCCTACAAAAGATGTCACAGTAGCCAGAGAACTGTGATTGCTAGCACAATACAGGACGGCTTCTTCGTAGTTTAAGTGAGGATCAGCAACAAACCAATATTCACTCCCTTCTACTATAACTGGTGGTCCATGAATTCCCGCACGCTCTAAAGAGGAAGAAGATGAGAGTTATGACTATGCAAACTAAACTGTACCCTCTAAACACGGACTAACGTTCCAAATTATTTATAAATAGTAATTTACTAATAGTAATAGTAATCCATTTAGATTAGTAGTTCTCTCTGGTCAGGGCAGTGCTGCCTGGAAGAAACCAAGGATTCCTGAGCCAGTGAGTGACTCTGACATCCTCCTGAACTCACAGAGAAGGACAAACCCAGCCTCATAGCCTCATCCCAAACCAGCCAATCACCTTCCCCGCCTGGAGGCATTTCATCTCATTTGAAGACGTGATAGAGAAGAAGCTGGCACTTAGGCCTGGGCTTAAATAATTAACAAAATACATCACTGAAAAGGCAAAAGCAGCTTTGGCTAAATTTTAGTTTTCTTAACTCACCTGGATTGTACCAGTCTGGTGTTTTTGGCAAACGGCCTGTAAAAGGAAGAAAATAAGTGGCTTAAGTTTAGTATCCAATTACAGATCACGGCATATCCTAAGTAGGGCCTTTTACGTAACCCAGAAGACTTGCACCATTGTTGAAGCTTGTCCATTTCTGGCCAAATCATTTCCCTTCATGTTACAATCACTTCAGTTTGAATTTTGTGGGGCCTATGCTTAAAGTTGTTTTAGCAGCAACCAAAAAGGCAGATCTGTTAAATATTAATAAAGTATTACTAGCAGTTCTCTACCTTGTATCATGGAAGTCACAAAGGAAGACCAGATGGATAAAATATAGCTAATAATTAAATAGTACAAATAAGTAAATGATGATAATATATACATTACATAGAAGCACTAAGGAATATGCACCAGAATTATCATCATTGTCGGATGTGGTTATTCAGGAATCACATCTCCATCTAATGGAATTTGAGTAATTGCTCTGTAAACCCAGGTTGGTAGAGTTTACTGTGTCCCAGGATATCCTTGGAAACAATGTACAATGATCCAGTACCGAACTTTTTGAGAAGGCGAGAGACACAACTGAGAGAAGAATAAAAATCAGGGGCCCGCCCGGTGGCGTAGTGGTTAAGTTCACACATTCTGCTTCGTTCGGTGGCCTGGGGTTTGCCAGTTCGGATCCTGGGTGCGGACCTATGAAACGCTTATAAAGTCATGCTGTGGTAGGCGTCCCACATATAAAGTAGAGGAAGATGGGCACAGATGTTAGCTCAGGGCCAGTCTTCCTCAGCAAAAAGAGGAGGATTGGTGGCAGATGTTGGCTCAGGGCTAATCCTACTCAAAAAAAAAAAAAAAAAAAAAGAGGAAATACAGCACTTAAGAAGAATCATGGGCTTTGAGGTTGGGTGGGTCAGTGTTCCAATGCCCTCAGACACTTTGCTGCTGCAGTACTTTGGATAGTTGCTTAATTCCTTGAGCCTTAACTTTCTATTCTGTAAAAACAAGACTCTACTACCTAACTCACAAAGACAGTTTGAAGATCAGGTAAGATGCCCCTATGGAAGCACCCAGCACAGGTGCAGGCACAGAGCAGTTCTTCCCAGGACACTAGTTGCTTTCCTTTTCCTTTTCATTCTGGCCGTAGGTTACACTGGTTTCAAGTCAAAGATGTAATATGACGAATCTTGGAAATTAGAATGTAAAACAGGTGGTTTTAATTTTACTGTTGAATCAGGGCCTGATGCATGGGAAGACCCTACTCAGAGAACTGCGTACATATACAGTATCCTTGGTTTCTCCGTCTGAGGCAGTTCTCTGCATATTGGATACTGTCCATAAACAATCCTGCAAATCAGTTAAAAATATACATAGTTTCTTATTTGTAATCTTGTCAAAGACTTCTGTCTATTTGTGTGTTGGAGGAAGCTATGTCTAACCTTCAAATTTCTCTAAATTAGTGAGAAAAGCAGAACACAAGGTGTTTTTTACACTAGATTACAAATATGTGTGTACAAGGTATCAAGAAATATAATATAAAAAACTTTTTGTTTGGGTAGTGGCATTAAAGGTAATCTTCCTAAAAACATTTTTATGAGCCCTATTTTTGATACTGTTTTCTCAATTAAAACAAGAACACAGTCATGCCTTGCTTAACAATGAGGATACATCTGAGAAACGCGTCACTAGGCAATTTCATTGTGTGAACATCATAGAGTGTACTTACACAAACCTAGATGGTGTAGCCTACTACACACCTAGGCTATATGGTGCTAATCTTATGGGACCCCTGTCATATATGCGGTCCACTGTTGACCGAAACATCGTTATGCAGTGCATGACTGTATTTAAAAAGGATATAGATCTATAGAGGTTATGGCTATTTAAAATTTTTACATTGTCAGAATATCCCTTCTAGAGAAGCAGAGTCTAATTAGAACCAGCTGGATCAGGTAATCAATAGTCAAGAGGTAGAGAAAAGGTATGATAATTTAGGCTATTGAAGAGGTAAACTGCTTTAAGAAAATGCAAAAATACAGATTAATATAGAGTGTCAAGTTGAGCAGACTTTGTTTGGCTGCTCTAACACCCAAGAAAAGATCAAAGCAGGTGAATGTAACACATGTAATTTAGAAATTCAGGCACTATCAAAGAAGAGTTAACCTTTAAACTCTGGATCAAACAATCATTAATTGCTTCAAATGATCGTGAATAGGCTGAGACAGGAAGTTCTTTAGTTTTTAATTTTGTTTCTGCATGGGGAAAGCAGGGATGCAATTATTTAGAAGATTTATTTATTTGGTTAATTGATTTATATTTGCTAAGTTAGTTAATTCCCTTCTCTTTTGTTTAAAATAAAAATATATAAAAAAGAAAAAAGGTGGGCCAGCCCAATGACATAGTGGTTAAGTTTGCACACTCCGCTTCAGCAGCCTGGGGTTCACAGGTTGGGGTCCAGGGTGTGGACTTGTCAAGCCATGCTTTGGCACCATCCCACATAAAATAGAGGAAGATTGGCACAGATGTTAGCTCAGCAACAGTCTTCCTCAAGCAAAAAGAGGAAGACTGGCAACAGATGTTTGCTCAGGGCCAATCTTCCATACCAAAAAAAAAAAAAAAAAAAAGAAAGAAAGAAAAGAAAAGAATAAAGGAAACCACATACTCTTTGTAATGTTTCCTGTGTTTACTGGTTTGTCATTTCTAAGGTTGCTCTGGTGTAAACTCTTGGATCTGCCCCACCACTCAAACAGGAGGCAGCAGGTAGCAGCTACCATGTGGGCATTATTGGAGGGAGCAATGACACTCTCTGTGGCATGCTAACAAATGCCAAAGACTAATGGGAGCGTCACCACTAATGCTTCAAACCAGAGACATTGTCCAAATTAATTATATATATTATTTACTTTTCCATCTGTGTGAAGGGTATACAAACTGATTTTCCTTTGTTTCTCCCTCAGGTTTTATCAAATAATCAGGAATAATTCAAGTACAATTTCTCCTTTGGAAAACCCCATCAACACACACACACACAATCCCCTTTTTATTAATGGCCTGCCAATTTGCCTTTGCGCAAGAGACTTGCCAGTTACTGTATCAGATGTCACATTGAAGCTTTTTTAAAGGCCTTTTTTAAGGAAAAAGAACAATTAGAAGAACTATCTTCTAATACTAGTTCCACGATGTAACCTTCAGGTTCTTTGAGAACTTGTAGGAGGATATACCTTTAGTTTCCATGATCTGTTTACATTCAGTTCAGAAATTCATTTTAGAGTTTTCTGTGCATTTACCACTAATTAATTTAACATATTCAATAAAAATTATTTAAAAACAATTTGGGAGTAATCTCAACATTTTCCTTAATATTTCTTTAACATTTCCCTAGTAAAAAGCTAAGTAAAAGGAAATCTATTTATTTTCTCTCCTTTTTGTCACCAAAGCCTCTACTATCAAGCTAACTGGTTTCCCGAATTGGAATTTGAATTCCATAAACTATCAGCAGTTTTGGAGTTCATTGAAAATTGCTTCTACATTTTACAGGGACCTGCCAAATTTTGATTTCTTGACTCTTGTCACATGCTTCCCAAGCTTATCTTCATTTTGCATCAATATAAAAATTAAAATGATTTCATCTGCTATATGTCTTCTTTTACTTGAAATAATCTTTCATTCCAAAATCTAATCTCTCTAAATTAGCCTTAAATTTTATCTTCCATACAAACACTTTCATGATCCAAGAGGAAGGTACCATCTTATTCCAATAACCCAGCCTTCTGCTAGGGGTAGGAGTCAGGCAGGATAAAGCTTAATACATTAACTGCACCTTCCTAGGCTTTTTAAAATTATAATTATAGACAAAATGCTCTCTTAGGTACTTTTGGTTCGGCATTCACAGTGTTCACATGAGAAGACTGTGAAAAGGAATAACTGCCACTTACCTTTTGGAATCTGGCACAGCCATTCAAGTTTCGCATCACAAGCAAAAGGCCTTAAATAAATAAATTCCCTGTCCTCATGGTAAAACCAGCTTCTTCGCCATGGGTTATGAACGACCTAAAGAAGGAAGAGGATTGCAAAATATTTTGATGTTGATGCAGCCCTTATAAAACACTAAACTTTAAGCCCTGTGGTCTTTAACTCTATTTTAGCTCTAGCACCTAAGATATTTGTTTATTGAATGAACACACGAATAAACACAGTGTTTAAACAGGAAGAGCCTAAGAAAGAGCCTTCAAAGGGCTGATAAAGGGAATATAAGGTCATGTTTACGTCCAAATGAAAATTATCAGGTTTTTTGTTTTTGTTTTTGTTGATACAAAACTGTAGGATCTCACACCTTTAAATTTGGGAAAGATCAAGCTAGAAAAGAATATTTACTTCAGTGGTTTCCAAACACTAGGCTGTTATTAAAGCAGATCCATAAAAAAGTGATATAAAGGTCTGGCACCAGGAGCCCACATTCCTTCTTTGGTGTGGCTCTGCATTGTTAGGATGTTATCCTCCTCCACGTGGTCCAAGGTGGTTCTCTAAAAATTTCAATCAGCAAGGAAGAGAGAAAGGAGAGGGGAGGGCACGATCTGGGAGGAGCATCCATCACTTTTTGGACTGTTTTCTCTTAAGGCCAAGATTCTGGTGGGTACTGTGGCAGGTGAGGTAAGATACTCCTTGCAGATCACTGCCCTGGCTGGCCTAGTTCCTGTTGCACGCTGCACCAGTGTTTCCTCTATTTAGTTTTTTCGTAGATTTTCAAATCTCTTCACACATGGGGACTCTACTTACATAGACATAGTATAGTTTATTGCATCAATGTTCTGGAAACTTCACAAGCTTCTCTGAAGTTTTCGCCTTTCCATATGTTAAACTGGGAATTCTACAAAAATGGTATGATACTATACACTTTATTACTAGAAGTTACTTTGTAAACAGTGCTTTCCAATGGCCTCTCAGTTCTTTGTCTCAACCTTCCTGTAACACTTCTGGTCAACCACCTTCTTGAATCTCTTTCTTGGACTTACAGAGCAAAGATATTATCTATATGTCTCTTCCTTCCACATCTTCTTACATTTTACAATTGGCAATTCCCCCAAATCTACTTATTGGCCCTTTGTACTTTTTTAAATATACAATTTCCATTCAACTCCAGTCTCTTGATTTCAACTTCCTATATAGGATATTTCTTACTGCTAGCTTAGAGTCAAAATATCTAAATTAAAATGTAGTATTTTCTCCATAAACCAGTAGCTCTTCTGACTGTTTCTATAAATGCGTAGTCATACAGCATAGTAGATCCAGACACTTGGGTTTAAATTTTAGTTCTATAACCACGTAAGTTACTCAGAGCTCAAATTTCTTCCTCGTGAGATGAATATGGGAACAGAACCTATCTCATGAGGTTGTTTAAGTATTAAGTGAATAACATATGTGACATGCCTAGCACCGTGCCTAGCTCATGAAGCAACAAGCATTAGCTGCTGCTGTCATCATCATCATTGCCACCATCACCAGCATTATTACTCTCCCATAACACTCTTGCTTTGGCATAAAGCTTATACTTCGCCTGTCACAGCCTTTGTAATTGCTTGCTTACTTGTCGTTATCTCCTGCTAGGCTGTAAGTTCTGTGAAGACAACACCTGTTTTATACCTTGTCATTGTTGTTCTCCCAGAGTGTCGCACACTGTTTGGATATATTACTTATGGAATGAATAAACAAAGGAATTCTGCAAAGAAAGTTGCCTGACTAGTCTTTTATGTCTTCCGGTCCTATCCGTTGCACCTTGAAATCTGTCTCAAGATGAATCTCACACCCTCTTTAGTTCATGTGAAAAAACTTTAACAATGCTCTGTTACCTACCAAAAAACGCACAAACTCATTAATCTGGCAGTAGTCTAATTTCCCAGCTTTGTTTTCAACCACAGCGCCAACTAAAACTTCTTGATCTGTATTCTGTTCTCCTCTCTGCCTCAGCCCCTCCTTTCCACTCCCTTTTATTTTATGTCACCTCCTCACTCCATTCCCCACTAGGAAGCCTTACCCTATCCTATCTGTACAAACTCTATCCATCCTTAAGGTCCAATTCAAGTCCCATCTCTTTCTGGAAATAGTCCACAGGAATCACTTCCTCTTCTGAGTTTCATTAGCCCTCTTCAGCCTATTCATTTGAAGTTTATTACTATGTAGTCATAAGAACCATCTTTCTTGAATATGAATTTTATCTTCTCAAATTAAGTGTAAGTTAGGTTGTTTGAGGGTGGGGCCATCGGTCTACTTCTTGCCTCCCACGGCACCTAATATCATGCTCCACACACAAAAGGCAACCCATGGATCTGTTGCCTGACTGTACGCGATGCCAGATTTATTTTTTAAATATGCAGATTTTGCAGCATTGTACTGACCTTCACAGCAGCACAGTCTCTGATATCATAATCCTGCTGAAATTCATTTTCCATGATAATAGTAGATACCTTGAAAGACAAGAGAGGCTTGAGAATTTAAGACTGATGTATAAATGTTTGCAATTTAGATGTAATTTGGGCAGCTTTAATAACTCAAGCGCATTCATATGCCATGGAAGGAAAACTTTTTCATCTCTTTTTTTTTATATCAGGATGCTAAATCACGAGGGGACTTAGAAAACATCATAATGTCATCAGTTTCCAAAGAAAGGAAGCCACAGTTTCAGAAGTGGAGGTTAACGGTGTATTAAGTTCCCAGTTGGAGTCACAGAGTATTGGGAGCTTGCTAAAGACATATTTTTTTTGCATGTGTTGAAAAGCTAGCTGCTCGATTAAGTATTCTCAGATATGTTCCAATTTGAAAATGAAAGTCAAGGAATTTTACATTTAGAAAGAATACACGATGAATTGACACAATGGTAATGTGGAGCGAATATTTAATATTTGAGAATAATTTGCTCTTAAAAGTGTTACTTAAAATCTCTCTTTAGGATAATGTAAACATTTGAAATAATTTTTAAGGTTCCCTCCAAACAAATTATTCCCCCCAATAAAGATGTTTTCTTTTTTACATAACTCTTACATTTTTAGATGATAAAAGCTTCTCATTATGAAAAAAAAGGAAAAAAATACAAAGAAAAAGAAAAAACCACTTGTACTACCCAAAGATGACCACTATATCTATATATTTATACTTTTATATTTTTTGGACTATATATAGAGAGACTATACATATGGGTATTTTTTTTAATAAAAATGAGATTGGTAACTTGTTTTTCCCCTACTTCATATAGGTGAATCTATCTCCATTTCAATAAAGATATATCTACATAATTTTAATGGTTCTATGGAATGTGGATGTATTATTTAACAATCAGCTTCTGGTTCTTGAAACAAATATTCTTTCCATACTACCCCAAACAAGAAAGTTCAAACTTACTGGTGTACGATCACTCCATTGCCAGGATCCTTCTAAATCAGGGCTCCTTTTATTCAAACCTATCCACAGCCAACGTTGGCCACTAGGTAGAAAGGAGGCCAAAAAAAAAAAAAAAAAAATTTGGCAAAAATATTTAGCATTCACATGTCTAAAATACTTAAGTTTATTCAGAAGACCTTGTCACTAACTGAAAAGCACAGTTTCAAGCTCTATAAAAAAGTCTTCTGAAATGAAACTAAACGCTAAATATGGGGTAGCTGTTGAAAAAGTATCATACTTGTTGAAACTAAATTTTAAGTTATTTTATTCATATAAAAGGCAAAAACTATTCTGCACTGAACTTGAGGAAAAAAACGTGTGCGATTAACCCAAACTTACTGCAGAGCTTCAATATTAGACAAAGTTTTCAGATACAGCCAGATGCAACAACGGCATTTCCTTAAAGCGTTTGTCTGTAACACTATCAAATATCTTTTCTTTAAAACGCACAACAAACCATTTGGCTAAATTTTTATCAAACAAGATTTAAAAAAATAATTTAATTCCCACTGCTCATTTAGTTTCAAGTAAACAGGTATTCAAGTATTTTCTAAATGCCAAACTCCATGGCTTATACTAGACCAATATAATTAAGCAATCACTTAAGTGAATGTATTTAACACTCATAACTATTCTACTTCTATGTACAAGGCATTGAGCTAGGTGCAATGGTGACACAAAGTACAAGACTGATATCCACCCTCAAATGGCATATAATCTAGTCAGGAAGACAGGGCATACATGAGCAAAGAAAATATAAGACCATTTTTGAAAGACAACAAATGATATTCAAATTGTTTACATTTTAAGTGCTACAAAAGTTCAGAAAAAGGAGAGTTCCCTGTGGACTGCAGGGAGTCAGGAAACATTCTGTGAGGTTAGTAGGATAAAAGACAGCCTTCAAAGGATGGCTAAGTTCTTTTGAGCCATAATCTGAGAGTTTACCACGTGCCAGTGTTCAGATTGGCTGAGAGGAGAAACGTCAGGCATTTCAAGGAAGAATATGTCCAACAACATATAGAAGCAGGGACATTCATTGGAACTGATTTTTTCTCCTCAATTAAACTTATGCTCTAGCTAGGGAGATATTGCTAGTCTAAACAAAAGTGATAGAACCATTAAAAAGATTTCTTCACCTCTAACCCCACTTGAAAATATTCTCTAAAATGTATTTTCCTTTTTAGGCCTTAATGGGTAGACCACTTCCCGTATAATTTAACCTTCTGATGGCATGTGGTATGTATTGATCAGTACATATGAGTGTACATTATATATGCATACACAATACATATATAAATGTTATAGCATAGAAATATAACACATATTAGAGAATGGGCAGGATCCACATCTAAAATTAATCCCCATTCTCAAGCTCAGTAGAATACATGGACTACAGGAATGTGCAGCTACAAGACTACTGGGAAATATAATGTCTGCATTTAAAAAATTTGCTAGTAAATCAAGGGCTACAGCAAACTTAATTTTAAATTAATTTCTCACCTTTTAATAAAATAATTGCTTTTCTTTATCTCTTTCCTTTGTTCAACATTCCTTCATTATTTTAATACCAATAAACACTATTTCATCTTTTCAACTTGAAGCTTTTCAACTTATGGCAATGGAATATGAGGACTGTCCCCTTTCAGTTTTTACTGTTATACTGTTTTCTTTCATAGAGAAAGATCATCAATTTGTAGACCTAAGATAAATCTAGTGGAGACAATTAAATCCACTTTGAATTTAGTGGCTGTAAGAGAAATTTGCAGTTTGCATTTTCATCTAATCAGAGCTTTCTTATGGGCTTCCAAATTTATCACTCTTACCAATTGCTGGATTTCTAAACCACAGAGTCTAGATAATTGCCACACACAGTACAATTAAAGTCAGATGGCTAAAATAAAGAGGAGGTTAAGTTTGCTTCCTAACACTTACTTGGGGATATAACTTCATTTCTTTCAAATCTTTGCACATTATATATTTGGACCTGGGGAATTTGGTTAGAATTTTGCGTTTCTCTAAAGTAAGCATTAGATATTTTATCTTTTTTACACAATCTTCAGTACAACCAGGAAGATGATCAAAGATCTTTCGTCACCTGCATTTCATCTCAAGTCAGCTTCTACTGAAAGCCTCTCCAGAGACGTCCCCAACCTGTCTGCCCAGTGCTCTCAGCTTCACTTCTTCCCCCTAAGAAACCTGCTTTCAATCCCATTTCTGCCTCCTCCTCTGCTGTGTCTCAGAGAACAGTTTTCTAGAGAGCAGAGTTTGCCTAATTGTCCAAAATTTCTTCACTACGTTCTGAGATTGAACTTCATTTCAGCCCAGACATTTACAGATTTCAGCCTCCATTTCAAGAGATTCATTAGTGGGTTATAAATACAGAAAATAATAGCTAATTGGTGTTTTTGTATGTGTGTGGTAAGATGTGGAAAATATTTCTTCAATTGTAACTTATTCCTGGTTTGACCTGGTTTATCTGTAGGCAGATAAAGAGGAGAAGAAATTGAAAGTCACATTAATCACTGCATGCTTCTAACATGGATTTTAGAAAATTTGAGGGAAAAATATGGATCATAACTGGGAAATCAAATCAAACTGAAATTTTCTCTCTTTATAAATTTTTTCTACTCCAAGAACTAAGTATACGGTTTTAAGGCTATTAGGTTAAGAAGACATTGCATGAAAGGTTGCCATGTGTATTTGTGTTAAAATTCTTACTCTCAGTCAAATTTCCTGTTGCCTCTTGTTTCTAAGGAAAACAGTATCTCAGCCATAACCCTCAATAAATACTATTTGATGAGGGTGCTTAGTCTGCAAAGCCTCAGATTTATATCTAAATCCATTCATGCCACAGCACAGGAGGTAGTGCACACAGCAGCAATGGCATTGCAAACAAGGCTTTCTTCTCTAATCCTATGGCTATTTCTGTTCTACAATGGCTTTCCCTGGTGGGCTGCCATTAAGAATTGCAAAGATCTTAGAGCCTTAATGACTCAGTGCACCATGAATCCTTTTCATTGAAATACAAATAGAGATGTGGAACTTGGATTGTGAGAAGTGTAGCAGTAATCTGACTTAACTCTTTGGCACGCAATACACAATTTGGGCCATGGACATCTTGCTGAGAAAGGTCAATTCGCGAGATAAAAAGCTAAGGTGTTCAAGGAGTAGGCTTTAGAATCATTTTCTGATAGAAATGGGTTTGTTTCCTTTCTTCCCTTCAAGCCATGGTCACAAGATTGGTTTTAGAATATGTTGTCTTTCTAAATACAGTGTCGGCAAATGATCTCTTTATTCACGGAGCAGGTATCAAGCAGACAACACAGTCTGCTTAATAGGGCATTGTGTTAGCTGCTGGGATGAGAGTACAAATAAAATACGGTCCCGATGACTGAAAGGATTATGGTGATTTCTTTTTCTTTGTGTTTTCTGTTTTCTAAATTCAATATGCATTACTTTCACGATTAGAAAAGAGTTTAACATTGTACAGTCTATGGAAAATAAACATGTATAGGAATGGAAGAAAATGGAAAGGATTTACACTAAATGTTAACTAAGTTTACAACTGGGAGCTAGGATTTGAGGTGATTTTTATTTTCTTCATTATCCTTTTTTATATTTCCCAAATTTTACATAATGAACTTGCATTATTTTTTACTTGGGGGGGGGGAACTTGGCAAATGTGAACAGAACCAAAGACACAAATGAAGAAAAATTCCTTAATTACCTCTCAGGCTTTAGTTTTGTTTCCTAGTGTAATCTACTCTATATAGGAGTTTTTTTTTTTTTTTTGGAGGAAGATTAGCCCTGAGCTAACTACTGCCAATCCTCCTCTTTTCGCTGAGGAAGAATGGCCCTGAGCTAACATCCATACCCATCTTCCTCTATTTCATATGTGGGACGCCTACCACAGCACGGCTTTTGCCAAGCAGTGCCATGTCTGCACCCAGGACCCGAACCAGTGAACCCCAGGCGGCCGAGAAGCAGAACGAGTGAACTTAACTGCTGTGCCACCGGGCCGGCCCCAGTACATAGCAGTTCTTAATGATCATTGGTATCATATATGATAGCCCACTTTCCATCAATTGATTTCCACAAACATCTGCAACCTCATTGCTCAGTACTAATCCATGGTCCCCTGTCTACTTAGAGGTTCCCAACCTCTTGTTTGCTGCCATTCAAAAATTCAATTGTTTACGTCAGTATTTTACTTAAAAATACTTTAGCCTAGACAGTATGATATTGTGTGTGTCTAGGGGACAGTAAGATGATGCCCTGCTTGAAATTTTCACCTCAGGGAGAACCAGTAGGGTAAGGGAAAGGCCTTGCTCCAGAGGGGGCTACCACAGGGACGTTTGTGATCCAAGGCCACCTGAGGCTTTGGTCATTAGCAGAGTGAATGTCAGAAATGAGTTTATATCAGTGAAATTAGAAGCTTGTTAATCATGTGATGTAGAAATGGGCTCTCTCTGGCGAAACTGAAGTTATTCAAGATATGGGGAAAAGCTAAAGTTTTTAGAGACACTCTCACCCTTCATGAAAGGGTATTAGAATCTGGTGAGGCTGGTAGCCTGTACCACTAGAAACGAGTCTGGCGCTTGACCTCTAAAGGGTCCCATGTCCAGTCAATGGGTCAGGTGATTGGGACTGCCTGACACGGACTACAACGGGAACAGAATCCTGACCCTGGAGTATTGTCACGTTTGCCTCAAATGAACCTTCCATGCAAGATGGTGGCTGGAACACTAAAAGGACAGACTGCTGGGATGTTGTCAAGCTTACAAAACAGGTTGTATGAAATGTTTTGTGTCTGCTTCAATGAACGTTTAATAAATGTCTGTAAGTGTGGAAGGATTTGGTCTCAGTTTTGCATTCATTATAATCTAATCTCAAGGCTGTGGGGAGTAGCTAAGAACCTAACAGTTAGTATATCCAAATTAACTTAGGCTAGTGTGCAATTAAATTTTGTACATTAATTTCTAATGCTAGAAAATGAAGTCTAGAATACCCTAAATTCTACAATAGATGCCTAATAAACGAATACGTATGGAACACAGGTATTGTATTTTACATCAGGTTCCCAGTATACTGTAGTGAGATGTTACTTTCTTTAATGAGAAAAATATAATAGTGGGTATGTTAATGCAAATCAGGAAAATGTGGAAGAATGTTCAAACTTTTAAAAAAGTCACTCAAAATTTTATCTCCCAGAGGTAACAATGATTATTTTTTATGTATTTTTGCAGTCTACTTTTTAATTTAAATAGTATATTTTTTACTCTCTTATAACTTGCCTTCCCCTCACTTAATATATTATATTTACATGTTATAATATTCTTTTTAAAAAAATCTTAATGCACAGGGGATAAATTCTAAAGATCAATGACAATAATGACAATAGGGATCTTGACCTTTTTCTGACTTTCATGGAAATGGATTTAATGTTTAATCATTAAGTAGTACATGGCTATTGGTTGAGCTATGTTCTACTCTTAATTTAATAAGAATCTACATGTTAATAATATTAATTAAATATGTTAAGTTTATATTTGTATATTAACCCAGGAATGGTGAAGTGTACCAGACGCATTTTCAGCACCTATTAATAGATGATTGCATGATATTAGACTTGATACATAGAGTCCTGGTATTGACCCAAATTTGTATTCTTAGAAGAAATCCTACATGGCCAAAGTGTGTTATTTTGAGGTACTATAATGTAGTGGATTAAGAAAGTGGGCTCTCAGACAGAGAGAGACGAACTCTGTATGACTCCACTCGTAGGTGGTAGTTAACACATAGACAAAGAGAACTGATCGGTGGTTACCAGGGGAAAGGGGGGTGGGGGGAGGGCACTAGGGGTGAAGTGGTGTACCCACAACATGACTAATAATGATGTACAACTGTAATTTCACAAGGTTGTTAACTATCATAATCTTAATTAAAAAAAAAAGAAAGTGGGCTCTAATGGGTTCAACTACTGGATCTTTTACTTACTAGCTGTAAAAACAACTTGGGCAAGTTGTTTTACTTCTCTGTGTCTGTGTTTCTTCATTTAGATAAAATGAGCATAGTAATAGTATCTATGTCATAGGCTGTTGTAAGGATTAAATGAGCTAATAGATAGAAAATATTTAGGACATTATCTGGCACATAACTACTATATAGGTGTTTGTTATTATATCACTTGTTAGTATTTACTTTTTAAAGTCTACTCACAAGGTGGGTCTGTAAGTGTTCTCTGCGCTATTATTGACAAGCTTTGACATCAGAATTGAGAAATAAACCAGACGCTTGCAACAGTTTCTATGTAATGGAATACAAGCTCTTGCTTGCACTACTGAAATATGTGGTAATGATCTTTTTTTATAAAATGTCAAAGAATTCACATACAGAACCATATAGTTCCCATCTCTTTCTTGGAAGAAATTCTTTGTCAATGTTTTCAATTTCTTCCATGGCTATTGAATTATTGGGTTTCTACTTATCAAATCAATTGTACACTAATTTGTATTTCCCTACAAATTGTTCATTTTAATAATTTCATGTATAATAGCATATAATTATACATAGTTTTCTCACCAATTAAAAAATTTCTCCATTAAATGGGTTTTATAATCCCATACTCAGGTTTCATTTTAACTGTGTTTTCTTTTTCATTTTCATAATTTAATCATCAGTAAATTTTTTTTTCTGTTTTGTTGTTTTATTTCCAGAGATACAGCTCTAGGATTTGTCAATTCTACTGCTTTTCTAATTCAGTCATTCACTTTTCTCTTTATCAGGTTCTTTCTTATGGTTTCCTTATGTTTATGTTGATATTTATTTTCAGTTTTGGTTGAATGCTTATTTTCATTATTTTTGTTAAATAATTAAAGCCCTTAAAGATATTAATGTACCTCCAACTATAGCTTTGGCTATAGCTCATCAATTTCAGAGTGAGTGCTGTTATCATCATCTGTACAGTTTTGATTTATTTGCCAAAAGTGTTACTTAAAAACACTGAATTTATAAGTTGATAGGGTGTGATTTCACTTCTTATATAACCTGTATAATTATACCACTTTGGTATTTGAGATTTTCTTTTTAGCCTACTAGATCAATTATTGTAAGTAATATAGGAAAAGAGCTTAAAGAGAAAGTATGTTCAGACGTTGTAAACTACAGAGAATACTATTAAATCAACCTTAATTATACTATTCACATGCTCTATATTGTTTTTTTGCCTGTTTCATTTATCAATGAATGAGACGAGTGTTAAAGTTTCCCATTACTGTTATTTATTGGAAAATTTCACTAATGTAATAAATATTTTTGCCTTATATATTTTGATGCTATTTTATTTAAGTACATAAATGTTCTTGAATATTACAACTTCCTTTTAGATTGTATCTTTAGTCAGTAAGAAATAGATCTCATTTTCCTGTTTAGTGCATTTTTACTTCAATTGTATTTTATCTAACATTAAAACTGTGACTCTAGCTTTTTTGTTCACATTTGCACAAATATTTTGCCCATTGTTTTACTTTTACCATTTTAGCTGCTGCATGAAGTCTGTGATTACGAACTCAATTGCTATTTTGGTTAATGTGGGACAAGCACCTAACATAAGAAAGTGAAGTGGGTCAAGGAGTAATAAATTAGGAACCAGAGCAAATTGGAGAGTGATGCCCCATCTCAGAGGACCACTGGCTACTCAGGATTCACTAATTATTGCCACAATATGAAAATGTTGCCAGTTGTTTTAATTTTTAAAGAGATGTGAAAAATATGGATTTTTACCAAAAGTTCTCAATCTTGAAACACTTTGTGGCCCCTTCCTTCCAGGAAAACAACATCATACTCTTTGGGCTGGATTGTTTTAGGTCTCTTTCAACAGCATATAGTTGGATTCCATTATTGAAGAAATTTGCAGACCTGGACTAAACATAACTGATAATGAAAAAATTTGGTCTTCCGCCATCTTGCTTTATGCTGGACTTCATGTTTCGTCATTTCATTTCTTTAATTTTTCATGCGAGCCTTTTTTTTCACCCATTTACTAGATGAACACACTCTTTTGCATTTTACTACACATTATCTTAAGGTTTTAAAAATGTACATACTCTGTGTTTCTAAATATGATTCCCAGGTAAAATGAGGAATTTGTACTTTGATTTTTCACAACTGTTTTCTCATTTTACCTCCCACTATTCATTTGTAAACAGAGTTAAACACCAAGTTTTATGAAAATATTCTTATATTTCTCTTTTGGGATTTAGGATAATTTCATTCTATTTTTATAATTTACACATATTGCATTATCTAGACTTGAGGCTTTGTTTTTATGTTATTCTTCCTTCCAATTCTTTTAAAACAAACTACTTATTCATGTGTTCTTGATTTTTTATTCATCTCTCTGCTGGAATATGTCTTTGAAATTTCCTTTTCAAGCAGGGAGCACAGGTGGTATATAAACCAATTACTATCCTCACAAATGAAAAGCAATGTAATTGGGAACTAAAAGTAATACACTGCAAACGTTTTCCACCTCAAAACTCTTTAGATGTCCAGTTAAAAAATCTCTTCTTACATTTAATGTCCTAGAGAAGAAGCCTAGTTGAATTTTCTTTGTGTTTTGTTTATTTTCTTGCTGTTTCTTTTTGAGGTTTTTGTTTGCCTGAGTCAAAATGATCAGGAAAGAATTCACTAGGATATATCCAAATGCTGATTTCTCTTCTATAATTTTGTCTGGAATACCCTGAATCCTTGATTTACAGATTCGGGTCTTCTTTTTGGTTCAGAAAAGTGATGGAAGAAGAAAATGAATTTGTGGAGTTGAAGGCCCTCATACTAACGACTGTCCCCAAAGCTTCAGAGAAATCTTCCCCCTATGATAGCATCACTTGGCCCATATTTCTCCACATTGTCCTTAAGGACATCAGGAAATTGTCCAGGAATCCGCTTTCCACCATCACACCAAAATTGCAATGGCTTATAAAACATATCAATGCTGAATAACTAAATGACATCAAATTTATCATAGAAGATCTCACTCTAAACGTATTACCTGAACTGGTCCATTAAAACGTGAAGAAATTCCTTTATTTCATCCACATGACTGAAGCTAGGAAGGTGTCCCCCAAGCGCTTGGCAGAATCTCTCAGCTTCTTCCCAGTTCCTCTTTCTTACTATTCTTTCTACATGAAACACCTTAACAAAATATAATGTTATTTTGTCTTCTGGTATAATCATAAAATAGTCCTAATTTTAAAGTCAATTACAGTCAAATGTGTGGACCCCTGCAGTGGATTCTTATAGGTGGAATGAAGACATAGGTAAATGAACATATACTGTGACACAGTCAGGTCCTGCTGAAAGTGTCAACTAAAGAGCACCACAGGTGCCAGCCACTGTTGTCAAATGGATGACCTTCCTCAGCCAGGCTGGAGAACAAGATACCATGTCCTCCTGCATTCCTAGGACCTTGAGAGACAAACTGAACCAGCAGGTAAAGCTGTAAAGCATACATACGAATGGTTTAGGAGTGGACTTCTGCAAAGAAATGTGCTGGCAACATAATTTTGAACATAATACACTGAGACCTGCGCAAGTACAGAACTATTTTCTTTTCTTTTCTTTTTTGTGGAAGATTGGCCCTGAGCTAACATCCGTGCCCATCTTCCTCTACTTTATATGTGGGACACCTGCTACAGCATGGCTTGACAAGCAGTGCATAGGTCCACACCTGGGATCTGAACTGGTGAACCCCAGGCCGCCGAAGTGGAATGTGTGAACTTAACCACTGCGCCACTGGGCTGGCCCCAGTACAGGACTATTTTCTGATGAAGAAGAATCAGAGGGGTGACTGCACTGGTGTCTGAACATTGACAAAAGGTGGCAAAACCAAACTTGCCACTTTGGACTGTTGCTTTAGTTTGTGATGACTAATTTTATGCCAAAGGAAACATAATCATTTCAAAATAAAAAGAGGAGGAGCAGATGACACAATGGTAGATTGAACTGCTGGTCCCGATTCTTCAGTTTCCCATGATATACACTCTTGCCATGGCCTCCTGCTGGGCGGACCATACTTCCCTATACCTTGACTTGGAGCCTGGCATGTGACTTGCTGTGGTCACTGAGACATTAGTGGGGTAAAGTGAGCAGAGGCCTGAAATGTGCTTCTCGGGCTCCAGTGATTGACTAGGAGAAGAAAAAGCCCCTTCAGCCTGAGCCCTAGAGGGAAGGGCAGTAGACCCCAACTCATACCCTGGAGCCCAGCACAGCTGACCAGCAGTTGAAAGCAGAGCTGGCCATACAAGCCCACACTTGATCAGTCAAACCTTAGCCAACCCAGAGATTTGTGAACGTGAGACTAAATGTTTGTTGTCACAGCCACTGAATTTTGGAGTGGTAAGACGTATAAAGAACCCTAAAATAACTTTTTTTACATTGAAAGAAGTGATAAAACTCTTTATTTGACAATAAAAATTAGAAGGATGTGAGAATCACCAGCAAAGTGTCAGCACGGCATGCAACTCACCCTCTTCCCACAACAAAAGAACCCTAAGGAAGAGCCAATTCTGGCTCTGGTCCTACTCTTTCAGGTGGGACATTAGTTTATGTGGGGATGAGCTGTCTGACACCAGAGGTTCAACAACGCCCTGATGAGGACTCTGTGCTTCCACACATTTTGGTAGGTAACATATGTGTCTGGGGAGGAACATAATTTGTACAAGGACATGGACTAGGAGAGTAGAAAGATAACTTCATTGAGGGATGGAATGAGAATGTTACTTTACCTTATAACAAGAAAGACCTGAGGGCAAACTAAGCCAGCCTTCAGGACAGGAGTCGCCAGGCTTGGGGGCTGCTTCTTCAGGCTCAGCGGGCCCACTTATCTTCTTGCAAATCGAAAGTGCTCTGAAGCTTTTGCAGTCTTTTACCTCCCACTTTCCAAGAGACTTTCCAGTAGACATAGCTACACACCCACCTGGAGAAGCTGGGGTTGGATTGGAAAGTTAAATTAAAAATCTCCTTTTAAAAGTAAAGTCCAAATGTTTTTGAGTGTCTCTACCCTTTGAGCCAAAATGGGAAGAGACAATAGGAAAAAACCATGTTGTTCATAATGATGATGATGATGATGATGATGACGATGATGATAATATACAGAGGGGCTTACTATTTGCTAGGTACCATTCTAAAAGGATTAAATAATACTCATAACAAACCTAGAGAGTGGATTCTATTGTCATACGGAGGTACAGTGAGGATTAGTGACTTGTCCAAGGTCACATGTTAGTAAGTGGTTGATTGAGGATTGGAATCCAGGTGGTCTGTGTGCAGAGCCGTACCCTAAGACACTACACTGCTCAGGATAGCCCAAGTGGTTAGTATTAGCTTAGCAACTTTGAACAATTTTTAAGCAATTTAGTAAACCTCAAAACAAAACTCCCCCAGATTAGATCCAAAGGAAGGGCCAGTATAATAAAAATAGAAAGAGGTATGTGGTAACATACTATTTATTTTATGGTAGCCAGAATTTTATTTATTTATAGCAACATTAAAGGATAGTTTGTACTGTTGGATCCATTTTCCAAATGAAGAATAAGTGACGTGCCCACATATTTAGTGAGTGGCACAGTCAGGACTTGAACCCAGATTTGTCTGGCAAAATGCCATGCTCCTTTTCCATTACAGCACACTGCCTGAACTGGGTAGAGGACAAGAAGGGCAAACACTGGAAAGTAATGAAGGCAACTTTCATTCCACCAGACAGGAAGCCATGTGGTCTCATGTCTCATACTTAAACATGGCCAGCAAGAGGAACAAGGAACTGGGAAAAACAGCGCTGTGTTACCCTGGATGGGTGAGCTATTTTCCCCTGTTCTGCCCGCTGCTCATGGCTTGTCCATGATAGACCACACTGGCTGTGGCTGAGAGTAATAATGGCAAAGAGAGCTTAATGGCAGTCTTTCTGGCTATAGGACTGAGAGAATAGCCATTGTAACTCCTTCCCGAGCACCTCTCCAACCACTGAGGCTTATCCATGAAGAACATGACATTGACTCTAAGATGTCTGAGCGTCTATAAAAGAAATCGCATGTTTTATATGTTAGAATATTCTAATTTAAGACAAGATTTAACCAGGATTAGCATCTATATCCTTCATCTTCTACAAGTAAAAAGAAGACTTTGTTATTATCAATACCACTCACATTTATGATGACGACCATGTGTTACAAATTTTGTGGGAATTCTCTATTTCAAATGTTGTGTTTAATTACACACACGTTCTAATTTCCGTGTTATAAAAAAAGGTCTTCATGATCACATCATGCAAACACAAGAAAATATAAATAATTCAAAGGGAGAAAAGTCAAATGCTTTATAACTGCTGTCCTATACAAAGCCAAAATCATCTAAAAAGTATTGCATTAGACATAAGGAGATCTGGATTTTAGCAATTTAATAACCAGGTATCTTTTGTCAAGTAAATCACCTTTCTAAGCCTCTGTTTTCTCAACTCTAAAATCAAAAGGGACTTCTGAGGTCCTTTGTGAGTCAAATCTTCTGATTCTATGGCTAATTATGGTCAATGCTTCAAGTTGGTTAAAGAAGGATGAATTAACTTTCAGAATAAATAATACCTACAACATATTGCCTCCTTAATTCTCAACCATAGAGATAAACACATTCAATTTTGGAGAAAGAAGTTAAGAAGCAGAGAGATGAAAATGAAAAGTGCTTCACAATGAAGCTTTCTAGATTCTATTTGAGACTTACATGGAAAAGATAAAAAATACACTGTGGTTCTAGGTTTGTGCCATTAGGTGGTGGTTTCTGAGAACTGAGTTTTCTAGCTTCTTTTATTGAGTCATTCCCAAGGATTAAATAGGGAAGATATAGTCACTGCTTCTCTTTATGGTTCCATAGATAGACTCTAATCCTGAAGATCATCACTTCCCTCCCATTTCAAGGGTCAGAAGAATACATTTGGGAGCAATGCTGCATTTCATAAGTCACTGTTTTCTACTATTTTAACGGCTAATGCACTCACCAGGCTCAAGAAAGTTCCAGTTGGAAAAGGTTACAGTCCGCTTTACTCCGCTAACACTTGCCCAACCATACTCTCCACGTGAATCTGTATCTCTCAGGCCAGTCCAGAAGTATTTTCCCGGAGATTTACTATACTTTTTAATCATATCATTCAGGTATTCTTGTTCAAATCTACAAAACAAGAGTCAAATTAGCAAGAGTTTTTACAATGACTGACTTACTGTATAAACTGAAGATGCATCTTTTTCTCAGGAAGATTATTTAGCAAAGGAACCCAGAGTTAAAAGCTCACTAGTACATGTTTACTGATGGTCACACCTGCTAGTTATAGTCAGATTGCAGTTGGTTCCAAAAGGGACCTCATCCTGGTAAATCTTGTAACAGGTTTCTCCATGTCTCTTCCAGCCCTAAATCAGAGGAGAAATATCATCACAGTGTTTTCCAGATTTGATGATGTCCCCCTCTGACAAGCAAGGTTCTGTTACATTGATAACATCTCACAACTTATGGAAATTAAGGACATGGTCAGTGAATTCATACACGTGATGAGGGTGGGACACAATTTCATGGATAACCTCCACAAGACTGTAAGCCTGTGTCAGACAGAAGGTGTGTCTTAATTCTCTTTACCCCTGGCACCTAGCTCATCAAAGTTGTTGGTTGAATTACTTTTGAACAGGAATAATATAAGTGGGGAAAGTAAAGATACCAGCATTGAGGACAGTAATCATATACATGTTTATAGAAATTCACGAATAGGTAACTCTTTCTCCTATAACTCTTTTTTTTTCTGTAAGAATGCCAACATATTATGATTCACTGCCCTCTTGATTGCTCTAACGCAAATGAACGGAAGCTAGTAATTTCTTCTATTTTTCCAAGTCTCAACTGTTTAAGTCTCAGCTACCATCCCTAACCAAGAAGGTGTAATACTGCTTAGAAAAATTTACACGGGGGTTTTACATACCTCATCTGGAGGACACATCTTATCAGATCTTGAATCATTCATGTTTTCTCCCTTTTTCTTGCATACATATTTAAGTTTCTCTTCACATGATTGGACCTTCCAATGACCTAGCTTTTAAAAAATAGAAAAAAATTTTTCCCACAAGAGAAGTTAATTATCATATATTTAGACTTGAACTCTAACTTATTTTAAACCAAGATAGTTTCTTCTCACAAAACTATGAGGGAGGGAGAGGGGGAGGTGGATGAGGAAGAGGAAGAAGAAAGGAGAGGTAGGGAACGAATATAAATGAATGATTAAATCTGAGAACATACTCCTGTAAAACGCTACCCAACAAGGCTGCAAGGTTGTGGCTCACAGCCTGTTATTTCAACATCACCTCTAGGTCACAGTGGGGATGAATTTCGTTTTCTTATAAAAGTAACAATAAAACCATCAAAGGACACTCAGTATAGAAGTTGGAGAGAGAAGAACTCAGCTCACAAACAGTTGCCAATGTTCCAGTCTTCTTCCACATGACGTGGCCAAAGTTCATCCACAGGTTAAAAACTTTGAGGTATGTCAGCTAACCTCCCTGTCTCAGTTTCCTCATATGTAAAATGATGATGGTGGTGAGAATAGCTACTCTCCAAGAATTCTAGAACCAAAAGTCTCTTCCCACTCTACTTCAGCCTAGACTTGAAAGTTCTCTCTTTCAAATAGGCTACTTAACATTTCTTTTGCTTAACTGACTAAGTCACTCTGCTTTCTTTGAATTAAATTTTACTAAGTCAATTGTGTTAAGGGTCAGTTTTGAACACTGGAATGCTGTCCAGGTAAGCCATCAGTTCACTCTTGCCTATGGGACCTCATCTCTATCTTTGACACTCTTTGAAAGACATCTTGGATATCCTTTTAAATAGAGCACCAAATGTGACAACCTTCTAAAGTCATCTTTGACACCTTTCTAAATACATCTTTACTCCTGAAACACTTCTAAATACACATCCCATTTATTGCTTCCACTTAAGTCTCCAGAAGTTTGGGTGACAGAATCAGCCTCCTAAACAATTAGAAGTCCACAGGAAAGGGATACAAACAAAAATGCAGAGGTACATATATCCTTCCTGCTCAAGACACAGCTCACTTTGTACTCTTAAGTAAAGCATATTCAATACATTTTTAAGCATTCTATGGGAGTAGGATGTTCTCTGAGCAAAGTTAGACTTAATTTTTTAATAAAAATATTTTTTCACTTCTCAAAGTAGGATTAATATAAAACTTAATCTGAAGATGAATTCAGAAGATGGGATTTTTCAGGTTAAATTATGGCTGCATGCTAAATATCACACTGATGGTCCTGAGAAAAAGCAGGTTTTTAGAACCAATCTGGCACAAACATCTGAGTTCTAAAGGGATTCTCTTGATCTGTTTCAGACCAGCAGATACTTTCAGACAGGAAGTGGATTATTTAGTCATTGCTTTATTTATTTTTCAGTAGCTACTGGAAAGACAATCTACAGAGCTTGTACCTTTTCTTTTCTTTCCCAGTTTAAACACAAATATCCCAACCAAAGTAATCTTAATATTATTATTAGGAATAACAATAAGAATATAAATAAACCACAGGTTTTGTACCTTTCCTAAATAGGAAACACAGTTGGGAGTCTGATTGAAGGAAACATTTGGCTCATTCTCATCCCAATATGTTAGAGTAACTTCAGTACCATCTGACCACTGAAATAAAGTTGGCGTATTTATGTTCTTAAGGCCTGTCCATGTTTCTTCTTTGGCACCTAAAAGAAAAATGTTTTAGTTGGCTTGGTTTTACTCAATTGTATACTTCAATATGTACATGTTACTGATTTTACATTCTGATACGGGGTTTTAAGAGCCTTGATGGTATTCTCTCTTTTTATTTCTTTTAAAATTTTAATGCAGAAGATTGTATTCTTAATTAATCTGTTAAAATGTGGGCAAGTCAGGCAGGCAGGGTGATGAGGGGTTTGAGGTCACTTATGCAGGTAGAGTACACAGGGGGAACAGCTGTACTATGACCTATAGGCTGTGTTTCTGATACGTGTTAGATAAACCTTGTTTTTGGGAAATAATGAAATTCTACAAATACAATCATAGATTTCCAATTAGAATAAGAATATTGTCCATCACTGCCCTGGAATGATTATGCTGCCTTCCTAGGTAAAAAAATTAGCATCATGCTCACACACGATAGAACTCTACTATTAGCTATTATTATTGGTGAATCCTAGGAGTAGGTTTGAACACTGGCAGTTTAGTGTATTTTTGTTCTTCAGTCTTTAGCTTTCAAAGAATTTCAAAAGTGAAACAATCATCACTTAAGTGTTCGGAGCAACTTAAATAGCATTTAGCTTATGAGAAGAGGAAAATTATTCACAAGGGTGGTACTGTCAAATTGGTAGCCACTAGCTACATGTGGCTATTTAAATTTGTAAATGAATTAAAATTAAATGAAAGTAAAAATTCAGTTCCTCAGTTGCCCTCACTATATACTTCAAGTGCTCAAAAGCCACAAGCGGTTGATGGCTACTGTACTGGACAGCACAGATTATAGAATAGTTGTATCATTGCAGAAAATTCTGTTGGGCAGCGCCGATCTAAAGGATCAAACTGTAAGTTTTCATTCCTGCTAAGAGTCTGAAAATAGAGATACTTTAAAATGTTTTAAACTTCCAAAATAGGATATTTTAAAAACTTACCCCCATTATGGAGTTTTGTGACAACCACCTCCACATCCGCTAAAGAATGAATGCTGATGAGGTCACTGCTCAAGGCTTTGCAGTGCATATTTGCCTTATCCCAGGAATTACTTTCATTTACCAGTAGATAGCAAAATCCGTTATTTGGCAGCCAGTCTGCATCACAGCGGGTATCTGAATATGTCCAGACATCTGGGGAGAAAGCAGCTATTTGTATTCCAGTAAAGATACATCTATTTAGAATCAATAACATTGCAAATTCTTCTTTCTTGAATCATAAGGCTTCTGGAAAACTGGAGAATGTGATGTCAGATAGTACAGTGACATGAATTTATGTGGTGCCTAATGTATACATAGCATCATAAGAGTGACTGCAGGGATTCAGATAACGATATAACTTTAATGTGATACAAACACGCTACGTGGCTGGGCTCAAATTATTTAAGGAGGGATTGCCCTTAGTCCTAGTAGACAGAAGAAAGGGGTGGGGTAAGCCAGGTGCTGACAAATCTCTTCCTTGTTATGGGACTTGTTAGGTTCCCCTCCAGTCTCTGCCTCTAAGAGATTATGAGTTCGAGCCTCTTATTCACGTACAGTCAGCTTAGCAAGCGGATGTTCATTAATGCTCGCTGTTGAACAAAGGACAGGCAGAGATTTAAGGAACAGAATAAGACATTTGTACACTCCACACCCAAGACATGGCAGCAACAGAGGGAAAGGGCAAAGGGCATCTCTGGATCTCTTCTTTCCTCCTCTCTGCTAGACCTGTAATCCTCATGGAATTAGTGATGCTTTGTTTTGACCATGATAAAATTCACTCAAATGATGGTCAAGAATGACTAGAGACAAAGAGTGAGATACAAAACCACACAAAATACTTGTACCCCTATTAATAGAACTAGAAAGCTGTTTGGTTACTCAGACTTCATGGATTTGGAACTGTTTGGAATATTTGTTGTATGAAAACACAGCATCTTAAAAACGTAGACAGTCTGTTTTCTATTAAAGGATAAAATTCAGGTTCAACTAGCTTCTCACCCTTGCAAGATAACTCAATCAACTTTAAGGTTCTGAAACAGCACTTGTTATTATTATTATATTTTACAATTACGATAAAGGAAGAGAGGAACAAAATCAACCATAATTGAACTGAAAACAATCATTTTCCTATTCTACTCTTTCTATGAATACATATTTTTACAAGATTAAAATAAGTAGGCATATTATTCTGCTCTTTGTATTTTTCTGCTGGCAAAGTTATTTTAATAAATTCATACTATTTAATCATGTGGAAACATCATGATTTACTTAATAATCGCTCTACAGGATATTTACTTGATCTATCTCAGCCACTCTGATTTATTTTCATTTGTACTGTCTTTTCTCTTATGCCTTCTGTTGTATGGGCTAAATTTAGTTTGAATCAACTTGGAAGATGAACGCTCATTTTCTCCTATTATTTTAAAACATCCCCCTACTTTCTTTACTCTCTATACTTATTTTTTAATCTTAAAAAATAGCTTTATGCTCCTATGTGGATAAAAAGTTTTATGCTGTCTTCTCTTCCACCAACATTCCTTAAAGCAAGACATTTTAAAACCTCCTTTTTTCCTCCCAGTTTTTTTTGTGTGTGTGTGAGGAAGACTGGCCCTAAGCTAACATCCATGTCCATCTTCTCTACTTTATATGTGGGACACCTGCCACAGCATGGCTTTCCAAGCAGTGCCATGTCTGCACCCGGGATCTGAACCAGCGAACCCCAGGCCACCAAAGCGGAACATGCAAACTTAACCGCTGCGCCACCAGGCGGGCCCTCCTCTTAGTTCTGAGTATTAGTTTTTCTTGTTCAGTGAGGATTTAATCAAATACCAGCTATATGGTGGGCCCTGTGCAAGACAGTAAGGCACTCCTCTTCCCCATCCTTTCAAAGACTCCTCAGACTTCTCTGCTCCCCAAACTTCAGCGGTTCTGTCTCACTTATCCCCAAACTCCCCAGAAAAAAGTCCCTCCTTGTAGACATTTTGTCCTTCTGCACCTCTGTCTCCTTTGCCAGCTGATTTACCAACACAAAGATCTAAAGAACCAGCCTGGCAAAGAAGGAGAGAGGAGGGGTGGGCATGGTGGGGCAGGAGGTGGGAAAGCCTGGGAACGTTCCTGTGTCCATCATTTTTGACCTCTCACAGGCGCAGGTAACACATAAGACCTGGCCATAGAGCAGTGCTTCTCAAACTTGAATGTACACCAGAATCACCTGGAAGGCTTCTTAAAACACTGATTGCTGAGTCCCACCCTCAGAGTTTCTGATTCAACAAATCTGGAGTAGGTTCTGAGAATTTGCATTTCTAACAGGTAAAGATGATGCTGATGCTCTTGGCCTGGGAACATACTTTGAGAAGCTTTGCTCTAGAGAAATAAGAGCCACTTGTGAACAGAAATATATTTCCTATTGAGAATATCTCTGCCTTCTTATGGGCATGTATCAAACCAAAGCTTTATTCCTACATAGTTGATAATATCTAACCACAGGGTCAAAATCAAACACTTTTTGGCATTGGCAAGATTAGGTGAAGGAAAGGTGGAAACAGGTATTTGAAATGGATTACTTGACTTCATGAAACTGTAATTTTAAGATCTATTTGTACAAGGAGGTGAGAAAGATACCTGTTAGCTCCACTGTGTTATTTAACGGTTTCTTGCAGACGTAGGGCAGTTGAGCTTCACAGGAAAAACTCTGCCACAGACCAGACGCGGCATCCATTGTTGCACAGCTTGACCCACCTATTGTAGGTGCACTCGGCACATCTCAAAGGAAAGGATTTTCAAAGAGTTAGAAGGAGAAGGTTAGGGCCAGAGTAGTGGTTAGAAAAAATAATTGTATTCATAATTTTCTGCTTTTATGGGAACTCATAAAATAGTTAAAACCTTCTACTAAATTGAAACGTATAAGCCTTAATGGACAATCATGTGCTTAAATATGCTTTTCTTCTAAAATGTAGGACACAGGGGGAAACACTCTGACATACTGTAGTTAATTTTAAATCAAAAACCAAAAACCAAACCTCTGCCCCCAAACAACTTCCGTGTCACATCCTGTGCTCAGTAGCTCGTAATCTGATACTCTGTACAATAAATATACTAATTTATGATTCCATAATGCCTTTAAGGCATTGAATTAAAGAATAAATTATCTTTAAAGATTCTATTTACTGAGATAATAGAGATTTCCTAATAATGAAATTTCATTAAACTAAAATGACTCATTGGTATTTTATTGTGTTTAACTCATTTTTTAGATATGTGTGCAGAATACTTTTGTACTGAAGTCGGTGTTAACTTTTAGGTTCTACTTTGGTCAGAAGTCTAAGATTTCATTTTTTAAAAAAGGTATTTGAACTTTTATTGGGGGGAAAAATCCTGGATAACTAGGGTTTTGTTTGTTTTATTCACTACAAATTTTTCTTTAAGGTATTTATTTGTGTAATAAAATATAATCATTATGTTGTCAGTATGGGGGTGCCACAGTGGGAGATCCCAATAATTTTTTAAATGTTTATTTGTTTTATTGCAGTAACATTGGATTATAACATTATATAGCTTTCAGATGTACATCATAATATATTTCAAATTCTGTGCAGATTACATCATGTTCACCACCCAAAAACTAATAATAGTCTGTCACCTCACATGTGAGCCTAATCTCCCCTTTTGACCTCCCCTGTACCCCCTTCCCCTATGGTAACCACCAATCCAATCTCTGTTGCTATGTGTGTGTTTGTCGTTTTTATCTTCTACTTATGAGTGAGACCACATGGTATTTGACTTTCTCCCTCTGACTTATTTCACTCCAAGAACTTTAAAGTAAGGGAATATTTCTCTATTAAAATTAAGCTGCAGATAAAACACAACATAGGTCAGTCATATATATCAAGTCCCCTAAGGGATGCAGAATGGCTCCTGGGCCATGAGATAGGGCTCATTCTGCTCTTACCTAAAAATGTAGGGTTCCTCTAAAGGTTAGAGATAAATGCTTAGTTGTCCATGGTGTGGTTCAACTTGGCTATAATGGTATCATAATAAAGAAGAGCTTAGGAAAAAAAATTCTTCTGAGAGGTAATCATAGTAAGAGTTGTCAAGATTTGAAAATTTTATAAGCTCTCAGGGAGTAGGAAGCTCTTATTTTTTTTGAAGTTTCTGCTCTGTGCAGAGTAAGTAGAGGAGGGAGCAGTTACCTGGGTTCCAGTTGAGAAAGTTTAAGGGCTTGTGGTCTGACCATTCCCAGCCTCTAGCAGAGTACAGTTGATTTAAGCCAATCCAGAAAATTCTTGCAATGCCTTCTTTTTCTGTAAAAATTACATAATTTTAACAAACCACAAAATTAGCTAAGTTATTATCTAAGCTAGACTTAAGTTTCTACTAATAGCAAAAATATCTGAAGGCCTTGATTGTAAGGCAGGAATTCCTGTAGGAGGCTGTCTATCCACAAAAGGCAGGCGCTCCTGACAGACAACAAAACTTCAGACTATTGAGAAACCCAAAGGCTGATAAGTTAATTCAATTCTGCTTTCCCATTAGCTTGTCCAATCCCTTTTCTTCTAAGGTAAGAACAGAATCTTCTCAGAATAACTGTTTCACTATTTTTAACTCTCTTCTACTGATATAGAAAAGGAAGTTTCCATTGTATCTAGATTTTGAAGATCTGATTGCATACCAGACTGACTTAAATTCATTAAGGCCATATTATTTGCAGGTACTAAGGATATAAAACCAAAACGATAAAGTCGCGGCCACCATGAAGATTTCAGTCTAGTAGACAGAAACAGATACGGATCTCCAAAATGGTAAAGTGTTACCAGGACTGTTTCAGAAATATGTACAAGAGCTGTTTGGTAGGCAATGGAATATACAGTTCTAGAGTCCAAAGGAGAGATTTAGGCTGGAGATACAGAATGGGAGACACAGATACACACATATACATGCTACGGTGGAGATGTATCATTCAAATTTATTATTTGACAACCAGATGAGATCAGCAAAAAAGACAGAGAAAGATAGAGAAGCAGAAATAATTTAAATAGTGAGGCCAATTGCAGATATGCCACTCAGTATGCATATGGTCACAAGCAATGGGAGCAATCATGCTTGTATAGGACCCACATGTATTGGAAAGAGAATGAAAAGAATGTGTGAACGATTCTAAGGATTTTCATCCCACTGTCAAGGAAGTCAACAGAATTACTGAAGAATCTGGTAAGACTTCATTAACATCATGAAGGAAGAATTTGAAGATATCAAGGGCCAGGTGCAAGAGACAAAGCAACTGACAAAATGGTCTACACGAGACAAGGATGATGTTGACAAACAGGAAGAGCTAATGGGTTGGAATCTTTATAAATTTGTTGAAATATTCTCAGCAGTAAAACTCTTGATAATAGTTTCTTAATTCCTCCCAGGGAATTATGTGTTATTGTATTACATATAATCTATATATCTCTTTATATACATATAAAATATAATTATATTTTATATAATTTATATGTACATTATGTTATATACATATGAATGGTTCTTAAAGTATGGATATGCAAATCACACAGATACTTATCTTATATATTAGATATATATATTTCTCTTTCTCTCCCCACAATGAGAGACTACAGGGCCTGATAATGGTCATGCATTTGGGATGAGACGGAGAACAGCTTCTTCTAAGGCATAAGAAAGGCCACAGCCAGCAGAGGCCCTGATTTAGAAGTGTCCTAGCCATCAGGCACCTGTCAAAGTAGCTCATAGTGAACAGCCTCTCAGGGTGGAGGCAAATTAGAAAGAATGGAAATGTGTTCCTGCTCTGGGGACTGTCAGGTCCTCTTTTGTAGCTCTGGGGTGAATCTGCGGTTAGAGGCGCCCTGGGAAGTCCAGAGCCATGGGACATTTGACACCTAAACAAAATCCCGTGAGTATGAGGAAACCAAATCCCTCACCCCTGTGGCCCTGTGTTAGCAAAACAAAGTCAAAACGAAACTAATGAGGTATGGGGCAGGCAGAAGAGAAAAAGGATGCTCTTTCAGACTGCATGGGACTTATCTTCAAAGGGGCTGCTTCTGCTTTTCTATTGACAGCAGATTCCCTGGTCCCATCCAACCTCTAGCTACCAAACCAGAGGTCGTTTGGCAATAACATTCTCCGTTATGTTCTGCACATGTACGACTCTCATTTCCCCAACTAAATCAAGCACTTTGATCACAAAATCTCTGATTCACTTTTGTTAGCCTCATTACTCCAAGTCCAACGTTTATACACAGTAGTTTCAGTGCAAGCACAGAATAGAAACTTCAAGAAATTTTCAAGATTTGGATACTCTGAGTTTCAGATTTAAAGCATAGCTTTTTTTGGGTCTTGGGAAACCAGCAATCACAATTAGGCATACTGATATGCCTAAACAGCATTCGCAGTGAAAGAGGAGCTTGAAATATTAGAAAGGGATATACCTCTAAAATCATTGATTAACATAAAATATGGAGTGTCTGGTTAGGGGTAGAGGACAACTGGGTCCTTTAATATATTACCTCACTTTTATGACTTATTAAAGAAAATTGAGGCAAAAAGAAATCCTGCAACATTCATTCCTCCAAATGCATCATTAGATTGTTGGGTAGGGTGTTGACAGTCACATTTTGCTACTTTTCTCCTTCACTGAAGTCATCAATTCCAAAATGTCTATATTCTGGGAGATTTAAATTTATTGGCACTTTCTGCTCTCCATGGCATTTTTTGTAAGGTTACAGTAAGGTCTGAAATAGAATTCCATTGCCAAACACTAGCCCATTAGGTTTATTTGACAGATTTGCATTCTGGAGGTCAATCAATTCAAGCACCAAACAACACAGGAAAAGGTTAAAGCTATAAGTAAAAAAGAAGGTCTGAATAAAGCTTTAGCCAAAAACCATGACAAAAGACCAGTAGGCTTTTAACTATGAAAAGAAATAAAGATATGTAAGAAGAGTAGGTAGTATAGTAAAAAGCAAGGGCTCTGGAGTTATACATGTTGATATTTCAAATCTCAATTCTGGATCTTCTTAGCTGTGTAATGTTGGGTCTATTATTTCTTTTTCTTTTCTTTTTTTTTTTTTTTTGAGGAAGATTAGCCCTGAGCTAACATCTGCTGCCAATCCTCCTCTTTTTGCTGAGGAAGACTGGCCCTGAGCTAACATCTGTGCCCATCTTCCTCTACTTTATATGTGGGATGCCTACCACAGCATGGTGTGCCAAGCAGTGCCATGTCTGCACCCGGGCTCCAAACCAGCAAACCCTTAGCTGCCAAAGTGGAATGTGCGCACTTAACCACTGCGCTACCAGGCTGGCCCCAGGTCTATTATTTCTAAACATCAATTTCCTCATCTGTAAAGGGGGATAAAAATACTTCTTTTATGAGGTTGAAATGATGATTAAATTATTTAATTTATCTGGAGATATTAGGGTTTTGCTCATAGTTAGCATTTATCAAATACTCACAATTATGAAACAGTGTGACAGGATTTATCTGAATCAATGAATAAGTGTTTGTTTAATATACAGCAATAATGCCTAGAGTTTTGTGAAAAAGGAAAAAACAACCCTTGATACTCATCTCTGTAGGCAAAGAACTTAATAGTCTTATAAAAGGTGAATGGAGGTTCATGTGGAGGCCCTGTAGTCTCTCACTGTAGGGAGAGGAATAGAAATATATGTATCCCGGGTTTGGACCTACAAACCTCTCATCAAGCCATGCTGTGATGGTGTCCCATATCTAAAATAGAGGAAGACTGGCACAGATGTTAGTTCAGGGACAGTCTTCCTCAAGCAAAAGAGGAAGACTGGCAACAGATGTTAGCTCAGGGACAATCTTCCTCACCAAAAAAAAAATTCCTAGATAAGTAGAAAAGCATACCATTTTCCTGGATAAGAAGACCTAATAATATAGTGACAGCAGTGCTTCCCTAATTAACTATAATTCAATGCAATTCCAAAGTCCCAACAGGGTTTTTCACGGAGATTAACAAGGTGAATTCTCAAATTCATATGAAAACATAAATAGTTAAAAAAAATGGCGGAGACAATTCAAGAAAAAAAAAGAATGAAGGAGGATTTGCTCACTCAGAAAACAAGATTTACTATGTAAGGCTGGAGTAATTAAAACTGTGGAACAGACTCAGAGACAGGCAAATAGATGACATGAATGGGATGCAGAGCCTAGAAACAACCCACATATAATAGGTGAGTTTATATTTATTAGAGGCAGCATAACAAATCAGAGAGGAAAACATGAAACAAATAGTGCTTGGTCAACTGACTATCCATGTGGAAAAAGATAGATACCCACCTCTATAAATTACATTACAGTTGGATTAAAGATGTACATATGAAAAGCAAAACTATAAACAGAAGAAAATATGAGAAGATATCTTTATCATATTAGGGCTAAGGAAGGATTTGTTAAATAATATAAACAAGCATAAAACATTAAGGAAAAGATTGATAAGTTTGACCAAATTAAAATTAACGTATTTTTTATGATAAGAAGCAACAAAAATAAAGTGAAAAAAACAAAGACTAGGAAAAGACATTTATAATCCCACAACAAAAGATTAGTATCCAGAATATATAAAGAACTATAACAAATCAATATGAAGAAAGCAAAAAAATCAATAGGAAATGGTCAAAGGATACAAATTGGCAAACTACAAGGGGAAAACCTGAATGCCTGATAAACACAGATGCAAAACCACATTTATTATCAGGGAAATGTAAAACAAAAATGAAGTATCATTTCACATCAACATATTAGTCAGTTAATAAGTCTGATAATGCCAAGTGCTAGTGGAGGAGCAAACTAATACAACCATTTTGGAAAGCAATTTAGAATTTTTGGTTAGAGGTGAAGAGATATGCACCCTATCACTCTGCAATTATACACATCTGCCAGATGAGGCACATACAAGGATACTCCTCACAGAGGTGTTTGTAATAGCAAAAGCTGAAAACATCCTGTTTCTCAATAGGGGAATGGATAACCTGGTTTATTCATACAATGTAATACTGTACAGCAGTAGTTAACAATGGATAAACTTACACGTGGGTAAATAAGATAGTATTTGTGTCATGTTAAAACATGGAACAATAGTATAATGAAAACATATATAGTATTTATACACATATATGTTGTAAAATACTCAAGGGGTGGTTATTTTGACTCTGTTAACACTGCATTTCTTTAAAGGGAGGGAAGCAGGAAAGGAGTTGGGGCAGAGGAGGAAGGGAGGGAATCAATCCATGTAAGGCAATATGACAAAACGTTAGTATATACTTAATCAAGGTAGTGGTTACACAGGTCTCTTTTAGGTTATTTTCTAGTCCTTCCTACATGATTTAAGTTTTCATAATTAAAAATTAAAAAATTACCATCACCACTTCACAAACAAAACAAAATGCTATCCACTCCATCTGTCCACGTCTTTAAATCCACTTGAGGATTTCTGAGGACTGGACTCATTTACTCACGTGAGGATGTTTTACTGAGGCCATCCAGTATGACTCAGCCATCTTCTTTACCTTCCTGAGTTCTCTACTTAGCAAAGTTCAAAGAGCAAATGTTCACCTTTTTTCAAATCCCTTCACTTAAGTTTAGGGTAGCAGTTTAATCTTGCTACTCCACCCATTTTCTGAACATTAACCTCTCTTTAGTCTCCATCATGAGATGCATTTTCAATGGATGGAATAGGATTATAGTCACTGTTTTCTTGCTTGTGGGCTTCACTGTTGAAGTTTAAATCCCAAGAGTAGATAGAAAAATATATACACAAAACAACATACCTGGATACGAAAATAGAAGACAGACAGCATCACAATTTCATCAATTTGCTCTACCACATGCAAATTAAACCTACCTTTAAGATAAGTTAATTCAGAAGCGTTGTTGATGCTCAGTAAGTCAGCTCCCTGATTGTGACATGAAACATAAGCTTCTTTCCAAGAAAGAGCTGCTTGAGTATTAAACTGGTAGCAACTTCCAATCTGCTCGTTCTTTTCCCAATTACCTTCACAGCCAATTTCTGTTGATAAAAAGATACATTAGTGATCATAAAGTAGGGCATAATGTTTTCTTTTACTTAGAATGCTTACAAGTACTGCAATTCAATTTGCATACTCTTAGGATGTGCTAAAATTGAGGCTGCCATTTGCTCAACTAGACCATATATTGATTCTTTGGTTACACAAAGATACTGAAGTTATAGGACATCAAATGACCCAGTCTGGTTAAAGCTTCCACTCTCCATCTTCCACTCTCCCTTTATCCCCTATCAAATACAATGCCATGTTTTAGCCCATTTCTTCCCTCTGCCTAAAGGTAGGAGCCTTCAACTGTGCTCACACTGTCACACCCTGAACTGATGGAAAACAAGCTCACCTGAAAATGGTGGCAGACTGCAAAGGGGTTTGCCCACGGCCTGAAGTAAAACCATTGTGTGTGTGTGTGTGTGTGTGTGTGTGTGTGTGTGTGTGCAGACATGCTGCATGCCCAAGATTTAGAGCCCAAGTGACTACCTTATTTGAGAAACTAAGTCCAAATTTCTCCTTAATATTTTAATAGATGATTTAATAGATGACATATAATTTATATAATTAACATTATACATGTATACATAGATATATGTGTGCATATGTATATAAACATATATGTACATTGTATAATGTGCATATTATTTTCTTTAACAAATATCTAAAAAGCACGTATAATTCCAGACAAAGAAACTTCAAGCTGTTTCCTGGACAAGATATATAGGTCTTGATACAACTGGTTCAAAAATATACTCAGAGCCATGTACTCCCTACAAGAGGAAAACCACAATGTGAGCTTTGTTGAGTGTGTCCCAAGCTCCGGATGGGTGGTTCTGCAAAGGATCTCCCATAACCAGTCACATATCACACATTAGACTCATGGACCTTTAAGCTGGAAGGGTTCTTAGAGATCATATCTAACATCCTCATTTCACAGATGGGAACAAAGATCTAGGGGTGTTTGTGGCAGAGCTATAATCAGAGCACTGGTCTCTAAGTCTGGTTTTGTTGATATTCTGAATGGCATACACTCCTGCTTCAGCCACTTTCAAATGGCCTAAATAGTAACAGAAGTTGTTGTGACATTTGGTGAAAACAAAATAAGATGGATTCGCACCTAAAGTTGCCTAAAGGTTCCTTATTACCACTGAGGCCCCATGCTTGTAAATCCAGAAGCTTCCAGTGGGATGGCAGTGTGTTTGCTATAAAATACAACCTCCATGGTTTAGCAGTCCTCATGTTTGAGAAACTCAGTTTCACTTCTTCCATAAAAATAGCTCTGGGAGGCATATGAATGCATTAGTAATCCACACCGCCCGCCCCCCCCCCTCACCCCCACCCCGACCACCCAAAGGAGGCTAAAGACACTGAGACACATGCCAGTCAAGGAAGCAAGGTAGAGTGGGATAAATACGCTGGGGAATGAGGGTCAGGAATCCTGGGATCTCCATGAGGCTCCACATGAACGTGGTGACCCTGACAGGCCACTTCATCAATCCGGGCCTGCCGTCCCTCACCTGAGGAATGAGGGTTTGCACTCAATAACCTCTAAGTTCCCTTTCACATCTAAAATTTCTGGTCCAGACCACAGTAAGATTTAAATGAAATTGGTGCCTGGTTGGCCAAACTCTGCTTGTTATCAATTATAGCTGAAGCAAATATTGGCTTTTTATCTTTCTAGATGTTGGAAAGCCTGGGCCTCTACCTAGATAATTCTCAAAGTGTGGTCCTCAGATCAGCATCATCAGCAGCACCTGGAAACTCAGTAAACTTCGAATCCTTGGGCCCCACCCCAAATCTGCCGAATCATCATTTCTGGAGGCAGGCTCCAGAAATCTGTGTTCTAACAAACTCTCCAAGTGAGTCTGTTGCACCCTGAAGTTTGAGAACCACTGGCTTAGTATAACCTCTTCAAGTTGCTTAGAATTCTGCATTTTGAAGCTCAGCCTCCCTTAAGGAGGGAGCAGCATTACTAATGCCAGGGGTTGGCTACTGAATGAGGCAGGATAATGTAATTGTTTGGGGCAAGGACTTTAGAGCCAGATTTCCTGGGGTAGCTCTGACATTTACTAGCTGTGTGACGTTAGGCAAGTAATTTAACTCCCCTGTGCCTCACTTTGCTCATCTGTATAATGGGATAAATAATGGTCCCTACCTTACAGGGTTGTGTGAGGATTGAATGAGTTAATATATGTTGAGTGCTTACAATAGTACCTGACACCTGGCAGGGCCCTATAGGTATTAACTCTTATTACTTAAGTCTGGAGCTTTTCCCTTTCTCTTTACTATAGATGCTTCCAACCAATTGCCCATTAAAAAATATTTTTTGAGCACCTATCACTGGTCAGATACTGTGATCCCCTGTAACTCTCATCTGATCGGTGAGAAAATATGTCTCAGTCATATACCAGATAATGATGCAACTGCTAGTTTGGTTTCTCTCCTTCTAAAGAACAGTGAATCCTTTGGCGCTTCAAGTAAGAAGCAATTAGAAAAATGCTCTGACCAACATACAGGAAAAACAGAGGGACCAATGTCATCAATTTTGAGAGGGCCTTTGTCTCTTTTGTCCCCTACTCTTTGCTTCAGGCCATAAACATACTTAAGTCTCCACTATCCTAATAGTCTTTCTTCAACCTATCTCACCCTCAAACCACCACCTTAGCTCTCTTTTTCTTTTCCACGCTTCAGTCCACTATAAACCAGCTTCTACGACTACTAGTCTTTTGAAGTGGCTCTATTAGAGGTGAGCAGCAATTTCCTAACTGCTCATGCCTTTTCCATTCCCTCTCCCTGAGGTATGTGTGCTACAGAACACTCCCTCATCCTTAATCTTCCATGACACCATCCTGTCTTGGTTCTCTTCCTGGCCTATTTCTGAAAGCAAGTTTATGGCTACATACTACTTCTCCCTCTTTCTTCAAATATATACCCATTATCTAGGATAATATTTGTTGCAGTCACTTTTGAGTCATCTTGGACTCTTCCTCCTCCCTTTTGCCTCACAGAAATGGTATCCTTTTCTTTCCATATACATAAAGTTTACTAACCCATACATACCTGGTTCTAAGCAGATGCCCCATTTTTGCTCATACTCATAGTTTAAGGTGGTTGCACACCATGGCCCACCGTGATTTTCATCAACAATGCACTCATGATGCCAGGTCCCATTGACAAAGAATGGAAATTCGCATGGTTTTCCATAAGAGTTCCCATCTCTGGTGTATATCTCTATGGGTTGGGGAGGAAGTAAAGAAAAGAAAAATTAAAAACTAGATATTAGGTTTCAGTTAACTAATTTCTAAAACTGCTTTGAAAGAAAGATCGTTGTTTTCAATTATGAGAATATAGCATCTGGACAGGCTACACAGTGTGGAAATTCAGAGCATGGATGCTGACTGCTCACGTCTGGAGTTGAATGCTAGCTCCCCTAATCATGAACTCTGTGGCTATGAGAAAGCTCTCCAACCTCTACTAGCCTTAGTTTCTGCATTTGCAAATTAGGAAAATAGTATCTAGCTCATGGGTTTGTTCATGAGGATTCAATGAGATAATCCATGTAAAGCTTCACTTATTGAGGTATGAGGAAGAGCTAGGTAATATTGGCTTGATCAAGTAAGGATCAACTGACTACAGTGGTTGGCAGAGTACTTCAGCAGAAGGGGTGCCCTCCCTGAGATTAAATTTACACTCTATTTTCTTTTCTTTTGTAAGAGTGAGGCCAGAAAAAAACCTTGGAATCACTGAGAGCAGCAGTGGACTTTGGAACCAACTGTGGAGTTAGAGAGGTGGACAAATAGCCCTATTGTTCATAAGCTGATGGTAGGATTGTGGCTGTGGGTTTTGAGGACATGGGGGGAAGAGCTGCTGGCTCTTTGAGTGGATTCTTAGAGAGGGGCAGGACATGGTAATTCAGGTTATGAAAGAAGAACCAGCCTCAACTGGGCAGTCATGGGACCAGCTGGCGGCCAGCGAGATAGCAGAACTAGCTTTTCATTTTAATAATTTTCCCTGGTACACGAAGAAAAACTGAAAAATCATTCTAACCTCAAACATGCCTGGAAAGGCTAGAGGAAGTGCTCAAAACTTACGTTGATAACGGTTCTCTTGGAAAAGCGTTTTTATAGAACAGCTAACTCTGCAGTTATTTCGGTCACCTTTTTCCATATCCTTAATTTGTTTAAAACAATGATCATTACCAGATCGAATAAGGGCTATTAGGTAATGCACAGTAATCAGATCTTATCACCCTTTACCAGGCTATTAGGGTCCCTCAAAATGTCTCATAGATTTGCCTAAAAGTGTGCTTAAGAGAGTATTTGATTCCATATCCCTTATTATTCTCAAATGTTCACTTAAGTGAAGTGTGAGACTTAATTTAATAGTTTATAATGTATTAAGCAGCAGTAAGCAAAAGGTGAGAATAATCTAGATGCTTTTATTTGCAAACAATCTTTTAAGGAACGCTGGTTTTGTTTTCCACTGACAGAAATGGTTTTGAACAGGGTACTTCTGTTAAAGAGCAATTTGACATTATATTTTATAAGAATCATGCTTATCATCTATGCTTTTTTTAACCATACCAAAATTCCCAATAGCTCATCACCAATTTTTCTTCCCATATTACAACACGTAAAAGGAAAGTCCCTAAGCACAAAGGCTATTACTTGTAGAACCATCATTTTTTCCCCCTAAAACCTCGTGTTTCTATAATACAAAGTGCTTTCACATACATTTCTTTCACTTTCTCTTTTCCATAAGCCCCTGAGATCAGTAGGGCAAATATTATCCTTCTTTGTGAAATCCTCATTTTCACAGAGTAGTTAGCTGAAACATTCAGTCACTCCATTGTGACAGCAATGAGAACTGGCTCTCTGATTAGAGCCCTTGACATAAGGACAACTTGTGACATCATTGGCTGCCTTCTCAGGTTTCAAGTTATGTTTCATAGCTCAAAGTTGGGCTTCAATTAAAAAGCTCTCCTGTTCACAATATGCTTTGAAGAATAAGTGTATAAAAACCACCATAACAGCTAAATTATGCTAACTATTCACTAAGAGTGTTATTCTCACACATTCTTCTCTGCTGCTGGACCTCTGGTGGACCGGAATATGCTTTGCTGAGAAGAATCTTCTTTGAATGTTCGAATTTATGATGACGGCAACCTTAAAACAACAGCTTATTCTGTAATAAGCAAAGATTTGTGAGATGAGGTGCTTACATGAAAAACTAACATTAATTTCTTCGGTAACAGAAGACAAAATAGCTTCAATGGTTAAAGAGGTTGGCAGGCTTCTAAGATAGTTCTATAGCCATCCCTTCACTAAAAGTCTATTTCCTCTGCATGATTCACCAAACATTCAAATTTGAAGAGTGCTAGTGAGGTCAAGATACCTTAATGATATAAATGCATATCTGGATGCTAGTCAAAAGCAGTTTATTCATAAAATTTATACAACGAAAATTTTCTCTGAGATGAACATGACTCACACAGGATGGGAGTTGGAAAGACAGGCAAACCCAGGACACAATGACAAATAAATGTTCTTGTATTAGAAGCAAAAAAAATTATATAGCAAAAACCAAGGGATAAATAAAGAAGCTGTATGAGGGAATGCAATCCTCGTTTTGAGCTGTAGCTTTGCTGTAACAAGCTGGGCAACCCTGGACTTGACTTTGTTGGGACTCAGGCATCTTATCTTTCTTATCTCTATGCAGCTGGACAGGAAGGGGTGGCAGGGGCCAATAGATGGAGTCTGAGAGAGCAGTCCTAGAGAAAGTCCCTAACTTAAGACAGCAGTCTTCAACCTAAGAATGGGAAGGGTCTACATAAGTTTAAAAGAGTAAAATTGCTGGGACTTAATATTTGATTAAATTTGAACAGTGGGAGAGGAAAGCAAGACAACTCTAGGGTGACTTGTAGATTTCTGACATATATAACTTGGGTGGTACCAGTCCCCTGGAGAGGAATGGAGAAGAAGAGGCAGGTTTGGCCCTGGCCTCTATGCAAATTAAGACTTGAGGTATGTGTTGAGGAGTCAGAACTACACGTACCTTTTCTTAGAAATTTCTAAATTTCTTTTTTGTAAATTTAGTGTTGCAAATACAGTATTTGGTAAGGCTAAGACACACTTTATCCTGGTAGGCTCTTGCTGGTGGCACTGTTTTGCTCTCTCTGGGGTGGTACCCTAGGTGGGTTCTTAACCTTTTCTGTGCCATTGATCACTTCGGCAGCTGTGTGAAGCTCATGGGCTCCCTCCTCAGGAGAATATTATAAACGTATAAAATAAAACACATAGGTGGGCCAGCCCCATGGCCGAGTGGTTAAGTTTCTGCACTCCGCTTCAGCGGCCCAGGGTTTCGCCAGTTTGGATCCTGGGCACAGACCTAGCACTGCTCATCAAGCCATGCTGAGGTGGCGTCCCACATAGCAGAGCCAGAAGGACCTACAACTAGAGTATACGACTGTGTGCTGGGGGACTCTGGGGAGAAAAAAAAAGGGAAGATTGGCAACAGATGTTAGCTCAGGTGCCAATCTTTAAAAAATAAATTAGAGGCAGGAGACAGAAAAAGCCATGCCAAGAAAATTATCCTTTCTGATCCTTGAACAAATACAATGAAACAAGTCAAATCCAGTTTAAAAGGCATTTTGTTTGGTTCGATGTTTTTTCTTAGCTGCCAGGTTAGAGAAAGGCTTTTATAGCACAAAATTTACACTTGCCATTAAGTGGTATCCAGAAAGCAATTGCTTTTTAAGGTCAGGAGGAAGCTGGCTAGCAGAAACAGACTTGTTCAACTACTCAAGGGTAGAGGATTGAAGAAAAGGAAAACCCTTTCTCTAATTGTCTGGTATTTCCCCATAACGGTAGAACCTGACGTCACAGAAGCAGCTGCATCTTCAGTAGGAAACAAAAAAGTTTCCCCCAGGAGAAAAATGTGTGCAGATAACGGGAAGCATGGGAAGCCAAATTAAGCTTAAACGAGCTTTAAGAGAAGAGGAAAATCTCTGTAAAGTTATGCAAATTTGCAAAGAAGAGCAAAGGTGAGATAACAGTTAAGACTTAGACAACATAATCATATATATCTCTATATCAACATTTGATGTAATTTAGAGCAAGATAATGAAAAAAGATTTGCTTGGGTGATAGCTAATTACATTTAGTGGCTTAAAAAATCTACTCATTCTTTTTAAACTTGGAAATTCATTGTAATCTAGTTTCTAGACTCAGAACAAAGTTTATGATCAGCTCTCCTAAAGGCAATATTCATCTACTTATTTTTGGAAGCAAACTAGAAAAAGTCCACTCTTAAAATGCTGACTCATAAACACAAACATCAAAGTTTGGTACCACACCCAAAATAAAAGAAATAACCTCAGATGAGGCTTTTCAAATTTTTCCTTTAAATAAAAATCTGAAGATAAGGAAAAGTACGTTTCCTTTTTTCTTTTTCTTTCCTTCTTCTATTTTCACTTAGAATAGGTTTGACTTTACTAGGGCATTTGACTTTTATCCTGTCAGAAGGATTTCCTGTTACTCTCAAGTTTCCTTTCCTATTGAGCTAAGAATGTTATAGTAGGAAGTACATACACTTAGGCATCAGAGAGATTTCAAATCCCAGGGCGCCACAGAATGACCGTGTGACCTCTGTCAAGACACCTAACCTCTCCTAGCCTTACGTGTAAAAGGGGGCAAATAGCACCAACTTAACAAAGGTAGCTAAGTTACTCCATAGTGCCTGGAACTGAATGCTAAGCCCACTGCCCTTACCAGTGTATGACTTTATTTGTGGTCAGTTGTGCATGTTCAGTGTCGCATCTACCAAACACAGCAGCAGATGAGTCAAAGTTCCTCTCCAATACTCACCATGGTAAGGCTGCTCACAGAGGCTTTCCTCTGAGCCTCCTTTCTTCCAGACATCAGATGAATTTGTACTTGCTATGGCATGTCCACTCTTCAGAGTCAACCTGTACTGGGCAGCTCCATACACAGAGTGGTGCTCACATTTCCACCACAGCATGGCATTCGAGTCACAGCTGAACATTCTCAAGGAATCAGTGGATTTGGTAATATTTAGGCCAAGACACTTCTGGGATTCCAAATGAAAGAGCCGATGTTGGGATACCCACTTCCATAACAGATCCCTGCTTTCATCACAGTCCTTTGCTACTATCCAGTCATTCAGTGGCTTGAGGCACTTGCCCGTGTTTTCATTGACGATGGTGAAGGGATCATTACCTGAGGCAAGACAGTCAAAGAAGACATTTCAGGATTCTGGATTATGTGGTCAATGTGCCTTGGACCTGTCTGCTGAGCAGAGTCTGGGTACCAAGCTGTATAAACTCTAATGTACCACACAAGGTTGGAGGACAGAGGTAGCCAGAGAGGCAATACAGTGTGGGATAAGGGGATGAGCTCTGGAGCCAATCTGCCTGGATTCATAGTCTGCCTCTGCTACTTGTTAGCCAGCTGATCAGTGCAAGTTATTTAACGCTGTGCCTCAGTTTCCTCCTTTGTAAAATAGTACTTCCCATGGTAGATGTGAGGATAAAATGAGCTCACACATGTAAAGCACTTAGAATAGTATGCATATTTGTTATTGTTATTCCATGAAATATTTTTACCCCTTATTTAATGAGATGAAGATGATCTTTAGTTTTCCTTTTCCTTGGACAGGTGGTCTACGGTCAACAGAAAATATCCTGAACCTATTCAGGACCGCAATTCTGTCTTGCTTACATTTCAGCTACTGTGGCAGGAGAAATTATTACATGACGTTGATGTGTCTCAGAGGAGATGGGGAGACTTCTGAGGGGGCAGAAGGAGAAGAGTGGGGTAAAGGGAGGAGAGGAAATGGAGGTCTGGGTTTTGAAGGTAGAGGGGACCTGTTGCCAACAGTCGCAGCACCTCCAGGAAGGTGATGGGAAGCCCCTGGGAGGGACTGGAGGGACTGACTGTGGGGATCACCTAGGGAGGCCAAACCTGAGCCCCGGGAATCCCCTGAGCCACAGGATTCAAGACCCAGTGGGTTTGGACAAGGGAAACTCAGAAGTAACCAGGGTGAGCTAAAGGCCAAAGGGAACGCCCTCCCTGACTGTTCCCCTGGCAGTTTTGCATGAGCTGGGGAAGATCTCAGGAATGACAGGCACGGAAGTTCTGTTAACCTGGTGGAATGGGACCTCAGAATAAAATTTAATTTGGTTTTATGAAAATAAAGTAACGCATTGTTTCTTGTGCACCTGAGTTTCCGGAGCAAGATTCACATCTATTACAGCAAACTACAATTGAACAATTTGGTCAGTACTTTTCCAAACAAAATCTTTTGAAGTTATAGCACAGAACTTTACGTTGATGAGAGTACAGCTGAAATATTTTAGACAAACTTAAATAATCATTGTCAATGAACCAAGGGTTCAGCAGAAGGACCTGTTAAATTTTAGTTCCCAAAAGGCACTTTCTTTTTGATGCCAGTTTCACAATCACTGCTTTTTACCAACAGTAAACAGCTTTTCTAATAATAATTCACAGGCTTTCAGGGTTAAAATTTCGCGTACCAAGGACTTGAGGGGAAATTTCACCATGTAAATAATAACCATAAAATAAAGTCTAATTCTAGTTTGAACTTTGGACAGAATTTTTTTATTTAAATAGCAGCAGCAGGGCCAGCCCAGTGGCATAGTGGTTAAGTTCACGTGCTCTGCTTTGGCAGCGTTTGCGGGTTCAGATCCCAGGCGTGGACATAGCACTGCTTATCAAGCCACCCTGGGGTGGCATCCCACACAAAATTGAGGAAGATTGGCAAAGATGTTAGCTCAGGGCCAATGTTCCTCCCAAAAAAAAAAAAAAAAAAAAAAAGAAAGTAAAGCAGCAGCAACAAGAGAAACAATAAGAACAACAAAATCCTTTAAAACTTTAAGTTATTTCTGTTTTCAAATCTGTACTTTAAAATATTGCATAGGGTTGCAACTAGGTATGTCTGCTATAGCAGTTTCCATCCCTCACTCTTTCTTCTTTGACATCATTCTGCTATTCTCTACTTTATGGACACAGTTTGGGAGGATAGTTAAGAAAAATGGAAAATGCACTATCTTAGAAGATTATTCCTTATACTTTCTCTAATGTCCTTCTCCCACATATCCAATAGTGACTCAGGCCCGTGACTTACCTCTTTTCCAAACTATTCTCTCTCACCTCTCCAAAATAAATCTTGTGTTCCAAAGTATCAGGAATTACTGCAGAAAAAAAAAGCAGCCTGCTCCTGCAGGAGAATGGGTGGCCGCCACCCTTGCTGGAACCTTTGCCTTTCCCACCCTGTAGTCTCATTGCTCTCTTTCCTGAGCACTCTGCTGTGTGCCCCTTGACCCCATACAGGTGAACTGGACAAGCAGCAGCTGTGCCTACCCCTGCAGTCTGGAGTTCTAGATTTTTCAAATTGCCTTTGCAGAATCCAATGGAGTAGCTACAGCTCTCAGCATAGTGGAAAGAGCAGTGGAACATAGAATTAGGGGTCCTAGACTGAAGACCTATGTCTGCTACCAGATAGCTGGGAGATGTTGGGGAAGTCATCTAGTCTCCCCAGGGTCTTCATATCTTCAATGTAAGATGAAAGCAGTGGAGTATAAGATATTTAAGCCACTTCCGGTACTAACATCTTGTGCTTACACAAGGCCAACAACTTTCCTACCCTTGCAGGTTTTACTAGTCTTTGCTAAGTTCTCGCATACTGTTCTTGAACAGATGTCCGCAACTTTATTATGTCATGCAAATGCTAGTAGCATTTTAGGTTATTCTAATCCCATTTGTACTGGGCATGTGCACTTAGGTGACAGTGCTGCTTTATAAATATTATTTGGAAGAGAAAAATATTTTACCCTTTTCCATTTACTATGTGTTTTACTTCTGGGACACTCTGGACTTAACAAGGTTGTAGCAACTCTGAAAGACTACAGGAGAGGCATGGAGCAGCATGGAGTAGCTATGTTAAAGGGGAGTTGCCAAACTTCTCACCCAATAGCAGCATCTTTTACTGTAGATACTTGCCTCATTCTAAATCTGTATTTTAACCAAGTATGTAATGTCAACATTTGGCACCTATAGTGGTCACTTACCACAGACATTAATTATTGATATGACTTAAGGAAACTTGTTATTGGTCTTCATACGTAATGTATGTGTAAAGCGCTCATACATAATGCATAAGCTAGGGAAAGTTTTGCCTTCTCATGATATTTCCCCATATCTTTCCTTACCCTTAGCAGGAGCTGTTCAGTGTGCCTCAGTCTTACAACCCTATTGGGATAGTAGGTTGAAGAGTGGGAAGAAGGGGGCCAGCCCTTGGCCGAGTGGTTAAGTTCTCACACTCCACTTTGGCAACCCAGAGTTTCGCCAGTTTGGATCCTGGGCTCAGACATCGCACTGCTCATCAGGCCATGCTGAGGCAGCGTCCCACATAGCACAACCAGAAGGACCTACAACTAGAATATGCAACTATGTACTGGGGTTTCGGGGGATAAGAAATAAAGATTGGCAACAGATGTTAGCTCAGGTGCCAATCTTTAAATAAAAAAAGAGTGGGAAGAAAGACTGAGGAAGTGCTAAAATAATTGCTTATTTAGAAAATCTGTTAAATAAGTGTACATAAAATATTTCAGAAATGTATTACACTTTGAAAAGGTAATTACAGAGCAATTTGTAAAACAGATTCTTTACTTATTCCTTATATTGCATCTTGTTCACTTTATAACCTTAGACTGGTCCTAAATGGAATTTTAATGTTTACCTCCACATACAATATTGGGACAAGTCTGAAAAGCAGACGTTGATGAAAAGAAGCCTCATCAGCCCCAGTACCACTTGTTATGTGCTTCATTTTACATAAACATTCTCGTGGTGTTTGAGAGGAAATGGCTAAGTAGCATAATCATAAATTGAAAATGAATTTTTAGTATTTCCACATCAATCAAAGGAAAACTCTCTCTTATTGTCTGATCATTAACTAACTCCTGTCTTGTCCTAAACCAGAGAGCCTTGCACATTCCAAAGAGAAGCTGGACATCAACATTTCATGACCACAGACAAATGGAGAGGCAGATGGCTTGGGAAGGCAGGAAGGATGAAGACGGCAGCATTTTTAGTTTCAGGAGAACTTCCACAGCCCTTACTGTTAAGCACTTTGTGAAGCCACGCCATGTGTGCGGAGTGCACAGGTGCAACAGGAAAGAATCAGAAGTCTGGGCTTGCTAGTTCAAAAACAGGTCCTGAAGTGACAGTTGGGACCGTGGCGGTCTATGAGGAGTCAGAAAGCCATGTTGTTCAGATTGGGTGGTGTGGGCTGGTGAAAACCTCAGGAGTCCCTGAAGATTTTGTTTACTTCAATCTGTTAGCTCTCCAAGGAGGCAAAAAATAAATAAATAAATAAACTAAGCAATTGGCATTTCCCCAAGGACACAGAGGTACTTCTCCAGCATCTGAGCAACTGAGACCACCTGCAGAAACCCAGCTGCGTACATGTGACAAAGCGCACACCATTACCAGCATCGTCAAGCTGACACACTGCCAAACAAGCTACCCAAATGAGTGGGGTTTCAAAACTCCAGTGCTTCCCTGAAATAGGGCCACAAGTCTGGTCTGAGGGTGCGTGTAAGCCAACCACAGCAGCTGCTAAGGATGAGGAAAGTTGTAGGAAAACAAATACCCGCGAGGACCTGGTGCAGGGAGAATGGAATTAAGCTGTTGCTCTTTGCTTTGGGTTGATGAGAAAGGCCAGGAATTGTAGAGATTGCAAAAATTAAGGAAATTTTGATTTCTGTGGGGGAGACAAAACAGACAAGACTAAAACAGATGTAGACGGAAACCAGGAGTTTAGTGACTGAAAGGTTAGTGTGTTTTGACTGTAGTTAGTTGCTGCAGTGAAAGTTTTCTCCCTGGATGGGGGGCAGGCAGAATAAAATTGTCACAGCAATAAAGGGCTTTTGGTAGTTTCCAACACGTAGGGTCAAAGAAGAACCGAGAAGCGTGAATCTGAGCAGGGTCCATCAAAAGGTCCTTCATGTAGATAGGGCGATGCCACTCAATACTCTGGGGAACCTCTTCCTATCAGTCTCTGAAGAAAGTCTAAATCAGATAGTCACTTAGTTTAGCTGCAAAGAAAATAGCTACAAGCAACCTGAAGTTTTTAAAAAACTACCTTGACCATCTTTTACTTCCTCATAGAGACAAGATGACAGAAGTGTAGGTGGGGACAGCCCACTGATTGCTCATTACACAGCCAGACTAAGAAACAAAGTCCTGAGCACACCTTTTACCAAGGCAAAAAGAGAAAGTAAAAGCAAACTCCGCTTCCTGCCAAGGGAGATGGTGGGGCTCACACCACCCAGGGCATCAGCAAAGGGCGTCTGTTCCTGGTCGTGCTTCTGCTTCAGGAGGTCGCCCGGCAAGCGAACTGCGCTCCAGCGTGTGACTGTCAGCCTCGCAGGGGTCGTTTGGAGCTGATAAGCCAATTAGAAGTAAGGGTCGCTGCTTGAGGCACGGGGGGAGGGCATCATAACAAAGTCAAGATCTCGGTCACGTTAGGAGACAGGGCTTAACTTGACTTCTTTTTTGACGTACACTGTGGGCGCACTAAAGTCGGAGAGTCATTGCTTATCCTTGGCGACGTGGGTGGAAAGCTGCACTTGACACTGAGTGGCCAAGGAGACCAAGGGATGAAGGAGGGGCGAGACGGGTATGATGGGGCATAGAGGGTGTTGAGAGGCCCCATACTTCAGGGAAGCAAGATTTTAGAGGAGAGGACCAGGAGGGGGCGGGGAACCTTTCCAGAAAAGACTCTGTGCCGCTCCTACCGTGGACTCCTTGCCCTCAACACCAGAAACACTTTGCCCTCCACGCCCCACCCCGCCCTCCTCCCGGCCCCCAAGGGCAATAGAACGCCCTGTCCCCAGACCTCCCCTTCGGCTCTCCTGCCCGGCTCCAGACCCCTGAGGAAAGCAGAGGTGACGTGACCTCGGAGCGCAGCCCTAACCCGAAGCGAGGAGAGTCGGCAGACCTGGCAGCCTCGAGGCCCCTAGCCGGCCGGCTGGCGGACGCGCCCGCGGTTACCTGCCCGGCCAAAGGGCTCCGCCAGTCCGAAGCACCGGAGGAACAGCACGAGGAGCTCTGCCGCGCGGCAAGGGGTCGTCCAGCGCGTCCTCATCCTGAGCCGGCCAAGTGGTCCCACCGGGTCCTCGGGCGCACGCAGCACCCAACCCTCCTGGTGCGCCCAGCCTGCCCTGCCGGCGACTTTGCCTTGGGCCTCCAGGGCCGCCCCGGCCCCGCCCCGGCCGCCCTCGGCCACTCAGATCTTCATATCCTTCCCCCCCTCCCCCGGCCGGGGAGAGGGCGGGGCGGGGAGGAGGGGACAGGAGGCGGGAAGACGACACGGGAGATGCTCTGCACACCTGCGACGCGCGGGACCCGCGAGGAGGCGGGAAGTGCGTGGGGAGCGAGAGAGCCGAGCGCCGCCAGACTACCCGGCTTGGGGGCCCTGGCCCCCCTTCTTCATCAGTAGAGTTGAGGAGGCGCAGCACTGGCTGGGACCTGGCAGCGTCTTAGTGGGTGGGTTCAGTCAGTTGGGGACCCTGTTCTCTGCCTAACGCCCCGCAGTCAGGCGTGACTTTTTCAATGCACGGCTAGGCTGAAGAGGCACCCACATCCTCTCGTATCCCAAAGGGGGAAGTGTGCACCTGTGGTGTTGCAGCTGCGGTCGAGCCAAAGAATTCAGTCGTCCTGGGCAACGTCTTGCGTATTTTGATAACGCAAACAAAGGTGAGGTAACGACACGGTGCAGTCCCACCCGCAATTGTTAAAGAATTAAAAGCAAGAGCTGTTCGAGTGACACTATAATACTTCCAAGGATGATTTAGGCTTTATACCCATTTGACCTTTGCAAGTAAACTCTTTTCCTGATAAATAATAACAACGATAATAATTATAATCCAGTAGAAATGCGGAAGTCTGCTCCCCAAACTGCCAATTGTGAGAGTAGACTTGATCCTCTTCCTATGGAAACTGCTATCATTATAGATAGGGTGACCTAAGTTGCCTAGATATGAATGTCCTGTATTTTTAAACCCCATATTTACTATGCACTTGGTGTATACCTGGGATGGCCTGCATCCCTGTCCTGTAAGAGTGAATTCTTCCACCAGGAGGTGAACATTTAGGTTGCCTTTCCTGATTCCAACCACAAAGGCTTCACTGACTCACAAGTCTACCTTGACTCCGTGCTCTCCCTGGGCTCTAGCCTTTCACTTCAGTAGATATGTTGAGCACTTGCCATCAGAAGGCCTGGGCACCTCTCAGGATAAGATAAAAGGCAACATCCTCATGCTCTCAAACTTACTGAGTACTGGGGTAGACTGAGGCACACACAGTAACTCAGGGCAGAATGCATGGAGACTCAGACAAAGCTTCAAGGAAGGCAAAACCTCAACTGGGCCTTGAAGAATGGGTCATGGGTAGGAGTTTGACCAGGCTGGGATTTGACAGCCCTGGGGGGGGGGGGGGGGAGGAAAATACTGACAAAATGGAGGCAGGAAAATGCAAAGCAGGGTCAGAAGACAGTCAAGAGTCCTGTGTGGCCACCCTGCGGGGTAGGTCGTGTGTGTGTGTGTGGGTGTGTGTGTGTGTGGGTGTGTGTGTGGGTGGGTGTTCAAAGTAGTTGTGGTAAGAGGCCTGAGAGGAAGTGATAGCAGAAAGATGGGTTGTAGCTATTTTGTGAAGTGCCTTGAATATGATATTAAAGACTTTGACTTAATTCTCTAGGGAATGGGCAGTGGAAAGTTCTGAGTAAGACAATCTGCTGCTGCTCTTCAGCCCTCCGCCATCTGTGGCTGCCTGCCTTTCTGATCCTGCCCAGCTTGGAGCTCCTTGAGGGCAGTGCTCTTATCTCCTTCATTATCTTCTTCATTAACGCATCCCTAACACTGAACACCAGGCCTATCCCAGAGTATGCTCCCGATAAATATTAGTTTACTTAATTAACGAACTCCTAGAACCTCAGAACTCCTAGAACTCCTAGAACTCCTAGGCCTTAGCCTAGGGCTATATGAGTTCCTGCTTGCGTTATATTACAATAGTTTCTCAATTGACCTTACTGCCAACAGTCTTATCCTCTTAGGCAAACGAATTGTGCTAACGCTGTTTGGAACATGCCACCTTTCTTCTACTCAAATCCTTTCAGCGCTACTCGCTTATAGCAGGGGTTCCTAACGGGAGTTTGGGAAGATTGTGAACCCCTGAAATTGTATGCAGCTTTATGAATGCACTTGTTTTGGAGTAGGAGGACGGGCCCAAGGCTTTCCTGAGAGTCTCAAAGAAGCCCATGATACAAAAAGAAAACTCCATCTATGATAAGCAATCCCCTCTATGATCTGACCTTTATCTTTAACTGCCTTCTTCTGTCATTCCTTGGTTCAGGCAACCTGTCTGAATCTGTCTTGCCTTTTCCTGTCTCTGCCCGTATAGCATATTTCCCCCTATCCAGAATGCCTCTTTCCCCCTCCCTTGTCTTAGTTCCAGCCTTCCAGTTAATGCTCTGCTCAAATCCCACATTTTGTATAAAATGTTTCTAAGAAGAGCTCTGACTGTTGGGGATTCCAAACATCTAGATAATGTTGTACATTCTGTTTACTTGGCATTTAACATGGGCTACCTCCTGCTGCTATTTTTTCTGTAGGTACATGAGCACTGATACTCCACCTAGGTTATAGAACCTCAATAAATATTTATTATCTATAGTGACAACAGAAAGCAGTGTATCCTTCAAGTCTCACCTTAAATGTCACTTTCTCAAGCAAATCTTTCTTGACTCTGCAGTCTAGGTGAGCTTCCTCTGTGGTGGCGTCGCAATGCATCCCCCACTTTGTCCTGATAGCACTTAGCACAGCTGAATTAAATAATTATGCACTTTCTCATTTGTTGAATGTCCGTCTCCCTCCCCAGGCAGCAGAACCCAGGAAGGCAGTGACTATGTCTGCTTTAGTCACTTCTGTGTTCCCAGTACCTGGCCCATGATTTGCTGGATGAGTGAATGAATAAATTTGTAGTAAATGCCTCATGTAGGATGAATGAATAAATAAATACATGGCAAATGCCTGGTGCAGGCAACAGGAGGTCTAGGCATTTAAAAGAGGGAGAGGGGCTGGCCTGGTGGCACAACGGTTAAGTGCCCACGTTCCACTTCGGCAGCCCGGGGTTCGCTGGTTCGGATCCCGGGTGTGAACGTGGCACCGCTTGGCACGCCATGCTGTGGTAGGCATCCCACGTATAAAGTAGAGGAAGGTGGGCATGGATGTTAGCTCAGGGCCAGCCTTCCTCAGCAAAAAAAGGAGGATTGGCAGCAGTTAGCTCAGGGCTAATCTTCCTCAAAAATAAATAAATAAATAAATAAAATAAAAGAGGGAGAAATCTCAAAAATTTAAAAATAGAAATACCGTATGACCAGCTATACCACTACTGGGTATTTCTCCAAAGAACATGAAATCAACAATTCAAAGAGACTTATGCACCCCTCTGTTCATTGCAGGATTATTCACAATAGCCAAGACATGGAAGCAACCCAAGTGCCCAGCAACTGATGGTTGGATAAAGAAGATGTGGTATATATATATATATACAATGGAATACTACTCAGCCATAAAGAAGACAAAATTGTCCCATTCGCAACAACATGAGTGGACCTTGAGAATATCATGTTAAGCAAAATAAGCCAGACAAAGACAAACACCATATGATTTCACTCATATGTGGAAGATAAACAAAAACATGGATGGAGAGAACTGTTTAGTGGTTACCAGGGGGAAGGGTGGTGGTCAGTGGGCACAAAGAGTGAAGGAGTGCACCTATATGGTGGCTGACAAATAATAACGTACAACTGAAATTTCACAGTGTCATAAACTATCATAACCTCAGTAAAAAAAATAATAATAAAAAAGAGGGAGAAAGCTACAGGGAGAAGGAGAGTCTTCAGGCACTGGGCTGAATGTCCTTGGATGAGTAATATTCAGTAGATAGAGGCAGTGGGGAGGACACTCCAAGTTGAGACATTGATGTGAGCAAAATAACAGACATCTGGCACCCGGTGGGTGCCAGGCCATTGTGCTGAGCATTTCCCATGTGCTGTCTTATCTAATAATCATCCTATGAAGTTACTACTATTATCCTCATTTTACAAATGTCGAAACTGAGACAACATAGGCAAGACAGGTAACTCGGCCAAGGTCAATAGCCATAAGTGAAGATAAACATAGAACTTTCATGAGTGTGAGAGTGTTAGTATTGCTCTATTCCCAATTACAATTAGGGAGAGGGAACATGAGCTTTTTGGACCTCTAAAGTCATGTTTTTAATTATAAAATATATTATACCCAAAAAAGAGTAGCTATGCTTGTGGGCCTCCTCCTGATCATATCCATCTTATTCCTACCCAGAGGTAACCACTACTCTGAATTGTTTATTTATCATTCTTTTCTTTACAGTTTTCTCATATATGATTCATTCCTTGAACAGTCTATATACTTTGCATGTTTTTTAATTTTATGTAAGTGGAATCATTTAGAGGTTTTTTGGCTACCTATCTTTTTTGCTCAAAATTACGCCTGTGACATTCATCTTTGTTGGTGTGTGTAGCTATAGTTCGTTCATTTTTATGTGGTGTTCCATTGGAAGAATAACGCTCACTTTATCCATTCTCATGTTGGCAGACATTTGGGTAGGTTCCAGCTGGGTAGTTTGTTGTCCTTAGCAATGCCTCTGTGAACATTTTTGTACATATTTCCTGGTACACATTGCTGGATTTTCCTGATGGTGTGTTCTTAGAATTGGAATTTCTGGAGCATGGGTGTGTTCAGCATCAACATTATTAGACACTGGTAATGTGCTTTCAACTTGCACTCCCAGTGGTGTGTACAGGTATTCCCACTGCTGAACATCTTCATCAACACTTGGCATTTTAACGTTTTTGGTGGGGAGTAAAATGGCATCTCATTGTGGTTTAAAGTTGCGTTTCCCTGATTATTAATGGGATTGAACCTATTTTCCTACGTTTATTGGCTATTTGTATTTCCTTTTCCAATTCTTGTAATCTTTTCTCTTGGATTCTTCCCTGCCCTCCCCTGCTTTGAATCCCAAGGGGCTACTCTGCATTTCTGAGGCTTCCTCACCTACTGTCTTCTGGTTAGGTTCAGCCAATGGGAGTTCCTGGCAGGAAATGGGAAGTTTGGGAGGGGAGAACCCAAGGTATTTCTCTCCTTTCTGCTTTTGGAGCCTGTCAAGCGGTAGCTGTGTTTCTTCTGTGGTTTTAGCGCCTGCCTGGAAGCCCAACCCTTTGTTATCCAGTTCTTACCATGCAACCCCTTCTGTGCTTCCAGCTCCTTTTGGGTGGTTCCTTCTCCAAGGTTCTAGCTACCACTTGGTGGCCTTGGCTCCTATTCAAATAACATCAGCACTTCTCTGTCCCTTAGGCCTCATGGAGAGTAGTAGCTCTTGCAGCTGTTACTTTCTGGATAGCCTCATTAGCACTCATTTTTAGTTTTTTCAATATCTCTGTCACTAGTTATTTCCCTATGTTAAATTTCTTCTATTGAACTACCTGGCATGGGTTTTGTTCTCCTTACTGGACCCTGATAATAATTATTCAACATATGAAAGAACTGTGCCTAAGATAGCATCCAAAACTGAGTAATATGTAAACAAGAAAAAGTGCAAATGGAGGATTTTCAACTTCATGAGGAGCTGTGACATAAAGAGAGCCAGTGTGGGGTGCATTGAAACTGCACTTATGATGATGCCCACAGATGGCCCCAGGTGTAGTAAGGAGGACCCAGGAGACCCAGGCAAGGCAAGATAAATTTTAAACAATTCCCATGATGCCATAATAATAAAGGTCTGCATTTATTCCTGGTCATAACTAAACTCCTGAGAGCTATATTCATGGACATAGACCCCAAAGGGTAAATATAAGGTTGTAATTATCCACTTAAAAAACAAAAAACAAAATTAAACAACTAATCTTGTGAAAACAAGCTGAACTTCCTCCAAGACTTTAAACTGTAGAATTCTCAGATGAGGAAATGTTCTACTAGGATGTCTACAGAACATTGACACAAGAGGCTGGACAAGGAACCAATGTGGTTGACATTCACTTACTCAACTTAACCTCAGACACCAAGGAACTGTGGAATTACAGAGCTCGTTGAGATCTTGGAGTCCATTATCTGCCCTCTCACTTTGTAGATGAGGACACCAAGGCTCAGAGCGTTCAGTGACCATTGTGGATATGAGAAGCATTAGAGAAGTTAGATGTGGACCCTGACATTCATAGAAAGAGTCCAAAAACATCAATGAGAGCACATTAGGGCTAGTAACCAGCTTCCAATAGGAAGCAGAGGCGAAATTTGGGCGTGAGGGGACGATGCAAGGGTGGATCACAGATCAAGAGGATGCTGGTGTTGGTCAAAGTTGTGAGGTTGATACGATGTGTTGCAAAGATCTGCATAATGTGTTTCAGGTAAGAGTGCAATATCTCCAGGATGGTGGGAATTCTCTAGGAAACATCAGTTCAGACTTTGGAGAATAAGGAATTCATTTTAGTGGTACAGATGATTTTTTAGATGTGGGAAATGTGATGAAGGAGTAAGTTTTGACTTTGGCAGAGATACGCTCACTATGTTTTAGTGAAGAGGCAAGAGTGGGGCTGAGGTGTTTGATTTTTAATTATGTAATTGGAGGCTCTTTCCTCAGATTAACTAAATTCGTGTCCAAAATCTGCTTCAAGAAAACAACAGTTCGAATGATAAATAACCAAAGCCCAGGAGTCCTTGCTCCTCAGGGAAACTGATCAGGTTTACACTTTAGAACAATTATTTCCCTGACTTTAGCAGAAGATAGAGAAGGTCAGCTTTTCCAGCTTTGGTAATGAGTGTGATGGGACCCTCTGTCAAAGCTGATGCATAACCCAGGGACAACATTCAGGACCACCTAACCTGAGAGTTAAGGGTAAGGTTAAGAATGCTGGTTTATGGATTTGTAGAAACATTTTTGAAGTGTAATTGTGAGAATCCTACCAAGAAATTTTAGTACTGAGAAGTATGACACTATAAAATATTACTGTATTTACCAATTTTACCATTTATTCACCTTTTGTCAACTCATTAGTATCTTCATGAAGCAGATGGTCCAAACCTTTTCCTCTTCAGGCCCAGTTTCAACTGCCTATGGGCTTCCTCCAGGGAGAGGAATGTGCCTCTTACTTTCCTGATAGGCTTGAGGCCCCTGATGTGAGTTCACCATGTCTCTGTTTTTCTCTCTGTAAACTCCTCTTTTTCTCACCCTTGCAGAAAAAGTCAGCCCCCTTTTCTTAGCATAACTCACTCTGTGCTCCCAACCATATTCTTCCCCTCGGTAGTATTTTTCGTCTCTCCCTCTCCAGGAATCAGAGGAAGAGAGACTCTGAGCATGTTTTAAAATTTTTATTTTTAACTTTTTGCTATAGAATATAAAAACTATACCCAAAGTAGAGACAATAGTGTAAGGAACTTGCTGTTCCCATCACACTCCTTCAACAGTTATCAACACATGACCCATCTTGTTTCGTCTCTACTCTGACCCACTCTCCACTCCTCACAGATTATTTTGAAGCAAATCTCGGACATCAAATATTTCATCTGTAAATATGTCATTATGCATCTCTAGAAGATAAGAGCTCATAAAAGGCATAACTACATTATCTCACCTGAAAACAATGACAATAATTCCTTAATACTGTTAAATATCCTGTGTTCACATTTCCCCAAATATCTTATAAATGTTTTTTGTTTTGTTTTTATAGTGCGTTTGAATCAGAATCCAAATAAGGTTTTCACATTGATGCTGGTTCATACGTCTCTTAGATATCTTTTAATTTCTAGGCACTGTCTCCCCGTTCTTTTTCCCTTATAATTGTGTGAGAAAATCTGGCTCATTCGTAGAATTTCTCATACTCTGGATTTTGATTATTGCATCGCTATTGTGTTGTTTAACATGTTCCATTAGCTCTCATATTTCCTATAAATTAGTAGTAGGCTTTATGAGATTCAGATTCAATTTATTCTTGACAGTACTATTTCATACGTGTTATACTTTCCTATTAGGTCACATCTTTTCTCATTGTTTGGTGATGTTATCAGCCTCTGATGATCATTACCTGGATCCTTTAGTTCCGTAAAAATTAGTGGAGATATTCTGTCATTTTTTTTCTTCATCTATTAGTGGATGCTTCTTTGAAGAGAAACTTTTCCTTATCAACTATTTGGTTACCCAGAGCTACAGATCACATAGGAGAGGCAGGAAACTGCTTGAATCTTTCCCTTTATATATAAGTTTTGAAAATAAGGAGGTGGTTCCCTAGCATCTTCCAAAGGTGAACAATGAGATTTTTGTTCTTTTATTATCATTTAGGCATATTTGATGTGTTTCAATCCCTTGCAGTTATTATATTTATTGACGCTCCACTGCTCCATTTTGGGACAGGGGAGAAATGGCCATAGGAGTCATAGTTTCCTCATGATCTGGAATGACAAGATGTTTCAGCCTCAACCAGTACGTTCTTGTCCTGGACCTGGAATCAGTCATTTCTCTAAAGATCTTTGCTTCCATTTAGTAGGAAATGGTATTTGGAGGCCACGACTGGGTACTAGAAGTACTCATTCCTGATGGTTCCTGATGGGTTGGTCCTTATTTCCATCATGGTTTTGAAATCAGATCAGGGTTTGAGTCCTTATCCCACCACTTACCAGCTGTGTTCTTAGGCAAGATACTTAACTTGAGCCTCAGTTTCCTCATTTGAAAAAAGAATAGATCACAACATTTAGTTCATAGGATTATTGCAAACCTTAAATTGCCTAGCAGTTGCACGTCAGAATTTCAGTGTAGAAGTGGTAATGGAGATAAGAGAAACATGAGGGACTTTTTAGAAACGAAATAATTACTCCCTTCTGTAAGAAAAGGACCCAACTGGGCTTCCTGCTTCTCTTCTTAAAGACAGGTGGATGGGAAGCTCTGAAGGAGAAAGAAGCTAAGACTGGAAGGGGTTACTTTAACCTGTGGTAGTGAAAAAATGGTGTCACTGAATAAGTCCGCAGAGCATCTGGTCCCTTCCTCTGGTTCATATGGACCTCTTCCTTGAAGCCAACCCTGATTCCATCAGCTAGAATGAGAATTCTTGACAGGTTTTCCTTTGTATTATAGTTATGTGCATGCTTATCATCCCTAAGGGAGCAGGCATTGTCTTACGTTTTTATTCCCTACTCTCTGGTATAATTCCTTTTAAAGCAAAGAAAATAACCTTGTCAGGCAACAATGGATGATAATTCAAGAATAAAATTAAAACCTTTGTTTGTTCCGTAAAGGTCACTGTTTTGTTTTTTCTTTCTCCTTTTTGTGGTTAGGTTTTGGCCCCCTGTGCTATGTGAGGTCACCACAAACAAATCTGGGTAGAATCTTTATGGACTTTTCTCATCTCAATTCCTTCAAAGGTGCCTTGTGTGTTTTGTGATTTCATTCACTGTTTGGCTATTTTATAGTGTTACTATCATATTGTGACATCTGTGTGTGAATCAAGGTAAGTAGTTATTGAATTTAAGGATTTTTTAGTGTTTTATTATTCTTACAGTAAAATAATTTAATCTGTAAATCACCTATCAGGTTTGCTGTATGCAATTTACAGAGTGAAAGATAGATACCTAACAATTCAAAAATTAAAAACAGAACACAGCAATAAATAAAGGTGTACCCCCGCTACCTCGTAAATAGCTATAATCGGTTTCTGCCCCATGGGTGGTCAGACTTACCCGGTGAGTGAGTTAATGGAAAACTAAGGAGATACTGTTAAGGTTCGTAAATGTCCTTCAACCTCACATTGCTCTTAGTGAGAAGGGTAGATTTCTGGAGCCTTTATATGTCTGTGCGTGTGTGTGTTTATGCATGTGCGTGTGCATGCATCTCTGTGTGTGTGTGTTTTCCCTATTGATATTATACTCCTAGGTTTGTTTCTTACATCTTTGTCTTTCATATTTTAAGGTACTGCTTCATGATTGCGAATGACACAACATCATTTCCGCACTGGGTACAGAGAGCACTTTAGTTTCTTCAATTTGGCATACACAGTTCACAATTATTGCTTTCACTTGTTATCACCTTGCGGTATTTATGCCCTATGGCATTACCCAAATGAATGTGAGTGCACTCTCAGGAGAGATCCCTGGCTCTGGGCTTCTGATTCTCACACTCAGAGAGGCTGCTATGGCCCATAGCCGAAGGCCCTTATAAAGGGTATGAACAGGTTATGACACTCTGTTCCACATGACCCTGAACCCTGATCACAGCTGACTGGATCAAGGATGGACAACTGCCTCAAAGACAGCCAATCTCTACGTGGCTTAGCAGTATATGAAATGGCTTTTCTGAGATGGGCTCCCCAGAAGCAGCCCCTGGGATGGTTTTTGTGAAAGTGACCCAGTGAAGAGAACGTGCAAATAAAATCCAGAGTTTGTCTTGCTGTCACAGGACTCTTGATATAGGATGTATTCAGAAAAAACTAGAGTAGTGGGGACATGAGACAGGAAGAGAAAGTAAAACCAACGAGGGTGAGATGTCAAGCAAAGCCCCACAGAAGGTAACTTTCTGCAGAACTTTCTCACAATTCTGTGGAGAGGTTTGGAGATAAGTGGGTCACATCACAGATCATCCCATCACGGGTGAGGGAGCTGGGGTATTTATACTCCCATACCTGTCAATCATTGGCTAAGGGTTGAACCCCAGGGCATATAAATTCCCCAGCTCTGTCTGCTCTCTCTGCATACAGAAAAAGCTGTCCTCATGCAACTTGAGGTCAGCCCTCCAACAAAGGGATGCAGCTGCTGGCTGTTGAGAGTGAGAGCTGTCCAGAACTGAAGTACACTTACTTCAGCACAGTGATCAGAGGAGATCTGCACAGAGCACTGTCATTGGGTTCTCAAGGCCTGTGTGAGAGGTTGCCCAGCAGGGACTATTGTGATTCATGGAACTAATCAGATCCTCTCTCTTAGGGGTCTGGGTATGAGATACACAGAAAGTTAGCAAGAATTCTTGGGACAGCAGGATCCAGGAGTAAGAAGAATCAGAGAGAGAGTTGAAAAGAAGAGAAGCAAATGTGTACCGAATTCATATTCTTTGTGTGTGGGTGTGTACCCTGGTTTCACTCAGCTGCACTTTCTTATTGCCCTTAGGAAGTGGTCTTTCATTATTCTATCACTACTTTTTGTAATGACAGAATACCTTAAATATAAAGTAAGGACAACAGGCATGACTCCCCCTATAGGAAGCAGATGATCAAATCCCTGGGTTAACTACTTTATTATTCTGTTTTCTTTTGTTTTCTCTCTTCCTCACCTGTCTGTGTCAGGTAGATTCCACTTGGGACAACTGACTAGATTATTACTGAACTCATCCTTCTGTGATTTTCGATATAGGCTATGGGTGTCTCTGATGGATTAGTCTAGAAACTGAAGGTGTTGTCTGTAAACTTCTCTACTCACTGGCAGGGCCAGCTTCATGGTGGGCAGTAGGTAGTTGCTACAAACTGTGATTTGGTACCAATCCTTGGACTACAAATACCACAGCCCCTCTTCCACCCAGCACCAAATTCCTCCATTTACTATGCATTTGTGCTCAGCATATTGGAGTTGTTAAAATGAAAATGTTTTTCTGGAAAAAACCCATATCAGTTAACAATCTACCTAATTTCATGTCCTCATGTGACGTGATGTAGCTAACGAATAGCAAAACTATGATGTCACAGAACAACTATTTCTCACAATCTAGGATAATTCTCAAATCTGTCTTAGTAGTGAGACTTGCTGGAGAGAGGACCTAAACCAGATAAACATTAAATCAGCACAAGGACTGCCCACTTAGTGGTACTGAGGAGGACATTTTTCTCTTCCCAGGCCTGGCAACCTTATCTCTGTATCTGACATTTTAGGAAACATACAGTTGATACTAGTACCATCCATTCGTGTAGATAATGGTTAGGTATAAATGAGATCAGGGAAGGGGAAAATTATTACAAAGCCAGTAGAGAAAGTGAAAACAAAAGTAAAAACAAAGCAAGCCCAGCATACATGGAGTTTCAGAATGGCAGATAATCTAGCTCTTCCCAAACCAAATAGCGGTACTCACATTCATGGCATATCCCTACCTACACCAAGTTATCAGTTTCCAGTTGTAATAGTATTTGAGAGCTCTCAGGAGTACTGGTGATATGACTACATTGAATTTTTTAAAAAGCAACAATATTCTTTAACATTTATTGAGCACCTACTCTGTGCCTTGCTTTCTTTAATCTATAAAATGGGGCTAATAATATTACCCACTTCACAAAGTTCTTGTGAGAATTAAATGAAGGAAGCAGTTACATCAGCACCTGAAACAGTTCTAGTGTGCAATAACTGATATTTATTATTAATAATATTAGGTACTGAGGTCAGTATTGGAGACATAAAACACGGATAAGATTTGGTCCTTCTCTTCAGGTAGCTCTCAGCCTAATGGAAAATAGACATGTGAAGAAACATTTATGATTTGGTAGGATTCAGTGCAACAATAGAGACATGTTAACTCCAGGGTCATGGCTTCAAAGATGGTTAATTTTGCTGGGGTAGGTAATGGAAGATTTTCTAGAGTAGCAGGCCATGGGGTGTCATTTGACACTGGAGTCCAGGAGAAGTTTCTATATGGGAGTGGAGTGAAGGGCCTTCTAGTAGTGAGAATTGTATATGCAGTGTCATAAAGATACAACACAGCTCAGTGCATTGGGAGCTTGAGTGGATACCCAGTATGGGAGCTAGGTCTGTCTATGCAGAAGTGGCCAAAAATGATGCTGGACAGTAAGTGGGGCCATGCCAAGAAAAGGTTCTGTGTGCAACATTAAGGAGCTTGGACTTTATCCTCTGTGCACTGCAGACCACTGCTTGTTTTCTGACCAAAAGCAAGCACAAAAAAAGACACAATCAGACTTACGTTTTAAAAGGATGACAAGATGACTCTGGCAGCTTTGGATAAATTTAGAGTTGAAAAGACTGAAAGAGCTGTTAGGAAAGTCCAGGCAAGAGATGAGGAGAGTGTTAACTAGGACAGTAGCAATGGGAATAGAGAGGACATAAGGGAGATCGTACAGGGAGATAGAATATAACAAGCTGCTATTGAAAGGGTTAGAGATACAATTGTTATTAATAGTTCAATTAGGCCCTCTCAATTATTCTAAAGAAACTTCTCATTTTAATGACTCTCCGTCCATGTACAATTGAGATTCTTGGCATTTCTCTTCATATTGCAGAGTCACGCATTGCCTAACGATGGGGACACGTTCTGAGAAATGTGTCGTTAGGCGATTTTGCCATTGTGCAAACATCATAGAGTGTACTTTCTCAAACCTAGATGCTGTAGCCTGCTACACACCTAGGCTGTATGACACTAATCTTATTGGACCATCATCCTGTATGCAGTCTGTTGTTGACTGAAAGGTCCTTGTGTGGCAAATGACTGTGTACTATGGTCTTAGGTTTTGTACTTTTCAATCAAACCCGTTGCCTCCCTTTGAATTGTAAGTATTGAAAAAGAATGAAGTTGCCAATAAAGCTGCAATGGTCATTGTAGCTTAACTTGTATTTGCCACAGTCCATCATCCCTGAAATTGTCAGAAGAAAGAATTTAGGAATACAGTCAAAATAAAAAAGGGAAATCTAGAGGTATAAAGGAAAAAGTGGGATGGTAATGGTGATATGTAAGGATTATATTGAGATATGTTAGTGAATTGCTCTGTTAGAATATCAGCACTATTTGGAAAGCTGTCAATGTCTTCTCATATTCAAACTATTAAGTGCATATTTAAGCTGTGCAAATCACTTGCATTCATTTCATGGCTAATCAATCCAGTCTGAAATCGTTTGCCAAGTAGTAATGGGATTTTCTCTAACAGCCAGATACTTAAGTCACTAGACACCGAATTATGAGATAAAAAAAATCAATTCAGCATCCCAGGTAATTATCGGCTTAAAACAATATTGTGTTGAGTCCTGGCACATACCCCCTAACAGCAGATGTCTTTGTTTTGGATCATTTTGATGATCTCTGTAACTCTAGCATGATAAACTAATGATGCAAATTATTTTTTCATTTTAATTTTACATTGTAGATGGAACCATTGGCCTTTAACATAACATATTTTCTGTTGCAGCCAGGGCCTAAATTAGAACAATAAGAGTGGAAAAGGAGAGCAGGTGACATATTCTAGAGCTATTTGGAAGGTATCATATCTGCAAGCAGAAAGTGGGAGTTGAAAGAATAAATTCTAGCTTTTTGAAGTGGGCCACTGGCAAATGATAGTACCATTTGCTGCAATGAGGGAGACAGGAGGAGGGGAAAGATTTAAAAGGAAGACAAACTCTGCTTTAGATTTGATGAATTGGAGGTATCCATGGTATGGATGTGGAGAAATTCACTAATCCCTTAAGACTGGAACTCAGGAGGGATCTGTGTTGGAGACAGACATTTGAGAGTCAGCAGTGTATGGGGAGTAGATCAATTTATAGGAGTCTCTAAACAATGAAGCATTCTGGGGAATACTACCATAGAAGGAAAAGGAGAGAGGAGGCACAAAGACAGTCAAGTGGAAAAGGTGGAGGAGAAAAGCCACTAGAGACTATTACTCACAGGGACATGGTTTAAATCAGTAGTGTCCCAACCTTGTAAACTGTGTATCCAATCAATACTTTTTTGAACAATCCCCATATATGTATATTTACTTATGAATTATATACATATAATATTTTAAATCTATTTAGTAACTATTAGTAAAACTTAATTTCTTAAAGTTTTAGATAGAAACTAAATATATTTTACTTAGCATAAGATGCATATTTTCCCCATTTTAATGTCTGTCCATCAGGGAGCTGAAATGATGTCAATGTCCACACCTATACGAACTTAGTTACAAGGAATCATACTGCCATGATTTGTAAGTTTAAATAACTATATGAGTTTAAGTAAATCTAAAAAAGTTCTTGTAATATCAACTAAACTTGTAAGTGACAAGAAAGCTGTGTCATATTTAATAGGCAGTGTTTTTCCTTCTTAGTGATACATAAAATAATGGTGCGCCTTACAATCAATAGAAGTTGCAATGTTTTCTTCTCCCACCCAACTGAATCATCTTGTGTGCCCCACTTTGGAGACTGGGTATAAATTAAGAGGGAGGAGTCACCAGCGTGGAACCCCTTGAAGAGATTAAATAGAATATTATCTTAAAAAATGGAAAAACATTCATCATCTTTAACAACTCACTCACTGGAGGCTTTGGTGGCAGTGTCAACAGTGGAAGAGGGACAGCCAGATTGTAGAGGCTCAAGGAGTAAGCAATAGCAGGTTATGTTTAATGCACACTCAATACATGCCACTTTTCATACAACCCAGAGAAGAAGTTACGATTATCTCTGATTTAAGATAATAATCAGGGGGTCCGGCCCGGTGGCACAGCGGTTAAGTGCACACATTCTGCTTCGGCCGGCCAGGGTTCGCCGGTTCGGATCCTGGGTGTGGACATGGCACTGCTTGGCATGCCATGCTGTGGTAGGCGTCCCACATATAAAGCAGAGGAAGAGGGGCATGGATGTTAGCTCAGGGCCAGCCTTCCTCAGCAAGAAGAGGAGGATTGGCAGCAGTTAGCTCAGGGCTAATCTTCCTCAAAAAAAAAAAAAAAGATAATCAGAGACTTGCAGAGTCTAAGTGACTTCTCTAAGTCACCCACGTAAGTAAGTGGTCCTAGCAAAATTGGAACCAATGTTGACCATCTCAAAAGCTGAGCTCTTAAATAACATGCTATGATGTCCTCCAGTTAGTGGAGACAGAGACTGACTGTAGATAAATACTCTTCGAAATAGCCAGGCATCTTGTCTATGGTCAAGAGCAGAAAGAAAGAGAAATGGGGGCCAGCCTGGTGGCATGGTGTTAAGATCACGTGCTCCACATCAGTGGCCCAGGGTTCACAGGTTCGGATCCCAGGGGCAGACCTGGCACTGCTCATCCAGCCATGCTGTTGTGGCATCCCACATAAAATAGAGGAAGATTGGCACTCTATTTTAGGAATATGAGGAATTTCTTAATGAGGAAGATGTTAGCTCAGGGCCAATATTCCTCACCAAAAAAAAGGGAAATAGCCAAGTATAGGGTTAAAGAAGGCCTTTTTTTTTTTTTTTTAGAGATGAGTGAGAATTGAGCATTCTTATATGGTAAAGATTATGAGGCAAGAAAGAGGAGATTTGAGGCCATTAGGCAGGAGAGATAACTAATAAAAAAAATCCATAAGGATCTAGAGCACAGGAGGGAAGTTCAGCCTTGAGCAGGAGGAGTTTGCCTCCTCCACTAAGGGGAGGAAAGTGGTGAGAACTGGAAACAGGTACAGATAAGTATGGAGGTTTTATGCTGGGAGGCAGGAGGGCAGAGATGGGAAATTCCAAGTTCATGTTACTTATTGTCTCTGTGAAGTAAGATACAAGGCCATTGCTTAGAGTGTGTGTGGCTTGGGGAGCAAATGGTTAGCAGTCAGACTTTACAGGAGATTATTAAGCTTTAAACAGTAGTTGTGGGGAATGGGAGCTGTAGCTCACTTGGGACCTGTCAGAGGCTATAACTACTAGTGACATCAATCTGCACAGTGTGGGAGTTTTTTCCCAATGATGCCTGCCAGCTTGGACCTAAGAACCAGATAGATGGATTAGTACAATGTAGGGATTTTACACGTATAGAGAGGTAGTGGCTGGAAGACAAGGAGGCAAGGGAATCAAAGATTGCAAGAAAGGTGGAGAGAGCTGACAGACTGCAAAAAATGGAGGTATCAAAGTCCTGGAAGTCTTAATGAGGTTATTGGTTTGGCAAATGCTGGGGGAGTAGGAGAGTGAGGAAGCTGAAGGAGGGAACAAAGTTGGACCCAGGCATTTGAGCCTTCAGAGTGGGGACACTTATCCACCATCCTCCCAATGACCATCCTTTTAAACGCTTTCCGTTATGGCAGGACTGGAAATTTGAAAATTACATTTCTCAGATTCTCTTGCCAGTTTAGAATCCTCATGAGAGGTACTGTTTTGAGATTTGCAAGATAGAAGAGAAGCAACCACTTTGCCTCAGCTGCAGCTATGGGCAAATGCCTGAGCTTGGCAGATGGCAGACATCTGGGTAGACATGCCCAGATTTGCAGGCATCCCCCTGAGAATCATCTGCTTTGGTGCTGCAGAGGGCTGAGATCTTCAGTAGTGGTTTCTGCACTGTGTGCATTTCTAAATTTCTTGAATTCCAACAGTGGTTTCTCTGACCTTTGCTCCCCTGGACCTTCCAGAGACTGTGTAATCCTCTAATTTTCTGTATTAAATCCCCTATTACTTGACGTGCTTAGAGAGATCTCTGTTTTCCTGACATAACCTTGGCTACTAGAGCCCCCAGTTCGTCATTTAAACTGGAGTATGAGCTTTTCCAGGATCACATCAGTATTGGTCAGGATTATCATATCTGTGTCAGGATTCTTAGTTGCAAACAACATAAAGAGAATATAGGTAACTCAAAGAGAGAAGAAATTTATTGAAAGGATTTCAGATAGCTTGTGGAATGGCTGGGAGAGCTGGAGAACCAGGCTCTGAGAAAGAATCTAGGTGGTAGACAGGAAACAGATAAAATCATGCTTCGAGCCAGCACCATGACTGCCACTGCTGAACTCAGAGGCAGGGGTGCCTAACTGATGAATCTAAGCCACACCCCTCTGGCCTAGACATAAAGGTGGCAGGAAATATGAGGATCCGACCTTTCAGCTTTTAGAGTGACAGTTCTGCCTCATAAGATGGAGGAACCTCAAACAAGAGATTCAGATGCTGGGAAGCCTCATAATAGATAAATGCCTACTCGAACATCCAATTTGGTGTGTGCGCTACAGTTTGCACCTTTTGTTTTCCTCAGCAAACCCTCCAAATGCTCATCATCCCCACTATGTGTGCTACTTATTCTTTAAGATCCAGCTTCCTCCTTGAAACCTTCCCAGCCGGAAGTGTCTGCTTCCTGTCCTGAACTCCTATAGCAATTTGTATCTTGTTTGACCTTATTAAATTCTAACTTGTTTTTATTGATACTTGCAGTTAAAACTTTTAAAGTTACAGCATATTTAAGGTTGAATCAACATTACACGGCATCTAATGTGACTAGCTCATCAGCTCCTTGAGGTCATGGCTTGTCTTACCAATACTTGTATGTCCACAGTTCCCAGCATAACACTTGCTTAAGGTAGACACATGATAAATATTACTTACATTGAATTAAAGGAACCACGCCAAGATTTGCTTGTCCCCATTTCCACTCTCTTAGCCACCTCCCTCCGCTGCCAGGGGCTTGTCTTGGATCCCAACCCCTCCCACATCCTCTAGGATCTTATTTCACTCCTTTTTTTTTCCGGAATTTTCAATCACCCTCCTTACAGATTCCTGCTCAGTGGCCTGAAATATGCTCAAAGGTCTCCTGTTTTAATACAACCTTTCTTGGTTATCTTTCCTTCCAGCTCCACACTTAAAAAAAGAGTAGTTTATACACAGCCTCCATGTTATCACCTCACTCTGCCTCTCTCTTGTTTTTCTTAAACCCTGGCTTGTTTTCTCTTAAAGTTACTGGTCGCAATGGCATGAGCCGGGAACCGTTTGCCCGCATCCTCTTTTGTCTCCCTGTTGTTTGCTACCCGTAACCACGTGACCACTGACTTTTTCTCTCTTTCCCCCGTGCTATAAGACTGCACCCTAATTTCTCTGCTGCCTTTCTTTCCTTGTCGCTAAATTAAGTGAACGTTTGTCAGGTTTTGGCTGTTCAGCACCCGGACCCCTGTCTGTTTGAGGAAGTCTCTGGAGCGGGGGTGAGGAGGCAGGCAGAGCCATGGGTTGGGTAGAGGCAGTAACTCACCTCTTGCTTTCCTCCCCTTCTCAGGCAGCTAGCCTGCTGGCACTTGGCCAGCGTCCTGCCAATCAGAGGTTCCTGCCCGCCACAGTCAGAACTTATTTCTGCAGGTGGAAGCAGTAATACAGACTACAAGTCTCCCACCTGGGGCAATGGGGCAGCGTCAGCACTGCTGAGCATGCCCTGCAGGCAGCAGTGTGGCGACATTCTCTCCAAACCACTCCTGTGGCCTGTGTGAGCTTGTCCCAGCTCACAGCTGCCGGGCGCATTTGGTTCCTTCTTATCTTTTGAGCTTGGTTCTCCCCTTCTCCCTCTCTGTGAGCAAGCCCATATCCTCTCAGCAAATTCCTTTTCTGCTTAGGTGAGCCACAGTTGGGTTCTGCGATTTGCTCCCAAGATCCCTGGCTAGTGCATTTTCATTTCTTCTTTTTTCCATCCCCTAAGTGAAGGTATTCCTCCCAGCTCCTTCCTTGCCGTCTTTTTTCATCATCCACACTTTTTCCACTGGCAAGCTCGTCTACTTCCTGGGTATTAGTTATCATTTTTATGCTGATTTCTCCCAAATTTTTTTCCAGGTCCCACCTCTCTCCTGACCTCTAATCTAATCTCCTATTTCCAGGTGCACACCCCCTGCACATCCTTCTGATGCATCAAAATCAACAAGACTAAAACTCAGACTCACCCACTTTCATCTTGCTAATAAACCCACTTCTCCACCTTTCTCTCTTTCTTGCTGAACACCCAGACTTTGGATTTTTCTGTCTATGCTGTTCCTCACATCCCCAAACAAACAGTACCAAGTTCTTTTGATTTTTTCTGGACCAGTGCCTCTCATACCCTTCCTTTCTCTCATACTGTCATAACCTTGTTGATGCCTGAATAATTGTCATATGCTCCCTACTGAGCTCTTACCTCTAGTTGTTCCCCTGAATCAACTTGACACATGTGGTCAGATTAAATTTCCTAAAACACATTTGTGGTCATATCACCCCCTCTCCTGCCCCTTCATGCACCTTCAGTGCCTCCAGGCTAAAGTAAAAACTCTGGAATCTGACTCTCAAGCCATCCACAATCTGATCATAACCTACTTTCTACTATTTATCCTATATCTGAGTTTTTTTTTTAACACTCTGTGACCTGTGGTCACATTCCATACTCTCCCACCTTCATGCCTTTGTTTAGGGTGTTTTCTTTACATGGAGTGTCTTTCTCTGTCGCTCAACCCAAGAGCCAAATCAAGTCATCTCCTCCATGAAGTCCTTCTCCTTGTCCCCTGAGACAGTGCTTCTCAGTCTTCAATATGCATATGAATCACCTGGGCATCTTGTTAGAATGCAGATTCTGGTTCAATAGGTCTCTGTTAAGGTCTGGGATTTTCCATTTCTAACAAGCTCCTCGTTGATGCTGCAGGTCCCTGGACCACTCTGGGAGTAGTAAGGCCCTAGAGAGAAGCATGTTCATTTTCACTAAGCCATCAGCAAGATACCAGGGCAGGAACTATCTTATTCATTTACAGTATTCTACAATCTTTAAAGTACCCATTTTGCCTCCTCAAAGACAGAGGTTGGGCTTGGCTCATCATTATTTTCGTTGAATACAGTGACTCCATCAACTTATTTTAATTAAATTGAAAATGCTTCTGGTATCACCTCCTTTTCTTTTCTACTTCATGATTACCCTCACTTCTTAGTTAAGTTGGATTTGATATGGATAAGTATGTGGGAAGAAGAGGATGTCCCACATGTGATCTGTTGTAGGTGTGGATGGCCCAACATGTTTAAAATAATGCTAATTTAGTATTGTTTTAGCTATGGCTCTTAAATGCAAAAAATGGAACCCACTCTAGCTCAAGCAGAAAAGTAATTTATGCAAGTACATTAGGCAGCTCACAGAATTGTTGAGAGGGTCAGAGACCGCACAGCAAAGGCAATGCATAAATTATCCCAGAGGACTCCACAGTCACACTGTTTGGGCACAGACTCGGCAGCTCACAGTGTACTTGAAGGTGGTCCTGGAACTTCGGCCACTATTGTCTCTGAAGGCTGCATGTTTCTGCCATCACTGCTGCCACGACGGACACTGTGCAGGGTCTCCTTCTGCGTGTTTGCGTTAGTTTCTGATGCGTAACAAATTACCACAGACTGGATGGCTTAAAACAAAAGAAATTTGTTTTCTCACAACTCTGGAGGCCAGAAGTCCAAAATCGGTATCACTGAGTGGAAATCAAGGAAGGAGTTGGCAAGTCTCTGCTCCCTCTGGAGGCTGTAGAGGAGGATGTGTTCCTTGCCTCTTCCAGCTCCTGATGGCGTGTCCAGCGTGACTTGGCTTGTGGCTGTATAACTCCGATCTTCAAGGCCAGCATCTTCAAATCCCTGTCTGCTCTGTCATCACATTGTCTTCTCCTCCTTGTGTATGTCAAATCTCTCTCTGCCCTCCTCTTATAGAGATATGTGTGATTTCATGTAGGGCCCACCTGGATGATGAAGGTTAATCTCCCTGTCTTAAATTAAATTCCTTTAATTTAATCACATCTGCAAAGTCTTTACCATATAAGGAAAGATTCACAGGTTCCAGGAATTAGGACACGATATCTTTGGGGGCCATTATTTAGCCTATGGCAATGGTATTTGCTTCTGAATTGAAGTCTCACTTGTGTACCTCGATTAGTGGAGCCTAGTCACATGCCTGCTCTTCAGCTGCAAGGGAGGCTGGGAAGTGAGCTTGTCAGGAAAGGTGTTCAAAGATGACAGATGGCCAAAATGTATGTCAAATATCAACTAAAACAGTCTCCAAAGCTTCATAAAAATTACCTTGTTGCCAGAATCTTTAAACTGAGAGAAGTTACTGTGGCTGAATGTTTTGGGCACCAAATTTCAAGCCATGCAACTATTGACAAGGAAAACCATCAATCTAGGAAATCTTTTTCTTAGACATGGCCAGGGGGGAGGTGACAAAAACAAAACAAAATACAAACATCAAGTATGGCTTTTGGGCTGTGCTCCTCTTTTGATCACAAGAAAAATCTGCCCCAGGACCCCAATATGGACAATTCGATTACATCCAATATTTCATTGAGAATGACATTTGGTTATAATGTTGTGGTAAATTCCATTTCCTATCTTTTCCTATCTTGTCTGATGCATATTACTCCTGTGGTGCCTAGCATTGTCCAATATATTTATGGCAATAAGGACTTGAGCAATAAGAGGTGCACAACTTCTGTTTCTTCAACTTCCTGATATGTGATTTTCTAACAAACCAAAAGGTCCTTCATGTACCTCACCCCTTTTCCCCAATGCACATGTATGTCTCCATGTCAGCAATTAATTTTCCCAGCTCCTCTCACCTGTGTACTTGCTAGAAATAATGGTATCAATTCTTATTTTCCTAATCGGTCTGTCAAAAAAATATCAAATAATCTGTTAGGATCTGCCATGCCTTAATAGTGTTACAGTGATGGTAGGCATCTTACAGGTTGCACAGTGTCCAAATTACCATGGTGGGAAAAATAATTCTACATTTGAGGATATATGTGTATTTAAGAGAAGGAGAAAACCTTGTAAAAGTTATTGAGATTAGTATTTATGGCAACTACATAGATGTCAGTATAAATACATCTTGGGTTCTTCGTGTAATCTTCTGAGAACATTATTTTCATTGTTGACACTTTGCAGGTTTCTAAGACACACTTAAAATTCAGTTGGTTCCCTTGAGCGTTTTTTATGAATGTGGCAGCATAATAAAAAACTATCTTTTAGAAGGCCCAGAATCAAAGTGATAAAAAAATTTAAAGTTGTGGGAAAAAGTGATTTTTTTCTTTAACCTTGGAGGCCTCCTATTTCTTTGTTGAGAGATTTTATTCAGGAACGGACTGTAGTATTATGATCTGGTTGACAATAATCCTGGCTGCCCCAAACACCAGCTGAAAGTTTGGGGCAAATTCCTGACCCTTTCTGGTGCTCCATTTCTCATTATAAGGTGATATGTAATAACCATGTCACCTTTTTACTTCCCAGTCCCAGTTACTTTCCCCTTTCTTAGACATGATTGGCATTTTTAGAAAAGTGTATTTTAGTGCTTGTCTCTCCCTTGGGTTCTACAGTGGTTTCGTGTATATGGAACATTCACAAAATGTCCATCTCTGTTTTGTCCCCAAACCCCCTGATTTGATGTGAGCTTCTTGGTGGGGGGAGGGAGGATGAAGGAGAGCCAGAGAAGTTTTGGAAGCTTCACTCTATGCATTAATACTTCTGCTTCAGCATAATGTTGGTATTTGATCAAACATAAAAAGCTTCAAGCTTTTAATGTCCTGCTGACACCAGTATCAACAAAGCATTGAAGCGGAAGCTTTCTGGCGGCTGATTAGAGGGAGATTTTATTTCACTAGCTTTAAGACTAAGTATACCTTTTAGTAGATTTTTCTCAAGGATAAGCTGCATCATGCATTATAAATCAAATTCGAGAGCTTTAATAAAGGACCCTTGATAATTTGGTAATATATTATCACTATGTTTTGGAAAGGCGATAAATGACTGCTTTTATAGCGTAATTTAAAATAATAATATGGATTACAGTTGTGTTCAGTCATGAAGGTATAATTTAACAGTTTGGGCTTATAATAACCTTTTTTCCCTTGACGGTGTCCACTCTTATTTTAGCCCAAGAATGGCTTACTTGGGAATAATTTACTATGGTTGCTTTTAGAATCTGGTAGGGCTGAACATGCGTTTAATTGGAATTTTATGTTGTTGTCTTGGAAAAGCTTCACACAAAAATGAAATTGAAAGCTGAAGAAGGAAGACTGCTAAAGTGTGAGCCATTTGTGTTCACAAGCTTGCTGTGTCAGGAGGAGTTCTCCGGGAACTGGGTGGCTCATGAGAGGTGGAACTGAAGAGAGTTTAATGAAGGAACAATTTATAAAGGTGAGGGAAGGTTAAGGGGAGAAACAAGGGACAGTGACAAACCCAGAAACTCCACGCAGCAGGGAGCCTTTACCACCCCAGGCCTGAAGAAGCATGTGGTTTTGCTGCTCCTGGATCTGGATAACACTGTAGCTGTAGGAGAGGAAGCAGGTGATGGGGCGGGGGGGTGACCACAGTGGAGCAATGTGGCCACTGTTAGGTTGCATAAGGCAAAGAGGGAGCCAGGGTGATTAAAATCCCCAACCTTCCTTTTTCCCCACCTTTGAATTTCCTTTCAGAGTGTCCATTGGGCTGGACCCAACTGAAGCTAGAGGGCAAGGAAGTCCAAGTGATATAGTCTAAGGCACAGAGCAAGATGAAGAAAGGTGGGGTGTAGCCTTGGAGGAATATCCAGCAAAAGTACAAGACTGGAAGTGAAGAATGATGAACAAAACTGATGCTAAGAAACTTTGCATTTACGTCTGATGTACATGTGACCAGTTAGAATCTAAACTCAACGACCTTCTTCTTCCCATTTTTCTGCTGTCCAGTCATTACTAATAAAAGAGCCTCTTTCAAAGTTCTCTTTTTTCCTGGGGTCATATGACTTTCAGAGCTGTTTGTTTCATATCTTTAATCAGGTTGACATGCAACTTACTAGCTTTTAACAAGAATTCATCAGTCTCTAGGAACACGGAACAATACAGAAATGACCCCATTCCAGCTACTATCCAGGACAGCAGGAGGAAATCTTGCCATTTACAAGATCCATCAAAAAAAGCAGCAAAGGGGGAACTTTGCTCATAATTGTTTGCCAGACATTCTGTAGAGCTCCTCTGGGGTTCCTGACTTCCCCTCTCCAGCCTCCTTCCTTCAACTCCCTGGTTTCAGAGCTCTCCTTTGGACCCTTCTCTACTCCACAGGCCTGTTTGGATTCCATAGCAGAACTGCAACTATGTCTCACCTTCCCAGGTGTCTGAGTTAGCTGAGAAAGCTGTTCGCCCTTCTCTGATTTTATGGCCCTATAGCATGGCCTCTTTCATGATCCTTGCTCTGCCACAGCCCCCACTCCCCTGAACCTCCGCATTTCTTGCAGTGCTCTGGGATCAGTTGAACTGTGGGCAACACAGACTACCAAGAGAGCTCGGGACTGAGATTCCCGAAAATAGTTTCTGATTTCAGCTTTGCCACAAATTAGCTATGTATCATTCTTTGGTCAAATCAAAGAATATTTCTAAGCCTTGTTTTTGTCATCAGGAAAATAGGATGCATGAAATCGATGTGTGATCCCTCAAATACTCCCATAAAATAAATAGAATGAGAGCGGATAGAAGAGGCCTTGTCTTCATACGAGATGGAGGCTAAGTGGAGGTCAGTTGCACCTTGACGATCACAATTATGTCCCAGGATGTGGTTCTTGGTTTTAAGCCACAGAAATTCACTCTTGTTTGGGACCAGGGCATGTCATACCTTGACTCACCCTAACTAAACACGCACAAAAGTGGAGGTAGAGACCGTAATGCCAATTTATGATTGTTCTGCTATCCAAGCAAGCACCGTGCACTTGTTCTTCAATCTGTACCAGGACAAGTTCCTTGAGTGTAGCCCTCCTTTCCAATGAGATCACCCACACCTGGACACCTCCTACAGCTACATTCTGGAGCCATCACTGCACCAACGAAATCACACAGGTAGCCATTACAATGCCAATGTATTAATTTATATTAGAAATTTAAGATGAATAATTATCCAATCAGCACGTTCTCTCAAGCTGCATTAGAAATTTACTCACAATCACAAACCATTTCCTTTATCATAGGCAACCCCTCTCATAGGGGCATAATATGCTGAAAGTCTGGGAGATCAAATTCTGTCAATACTACATAGACCTACACTGAGGACCCAAATCCTAACTAGAGATTTTTGGTGGGCATGGAAATGGAACAAAGGAGCTTATACTTGTAGCAGAACGTAAGATGGTCTAATAAGACATCCATCTCACCCAGGGATGTCTTTGGAAACATACCCCAAGGAGCTTTGCCATTGGAAGTGAAAATACACCCTGCCCAATACCCAAGTCCCCTTCCCCCCCAGACTGCTGAGGACGTGGGTCTCTGAGCCTACTTCTGCAGGGGACTGATTCCCCTCCCGACCCCTTTCCTCAGCACCTTCTTGCTTTCTTTCCTCAGACATGGTTAATCAAGGCACAATCTAGACAGGAAGGCTGGAGAGCTGTTTTCTCTCTTGTAGATGACTTGCTTGTCTATGCACAGATCCATTCTGTGTGGATTTCACGGTTAAGTTCTGAGGGAAATTCTCACTGCCTGTGTTTGGAGTAAACCTCAAACACTAAGAGCTGAAGATGCAGCTTAAGACTTCACTGCCCTGCTGGGCCAGCCAAGCCCTCTGTGAAACACGCTGTTAAAGTGGGGGCAAGGCTGCTGCTCCCACCAATTCATTCATATGCTTAATGTGAGTTGGTTGTGTTTGTCTTCAAATCCATTTATGCCAATTGTACTAGGTATTGTAATTTTAGAGTTTAATTAAATTATAAAACATAAACTATGAGTATAAAAAGAGAATTCTTTTATGAAAACTAAGCTAAAAGCTTTGCAAAGACTCAATAAAGGTGAATAGCTAAAAATTCTGTTGTGGAGCACAATAATTATAAATATTGGGGAAAATTATAAAAATTTAGGGCTTTGCACTCAGATTGGCCTGCAGCTATCTTTAAATTTTCACTCCACTAAAGACACTGAAACTAGAGCTTATGAACAAAACCTTATGGATATGCTTTATACATGAGGCCAACAAGAAGCCATATTAAAATGAATGATACTGTCCCTACACCAAAAGATTTGTGGATAAATGTATATTTATGTGTTCTAATAGAAAATAAAATGTTTAAGCTAAGTATGCATATATCAATTTTTATGATTCCTTCCTTTAACTGATATTTTTGATTCCCTGACTAGAGGTCCCAACTGAGTCAGATAGGAGTGCTTCAAATGCAGTATGAGTAATGATAACAACAATATGATAATTATAATGGCTACCATCCCTGGAACTACATTTCGTAACAATACAGTTTACTAAAGTGTGATATTAAATTTACTTATTAATATGCAATTGCAGATTATCTTCTAAAGCAGTACATAAACAAGTATGCCTTCTTGCTCAATATATCTCTTTTCTCTCTAAATTTCCTTTGGGAAGTATAAGTTGTAGTATCAACTCCAGGGAATTTCTGCAGTGAGTCCCAGGGTCACCTAGCTCTCTGGTCCTTCCCTGTCGCAGGGCTTCATTCGGATGCGCCCCCTGTTGGGCAGTGTGTTGAGAGACTGGGTTTCCTTTGTATCTTTAGGTTTCATCCGGAGTAAAACAACTCGTCTGACCAGAAGAGTCCTTGCTTGAGGACTGCAAATGCTGACGGCCTGGGTAAACACTACATTTATTCAGGCATGCTCTATCTTGAACAAGTGTCTAGTTAGTCTCCACAAAACTGCATTTTGTACCAGGAACTCTAAAGCCTTTGGTGACTCACGAGGTAAGGCTTTCTGTTAAGGCTCCATCCCTGCCTACTCCTTTCACTGAGTTTGCCCTGGTTCTGCTTTTTGCTTCTGCTTTCTGGTTCCGGATCTCCCTCTTTCCACAGTCAAAGTCTACAGGGGAAAGAGTCCTGCTGAGTCCTATGTCTATGAGTTGGGTTTCCAGCTCCTACCAAGCTCTACTGTCTAAGAAGGTGAAGAGTAAAGTTTAAATAGCTTCCTGGGGGCACGATCTCCTAAGCTGGGACTGAAAGAGCTGGAGTTAATTCATAAGCCACCATATGGAAACAAAAATAAAGTCACAATCTCAGGATTGGGGAAGGAGCAAGAGAAAAATATTAACATATTCCTTTACTAAATTGCCATATTAAATTCAAAATATATTTATTTGAAAAATACCCAGGAAAATATACAATGCTGGAATTTAATGTAAATGAGAGACTTAACGGGAGAAACAGAAAGGGCATTTTATATTAGTTTTAAAAGTCAATTTCCATTATTAAATAGAAGCACAGGAAACAAATTGAAGATAGCATATATCAGGATATCTCTTTTTTTTTGCAAAAACAAATGGTATTGCTACTCATAATCACAAGAAATGGATGACAACATTTTAAATGACTTAACTTTGGCCCATTTTCCTCACTTCACGGTGTGAAGAAAACAGCACTTGAATGATTTTTTCCTTTAATTTGTTCTAAATTACAGCAAAGTGCTCTGCAAGAAGCAAGTGCTTGTGTTAATTAACTCTGAGTAAAGAAGGTCACTGTTATACATAGGACTCATGTTGTGGTTTTCCTTATAGATTTTCTTCTGCAATTAGAATTCTTCATTAGGCATTATACACATATGCAGGTTTTCACTTTTCACCCAGCATTTCAAATCCAGGCACATTTGTAGATTCTTTTCTCTAAAAAAATTAAAAATCCACAATAATAGTGGAATTGACTTAAGGAATAAAACAAATGATTCAACATATTTGTAAATATACTTAAAATATTGACCTTTTATCTGAACCTGAATGTTACAGCTGAATTTTTAAACTGCATACACTATTGTGCTTCAAATTTTATAGCATAAAGAATAAACAAATATGAATTTTCAATCATTTTATATTGAATTTTTATGTTTTTATGTTTACAATTGTAAACGTCAGAAATGAAATTCTAAATGCTCTAAATTCTTGTAAATAATCCAAGATGCCAAAAGTTTCATCAGGCTTTAGAGAAACATAAACAGCTAAGTCAATATTTCTAAAATAGACATAACTTTTAAATGTTTGTTTCTAATGTTTAATTGTAAAAGCTTTAGGTTTTTGAGGGTAAGCCATTATGTTTATGCCCCAAAATTATAAGAGAGCCATAGTATGTGTTAATTATGTTGCTCATATAACACATGATATAGATTTTAAACTGAAATTCTTGACAGAAGTTAATATTTGAATGCTGTGGTATGATCAACAATACATAGTCACTCACCTCTTCCAATCCACCCCAAAAGTAACTAAGAACCACTATAAACAAGTTGGCTTTAAATGTATTTAGCCACAGTATAAATGTAATAGTGTATGCCATTCTTGTGATTGTCTTTTTTCTGAGGATTAAAAAGTTAGCCATGTGTAAATTTGGTCCATCTTTTCTTTGTCGTTGGCCCATAAGTAAAAACTTTCTTTCTCGCTCAAAAAGATACCAAAGAAAGGTGTTTTACCTAAAATTTCTTATTTAACATAGGCATCACTCTCCCCATTAAGCCTCTTTTTCTACTTGACAGAATTGATCAGTACCCTTTTTTTCTGATTCTGTTCCTCCTGTTATCATTTGTATCACACTTATTGTTTACATATCCTCTCCCCTGAGACCCCATGAGTACAGAGATGGAGTTTTATTCATATTTCCAGCCTCAGAGCCTAGGACCCTCTCTGGGCCATGGTAGGCTCTCAGTGAATGTTTACTGATCAGAATTGCTTACTGATACGCTGTTAAGTGCTGCCCACATATACAATAGTGCTTGCTAAGACATGTCAAAGTATGTTAGACTTCCCATTTAGGTTTTTGTTCTTTAAATCCAGGGGTCAGCAAATTTTTCCCATAAGGGGCCAGATGGTAAATATTGTAGGCTTTGAGAGCTATTCAGTCTGTGTCCCAACCACTCAGCTCTGCCATTGCAGGCTGGAAGAGGTCATACACAATGAAGAAATGAATGAGGATGGTTGTGTTCCAGTAACTTTATTTACAAAAAGAGGAAGCTAGCTGGATTTGGCCCTGCCAATCCCTGCCCTAAATCATTGTTTTGAAGGGTGGAGGAAAAGGATGGAAAGATTCCAACCAGGTATCATAATAATCCTTACAGTCAACGTTTGTTATAAATGTTGGCAGCAAGAATTAGGATGGACATAACATTTTTATAATCTCTCTTAATTTTTGTTCCCTAAGAACAAAGAGTAAACTGAGTTCCTCCTGCCCCCCTACAACACACACACACACACACACACACACACACTGCCTACCATTAAGACTAAGCCATGAGGTTGTAGTGGATAAGCAGAAGTAAGAGAATCAGAAGTGCTGATAAGACAAGGAGGCGAGATGAAAGAAGAGTGTGGAGGAAAGAGAGCCGATAGAGGTAAACCTGGCTGACTGCAGGACATATGTTGGTCCAAATCCTCCAGTGGGTGGGCTGTTAGGCAGATTGAAGAAAAGCTGGATTTTGCTTGTTTCTTATTAGGGACAGAAGAGAAAGAATGTTGTAGAGCAGTGGTATTCATACGTTTTTGCTTGCATACTTCCTAAGAGAGTTTTGAAAAAATGTATATCCCTTCATACATTTCTAAGTTGACATCCAAAATTTTTTATAACTAGGATGCAATTTGCAACATATTATAAATAATGACATTTTAAAATAAAAGCATCATGTCACCCTTTTAATATATCCAACGGAATCTAATATCATACCAGATTTTTAACTTTTTATTTTGAAATGATTTTAAGTTTATAGAAAGGATGCCAACATAGTACAGAGAATTCCTGTGCAAAATTCATCCAGATTCCTCCAGTGGAACATCTCACATAACCATAGTACAATCAACAAAACTAAGAAATTAATACCAGCACAATACTATTATTTAACCTGTAGACCTTATTCTTTTTTCACAGTTTCCCATAATGTTCATTTTCTGTTCCAGAATCCAATCCAGGATTCCACTTTGCATTTATTTGTCATGTTTCCTTCTTCTCCTCCAATCTGTGACATGTCCTCAATCTTTCCTTATCTTTCATGATCTGGACACTTTTGAAGTGGTCAATTATTTTGTGTATATTTATTATTAGTACACAATTGATCAGAACAAATTAAATATATTACAGCAGTTAATAAATAATTAGTATATATCAAACTAAAATGTTATAGGTAATAGATCTTTTAATGAAATGGATGTATCATAGATAAAATTAATTAACATTAGTTTAAAATCGCTAGACTAAGTCAATTCATCATGAATTCTATTCCTTTTTTTTTTTGTAGCTATATGTGAGAAACTTTGGAGTGATTGCTGTTGTTCACCATAGCCAATTATCCTCACTGGGAGACCTCCTTCCTTGCAGTTAGATTGGACCATGTGACAAGTTCTGGCCAATGATATGAGAGTGGAAGTGCCATGTATTGCTTTAGGACCCAGGAAATTAAGAGTTCTCTACTCCTTTTTCCCGCCATAGCATCACCAGAAGCCCCATGTTGCAGAGGTAGGAACATGCAGCCTCGATCTATGAGTTACTGCTTGAAAGTGAGCTGTCCTGGAGAGCCAAGGGAACCATAGCAGGCTTTGCATGACCAAGAAATTAACTTCTGAGTTTTGTTTTGAACCACTGACATTAGAGGGTTGGTTTGTTTCTAGAACGTAGACTAACCTATCCTAACTAATATGGAAACTTTGTTCATGTAAATAAGTAGGTAGGAATGAAAGAAGGTTTGTTATAGCAATATAGCTCCATTATTTGAATTTCTTTCTTTTATGTGCCAAAAATCACACTGATCCTTCATTAAAAATTATTATATAACTGACAATTTGATTATGTCCTCCTTGAGTCTTGCTTAAAGTGAAGAACCAGAAATACCTGATTTACAAAAGGATTTGTTCTTCAGTCGTTAGAATGATTCACTTTGTCAATTTCCCAGAATTAAAATTAAAAGGCTTTACTAAGACTTTTAAAATGACAATTAATTATGCCTGTTACTCTTTCACTTATAGGCACCTTGTTTTACCTGTTATACAAAGTAACGTTGGGAAAAATAAAATATTGTTAATTTCATTATACTTTTATCAATACTATTTTTCTATTAAAATGTCTTGATCTTAATACATATTTTAACCAGAACACTAGAGTTGCAAATTCAGTTCACTCAATTAATGAAAAATATTCATTATCAAACTTATTTGGTAAAGCCAATCTTCATTGTCAAACCCATGAGCCAAATAAGACAATGTTCAGAAAAAGTCTGATTGCATTTTTGAATTCAATAAGCATGCTAATACTTATCCTCACTTAGAAATCTGATATATAAAGCACAGAGCCTTGCCCTGAGCTTTCCACCAGGATAAAGTAAGACATTAGGTTCTTATCAATATCTACACTCTCTTTATTTTGCTTTCACCACTTTTCTTTCCAGAAACACCTTCTTTGACAATAATCAGGGGCAGGTAAAGTCTTAAACAAAAGTAGTTAACACTCATGCTCTTCCACCATCCCATACATATTAATTTAGAATGTCCAACCATGGGGCAAAATAACTCATCACTCATCCTTAACAGAAAAATATATGAACATAGGGGAGTACATGAGGCTCTACATTGAACTTATAATTCCTTTATTAAAAGAAGTTTCATTGACATTATTACTTTGCACTTTTTTTTGTTTGGTGCCATGGAGGATTTTCCCAAGGCAAGGTATCACAATAAGATTTGGAGTGAAAGCCATGTCCTTCTTTTCTTTAAGATAGAGACAGGCATTTGTGGAAAGAGAGGCGGGAAAGAAGCCCATGACACCTTGATCTCTGGGATGTTCTCAGGCAAATCAGTTCTAAGAAAGAATATATAAGAAGCTTAAAGGTTCTGGAAACTAAACTCCTTAAACTCCTTAAACTAAACTCCACACCCTTGTATCCATTGGAAATCTTTATGCACCCTCAAGGTATGCATCCTCAGTCTGGAGACAATCAACTTAGAGAATGTATTTCAATAACCCATGGAAGCTACATGATTAATAAGGACAGATCTCAAGTTAACTTTTGTCAGGCAGAGGCAGGAGACCAACTGGAGGACTCTAACGCCTTAGGAGATGGAGGTCCGACTATACTGGAGCAACCTGGACCCATGACCAGCTGACCAAAGTCCTCCTGCAAGCCCAGATAGGTGTGGATGAGAAATAAACCTTTGCTGTGTTAAACCAGGAGATTTTGGGATTGTTTGTTAGCGCATCTAGCCTCTCTGACTAATAGAGTAGCTGATGTTGCTGGATAGGGTCTCAGTACTACAGGGATGAATAGGAATCATAGCCAGTTCTCTGGGGACAAGGCAGTACCAGGGTACTGGATGGGGCCAAATCCAAGAGAATAGACTACAGGTTGCACCAACTACAGACTTCACAGCAGATGCCAACAGAATTCCCAGGAGTAGGGGCCAGACAACCACCCTCAGTGGACACCACATAACACACATCCACAGTCAGTTATCGCCTTGGCCCCTAGTACCACGAAGACACGATAAGTTCTCATATATCCAACTGCCATTTTGAGGAGGGAAAGGAAACTCCAAAAGACTAAATGTTTATCTAAAGAGACCATCTAATCCACCCTTGATAGAGAGCGGAACTTTCAATAAAATAAACATTTAAACTGAAGGAAGACTGTTGGAATTGGAAGTGCCCAAGATATCTTTAATTGAAAATCTAAGATTTTCTATGACTCAGAGTCGTAGAAAATAATTGATTTTCTTTGGAAGGGGGCACATTAATTATGTGTGAATGAGTGTGTGACTCCGCTTTTTTTATTTTTATGCTGTAGCTGTGAAATCTAGTTCAGATTAAAAATAGAAGTGGAAAAAAGTTTTTTAAAGTACACCTATATGAGTAAAACAGAACATTTCAGGACTTTCTAGTTCTGAAATTTCAGTAACAGGAAGGAGGGCATGATCTGTTCATGGGGACAGATTCCCCAGAGATGTGGTTCAATACTAAATACCAAAGTACAGAGCATGGACAAGCAGTACAGTTTCTTTCTGCAAAACCACTTTATTAATGACATACTTTGTCAGATTGTTACATGTGACTATTCCACTTCAATATACCTTGACTGGAAGGATAACTGATTAGCAGTTTTTACCAAGTCCACTGAAAAGAACAGAGCTTTAATTTCACTTGACAGATTGTTAAATTGGGCTTTTAGACCATCTGGTTAATTCAAGTCAATTATGATTTTGAGTCATATATATACAACGGCCATATAACACAATAACTCTTAAAAAATAAAGTCCCCCAAATTAAAAAAATTACGGAAGTTGATTGTCTCAGCATATAAACTACAACGGGATTAGCAAAGAGCTGCTTTTGGAAGCTGCATTAACTGATTCAGGCCACAAGGACTTCATTCTCAGAGCATGCACTTCAAAGTGTATTTCTAATGATGATGGTTTTCCACTTAGAAATTATTTATCCTTTTTCCCGGAGCTCCACCTTGTGACTAGTGGCCACCAGTTTTGAGGCAGCCAGTTGTAATAATTAAAATGCACACTCTGGGGAGGCCCTGACATTCCCCCAGTTTCTCTCTATCATGGGACCTTACTTAATTTTCATAACCATCTGATATTTTCTACTTCTGCATTTCTTTACTGGGTTCCTGTCAGTTTTCCTTCATTAGAAAATAAGTGCAATGAAAACAGAGATCTCATTGACTTGCTCACTGTAATACCTCCAGTTTCTAGAATGACACTTGGTTCTTAATAGGAACTCAATAAATATTTATGTAATGAGTAACTTTTGAATACTGGTTATTAAGTCATTTTTCCTTATAAGAAATTAATGAAGGAGGGTCAAAACTGTGATTTTTAATTTATGGACAGTATCATGCTTTTAAGACAGCCCTGGTGGTTAAGATTCAGCACTCTCACCAGCATTGCCCAGTTCGTTTCCTAGTCACAGAACCATACCACCTGGTTGTCATACTGTGGCATCTGGCGGCTATGTGTTGCTGTGATGCTGAAAGCTGTGCCACTGGTATTTTAAATTCCAGCAGGATCACCCATGGTGGACAGGTTTCAGCGGAGCTTCCAGACTAAGACAGGCTAGGAAGAAGGACCTGGCCACCCACTTCAAAAAAATTGGCCACGAAAACCTTATGAATAGCAGTGGAACATTGTGTGATATAGTGCAGGAAGGTGAGAGGATGGCGCAGAAAGATGGGGCAGGGTTCTGTTCTGCTGTGCACAGGGTCGCTGGGGGTCAGAATTGACTGAACAGCACAGCAACAAAATCACACTGTTAATCATTATTCCCCGACTGCGCTAACCAGTCCAACACAAATGGATGTGGTTCCCAAAACCCACCGTTTACTAAACAGAACAACCCCAATAAACTCATTTACATAACAAAGGTATCTAGCTTACCATTGGAAAGTAATTTATTTAGTACTTCTCAACATATCCTCTACTCTAGTTGTAATGGGACTGTGATTCAGATCTTCAATTTTTCCCCTTTAAATTGAAGTCACATTTTATATCTTTTAGTCGTTAGGAGGGTTATATATTATTTTATACCTTTAGTTTTAAATAAAGCCCAGGAGTTTTAAAAGCATTAAAATCTCAATAAATTCCTTTAAGCTTCTCTATAAGACATTATTAACTATCAATTGAGTCATCGTTCAGTAATTGAAGATTTTAGGCCACTTTGTGTGGCTGCTCACGAAAGCGTGCTGCTAACCAAGATCTTCATTGTTTAAAGAAAGGCTATTTTTCTTCTCCTTTGTTTGAGAAGCGAGAACTAATAAAAATGAATGTCACTCTATATATTAGTTTAGTGTCCAGAACCTGTGAATTTTAAGCTTAGAAATTAGTATTTTCCAAATCTTGCTGCTAAAACTGATTGAATTAAAAAGATTGCAGTAAAAGCAAACCAGAAACCTCTCAGAAGCCTTTTTTTTCCTTCTGATATACAAATGTAGGGTTTTAAAATTTGTTTCACTTCCTCTCTCTCTCTTTTAACGGAAAGAGTGTGGTTAAATGTTTGAATAGATACCAGATTAGTTTAAAAATTCCCCCCCCAAATTTTGATAGAAATATTAATGCAAAAACAATTACTCACATTAGTTTGAGAGTTTTCAATAGGGAGTTTCTTTTAATAGTTCTTATTTTCTGAATAATAACCACCATATAATTTCCCCTTTTTATGAATAGATCAGGGGGCTGGCCCCACAGCTGAGTGTTTAGGTTCATGGGCTCTGCTTTGGCAGCCCAGGGTTTGTTGGTTCGGATCCTGGGTGTGGACCTACACATTGCTCATCAAGCCATGCTGTGGGGGCTTCTTACATAGAAGAACTAGAATGACTTACAACTGGGATATACAACTATGTGCTGGGGCATTGGGGAGAAAAAAAAAGAGGAAGATTGGCAATAGATGTTAGCTCAGGGCCAATCTTCCTCACCAAAAAAATAAAAAAGAATAGATCACAGTTTGGGGAAATGAATAAATCAACACTCATCTGATTTGGTTACAATTAAAAACCAGTAATCACTTTAAGAATAATTAAAATAGTGACACAATTTCACATTATAATGGCATCTGGTCTGTAAAGGAAAACACAGAGGAGGCTCCCCTTATAGTCTTCTTTACTCATCCTCATGGCTGTGGCATTCTCTGACTTCATTATTATGGTCATTCTTCTCAAGGTCAGAAATGAGAATATTCTCTTCTAGATGGACTGTACTAAAGTTGGTTGTAGGATAGTAAGGATTCTCGAACCCTGCAAGTCTCCTGAAGGTACCATTATTGTGCTTGTAAATGCAGAAGGAAAGAGTGGAAATTGCCAGAATTACAATCAGTGTCAGTGCCACTGTAAGAGGTACAATGCTGTGACTTGGTCCTGAAAAAAGATGAAAAAAGAGAAAACTTCAATGACAATAAAGTAAGATAGATACTGTCACATAGTTACTTCCTATTTTATTATTTCTAAGAAAAATCAAAATGTTTTCTACTGTTCCAAACCTACCTTTTCCTGGATGCTCCTTTACTGTGTGAATATCTAAAATCAAATACAAAAAACATACTGAGATGAAATTTTTCCGTTAATTCAGCAAAATTATGTCGTTACTTAAAGCAGGGCTCAGCAAACTATGGCCCATGGATCAAATCTGGTCGCCTGTTTCTATAAATAATGTTTTATTGGAACTCAGCCACACTCATCCATTTATGTATTGTCTATGGCGGCTTTCATGCTACAATGGCAGCATGACAGAGACCATTATGGCCCCCAAAGCCTAAAATATTTATTATCTGGCCCTTTACAAGAAAAGTTTCCTGACCCCTGATTTATAGTAATCATTATTAGTGCTCACAAACAAATATACAATTTTTTTTAAGCCTAAGACTTCCCATCCAGTGTCAGCACTATGCTGCAATAAAAGATGTGGGTAAAATATAGTCCCTGCCTGCAAGGAACTCAGTTTTGTTGGGATGTGATGGAGTTTGTCCAGCAGTGATAACCTCTCTGCCTCTACACAAGGATGTTATAATCAGCACCTTCTCGCCTTTGCACTCTCAAGAATCTTGGGAAATAAATAATGGCTCCTCTGTTCCAACAGTTAGAGGGCTCCTGTTTGAGGATTTCCTACTGTAAAAATGTATCTCTTTCAACTGGGCTCTATCTGAAAATTTGAGCTCTGCTATTTTGATCTAGGTAAAGATCCAGAGAATATGTAGAGAATGAGCCAGAGAAAGAGCAGTAAAGGATTTGTGACTGGAGGAGGAAGTGCCCTGGCGCACTACTTATGCCCATTCACTGTTATATTCTCAAAGGAAGCATAAACATCGTTACCAATAGTAAAACCATTTTTTTTACAAAACCTTTTTTTGCAATTTAAAAATAACCTGGTATAATTTTATATAATATTATTGAGAACATGTATTATTGTGTGTGTCAAGATGCTTTTTAAAGAAAGACTGTTAAAAGAGTATTTATTGGGGCCAGCTCCATGGCTGAGTGGTTAAGTTTGTGCACTCCGCTTCGGGAGCCCAGGGTTTGCCGGTTTGGATCCTGGGCGCAGACCTAGCACCGCTCATCAAGCCATGCTGAGGCAGCATCCCACATAGAGGAACTAGAAGAACCTACAACTAGGATATAGAACTATGTATTGGGGGGCTTTGGGGGAAAAAAGAAAAAGAGGAAGATTGGCAACAGATGTTAGCTCAGGGCCAATCTTCCTCACCAAAAGAAAGGCTGAGCAGAATTATCATGCCCTTTTAAAAAAAAGAGTATTTATTTTCACAATGCCGGCAGTGGGCAGGTGTACAAGGAGCACGTAGCCAGAAAACTTGGAGTCTAGTCCTTCATGTGGCCTCAGTTTGGACAGCTACTTTTCTCATCTGTAAAATAGGAATCTTTTATCTGCTTGACTGCCATGAAAAGTTGCTGTGAAGTACAAAAGAGATATCCTATGTGTTACAGGAAGCTGTAAAGTCCTGTACAGACACGAAGTATTTCTGATTTGTTCTTGATGCTTAAATGCTGGTGATCACTTGGGCACACTATTTATTAGGCTTAGTCATGTTTTCTACACAGAGTTGGTATTCACACTATGAGGGCTTCAAATATTGGTGCCACATCTACCATTTCTTTTCTCCTTCATTCCCAGTATCTAATCAGTTACCAAGACCTGATGATTCTCTTTTCCCATTTCTACCCTCCTTTTTTATTCCTAGTTCTGTCACTCAAATTACAACTGCCTCCTGTTACGTCTAGATAAGTGTGACTCCATAGCAGGGGTCCACAGAGCACAGAGGCAGTCCCTGCCTCCTTCACCACGGAGTTCAGCTCTTCACAGCACTCTCTGTGAATGGACCCTACATCACTGTTCAATTTTACTCCCATCACCGCCTAACATGAGCCCTTTGCTCCAATCTAAGCTCATTCTCAACTGCTGCCTTTAGTCATGCTGGGACTTTTGTCCGAAATGCCTTCCCTCCTCTATTCTCTTCATCCTTTAGGATTCCAAAGCCTCATCTTTTCTCTAAAGCCTTCTCCAGCGGCACAGGCCACACCAATCCCTCCGTCTTTATAATACTGACACTGAGAACTGTTACGATTGTTACAAACATCATCCTACTGTCAACGATCTCATTAACATCCTATCTTAGAAATCTTTGCTGTTATTTGCAACTGACTACAATTTTCTGGCTTAGATTTCTAAAATTACTATTTTTTATCCTTACAAACTAAGTAGTTAGCCCAAGATGAAGCTAAAATACGACTTTTATGGCATAGCGTGCAACAGAGAATCATATCTGATTATTTACAGCAAAGATACCTAGGCCTGGATTATATTTCCTGGGACAAAAGATGAAATTCTAAGTGGGAGTTGCCGGAATGAGGCTCACTGGTTTACATTTCTGGCTCTATTTGCTTGAGGTAAACTGCTTTTTTGCCCATTAGTTTAACAGCTGGGTGACACAAGAAAGTCATAGTCTTTGAGTTGATTTATAATGGTTTTTTCTTCGTATCAGAGAAAGAAGGAGCTGAAATGTCCTCTGACTTATTTGATACAAACAAGATGATAATGTCAGAATCCATCTGAATACTCTCTGAATACTGCGATTTTAAAATCTTTAAATGCTAAGAAGGTGGGTCGACATTAGTCAGAGGAGAATCAAAACGAAGAATTTCCTTCTGACTTTACTTACCTGCCTCCATTTTACATATAAATCCCTTTTTTTCTTGACATGGGGATAACTGCCACACTCCTTCGGGGATCCTCAGGGCAACACACAGATGGGGTTTGACATGCTCCATCTCTGGCTTCCGAATGCCCCAGTTTGACTGGTCTGTGGGAGTTCCATCAAACCACTTTATGGTTTCATCTGTGGAAAAATTGCTCACTTATTATGAATTATGTGCATGGTTGTCAAACATACTAAGACTGGAATGAACCATAAAAAGGAGCCCCTAAACTTAATGAGACTTTCTCCTTATCTGATGCATTCAGCTCAGTCGGTACAGTCATGAACTCAACAACAAAACGTAGGTATTAGTAAAGTTGCCTTGCGAACAACTCTATTTATTTTAGATATACTGTTCTAATTTAGTTCATTTAGGATAGGTTTTTTAATGTGACACTTTGAATTTTGAAATATTCCATATCATAATCAATTGAAAGAATTCATTTCATAAACTAATCAATAAAAAGAAAAATCCAAGAGAAGTCCTAACATCCAAATCATTACAAAATGGTTCACTTTCTGAAGGAATTGTACAGTGAGTTTCTTTAAATAGCAAGCCAGTGGTGTACCAAGGGGTGGGGGCAGCTGGAGAGCCCACCCATGTCTAGGCAATAAGAGGGTGTATTATCTGAAAAGGATGTAAAACCAACAATAAAACTAACTAAAAGTCAGTCAGCTTTTTATTATCACCACGTGCTAGAAATTCTAACCAATGTCAGTGATTGAAATACTCCTCCTCGCCAGGGTGGGTCCTTCTCCACTTTGGTCCAACAGTCTAACAAGCTCTCCATACCAATTAAAATAATTTTCCTTACACACGCTTTCAATAACCATCGCTTACATAAAGGAAAGAATACCATACTCTCATTTGATTACAAACTCTTTTTTTGAGTGGTAAGTAACAAGTCCAATAGCACAATTTATCACTGAGACGCCTCCATAACTCTATTGTTTTTTTTATAACACAACCTTTAGGAACCTGAGGTAGTTTCAAGTAAATATGGTTTTGGTGTCTATGACTAAGTTTGTGACCACAAAGTTCCAGTTAAGCATTTTCATGATGTGAGGGTAAGTATAAGATAAACTGCTTGTTTTCATTTTGGGTACCTGTAGGACTATTTCAAAGGACAAGAGGGTATAGAGAAAAGGGTTAGCAATGTTGTCTTTGGAAGAAATGGCTTTAGGACCCATGCTATTTTTTACAGCAAATGCATCCAAGGAGAGTGTTCTGGTTTGCAGAAGCCATCTTCGTCAGCATTGACCACCATGCACTTATTTACGCCCTCTCCTCTCCTCTATCCAAATCACTTACCGTCACCATCAAACTGAGCATTCAGCCAAACCATTTGGACAGAAGAAACAAAAGCAAAAAGCTCTTCTAGGAGAAATGAGTTTTCAGCCTCATCCTTGATTGTCAAAAGATTAGATCCTATAAAAGAGACAAACAGCAAATGAACAAGTATTTGTGTTTACATGTAAATACAATATAACTTTGTTTTTTTTGAGGAAGATTAGCCCTGAGTTAACATCTGCTGCCAATCCTCCTCTTTTTGCTGAGGAAGGCTGGCCCTGAGCTAACATCCATGCCCATCTTCCTCTACTTTATATGTGGGATGCCTGCCACAGCATGGCTTGCCAAGTGGTGCCATGTCTGCACCCGGGATCCGAACTGGGGAACCCCGGGCCGCCGAAGCGGAACATGCGAACTTAACCATTGTGCCACCTGGCTGGCCCCAACGTAAACACAACTTTTAAAAATGTCTCCTATACTCTAATTTGTAAAGTTCAGCCTTTGAAATGTGAAAATTTCCATTGTAAATAAGTGATTTTTAATTAAAAATTTAGAAGTAAAACCCCATTTATTAAAAAATACAAGCTTGTACTTAAGAAGTTAAAGCATAGAATATTAATTTTAAGGAACATTAAAAATTCATAATTCAAGTGCATTCCAAAGGAACATTTTCTTGGGAAAGTACAGTATTCTGAGACAGTATCTTAGGTTTTCAAATTCTATACTTGACATTGAGTATTGTATATTAGCCATCCCCCAAGCAAGCAAATTCAACAGTATTTATTTTTTCAATTGTTTTTGTTGCTCTCAAAGTCACCAAATAATCAGATAAATGAAGAAAACCACATTGTTTACTGAAATGTCAAGAAGGAGCACACCGAAAGCATTTTACCAACACAAAAGAATTACCTTCCTTTTTGCAAAATTCATGAGCAGCCTCAAAGCTTGTACTGTCTAGGACTGTAGAAAAACTGTAGCAATTACTTTCGAATTTTATCCAGGGAATAGATGTTTCTGAGCACAACTCTGGGTATCCAAATGGTCTTGTTTCTATGAACAAAATTCAGTTATGATTTCAGAGTGGTGGCTTGGTTCATTTATTGAGATAACGATTGCATTACATTCTGTGAAGGACCAAGATAACTACATGTAATGAGATTTTCATGGTAATACTCTGAAAGGGTGAGTTTAATGTAAATGGTCACAAAACTAGGACTGGTTTACGGCGTTTCTGGCAGGAGTAATCTTTACCTACACATAACACAGAATATTACGCAGAGCTTCATGGGCTTAATGTGGGTGCTGCCTGGGTGAGGGGAGTTGTCTTTCAAGTTTACAGTTAGTAGCCTAAAGGTTGGAAAAACTGGAGGATGTGATTCACAGAAGGACTGGCAGCCAAACGAAGCTGGCAAAAGGCACTTCCAGATGTACAAAATGTGTTCCATGCAATGTTGAATATTACGGATTTTAAAAATCCTTACTTGCTAATAAACCTATGAGAGAAAATAATGTATTCAATAAAGTATCATAACATAACATAACATAGCACATAACTAGGGAATTTGAGGTAGACCGCTTCAGAAGGCAAGCATGAGAGTCAGACACAGCCATGTGAGATCCTAGGTGTATGGCTGTGGGCATGCTACCTAATCTCCCTATACTTTGATTTCCTTATCTATAAAAGAGAGCTAACAACAACACCTTTCTTACAACTAGAGTTTAAATAACCTAGTGCCTGACACTTTTAAGCACTCAATAAACACAGGGCTACTGAAAAGGGAAGACTAAAGTCTGTGGAGTTTTAGAAGCAGAATTAGCTTTCCCAATATATGTATCTCTCATTTACATTTTTATCCTGAACTGTTTTGATCTGAAGTTACATAATGTGCATGTATGCTATTGAATTGACAGTATCCAGAATGTAAGTAATTACTTGAACATTTACTAATTGAGAGATTGAAAAAGAAACCAGCTAGTGTGAAGGAACTCTCTTTGTGTACACCACAGCAATCAAGGGAAAGGAGACCTCATGTAATGGGATAAACATCAAATGAGAGAGCCAGAAAAGTTGGCTCCTACTCCTGGTGCTGTTGACGGACATCTATGAGATCTTCAGGAGGCTATTTAGTGCTCTGAGTCTGTTTCATCTTTAAAATAAAGTTCACCTGGTTGGGCCAACTGAACTTTAAATGTAATGAGATGCTATTTTTATTATATAAGTACGTGTGTAATATAAATATAAATGTTATTACTATGATTATTGTTATAATCTAGAATCCTATTAGTCTTTGACCTAAACATAAATCCTCAGTCTGGCTCAAGATCCTCTACACACACTCCTAACCCATGTTTCTAGCCTGATTTCCCATCTCTTTTTACCTGTAACCTGCAACACTGGAAAATCTCAACACCAGTTTTGTCTTATACATGCCCAGTCCTTTCTTCCTTCCATGTCTTTGCTGAATCTTTTCTGCTCAGAATGCCTCTCCATGTCTCATCATTGTCCTGTTTATACCCAACTATTCTTCAGGGCCAATCTCCACAGTCACTTCCTTCAAGAAGCCTTTCTACTTTTCCCCAAGTGGCTATGATGCATTCTTTTTCTTGCCCCACAACACTTGCTACCTCTCTTATGTCATTTGGTGGCCCTGCCTTGTGTAACGATTATTTGTCTGTACATCACTTATCAGGCCAGAGATTTCTTGAGGGCAAATCCTTCTTACTAGTCTTCTTCATTTCTCCTGCTTAGCACAGTGCTTTGCATACAGCAGGTGCATAGTACATATTTCTTGAGTTGAACAGAATTGAACCTACCAGTGGGTACCTGACAAATGGCTCCTTGCAGAAATGACTCGCAGGCTGCGCTACTCCAGCGTCCACTGGTGTCAGCAAAAACGCAGTCACCCAGGAACGATGACTCATCGTCTTTCCAAAAAGTGAAGGAGGATTTGGTGCCATCTGACCAGTCAAAGTTAAGACCATTCTGTGGAGGGAAATTGAGTTCTCATTTCCTTGCCAAGACTGCTGGTGACATCATTCAATGCTGTCTGAACACCCCTCACTTCACACAAAGATTTACTTTTTCACATCTAGACTTACATTTCAGGGGGTCTAGAACAGCTTGCAAATATGGCCTCACAAAAAGGAATATCTACAACAAGCAGTATCTTTTTTAGTTTTGGGGAATCCTTGGCTCCTTGCCGCCATAACTTCCCAGGAAGCAATCAGAGTGAAGTTGGATCAATATCTTGTTCTTTACACTAAAATAAATTTCAGATCGATCAAAGATTCAGACATAAAATTGAAAACGCAAAAGTACTAAAGAAAACTTGGCTAAACATTTTATATTCTTGGTGGGGGGAAAACCCTTCTAAGTCTGATCCAAAATCCAGAGGCCATCAAGCAAAATTGACTACATAAACTTAAAACGTGTACAAAATACAAAATATAATAAACCACCAGGAAATGCCATCCGTTCCCCTATCCCACTGGCAAGGATTAAAATTTTGACATACTCAGTGTTGGCAAAGATGTGAAAAACTAGACATTCTCATACACTGTTGTAAATTGGTGCAAACTTTCAGAGAGCAATGTGGCACCACTGGTTAAAATTTAAAGGGTACTTTACTTCACTTCTGGGAATTTATCCTAATTGCACAAGGATATCTGTTGTGCATTGTTTGTAACTGTGAAAAACTGGGAAGAACCCATAAGTCCATTCACGGGAGAATGGTTTAATAAATTGCGGTATATCCTTATGTGCTGCTGTCCCAAAGAATGTATTAGATTTTTATGTGCTGACATGGAAAGCTGTACAAGGCATATTAAATAAAAATGCAAGTTTAGGGACCGCATATATAGTATCATCTCATTTGTATTTAAAAAATACGTGTATATATATATATATTCATCAATTACATGTGTATATATGTGCATACACAGAATATTTATAAATGACACACAAGAAACTGTTTACAGTGATTGACACTGGGGAGCAGAACTAGAGGTCAGGATAGAATAGATTTATTTTTCACTAATTTGGGTCTGTAATACTTTTATTTTTAAAAAAAGAAAACTAAAAAAAAAAAAAAAAAGCTCACTCTCCAAACTACATCCTTAGAATGGGAAAATAACCCCTATGTTAAATTCCAAGGGGGACTGAATTAATTAATAACCAAATTTCTAGGCAGGAAGCATGATTCATTTTTCTTAGGGATTCCTTGAACGCAACAAATTACCTAAATGCAGGGGCTTGAGTTTAGGATGTGTTCCAGTGCACACGTGAGAAAGTATCCCAAAATTTCTCAGAAACTTTCAGAGAACCTTTGAAGGGCATGAATTTCCAGAAAATTAGGCAAGGGATGTTCATGCTAAAAAGGTGCGCACCTTTATTTTGTCGTCATAGGCTGCTCATAAAGTTGTCAGTAGTTATTGTATAAACCAATTACTTAAATGTTATAATTACTATTATTTCTGGGAATTTTTTTCTGTGCTAATTTCAGTGGCTATATCGCTAAGGAAGTAGACGTGAGACTTAATTATGGGAGGATTGTCCAAGGGATTTGAGAACACCTACATCTGCGGTGAACAGTCCAATCCAGTGGGCATGTCCTAGCCGGCTGAGGATAACAGTGAGGAAGGACTGGCGATACTGATCTGTAATGCTGACCAGTTCTGCTCCATGCATCAGGCAGGTTTTTACTGCTGTATACCAAGTCATATTCGCATTAATTATTTTGTAAGTTCTGTTTCCATATTCTAAGGTATTGGGGATTGGATACATATCAGATGTATTTCTACCATGTCCAGAAGTATCTAGAACAAGAACAACAACAAAAATCATTTGTAGCATCTGGATGAGAAAGGGGGAGGCAAAGCTTTGCATAGATCGTGTCACAATGATCCATCCTACTGTTAACAACAGTTTTCCCTCCCGGAATTGACTATTTCGAAATGAGGACACTGCCTGAGACCGTAGGTGATGCTAAAGAATTAGAACACTTTAGGAAATTTAATGAATGAGTTTCTTAAAAAATATAAACATACATCGAACCATTTCTAGAAGTTTTCCCATTTTTTACAATCTCTGTTAAAATAACCATCTTTTTGGTGGAACCGATGTGATCTCCTTAGGCAAGTTTCATCCTACTAGATACACTTGGCCTAACATATACTGTTATGGCAGAAATTAATACTCACTAAGAGAATATTGACATATATTATGTAGTCATATACTGCATTGCAAAGATAATTTAATGAGTGCATATTCTCAAATAAACTTTATTAAACTTTTGAGACCGTTTGATAGTTGCTACCATGTTAAAAGTTTACACGTATAAATTCTAAAAAATAGTTTTAAAATTAAGCTAATAAATGCTTAGAAACACACACAGGTCTTATAAACAGTTGCTAGTAATATGCCACCTGGCAGAGTCAAGAATTATAAATTAAGAGGCAAGGTTTTCCCACCCGTGATCACTGGTGCTTTCTTGTACATGAGAAGCTGTGATCATGTGAAAACCAACCCCGTGTTTTACCTACAGATGTTTCCTCTTTAATACGTACATTTGCCTTTTTGTTCTGTATTATATTATGTTCTAGGGTAGGCTAAATTTAGAAGACCTAACATACAAAAACAACGCAAGAATTTCTGAACTGTCTGATCCAAAGCGGCTGGGATTTCTCTCTGTATACTGGTTTCATTACATTTTGGCTTGAAAAGGAGCATCTTGAGATGTGGATAGGTGAGAAGACCTCCAACTCAACCCTAGCCCTGATCCTAAATGGCTAAGAAACCTTGGGTAAATTACTTAATCTCTCTAAACCTCAAATATCTGGTCTGTAGGATTAGTAAGGCCTTCCTTAGAGGGCTGTGGGGAGCATTCAATGAGATATATACACAGGGCACTTACTGTAGTACCTGGGACCTAGAAGGCTCTCAATAATTGTTGCTTCTTGCTCCCCTCTCCTCCTCTTGTCACATTCTCCCAAATAAAAATGGCAAAGTGGGAATTTGACTTTTCCTGAAAATGTTACCTCAATACAGCAGGAGTACATATTGTAAAACCAAAGTGAAATTAATCCAATTACCAACTAAATTGTGATGGACCACACTTTTATCATCTGTTCATTCTTTGCTAGAAGTTTGTTTGCTAGCCTATGTATCACGTCTGAGGCTATTTATACAAAACCAATAGAATACCAAAGTAGCTATTTAAAAATGATAACAATTATTAAAATTAAACTAACTGAAATCCTTTGTATATATGAGCCAAATAACAATTTAACTATTTTTCTCCACTAAGTTATGCATCTGTATTTTCGCAAATATAAATTTCTCCCTGTGTAATTAATTTCTTCAAGTTTCAAAATATAAGTGATTTGAGCAACATGATTTTGTCACCTGTTGCCATGAAAAAGAAAGATCTATTGGAAACCAAGTTCCAAACTGGGGTTCTTGACTTTGCCCTTGTTTCTCTTTTTACTCAGATATCTTCATTCTTTCAGGCAGATAAGAGACTTTAGGCTCTAAGCCCAATGCAAAAACATACTTATGTGGCACATAAAGAAGAGAAGCAGAATCTGGGTATTCATTGTCGACTACAAGAATTTGTGTAGTTGAATAAAATTTCTTGGAAATAATAATAAAAACAACTTTCATTGGTTAAACATATGCTAGGAACTTGCTAAGCATTGTATATACATAGAGTCTATGACATAGTTATTATCCTATTTTACAGATGCAGAAATCAAGGTTCAGAGAAGATACGAAACTTGACTGACAGTTTATTTACAGAGGTGGAGTGGGAACCCAGGAGGGGTGTGAACTCCAGTGCCTATGCTCTCAACCACGACAACTCTATACTATCTCTAAAAGAACATATATGTGGTTAATCCAAAAAATATCAAAGAGAGAAAGTGGTCAGAGAGTATATTTCAAGAAGAGATCAACATCAATGCTGTATAATAGAATCATTTAACTGAGAGACCTTGAGTGTATTACATATTTTTTCTAAGCCTCAATTTCCTCATCTGTAAAATGGGGAGAATTTTACCTACTTCATAGAACTGTCATTAGAATTTTATGGGATAATGCTTACAAAGCCAAGGCACAGTGCCAGGGATATCATAAGTGTGCAAGCATATGGTACATTGATATCATTTCTTTCCTTACAAGACTCTGCTCTTCTCAAAATATTCTTGCTATAGCTGATCTGGTATCTTCTTTCAGTTCCTGACCACTATTATGCTTAAGTGATAATTGTGAACTAGGAAACGGGACTTCCTTGGAATTGCTTTTCTGAGGATGGGTTGATACTTAGTATCATTAAAGAATTTACATGTATGCAACACTAAGAGGTATAATTCATATTCCAAGTAAGTGCATATATATATATGGATGAGATATACATATACTAGGCTGCCCAGAAGTCCACACAGCTCCAGACACAAACTCTGGCCTTCTAGGCTGGCATGGCACAGGAAGCCAAGCACTCAGGAGAAGTATGAGATGGGAGCTATTGTTGGCGTTATTTTTATTACTCAAGGTCACTTACAGTGCATTCACACTGTTCCTGGACCCCACTGGCTACCTGTAATAGTATGGCTTTGGTAATTCACACCAGAAGTCATTGGGGGTTTCTGAACATCAGGTCTAGAAACATGCAGCATGCCATATTTATGCCATGATAGCCAGAGACCAGTTTTAGGGTTCCGAGAAAGGAGTAAGTATTGAGTGGGTTTATTTCCTTGACTCTTTTCCAACATTTCCTCAATGTCTTTTTTATTGCCTGAACAGAAACATAATCCCAGAACAAAGCAAGTAAAGCCTTTTAATATGACCAAAATGGGTGCATAAACTTGGTCATCACTCAAGTGGACTCTGCAGTCCTTAGCACCCCACTAAAGGGCACGATCCTGTGGTAGCGGAGATTAAATGACCATATATAAGTAAAGCTCAAAGAATAAGTGCCTGGCACTGTTAGCTATGAAACAGTCAGTTATATAGTGTGTAAAACAAATAGGGAAGAGAAGAGTGGCCCATGGAAATGAAAAGAAAAAAAGGAAATATTTCTTACCCTGCATTTTTTCACAAACAAACCCAAAACCTTCTTTTCCACAGTCTTCGAAATACCATTTTCCAGTGAAATGAAAATTAGGATTAGTTGACAGCAGGGCACAGAGAGGCATGTGTTTTTGAACTTCAGTGGTGTTATGACTTGGAATCTTTAAAAGAATAAATGTTTTCCAAAACATGGTAACATATAACATTATTATAACATTGACATTTTTATTAGGGACATAATTTTTAAAATACAAACACCATTATTCCTTTATTTGCATTTAATAAACCTGTTCACAAATCACTTCATAACCTACACAATAAATAATTATTGTGATGAGTAAAGTAATTACCTTTATGGAACACAGGAAAATGATATGAAATTACACTATTAAAATTAATATATTAATAACTGACTAATAAAAATTATGCCTACAAAATATAAGTGAAAAAAAAAACTTTAGGGGGCTGGCCCAGAGGCATAGTGGTTAAGTTCACCACTCCACTTCAGCAGCCCGGGGTTTGCAGGTGGGTGCAGACATACACACCACTCATCAAGCCACGCTGTGACAGCGTCCCACATATAAAATGGAGGAAAACTGGCACAGATGTTAGCTCAGGGCTTATCTTCCTCAAGAAAAAAGAGGAATATTGGCAACAGATTTTAGCTCAGGGCCAATCTTCCTCACAAAAATAAAAACCCCAAAAAACAAAAAAACACTTCAGTAAACTAGTCTCAAATAGGATCTCCTGCTAAAACGATTTCTAAAAAATAAATCTAAAAACTTACATTTATTATGTCAAATGGAGACCAGTTAGAATACGCGACAGGCTTTCCATTTAGCCATTTTTCATAATCATCATTTTGTAACCCTATCCATACATTAGTGGTCTGGCCAAAGAGATTCATAGTAATGAAAGCTGAAACATAGGAATACATTATCAAATTTAATGCCATACAAACTATTTGGGTAATCATTGAATTCTGTTTATAGCTATGATTTTATTTAAATGAAAGCAAAACTTAATTATGAATCAATTGTAGGAATTTGTTACTTTGTCCTTATGAAGGTAATGCAGGCTCTTTCACTTTTGTTTCAGTTTAAATTGACAGAAATTAGCTGGCTAAGCCTGGGATTTCATCATATCATTAACAAAACAATTTCCAGTCTTCATTCAATGGCTTTCTAAACAAAAGAGGATTTGTTTGCTGTACCTTTCTAAAGTATATGATTGCCTAAATATCAAAGTGTATAAGTAAATCTAAAGGGATCTAAAAAATTATGCCATGTGGGCCGGCTCCATGGCCGAGTGGTTAAGTTCTCAGGCTCTGCTTCAGTGGCCCAGGGTTTCACTGGTTCAGATCCTGGGCGGGGACACGGCACCACTCGTCAGGCCACGCTGAGGTGGTGTCCCACATACCACAGCCTGAGGCACTCACAACTAGAACATACAACTATGTACTGGGGGGCTTTGGGGAGAAGAAGGAAAAAAAAAAATAAGATTGGCAACAGATGTTAGCTCAGGTGCCGAACATTAAAAAAAAATTATGCCATGCAATTATAATAGACTATACCTCAGATTATTTTAGCTGTTTTATAATACAGATATACAGATCATAAATATGTCCTTATTCTTTCCACTATTACCGGTAAGACAAAAGGCTCCAAACGTCAGCTGTTCAAGCAATGCAGTGTACGAACTTTTACAGATGTCATGATATAAACCTTACAGGCCAAACTGAAAATTTATGTGTCATCAGCAATATAGTACTTAAAATATTGATTTGAAAATGTTTGTATTCTGGAGGAATTTTTAATAAATACTTGAATAAAAATGGTAATTTTTGCCTGATTGAATATTGAGTGCTCTACCTTGCTCCACCTCATTTTCAATGGCGACCAGTGTGCCCCCTTCTTCAGCACACAAATCTTGAGCCGACGTCCAGTTCTTCCCATGACTTGGGTCTTTGGGGATTTTCACCAAAAGGCACTATAAAAAAATGTCAAAACAAAGTGTTCACCTCCATATTTTTCTAAATGAATTAAAAATTTCCCAAAGATACTGAGGATCAGCCTTGAAAATTCTTTACAAAAATAACTCAGTTTTTCTTTGAGCTACTCCAAAGGAGCAAAAGTAAAACAAAGAGGATCACGAACTTTCAGGGTGAGTCAATGCCTCGCGTGCATTTGCACCAGGAACAGAAGTAAAGATGTGTTTTGTCATGCAGGATATCAGAACAATGTCTTTGCTAGTGGAAAATAGCATTCCTTCTAAAAAGGAGCCAGCCTGATTGCAAAGTTTACAATGGCAGATTTAATCTAAAAAAAAGTTCTGTGAGTGGCAATTAACAGCTTAGTTCAATTTTACTTACACATTTCATTACAAATATTCATCACTTTAAGTGAGAGAGGAATACTGGGGAATCAAACCACATCAAGTATTTAAATTCACTGAGTACTTAGAGTCAGCCATGAAAGTCCATAAAGAAGAGCCAGAAAAGAAGAAAAATGAGCCCATTGGGAAGAGAAGCAAGGCAGGACCAAGGAAACTTAGGAAGGAGAAACAAAGGGGAGGGTGACCAACCACGTCAAATGGAGCTCAAAAAGAAGTCTGCGGGATTTGGCAGTGAGAGCTGACTGTTGCTCCAGGAAGACTCCTATCGGTGGCCTGGGAAGGGTTACTCATTATGGGATGAGAAATGGAACAGTAACTACTAGGCAGGACAGGCAAGGTTTAAGCATAGTTTTTTTTTTTCCCCTAAAGCTCAGTGACATTTAACACGTTAGGGCCAGACAGAGCCAGGGGAGAGGTAGAGAGAGAAGAGAAGGACTATAACAAATCAGGCAACATTCCAGAGAAGTTAGGAGAGACTTTATGCAAAGGATATTCCATATGGAATATTCTCTCATCAATGCACACAGACAACCCTCATCACTGATAGGTCAGATCTCAAGATCTTGTCACTGAGAAAATCTGAGCTACAAGATAAGTCTAGGCTAGTGTGGAAGCCTACACGTGAGAGAGCATCCTTTCTCATCTTCCTTTGGTATGCCATCCTTCCCTATCTTTCTTTAATTTCTAAATTTGTCAGTCCCTGACCCCTTCCCCACCATCATGAATGCCTTAAAAGGCAGAGAGGTTAAGTGTTATTCTTTTTTGAACATCACACTAAAGAAAGACCCCCAACAAATATCTATGGAACAAAATAAAATTCAATACACTCTGAAATGGTTGTCAAATGCCATTCTCAGGCATTCTAGATTTAGTCCAGCGGTTCTCAAACAGAGCCATTTTGTCCTTCAGGGGATATTTTGATAATGTCTGGAGACATTTTTGGTGGTCACAGCTGGAGGTGGGGGGAGTTGCTATTGGCATGCAGTGTGTAGAGACCAGCGATGCTGCTAAACATTCTATACTGCAAGGTGAGTCCCCTACAGCAAGGAATTATCCAGCCCAAAAGGTCAATAGTGCCCAGGTAATTCTTTTCACAACTCAGTCCTGATCACGTCACTCTTTAGTTTAAAGCTTTCAAGGGTTTTCCACTGCTCTTAGGATAAAAACCAGGAACTTTGATCTAGCCTGAAGTTGAGGTACCAACAAAGAGAGGAAGTACATTTTCAATTCTTCTGGTGCCCTTTACCTTGTTTGCTTCACAAAGAAATGGAATTGGCCTTAAAGGATTTTAATTTTATAACAACTATCCTTTTATCTATTTCCTTTCATTTTGCCTCTTTCCTCTAATTACAAATTCCAAAGAGTGGCACATACTAATTATTAGGAAGTCTTATCATTTAATGCGAATTCACCTTATGTTCAGATAGTCACACTAATGAACCATTCATAAATACCAATGAACCTCATTGGTTCAGTTAGCTCAATAAATCTCTCCAGAAAACACACACAATGCCCCCTCCCTGCCCGCTCCCGCTTTGCCTCAGCCAAGATTTACTAGCTTGACTATGGGAGCGTAGCCTCCCATTACCACAACCTCATTGTTTCTAAAAATATAACATATTTACTAACAGACTTCAAAATGGTGTCATTAATAATGAAAGCAAAGCAGCAAGATGAAGTACGGCATCTTTAATTTTAAGTTGTTTACCTACTAATCTGCAAAACGTGATCAAGTTTAATGCATCTCTGATTATGACTGTGAATTAAAGATATCCTACAGTACTGAATACGAGTTTTGAATATAAAATTTTGTTTTGTCTCAAAGTTATTTCCAGCTCAAAATTTGAAAATAGAATTCATGATCTTCCCCCCAAACTTAGTCCTTTCCCAGTGTTCTTACTGACCTTGAATGGCAGAGTCATGCATTCATATAAGCCTGCAACGTGGGAGTCTCCTCACTGTCTCACTCCATCATTCCTTCAGTGCTACTATTTGGCCATCCTAGTTCTCAGAGTCCCCCACCATCCCCACTGCCCCATAGTCTCTGCACCACCATCTTAGCCCAACCTACTAATCTCTTGCCTGGACCACTGCAATAGCTTCCTAACTGCTCTTGCCTTCATCACCCTAGCTCTCTCACAATCTATCCTTGGCACTCTTGAGTGATTCTTTTCAAAACTCAGTCCTGATCATGTCTCTCTTTAGTTAAAACCCCTCAGGGGTGTCTCATTGCTCTTAGGATAAAAACCAGAAACTCTAACAGGATATCACCCTTGCCTATTTCTTTTGTCTCATCTCCTACATTCTAATTCTCTAAACTTCCTTTAGTTTTTTAAATATGTCACATTTCCTCTCACCACAGGAACTTAGCACATGCTGTTCCCTCTACTTTTAATGTGTCCTGTCCTTCTGACCACCTCAGTCAGGTCCTCCTGTTGTATACTTTAAGAGAACTATGTAACTCTCCTTCATCACATGTGCCACAGTTGTAAATGACAGTTATTTTTCTGATTGATTTACTAATATTTGTCCCCCCTCTAGTCTGTGGGCTCCAAAAGAGAAGGGATTATGTTCGTTTTTCTTCACCATTGAATGACCAATATCCAACATAGTTAAATGAATGAATGAAGTGCTAAAAATTTGAATAAATTTTAAAAAAGAAGAGAGAGTAGTTTTTAAGGAAAAACCATTTTGTACATGAAATCAAATATTGGTTAATCCCAAACCAGATGATGCAAAACATCCAGGCCCTTGAATAAGAATGTGTAAGTAGAAGCATAAGACTTAATCTAATACACACACACACTTAGAATTTCTTCCTCCTGCAGCTCTGTTGCTACAAGTACCTTAGATGATTCACTCTTTCTGGGGTAATTCCTGGTCAAGCCTCTTTTACATCATCAAACATAGAGAAAATAATTTGTGAGACATTTTTTTTTTAAAGATTGGCCCTGAGCTAACATCTGTTGCCAATCTTTTTGTTTTTCCTTCTTCTTCTCCCCAAAGCTCCCCAGTACATAGTTGTACATTCTAGTTGTAGGTCCTTCTAGTTCTGCTATGCGGGACGCCGCCTCAGCACGGCCTGATGAGCAGTGCTAGGTCTGCAACCAGGTTCTGAACTGGTGGAACCCTGAGCCACTGAAGTGGAGCCTGTGAACTTAACCACTTGGCCATAGGGCCAGCCCCTATGAGACATTTAAAAAGATGCTTAACTTGTGGTATCTTAGTTTTAAAACTCTTAAAGGTGGATAATTAGTCAACCAGCTAGGATTTTTTTTCTTAGAAATAATCAATAAAAATTCCTTCCAGGAAGCTGACAAACAAGAAGTGAAGTTTAGGGGCCGGTTCCGTGGCCAAGTGGTTAAGTTCGCGTGCTCTGCTGTGGTGGCCCAGGGTTCAGATCCTGGGCACGGACATGGCACCGCTCGTCAGGCCACGTTGAGGCGGCGTCCCACATCCCACAACTAGAAGGACCTGGAACTAAGATATACAACTATGTATCAGGGGGGTTTGGGAAATAAAGCAGAAAAAAAAAAAAAAAAGATTGGCAACAGTTGTTCGCCCAGGTGCCAATCCTTAAAAAAAAAAAAGGAAGATTGGCAACAGTTGTTAGCCTAGGTGCTGATCTTTAAAAAAAAAAAAAAGTGAAGTTTAATGGGACATAATATATTGACACATTCAGAGCTGTGAAGTGAGTAATGTCTGTCATTGCTAGCTCCCAATTTTCCTTCTGTAGTTTTTTGTTAATCAGGGGAACCATCCCCACTAGGCTCTCCACTTCTCTCAACTATCAGTCCTCCTATTATCAGCTTTTCTAATGATCTGATAAACCCACTTATTCTAAGGTGTAGATGACAGATGAGGCAATCTCAGAAATATTTCCCTTAAAAAAAAAATAAAGGAAAATGTTAAGGCAAAAGAGTGAGACTCTGTTGGATTTTAGCTATTAATAGGCAGAGAAGGCACTGTGGGTGGGGAGACACAGTTGGGGACCCTGAAACCTCACTCTGAAAGGTCATCTTCTCATGAGGCTTGGTGCGACAGTATCCTTAGTAATCAAATCCTTTGAATGATTCAGAGACTAAGTTGTGCAACCGTTGCGTCGCTGGGCAAATATTTGCTGCACATTGGAATAACCGAGGGAATTTTTAAAAAATACCAATGACTGGATCACATGCAGATCAATTAAATCAGAATCTTTAAGATGTCACCTGCACCTTGATATTTTTAAAAAGCTCACCTGGTGATTCTAAATGTTTGATCAGGGTTGTGAACCACTAATCTAGCTGTTAGTTATCCATAAAGACTTTTTTAAAAAACGGAGCCACCTGAGGGTATTTTAATCCTGCTCCATAGCTAGCTTCAGAAAGCCCTTCTCCTGTCATGCATGTATTTGTGCTCTACTCACGCCCCTTTCTACTCCTTTCAAAGGAAGCATTCGCTTGCTCTTTTGCCCTGGGTCTGTTGCACCATCACTGCTGCCAAGCCCATATGTGTACATACTCCCTGTGTTCACACAAGAAGAAATATGGGACAGAGCTAAGCTGTGTGGATGAAAGAGTTTGAGAGAAGGATAATAGTCAAGGGCTGAACCATAAACAGCCAGTGTGAGTTTCCTAGAATTATTTCTCTAATGCCAAGGATTTGACTTGCCATTAATTTCCTTAAAATATCCTCTTTTACACAGGGGAGAAATTATGATTAGTAACTAGAACAGTTGTGTTCATGCTTTGGGGTTTCTCACTGTCTGTATCAATCTGTGATTTTAAGATGAGAGAGGCATTTCTTTGTGCCTGTTCCCTACAGACCACTCCAGGATATACTCGTTCTAACTGTTGTGAAAAACTATCATATACAAGGATTAACTAAAAATGGACCAACAACCTAAATATAAGAGTTAAAACTATAAAGCTGTTAGAAGAAAACGTAAGGGGTAAGTTTTCACGAGCTTGGATTTGGCAATGTATTCTTAGATATGGCACCCAAAGCAGGAGCAACAAAAGAAAAATTAGATAGATTGGACTTCATTAAAATTAAAAAATTTTGTGCATCAAAGGACATTATCAAGAAAGTGAAAAGACAACCTACAGAATTGGAGAAGATATTTACAAAACATACATCTGATAGGGGTTTAATACCAGACTACGTAAAGAACTCCTATAACTCAACAACAAAAAGACAATCCAAATAAAAAATGAGCAAAGGACTTGAATAGACATTTTTCCAAAGATGGTATACAAATGGCCAATAAGCACATCAAAAGATGCTCAACATTATTAGCCATTAGGGAAATGTAAATCAAAACCACAATGAGATAACACTAGACACACTAGGATGGCAATAATAAAAAAGACAGATAATAACAAATGTTGTCAAGAATGTGGAGAAATTGCTAGCATACACTCCTGGCAGGCTTGTAAAATGGCTCAGCTGCTGTTGAAAACAGTTTGCTGATTCCTCAAAAAGTTAAACATAGAATTAGCATACGACGTAGCAATTCCACCCTAAAGACATGAAAACAGGGACTCCAACAGATATTTGTATGCCAATGTTCATTGTAGATTTATTCACAATAGTCAATAAAGGGAAAACAACCCAAGTCCAACAGCAGATGAACGGATAAACAAAATGTGGCATGGAATATCATTCAGTCATAAAAAGGAAGGAAGTTCTGATGTGTGCTATAATGTGGATGAACACTGAAAACATTATGCTAAGTGAAATAAGCCCAACACAAAAGGACACAATGTGAGTTCACTTATATGACATATCTAGAATAGGCACATTTGCAGAGATAGAAAACAGATTAGAGCTTACTGTGGGCCAGAGGTATGGGGAATGGGGAGTTACTCTTAACAACCAGAGCTTCTGTTTGGGATGATGATAAGTTTTGAATATAGTGGTAACGGTTGAAAAACATTATGGATGCAATCAATGCCACTGAACTGTACACTTTAAAATGGTTAAAATGGCGTATTTTATGTTATATATATTTTACCACAATAAAATAGCTTAAAAAAACTAATTGTGATAGGTTTTATTAAAAGGCTTAGTTATATTCAGAGTCCTATTGAGTATTTCCTATGTTTCTCATATTGAAATGTATAAATAATTTACAACTGGTAGAAAGATTTTATAGTTTGAGAAAATAGGAAGCAGACAGAAGGTGTCAACTATTAAAAATAGTGTATCTCAAAACTATATAAAGTTTTATAGAACCACTGTATTATTTTAGAAAATATCTCACAGTACTGCTGGACTGATTGCATCCTGGGGCTAGGCTGATGTGGTAATTCTTAAGTTCTTCTATGAAGCGGCAGCTGTAGGGGAGCGACAAGACTGCTAGACTCAGGGTCAGAAAACCTGAGGTTGATTCTCGGCCTGGCACTTCTTTGCAGTGAAGTTTCAGAAAAAACACACGATTTTATTAGCCTCGATCTTCTCATATGTAAGATGGGATAACAATTCTGTGTATTTAAAAAAATTCAATAAAGTAAGAAATATATATATATATATATGAAAACACCCAGCAAAAACAGCTAGCCATGACGTGGAGGAAACCCAAACGTCCATTGACGGATGAGTGGAAAAACAAAATGTGGTAAATATGCACAATGGAATATTATTCAGTCTTAAAAAGGAAGGAAACTGACACATGGTACAACATGGATGAACTTGGAGGGCATTATGCTAAGCAAAATAAACAAGTTTCAAAAGGACAAATACTGTATGGTTCCACTTATACTCAGTATCTGAAGTAGTCAAATTAACAGAGACAGAAAGCAGAATGGTGGTTGCCAGGGCTGGAGGAAGGGAGAATGAGGTATAATTGTTTAATGGGTTTAGAGATTCAGTTTTACAAGATGGCAGATTTATTGCAACAATGTGAATATACTTAATGCTACTGAACTGTAGACTTAAAAATGGTTAAGACGGTAAATTCTATATTATGTGAATTTTACCACAGTTAAAAAAAAATTAGTGCCAAATACGTGGTAGGTGCTCAATAAGTGTGTGTCAAATTCAAATAGCCCCATTTTACAAATTAACAATGAGAGGAAGATCACCAAGGAGACAATGCTCTGCCAGTGTAACTGGACATATAGGGTGAAAATTTGCTGTTCACGATTGAAGCGTGATTTCACACTAGCATACGGAATGATGACAGTTTGGGTTTTTTAATTATTGAAGAGTTAAACGTTTATAATTTGGGATGCATTTAAAATACTTCCACCTAAGGCCTATAAAGTTATTTTATTACAAAACACAAGGAGTGGAGGGGAAGTCTCAGCCTTAATTGGAGGCAGTATCAGAAATAATAAATCTAGTTTGCAATATCCCCACTGTTAATTATTTTTTTAATTCAATTCTGCATGGAAGCACCAGCTTTAAGAGGCTCAAGACGACATTGACTGAGCTCTGTTATTACAGCACCATGCCAGCTCCAGGCAGGGAAGACACAAAAGAAGGAGATGGAGTCTGGGCCCTCTGGAGTTAACAGCTCCCTTAGGAGCAGGGCCTGGATACACACGCATGCACACAGAAATGTGCGCACGCACACACTCATCACACCTAACGAAAGAGTCACAGAGCGCAATGAATGACTGTGTCAGTAGCAAAAACTGATTATACAAATGAAAGGTGGTGTCAAGGCCGTTTCTGACAAAAACTTTTTATTTCAAGAGGTTTGTCCCTAAATCAAAAACTTCTCAAATCTCTTGAAATTTGTGACAAAAAAATTCCAGGTCGAAGGAATAACTCATGGTTTTTCAAAGCCACACACACCCACTTTTTCTTGCTTTCTAAAATTAACATCTACAAAAGAGAAACAAAGGCAACCTTTACAAAACAAATTTACCTTATAATTAAAATATAGCCATCCTTTGGGACACGTTCCATGTTGTTTGGGTGTATCTTTCTCTCTCTCTATGACCCAAAATTTTTTTCGCTTACAGATGCTGGGCATAGGGACTGAACACTCATCACTAGCCCAGAGTCCTGGAGGAGAAAATGAGTTAGAAATGACTAGAAACAATGGTGAGGCTCTGTAGGCATTTCTATTGATCACTATTTTTATGACAGCTATGGTTTATCATAATTTGTTTTTTAAATCTAGAAATTGAACTAAACTTAACTACTAATCATAGAGTTCTCTAGTGACAAAAGCTACCTGGGCAAGGTGCCAAATCAGTAATTCTCATTCAAGAATGTAGAAATTTTGCCAATGCAAAACAAAAAAACCTAACTAAACAAATACTGCAATTGGAATCACAGAACTGATTCCAGTTCTAAGAATATTTGACTGGGTTAGCAAAAGAGTATTTTGTAGAGTAATATTTTTGTTTTAAAATATTCAACTTAAAAAAAAGATTCTAAAACAATAGATCATTTCTATTTTATAATTCTTTAGAAACTATAATGACTTAGAAAAATTAACTCAGGAACTTCTAAGGAAGCATTGCTCAACACTGACCCTTAGACAAAACAGGCACACACATGCCCTCGGGAGGATCTAGCCCAAGGTCCTTGGTCTCCTGGAAAATGATTTTTAATTTAGAAGAGCTATATTTTCAGAGTAAAGGTTATAGAATGCATTTCATTAGCATCCAAGTTATAAATTCCAGAATAGGGCAAGGATGTATGTAAATTGCAAGGCCAGATTCAGTTTTTTAGTGAGGGATATGAGGCAAAAAGATGTTGGCATGTTGAAGGAGGGGCTGGAACGCTATTTTCCATGCAGATCAGCTGCTATTCTTCCAGAATCACTTAACAGCCTTTCTGCAGGCTGTTCTGACACCTGCTGGCAAAAGCAAGCTGATTAAACAACATCGTTTTTCCTTTCCTGACTTTCTCGGCAGACGCCCTCACACCAAGGATTGCTTTCTGTATTTATCCATCTCCTGACTTGGGGACCAGGTTCATTATGAACCTGTTGGAGTCGGGAACATCATTACCTTTTATTGGATAGAAAGAGTGGGGTGCATATGAGTGGACAATCAACCCAAATAACACTGTACTGATGAATGGAATAAAAACCCCATCTTAAACGTACATGTACTTCTAAATCCAACTTGCAAACAGTTGGTGTTCTAAGACAAGCAGCAATTAATGCCAGGTATTTTGAAAAAAGAATACTGAATTCAATGAAAATTTTTCTTTAAAGGGGAAAATGGAAGTAAATTTCAGGGGTTAAAGTTCTGGCCAATTATAAGGTGGATACCAGGAAGAGATAAAAAATGGGCACATAGTGAAATTTCACAGAGAATAGTATCTGTCAGACATATTTTTGACTAGTTTCAATGGGTCCATTTTTGGTGCTGTTTTGGCTCACGAGGAAGGACTTATCTGGATGGAAATTATTTTCATGAACATGGATGAATAGAATAAACTGTAGAAATGGCCATCCTTAGGCCTTAAACCTGATAAAATGGAACATATTCAGTTGAAAGGCAAAATAACCAAGCAAAACTTTCTCACTGAACTAGTGCAATGAAAAGGAGACTTCAATCCTCCTGAAAATGATCAGTTTGTATTATAAACCCCAAAATGGATGAATAAAATAACCTGTTATGGATGAAATGAAGCCACATCTCTGGCTCTGATTATTTACAGATCCTTCTCTTCCTTTGTCCCAGTTCTGGTAGATTACTGGTGTTCCATCTCTCCAGCTGCAGGAAAATTAAAAATTTTAAGGTCTTCTCTCATTCTGCATTTTCAATCTCCAACACCATTCTTGGAATTCTGGGGTATGGATTGAAGGCGTAATATTTTATTAAATTAAAAGAAATACGTCTTTGGTTAGGGAAATGGAAATTTATAAGTTAAAGATAATGTTTGAAGGCTAATCAACAAATTGATCACTAAGATCTAGTCCAACCAATAAAACTTGTCAAACAAAATTAAATGCAAATTAATCTAGCTTCATACCGAAATTCATCACCGGCTTTTTCTTCTCGAAGTCCAATCCACCAATTTACACCATACTTTGATAGCTATTAAAAAAAAAAAGAAAATGTCAGCATTTATTCTACCTGTTTTCCATTTTCACTATTAAGATTAATGGGGTTGCTGTTAATAGCTTTCTATTCTTCAGTATTTACCCAATTATCTAAAGAAGAGTACACTAAGGCCTAGCATCTTGAGAAAACCTGAAACTTCGTTATTCTAAAATGTTCCCTCCTCATAATGAATGAAAATTGGAATCAATTATTGAAACTCTTTCCTAAAACTTTCCCTATGTATCTAAAAGTAACTTTTCTAACTCTCATAGTAGAGATTTAATAAGTAATATGTATTGTAAAGTAAAATAGGATGTGGATTCCTTTTTTTGACTAAAAATTAGTGATTTATCCTCTCAGTGATTTATAGAAGTTCATTGCACATATCACACTATTTGAGAAACAAGTCAAGGCACAAAGACATCAATAGTAAAAAGATTTTGAATTTTACGCATTCGTCTGCTTTTTAAGTTTTTAAACTGAATTTTAGCACCCTCCTCATACAAATAGACAAATACAATATAGGACAAAAGAATACTGCAGAATTTCCAGTGTTTGACAACTAGAAAATTATCCTTTATATATTTTATTAATTTTACATTATTTATCACATAGATCTCAGTACAATAAAGCATAAAATTGAAAAAGCATGTGTGTACACATGTGCCCAAGCACACACAAATATTAGAACACATGCAATATTGGATTACAAGCCAGGAAATTGAAATTCTCTCTGTTACTCTGAGAGAGGAAGAGGCCGTAAGGATTTCTCTAAGACCTCTAAATCAATATACTTTATTGTGTGTGCTCTGTATACATGTGTGTATGTGTATGTGTGAAACGTAACAATTTTTTTAAACTAAAAATCTGTTAATTTGAAAGAATTATATATTTAAATTTGCACTTCCATTTCTTCTGTAAAGAGTTCGGAATTACATTTTAGGATACATATTTTTTTCCACATGAATTTCAGGTCATCCTACAATAGAACCTAATAAATCTCTAACATTTGAATTTAGAAACAGGTATTTTTCCTTAAACAGTGTGGCTGTCTGCCATATCAGCAATTGGAGAATAATGCAAGATGGAGCAACTATAATTTTGGATCCCTGAGGTGTTGTTTCATGGACGTGTTCTTACATGCTGAATTTAGATTCCCATTGTCAGACTTTGGAAGGGGTCCATTGAGACTGGCTGTGAACTCAGTGGGAGGACAACATTTCATCCAATCTAAAGAGGGCTCATGTGCAGCAACAGTGGAAATCATGGCCTGATTGTTCACTGCCCCCAATTAAGGACCTCTAAAGAGAAATTATAACTGCTGCACCTTAAGTGGCATATTTATCACCACCTCAGTTACAGCAGCATGGTGATCCTCCACATGGTGCATCACAACCTGTTGTGACATAGAACAGAGCTTCATAGGACAAGCTAGAAGATACTCAGAGTGAAAAATCCAATGTGAAAAATGGATGTTTTAAATTTTTGTGGTATAAAACCACAACAATAGAAGACATTGATATTCTTTTGTCTAAAGAAATGTGATATGACCACGGATTTCACAATATCAACTATGTTTCATTACAAACAGCCATTATAGATAGCATCACATGAGAATAATACTCACCAAAAAGAAATAAAACACAGCAATAACTAACATATTAATCTACCAGGAATATAAGGAAGAACCTGCCACCACTTCAAATGTTTCCATCAAAAATAACCAAACCATGTTATTATAAGGGTTTAAAACACCATATTTTGGAGGATGACTAACAGATTTGATATATTTTTGTTAGAATCATTTAGAAATGAAATTTAAAACATAAGAGTAAGTTGCAATTTCAAAATGCAAATATTGTACAACACAGCATAAAAATGTTAGTTGAGTGGACTAGTTGGCTAGTACTTCATGTTAAACAACTCCTAAAGTGCTTGCGGCTTTTTACTCTTCTGACATTAATCTAATCAACAGGATGGCTCAAAAAACAAATTCTCACAAATTCACTCTCATTATGCGCTGTGGTACTCTGTTATTCAAAGAGAAAATACTGACTCATCACTTTTCCAAGATAGAAACGTTTTGTTAAAAGAATTCTGCTTCGGATTTTTACACCTGTATCCAGCTTCCTTTTTCAATAGTTAGTTCTTCTACTTTCCAACTAAATGTTATTTTTGTTTTTCACATTTCTAAGTTACTTCTCTTCACAGGGGAACTATACAACACATACATAATTTTAAAAATGACTTATTCTGATTCTTTTGCATGGATGAGTGGTGTGCCACAGAAGTGAGTGGTATGACCTCCATGTGTTTGGTTCCTCATTCTGCAATAAAATAATTTCTGGACTGACCCATTCCAGTAGGACGTTCTTAGATATGGGATTTCTTACTTATGAAATGTAAATGGTCACCATAAATACCACCACTATCACCAATAAAAAGTGCCTAACACAGTCACAAGTTATGCAGAAATAAGAATTGCTTTGGAAATCTATAGCTTTCTTCCTTCCGGATTGATACCCTTTCCCCATGGCCTCCTTGCCCCTTTCTCTGCCTTCATGGCCTATACCATCTAGTAATTTTCTTTTGTAGTACAGCCAGTGTGGGGTTAGATCAGTCAGCTGCTCACCCATAATAGTGACAGGACATTCTGTATTAACCTGGTCACAGGCTGGGTAACAATTTTGCCATATAGGACACCACAATGTTTGTCTGGTTTGAGATCACAACTAGATCTAGTCCTCAACCAGATCATGGCACTGGCTATGACTTACTGTCACACTGCTAAACCTGTGGATTTACTATTCCCCTCTATGAGAGGTATTAACTCCACCATCTCCACTGGCTTCCCAACCACCAAAGATTGGGTGAGTGAATTAAGGGAAAGGTGAAGGGAGAAGACCTGTAGATGCTTCCAGGAGAACTAAGCTCTGTTGGAAAGATCAAAGAAGCTCTTCATTGTTCATGTCCAAGACAAAGCTGGTGTCATCTTTGGGGAAGGGATTTTAGAACTAGAATTTTAATGTAGTGAAGACACTGTGCTCTTATGTACCCCCAATGCTGCTGTTCGGCTGCCAGCAGAGGGTTTTCAAATGACCCTATAAGTTAGATGGCTTCTAAATTCCACCACTTAGCTGCTGTGTAACCAAGTTGCTTTATCTGTTTGAAGTCTTAGCTTCCTCATCTGTAAAATGTATTAATAATAGACTTCCCACAGACAGTTCTTGCAAAAATTAAATGCTGTTAAATATTAGTACTTAGCACAGTGCCTGACAGTGCTACAGTAAGTATTGGCCAAATATCAGCTCCTTTTGGAATGTGCACTTTGCCATGTCAATGGATTGGTTTTCAGCCATTTACCTCGTCTTGTTATTGCCACCTGGGGTGAGGAATCTGCCGTCCAGCTATAGAAGCAAACATATTTTCTGACATCATGACATGTAATTTGTTGATACTTAATGCTACAGTTTTGGCTTGAGTCTTCCATTTGTCAGAGAGGAAGGGTGGTACAATAGCACACAAACCAATAGTGGGGACCATCTGGTTCTAGTGGTTGGTCTGCTACTGCACACCTGAAGGACCATGGAGTTGTCACCTAACCCTCCTGTTTCTTGGCTTTTCCATCAAAACGCAGTAGTAGTTCTGACCTGCCTACATTTCACAGGCTGTATGTGCATCAGATAGGATTACAGAAACGGGAAAGCCCCATGAGCTGTGAGGGAAGACAATTCTCTTACAAGCCAAGGATGCTTTAATACAGAGCTTCATTTTAACAGTCAACTTACAAACACATGAAAAGATAATAGAGGGAGAAAGGATTCCTGGAGATCATGAAACAATGGTAAATTACAGAAAAAGAAAAAAGAGTCTCTTACTTTCAATGATTTCCTAGGGAAAATTGGGAGTGACGTTTTCCCTCCTTATTACCCCTGTGGTGATTTGCACATACTGCTCCCTTTTTACTTACAACATTGTACTATCTCCCACTTTTTTAAAAACAGAGACTGTATCTCATTTTGGTGTCCTTGACATTTTTGTGTCTTTGACAAATATCACAATGCTTGAAACACACCTAATGCTCAATGATTGCTTGTTGCTGAAGAAATACACTGAAAACCTACTATTTCTTGGCAGTCTATTTCATAATTTAACAGGCTCTGCATGCTCCTTTCTAATTAGCCTAGCTCCTCAAAGGATTAAGTCTAGCCTTTATCTTAAGTTGAAATGGAAAACCACTCCTTACCATTTTCTGTATATTGAGTCCTTACTAACTTAAAAATATTGTGCTCTTGTATGTAAAATCTGAAACTTTAAAACAGCTAGGCAACCTTGCCTCTCATTTGTGCTTTATTTTCCTCCATGGCATTTATCCATTTATCTTTTTCTAAAATATGATGTAATTCTATTTACTTATATTGATTATGGTCTTTCTTACCAGACTAGACTATAAACTCCATGAGGGCAGGAATTTTGGTCTATTTTAATCACTGATAGAGCCCCTGTCCCCAGAAGAGTAGACTCTGAATAAATATGTGTTGAATGATTGAATGAACCTCACAAAAACCATAAAACTACTTACTCACCATTGTTGCTAGTAAAGAGTGAAAAGAAGTGAAATGACTGACCAACATAGTAAACCTCTGTTTCCATTATTTTCTCTTAATCTCTATAACAGGAACGAAAATAGTTCTCAAAAATCTATGGTTGTTATTTGTGACAACATGGATGGACCTTGAGGGTATTATGCTAAGTGAAATAAGTCAGAGGGAGAAAGCCAAATACCATATGATGTTGCTCATAAGTAGAAGATAAAAACAACAACAAACAATCACATAGAGACAGAGATTGGCTTGGTGGTTACCAGAAGGGAAGGGGGAAGGTAGGAGGGCGAATGGGGTGATGGGGCACATGTGTGTGGTGATGGACTGTAATTAGTCTTTGGGTGGTGAACATGAAATAATCTACACAGAAATCAAAATATAATGATGTACACCTGAAATTTATATAATGTTATAAATTAATGTTACTGCAATAAAAAAAATCTATGGCTTTTAATGAAACTTAAACAAACATCTGAAGTCAAATAAAAAAATCCCCCCAAGGACAGAAGAGGACCTAAGCTCTGAATTTCTCATCATTAATTGTATTCAAGTACCATTTTAATTTTGCTGAGGATGAATTCTTGCTCATGTGCAGAATGAATTGTGAGAAGATCACTGTGTAGCCAGCCACAGACAAACTCAAAGGAGGACCATTCTGAGGCATGGGTATGAAAAAGGTACTCTGCATCCTGATAAAAGAGCCAGGGTGCATCTGAAAGAAAAATAAACAACGCAAATGAAGCAAAAACTATTGGCCGATAAAAATGCAGACTTAAATAGCATATGCTATGATTGACCTCAAAGTTGTAATTTGGTCACTCAGCATTAACAGAACATGTGTGTGTATGTATATATCTACATATATATAAATAAGTATGTTTACACACACATAAATATGTATATAATTTGCTTATTTTCCTTGGTCACATAACAAACCTTCCTTTGTAGTCAAAGGTTTGGGATAGAGGCATATTTTAAAATCATGTGTCATGAAAATGGAGTTTAGCTATGATATTAGTCTTTAATCATATTTAATGACATTTATTAATCTGATTATTTATTAATTAGTTAGTTTGAACAAATTAGCTTCTAGATTAACATAAGAAAAGAGAGGCTCTGTTGGAGGACTGTAATAACACAGTAATCGTATGTAATAGCACGTAATTAGAAATTCAAGGACTGCCAGGATAGTTCTTACCGTACTGGTACCAGGGTGGAATCTTGAGTCTCACATCTGTGAAGTGAAAGCAAACCACTTTAAGTGACCTTTCTTCACAGCTATGCTATTTCTGAACTACTTCAGTTCTAAACACAATATTTTGTACTCTGCCTTTTTTTTAAATGCCCATTTCCCCACATCCTCTTTTTTTTTTTAAAGAGTTAAGCTTTTAAAGATTTTATTTTTCCTTTTTCTCCCAAAGCTCCCCAGTACATAGTTGTGTATTTTTAGTCATGTGTCCGTCTAGTTGTGGCATGTGGCATGCTGCCTCAGCATGGCTTGATGAGCAGTGCCATGTCCATACCCAGGATTCGAACCAGTGAAATCCTGGGCTGCAGAAGCAGTGCACACGAACTTAACCACTTGGTTATGGGGCCAGCCCCTTTTCTTTGCCTGTTAAAAGACCACTTAAAAACCAGGTCCTGCGTGCTGTTTGGAGTATAGTTAGTTCTCATACTTGGAGAGGAGGCTCCAGAGAGACCTCTGACTAAAGGAGGAAGGACATGAAGACTTGTCGAGGGCCTCCTGTGTGTCACGCACTGTTAGGTGTTTTCACTTACTCATCTGACAAGTAATTTTATTTGGTTGTAATGTCACAGTGACATTTCTTCCAGATTGTGCTAGAAAACTACAATATTCCACAATATAGACAATTATCCTCATTTCCTATTAACTCTCTTAGCATACCGCCCTGATGTCATCCTTTCTCATTCCCCTAGCATAAATTCTTTGCTAAAATGGTGCAATTTGGTTCACGATGAGGTTGTTGGTTCACGATGAGGGCTGTTGGTACCAGGGTGCTTAACTTTTAGATCTCTGTAACTCCTCACTTGGGAAAGTGCTATAGATGATCAGAAAGCAAATGTAAAGATGGTATTAATATTTTTACCTCTTGGAACTTTGCATATCCATTCGCGTTTGGAACCACAGTGTGAGGGCAGCAATGTTTTATTTGCCTTGTAAACAGCACAATTTCTTGCATCTTCTCCAAAATAAGCATTGTCTAAAAATGAAGAGATAACCTGCAGCAGATGAAGTTCATTATTCCTTAATGATGGTCCCCCACAAAACGTTTCAAAAGATCAAAAAAGGCACCTCTGTAAATAATCACAATAGACTTCTGGAAAAAGCTTCAGAAATGTCTGGATATGATTCCAGTTAAAGGTTGTTCCACATCTGTGAAGAGCAAGCTAATCAGACATTGGCATTTTTTTCTTAAAGGTGTTTTTTTTTTTTTTAAGAGGCACGCTCCTCCTTTCTCCAGAAGGAACCAATCAGATGCAAGCTTCCTTCTGAACTTGCACTGTTTTCTCACTGGCAAAATTAGGCTAGCCCTGGGATCCTGGGTAAACTTCTGAGAGGCTCAGAGATCTGTCAGATTTGGGTCTCACCTTTGATGTAGATTCTTTTAATATACACTAAACTTTTAGTCTCTAATCATTAAATTCTAAGTCATCACTAGCTTTAATCAGGAAACTATCCAACGCTTTCCGTGAATAATCACATATCAGGAGTATGAAATAGTCAGCCTTCTCAGCGATTTAATGCCTACTTGACAGAAGAGTGTATGGACTACAAGTAAAATCGGGGTAAAAATTTTGAAAAAAGAAGATGTTTTGAAACCATTTGTACTCCTCAAACATGTGCAACAATTCATCTATGTAAATATATATAAACTTAGATTCAGAGAATGCCGTGAGTGTGAATATTTATTTTCTCCAGTGGGGAGCGGTGAGGAACTCAGTCCACTACTTCATGGCTTTATCTCATTTATTTGAAACCAAATTGTGTATTCCTTTCCTATTACTAACGAGTTTGTTTTACTAAAATAAAATGAAGTATTCCCAACCACTACATACCACATTTCATCTTGCAAGTGCCATACTGACGTTAGCCACCCAATGGTACCATGTGGCGGCTGCCATTTACGGGGCAGCTGGACCCTACTGGGCCCCTTCCGCTTTCTGGACCTCAGTTTCCTCATCAGCAAAATAGGTGGGGCTGGGTGATCTCTAAGATCTCTTTGCACTCTCTGGTTCTGATGCCCTTTTCCCAGGAGCAGTACTGGGGTGGAAACATTTTTTTTTAACTAGTGTACCCTTATTATTTTTGTTGCCACTATAAGCATATAGCATTTCCACAAATCCCTTCCTTGCCACCAATTTGAACACCATCTCTGTAGTGGGCCTAGAGGTCCATTTTCTCTGTTGATCTTTACTATTTCAAAATTTGGCTGCTAATATTTTACCAAGTAGGAGACATTGTGGCAGCGTGGCTTTGAAAGCAGAATGCCTGTGTACAAATCCTGCCTCTCTTATCTAGTATTTTAGGCAAACTACCAATCACTCTAACACCCACTGCACTGGGTCACCGTCAGGATGGAAGGAGATTGTGCAGGAGGGCACTCAGCTTTGTCCCTGGAACACGATCAAGGCTCGATGGGCAGGAGCTGCTTTAAACGCTCACTGCAGGCTGTTGCTGGCCACCCCAGTTCACAGATCAAACTGAGTAACTGGATTTTGCAAGTGCCCTCAGATGGAGCTCTTTTCAATCTGGGATACTGCTTCTGTTTTTTCCCTACCATCTTGAGGAAAATGTGAGAATTCCTCATTGCACCTGAAAGAAAATTTAATCGTGAGTTCCCTCTTTCCTTCACAGAGATTTTTACAAGGATGAGGCTAAAGGAAAAGCAAGTCTTTTTTTCCTTCTGAATAACTTGTTCCGGCTGAGAAGGAGGTGATATTTCTAAGGCTGCCATTTCTGTCCTTTTAGAGTGAGATAAACCGAAAATGGTTCTTTTCATTGTGACACAACCAGGGTCCCACAGTCACACAGTCAGGTGCTGTGCAGGAGAGGGAGGGCGGGGAAAGGAAGGCTCGCAGTATTTCAAAGAATAGTTGCTTCTCTGCTGGACACTCTTCCCCTGGGAGATGGTTTGGGGATTTTGGGGATTTTTGATTCTTTTTCAGGATGAGATCCTATAGCTGGCCTCTGAACTCCCTGCCAGTAAAGGCTTCCCAGGACCTGGCCAAAATAACTCCTCTGGTACCAAGGGCTGGTGCAGTTTTTGATTTGGGTCTGAGGCATGGGAAATATGGTCATTATTTCCAGGTTCTCTTGGTTGGTTTACCAAGTGGTTCCAGGGCCATCTGTTTTGAATTCATTTTCTTTTCTCTACTTTGGAATGACTTACAGGAGTTCCATCAGACCACTCCCAAGAGCCAGCATTCAGCGGGTTTCTTTTATTGAATCCAATCCAGAACTGCCTTTCTTCTGTCCTATGAAGAGAGGAAACAAAAACTTGGCCCTTCCCATTGAATTCACAACATTATGTAAAAGTTCAAGAAATATTTTCAGGTCTTTATGTGTGCAGGAAACAGCTGATACTCCTGGCAGAACTGATCAAGTCAACAAAGATTTACTGAACATTTCCTGTATGCAAAGGCTGAGCTCTGAGATGAGCTGCGAGAAGAAGTCGCCTCACTTCCTATTCTCTTGGTTTGTGTGGTGTGCTCATCGGTGACGTGCTGTCGGGGGGAAAGTCAGCCTATATGGAGAACATGGCTTCTCATGTTCATTAGGATTGGCAATGCCTTTCAATTAGGACAGGAACAGAAAACAGCTAGTTGGTAAGAAATTTTGGAACATCTTTTCCCTAGAGGTCTTTTTACTATTTTACTATTTATTTACTACTTTTCTATATTATTTGTCCCACTTTACTATGCTTTGATTTATTGCTCTTTATTATTACTCTGAAGGGTAATCACCATCACCCCCATTTAATAAAAGGTACGAGGCAAATTTAGTTTTTTTTTCTGATCCCAGTGTAAATAATTCCATAGTGAATCAGTGTGATTAACTTCAGCAGTCGCCACCGGGTTAGACTTGGCAAGAAGCCCCACAGAGAACCACCTTCCCTCCTATTCAGTGGAGGACAAATACGTCAAACCACAGAGTCCTCAATAAATCAAGCAATAAAGTCTAATTGTACAGCCAACCATCTCACTAAGATAATTTTCTGAGAATAATTTTGAAGAATTAAAGATTTAAAAGATTCAGAAGACATGACAGATGCTTTATTTTCCTTAGTGCAGAGAAGCACACCTATTCTAAAGCATCAGATATTTGAGCTACCCTGCCAGAACGATACAAATGAAAGTAAACTGGGACTTAGAAAATCCGAGTGATCACTGGGGCCCAGTGGGTCACTGCCATGATTACAACGTACATTTAAGGTGGTGGGAAGGTGAGAACGCTGTCTTAAGGTTAAGCCAGGCATATTAATCTCTATGACTTTGGCTGGAAATCCACGTTACCCTCCCTGCATCGAGAACTTTTCATTCCTTTCCTCCCTGAATTCAGAGTTTGACATTCTTCCTGCTATATACCAGCTCCTAGAAGATGAACTGGTATTTATTTTTTCTCTGTCAACTTCCTAAAATTGTATACTTTTTAATAAATAAGTATAATAAATAATAAAATAGAAATAGAAAAGCAGTGCCATAGGAAGGAGAAGAAGCATATATACCAACAATGATAACTGGTTTATTTGCTATAATTAAGCATCAAATTTGGCTAAAATCCCTGACAGTCGGGACAAAAAGTAAAACGTACATTATATAGCTTTCAAGATTAGGTGCTGAAGATCAATAATTTGAAAGATGCTTGGCACTAAATGCTACAAGAGATTCCAAGTGTGAGAACTTATAGAAATAGAAATGATATAATAATATTTGATCTTACAGCAGTGGAAGCAGTTTGCATGTGGTTGATTTGTATAGTGAACTACTCTATACGCAAGTATGTGGGTTAAGTTTTGCAAGGGGCTGAAGTCATGAAGCAAAGTTACAACTTAGAACAAGGGAGACCATCGCATATCCCTTGGATCTGTGGCCCCACACAAACTAACAGTCCAATTAGCCAGGAAGCTTCTTGAACTTTTCTTCAGCCTCAGAGACTCTGACTCAGCAGCTCTGGTGTGAGACCAGTGGTCTCTGTTTTAAAAGTTGTTCCAAGTGAATGATAATCAACCAGGTTTGAGAGCCATGGTCTCAGGTGAGCATTTCCTGCAGGGACCAGTAGTTCCATGGGATGTTGATAAATGTTCTTGAAAAAAGAGTTTTGGGGACAAAGAAGGTGCTTCCTTCTAGAAGACTTTATAATGTTAATGTATATGGCAAATTTCCAAGATTATGCCTCATTTCGCAAACATATTTGATTACAAAATTCCACTTTCCCCCCTAGAGTAATCCATGAGACACACATTGGGAGATGCTGTCAAAGACTCCCACCCTTAAGGTCATTTTTATAGATGCTGGAGATAAATAATTTGGTAGATGTCACATATTAACCTTCTTATGGGAGTGTCCTAAAGGAAACTTATTTGGAAAGCCAGGATTTTCCTCAAAAAATAGTTCTGGATTTTCTCTGAGATTCAGTAAGTGCTTCCTTGAGACTCCAGATTAGCAGAGCTTGGAGCAGAGTATTCGGTGATATATTTGTTTTTGTTAATCACTGTGCGGAGCCGTGGAGGCACCCCTCCCTTAGACTACAACATCCTCGGGGGCAGGATTTTGTCCGTCATGCCTGTCAGATTCTCCAGCCAGCTATGCACATAACAGTGCCCCTTCCATGGAAGATATTCCCAAAATGTATGCTAACTGACAAGAAAGTTCTAGAGAAAAAGGCCAAGGGGTGCAAAGACTCACTAAGAGAGAACATGAGGGCTGTCTTACAATATCTGAAAATAGAGTAGACTTGATCCATATCGCTCTGGCTTACTAGACAGTTGATCTTTGAAACCAGCCCCCAACAATGGCGTGGGCTTTCTGCTAAGCGGGGAGCACTACAAAACTGAAAAGAACTATGCAAACAGTAGATGACCATGGAAATGTGGTGGAAGGAATTCCTGTATTGGGTGGGAGGTAGCATAGGACCTTTTATGCTTCTTCAAATTTAAATTTTATTGCTTTTCTAGCTCCATGTAATTCAAGATGCTGTCAACTTGCAAGATGGATTCAGATAAGTGAATGCCTGTTTCCTCAAATGTAAAATTAGGAGGTTGGATTGGAATTTAAAAAAAAAAATCAGTGGGACTTTTTTATTTTTAAACAAAATCTTACATAGACTCCTATTATATACAAACTAACTAGAAGTAGAGCTAGTTGGAGCTGCTCTGCTGAGTCAGTGAGCAAGGAACCAGGAGCTCTGCCCACTTGGCCCTCTCCTGCCGTTGGGGTTCCAGGACTCTCAGCATCCAGACAACACTTTGAAAACCACTGAGCTAGATAATTTCTAAGTTCGGCAGAAAAGCTCTAAAATTCTGATTTGAGGCACACAGAAAAGATTTCACGTATCAAAGCAATCATCACTTTGTTCTTTGTTTTATGGAATAAGAACTTAGTGCAATATAAATACAAAACTGTATGTATCTATTTTTCTTTCCCAGCTAGTGTCTATTTGGTTTTAGGCTTAAGACAAATACTTGAGACTGTAAACAAATATTTGAGATACTCATCCTTCAGAAACCATTACCGGGAGATAGACTATTTGACTGCAATTTTTCAAAATTAACAAGTATTTACCGATTAAATTTTGAATATAAAAGCTCATTCACAAAATTCTCTTCCTCAATATGGGCAAAGCTTGCAAGATGAGCTCCAAATTCTTCGCAAAATGCTTCAGCTTCTCTCCACGTTCTTTTCATCAGGACTTTTTCACTATGAAATACCTGTAAAGTAAAAGAAAACGAAAGGTTGACAATGTCATGGATAAGGTGAGGCTGTTTAATTCTAGACAAGAAAATAACATTAATATCATTGTTGTCACTATTTTATACTAAAAGCTTGACCCGGTAGGGAGAAATAACATTTACTGAACTAGAATGTGTCTAGTTGTCATAAAACTGTTATCTCATTTTACTCTCACAACAAATTCATGAGGAGGATGTGATAAGCTCAGTTTTATAAACGAGCTCCTTGAGGACTTTTGTTTCCCCTAAATTTCCTGTGACTGGCATAAACTTGTCCTTTAATAAATGTTTGTCAAAAGATGATGAGAGTCAGGCTAACAGAGGTTATAAATTTGAGGTCACACAACCACAAACTGGCAGAGCTAAGATTAGACCCAGTACTCCTTGCTTCCAGGGTCCATGAATTTCCATTCCACCAGATTCCTTCAGACAAATTAGAATTGGCTGAATGATCATGAGTCTGGCTGACCCGTGGCAAGACACGAGAAATGAGCCTTGGGACCTGGGGCAGGGATATTTCTAGGGTCTTTGGGTCTTAGCTGTGCTCAGCTTCTCTGCTGTTTCTCAGTTGTCCTCACAGTAGCAGGAAGAAGTCAGTCAAATGCACCGTCTGCTTTTGACTTTATTTAAGATCAAGGAGGAGGGACTGAAGACCCAGACCTCCAGATGCTGGGCCTCTGGACCCTCCCCATTTGTAACTGCCTGGCACTACACCTGAGTCTCTGATGCCAGGCAGGCACCCTGAGGCCAGGCTTCACCAGCCTCTGATTGGCAGAGACCAGAATGAATAGCTTTCCCAGTCCTGTGAACCACAGCACAGCCTTTCCATCTTTTAAATTATAGGTCAAAACTTGCTGCCTCTGGGAACCTTTTCTCGAATCACTTTAAATTCATAAATCCCGCCGCCATGCCCATCAAACACACCATTTGTTGACATAGGGTGATATATAGTAGAAGAAGCATTGGACCAGGAGTCTCAAGACCAGGGATTTATTCCAATTCTGTCAATAAATAATTGTGATCCTGGACAAATCACTTCTTCTCGCTGCCTCAGTTTACTCATTTCTAAGGTTTAAGTTATTGCTCTGTGAGGTCACTTCTGGGCCTATTATTCCATGAATTTAATGTAGGATTTTACATGCGTACATTGAAATTGAGTGCATTCACAGGTGTTTCACGCCATCTAGGAAACTGCAATATCTCTAGAGATAGAGGCTGTCTCCATTCTTCTCGGCATATACCCACGTGCCAAAGAATAACTTTCTCCCAGGCTTTTGGAACTCTCTATTTGTAAAATGAACCAAACACAAAACCACCAAACAAAAGCATCATATTTCAAATACTGTATTTCTGACAAGAAAGTTGTAGGTACTGATTTAAATGTAGGATCTAAAGCTGCTTTGAGAAAAAGACATTTCTTCACACAAATATATACACACACACACACATATATATCAACTGCCTGTATTAGTTTGTTTGATCTTCAGGTGTCTGGCAAGCTGCAAAAGCTGTCTTTAATAGCGGAATGGTATTATTCCACAATAAGAACTTTATTCATTTGCTTACAAATGTCACAGAATTGTACCATTTCAACACCCAATGAGTGTCTGCCTTGTTTATTTGGTATAGGCAATAAGAAAAATATTGACTGGGGCCTTGACATCAGTCCTCATAAGAGGACCTTCAACGTCAGCAAGGATATGTCAATCTTTTTCTTTCTTTGTAGAGAAGGATTCCCACTAAGCTAACATTTGTAGCCAATATTCCTCTTTTTTTCCCTCGCCCAAACCTCCCAGTGCATGGTTGTATATCCTAGCTGTAAGTTCTTCTAGCTCTTCTATGTGAGCCCCTGCCACAGCATGGCAACTGACAGACAAGTGGTGTGGTTCCACGACCAGGAAAAGAACTGGGCCACTGAAGCGGTGAGAGCGCCAAACTTGAACCACTAGACCATCAGGTCTGGCTTTGTCAATCTTTTGACTTGAAAATTATTTTGGAGTATAACTGAAAGGATAGAGACAGTCAACAAATATTAATTAAGTACCTGTTGTGTGCTAGGCACTGTTCTGGAATAAAGGAATTTGGGATACATGGACAAAATTGAAATAATGTTGGTCCCCTTGAGAATGCCCATGTAACTTTGGCATCACCTTGAAGCAACTGGCCAGGCCAGGCTCTGACTCCCAGTCCAAAGAGCAGGGGTGAAAGGGCCATCTCTCTTCATGTTCAGTTTTCTCCCGATTTTCCACTGGTTGCTTGCACAGGGACATTGCCTTAAAGTGTTTACAGTCCTTCACTTCCCAGCGACCAGGTGGACTCCTGCCTCGCATGGCAACGCAGCCACCACTGTAGCCTAAAAGTGGCAAACAACAGAGTTTAATACTAGATGACTAGAAAATTTTGTGCTCAGAAGACAGCTCTTTACAGTGTTGAATAATTGACATCTCATAATGGAGCACCCAGACAAGAATAAAAAAGATGAAAAAGGATGCTTTATTGACATGATTATCTCCTTTTTCTTCTCTCTGGAGAAAAGAATAGAAGATGGAAAAGTGAGAGAAGAGAGACTGTGAAGCGTGAAATTTGGGCATTTTGAGCTCAGACAGAAAATGATGGGAAACTAGGAGCTGTTCCAACTTGCGACTGAAATATCCTCCATATCTCATCAAACACCAACATCCCTCTATTTTGAAATATTGAGCTTGTTCATTGTGCAGAGAAACATTTAACTCACCATTTATTGAGCACCCACTCTATATAGTGTGCTTGGAAACGCCATTGTGAAAAATCAACAATGAAAAATGCATAGTGCTCATCCTCTGAGAGATAGATTCAACAGGGAAAACACATAAATGATGGATTCAAGGCAGACATCAAGGTACACAATCAAATGTAAACCATGGGAGAGTGGAGAGAATAAGATAAATTCTAATTGGAGTGAAACTCTGAGGGCAGGAATGGGGCAGACAACAAGGAGAAAGGAAAGACCATATAATTATGAACAAAACTCCATTTTATCCTTTCGTGTATATTTGAACATTTTGGAAAATGAAACGTATTTTCCACAGAACAATTTCTCAGTTGAGTTAAGATTCTCAAATTTGTCATCAAATCTATACAACTCATAAGACACCTAAAAACAACACACTTCACATTTCAGTGACTAGTAGAAAACAATCCCATTCCAAAAATAGAATAAAAATTGAGTAACAATGGACTCCTTTTTTCTTGAATCCAGAGCAACCATTCAATTAACTAAATCAACATTCAACAAGAACAACAACAAAATTGTGTATCTGCATCTACATACCAGGCTAGGCTGCATATTAGCTGCTAGAGACAGGAGAACAAAACAAAACAAACAAACAAAACCCAATTCTTAGTTTAGTGTCAGGCACAGACATAAATGATTAATTGCAATAAACATAATGTGTGAAGAGCTATAGTAAAGACGTGTTCAAATTTCGGTGGGGAGACTTTAGAAGGAGTGTTGGAGTTTGCCTCAGGATGTCGGTAAAGGATTTGCAGGAAGTGACATTTGAGCTGAATTTTGGAGGATGAAAAGAAGAAAAAGAGTTTCCAAAGGGTGCTTGTAAAGATGCAAGCAATTATAGATGGAGTATCTGAAGAATTGTGATGATTCTGAACCTAAAGGCCCTTTTAAAAATGTAGTGACTGTGTACTAGATGTTTGTCTTACTTAATTTCCCTTCACAAGTAACGGCTTCATTTTTTTTAGATACAAGGTTATCCTTGTCTGCCATATTTTGGTTTTTTTATGCTCACGGAAAGATGAAAGAGAGAGAAAATGAGGAGTAAGGCTGAGATGAAAAAAGACAAAGACATACAAAGAGCCTTTCTCAAAGGACTGGAAGAGTTTGTGAAAGAGGAGAAAGAATAAGGAACTAAAGAATGAGTGCTGTGTCTCCAACAATCCTGGGTGCACACCCTGTGCTAGTTACTGGGCATCATGGCCATCCCCAAGAAGCTCACAGTCCTGTGTGTGTACATGCTGATGCATCAAAGAGACCCGCAAAGGTGAAAATGACAAGTCATAAATAAGAAAACATGATTAGCATGACTTATAGATGAAAAGGAAGTCAAGAGAGAGTTGATCCATACAAAGGCTGTCGGTCAGCTCCATTGGCCAAAAGAGCTAGTTAATGTTAAACATGAATGATTGGGGGCCAGGCCAGGGGGAGAGATTATAGTATGCAAATGCAACCTGCCATGAATGGACCTTTGCAGTCCTACTGAGTGTAATTTTGGAATATAGCTCAGAATTCGCTGAGTCATGAACAGTAGAGGAGATGCTGCATGCTCTGTGCAATGAGAATCTAATGAAATTGAATTGTGGAAATCCACATGGAAGCTCAACATGTAATATACTAATGGAGTTGCTCTAGTTGAAAGAGGAGGGAAAAATTGCACTCCCACCTGATTCCTCCATCCTTCCCTTCCAGCAGCCTTTGACTTGGAGACTGAAGTCTGAGGTTCTAGTCCTACCTCAAATATTTAGTAATTTGAAACTCTAGCAGGTTAATTAATCACAAAAAACCTTGTCTAAAGTATAGGGATAATAATTCCTTTTTTTTGTCTTGGGTTTTCAAGAAGATCAAATGAAATAATGTATTAAAAGTCACCCTGAAAGTATAAAAGGCTAAAACCACTCCTAATATGTTGCTAACATTCTTATTTTGACTGTTTTGATTACAAAAGCTGAGATTTTGTGGCAGGCATTCTGCCTGCATGTTCAAAGAATTTTTAAAAAGCTTGAATCAGCGAGTTGAAGATGTAATATACTTTTTTGTTGGTCTTGCATTCTGTCTTACTTTCCCACATTAGACAATGATTAAATAACTTCAGTTTTAGACACTATAGATAGCCAACTCATCTTCATTAGTGAAGAAGGAGATGTTTGCGAACTTCCATGAAGATGAAAAGTGCTGTAGGAGTGCTATTGGTATTCTCAAGTGGTCAACTTAATGGAACATTTGACCCAAATTTTAGAGTCTCAGCCCCAAAGAAGTAGTAAAGGGGTGTAATAAAGGGAGACTGGGCTAAGGAGATATAAACTGAATTTATACTCCTACATTGTGGGGATGCTTGCAAAGCCAAATAGTAAGGGTAGGGTGTGGGGAAGAGTGGAGGTGGTTTTTCTCCTAGAGAAGTTGTTCTCAAATTCCATAACGCATTTCCCACTGGAGAAGAAAAACTATCATCCTGTTCCTAAGCAGTGAATCTCACATTTAAACGGATTCTCTTTACCTTCCCTACCCTCCCTCTACCTGCCTTCACTCTCTCCCTCAAACATGAATGGGAAAACTTTCGGTTAATTAAGAAATTCAATTCACTATACTAGCCTTTTGTATTTGGCAAAGCTATCTAACCATATAAATTGAACTGAGCTAGGAAAGCCGCCATCTTTCGACTCTCTGGCCGAATACCTGAAAACAAACAAACAAAACCTATTTGTGACCTCAGGGCAGGAGGGAATCGTAGCAGGACCTTAAGAGCCTCTAGACAATTACTTTACTTGAGTCTGTCTTGCTATTTTCCCATTCTCTCCAACAACCGTTTCAGATCCTTGCCTCTCAAGTTCTCTACCCTATAGACTTTCCTTCTCTTCTTCTCCATGGAGAAAAGTGCAGCCACTGGGGAAGGGAAGGTGAGCTTTCAGGGAACGCTGCGTACCTGCCCCATGTTGCCTTATGCATTTATATGGTCTTTTCCCTATTTAACTTCAAAAACTCCTTGAGGTGGATATTAGTTATCTAGAGTTTGCTAATGGAAAACCTGGGGCACAGAGGTTTAGTAACTTGACTAAGACCACATAGTTAGTGAGGGTTTGATCCTGAATTTTAAACCAGATTTAACTGAGTCTACCATGAGACAGTGTCAAGGTGGAGAGTAGGTGGGTGTTCAATACATAGCTGTTGAATGAACGATTGAATCTTCCCCTCGAGTTACGCTCCTCCATTTCCGTGGAGCTCCCTCTCAATCTTCTCTCATTCACATTTCTCTCCTCCATGTGACCACAGCATTTCCTTGAAGATCTACTGTCACATTTTTACCTTGTACGGCAGTTAATTATACATTATAAAAAGGTACGGAAATATCCAAAGAGTGTTCAGGAATGAGACTAAATTTGTCCTCATTTATATGGTGGTTCATTTCAGAACTCCAATGAGCCTTAAAATGGATCGGCCTATCAGCTGGCTGGACAGGATTCTCCTCACTATGTGTAGGGCACTTTCAAGAAAACAGATCTTAGGCATGGGCCTGGTGGTGTAGTGCTTAAGTTTGCACACTCTGCTTAGGCGGCCCCAGGTTTGCAGGTTTGAATCCTGGGTGTGGACCTAGCACCACTCCTCAAGCCACGCTATGGTGGCATCTCACATAAAATAGAGGAAGATTGCCAGAGATGTTAGCTCAGGGCCAGTGTTCCTCACAAAAAAAAAAAAAAAGAAAGAAAGAAAGAAAACAGATCTGACTTGCTCTACTGGGATCCCATTTTCCTTGTCACTGGCAGAGGATTTCCATTAACTTGGGACATCTGGGGTAGATGTGCTTTGCAGTCACCCCATATGAGAGAGACACCATTTCTACAGTGGAATCTAGATCTAGAAGCAAAACTTCGTCACAGAGCCTGAGTTATGGATGTGTACAAAAGAGCAAACTTAAAGTGTTTCTTTTTCTCTGTACAGACACCTATGAGACTCTAATATAACTTGGAAAAGCTTTTGTGGGTATCTTAACAAGAATGGACTCATCTATTTTTCATTTTTCTTTCACCACAGAGCAACCTCCATTCATACTGAATCTTTAATCTAAGTACAAAGTACATTTTAGTTTCTAATGCGTTAGCTTCCGCCTAAATGAGAAAGGCTCTATTTGTCATCTTTCCCTTTAATCAGTTGTGCTAGTTAGTATGATCAAAACTGTTCTTCCTGTTTTACCTGAATCGTCACTTCTCTTAAAATACCAAGTGCCAAAGTCTCTTTGTTGTTGTTTTGGTAAAAATAGCAGGAAATTATATCTTTCTAGAAATATCTCATCTATAAATGAAGAAACCTCCAATGAATCAATGGATCTAGGCATTGATCAGTAATGGTTGCTAACACTGCAAAAAGTGAGAAAATTGGACATTACTTGCCTCCAGAAAGCACACACAAAAACGTATGAAATGGTCTTTGCAAAAAAAATAAGAAACTCTGAATTGGATCGGGCCTCTGATTCTAAGTTTTTAAATATAAAAATATCAATTTTATGGAAAATGAAGAAGATAGAGTAATATATTAAATAACCTAAGGGGATACAATAAAAAAGTCCAGACTGTAGGAAATTCTACAGGACAAACAACTTATTTGCATCAACAAATAAAATTTTAAAAAAATGGCAGGGGACAAGAGGGAAACCAAGAGATTAAAACAGACGTTAGGAGATCTATCAATCAATTGCTATATGTGACCTTTTATGGATCCTGATTCAAACAAACTGTAAAATACATTATATAATATTTATGAGTCATTTAGAAATTTGAGCATTAAGTGAAGATTTTATGATGTGAAATTATAATTACTTTTAGTTGTGATAATTGTATACATGTTTTTTAAAAAGGAGTCTATGTTTCAGAGACAATACTGAAATGTTTGTGGATGAAACAATATGATGTCTGAGATTTGCTATGAAAAAATATGGGAAGTGGGGGGAGTGGGTGGGGTTATAGATGAAACAAGATTGACCATGAGTTGATAATTGATGACACTGGGTGATGGATATATGGTGGTTTGTTATACTATTTGGAGAACATAATACAAAGTCCAAAATAATGGCAGAACTATGATTCCACCACAGATTGAATATTTTTTTTTTTTTAAAGATTTTTTTTTATTTTTTCCTTTTTCTCCCCAAAGCCCCCCGGTACATAGTTGTGTATTCTTCGTTGTGGGTTCCTCTAGTTGTGGCATGTGGGACGCTGCCTCAGCGTGGTCTGACGAGCAGTGCCATGTCCGCGCCTAGGATTCGAACCGACGAAACACTGGGCCGCCTGCAGCGGAGCGCGCGAACTTAACCACTCGGCCACGGGGCCAGCCCCCACAGATTGAATATTTTGATGATATGACATAAGGACAGAGTCTTAGCTGAGTTTATAAAAAGCTGCAGGCTTCCTGTTCAGTGGTCAATTTATAGAGTCAGTCTGGGCTGGATTAAGATTCTGACATGGGGACCAAGCTAATGGATTCTTTTGCGACAGGCATGAAAAAAATGTGATTTAGGATGGTGTTTCTGAAAACTGCAATTTAAAAGAAAAAAGGAAACAGGGGTTTTTATATTGCTATTTTCTTCGGGAAAAGATTTACATTTTCATCTTATTCAGAGACAATTTACTCAATGTCAATCAGCACGAGCAGCCAAACTGAGCACCACGATATTATTTTTGCTTCAGGGAAAAGAGTAAAAGAGTAGTGCCACTCAAATAAATTATAGCAGAAACTTATAAATGACAAGGAGCTCTGTTTCAATTCCAGATTTTAGACATCCAAATATGCCCCAAGGAAGGCAACATTAAAAACCAAGAATTTTGTCTACTCGAAATGTATTAATTTATTTTGATAGAAACAGACATTCCTAAGAAAATTCCAAAGTATATTAGAAATGATACCTGAGCTTTTTTCAGTAATAGTGTGACACAGATCTTTACACTCATTGAATTTTAATAATATTCATAGATTTGTTGAATGAGAAGGTTGTTTATTGAATGAATGTGATGTTTCTTGTTTACCTTTGCAAAGTCAGCAGTTTCTATACAAATATCCTAAACCAGTGATTATACACACAAAACTAATTTATCTTAACTTCACCTTGCATGCATCTTTAAAAAGAACAGTTTTTAGAAAAGATATAAACTATATATTTTAGAACATTGTTAGGTTCACAGCAAAATTGAGCAGAAAGTACAGACTTTTAGTTTGCAATTTTCCATATGATACCGAACTATTTTCATATGCTTACTTGCCATCTATATATCTTCTTTGTTTAAGGTCTTTTGGCCATTTTTAAATTGGGTTCTTCATTTCTTATTGTTGAGTTTAAGAGTTCTTTGTATATTTTGGATAACAGTCCTTTATCAGACGTGGTTTTGGCAAATATTTTCCCCCAGTCTGTGGCTTACCCTCTCATTCTCTTGACACTGTCTTTCTCAGAGCAGAAGTTTTTAGTTTTAATGAAGTCTAGCTCATCAGCTATTTCTTTCATGGCTTGTGCCTTTGGTGTTGTACCTAAAAAGTCATCACAATACCCAAGGTCCTATAGGTTTTCTATCATGTTATCATCTAGGAGGGTTATAGCTTTGCATTTTACATTTAGGATTAATTTCGTGAAGGGTGTAAGGTCTGTGTCTAGATTCTTTTTTTTTTTGGTATGTGGATGTCCAGCGTCTAAGCACCATTTGTCAAAGAAAACTATCTTTTTTCCATTGTATTGCCTCCTTTGCTCCTTTGTCAAAGATCAGTTGACGATTTTTATGTCAGCCTTCTTCTGGGTTCTCTATTCTGTTTTATTTATTTATTAGTCCTTTTTTTTTTCTTGCCAATACCACACTGACTTGATTACTGTAGCTTTATAGCATGTCTTTAAGTCAGGTAGAGTCAGTCCATTGACTTTATTCTTCTCCTTTAATACTGAAATGGCTTTTCTGGGTCTTTTGCCTCTTCATATAAACTTTAGAATCAGGTCATCAATATCCACAAAATAACTTGCTGGGATTTTGATTGGGAAAGTGTTGACTCTATAGGTCAATTTGTAAAGAACTGACTTCTTGACAATATTGAGTATTCCTATCCATGAACATGGAATATCTCTCCATTTATTTAGTTCTTCTCTGATTTCTTTCATTAAAGTTTGTAGTTTTTCTCATATAGATCTTGTACATACTTTGCTAGATTTATACATAAGTATTTTATTTTTGAGGGTGCTAATGTAAATGGCAATGTGTTTTTAATTTTACATTCCACTTGCTCATTGCTGGTATATAGGAAAGTGATTAACTTTTGTATATTAATCTTGGATCCTGCTATCTTGTTATAATTGCTTATGAGTTCCAGGAATTTTTTTATTGATTCTTTCATGTTTTCTACATAGACAATCATGTCATCTGTGAACAAAGTTTTATGTCTTTCTTCCCGATCTATATACATTTTATTTGCTTTTCTTGTCCTACTGCATTAGCTAGGACTTCTAGTATGATGTTTAAAAGAAATGTTGATAGGGGACATCCTTGCATTGTTGCTGATTTTAGTGAGAAAACTTCTGGTTTCTCACACTTAAGTATGATATCTGTGGGTTTCCTCTAGATGCTCTTTAGCAAGTTGAGGAAGGTCCCTTCTATTCCTAGTTTGCTAACAGTTTTTAACATGAATGGGTATTGGATTTTGTCAAATGCTTTTTCTGCATCTATTGATATATTCATGTAATTTTTATTTTTTAGCCTGTTGATGTGATGGATTAATTGATTTTCAAATGTTGAATCAGCCTTGCACACTCAGGATAAATCCCACTTGGTCATGGTGTATAATCCTTTTTACACATTGTTGGATTCAATTTGTTAATATTTTATTGGAGATTTTTGCATCTATGTTCATGAGAGATATAGTTTTCTTTTCTTATAATGTCTTTGATTTTGGTATTAAGGGAATGCTGACCTTATAGAAAGAATTAGGAAGTATTCCCTCTGCTTCTATCTTCTGAAAGACATTATAGAGAATTGGTATAATTTCCTTGTTAAATGTTTGGTAGAATTCAACAATGAACCCACCCAGGTTTGCTGCTTTCTGGTTTGGAAGGTTATTAATTATTGATTCAATTTCTATAATAGATATAGGCCTATTTAGATAGTCTATTTCTTCTTGTGTGAGTTTTAGCAGATTGTGTCTTTGAAGGAATTGGTCCATTTCACCTAGGTTATCAAATTTGTGGGTATAGAGTTCTTCATAATATTCCTTTATTATCCTTTTAATGCCCATAATATCTGTAATGCTGTCTCTTCATTCATTTATGATATTAGTACTCTGTGTCTTCTCTCTTTTTTCTTATGAGCCTGGCTAGAGGCATACTAATGTCATTGATCTTTTCAAAGATATTTTCTTTGGTTTCATTGATTTTCTTTATTGATTTCCTGCTTTCAATTTCATTGATTTCTGCTCTAATTCTTATTTCTTTTCTTCTGCTTACTTTGGATTTAACTTGCACCTTTTTTTCCTAGCTTCCTATGATGGAAGCTTAGATTATGATTTTAGATAGTGCTTATTTTCTAATATGTGCCTTCAGTGCTATAAATTTCCCTCTAAGCACTGCTTTCTCTGCACGTCATGAATTTTGATAAGCTGTATTTTCAGATTTTCAATTAGTTTAAAATATTTAAAAATTTCTCTCAAGAGTTCTTCTTTTACCTATGTGTTATTTAGAAGTGTATTGTTTAATCTCCAAGTATTTTGGGATTTTCCAGCTGTCTTTCTGTTATTGACCTCTAGTTGAATTCCACTGTGGTCTGAGAGCAGACACTGTATGATTTCTATTTGTTTAAATTTGCTAAGGTGCATTTTGTGACCCAGAATGTGGTCTCTCTCAGTTAATGTTCCATATGAGTTCGAGAAGAATGTGTAATCTACTATTGTTGGATTAAATGTTAATTATATCCAGTTGATTGATGGTGCTGTTGTGTTCAACTTTGTCCTTACTGATTCAGAAATGCATCTGCCCATTTCTGATAGAGGGATGTTAAAAGTCTCCAACTATAATAGTAGATTCATGTATTTCTCCTTGCAGAGAAGATTGCAGAGAAGAGGAAGATTGGCACAGATGTTAGCTCAGGGACAATCTTCCTCACCAAAAAAAAAAAGACCAGCCATATGTCACCGCCTGAGAACCTGTGGTAATCATTTTAGTTGATTGAGGCATTAAGAAAACATTAAGGAAGAATCAAAGGAGATGGATCAAGGTGTGAAAGGAATTTGGGGCAAAGAAAACAAGAGGGAGAAGGGGTGTTACCGTCCCTTCTACTCACGGGGCTGATGTGCATTCCAGTGTGTGTACTGCACCGGCTCAGACTTCTGCCTTGCTGTCTTCCAAGTGTATTCTCCTGTGTCATTTTGGTCTTGAAGAGCTATCCAAAAATAACTGTTCTTCGTTTTTACCACACTACTGATCAAACTGGTAATAAAAGCCTGTTCAAACCTTAAAAAGGGAAAAAGGAAATGGTTATAGTAAGTTTCTGGGCAATAAAAAAATGTCATTAAAACATAATGAGGTGCACAGAATGGCACCAGAGTAAGCATTTCTCATGAATGCTTTAGAACCTGGCACAGAAAACTACCCAAAGACCCTAAACATTACTAATAAATGCCAAATATCAGTGCAATTCCCAGAAATACATGAGTGAAGAGAAATTGACTCTTACAGACAAGGCTTAATTCTTTCAAGGAATAGAGTCCAGCTCCAGTTTCAAAGTGTAGGTGGTAAAGTCCGAAAAGCTAGCTAAAATGTATTTCTTGGCCCAACATGTGCCCCATTTTGTAATTAGGCCACACAGCACACACCATGCCATAATATGCGTGTGATGGGGAGTTGGCAGGGAGGAGGAGAAGGGATATTATGCTTTTCTGAATGAGCATCTGCCAACATGGAGTTCACATGCACCTACCCTCCACACTTGCCTGGTGAGAATGGAAGAGAGATTGGAGTAACAATTTTATGTTTCCCAAATCAGTTCACAGGCACATGGAGTCCTTGGCTTATTCAAATGTGTTCAGATGTGCATATTCACTGAAGATAAATTTAAAACTCTAGGAACTAATCCAAGGAAGTAAACCCACTAATATTTTCCCCAAACAGCTGAATGAATTAGTGTTCATTGACTGGTGGCAGTGCTCCCTTCCCGACATAGATACATCAAAAGCAGAATCTAGAAAACTTGTATATAAGCTTCTACATGAATACCTAATAGATAGACGTGAGTATGAACATTTAACCAGCATTGAAAATTTAAGCTAAGTTGAAAACTATCTTGAAAAATTTATTTTCAATGCATATAAAGTTTTGGAGAGACACATTTCAAACAGTGGTGACTTTTGGCCAGACCTGTGGAGTCAATGAGAAAGGAAAGCCCTGATGAAATTACCCAGGAAACCCTAAGGAGAAAGCAAATTAGACTTTTTCATTCAATTTTGGATTTTTTTATCACCATGCATCCTTAACTTGCTAATGGACGCAAAAGCAATGGGCATCATCCAAAAATAGAGGAATCTCAAAGGAAACGGGAGAAAAAGAGAAGAGAACACAAAGAAGAAATGTTTTTAACAGCCTTATGAGCATCACTAGTAACATTTAGTGATGCGAGGCATCCATGATATTCAACTTTGCAGAACAAATGGATGTTCATCAGGCTTTGGTAAATACTTTCTGCAGATAACGCTATTAATAACCTAAATTACACACATTTGAAATTAGAAAAGCTCTTTTTTAACCAGATTGCCGTGGCAGAACCTTATGTAAATGTGCTTCAAAAGGAGGGTATATAAAACTAAATACCATCTAGATGCTGTTGTAATTTTCCTTATACTTCCATTGGTTCATGTTCTCATAAGATAGGATCTACTTTTCCTTCTCCCCTCTGAGGCAGAGTGGCATCATTATCATGACCAGCTGGTGCCTGAAACTGCTGTGCTAGGGGCCAGCAAGGCCTTTTAAACCTTACCACGGAGGATATGGCCAGGACCACTGCTCACTGTGCTGGTTCTTCCATTACCGTGTACGATGGCATTTATCTGATAATGGAGAGAAACAGCATTTTCCGTGAACTTGGCCTCTGGTATCATTATTCAGGATAACATTTTGCTTTTGTCCCCTGCTGGTTTTAGATTTACTTAATTCACTCTGATTTGCTATTTTATCACCATTTATCACTGTTTAAAACAATAGAAACCTTCTGCTTTTTGAATCGGGAAGTACGTCTTCTAAGTAGTTGCATATAATACTTGTACATTAAATCCTAAAACCTTCAAATCAAAACAGGACTCCAGTTTTCTTGGTCCAGTTTAGAAGATGGCATTGTTAATAAAGAAATTCGGCAAATTTGTCTTTCTTCTAAGCCATTTATTCTAAGAAAGTAACTCTGGATAACAGTATGCCATCTCTTGAGTGTCTGTTTCCAACTGATAAAGAAACGAGAGCATTTTATATTCTTTACCACTCTCTATTTGGTTTCAAACACTAAAAGGGTTCTGAAAACTCTGGTTGGTTTACAGTAATAGAGCAGATGACCTTTTAAAGTCTTTTCTGGCCCTGTGTTTGAAAACTCTTCATTTGAGACTATTCCAGAGTTTAACAGTATCTGGCCTTTTTGTCTATTTTCACTGAGGTTGTTTAATTCAAATGTTGTTATGATTTAAGGAACAAAAAATAGCCATCTGTACATTTTTTTATATTATTGTTTGAACCAGGATAACATGTTATCTCTAAGGAATTCAGTAAAATAACAACTGTTTATTATTCTTTAGAAAAACAAATGATAAAAAATTTTGCTTGTGGGGATGGCCCTGTGGCGCAGCATTTAAGTGCGCACATTCCACTTCAGGGCCTGGGGTTCTCCGGTTTGGATCCCAGGTGTGGACATGGCACCGCTTGTCAGGCCATGCTGTGGTAGGCGTCCCACATGTAAAGTAGAGGAAGATGGGCACGGATGTTAGCTCAGGGCCAGTCTTCCTCAGCAAAAAGAGGAGGATTGGCAGCAGTTAGCTCAGGGCTAATCTTCTTCTTCTTCAAAAAAGTTTGCTTGTGTGTACCTACTAATAAGATCAATTTTTGCAGGGGAATAATTCTCAGAATCTGAAAGTAATTAAGTTTTCCAATCAACTCCTTAAAAAAGTTTAGAAAACCAATGTGCATTTTCAGTGTAAGTGAGGAAATTATATCTTGAACTTCCAACAGTTTGACAATAAATTGTTGCTCATGGGGCAAAGCACTAAATTTTAATTAAAAAAATGCAATTTGAAGACAGCGATACTATTTGGGGGCATATACTGACAAATTTTTTCATTTCAAAATAAATACTTTGCATTTCAAAACATACACACTTCAAAAGGAAGAATTTTATGCTTGAATCTCGAATTGAACACTATATTTACTCAGCAGTTTAGATAGTGACATATGTAGTTGAAAAAAAAATGTTTCTTTTTCAACATGAACAACACAGTACTTAGCAGATAGCAGTACTACAATCATGTGTTTGTATTACTTAAGAGATTGAAAAAAAGTAATGCATTGGAAGTAGCTTCGTAGAGAGCTATTTCAACAACAATAAAAATAGTAGCAGTTTTTGTATATAATGATCTGGTTAAGAGAGACTCAGCTATGAACTGAATAATTGCTATTGGATTTCTCCCAATAACACAATTGTTAACATTTTTGATGCCATTTTCAAATAACTGACTGTATTGCTGAACTAATATAAAAATGATAAATTTCTTTTCAATAAAGAATGGAAATAGAATATCAGTAGTTTTAAAATGGGAGACACATATCATGATCATTATTGCAAGACGTTTCTGATGGCATTCCTCAAGAAGTAGAAATGTGAAGTTTTTGGATATTGTTTCTTGCAAAAGACAAGAAGAGAAATATAGACTTAGAAAATATACTTACTATATACACAAGAAATAAGCCTAGAAGAGCAAATTCCAAACTGTTACTGGAAGTTACCTTTAAGGAGGGGAGTGAGTTTCCTTGGGAGGGGGAGGGGAGGAGGCGAGGGGGCACTTTCACTTTTTAGTCTATATTCTCTGGCTTCCCTGAATTTGTACGGAGAATGTTTTTACTGTGTAATTTTAAAGAGGGTAACTAAAACGTGTTTTAAAAAGGAAAATTAACTGCATTCTACAAAAAGCCCTGTTAGAACTAATATATGAATTTAGCAAAGTTGCAGGATACAACGTCAACACACAAAAATCAGTTGCATTTCTATACCCTAACAATGAGCAATCTGAAAAGGAAACTATGCAAACAATTCCACTTATAATAGCATCAAAAAGAATAAAATACTTGGGAATAAACTTAACCAAGGAGGGTGAAGACTCGTACTCTGCAAACTGCAAAATGCTGCTGAAAGAAATTAAAGAAGACACACATAAATGGAAAGATATCTTATGTTCATGCATTGGAAGACTTATTGTTAAAAGTCTTCCAATGTCCATACTACCGAAAGCAATTTACAGATTAAACACAATCCTTATCAAAATCCCAATGATATGTTTGCAGAAATAGAAAAATCCATCTTAAGATTTATACAGAATTTCAAGTGATCCTGTATAGCAAAAACAAACATAAAAAGAATCCCAACAAAGGTGGAGGTCCCACACTTTCTGATTTCAAAACTTACTAAAAAGTACAGTAATCAAAACAGTATGGTACTGGCATAAAGAGAGACATATAGACCAAGAGAATAAATAAACCAGAAATAAACACTTGCACATATGGTCAAATGACTTTCAATAGAGGTGCCAAGACCATTCAGTGGGGAAGGGATAGTCTTTCCACAATGATGTTAGGGAAACTAGATATTCACCTGCAAAACAATGAAATTGGACTCTTTCCACTATTTACAAAAATTAACTCAAAGTGAATGAAAGATCTAAATGTAAGAGCTAAAGCTATAAAACTCTTAGAAGAAAACAGGGGAAAAATTTCAGGACATTCAATTTGGAAAGGATATTTTGGATATGATACCAAAAGCACAGTCAACAAAATAAGATGGATAAATTGGGCTTAGTAAAAATGAAAAACTTTATGCATCAAAGGGCACTATCAACAGAGTGAAAAGGCAACCCACAGAATAGGAGAAAATACTTACAAATTATGTATCTGATAAGGGATTAATATCCAGAATATATAAAGAACACCTATAATTCAACAACAGAGAGCAAACACTCCAACCCAAAAATGGACAAGGGACTTGAATAGACATTTCTCCAGAGAAGATATACAGTTGGTCAATAAGCACATGAAAAGATGTTCAACAACACTAATCATTAAAGAAATGCAAATCAAAACCACAAGGAGATACCAATTCACATCCATTAGGATGGCTATTATCAAAAAGCCAGAAAAGAACAAGTGTTGGCCAGGATGTGGAGGAACTGGAACACTTGTGCACTGCTGGTAGGAATGTAAAATGGTGCACCTGCTATGGAAAACAATATGGCTGTTCCTCAAAAAATTAAAAATAGAACCATCATCTGATCCAGAAATTCCATTTCTGGGTATATTACGCAAAAGAATTGAAAGCAGAGACTCAAAAGATATTTGTTCATTCATATTGATAGCAGAATTATTCACAAGAGCCAAAAGGTAGAAGCATCTCATGTCTATCAATGGATAAATGATAAAGTAAATGTAGTCTATACATCCACTGTGGAGTATTATTCAACCTTAAAAAGGAAGGAAATTTTGACACATAATACAACATGAATTAATCTGGAGGACATTAGGCCAAGTGAAATAAGCCCAACACAAAAAGCCAGCTACTGCAAGATTCCACTTAGGAAGCAACCAGAGTCATCAACTTCACAGAGATAGAAAGTAGAATGGTGGTTTCCAGAGGTTGGGGCAGAGGGGAATGGGAAGCTATTGTTAAATGGGTACAGATATTTCAGTTTGGGAAGACGCAAAATTTTCTGGAGATGGATGATGGTGATGGTTGCACAATAATGTCAATGTCCTTAATGCCACTGATAATAAAATACATAGTGAACCATACATAATGAAAAACTTAGCTGCAAACGTGTTTGGGGGATGTGGAGGTTGCAGGAAAACGGCAGAGCTATAAAAATGGTTGAAAATAATGCACATTTAAACTTAAGAGAAAGTGAGATATTACAGGATTTCTCACTTTTGACAAAATTCACAAAATCTAAAGTTGTTTGGATTAATTTGTGCCAAATATTCCATGGCTGATTGAATCAAGATTTAAATATACATGCATTTAAACAATTATCCATGGTCACTCTGGAACTCAAGTTTTGCATTCATGCTTTGTCTGGAAGCAAAGCGGTCAGGGCTGACAAAATTTTGTTAACAGTTAGCAAGCAAATAAAATTCTGTTATTCAGCAATAAGGGTCTGTTTTTCTTCCCTTTTCTATTCCACAGTGTTAAAAGTCCTAGACCAGGAGCAGTTGCCCAATAACAAAAGAAATAAGTAATTTGTAGCAGGTGGTCCTAATTGTGCCCATCAAACCTGTCGCTCAACTGTGCAGCAGAGTGGAAAATCAATTAGCAACTACAACCTTGGGTACTGGTGAGTGACAGGAGTGTTCCAACTCCAACAAGAAATCAGTAATGGAAGAAAATGATTACCGAGGCTGCTGGTGGACACTCCTGGATCTGAGAAGGCTTTCCATCTACTGTCTAGCCTTCTCAGACAAAAGATGCTGTTGAAAAATATTCGAACATGCCTTGCCACTCAAAGAGCAGTACAGCGTGGGTCTGAATGAATACAAATCAAGAGCATGGGTCCCTTCCTTTCCTCAACTTGCATGTCCCATATTGGAGTCACTGCTTTGGATGTAGACGTGTTTGCAGGGCAGTGTACATGCATGTTAACTGTCTTGGGGAGATGCCTCACTGGGGCTAACGTGTAGTACCGAGGGAGATTGGCTGGTGACCGAGTAGCATGTCAGTGCAAGGTCACCGAGGTGGGCCTAGGAGGTTGCAGGTGGGATGAAGACAAACTTACCTACGCCATAGTTCTGCTTGAGACCATGTGTTAGTCTGGTTAGTTAGTATTGGCTACTGAATAAGAAACACCCACTAGTATTAGCTACTGAATAAGAAAAATTTTAAAGTATTTACCACGTACTCTTGTATCCAGTTTTGGGAGAAATGACACAGAGTAGATTTTTTTCAGACACTTTCTATCATTTGCACGAGGTCCCTAAGGGTTCTTAGAAAATGAAGCATTTGCACACTAATGAATTTCTGCCTTAATTCAGTCACTTTGGCACTATGGGTTATCTGTAATGCCACTCTGAGTTTATCCATTTATTGTGTTATTCTCCCTTCTTCACTTGTTTCATGTGTCTATGTTCTATCTCCTTAGCTGCTGGCCTGCAAGTGGCACCAGGACAATTACACCCTGCCTTTTATTTCTTTTATATGGCATGCCAGTGTTTAATATGGTACCTCTCACAATATAGACATTCAATAAATAATTTTCTAATAGACTCTTGACTATTGATTTTTTGCACAGTCAGATAACATAGGAAAAGCACACAGCACCAGATATGTGACAGACACCCAATGAATATTACACAAAAAAAGAAAATAAAAAGACAAAAAACAGGTGAGACAATTAGACTTATTTTTCTTCAATGAAAAACATAATTAAGTTATAATTAAGAAAAGAGCATAGCTTCATGGGTGAGGCTCCTGAATGAAGTCCAGTGTTGACTCACTGACTGGAGGGCTTCCAACCCCAGGTGCTCTTGAACCTTTTGGGTGGGTGACCAAGTTGAGGATAAAGGCTTCTGTCTGCCTAGTAGCTATTCTGGGCAGGAGAAAGATAGAACTACAAACAACACTGAGATACATCCAAGGTGGTGCAACACTCTGAAAGAAGGACTCTTCCTGAGCATTTAAATAAATTCCTGAGGTAACTTATTTTGCCCAATGCCAGTCAATCTCTTCTTGTGTGTGTGTGTGTGTCTGTGTGTCTGTGTGAGTGTACATTCCTCTGCATTGTTTGGCAGAAAGAAAGCAAGAGGTAAGAGGGGGAAGGAAATTCCGGCAGCTTTGAATGTTGACTTCCCACATGGGGAAGGCAGAGAAAGTACATGGGAATTCCTCGTACAGGTTAGACCTACGTATGAAGGGCCTCTAGATAAAACCATAGCACCAGTTGTCCTGTTTTCTGGTCTTCAGTGGATATTTTTAAAGGCAATGGCCCTGGTGAAAAAGCAAGTGACTAGCTTTGCAGGTGTAGTTTCTCTTGGAACCACTGAAGAGCTCTACCTTGCTTCTGTCTTCAGCAAGGAGGAATCGGTCTTCCAGCCTTTACTGTCCTCCTGGCATTGATAGCGACACTGAGGTCACTTCTGCTGTTGGCACTTTTATTCCCTCTTACACATCTGTAGCATGTTGCAAACTGTATGGGGTGTGAAAAGGGTACGGTTTCTTTGTAAGCATCATGGAGACACTTGTGCACAGAGAGGCCTAAATTTAAACAGACATAGACCTAAGAAACAATGGGGAAGCATGTGAGTATCCTCCACAGTTTGGTTATACTTACTTTTGTTCTTAAAAAAAACCCATCACATTAAAAAAATACTTCAGTGTTAACATATTTCTTTTCCATTACAAGCACTTAGAAGATAAAATCTAAATACAACGGAATGAATTAGCAAAGCTAGATAATTAATAAATCTTGATGGAAAGTAAAAGTCACCTTAAATTTTACTATTCGTTATTCAAAAATCAATTTAGGAATAACATTGTATGATTTAAATTCATGTCAATCAATAATTTAAATAATTTAATACTCTAATGTATAGTACACTTTAGATTTTGACAAGTTACTGATTACGGTTAGATTTTATCATTTCAAGAGCCCTCATGTCAAAAAAGCACAGTCATGTTTCTGATAGGAGATTTCTAGTTCACCTGTTTGTAATGGTTACAAGTGCAGGAGGACAGTAATAACCGCTGGAGGCGTGATCAAAGCTTCGAAGGACGGTGTCAATTTTGTAACAGAATCCACCATGTCTCTCCCATCCCTTGAAAAATGAAAGGGAAAATTAAGCACATAATCTGATTTAGTTAAATAGCAAAATATCCTTTTTTGCATATTTTCATTTCCCACTTACATAGCTTTCTCCTCTGACCCACTCAAAACTCAAAACTTGAATTTTTGTCTTGATATTTTTATATTTATTCTATCTGGTAATGCCATTAGCTACAGCCCCATCTACATTTTACTTAATTAATTCTTGAAACCTAAAAGTTTAACTAACTTAAAACCTTAAAACCTAAAATCTTAAAGGCAAATGAAAATAAAGGGGCGCTTACTCAAGATCTCTCACTCTTTCTCTTCCACACACACATGCTCACTCACTCTGTTCAGACATACAGAATTTCATATGGTTTCTACAAGACAGTAGAAATTAAGAGTGTTGACTCTGAAGACAAAATGTGTAGGTTTGAATACTGTCTTCACCACCAAGAGACATTATTTATCTGTCCATGGCTTAGTTTTCTCCTCCGTAACATGGGGTAATAATAGTATCCATGGGCTTTGCTGAGAATCAAACGCAGACAATGCAGGCAGAGACCTTAGAATAGAGCTGGGGACTCAGTATGAGCAAAGAGGACATATGTATGTAAATATATTGCATTTTTTTCAACTTTCTTTCATATTGCTTATTTCATATTACCCCACTGAGATCCACTGAGTTTAGGCACTCGGATAAAATCACAGACTAGTGGATAAGTTGGCCTGGAACCTAATGTTGGTACAATCCAGGATGGTCTTGGCTGGATCATGATGCTTCCAAATACAGAATGGCCAAAATATTTTTTTTGGTAAAGATGATTCCTAAATCAACTGGCTAGCCTTTCAGAGAGAAAGAAAGCAAGTCTTGGCACTCAGACAAGAATGACAAATGTGTAGCTCTATGGCTCAGCCCTGGGAGCAACGAAGGGTGGCTCTGTTCTTCAAAATGATACGGTACAGGAGACAAACATTCATTAGTCTTTTATATTTCAACTGAGTTATTTTAGTTCTTTTTCTTCCAGTATTATAAAATCACATCACTTATATCTATCTATTTTAAAATATTCCCCAGTTTTAAAATACACTTGATTTGGTGCCATGCCAATGCTTCCCAGATTTTGATCAGATATAAAATAATTTCTACTATATTTCTTGGAAAAATGTCTCGGTCCTGCAGTAAATAAAAGAAAACCTTATTTTAGAATTCAGCTATTTTAGTTGAAACATATTATTAAATGAGGTGTGGATCACAGGAGTTCCTCATCCAGCAGCCAGGTTGTGCCCTGAACTCACTCCCTTAACCTCTCCGTGACCTTGTCTGTGTGAGTGATTGACAGCTCCAGCCAGAGCCGCTCCATGGACCACTCCAGACGAGGCAGGGCAGTTACACTGCTTTTGTATTTGGAAGGACAGGCAAAGGAAGGCTGACAATTTTACCTTTCTAACAAAGTATTCCCTCTTCATTAGCAGTTTTTAGATCACAGGCTGTTTAGCAAAACAAAAAATCCAAGAACTGGGGGCCAGCCTGGTGGTGGAGTGGTTAAGTTCACACGTTCTGCTTCCGCAGCCAGGGTTCACTGGTTCAGATCTCAGGTGCAGACCTACACACCTCTTGGCAAGCCATGCTGTAGCAGGCATCCCACATATAAAGTAGAGGAAGATGGGCATGGATGTTAGCTCAGGGCCAGTCTTCCTCAGCAAAAAGAGGAGGATTGGCAGCAGACGTTAGCTCAGGGCTAATCTTCCTCCAAAAAAAAAAAAAATCCAAGAACTGAAGAGGCTCAAGAAAACGGGGATTGGGGGGTGGAGGGGGAGGGGGTGGGGGTTGTGGGATAGTAATAATTAGAAAAACAAAGACTCTTTACTACAAGCCTTTGTCTACACAGTGAAAGTGGGAAGAATAATTGATTGTATCTGTGAATATCCTTTGTACATGAGGTGCCATTTCATTTTAAATGAAATGATGATGATGACAACACTGAAACAATTGCTCATATTGTCCAATCCCGAAAAAGTGACTCAGAGGGAAAAATAAATCGTTTTTTTTTTTTTGCTTTGAAATTATCAGGACATTTTACAAGTTGATTTTGCATGTGCAGACTGTCTAAAAACTTGCATTGAAGCAACTGGCTAAAAGAAAGGAAACTTTCAAAACCATATACATAGACTGATGCATAAGGAAATTAACGGGAATTTTGCCGTAAAGAGAACTGGGTCTGTACTCAGAATCTTTAAATACTGGTAATGCTGGCCAGAAAAGGAAGGCAGTATACAAAACTTTGAATAGAACATCAGTTCTGTTTCCACTGAGTAAGAAGTTAATTTCCCTTTCAACACAAATAAAACATGTTGAGTTGCCTTTAAAAGCCGCACAGTAAGTGTGTAAGTAAATAGTTCCAATATTTCTGTTTAGGCAGAGATTAGATCAGAGATCAGCTATAACTAATTCAGGAATTGTAATCATTAGATAAAACATTTGGTAACATGTCATCTATGGCACATGTATTGTTCAGCTAGAATATGAAGATAATTCACAGGTTTACACATTGATTAAGGAATAAAATGCAGTTTCTGAAGAAATGCATTATTGTTTAATTAGAACATAAATAACTGGATTATAAAATAAAGCAGAATTTCATAAAAAACATGTTTGGGAAATTTTTGAGCCTCATACAGCATAAAGATCTCCAATGTTTAAATCCAAATTCTTTAGCGTGTGTGTGTGTGTGTGTGTGAGAGAGAGAGAGAGAGAGAGAGAGAGAGAGAAAGAGAGAGCGAGAGAGAGAATGCATGTGCAGAGGACACTGATAGGTAGATTTTTTGTAACTTTACTATAGGACGTTGAATCTGTTTTAAGAAATTTAAAACAAATAATTTTATACCTTTTAAGATTTTATTTTTCCTTCTTCTTGCCAAAGCCCCCCAGTACATAGTTGTGGGTCCTTCTGGTTGTGGCATGTGGGATGCCACGTCAGCATGGCTTGATGAGCAGCGAAACCCTGGCGAAACCAGGGCAGCCAAAGCGGAGTGCAAACTTAACCACTCGGCCATGGGGCCGGCCCCTCTAACTTTTAAGTTTAAACCTAAAGTATTAAGTATTTTTTATTACTTAAAATACTGAAAATACTTTGTTACTTAAAATACTAACTTATCCTTTATGATCTCTTTCCTAAATAATAAATATATTGCAAACATGCACTTCTTTCCATTATTGTATTCTATCCCAATATTTAAGTTTAAGCAAAGTGAAAAGGAAAGTAAAACTCTGGGTGCAGAAGTTCACTCTCTGACTCAAAGGAATGCGTTTGTTTTCACTCTGGCATCCCACTGGAAAAACCATGATCCACATGTGAGACAGGGCGCCAAGTGACAGGCATTGTTTGTACAGATGGTGTAACAGGATCATTTACATTTTTTATATCAAAAAATAGGTTGAAGAGGGTGGCAGGACAGCAGTCCTTTGCAGGGCTGTCAATGCTTTATGTTACGAGCTGATAATTGCTTGGTTTGTTAAAAGGAGCCCACACTCAGAAAAATACAGGGAAGGAAAGAAAGAAGGAAGGGAGGGAGGGAAAAGAAAGGGAGGGAGCAAAGGCAGGAGAGAGAGAGATTCACTTTACATTGATGGTGGATAAATTATCCTAGTTATGAAGTCCTTGTACCTAAATTGCAACTTTAACAGCACTTACCTCTTGACAGCCTGATTCCGTGTCAGAAAGGACGTGGCCTGCTTTCTTACAAACGTAAAAAAGTGTTTCTTCACAATTTTTAACTTTCCAGTGTCCCTCCTAAGGGGAAAAATGTTACAAGGTGAATGAATATACTCCATTATTGATGCTGATAGAGAATACCAATTGTTTTGAATAAAAGTACAATTAATAGTAAGTGTTTCAGGATGGGGTAATGTGTCAGCACCTTCTTTTGTCATTAGAAAGGGTTGATTCTCTCTCTACATGCAAGTGGGAGGCCCTGCTCTCTCTCCAGGGGTAAACAATTTCAAGACATGCAATCCTGGCCTGGCGGGCAGGAGAGGAGGAGCGACCAATGTTTCTCGATTGTGTGCCAGGCTTAATGTGGGGTGATTTTCCTATATTATCTCAACGCTCCTGTGAGGTGGACATTATTATTCCCATTTTAAAGGTTAGGTTTAATGCTTTGCACAAGGTCCAATAGTCAGTAAAAATTGGAGCTAGGATTTAATGCCAGGTTCAGTCCGACTTTACATTAGGCTGCTCTCAATTTTTCTTTTAAAGAGACGGGATAGAGCAGTGATTCTCAATCTTTTGTATGCACCAGATTCATCTGAAAGGATTACTAAAACACAGATGACTGGGCCCCATGATCAGTGTCTCATTCAGCAGGTCAGGTGTGACCTGATAATTTGCATTCCTAAGAGGTTTTCAGGTGACGTTGATGCTGCTGGTCTGGGGACCCCACTTTGAGAACCACTTGGATGAAACCATCCCCCTGACCAAGTGGGAATGCTGCCTCCTTTCTTCAACCACTTCTGAGTGTTAAATCGATTGCCTTGCTGCTTACATGTATAAACCTGATGCTGAGGAAATGCCTGGAAGCTACCAGGAATCACCCTAGATAACCTTCTCATTGCTGAACTTCATGTTCAACCCCCAATGTCCTTCTTCATCACTCATTTTCCAAAGCCCGACTCCATTTCCTCTTTATATATCAGGCAGATACCTTCATGTCCTCTCCTAGTTCTACTGAAGGCTCACAACCTTCATTAATAACGAAATACAATAACTGCCCACAGATTAAAATTTTACCCTCCCAAAGGAGTTTGTTAGTTTAACACAAATCAGACCTTTAGGCTAAAACTACACACTTCAAATTTTAGGTGGTATCTCAGGCTTGCAGGGTTTTAGGGAAGCATGGAGTCCTTCCATGACCCTCAGAAACATACTATGCGGGAGGCTGACACCTTCGTCTATAAGAGCAGCCGTGTAGCCCTTCCCTGTGGAGTATTCCAGCAAACCATCCAGTGATAAGATAGCGTCAGACAGACTGTAGTTGCTTAATAACTATCGAATGGATGGATGAACAAATAAATAGTTTCCTAGGCTCTTGCATCCAAATTTAGGCTTCAACCATGCTTAGGTAATTCGTTAATTATGATAATTATATTCATATTGAGCTCTACTTCATGGGAGCAAATGTTACTTTTTACTCATCTACTATTTAAGAAGATACCGAGCTGCCAAAAATGGGGCCGCAAACTCTCGCACTTACAGCAGCATTATCCTGACACATCCAGTAACATGAATACCTTTCCTCACTATCTTAAAAATAACCTCTCTGTCCAAATGTTGGCTCCTGTTCTATAAACATGCTAAGTAGGATACCCATGTCTGTCAAATAGAAAAAGAGAATGCCAGTAGGAAATGAAGGTCATCTTAATGATATCAAAACCAATGAGCCAACAAAGCGTTCAATATTGTAGAATAAACTGTGGTGGCTTTCAGCAGAGTTAGACCCAAGAAAGCATTTAGAGAGGTCGTTGTTGGTCCCTCCTCAGATGTGACTCTGACACACTGCCTAAGCACTATGATCATAACTGCACATATCTGTGACAGCCTTAAAAAAAGAACAACAAAATATGTCATAAAATCGAGTCCTTAGAAATTTTCCATGTTTGGTTGGCACAATGCCTTTGTCAAGCTATTTAAATAGCATTCAATAAACTGCTTCTTGGGGGAACTTGATATGGTTTCCTGGTGGTTTGAAAGAGTAAGGACGCCTATAAAATCCCTCTAAGTCCAAAACTCGGCAGCTATCTGATCAAAGAGATTAAGTCTATTCTAAACACATAATAAGCCCTTCAAATGGTTTGGGATTAAACTAATTCTGTATAATCAGATGTTTTAGATAAATGAGAGACTAGAGCTTATGGATAAGTGTGATGTTAAGGCCACTGGGACCTTATACTCATGTGAGGAAAAGAGCAAGATTTTCCATTGGTTCACAGTTTTCAAAGAGGTTGCACATACTGTTGAAATTCTTTTATTTTAATAAGATAATGGAGCTTAAAAACCATCACTCTCCAGAGTAACCTCCCAACACCTCGGTTCTTCCCATTGTCTTTACCATGGTGGTCAATGGCACCACCATCCACCAAACTGGTGGTCGCTCAAGACAAAAACCCACTGCTCTCTCACCCCTACATCTAATTTAGCGACAATTCGTATCTTCCAGAGGATCCTTGAATCTGTCTGCTTGTCTCCATATTCACCACACCCTAATTCGACCCCTGGAGTACCCTCCAAAATGGTTTCTCTGCTTCCCTTTGATCCCTCTCCAATGTATTCTCTATGCAGCAGCCACGGTTACTTTTAAAGATGTAAATCAGATCATGCCCTTTGTCTCCTTGAAGCCCTTTGGTATAGGAATACTGGGCCCATGAGCCTCACATTTTTGCACTCCTCCTGCCCCATCTCCTACCACCCCTCACCATTCATACCTTCATGCCACACTGGTCTGCTTTTGGATTACAGGCTTGGCCTGCCTTTGGGCTTCACACTAGTCTCCTCCTGCGTGGGGTGTTCTACCCCTGCTCTTCAAGAGGTTTTTTTTTTTTTTCCCCTCCTTAATTAAACGTCACCTCTTCAGAGAGCCCCCCGTGACGGTCCCGTCTGAAGTAGTTGTTTCTCACCATCATGTCTCCTATCTCCTCAGAGCTATCATCACTATGCTTTTTCTGGGCGCACATGTTCACTGCCCAGCTTGGGAGCCCCATGAGGGGCAGAGACTGTGCCCGTCTTGGTCTCTGCCATAGTCCAAGTCCCTGGCACAGATGGCCTTCAGTACGAGTCCAGCAAAGGGAGCACTGAACAGATGAATCAACTTACAGATTGCTCTGCTGAGACACACAGCTGGCTTCTATTCGGAAAAATCTGGGGCTCAAATGTGTGCCAATTAGTAAAGGTGACTGAGGAGCCATTAGACCATTCAAAGGAAACTGGAATTTTTCTGCTGCTCAAACCAATCCATGTTTCTGATGCATTTTCTGTAAGACATAAATGTGAATTACTTATAGGAACCCAATATCTGCAAAGCACACAAGCCACTGGGGCTATTACCAAAATATACCACTTTGCATGTGATTTTCTCTTTATTTCTTCATGTGATGAAATCTAAGTCTCAGTATAAAATACCTGCTTGAAACTTTCCCCCCTATCCTGTCCGATCTGCTTGATATCGGCCTCATAAGGGAGGCAGAGTGTGACCTAAAGCCAGCGGAAGGACAAAGCTTAAGCAAGTCAAATTGCTTGGACTCTCATTAGTTCCTGCTACTGTATGCATAGTAGATCTGAAAAGTCAAGCTCTGTTTCTGTCTAGAGAAAGGAAAAGTAGAAAGTTCCATTGGATTAGGCAAAGCGCACTTTAAAAAAAACTTTTAATGGTAGTCTAGCTTAACATATATTTTTTTCTTGCTTTTTTTTTTTGTCATGGTTAAAAAGGATACTGAAACTCATAGAAGCACTGAAATGGGAGCAATAGGGTTGCTGGAAAAGTAAATAGTTCAACAGCTCAGGCAGGCTGAATAGACCCGAGGTGGCCGAGAGAGATGTTCAAGAGCCCTTGCTGAGACAGAGGCAGCCACAGGATTTCTTTTAATCCCAGATGCAAAGGGTGCAGAAAAATGACAGAGAAGGATTTTCATTTTCACTCTGAACTAAAACCAGCATTGGAAAGGTCATCAGAGTAGACTCTGGAGATTTATTTTTATTTTAAAAAAATTTACTCTAACTCAGTGATTTCAATGTTTTCCAGCAGACTCCTCTGTCAAATATATGACATAGGTAGGAGCAGACCTGCTCTGATGGACTAAAGCTGGGTGGAGGCCCAGGAGCTTGGAACTGCTGACATGGCACACAGCTTGAAAACCACTGCACCAAATAAACTACCCATTTTCACTGGCTGAAGTTATGTAAGGCAGCCCTGGTGGTCTAGTGTTTAAGATTCGCGATCTCACTCCCACGGGGTGTGGTTGTTTCCTGGTCGGGGAACCACACAACCTGTCTGTCAGTTGTCCTACTGTGATGGCTGTGTGATGCTGTGATGCTGAAAGCTGTGCCACCAGCGTTTCAAATACCAGTAGGGTCACCCATGGTGGACAGGTTTCAGTAGAACTTCTGACTAAGACAAACTAGGAAGAAGGACCTGGCCACCCACTTCTGAAAAGATTGGCTATAAAAACCTTGTGAATAACAGTGGAGCATTGTCTGATATAGTGCTGGAAGGTGAGAAGATGGTGCAAAAAGACCCGGCAGGGTTCTGCTGTGCTGTACACAGGGTCGCTAGGACTTGGAATTGACTCCATGGCACTAACAACAACAAAAATTATTTAAATCCAATTATTTGTCTAAGGAATTCCCTTTATTGCTTGGATTACATGCCCACAGTACACTACCGCTATCTAGCGGCCATAAAGCTAAATTACAGGTTCAGGTTTCTTCATTAGAAGTTTCAGAAATAACCTTTGCCCCTTGAAAAAAATTTTTAAAAATCGAATCTATCTGGCATATGTGAGATGTTACAAAATTTCTCAACACGTATTTTGTAAAATCCAGTAAATTTTCACTCCTGAATATATTTTAGAAACTTCAGAAATTTGTGCCATAGTCACTTTTAAATAGCTTAGTTTCTTTTCAACTCCGCTAATAAAGATAGTTAATACATTATATTTCATATCTGTCAAGTCATAGACAGTTGGCACTCACCATCTCCAAGGAGGGTGACAAGAAACTCCACCTCTGCCAGCGAAGTTACATCTATTAATACACTGTTATCAGACTGGCAAGAACGCAAAGCCTCAGCCCAGGGCTTTTCTTCTTTCTGAAGTTTATAGCAATTACGATTGTGGGGATTCCAGCCAGGCTCACAGTGGGTAGCGTGATATTTCCAAGCATCTTTTTCTTTTTAAACCAAGAAAAAACAATGTCATTTTCCACAATAATTTTAACATTACTTATGACTCAATATAAATTACCATTAATACATGATTTTTTTAAAACTTCCAAAACAGAAATACATGAAACAATAACATCTGACTCATAGAATTCTAGATCTTCAGAGTTGAGAAGGATTCGATCTATGCTGTAAACACAGCATCAAGTGAATGTCAGCGCTTCATTTTCCAGGTGAGATATCGAAGGCACAGAGGTACAGAGACTTTGTAAAGGTCACACAGCCAAAGCTGAGAGTCAGGGCTAGATATAAGATTTACCAGCTAGAGCTGTCCATTTAAAAAAAAATTTTTACACTGGAAAAGGAGTATTATGAAACACAACTTAAATGGTGTTTAATCCCAAGGATTTTATGTACAGTATGTAGGTCGGGATAAATATTTTATCCTCAGCTTAAGTGAGTCTGAAATTCTGGCCACTTCCTCTAGGGCAGAGATGACAAATAGCTTTCATCCCGAGGGGCAGTCTGGGCGCCTGTGGTGTCCCTCTGGGTTCATATGGCCGCTGGGTTAGGCTTACAGGAAAATAGTGCCAGGATGCTCTGACAATGTTGGGGAAGGCAGAGGTGTGCCTGCCAAGTTCTGGCTCTCCTCTTCCAGGAACTTGTCCCCAACCTGGTGATAGCATTTTTATTCTAGTAACCATCATAGGTGCCTCCCTTAAGCACTAATTTAGTTAGATATAACTTCATTGCTATTTGGGAAACAAGATGTTCTTTTAAAATCGCCTCTAGGACTCTGACAGTAATGAGAATCACAGTCGAGGAATGTTAGCACATTTAGATATCATCGACTGCAGTGGTTGTCAACCTAAAAAAAACAGTCATGGAGCACCTTTTAAAAATGTAACCTTAAACTTTACTCTAAAGGTAAGACAAAGAAGAAAGAGGAACTTCTCTGACTCAAGCAAAGGCAGAGCCACGCAAGGAAGCCGCGGATCCTAGAAACCCAGTTTGAAGACCCTGGACCAGATCATCAAAGGAATTTGTTGAAGTTGAAACAACAGCAAATAATCCAAACTTTGTGTAACTACCCTCATTTCTGGTCTTCTGACCTCAATCGGTAGATCAGGAGAATCAATAAAACAGAAGAAAAGAAGCCATGGCAGGAAAGAGTGTAGGCAGGCATAAGGAAGAAAGAAAAGAAGGAAGAAGTGGAGAAAGAAGGACATCAACAGGAGCAGCAATTTCAGTAAATTATTGAAATAATGAGAAAATCTCTACAGAAGAAAATGGTTCGATGCTTCTTCTCCCTCATGTACCCCATATTCTAAAATACCCTTAGGCTTAGCGACTTAACAATGAAAGTTAAAGCTTAATTGTAAGCGATAATATTTAAAAATGACAACTCAGCTTATTTTTTTAAACGCAGAGTTGGTTCTAATTATACTGGTAATGATTCTTTTAAAAATGGTTATGCTTTTATCTCCACTTTCCGAGTTAAGACATTAATTCCCACAGAAACCAAAAAGAGGTAATAGATCTTAAAAACAGAAATAATTGGGCTTCAGGTACTAGACCGTAATTAGGTAGTATTTGTCTTAAATACACCTAAAAGTTTGGCATGTTATTTTGGGGAGGAGGATGTGTTACTAATAAGAGATACAGAGTGTGATAGGAAATCAATAAGGTAAGGAATTTCATAAAACTATTTTCTAACGCACATTTAATTTCTAGAGTAACCATAAATAAAACTCAAAACTAGAATAGAAAAGGAAGCATGTCTTGTTTTTCTAATTCGGAATGACTAAGAGTGCAAGTTTTTTAAACAGAGAAGAAGAAAATGTTTTCTATGCTCAGTTTATTTTGCTTTCCTTTTTAGTAAAAATCTAAATGCATTTGTTAAATTCATGGAATAACAGGTATTATCTAGTTATACATTTTTATTCCTATAAAAATTAGCCTTAGCTGAGTTTAAATGTTGAATTATTAGCAAAAAAAAGAGGGATGTGAATATATTGAGAACACAAGTAAGCGACTCAGAAGAACAGCTTAAAATTAGAACACTTACCAACTCCTTCGTGATCAGTGTCGTTTAGATATTTTTTACATACATAAGGCAAGGTGGACTCACAATCCCGACTCCTCCAGGCATTTGGCATAAACGGATTAAATGTTCCGCAGTGATATTCAACAAACGGCTCAAAGTTTATTTCTGAAAATACAATGTGTGTGGCTAATGTTAGAAGCAAAAGTGGTTAGTTTAATATACACTGAAATGTAGCCTTCGCATCAAGGAGAGAGTCTTCTCTTTGGCATATACAATAAATCCTAGAAACTGTTCTATCTATGATTTTGCAGTTGAAGTCCAGACATGGCAATGAAATGATTTCCCAAAGATAGCAACAGTTGATTTTATTGTTTTAAAGTAGAGAAATATTTTGCAATTTGCTGCTATTTCTAAAACAGCTGACTGGAATCTTTGCTCTGACTCAAATCCTCCTGCAACATTGACTAAATAGCTTACTTTCTTGGCCTCCATTTTCTTGTCCGGAAAAGCTTGCCTTAAAGGAATTCAGGCAGGCTTAAAAAAATGTTCATAAACCACTTTCAACGTAACATGTCTTATACACATGTGGGAAATACTGCTGTTGAAGGCTGTGGGATGACGCCACCTGTCGAAGGTAAATAAAACGCTGTGAGTACCTGGGTTCCAGTTCAGGTAGTTGAGCGGCATTCTATCAGACCACTGCCAGCCAGCATTTTCATCCAGCTGATTCAGACCTATCCACACCTCCACTGCGTCACTGCTTAAGTGCTCTGAAATGAAGAGAAATATGAAGTTTCAAAAAAAAGATCAATGTTACGCTTCTTTCCTGTTTTCCTACTCCTGGAGCATGCAGTCATACATTAACTCCAGTCAGTGACAGAAAAGGGTTTAAGTGCTGCTAAATCCCACCCTGATGCTTCAGAGGAACAAAGCCAGTCTACTCTCCAGCTGTCTTGAAAAACTCAGCAGTCTCCTAAAGCCTCTCTGACAGCAGCTGTGAAGTGCTTAACCTAAGCATCCAGAAATGCTGCCTTTCAACGCTCATCAATGCATCCAAGGGTGCGTGGCCACAAGTCTGAGACCATCTGACTCGTGTGAGCTCATGCACTTAGGGGTTTTAGAGGAAGAAGGAGGAAGTGTCCAGGGTCACTCCCAGAAAGTGCCCTTTTGTCTTCTCTCACTTGTCATGTGTGCCCCTTGGCTTCAGCTTGGAGGCTCGAGACTCCAGTACTCTGAGGCCACGATGCACCCTGAGCAAGGGGGCTGGAAGAAATGCTCTTAAATCCGTGTAATGGGTATATGTGTGTGCACATATAATTTTATGCACTTAATATTTTTGAAATATTTCACAGTTAAAAAATGGAACAATTTAAAGAAGCTTTTCTTTAGGGATCTGGCAATGAAGAGGAAAGCAGATAAATATTGTTGGTGAATGGAGGCAAGTCTTCAACTTAAAGAAGGTATGCTCAAGCAGAGAAGGGAGGGGGCTATCCAGTAGGTGTTGTCTGGCCAAGAGGAGCAGCATAATCCAAGGGACAGGAGCATCCACAGAGATCTACAGCAGGTTGGGAAGTAAGGGCCAAACACAACGCAAACGCATGAGGCTGCTTCTTCACCTTGGAGTGGATCAGATGTCCTGGCAGGCTGGCTCTGTGGCCCCTGCTCCGACCACTGCACCACACATCCTCATGTTCTAATTCAACACCACTTTTGTTATAAATGCTATATATAAACATGTGCATTGACATGCTTGTGCAGAAAAATATGGTTACTAAAAATATAGAATTAGGGAAAACTTTCCTTTGGTTTTTCTTTTTGTGCACCTGAATTTTAAAAATTATTACAGAGTAAACATGAATTACTTGTGCTATAAAATGTGGGGGAAAAAACAGAGTCAGAAACTTTTAGTGAAAATGACTAATTTTGTGACACTTTCAAATGTTGCCATTTAATTTTTTAATCTATAAGAGAGAGATTGTCCTCTTATGGTTCATCTGCTTCGGAACCCAATTTATTTTGAGCCAGATGCAGGGGCCCTGCCTGAGACTGAGACCCTGATAGATAAGAGTTATACATAGGCTGAGCTGTATGTCCCAGTTCGCCTGGAAAAATGGTTTATGCTGGTAGTTCCAGAATAATTATTAATCGAAATCCTTTTTACTCTCAAAAGAGTCTCGGTTTGAATGATCAATTGTATGGTCACCCAGGTTATGAAGATTAGTGAATTCACACAACAAGGCTGCAGCATCCTCTGTGATTGGGCATTTCAATACAATTGTGGAAAACTGGAAGAACTTAACCCACTTAAGGAAAGAGAAAAAGGTGCTTTATTATTTTGAGACCCTAGAAATCTGTAAACAGAAACAGCATAATATTCTTGGGCCCTGCCGTTTCAGGTTTCTGTGACATTAACATCACCTCTTCCTAATGTTGATTGGATTAGCCCTTTCAGTAGCACCATTTGATCAAATCATGTAATGGGCATCGCGATGACAGGAAGTGGGCTGGGAGAAGGATTGACAAGAAGGAGAAATTTCCACATTTCCTATTAGGGCAAGTGCCAAGTGATGTTTTCAAATAATCTACTTAAAATATTTAAAGATGAAGTATTCTTATGTTAGAGTTCTTTTGAATACCCTCTGTGCAATTGTTTTAACAATACACATGCAAAATCATTTTGTAATTTGTAATCTGTGTTTAAATGTACCAAAACAGTCTATTAAGCTTTACAACTAAACTGGCTCACAATTCTATAACAACAAATTTGAACCTAAATTCCTTTGGATATTTCTTGGCATTCGTGACAGCTTAGATAATTCCTTATACCATAGCTAATGTCCATCAGCGATTAGCAAGAAACAGTAGACTATTCTCATTATATAGCGCCGGTCTTTGTCTCTCGTTACAGTTTTTGTTCTAAAGTCTATTTTGTCTGTTCTAAGTATTGCTACCTCCACTTTCTTTTCTTTGCCATTTGCATGGAATATCTTTTTCCATCCTTTCACTTTCAGTTTGTGAGTGTCTTTACATCTGAAGTGTGTCTCTTGTATGCAGTATATACATGGGTCTTGTTTTTTTAACCGATTGGCCACCCTATGGCATTTGATTGGAGCATTTAGTCCATTGACGTTTAAAGTAGCTATTGATAAATACGTATTTACTGCCATTTTGTTCCTTTTTTTTTTCTGGGTGTTTTAGTAGCTCTTCTATTCTCATCATTAAAAAAAACCTGGGTGAGAATAGGCTTCCATCTATATGACTAGACTCCTGTTTTCTTAAACAATCCCCAAAGTCTGAATCATAGAACTGTGGTATTTAAATCAAAGTCTCTGACATACCTGATTTCTTTCATCGTATTGAAGTCTGATGAGTAAGTCCAAACCCTCTTATTAGAAATCCCAGCAGTCTAGATCATTTTAATTCATAAATGCTGTGCAAAATTTTCTATGAAAACCATTACAGGCTAATGATGATATTGAAAATGGGTGTTTTCCCACAATATGACTCACTCAAATGAGTTTCTGTGATTAATTTCCCACTTTTGCATGTTTGTGGGGAAAGGCACAGGCATGCACTGCTCCTGCCTTTGTTACAATCCCTCTGGAAGGTGTTAATGACTCTCAAAAGCCTTAAAATGTGCTTCCTCTCCCACCCAATGAATCTACTTCTACAAACTTATAGAGAAATAATTGGGGATCTTTGCACAAAGGTATGTGCAGAGGTGGTTTATAATAGCAACAAATAAATAAAAACAAAATAAATAATTTTATTTATCTATCCCTAATAGTAGGAGATCGGATAAATATATTATTGCTAACCTATAATACTATGGAACCATTAAAAATTATGATGTAGATCTACATTTACAGACATGGACAGATGTTCATTATATGCAGGTAAATGAAATAAGCATATTACTAAACCGTGTGCACAGTTGTTGTTAAATGGTTAACATATATGGAGTGTTTATTTTGTGTGCCAGGCACTTTTCTAAGACTTCACCTGCACAATAACACGTAATCTGCGCCCCCTAAAAGGAGGCATTATTATTATTTCCATTTGATAGAGGGGGGAAGTTGAGGCACAGAGAGCTTAAGTCACTAACCCGTTTAGCCCTGCTAGAAAGTGGTAGAGGCAGGATTCAAACCCAGGCAGGTGGCTCTCTGGTCCCTGCTCATAACCACTGTGCAAGAGCTGCCTCATGTTTTTATTCAATACCAATGTCCATAGACACTAGGTATGTATGCAAGCACGCATTTATATGTTTTCCCAGGAAAACGTGGTTATCTCTGGATTGTGGAATTATGGGAGATTTTTCTTTTGTTTTTCTTTCTGTACACTTGAAATTTTAAAATAATTCTAGAATAAACATGTTCTACATGTGCAATAAAGTTTGAAAAAAAAGCATCAGAAACTTTGAACGAAAGTGGGTAATTTTGTGGCACTTTCAAATGTTGTTTCCAAAAATTTTTAACAAGCTATATGTACACATCTACACACACATTTAGTCGATAAAGGAGAAGTAAGAGGAATGTTTAGGTGATAGGTGGAACACAGACCCAGCTCATTAGCACAACTCTTTAGACATCTTATATTATTGTTTTATGCTGTTAGTTAATGTGTGTGCTTTTGCTTTTCCAACTAAATTTTAAGTTCTTTGGCATTCACCAGAAGGCCTGCTGTGTATCTGCACATAGTGACTTACAGGTAAGATTTTGTTTAATTAATAAATGACATAATTATTTGTTAATGGAAACTGAATGGCTAAGATCTCCAGCAGAGCAGGAAGTTGTACTTAAGTTTAGAAGTCTCCCAGATCCACTTGCTAGAACTGCAAACTCTCCTGGGTTCCTTGGGGTGGACTCAACTTCTGTTCCCCAAGGGGAGGAAATAAGGAAGACACGACCAGGTAGCAAATGGAATGGCCTAGAGTTTAAGTCAAGCTTCTGGGTGGGAGTTTGGCCCATGTTAATAAAAGAAAAATATATTCCCAGGGACTTTTTTTCCAGAATACATCTTTGCATACATGAACATAACTGTTCATGACAGTCATTTTAATGGTATCAATATCAATGTGCATCATCCAACTACTTACTCCTTACGAAATTTTCTTCATTCTCATCTGCAATACTTAGTAAAGCACCTCCTTGAATCTGGCATGAAGAATGTGCCTCGTTCCAGGAGAGAGAGGAAAGCAGGTTGAATTGGTAGCAAATGTGTGAATTGGGATCCTTCTCCCAGACAGCATCACAACCCACCTCTGAGGATGCTGGAAATAAAATCCATTAAAACATTAATTATAACCTTATTTTATCTGTACAGCAATACGTTTTTGCGGTGAATTTGAATGGAATGATTCCAACTTGCAACCTCTAAAACTTCAGTACCTTATCGATTCTTGATTAGGCCTTTATGATGAAATCTGCATTGTTATCCCATTGGCACTTTATGGTTAAACTCTTTCGAGATTTAAAAGAAATTCAAGAAATTATCAATAAAAAGGTTCTGATCCTTTCTGGGAAAATAATAGCAGCCATTTTTGAGAAGGCAATGAAGTGAAATATTTGGGAAATAACATGTGAGTTCTTTAAAAAGCAATCATTTAGAGTTTTATACTGAAAGCTGTGTGAATTTAAATGTTTATTTGAAATGGAATCTAATGTTGTTTCAAAAGGCTTTTTTCCCCTCAAATACAAAAATGCTAGATGGAATAAAAGGGATATGGTAGAAATATGAGTGTATAATGAACACAAGTTTTCAAATAAACACTGAGAACAGGAACACTGATATTTAGTTTAAGAAAGTTCTTTCAGCCAAAAGGAAGAGAAGTGAAATCCACTGGTAAAACATTGGCCAAGATTGCACAGTAAGCTTAAAAGTAAATTTAATAAACTATGACATGTGTATCTGAAATTTGAAGTTTATTGAAGTAACAGAAAATGAAGACCTAGTTTGGGTGCTTTGGTTAAAATTTTAAATCAAAACCCAAGATGAACTAAGCAGCCATAATATTTACCTGAAATCAGACTCAGCCAAGGAATTTCAGAATGTAGAAAATGTGAACCATGCTACAACATGAGTATAGCTGATGGACAGGCAATCTGCTAAAACCTAGAACAACTTTTCCCAAAGAGTGGGCCATGGTGTAATATAACTTCAAGAGCTTCTCAAGAAACTCTGGGATATAACGCATATATACCCTTCTCTGGAAAATTCATAACATCCATTAGCATATTAAAGGCCCTGAGAAGTTCTGAAGTAAAGCAACGGCTTAATTTTAACTCAGTAAACCTTGAACTTATTTGACAATGAAATCTTTTTTGTTTTGTTTTCCCCATAATACTTAGTTAGATGGTTCCCTTGGAAACGTGGAAAGTTTGTTTTCACGTCTGCTTGCCATGTGCTTTCCCCAGAACTGAGTTAGTTAACCAGAAGTTATTAAACCACATATAAATCTAAGGTTGACTATAGAGTTTCCTGACTGGCAAATATAGTGTAGAAGGATCCAAGATTGAAAGAGGGCAGATATAGGGCTGTTGTCACCACGTAAAACTGAAGGAAAGGAAGGGAAAGATAGGAGGAAATTATCAGTAATCACCTTGCCCTGGCAGCTGAAATTTCCCCATTGACACCGAGTCCTTTAAGATGGTCTTCGGTTAAAATGCTAGGCCATCCCTGAGATGGACAACACTAAGCATTATAAGACATCAGTTCAGCCCCGTTCATCCAGTGTGACAGCTGAGGCCATGAGGGAGGAGAGGGGAGTGTTCATAATTTCAGTGTGCATAGGAATCATTCAGCCGGCTTCTAGAAAAAGTGCAGATGCCTCGTTCTCGGTCTCAGAGATTCTGAATCAGTAGGTCTGAGGTGGGATTCAGAAACCTGGATGTTAAATATATTCCTGATTCTCAGCAGATGGTCCATGAAGCAAATACTGGGAGACACTGGTTTAAAAGAAGAAATTCTCAAGGAGGGTAGGTCTGAGTAGCCTTTGGCTACTAGAAGATAGTAGGACATTAGAAAGGGAGATATAGGGAGAGGATGTCTGGGAGTAGAGCACCTGCCTCTCATCTCCTGCTGCGAAGAAAGATCGGACGATAAGTCCTCATTAGAAGCTGCCAAGCCACAGCCACGCACATGATAAGAGAAGGTCTGGAGGACACTTCAGTTGATTTCATTTCCATTTTTGCCCAGAGTTGGTCCTGCCTGTTCAACTGGACATAGATCAAGCTATGCAAACACAGCCTTTTTAGTAACCTGCCTGAATTCTATGTATTAAACAGTTAAGATGAGAGACTTACAGTGATCCTGTCTGTGCTGCAAGTTATGTAGCCCAGTTTTGCTAAATTTTCCTTGGTTTTAGATTATCTGTGCCAATTCTCAAGGTTAATCAAAAGGAAACTCCAAATATTTGCAATATGCCCATATTCTCCTAACAAGTAAGTTCATTCATTATTGAAATTTGCTTTTAACTAAAATATAAGCATTTGTACTTCTATGCAGGCTGACCACAAGTCCTCTCTCTGCTTCTCTAGGTGGGCTGTGCGGCACTCCGCGGATCTTATTTGAAGGTTATACAGTGACGAATGGAATGAAAATGCTACCCTGGGCCCAGGTGCTGCGATGGGCTATCCTGATGGCACTTCAGGACAGAAGGCCTTATTCCTCCACTGCCAGCAGACGCCTCTCAACGTTAAGCTTTCGTCAAGGATTGCCTTGGCTTAAGAGCACCCAATGTCACCTTCACTTCCCAAGGGCAGCTGGAAAACCATGACTAGTCAGTGCAGGGCTATAAGGCCCCTCCTCTCTACCCAAGTAGGGGAAATCCAGTTTGAGATCTCTCATAGGTCAGTCTAGGAGTTGCCAGGCCCGCATGACAATCCTGAGCAGTCTTGCCCTCTTCCCTTCCTTCCGTGTGTATTGATCCTGACAGCATTCCTCAGGAGACCTCCTGCATGTTCCTCTCTGCCTCAGAGACTGCTCCCTGGGAACCCACCTGGCACAGGTGCCCACCTTGGCCTGGGGTGTACGCATTTATTTACCATTAGTTCTCTTGCTGCTTCTTATATAATCTCTCTTTCCAAGCCACTGAAAACGCAACATTGAAGCCGGGGATGTCAGGTATGTTTAATTATTCTTAAAAATTTCTTTTCTAAGGGCTAGAATCATATTGTCATATTTCTTTGCACCTTTGGTTGTCTTTATATTATCTCCTCGGTTGCTATAATATGAGCTCCTTAAGGGAAGCAACTGTGTGATATATCTTTGTATTCATATTATTTGATGAAAGATCTTTTGCATGAAGTTATAAATAGGTGATTTTCCCCTCCCAAAATACACCTCTCTTTTAATGAACTGAGGTATACTCATGTCAGCTCTGATTTTATTGTGGGTTATGAGTGAGATAAGCCATTCCTCTTCTCCATTAATGAGGCTTGTTTTTCTTCCCTAAGAATATGGCTTTGCCATTGTCCCAGCTGTGCTGTTTCTTGCCACTTTTTAAAACTGTTGAATTCTTTTAAAAAAGTGAATTCTTCCACTATTAGAGCAACTCCAAGCTGCAAATTTACTATTTTTCTCTCTCTTTGGTCTTTCATATACTCAGCAAATAGTTTGAATATTTGCTTCCTGCAAAGTGCTATGTTGGCAAATCTCAGGTAAAAGGGATGGCAGACCGAGTCAGGACTTCTTGCCATACACTCCCACTGCCTTACACGTTCCTTGGTAGCCCTGATCGCAACGGAAATTAAATGATGCATTATGTGATTGCTATTTGATTGTTTCTCCTGATAAAATGTATCAGGAAAGCGGGTACCACATTCATCTTGTTCATGGTATTCTCCAAGCTTGCCCATCAGCATTTAACGGTTATTGGGTAGAAAAGAATGCTCTCAGAGGAGGCTGAGAAGTGATGGTCACAAAGGAAAGAGGAAAACTGATAGGTGTGGGCCACAGAAGCCCAAAGAAAGAGTTGGTGTCAATTTTGTTACATGTGGCTGAATCTTTGAATATGATGAAAACTGAGTGCATTAGTGACTTTATGGGGCTGCCTTCTCTGTGCCTGCACCCAACAGATGACCACTACCAAGAAAAGTCATTCTGATTAGTTCATTATCAGCTACCTCCATACTCTCTGGAAACATTGATAGTTTTCTCTAATAAGCTTGCTCTCCCAGCGGCCACAAAGCCCACTTCACATCTTTTCTATTGTGCAAACCTCTCACTCCTTCTTCCTCCTCTTCAGAGAGAAAGTCCACAGCCAGTGGACTAGTTTCTCCTCTTTCTCCCATTACCCAGCCTATCAACCTTCCCGGACCTGTACTATCCTCTCCCCCTTTCCTCCTACGGAGAAATTGTCTTTACATCTACAAAGGCCAGTCTGTCCATCTATGATCTGGACCCTACTTTGTTCTGTCTTCTCAGAGACCACTCATACTCCACCAGTTGCTTTGACTTTCCTGCATCTTCAACCGCTCTCTGTTAGATCATTTCTAGATACATTCAAAGATGGCCTAACATCTCTCATTCTTAAAAAGTATGAAACACACTTTTATATACAGACTATCTCCAATTCCTCATCTCTCATCTACTCTTTTAAAAAAGTAACAGTCTTATTGAGATATAATTATCATACCATATAACTCACCCATTTAAAGTATAGAATTCAGTGATTTTTGGTATATTCAAAGGATTGTAGCTTTAATCAGCTACTCAGACACCTGATAGCTTAGCTCTCTTTCTCCAACTCAGTTGAGTTCCTGACAACCAGGTCCTGTTCAGTCTATCTCCAAATTAGATCTTCAATATATCCATTTTTCACCAACCTCCTTGCTGCCGCCTAGCCCAAGTCACCACTATCTCTGGCCCAGACTATTGCTGGAGCCTTATAACTGATCTCGAGGATTTCCTTCTTGCTCCCTTCCAAGCCACTCACCATATGAAGCCACGGTGATCTTTAAAAAAAAATTTTTTTTTTTGAGGAAGATTATCCCTGAGCTAACTACTGGCAGCCTTCCTCTTTTTTGCTGAGGAAGCCTGGCCCTGAGCTAACATCATGCCCATCTTCCTCTACTTTATACGTGGGACGCCTACCACAGCATGGCGTACCAAGCAGTGCCACGTCCACACCCGGGATCCCAACCAGCGAATCCCGGGCCGCCGAGAAGCGGAACATGCGAACTTAACCGCTGCGCCACTGGGCCGGCCCCATCTTAAAAAAAAAAATCTTAAAGCATAATCAGTCTTCTGCTTAAGACTCTTCTATGGATTTCTTTTACACTTGGAATTAGGTAAATCCTTACCTCTAGGACACTCTGAATTATCTTGCTTGCATGAGTTGGCCTCTGCCTACCTTTCCAGAGTGTCTTGTTCCTCTCTCCTTCACTCATGTGCTATTGCCACTCTGTATTTCCTAGACAGCAAAAACCTCTTTCCCTCCTCAAAGACTTCAGACATTTGGCCAGTGGTATGCTGGGGGTGTGTGGTAGGGGCAGTCAACCTGGACAGGTGGGAGTATTTTATCATGGACCTTGTTTAGAATTGCCAGTTCATGTGCGTGGTCAGTCAAAAGCAGAATGACCTTTAGCTGGGTTTATTACTATTTTTTAGTTCTAGTCAAACAATAAACTCCTTTTATTGCCTATATGAGTGCCGACCACTCCTATGGCTTCTTCCTCTTGCCTCCTTGGTACACTGCTGTACCACTACAACTCTGGATGGACATCTCATCCCCCAACTTTCCATCTTAATAACACTCAGTCATCTCTTGGGCTAGAGTTGAAATGCAACTTCCTCAGTAAAACTTTCTTTGTCTCTCAAATTTACATTTGATTTCTCACTTAGAACACCATTTTTGTTTTTTTTAAAGTAGCACCTATCAAAACTTGTAATTATAAATCAATTTGAGTGTTATACTTGAATGTGAACTTCATCAGGGCCGACACTATGACGTTCATCTTTCACATTCATGGTTATGATCCCAGCAGCCAGCAGAGTGCATGGCACATAGTAGGTGTTCAATGCATATTTGTGGAAATGAATAGTTTGTGGACATAGAGGTCAGGCATGCACCATCATAGAACCAAATAGTGACAGTGCACTGAGGAGTGAAAGCAAGATGCGAAGGGGTAGACAATTCTTTTGAGAAGTCTCTCTATGTAGGGGATGAGAGAGGCGCATTTTCAGGAGGCAGAAGTAGGGATGAGAAGTTGTATTATTTTTAAGGTGTTATTTTCAGACAAGCAGGTTTAACTGCTAATGAGAAGGATCCAGTAGAATGGTGTGCATTGGAATCACGGAGAAGGCTTGTTAAAACAGACAGCAGGGCTGTACTTCTAGGATTTCTGATATAGTTGTTTGGGTGTGGCTGATAATTTGCATTTCTAGCAAGCCCATGCTGATGCTGCTAGAATGGGGACCACACTTTGAGAACCACCGAGATAGAGGTTGGAGAAGGTTGAACAGGAGGCTCTAGAGTCCAGGTGGGGAGATTTGCCTTGGGTCGGAGGAGGAACACCATTGTATAGGATGGAAGGGAAAAAAGATGAGTCCAGATCTAGGTAGGCTTAAATGTTAGGGAGCATGAAGTTGTCAAAACTTCCCCTCTGATGGATCCTGTTTTCATTATGAGGCAGGAATTGAGGTCATCTGGTGAGAATCAAGAAAGAGAATGGAGAGTAAGGATGGAAGTTAAAGGAGAATATAGAGGTTGGCATGGTCCTTGAGGGGAGTGAGAAGGCATCATGACAAGAGAGAGATAATAAAATTGCTGACCACTGTTGGAGGCTCTGGTGAGGTGGGCAGTCATACATCTATATTGGTACCAATCTGCTCTGCTGTATCATTCAAGTTACTGATAAAAATGGTATCAGCTGAATAAGGTTTAAGGGCAGTCAGATTGTTACAAAGGTTGATATCCTAAAAATATCTCAAACTAACTAAGCATGACTCTCCAGCTGTGTAAGACACACAACCAGGGGGACCGAGCATGGCCCAGAATTTCCTCTAACTAACCCAGAAAGATTCCTATATATTGGCCTTTTCCCTGAAGATCTATAGTGACAGATGTTTTATCGCATCCCTCACTGTTATCGTGTTTGTGTATGTGTTTTTTAGTACTAAGTTTAAATTTTGCTCACTTACAATCAACTTTTTAAAAAAAGATAGCATCATTTTACATTGAGGTACTAAACAACTTCCACGTAAGAAAGATGAGATACAGAAGTACGAATCTATGCTTTATTCCACTTATTCCTCTCTGTCCTATCCATTTGTTGACCCCGTGGAAAGAGCTATCAGCTTGCTCAGATTTCAGTCTCCGACATATCATTTTGTGCTATGTTGGCCACCAGGAACCAAAAGTAACAAGAAAGGAAGAAAACTGGAACTGTAATTTCGCACTGCACAAATAAAAATGCTCTCTGCTGGTTGTGGTAAAGGTCAGGAGAGCTGGAATGTGGCAGGCTGTCAAGCGGAGGAGGCTTCTAAGCCGTAGGAAGCTGAACAAACAGATAGTCTGGGGAGTGCAAAGCCCTGAGTACCTCTAAACCCAGGCTTCCACCTGGGAAACCATAATTGGTGAAAAGTGAAAGAGGATGGGGACAGGGCTCTTTGCAGGACCTCAAGGAGAATACTATAGTTTTAAAAAATGTCCCTAAGATTGGGGCCATGTGAAATACATGTTAATTTTATTAGTATTGATTTATTTATTTTTAATAGTGACATCTATTAGAGACGGAAATGGAAAGAGAAGATGCAAATAACATGATATTTGATTCAAGAATCTAAGGAGTGTAGGGATTACGTGCACATACACCTATATATGTACATTCAGATTCAGATGGAGAAGGCTGATAATCTGACAGTTATTAAATGATGACAATACTTTCATGCTGATTGGTGAAAAGCTCCTGTCCTGAGCTCCTTGAGTGCCCCTTGTTGCCCCAGTCTCCTCTGCACCTCCCCTTGCCCTTCCTCACATTCTAGCAGCTAAGGGGTTAATACCAGCAGTGGGACTCCAGGACTCCTAACACCCACGTTAAGGTTTCCACCTGGATTGGTCAATAGCCCACATCATATTGGTTGTTAAATGTCTTAATATCATCCCTGTATTTAGATGCATAGAATTATCTGCATATTATTAATTGTCTGATGAAGAATTACCTGCAACAGGATCACCTGGGCCATTTGTCAAAAATGCAGATGCTTGGGCCTCACACACTGGACCTGCTGTATCTCTGGGGGAAGGGCCAGGATATGCATTTTTAACTCTCCCCCAAGTAATTCTAGAGCATCATATCAAATACACTCTGCATTTTCTGCTATAGAACAAATCTGTCTGTCCTGTGTTTCATCTAGATGCCAAGTCCTTGAAGGGAGGGTCCTAAGTCCTCCCACACTTGGTATTCACTACTATACCTAGCTTAACGCTGTTGACAGACAATAAAGAGGAAGGATCTTTGATTCAGAAGTGCATGTTAAAAGGATAAGTTAGGTTTGATGATGATATGATGATGATGATGATGATGATGACAGCTAATGCTGGTGAGTGTTTATTATGTACCAAGTACTCTAATAAGTGCCTTAGATGCATCATCTAATTGCATCCTCTCAATAACCTTAATAGATACTGTTATTATCTCCATTTTATGGTGAGGAAACTGATACTCAAGATCTCATCATTGAGAAGAAGTAGAACTCCAATCTTGGTCTGTCTAATTTCAAAGCCTATATTCTTTTTTATTCACTGAGCCATATTGGCTCTTAGATTAGAAAACAATTGTACAATAACTTACCAATCAGATTCTTTGGAGTTAATCTCTTCAATTTGCTTTTGTTTCACATTTATTTGTTGTATTTTATTATATATGTGGAGGGAAGGTAGGCATGGAGGATGAGGAGATTGCAAAAGCTAGGCTCACTGACTCTCAGGAACCAAGGTGAAGGAGAATGAATATAGAAAGTAGAAGGTATACATAAATATCCCCCCGTACTTAGGAACCATTGGAAACCTTTTAGCTCAATAAAAATTAAATAAAATAATAAACTACTAACTGAAAAAAAAAAAGTTAGAACTTTGCAGCTGTCACTGGACCTTGAAAATCAAGTTAAGAAGACAAAAAGACTTTAAGGTTATACCTAAAAATTGAGTACTAAGGAAAAGGAATAAAGATGAGAACTCATTGTCGAGAAATAATGAGGGCAACTGTGATTTTAGAAAGACCATCAAGGGGCCAGCTGATGCCTGGACTTGCCAGTGGGCAAGACAAGCAGCCTGGATGTGGAGAAATTAAGGCAGCTCATAAGAGGAAGTGGACTGAAAGGGTAACTGAGCTTTACATGCATTCAGGTTTGTTTTGAAGTATTCTGCCTGGAAACTGGGATTAATGAGATCACAGACTATTATGATCTGATTCCAGTTAAAGCGTCCTTATGCAACAAGCTTAGAGAAGAATGGCTAATTAACATCTTTTGAATGTAAGGAAAAAAAGGAATACACATCAGGATTGTTTTTTCAAGGCAAAAACAAACATAAAATCAAAATCTGGATAAACAGAATCAGAATGCTTATTCAGACTTCAATATGTCAATCCCAGTGCTTTTCTTTAGATACAGATAGCTTTCTAATCATCCTTGATTCATTCATGACATACGGGGAAGACTAGATTTTATTCTTACTGGGATCTGGGCAAAATCCCCACTTCTTGTCTCTTTCATATCGGCTCGTCGTGGCGCACCACAGTGAGTTGTCTTCCCGCCCTTCCCGGGTGCATTCATGATGCCACTGATGGTTATACAGGAAGGGAAACATGCACGGTGTCCCGTGGGCGTTCCCTTTGATTGTATACAAATCTAGGAGAAAGAAAGGACAAAGTCTAGTAAGTATTACATCAGCTTTATTTTTGGAAACTGTCATATAGGAAATGCATTTTTTTATTGACTGAAAACCTACAACAGGCCAGGCCCTCACTCCATCACAGGGAATCCTCAGGAACTCACTGTCTACAGTATGTACAAGTTCAAGGCTGAGTGCTGGCATCAGAGCACACGCTGATAAACTGTTTATATCCTTATCTACTTGTTTGTTCACTATGGTGCATGGCTACAGTAGCATACATATTTGTGAATGGATGCAAAAGAAAATTAAATGGGGATTTTACATTAAAATATCTTCAAATCCCCAAATACACCAGCCATCAGCATCTGAACCTCAAGAGTTTTACAGGCATTTATTAACGTATTCATTCAACAGATATCTATTGAGGGTTTAATATGCCCAGCACTGGGGATGTAAGAGGGAACAAACCAGCAAACGTTCCCTTTCACAGGGAGCTCCCATTCTAGTGGGAAGCAACAAAGAGAAAACAATATGCAAGTAAACGTATAATTTGAGGTAGTGATAAGTACCATGACGAAAGACAAAGCAGGGAAAGAAGACAGAATGACTGTGAGTGAGTGTGTGTGTGTAGTGGAGGGGGCACTATTTTAGATAGGGTGGTTAGGGATGGCCTCTCTGAATAAGAACTTGGTCAAGTGAGGGGGCACGTCTTTAGAAAGGAGTTGTTCTGGCAGAAGGAACAGTGAATATGAGGGACCTGCAACAGGAGTGTGTGCGGGGTTAATGAGGAAGAGCAAAGAGATGCAATGAGGGGTGGAATCAGGGAAGTGCTCTGATCAGATTTCCATTTTTAAAGACTCACTCAGGATGCAGTGTGGTGAGCAGAACCTACAACTGGAGAGGGTGAAGTGGGATGACTAGCTGGGGAGCCCCACAGCTGCCTAGGAGAGAGATGACTGTGTCGAGGTGGCCTGCTGGCTGCTTTCTCAGAGTGTTTCAATAATCGGTCATCCTCGGCCTTAAGCAGGAAACAACAACTTTTCATGACTGAACTGGGGCTTTCTATTGTGAGAGGATGAGGGCCACCCTCAACGAAGTCAATAGGTCCCGGAGCAAAAGGGCGGGCTGTGGAGATTCCCACTCCTTTCCCACAATTGGCAGGGGCTGGACTGAGCTCACGTCTCAGCCCCAGAGGTTAGATAGTCTAGGACACATCCCCTTGTTTCAACCCCCTGCCTTCACTCAGTCTTCCCCTGCAGGCATTGTGAGTGTGGGTATAGGGCTGAAAGTTTAGCATTAAGAAAAATTAATTCCTTAGGAAGGTAGATTATTCAGAGAGCTGGTTTGTAGCACTTGCTTTATTGTAGTGAGTCCTGAAAATGGCTTGGCTTTCTTTTTAATCATTTCTTGTAGGTACCAGAGAAAGTCTTGCCTTAGATCTTAGGGGTTGCTTGCTCTGCTCCCTAGGACTGGTATAGAATCTTAGAAAGATATGCTCTTATGAAGGCAAACTTCTATAAAGCACTATGAGAGCAGGGACCACATCTGTCTTGTTGGTCTTTGCACATCAAATGCCCAGCACTGTGCCTGAGAAACAGTCAGTGCCCAATAAATGTGTGATAGATGAATGGATGGACAAAGAAAAGAAGGGAGCCACAAAACAAAACCTTGAGAAAAAGTTTGAGGTTTCAGAATTTAACTGTGCTGCTTTCTTTCATTGTTTTTTTTTTCTGTTTAAAAATGCCAAATATTACAGATGATGGAAAACAAATGCCTCGTAACAACATGGCCATCACATAGATGCCAGCCAGGCACTAGGAGGTATGGCGGTGCCCTGCAGACACGCTCCACACTTGGGGCTGAGTTTTTACGATAAGAGAAATGGTTCTTATATTCATCCTGACAAGTCTTTAACGTCAAAGATCTTTTCCTTCCACCTTTGTTTTCTCTCCCCTTCTTGTCCTCCTGCTCTTTCTTTTCCTTTCCATTGATTCCCAAAGTTATTTAAGTGTTTTCTCTCCTAATACCTTTAGATCCTGAGAAGTTCTGCTTCTTTTTTTTTTTAAAGATTTTATTTTTTTCCTTTTTCTCCCCAAAGTCCCCCGGTACATAGTTGTATACGCTTCGTTGTGGGTCCTTCTAGTTGTGGCATGTGGGACGCTGCCTCAATGTGGTTTGATGAGCAGTGCCATGTCCGCGCCCACGATTCGAACCAACGAAACACTGGGCCGCCTGCAGCGGAGCGCGAGAACTTAACCACTCGGCCATGGGGCCAGCCCCGAAGTTCTGCTTCTTTAGCAGAATTTACCAAGTTCATTTCTGGACTCCAGTAACTCCTTTACAATAGGCAAGTGAGCAACTAAAAAGGATTTAGCAGAAGTCCCCTGAGGTTCCAGGTGTGTGTACCTCTTTCATATAATATATTTTACAAATCTTTACTTATGGGCAAACTTTCTAAATACATTATTTCACGAATACTTTGGTTTAAATTATTTTTTACCTTTGTGCAGATATTCACAAATGCCTCCACCGTCTGACATGTAGGAAATCCACCTATGAAGATACTTCCAAGAGGCCACGAGCGTGTTGTCAGGGTTCACTTGGACCATGTACTGGAGCGGGCCGGTGATCATCTTCCTGTTACAGTGCCACTTCAAGGAAACGAGGGTGGAGTCACACTCATATAAGCTCAGTGGCTGCTCTGGATTAGATAAATTCAGGCCCAGGCAGCCGCTGCCCCCTATGTTAAAGAGGCGGTCGTTGGAAACCCATTTCCACAGCATGTGCTTGCTCAGTGGCTTACAGTTCTCCAGGGTCAGAAGAGACTTGCCTGCTTGAATGCATTTCTCGAGGCCCTCACTTTGGATAACAAATATTCCTTTATCTGAAACAGCAAAATAGAAGATATGGTATGGAATTTTCATGTATAATTAGTTAATGTCAGGAGGATCCCAGTATGCAGGTCTAAGCTGTGATATGTCAGAATAAACAGCCCCCCCCCCTTTTTTTTTTTGGTGAGGAAGATTGTCCCTGAGCTAATATCTGTTGCCAATCTTCCTCTTTTTGCTTGAAGAAGATTGTCCCTGAGCTAACATCTCTACCAATCTTCCTCTATTTTGTATGTGAGACAACAGGCCACCACAGCATGGCTTGATGAGCTGTGTGTAGGTCTGCAGAGCACGCAAACTTAACCACTACGCCACCTGGCTGGCCTCTCAACAGCCATTTTAAATAGATCTGGTGTTGTGGTGGGGTCTGCCAGAAGGGCTTTATTTGCACAAAACAGAAGCATAAGTGGGCTTCTTGGAGCTATTGGGAGACCTCTGATCTAAGACTCCGTGGCCCGACAGTGACAGGGGCTGCCTGTCAATCCACTCGGGAATGGTACTGACAGAAGAGGGGCTCACCACAACTGGATAGAGAGCAGGGATTGGTCATAATACTCAGGGTTAGAGGGGAGGGACATTGGGTGCCCAGAGGTATGGTGACACTTTGGTTTTCTTCAGACAAATGCCTGAACATTAAGAACATGGCAGCTGAATCAAGAGGCACTGGAAAAAAAAAATTTATACCATCCAATTCCTGTAGAAAACGCAAAGGATAGAAATGAAGTGCTGCCTTGAGTCTTGATACAAGAAGTGATGCTGGTGAGAAAAAAATGCTTCTACCTGTCCGCTACCTGACCTTACCTCCAGCTGCTGGCCTGGAAGGCGCCTATCATACCACAGTTACGAACTTGACATCCCACAGGTTTTTTGAAGGTGGAAATCATGCCTAATTTCTTGAGTCTAAGCACAGAGTGTACTGAGCACATTGTAGAAGTTCAGTGAATGCTTGCTGCTGATTAAACACGCTGGCTGCCTCTGCTTGGGCCTGTGGTTGCTGAGGCTGCTCGGCTCAGAACGTCTGGTCAGTCCAAGAGCTCTTTTGTTCTCCCATTAGTTAGGCTCGCCTCTTATATTTTACTTCCTGTCCATTCGTCAAAAATCCAAAGGGACATTTTCTCATTCCCTTAAAATGGCTGCAGTTTAGGGCAAGTTGCCTTATGTGGCAGGGGCATAGCAGGAACAGGGAGAGACCTAGAGATTCGGAACAGTGCAGAACGAGCCTCCTCAAGTATTGGTGCATGGGAACAATGCTTCCTTTTGGTAAAAGTTCTTTTTTTTCCCCCTCGAAAGTTACTCAGGCCGAGAAGAACTGATTTACAGTAACCAAAATCACTTAAGACACTGTTAAAAACAGATTGTCAACGTATTAATGAAAGCTATACTTCATTTAATAATTGATAACCTTACTTGTAACCATATATTTGAGGAGTTGAATTAGTTGTCAGAAAATTGCTTTGATCACCATGCATCAGAGCAAAAGAGATGGGAGGGTGTGTTGTGGGGAGGAGAGAATGAATAGTTTAATGGAGATTTCATTTAGATCAGGAAATTTATTTTCCTAATGAAGCCCATGTCTATATGGTTATTAGTAATAGTCATTCAAGATCAAATCTACCTCTCGCCAACGCAACATGGACTGTGATAATTAACCTCCTCTCCCACTCTCCTTTTCACCTTTTCACGCCTGGGTAAAATGGTAACCTTAATTTCTGTTGTAATCTACTAATTACTTTCTAGTTAGACCAGAGTTTCATTAATTTTTCACTAAAGGATAATTATTTTATCATAATTGTTCTGTAGTTTTGCTTCTATCTAATATGTTCGAATATATCCAACTCTGCAATTTACTAGCTGCATCTCAGCCGCTGGGCCTCAGTTTACACATTAAGATAGGTGAGTAGACCACCTGGCTAATGGTTGAGAGCTCTGGAATCAGGCAGACCTGCCACAGATCAGCTTTGTAACTTTGGGCAAATTTCTTGACCTCTGTGAGTCTCACCTTTCCTCTTTAAACTGGGAATATGTATGATACTGACCTCATAGGGATGTTGAGTATTCCTTTAAATAACCCATGCAAAGCACACTACACTACACCTTGGCATGGGAAGACCTCAGTAAATGTGAGTTGTTGTTATTATTGTTATTATCCCTCTGGTTTCCTGATTCTTGGTCTGTAGTTCCAGCTGTACAACTGGTTGGATACCTGTAGAGTGCTAATTTGAGCATACCTCACAGACTTCTCTCAAAAACTCATTTTTACTTTAGCTTCTGCAGCACACAGAAGCTTTTTAGTCTTAAACAATTGTGAAATACCATGCTACCACCTTTTATGGAGGAAAAATACTCTTCAAACAACCAGATAACACAATCATTGTCTTGTTTGTTCAAATATATGTGTAATTATGAATTAAGATTCATCTGTTCATCTTCCACACTATCTACCTGTACAGTCTATACTGTAGCTCTCTTATAAGAAATGTACGGATGGGTGAATGGGTGGTCTGTGAGTAAGTGGACACGAAAATTATATGTCACTAAAATTTGGGGTGCATAAATAATGTTTTTAAACATCCAAATTATTAAGTGTTAAGAAAAAGGAGTGGTAGAATCAGAACTTCTTTGGTCACACCAGTGATCATAAAAACACTTTTCCAAAGCAGAAGATATTAGACAAACAATCTCATGCTGCTCAGTTGTGAGGTGCTATTAGATTTCCAAGCCCAGCTGCCTTAAGAATGCAGCTTTGGAAAACTTCTTCAGAATGTGTCATAAACAAGTAGCTCTGGCTTACCAATAACAATAAACATGCCAACTCCAAACTATACTTTGTTATACTCAGCTGAAAAATGGCCCAATCCCATTTTCCCGTTAAGCTATAATAGAATGTGATCCTAGCACCATTAATCTCCAAAAATCACTGAAGAGAAAACAATTGTTTTCAAATAGACTATGAGGAGACCCAATAGGTATCAATATTCTGATTATTATTATCGCATATGGGCTGTCTGTAACAAAAACATAATGTGAAAATAAGCCACCAATCCTTAGTGTCAGTAGGCAGATTTCAAAAGGGATGAAAATCAAATGTAGGAAGAATCGAGATTGATTATATGTGTCAAGGACATCAGTTCTGCTTGAACACTGATTAAGTGATTAATGAAGTACCGCCAGAATTATTAAATCTCTTTGCAGTAAAATGTTATTATACTTCCCTTCATAATTATAAGTTTAGGAGGAGAAAAAGATTGATTGACTAGAAGTAACTTATAAGCTAATTTTCATCATTTTTTTTTAAAGTAAAATTCATGGAAGACAGTGGCTTTACTTTCTTCTTCTGAGTTGCTTTTAGGAGAAGACCATTTTAGACCCATCCTTTGGCCCCACAGGAGAACTTGTATTTTCTAAGGAATGGGAGGAGAATGCTTCCTTGGTTAAGTGTTGAATTAAGTTTAAGGTAGTCCTTTCATGACTGCCTGCAGAATACGACTTCATTCATTCAACAAGCATTCACTGGGGGATGACTATGTGGTAGGCACTGCGTAGGGTGCTAGAGATAGAGAGAGGAATTATTTGCTTACATACATGTCCCTTAAAACTATATCTATTTGTTGTGGAATCACGGGAATTCTCCTAGTTAATGAAAAGAAGGGAGTTTCATTAGTTCCAAAGAAAACACTATAAGTGCACTCAACATAAGCCCTTAAAGACAAGTGATGAAAAATCATAAAAAAGAACATAGATCGGAATTTAAAACACTCAACAGGATCCTTCACTGATGTCATGTGTGAGGTGGACATGACTTCTTAGTGTCATCAGAGCTTTCTGCATGGAGAGAGTGTGTGTTCTCACGTACTTGCCCACTTCCCATGGAGGAGACAGCACAGCACTGGGAGGAATATGGACATGGCAGAGGAGACTAACTTTACCCATTAACCCAGAATCACGAACTTCAGAGCTGGATGGGTCTGTAAAGCTCATTTAATTGAATTGTTCTTTTACATTTTTTTCCAAATCCATTTTGTCTTAGAAGTTTCATACCCGTATACTCAGAGAGGACCATATAGGTCCAGGTCTAGCTTTATTTACATAAATTCATTTATAAACTAGAAAGAAGAAAATGAACTGCTATAGTTTGTTGCCAAAGAATTTGAAATAGGAGACTTGAAATTTCAAGCAAACATTTATTGAGTGCCTAATATGGCATGTGTTAGGAAGGCTGCAGATAGAAGGAGATATATGTCACAGTGTTTGCCCTCGAGGACCTGATGTTCTCCCTGGAGTAAATCATGAAATGCACAGAAAGAATAAACTTAATGCCAGAATATATTCTGATATAAGAGGTTTAAGCCCAATGGGGTGGAAGCCCAGGGTAGAAGGGGTCAGTTTGGCCTAGAAGATCCGAGAAATCAACCTCTTTCTCTCATTCTGTCTTGTACGTGCATGCATACACACACACATAAACACACACATACACACACACACATTTTCATTCAGCAAACATTTATTAGGGATCTACTATTTGTCACACATGGAGGTACACTGGTAAACTAGACCAGCACGAATGCCAGTCCATCTTCGTCACAGAGAGAGAGTTCAGGATAGTGGAGGAGGTCCACAGAGGGAGAGGTGAAGAGTTGATTAAGTGGCATTCTGGACAGAGTGAATGTCACCAAAGCTCAGATAGGATAAAAATAATCAGGATGACAAGAGCCTGGCTACATAAAAGAGTTTGGTGGTTGTAGAATATGAAGTTGAAAAGAGGCAGTCGGGGGTCATTTTATGAAGAACTTGAATTTTATCCAAAAGTTTGCATATTATTCTTCAGATAAAACAAAGCTTTCGGAACAAGAGAAGGCATGATTGAGGCTGTGAGGTAGAAGATGAATTGGGATGGCAAATCATTCAACCAAAACATTTATTGAGCACTTAGTGCATGCCGAGCATTGTGTTAAGAGCTAGAATATAGGTATGAAGGCAAATGTCCCCGTTGCTGCCTCGGAAGAGTCCTTAGTTAGCTGGGATGAGACAGTCCACATGTGGAATGCAGACCAGTCTGGAGACGATCGCTACAATCTGGCAAGGGAGCCAGAATGTGTCATTCCAACTGGTGGTGATGAGAAAGGAAAGGAGGGAATGGTTAGTGCCTAGAGAGAGAATTCAAAGGGGGAAGAAATGACAGGATTTGGTGATTGATAGAATGTAGGATTCTGGAAAAAGTGGTTGCAACGACTTGTTTTCTGGCTTCAGGTATTTGATTGGCTGTCAGATGCCTGCCAACTCCTACAATGCCAGGAGGTTGGAGTTCAAAGCCTGGGGCTACTCCTAGAGTTTGATCTGTCTGTTTGAACAGTGCCAACTGGGAGTACCTATAGAAGTTTCTCTTGAGGTCTCTCACTTCATGTTCATCACGCCTTCTGATCACCTCCACCTGCCTTTTGGTGTCCCCTTCTGCCTTAAACAGCTCTTCTCTTAGAATTGGCTGAAGGGTTGAAGTGTTAAGTGAATAAGATAAGGTTTGAAGTGTTAAGCAAGGGTAATTTTTTTTTTCAACAAAAAACACTTGAAACAAACAGTAAAACAACAATTCCTAAAGAAATACTCTTTTTATAGTGGATTTTAGGCCAGCTGGCTCTTATGCTTTCTGGTATTCAAGAAATTACACCATGGTGGTGGCCAGCTAATCCAATACACACATACAGTCGGCCTCTGTGCTACTCCATGTTAAGGGAACTGGAAGGAAAAGTTTAAATGCACGGTTCACATCAAGTGCAATATTTAAGACAAGCTATTAGGAAACCGCAGCTTTCCAACTGCAATCCAATTTCAATCTCCTACCCTTTTCCCCTGGGATTAAACCTCTTCCACTCCATCCACCCAAACAGTTGGCACTGGGTTCACACACTTCCTGCCCTGTATCATCCCTTGACTCTGTCAAGTTCCTTGCTGTTCTGACAGTATTTCAGTCTCAGCATGGAAGGGGTCTGGGAGGTAGCGGGGGCGGGCATCTCTGTCCTACAACCAAGCTAAAGGTAAGCAGCTTCTCTCTTGAAATGTATTGACATATTCTAGCTACACATATTTGGATTTGTCCCGTCCAGTGAACAAAAGATCCAGATCTGATTGTCTTCCTTACTTAGATTAGTCTGTAGCAGGAAGGGATGTTGTTAAGTGGCTGAATCAAGTCCCATTCATGGCTGAACGATGCAGAAAATCTGGACTCTTAATATGGCTTTCCGAACCAATAAGCAAGGAATTTTGGATGCTTGAAGCATGTGGATTGTGCTTGAAAGAACAGACTCACAGAACAATGTGAGAAGTGTGCCCGCCCTTCCTGGCCCTCTCTGTATGAATCTTTGTATTTTATCCCAGATCATCTGAGATTCGGTGCTTGACTCTTGACAATCTGGCAGCACCTATAAAGTCTGTGGCTTCCTATCAATTGCCTTCTACTAATCAACTAAAAAGTTAAGTACATTTAAAAATATCTCCTCATCCTGTCTCAGAACTTCCTTCTCTTTCCCTGACCTCACACTCTCCTTGACTTTGAGACTTCTTTATTCTCCTGCAGCTTCTGAACCTGGATAATCACCACCTCCACAGGTCCCTGGGACCCCTCTTGTTAAATCTTTTTACATGTTCTCGTCTCCTTTCTCTCTAATCTCCCCAAATCTTCGCTCCAAGTTCCATGAGGCATACTAAACTCTTTCTCACATGCGGGAAAAATGAAACCCAGCTTAATCGGCTCCACCAGGCTCCAGTTTTGTGAGGATTCCAATTGCCTGTTACCAACCCCTGTGTGAAGCGGGTTAACCTTTTCAGACTGTCCTTTGCGCTCCCTGCCATTCTCCTTCCCTGCCCTGTCCCTCCCTCTCCGTCTTGCTCATTTAGCAGGAGCTTGCAGAAAATCTTATTACCTCTTCTGAAGTTCTTTGCTCTATCTCGGGATCTTACCAAAGAATTTTTAAATGGAGTTGAAAACATTTTTCTTCCTTTTAGCTCTTGGTCTATTCCTCCATCATTTTCTCTTTAACTCAAAAGTATCTAACAGCTATTTTGCTTCCAATAATGTCACAATAGTGACTTTCCATAATGAGCTATCCATCTTAACTGCTCTGAGAATACACTCATTTAAAAAATTACATTTTCTTAAGTGGCAGGTAGAAATTAAAGCAGAAACAGAACCAACTTTCAATGTTAGTATATTGTTAGACCATGTATTACAGTCATGTGTCGCTTAACCACAAGGGTACATTTTGAGAAATGCACCGTTAGGGGATTTCATCATTGTGCGATCATACAGCGTGCTTACACCAAGCTAGATGCTATAGCCAACTACACTCCTAGTCCATATGGTACTAATCTTATGGGACCACTATCGTATATGCAGTGCATGGTTGACTGAAACGTCATTATGCAGTGTGGGACTGTAGTTTGCTAGGACTACCATGACAAAGTACAATATTATGTTTTTTAAAAATTGAAGGTTTGTGGCAACCCTGAATGGAGCAAGTCTATTGGCTCCATTTTTCCAACAGCATTTGCCCTCTTCCTGTCTCTGTGTCACAATTTGGTAATTCTTGCAATATTTCAAACTTTTTCTTTATTATTATACATTTTTTGATGATCTGTGATGAGTGATCTTTGATGTTTCTATTGTAATTGTTTTGGGGTGCCACGAACTGTGGCATACCCATAAATGATGGTAAACTTAATCGATAAATGTTGTGTGTGTTTTGACTGCTCCATTGACTGGCTATTCCCATCTCTCTCCTTCTCCTTGGTCCTCCCTATGCCCTCAGACACAAAAATATTGAAATAAGGCCAATTAATAACCCTACAATGGCCTCTAAGTGTTCAACTGAAAAGAAAAGTCACACATCTCTCACTTTAAATCAAAAGCTAGAAGTGATTAAGTTTAGTGAGGAACACATGTTGAAAGCCGAGATAGGCTGAAAGCTAGGCCTCTTGCACCAAACAATTTGCCAAGTTGTGAATGCAAAGGAAACGTTTTTGAAGGAAATTAAAAGTGCTACTCCAGTGAACATACGAATGATAAGAAAGCCAAACAGCCTTATTGCTGATATGGAGAAAGCTGCAGTGGTCTGGATAGGAGATCAAACCAGCCACAACATTCCCTTAAGCCAAAACCTAATCCAGAGCAAGGACCTAACTCCCTTCAATTCTATGAAGGCTGAGAGGTGAAGAAGCTACAGAAGAAAAGGTTGAAGCAAGTAGAGCTTTATTCATGAGGTTTAAGGAAAGAAGCATTTCCATAGCATAAAAGTGCAAGGTGAAGAAGCAAGTGCTGATGTAGAAGCTGCAGCAAGTTGTCCAAAAGATCTAGCTAACATAATTAATGAGGGTGGCTACTCTAAACAACAGATTTTCAATGGAGATGAAACAGCCTGAAGAAGATGCCATCTAGGGTTTTCATAGCTAGAGAGGAGAAGTCAATGCTTGGTTTCAAAGCTTCAAAGAACAGAGTGACTCTTTTGTTAGGGGCTAATGCAGCTGGTGACTTTAAGTTGAAGCCAGTGCTCATTTACCATTCCAAAAATCCTAGGGCCCTAAAGAATTATGCTAAATCTACTCTGCCTGTGCTCTATAAATAGAACAACAAAGCCTGGATGACAGCACATCTGTTTATGACATGGTTTACTGAATATCTTAAGCCCACTGTTGAGTCCTACTCCTCAGAAAAAAGATTCCTTTCAAAATATTACTGCTGATCAACAATGCACCTGGTCATCCAAGGGCTCTGATGGAGATATACAATGAAATTAATGTTGGTTTCATGCCTGCTAACACAACATCCATGCTATAGCCCATGGATCAAGGAGTAATTTAGACTTTCAAGTCTTATTATTTAAGAAATACATTTCATAAGGCTATAGCCGCCATAGATGGTGATTCCTCTGATGGATCTGGGCAAAGTAAACAGAAAACCTTCCGGAAAGGATTCACTATTCTAGACGCCATAAGCACATCTGTGATTCATGGGAAGAGGTCAAAATATTAACTTTAACAGGAGCTTGGAAGAGCTTGATTCCAACCCTCAAGGATGACTTTGAGGGGTTCAAGACTTCCATGGAGGGAGTAACTGCAGATGTGGAGGAAATAGCAAGAGAACTAGAATTAGAAGTAGAGCCTGAAGTTGTGACTGAATTGCTGCCATCTCATGATAAAATTTGAATGAGGAGTTGCTTCTTAGGGATGAGCAAAGAAAGTGGTTTCTTGACGTGGAATCTTCTCTTGTTGAAGATGCTGTGAAAATTGCTGCAATGACAACAAAGGATTTAGTATATTATATAAACTTAGTTGATAAAGCAGCATCAGGGTTTGAGAGGACTGATCCAATTTTGAAAGAAGTTCTACTGTGGGTAAAATGCCATCAAAATGCCATGCTACAGAAAAGTCATTTGTGAAAGGAAGAGTCAATTCATGGAGCAAACTTCACTGTTGTCTTATTTTAAGAAATTGCCACAGCCACTCCCACCTGACCAGTCAGCAGCCATCAGCATTGAGGCAAGACGCTCCACCAGCAAAAAGATTACAACTTGCTGAAGGCTCAGATGATAGTTAGCATTTTTTAAGCAATAAAGTATTTTTTAACTAAAGTATATACATTGTTTTTTTAGACATAATGCTAACACACACTTACTAGACCACCATACCCTGTAAGCATAACTTTCATATGCAGTAGGAAACCAAAAAATTCTTGTGACTCTTTACCGCAATATTTGTTTTATTGCAGTGGTCTGGAGCTGAACCCGCAATCTCTCTGAGGTATGCCTGTACTGCCACAAACTGAGGGGCTTAAACAACATAAATTTATTGTCTTACAGATCTAGAGGCTGCAAGTCAAAACTCAAGGTGTCAGCAGGGCTGGCTCCTTTGGAGGGCTGCGAGGGACGGATCTGTACCAGGCTGTTCTCCCTGGCTTGCAGAAGGCTGTCTTCTCCCTGTGTTTCTTCATATCATCTACTCTCTGTGCATATTTCTGTGTCCAAGTTTCCCCTTCTTATGAGGACATCAGTCATATTAAATCAGGGCCCACTCTAATCAACTCATTGTAACTTGATTGCCTCTATAAAGACCCTATCTCCAAATAAGGTCTCATTCTCGGCATTGGAGGGTTAGGACTTCAACGTGTAAATTTTGATGGGGACACAATTCAACCTGTAACAGTCCCTATGCTTTTTGTTCAGGCTGGCTACCTAATTTGGAGGACCCAGAGTAAAATAAAAATGTGAGGCCCTGGCTGGGGCAGGGAAGTCAAATCAATCTCCACTTCCCATGGGCCCATGAGGGATTGGAGCCTCCTAGTCAGAAAGTGCTGGGAACACCCTCGGTACCTGGATCGAGATTAGGTGACAGCTTCTCACTCAGTCCCTGTCTAACACGCAGTGGTGCTGCCAGCCCAGCGGGGTCAGCCACTGCCCTGCTCTGCTGTAGATGCCACTGGCCGTCCGCTCCCAGGCCCTGGACATCCAGTCCCCCAACCCCAACGCAACCCAGTTGCCACGGCAGGCAGAGAGCTGGAATGGGGACAGGAGGCTGAAAACCCATCCAGGAGAGGTAGGGAGGTGACATGAGGTGGGACTGAACTTGAGCCAAAGCTCCAAGGCCCTGGCTCATGCTCCATTGTCCCACGGGACTTCATGCCCAACACACAAATTCAAATATTAAAATTATTACGAATTCCAAAACTCAAAACCAGAGTATTAAACCTTAAGTTTAAGGGCTTGCTGAGCATGAGGCCCTGTGTGACTACATGGGTCACATGCCCATGAAACCCACTCTGTTCTCATGTGAACCAGGCTAAGACTATGGAAGAAAGACTTTGGCAAACTACAGAGCACTTTTTTAGGGCAAAACTGCTTGAAGCTAAAGAGTATCTGCCTTGGTTTCCCCGTCTCCGCAATGGGTTTATAGGATCACAGGATCCTGTTAAGGATTACCTCAGTTACTATGGTCACTTTGTATTTATTAATAAGAGAAACGCAAATCTTAAACTTGAACATGGACAGTGCAAAATAAGACAACACTGTTCATAGTTAGATCATCACTTAGAATTTCCTGTTTATATTTTCATAATCGAAAAGGAAAGCACTCAAGAAAAGAATGCCAAGAGCCAGAAACAGTGGGCCTTTCTTATTAGCATATTTCTTTGGAACTGTGGTAGTCTGGAAAGTATCATAAATTAAAAAGTCATGTGGTCACACATGAAAGCAGAAACCTCTTGTCTGTTTTGTTTAGCTCTTTATCACAGAACACAATTTATAGAAATTCAAAAAATATTCCTCCATTTTTTTGAGTGGCTTTATAAAATATTTCCCCCAAATGTCTTAATATCGTGTTTATAAGGTGTTGTTTGTTTCTTTTGTGAACTATAATATTTCTTTTCATTCTGATCAATTCAAAAAATATAACATGTTCCTGGCTTTGCAGTGGAACATCTCCTAAAAGGCTTTCAAGGATAATTTCTAAAAGAAAATGGCGGCAGGAGTCTATAAATGTGTCAAATACGTGACTTTGACGATCATGTGAGGATTCACTGCAGAGGGATGAGCTCAGAAGAGGCAAAACAAAGGAATCATTTCTGCAGAAAACCCGAGATAAATAAGCAAATTGTTAGGTCAAGGAAGGGGAGCTGACAGGACAGCTGAGCTCTCTGTGTGGCTCAGCCCTTCTGGTCACTGGCTTGGAACCTGCATTGTGTGGTATCAGTTACTGCGACAACCAACAATAGGAAAAGAGGGTAGGAGCTTAATGAGAAAGAGTAAAAGGTCCAGGAATACTAAAAATCTACGCTGACTCCCAAAGGCTCGTGAGGAAAAGAGCCAGTCAGAAAAGCTGGGATGAGAGAGTATGGAAGTGGAAAAGATTCTAGAGATGACGGAGAGAGATGGGAAAAATGGAGTCAGATGGTTGGAATGATTTACGGCCAGGAAGGGCAGCTAAACTAGTATCTGATCATGCTTTTAAATTCCAAATCTCCACATTAGGAGAATGGCTTGTTGTCCAGGGCTGTAGGAATTGCCTAGAACAGTTTTTAGAAAATCAATAGCTTTCCAGATTTCTGCTTTATGAATATATACACTCCTACACGTGGAAGTACTAGTTTGGAAAAGGAGGAGTTGCAGAGAACAAGAGGCTGGCTTCCTGTGCCTCCTGCCATGAAATCAGATCACAAGCTCCCAGCAAACAGTGGGACACAGAATGAACTACTTTGTGGGGTCACAAGGCTATCCAGAGGTACTTTGCATTAGTGCTCCACCGCCTGGTTCACATCCCCACGCTACAAATTCCTGTAGGTGCAAGTTGCTTACCCCTTCTTCATGTAAATGAAGGGTGTGTATTAATAATACCTACCTGATCATGGGGAGGATTCAGTGTGCTAATGAATGTAAAATGGCACACACTAACCACTCCCCAAGTGTTAGATACTATTAGGAGCAGCAGAGAGTGGCATTTTTACCTTCCTATAAGAAATGGAACCTGTGGGGGAAATTTCAGGGTCACGACTTCTGCCCACTGCTGTCTTCAGGTGGCGGGTCTCATCACCCTTTTTCAGAAAGCTCTCCCACAGGGCATCCTTTCTTCTCTTCCTCTGCATTGTAGTGCACTGCCCTGAACCCCTTCCTCGTATTCACTACGTGATACCATCAGGCACCATGTTGTCCTTTCTATCTCAGAGGCTTTACCTTTCACACAGATGATCTAACACCCTGGCCCAGTGTTTTCTCCACCACAGGTCGTGGCTCATTAATGGGTCATGAAATCAATTTAGTGTGTCATGACCAGCACTACAAAACAAAATAGAATGGCACAGAGTACAAAGTAGCAGCACATCATATTAGGTAAGGGTATTTTTTTTTTCTGAGGAAGATTGGCCCTGAGCTAACATCTGTTGCCAATACTCCTCTTTTTGCTTGAGGAAGATTGTCACTGAGCTAACACCTATGCCAATCTTCCTTTAGTTTATGTGGGATGCTGCCACAGCATGGTTTGATGAGTGGTGCTAGGTCCACACCCAGGACCCGAACTCGTGAACCCTGGGCTGCAGAAGTGGAACGCACGAACTTGACCACTACACCACTGGGCTGCCCCAGTAAGGGTATTCTTTGATGAAACTTTTATTCCAGACACGCATGTCTGTACGGCTCTGGACTCTCGGTTCTTCAACCTCCTCTGCTCCAAGGACCTTCTTTCACCTGTTCTCCACTTTAGTGATCACTCCTATAACCATAGCTTGGATCCAGTCACTACTGAGAATGGAGCCACCTCCAAAACTTGTTATTTCCATTGTATAATTACATTCTGTCATTTCTTCCATCTCCTGATTTTCACTGTCTATTATTTTTATTTTCTTCCTTTTTAACCCATATTTCTTGAATCCAAACTTTCTGCTCCTCAATATTCCTACTGGTTCTGACTTAGTTCGGGTCATCAGCATCTTTCTTTACAGGCAATTGCTTTAACCTTCCAGATGGTCTCTTTGCTACCCTCCAGAATCATCCTCCTCAAGGTGCAAACTGACCATGGCATTCCTAAACTTAAAAGTGTGATCTGGTTCCCCTTTGTTAAAACTCACAAGGCTCTTCTCAGCAGTACCCACTTCACCCAACCAGAATTGTTTTCCCATAAGCAGAGTGCCTTTAACCAAAATCTTCACTTCCTCATCTCTCGCATGCTCCCAAATATAGACGCGGCACAGCTTCTTGTTCTGCCCTGACCCTCTTCTGGGGATTTACTCCACCCATGGCCCCTGATGGGGCAGCATCCCTGTGTGCTCCTCATGCCCCTCCCATGGCCTACGAGCCATGGGAAGGCCTCAGATTCAAGGGCAGAGCACAGGGACTGGCCAGAATGCTGTGACCAGTGTGTCCAGATTCCTCTCCCAGGAAATTACGACTCTTCCAAAGAAGCTATGGGAGCTACATGTGAAAGTCCTGCACATGAAAGCAGAAGATACCAGTCCACAGAAAGAGAACCAAATGGGACCACCATGTGGCCCGAGAGAGAAAGGAGCTGCTTCATTCCAGTGGCCAGTTCTCAGTTCCCAGGAGGGCTGGTTGCACAAGAGAGCCTGTCCTTGGGTCCCCTTGAGATCCTGGTCCCCATACCTACAGCCCCACCTTTGCCTGAGTGACCTTCAGTGGCTCTTTTTCCTCCATCCAAAAGAGCCTGGACTAGAACTTTCAGCCCATTAAACTACTATTGCCCAACACGTGATTCTGTGCTGTGCACATATTCCATGCTTTCCCTTGAATGCTCTTTCTCCTTTTTTGATGTGGCAACTACCTACTTATCCTTCAGGAAAACAAATGCCCTTTTGTGAGTTCCCAGCTCCTCAGGCCAGTTCCCGCCTCTGCATCCCTCTAGCTCTTTGTTCATTCCTTGCTATCATAACATCTACTGCACTGTTTTGAAATTGTTTGTGTTTCTTTACCTGTTTCTGGACTCTCAGCCTCTTGCGAATAGTATCGTATCCTGCTCATATTTTTCTCTCTCCAGTCTGGGAGTGAGTAACAGATTCTGTTAGTTCCCTACCCATGGGCACCTCCCCTGGGGCTCACTCACCTGAGACGGTTCCCATATACTCCAACTGACTTTCTGTGTCTCCATGCCTGATGGTGTTCCACGCAGGCTGAGGAGACTTCCATCAATGGGGACGTCAGGAACCCTCCATCAATGAGGGGTGGGGGTTCTAAGTACCTGTACTTCCCGCCCCTCAGTGTGTCCACCATATTCTCCCAGTCCCTCAGGGGGCCTTGTGCAACTGAGCCTCAGTTGCCTGTAACAGCTTTCTTTCTTCACTTCCCTGTCTCATTTCCTCACTCCCTCACCACACCTTCTAGAATTACCTCCAAAATCAACTATTTGCACCCAAATAAATACATGTCTCAGTTACTGCTTTTGGGTGAACCCAAACCAAGACAGGGAGATAAAGCACACAGTGCTCAACAGATAATGAATGAACAACTGAGGCCTCCAGCTCCTCATCCCCTCCCATTGGCACAGGATGTCAAGAGACGCCCCCACCACCACCCCCCACCCCAGGTTCGCCCTCTTCTCCCCAGGACCCCACTTTAACCTCACGCTCATCAGCACCCTCACTTCCTTTGGTCACTGCTCATTCAGAAGAGCCTACCCTGACCATCCCCAAGGACTGATACAGCCTTGGACTCCCTCACTGCTGCTGCTGGGCAGACGAATGCTGCAGAGGGAACTCTCCTACTGTGCTGGTTGGGGCCATTTCACATTGATAATTCTCAGCCCTCAATGTAGCTTCAAAATTCTTTTACTTGCCCCCAGTTCATTTCCTTTAGCAACTTCCACAGAGCCTAGACCCTTCTGCATTCTCTCTCCTGCCCTGCCATGATTGGGGGTACTTGAGTGAGTGAAGTTACTATGTTTTAGCACTTTACTAGAAGAAGAGCTCAGACACCAGAACCACAATGAAGCCCCTTGGTATAGCCAACTGGAGGTTGCAAGAGGTAGGAGACAGGCTGCAGGAGGTAGGAGACATGCTAAGTACAGTGCAGTTTGCAGGACAGTAAATAATTGTTACAGGGCTGTCAACCTGTCAAAATGGTCCGGACTGGCAGAGGAAGAGGGAGCTGTGGTGATATTGAAATAAAAGGACAACACTTGGGTAAGCACTATTACTAGCTCCATTTTTACATATGAGGAAACTTAGGCACACAGAGGTTAAGTAACTTGCCCATGGTCACACAGCTTGGAATTGGTAGACCCAGGATTTGAACCCAGGCAGTCTGGCTCCAGACCCCATGAACTTAACTACTATATGACACTGCATCTACTGATTTTTGAACACGAAATTTTTGACAAATGATTAAGAAGTCAGCACAACGCCACCCACCATCTGCCTCCCAAGGCTGGGATGCTTATAATACATATCAGATCAATCATAATACATATGGAACAATGCATATCAACAAGTCAGAAGAAAAATACTATATGCATAATCCGCCTTGCATTATTACATATCCCTTATTGGCAGATTTGAAACTGAAGTGGTGCATATTTTCTCCTGGTTGCTCTGTAGATGCCCATCATGGCTAAAAGTAAGTCAACATGGTATAGAGAACACAGCGGTAAAGTGAGGCACCCAAAAACATGACTAAAAATACCACGGCTGTATCTCAGCTTCCACATCTGAAAAATGGATGGCTGGAGCAGACAGTATCTCAGATCCCTTCCAATGCTAAGATTTTGTTTTTCCATCTTTGTACAGACAGGAAAAACTTGCTTTCAAGCTCGTTTAGGTTATGCTTGAAATTCTGCTGATGTGGTGATTGCAGTCATAGATGGGAGACTGTGTGAGGATTGGTACATTCAACGCCACATAATCTCCTGCTCTTTAGCAAATTGGTAGCAGCATTTTCATATTTGAGAAATCTCCGTGCCTATTATTTCAAAGGCCTTCAGATTTGCAAACTGTCGCCTGGGGTGCACAGGAGGTAGCAGATGGTTCTAACTTCAGAGTGTCCTTGACTACTGAAAACAAGGCACTGATTAGAAATGATTTCAGGCCAGGATTTGGGTCTGCTGCATATAGTAGGGATTAGCCCATGGTGCTAACCCTGGCTCAGAGGATCACCAGCGCATTCTCTCTGCATGGCTCACAGCCAGCTTCTGTCCAGCTGCTGTATTCTAGATACCTGGTACTCCGGCAAAGCCCTCATTTCAAAATGTAGAGGAAAAAGCAGTGTACGGTAAACTCACAGTGGACATGGATCACATCATGGGGCCAGATGTGCATCCACAGGAGCATTTTTATTGAACTGACCAAGAAGGTAAGAGATCTCTGACCTATGGCCACTTTAGAATGAGAATTACTCAACCAGTCCCTGAGAAAGCCTCCGGGGAGTGCTAGAGAATTCAGTCCAGAAAGACGACCTCAAAAACGTATACATAGGACGTGAAGAAGGAAAAAAAATGAGCACAGACATAGATTACACCTTGCTTTACCCCTTCTCTCCAAACTTATCCCAGAGGCAGAGAGGAGAGAGGCTGTCAGGAGGCTTCTCCCGGTTTACTTAACTTCCCCCTCCGTCCCCCTCCCTTCATATATGGGCTTTGACGTTTGGACACTGGCTTCTTTGCCTCAGAGGCGGCCCATGCAGTTATTCAAGCATGTGAGTCCCTGCAGGACAACGTCTCCTCGAGTCCCTTTGCACGTCTCTTTATTAGTCTTACGTGAAATTTGTTGTTAGAGCCGTGGAGTCGGTTCCGATTCCTGGCGACCCCGTGAACAGCAGAGCAGAACCCGGCCTTCTTTTGCGTCCTCCTCTCCCCTTCCCGGGCTCTATCAGACCATGCTCCGCCGCTATTCACAAGGTTTTTATGGCCCACTTTTTCGGAAGTGGTAGTAGGTGCTCAATAAATGTTTGGTGAACAGGTTCGTGTGTGCGCTTGCGTGTTGTGGGGGTAACTGAAGGAAGTCTCGCTCCCTGGCACACCAAGTGCCTTACAGAAGTCATTTAATCCTCACTGGTCCTATGCATATCACGGACACCATTTTTCGGAAGAGAGAAACTGAGGCGCAAAGAGGGTAATTTGCTCCAGCTCACACAGCTCACCCAGGCCACAGGGTCTCCTCTCTCACATTTAGTCTACGAGGCGTTAATAGAGAAGAGTAAGTTTTCTTTCCCTGAAGGGGAAGAGGGGAGAGGCTTGGCTTGGGGCCATTTTGCAGGTGGTGGTGCACACCTAGACGGCCTGCTTTGGAGGGGGACGAAATGGGACATCTTTTTTGCCATCATTTATCCGAGAGATGGTCCTCCCAAATAAACAACTCAGGAGTTTACATTTTGAAAAGTCTCCTGTCCTCCTGTGCCCCGCTTTTCCTGGGTCAGAGCTGGGTCAAGTTGCCTGCGAGCTCAGACCCCGCCCCTCACCGCGCTCCCTGCAGGAGCCTGGAGGATACGGGGCAGGAGGAAGGGTTGCGGAGTCGGGAGAACTGGGTGCAGGCCCCTCCGGATGCAGGACTGGCCCATCCACAGGGCTTTCTCAGGACTACAGAGACGCTGCCACCATATAAACTCGGCCGCCTTTGCTGCGTTCGCCCGCCCCCAGCGTCGCCCCTTCCTCCTCTCCCTTCACCACTCCAGCCCCGGCTGTGCCGATCTGGTCCCTTTGGCCCGGGGGGACACTCACCCTGCCACTCGAGGATCCGCTCGGGGGTAAGCGCCGCCGCCGCGCTCTGGGCGCAGCCCCATGGTGCCCCCAACAGCAGCACCAGCAGCAGCGAAGGCAGCAGCATCGCTAACCACTGGACTCGCCCTGAGCCGGGTCGCGCCGGCAGGGACCAGCGCTGCAGCCCGGGCGCGCCGCCCCTCGGCGCGGGAGGTGGGACCGCACCTTCCTCCGCGCTCCACCCTGCCCGGGCCTCGCCACCCCCTGCGCCCTCCGAGACCCACTCCGTCACCCCTGCGGCCAGAGTGTGCAGGCGCTGGGGCCTCTGGGCTGGAAGACCGGGAAGTCGCAGGGTTTTCCCCGCCCTACGCACTCCGGCCTGGAGAAGGAGGAGGAAGAGGGGGTGGACCATCTGCCCATCCCAGAAATTCCTGCCTTTGTAGGGGGGAGGGACGAAGGGGGAGGCTGTCCCGTGCACGTTCCTCCTGCTTCCAGCCTCCTCTGTCTTTCCTGGGGGAGGCTGAATAGGAGTTGGGAGTGAGCGAGTTGAGAATCTCTGGGCCAGGAAGTCTGACATCTGGGTTTGCAGATCTCCCAGATTCTGGTAAACACTGCGGGTTTGGCAGCAGGCTGTTTAGAGTTAATGGAGCTGCTCGGGGAACCCAGGCGCTTTGGGAGCGTTCTTGACCTCCTCTCTTCTGGAATGCGGACCACTAGAGATGCCTGGGGTGCGCCTGGGTGTCCACCCTCCTCCCTCCAGAGTACCCAGAAGGTTCTTTCATTGTTGAGCTCTTTTCTGTTTTAGAATATTCCCCTCCCCTCCCCTCTCCTCGGATCCCCCTAACCCAGCACAATAGCTGGGTTATCCTCCTTTATAGCTGAGAAAACCCATCTAGAAAGGCAAAGTGATTTGCTCTAGGTTACTCCTTAATCTAGCAAAAGTTACTCCCTAAACTAGGAAGGAGAAAAACGGACTAAAACGTAGTCCTTCTAACTGTAGTCTTTCAAATAATCAGCAGAACACTAGAAACATTTAATATTCATAAGAACAGGCTGATATAAGACCTTTCCTGAATAGTACCTTGATGTTAGTCATTAAAACGCCAGAGAAGGGAAGAAAGCAAAAGGGAGCTTTAAAAAGAGGAAGGTGAGAGGCGGCTGTGGTGTAGTGGTTCAATTGGCTCTGCTTTGACTGCCATGAGTTCAGATCCTGGGCAGTGACAGAAACACAGCTCATCACACCATTCTGTGGCTGCATCCCACATAGAAGAACTAGAAGGACTTACAACCAGGATATACAACTACGCACTGGGGCTTTGGGGAAGAAAAACAAAAAAAAAAGGGAGGAAGATTGGCAACAGGTGTGAGCTCAGGGCCAATCGTCCTAAAAAAAGAGGAAAGTGGTGGGATCTTGGAGGACCTTGCCTTTCTCAGCTGCCTATTGGCCAAGATCAAACCAATACTTTTGGGTAACACTGTCTGCTAGTGTTGAACCTCCAATATAATTGTATTTGGAGACAGGGCTCTTAAGGAGTTATGGTTAAATGAAATTGTAGGGAGTGGGGGCTGTCCTAGATAGGATTGGTGGGCTCGAAAGAAGAGGAAGAAAAGAGAGAGCTCTCTCTACCTGCAGGCCATGAGGAAAGTGCATGTGAGGACACAATGAGAAGATGGTCATCTGCATGCCAGGAAGAGAGTGCTTATCAAAAACTAAAACCTGGGGCCAGCCTGGTGGCGCAGCGGTTAAGTGCGCGAGTTCTGCTTCACTGGCCCAGGGTTCACCGCTTCATATCCTGGGTGTGGACGTGGCACCGCTTGGCAGGCCATGCTGTGGCAGGCATCCCACATATAAAGTAGAGGAAGATGGGCATGGATGTTAGCTCAGGGCCAGTCTTCCTCAGCAAAAAGAGGAGGATTGGCAGCAGATATTAGCTCAGGGCTAATCTTCCTCAAAAAAAAAAAAAAAACCCAAAACAAAACCTAAAACCTGCAGGACCTTCTTCTTGGATTTCCAGCCTCCAGAACTGTGAGAAATAAACTCCTCCTGTTTAAACCACACCATCTGTGCTATTTGGTTATGGCAGCCCAAGCAAACGAATAAACTGAATTGCCTGGTTCTCCAGAAAGCAGAGCTTGGGATGAGCCCCCCGGCAGGGAGTAGGATTGAAGATCAGAGTGAAATAGGGAAGAAGGGAAAGCCGCTACCCTGTCTACTGCAGTAGCAGCCTGTGCTCAGTCTTGCAGGAACCTCAGAATGCCTCAGAATTGTCCGCTCTGAGGAGAGAAGGACAGAGCATTTATCCACGGGCTCACCATCCCCGCTGGTTAAGGTGATCCTAGGGTTATTAACTCCTCTGCACACTTCTGCACATTGGTGAGCTTCCAGCATGGGCTCCCGCCTTGGCGTCTGAGAAGCCTAGGGCCAGGCAGCAACAGGTGCATGGCATGGCCAGAGGTGAGGTGCTGTCAAGTTGCTCCAGAGCGAATCAGGGGTGGCTACTGCAGAGGTGACTGAAGTAAGAGGCGGGGCTGAGAGGATGTGAGAGGTTCCAATGTGAGTATTGAGTCAATAGCGTGTCATTATATGTAGAAGTCGGCATTCCTGCCTGAAAACATGCAGAAAGGGATGCTTTCAGCATACCGGACTCTGCGGACTTCAATCACGAAGGACTTTTCAGTCTCCCCTATGGCCTCAGAACCACATTGTGTGCTGTGAGAATATCCCCGAAGTAGACAATTCAGCCGGGTCTGAGTGGGCTGGCATCTATTGCAGCAGCCAAGTGCAATCCATGTGGCATAATTAGCTGGTATACACAACCCTGATGTTAATCTTTGGTGAGGCACAGGGCACTGAGTGTAAAAGGTAGAAAGACCAGGGGAAGCCAGCATGACTGCACGTGGTTAGATGTGTTCAGATAAGGTGGAGGATATTGGGAGGAAGAAGTTATTCTAAGCTGGGAAGAAGTTGTGTGGAAAAAATACAAAGGTTGGAGTGAGAAATGCTTGAATGGGAGACAGCGAGTAGGCGGGCCTGGCTGGAGCAAATGGCAGTTATTGGGGCACCCAGGCAAATGAGGTCAGTCACTGGGACATTGGACTACCTCCTACTGGCTGTGGCATCAGGGTGAGACAGTCACCTGCTTCAGTTTTATCCTCTGTAAAGTGAAAAAAAGAAAAAAACCTTCCCTAATCCACTGCGGATAATATTCCAAAATAGCAGAGCTATGAATATGGACAGGATAGAGAGGAAACAGCCATATGTCATCTTCAGAGCAATTAGTGTAATGAAGAAGGGTGATGACAGCTTCCTGCCCTACTGACACCACATTTCCTCTTCAACGATTAGAAGTCTGAGAAAGAGCTAGTTTTTCATCTCTTCCTGAAGTGTTGTGGCTCTGAGGTGGAAATCTGTGGCAAAGAGCTTTTTAGCCATTGAGAAAATGATCCTTCCCCATACCCAGGTCTTGTGTCCATTTCACATTCACGTGGCAGGTGATGTAATGGTTAAAAGAGGCGCTCTGCACTTACCAGCAAGCCACTTAGCCTCGGTTTCCTATGTGAAACACCTCACTGCGGTGCTATATGAAATGAGATAAGGATGTGCAGTGCTTAGCACAGAGCCTGGCATATTGTCGCTATTCGTTCACAGGAGCTGTGAGTGTATGGGGAGGGAGTGGGGCAGCAAAGAGAAGAGCAAAGGAGAGGTCAGAAGCAGCGCTGCCAAGGACCGTCCTGTTGTCATGAGGTCTCCTGACCCAGGTTTGTATATCTTTCCATTGCTCAACTTATCATTTTGAATTAGAATTAATTAGGTATTTCTATCTCTCACCTGAACATGAGTTCCTGACTGTATTTTCCTTCTTTTTGAATCGCCAGGGCAGCATAGTTCCTGGCACTTCATAAATTCTCAAAAAGTTTCTGCTAAATGAATGAAGAAAGGAAGGAAGGAGGCTGAAAGAAATAACAATGTTTGGAGTCATTTGAGACTCAAGAAAAATATTAGAAACCTGAATTATGTTGAATGAAAACATAAACTGAAAGAAAATAAGTTGAAAGAAACTGCGGGGATTAAAACCCAGTGTATGGGTTATGGTGAGGGTCAAATTAACAAATATTTTTTGAGCACTGTAGGAATCAGGGTCTTGGCAAGAAAGGGTGAGACTCTGATTTGTAGGGAAGGTTTAATGAAGGGACTATTTACAAAGTATGGGCAGAGGGAAGAAAACAAAAACAGGATGGTAGAGCCCCTTTTTCTAGCAAGTGCTGGAAGCTGCCTTTATTATGCCTGGGCCTAAGGGAACAAGGACAGGGAGTAGTTACAAGAGCCCTGAAAGAACTGTTCCTATGGGACAGTGAACATCCAACAGGACAGGAGAGGAGCAGCTACTACCAAACACTGACGCCTGTAGGGGAGGAAGCTGAGAGAATAAATGGACTGTCGGGTCTTCTCTGCGCTCTGGTCTCTTCCCATTGGCTGGACCAGCTGGACGGCAGTGAGCAAGAGGTCCACAGAAGTCAGCTTCCCAGAGCATGGAGCAGGGTGAAGACTATGGACAGTGAGGCTGGAGAGACAAGCAGAGAATATCCAAGACAAGCAGCTCTGTCAATCTTTGTGCTGGTGCAAGGATACAACAGAGAAGAGGGCAGAATGAGTTCTTGACCATGATCGTAGAGTTTATAGTCTTGGGGGAGAAACAAACAGTAACCAAACAATTATAATAGAGTACGATACATGTCATGGTATAAGGTATATCTGAAACTCAACGAGTACTTAGAAGAGACACTTATCAAGGCTTGAGTCTCAGAGAAAACTTCCAAGAAAAAGTGGCATCCAAACTGGCACCTCGAATACTCAGCTGACTTCAAAAGATACAGTTAAGAGAATGAAAAGAAGCCACCAACTGGGACAAAATATTTGCAAATCATATATCTGATAAAGAACTTGTGTCTAGAATATATAAAGAACTCTCAAACACAATACTAAGAAAACAAACAACCCAAATAAGAAATGGGCAAAAGATTTGAACAGACACTTCACCAAAGAAGATATACAGATGGCAAATAAACACATGAAATGATTTTCAAGATCACTGGGCATTAGGGAAAGGCAATTTAAGCCACAGTGATATAATACTATACACCTATTAGAATGGTTAAAATTAAAAAGACTGGCCATACTAAGCATCAGCGAGGATGAGGAGAAACTGGAGCTCTTACATACTGCTGATAAGAATGTCAAATGGTGCAACCACTTTGGAAAACAGATTGGCCGTCTTTTAAGAAGTTAAAAAACATATACCTACTTAGTTTCCTAGAGATGCCATAACAAAGTACCACACCTGGGTGGCTTAAAACAATAGGACTTTATTCCTCTCACAATTTTGTAGGTCAGAAGCCCAAAATTAAAGTGTCAGCAGGGCTGGTTCCTTCTTGAGGCGCTGAGGAAGACTCTGTTCCATGTCTCTTTCCCAGCTTCTGGTGTTGACAATAATCCTTGGCAGATGCATTAATACAATCTCTGCTTCCATTGTCACACGGCCTTCTTTCCTGTCTCTCTCTCTCTATCTTCACATAACCTTCTTACAAGGACATCAGTCACTGGATGTAGGGCCCACCCTAAACAATAAGACCTCATTGTAACTATTTACATCTAAAAAGATCCTATTTCCAAATACAGTCACATTCTGAGCTTCCAGGTGGACGTGAATTTTGGGGGACACTATTCAATCCAGTACAATGACCGTATGATTCAGCCATTCCACTCCTAGGTATTTACCCAAGAAAAATGAAAGCATATGTCCATATAAGATTTGCACATGAATATTCAAAGGAGCTTTATTTGTAATAGCAAAAAACCGGAAACAATTCAGTTGCCCATTAAGGGATGAATGCATAAATAGGTTTAGGTATATCCAAACAATGGAATGCTACTCAGCAATAAAAAGCAATGAACTATTGATGCATGCAACAACATGGCTGCGTCTTGAAATAATTACGTTGAATGAAAGAAGCTAGACAGAAAAAGAGTACATACTTTATGATTCCATTTATATTAAATTCTGGAAAATGTAAACTAATCTGTGGTGACAAAAAGCAGATTAGTGGTTGCCTGGAAATGGGAATGGGAATGGGAATGGGGGGCTAGTGGGAGGAGAGAGACTTAGCTGACTCAAGAGGGAATCCACAAATGTTCCAGACAGAGGGAATAGAGGCAAGAGTGGACATAAGGTACTTGAGAAACTCTTGTAGTAGAGAGATTGGATATTGAGGTGGGAGGTTCTGGAAGCACTGAGGCTCAACAGGAAAGCTAGGGCTCCCAAATCGTGTTAAAAATCTTTATGCTAAAGCCAACAGGAAGCCATTAAGGAGTTTTATTGTGACAAGATTTATGTGTTACATTTTAGAGAGAACATTCCTGCTCTAGTATCAAGAATGGATTGAAGGTGAGTTATTCATAATGGTTAGGAGGCTGCTGCAGGAGTCTGGATAAAGAGATGGCCCTTGTCTGGACTAGAAGGCAGACAGTGAGGATTAGGAGACCTGAACATACCTTGTAAGATATTTAAGAGGAAGGCTCATCAAGACTTAGTATTTGACCAGGTGTGTTGAGGAGAAAGAGGAGTTGTCAGGAATGATGTCCCCTTTCTGGCATGGCCAATCTAGTGGTTCCATCCACTGAGAAACTAGTTTGGGGGGGGGGGGAGGTGTAGGACTTTAGTTTGCAATATGTTGAGAGGCTTATGAAACACTTAGGTGGAAATGTCTTGGGGGCAGTTGCATGCATGGGTATCAAAGTCAGAAACAGGATGGGAGCATAGATTTGGAGGTTATCTGTGGTTAATAATTAAAGCCATGGGAGTAGATGTGATTTTTGTAGGTTGAGAGAAGAGAGGCCTGAAAAGAATCCTAGGGGACAACAACATTTACGGGCCAGCTAGGGAAGCAGACTGAGAGGGAGTAAGGTGTCTAGAAGCTGAGGAGGAGTGTTTCAAGGAGAGAACCATCCGCAGCTTCAGATGCTCTGGAAAGGTCAAGGATTTAAGAACAGAAACGTACACTGTATTTAGGGACACAGAGGTAAGTTATAAACTTGGGGAGAGTGTTCCTAATAGTTGAGGGCAGAAGACACTCAACATTGGTGGTTTGAGGATGACTAGGAACAGAGATACCAAAAGTAGACAACTCTTTAAAGCAGTTTGTGGTTGTGGGGAAAAGGAGAAATAGCTGCACAGGCTGTGGGTTTATGGTTGGGGATGAGGGCAAATGTTGTTGTTATCATTATGCGATTTTTTTTTTTTTTGAGGAAGATTAGCCCTGAGCTAACATCTGCTGCCAATCCTCCTCTTCTTACTGAGGAAGACTGGCCCTGAGCTCATATTCCTCTACTTTATATGTGGGATGCCTATCACAGCATGGCTTGCCAAGCAGCGCCATGTTCGCATCCAGGATCTGAACTGGCAAACCCCTGGCTGCCGAAGCGGAACATGCGCACTTAATTGCTGTGCCACTGGGCCGGCCACTCATTATGCAATCTTTTAGATGAGAGACTTGAGCATGCTTGAATGCTGATGGGAAGAATCCAACAGAGAGGGAGAAGTCAAAGATACTTACTGTTGGAAAAGTCAAAGTGAGATCCCTGAGAAGGCAGAAGTTTCCAGAACAAAAAGTAAAAGGATTCACTTTGGAAAAGAAGGTTATTCCTCCCATTATAGCAGGAATGAAGGAAATAATGGCTGTGGACACAGGTAAGTCTGTAAAGGTAGAGTTGAGAGTTCTCTTATCTACTAGGTTCTAGTTTCTCAGCGAAGGAGCAGGGGAGTGCATCTGCTGAGAACAAGGGGAGAGCTGGAGTTGGGGAGAGGAGGTAAGAGTGGCCCTGATGTCCACAGAGAGAGCTGCTAGAGAAATGTAACTGGCAATCTGGGCATAACCAGGGGCCCAGATGTGGTCAGGGACCATGAATTTATAGTGAATCATGTTTTTCCTTAATGATGCTCAGCAGCCGAAGTACATGCAGGGAGAAGGTGGGTACTGGGCTTCATCCAGATTGATGTTATGCAATCAGGATATTGTGTACAGGGAGTTGAAGACAACGCTGAGAGGGACTGATGATGGTGGTGGCATCTCACAGGACTCGGCTCCAGGATCACAGATGGACAAGCGGAGGTTGGCAGACAGGGCTCTAGGGCCATCCGGTCAGTTTCAGATTCTGGCTTTGTCACTCACTAGTTGTTTGACGAGGGCAAGTCACTTGACCTCCATGTGCCTTAGTTGCCTCATCTGCAGAACTGGAATAACAATAGTGCCATTTCATTGGCTTCTTGTGGAGATTAAATAAATTACTATATGAAAAGTGCTTAGAACTGTGACTGACAGAGAGTAAACACTCAGCAAAAGTAGTTTTTATTATTAATTGTTATTACTTTAAATAAAAAATATTTAGGGGGCTGGTCCTGTGGGGTAGTGGTTAAGTTCATGCACCAAGTCATTGTATCTCGCCCAGCCTCAGTTTCCTTTCTATAAAATGGAGTAATAAGAGTGTCCAGCCCATAACATGGAAAGTACCCATAACCTGGCAAATAGTGAGTGCTCATGAAATGTAACCATGATTAGATAATACTCACAGGAGTTACACCACAAGTCATCATAGACTGAGGAGGACACTGAGAGAGTTTAAGTGATTTATTGTTGAAGCTTTACCCTGAGCTACCCATTAACTTTACGTAATAAGCTATCTCATTAAGAGGAAACTACCGTAGATAAAAGAGAATATTAGTTTATGTAAGACATGAGTTTTCTAACCTGTTTAATATGTATTTTTAGCAGCTTTCCTCCAGCCATTTATTAAACACTTCTGGATGTGTTCAAAATATTATTTCATGTTGTGATTTAGCAGTACCATGATATTTTAACTAATAACACCTATGGTGGCTGAAGTATGGAGGGGTGAAAAGAAGTGAAAATTCATTGGGCTAAGGGCCAATTTCAGTACTGAGTTAATGAACTACTTTTTCACCTTAGTCCAGGCAGCAATTTATATCAATTTAATTCAATTAATGGCTTTCCCAGTGTGTGGTATTTAGCCAGAAAGAATGTTCTACTCATTCGGAGGTTTCAGTTGAGCCTCTGTTTTGGTTGGGTGTGCACAGGGTGTCTAAAATTTGCTCCTGTCCATGCATAGCCTAATTTCTGAATGCACATGCTTTCCTTCGGCCCCCTTTGATGTAACTTTGTTGGAGATGTGCAGAGGAAGCAGGCAAAGGGGCACACATCTGTGGAAGAAAGAGAACCACCCTGCGACAGAAAGTCCACCAGCAGCACATGTTTTCTGAAAGCTAGCTGGCCCAGTAGTGCTCAGCCCTCACTGTGGTCAGAGTCACCCAGAGAGCTCTTAAAAACCACCAGTGCACGGACCATCATCCCCAGAGATTCTGATTCAAGTGGTCTGGGGTGGGACCCTGGCATCAGCATTTTTTTAAAGCTCCCAAGGTAGTTGTAATGTGCAGCTATGGTGGACAACTTCTGGGTCTGTGCTCAGAATCCACGTTGGGTTCTGAAAAGATGAGAGCAGGAGGTAATGTCTGGCGCACGAAAAGGAAGTGGAATCTACAATAAACCTGTCAGTTCAGGGAGACGAGGCTGGTTTTAAAAGTAAAATTTCCAGTTGGCTGTGTTGTTACTACAAAGGAGAGAGGCACAGGTGTGGGAAGCCGCAGCAGACTTGACATGGCTGTCACAGGAGAATGTTGCTGCCTGACTCTGGGGGCCCCCACTGGGGAACCAGAGCTCCTGAAGAGTCTTCTCAGGCCTCGTACCTCTGGTTGTCACCCCGTGGACTATAACTTTCCTAGAACTTAAGGCGAAAGGCTGGGGAGAGATCAATATTTATTTTAACATCTATTAATGATTTTCTAGTAATTTAGATATTCTATTCGATTTAATATTCAGAAAAGTGTACAAGATAGTTTGGGTAATCACTAATGCTCCTTTTAAATAAAAACAATAACGAGCAGAGGGGTTGCTGCACCTTTTGATTTCATGCAAAGACTGCCACCATAAATCCAGGCAGTGTTTGTGGGTGGGTTCACATCTCGAAGGAGTAGGTAAGGGGAGAAGGAGAAGGCAGATAGAGAGCAGGGTAGAACCGATGGGTTAAAGTCCTTCCTCCATTATTTCTTAGCTGTGTTACTTTGGTCAAATTACACAATCTGTGTACGCAGGATAATAACAACCTACCTTATAGGATTATCGTAAGATGAGAAACAATGTGAGCCAAATGCCAGGCACAAGCAGGGCCCCCAGAAGGATAGCCAGAGCCATTTTGAGGGGAGGAAAACGATGCTGATGGATCAGCGACAAAGAGCCTCTGTTGTCTTTATTCTTGTCTTATTGTGCATGCTTGGAGGATAGGAGACTTTGTCAAGTTTGATTTCTAAGCCAAATCGAAATGCTAAAGCTCAGGGTAGAGGAAATTGGGGGGTTGGACATGAGATAGTCATGGGGCAATGAAAAGAAACTTGCAGACCAAGGTGTTCACATGCCCTTCTTAGGTTAAACTGGTTAAATATTAAAGTTCAATGTAGCTTTCTGAGAAGGTCTGCAAAGCTAAGCGACTAGAGCACTAAGAAATTGGCAAACCTGTTTTATATTGCTAGTTCTCCTAGGAATCATTCACGGCTGGCTGCTTAGCTTTTCCATAGCTTAATAATTTTTCTAGGTTAAAACAGGAATCATAGTGGTGTCAAGTATATGGATTTTATAAAAGGAGAAGATATGGATAGCTAGCTGACCAGGAATCCATGAATAGAACTTAATTTTTCCTGCATTATGTTCATAAATCAACATATAGTTTTGTTTCTGTGTAATGGCTTTATTTTCATTTTCTTAGTAGAAAAAAGCAATTTATTAACATAAGCCTGAAAAGCTCAGCCTTTTAAACTAAGATTGATGGGTTAAATAACATTTTTAATATATTCCTAGTGAGTCCAGTAAATTAGAAAATTATAAAAGGCCTTTGTTGTAGTTTTATTGAGATAAAATTGATAAACAATAAACTGCACAAATTTAAAATGTACAATTTAGAATTTTTGACATTTCTATGCACCCATGAAACTATTATCATAATCAAGATAGTGAACACATCCATCATCCTTACAAATTTCACTGTGTTCCTTTATAAGCGCTCTCTCCCATTCCTCTCCATCCCAGGCTGCAGTCAGCTATTGGTCTGCTTTCTGTCACCAGAGATTAGTTAGGAATCTCCAGAATTATATATAAGTGCAATCATTTGTAAACTCTTTTTTTTTTGGTCTGGTTTATTTCACTTAGTTTAATTATTTTGAAATACAGCCATGTTGTTGTATGCATTAATAGTTCAATTATTTTTATTGCTGAGTAATATTCCATTCCATTTTCTGGATATACTGCAGTTTATCTGTTTACCTATTGATAGATATTTGCATTGTTTCCAGTTTTGTACTCTTATAAATAAAGTTGCTATGAACAGTCATGTACAAATTCTTGTATGGACGTATCCTTTCATTTTTCTTGAGTAAATAACTACAAGCAGAATAACTGGATGACATAGTAGTTACACATTTAACTTTTTAAGAAACTACCAACTTGTTTTTCAAGTGGTTGTACCATTTTGCCTTCCCACCGGGAGTATGTGGGAGTTCCAGTTCCTCCATGTGCTCACTGGTATGGGTCGAATTGTATCCTCCCAAAGATGTTAAAGTCCTAATCCTCAGTACTGGTGAATGTGACCTTATTTGGAAATAAGTTCTTTACAGATGATCAAGTTAAGATGAGGTCACCATGATATTTGGACACAGAGACAGACATGCACACAGGCAAAATACCATGTGAAGATGGAGGCAGAGATTGAGGTGATGCATCCAAGAGCTAAGAAATGTCCAAGATTGCCAGCAAACCAGCAGAAGCTAGGGGAGAAGCATGGAACAGATCCTTCCCTCACAGCCCTCAGAAGGGGCTAACCCTCTGACACTTTGATTTTGGGCTTCTAGCCTCAGAATTGTGAGACAATACATTTCTGTTGTTTAAGCCACCTAATTTGAAGTACTTTGTTATGGGAGCCTAGGAAACAAATATACTCACCAGCACTTAGTATGGTCAGTCTTTTAAATTTTAGCCATTCTAATAGGAGTATAGCGGTATTTCATTGTGGTTTAAATTTGCATTTCTCATACAGCATGGTGACTATAGTTAATAAGTTTATGTCTTGTATACTTGAAATTTGCTAAGAGAGTAGATCTTAAATGGTCTCACCAAAAAAAAAAAGGTAACTATGTGAGGTGATGGGTATATTAATTAACTTGATTATGGTAATCATTTCATAACGTACGCATATATCAAATTATCGCATTGTATACTTTAAATAGATATAATTTTGTCAGTTATACCTCAATAAAATAAATAAATAAATTTACATTTCTCTAATGACTAATGATGTTGAAAATCTTTTCATGTGCTTATTTGATATCAAGATATCTTCTTTGGGGAGTATCTGTTCAAATCTTTTGCTTGCTACTTTTTCTTTATTGTGTTCTTATTACTGAGTTTAGAGAATTCTTTATATGTTCTGGATACAAGTTCTTTATCAAGTATATAATTTGCACATGTTTTCTCCCAGTCTGTAGCTTATTTTTTCATTGCCTTAATATTGTCTTTTGAAGAGCAGAAGTTTTGATTTTGCTGAAGTCCACTTTATCAATTTGTTTTTTTATGGATCACGCTTTTGGAATGTAGGAATCTTTTTCTTTTTCTTTCTTTTTTTTAAATGATTGGCACCCCCACTAACATCTCTTGCCAAGCTTTTTTTTCCCTTCTTCTTCTTCTCCCCAAAGTCCCCAGTACATAGTTGCATGTTCTAGTTGTGAGTGCCTCTGGTTGTGCTATATGGGACGCCACCTCAACATGACCTGATGAGCGGTGCCATGTCTGTGCCCAGGATCTGAACCGGCAAAACCCTGGGACGCTGAAGTGGAGTGAACAAACTTAACCACTCAGCCATGGGGCCGGCCCCTAGTAATCTTTTTCTAACCCATGATTATAATGATGTTCTATGTTTTCTTCTAAATGCTTTATATCTTAAATGTTTATTTTTAGGTCTCTGGTCCATTTTGAGTTGATATTTGTTTATGCTGTGAGGTTCATTTTTCTACATGTTAATAAACTCCATTTAGTCAGGATATATTTCCTTATGTATTGTTGGATTCAATTTGCTAACATTTTGTTTAGAATTTTTCATCTATGTTTATGAGGGATATTGGTCTTTAGTTTTCTTTTCTTGTAATGTTTTGTCTCGTTTTGGTATCAGATTAATGCTGGCCTCAAAGAATACATTGGGAAAGATTCCCTTCTATTCAATTTCCTGGAAGAGTTTGTGTAGAATTGATAGGTATTCTTTCTTCCTTAAGCATTTAATAGAATTCATCTGTGAAGCTATCGGGGCCTGGAATTTTTTTTGTGAGAAGATTTTTAACTATAATTTCAATTTCTTTTGCAAATATGGGCAATTCAAGTTATCTGTTTTTTCTTGAACAAACTTTGTAGTTCTTGTCTTTCAAGGAATTTGTCCACGCCATGGAAGCTTTCAAATTTATAGGCATAAAATTGTTCGTAATATTCCCTTATTTATCCATTTAATATATGTAGAATCTATAGTGATGTCACCTGTCTCATTCCTGGTTGATAACTTGTGTTTTCTCTTTTTCTTTTTCTGGTCGGTCTGGCTAAGGGTTTATCAAGTTTATTTATCTTAAAGAAGCTTTCGGTGTCATTGATTTTCTCTATTGCTTTCCTGTTTTCTATTTCATGGTTTCCACTTTGACCTTTATTAGTCCCTTTCTTCTGCTTACTTGGGTTTTCTTTTCTTTTCTTTTTCTGGTTTCTTAAAGTGGAAGCTGAGGTCATCGATGTAAGACCTTTCTTGGTTTCTGATATAGGCATTTATTGCTATAAATTCGCCCTCAGCACTGCTTTGGTGGTATCCCACATATTCTGATATATTGTGGTTTCATTTAGTTCAAAATTATTGCTAATTTTCATTTTGAGTTCTTCTTTGATCCATGGGTTACTTAGAAATGTGTTATTTAGTTTTCAAATATTTGGGGATTATCTAGATATCTTTTTGCTAAAATTCCATTATGGTCAAAGAACATATAACTTGTCCTTTTTGTATGACTTGAGTCTTTTTAAATTTATTGAGATTTGTTTAATGGCATGGAATATGGTCTGTTTTGCTAAATGCTTCATGTGTGCTTAAAAAAATCATGTCTCCTGCTCTTGTTGGGTAGAGTGTTCTGCAAATGTCAATTCAGTGAGCTGGGACCACCGTAGGACCCACTTTGTTTGTTTCCTGTCTCTCGGGGATCACTGTCCTTCAGTGCCTGATGTCCATTGTTTCATATATTTTGTTTGTTTGTTGTTGCTGTTGTTACAGGTGGGAGGGTAAACCTGGCCCCTCTTACTCCATCTTTTTCAGAAGCAGAAATCTCATCCATTTTTTAGAGATATTTTTTCTCACATTGAATTTGACTTCTCAGCTGGCTTTCCATGAGGAAGAAGAGGAGGCAGGAAATAAAGACTAGGATAAGGAACTCTAGAAATCTGTACTACGACACTTTTTTCCAATGGCTATGACTCTGCTTGGTTTTTCCCAAGGAGTGGTTGTGTGTGTGTGTGTGTGTATGGCGTTAGTAGATGGATGTGTTTCACACTCACCTAGAACACATTTCAGAACCAATGACTAAACTTTAAAAAAAATGAACAAACAAATCAAATCTGAGCTGGCAAATTAGATGTAAAATCTTAGAAGCATGATACTGAAGTCTCTGGGCGAAAATGTCTATGGTTTATTTACAGGAGAACACTCAGACCCACACTCTTATATTATAAATGATTTTAATATTGAGATATCAGGTTTTAATCCAGTTTCACAGAAGTGATATTTGAAGGAGAGGGGGCTGCACGCTGAGAACCCTGGGGAATGGTCCTTGCACTCCAGCTGCTAATCCTTTCCAGACCAGTGCATGCCTGTGTTGGAAGCTTCCTGTTCATCTTAGGCAGTGCAGAAAAAACACTGATCAAGTCTTCCCGTCACCTTTTTCTTCCTAGGCTCCATGAGGACCATTTGTCCACCATTAGCATTGTCTTTCCTCAGACCATATAGTAGAAAATACCGTCAACTGTCTTGTGGGTTTCTTCCAGAAATCACATTCCAGCTATATTCTAGTCTTTCTTCCATTTGTGGATATCCAAGTCTTCCTGAATCACTTAGTCAAGGATGATCTCTTGGGTTATTTCTACAAGGGGTTAATCACCTCCATTCACACTGGTTTTTACTGGTTTCATTTCCAGAGAAATTTAACTTCCAGCTCTGGGGATGGCACACAGTGCCTCTGTAGGCTGGATAAAAGTGTGCTGTGCTTAAACCACACCACCCAGCCTGCATGGCCATACTTTCTATACCATCCCACTCTCTCCAGTGTGATGGAATACTCTGCCTTCTGGATTTTTCCCTGGTCCTCTACTTTTAATTGTATTCCCTGAGAGAGTTTTGTGACTCACCTATGTGAGCTACAGAAAACCTGTGCCTCTCTTTTCACTAGATCTTCCTGTGTTTTAACTTGCACTTTCTATTCAGGCAAATTCCTATTTGTTAGTAAGAGCAATTATTTTCAAGAGAGTCCAAACCCAAGTCTGAACTGGTCCTGGCTTGTTAGCTTGAGTTTCTTAAAAAATGAAATCTGAAATCTGTCACTTGTGTTGGTTCTTTATCATAGGTAGTTGTGGCCTTGTTATTTCCATCAGTGTCCTTAATTTTGCCTGTAGGTCCTCATGGTTTACATTGTTCGTCAACCTACATTATTCCTTAACTCCTTCCCCTCAATTTTCCCAGCGCCTTCCTATTTCTCAGAAAAGCCTGCGATTCGTTTTCTGGGCTATCCCTCTGGGAGGACTGGCTACGGGAAAGACTGAGTAAGATCTATTATTGTGAAATTATTCTTAAAACTGAGCAATGACCTCTAAGGGTATGCAAATGTTAATTTGAGAAACGTTGCTTTAAATTGTTTTTCCTCTGTCTACCTCTGTATCAAATATGTCTGTTCTTTGAATCCCAAACCTTTCCAAGTGTTGGTACCTAGTGAGTATGAATGCAGTCTTTTTAACATTCAGCCCCGAATTTTGTTGTCTATATTTCTCACCATGGTACCCAGAAGATTTAAGGGACCTCTTCTAAGGTTCACTCTCACCTCTGGTATCTGGGGATCCTCAGGGGGCAGGCACCTCACACGACCCATGGCGACTTGTCTGTGCTCCTTTAGGCAGCTGCCTCCCCAGCACCACGCCCAGGCCCAGAACACTGCTCCACACTCCACTGCCTGAGCTGAGCACCTGCCTCCAGGCCCCACCTGAGGCTCCGCCACCCTGCATTCTCTTCTGCTGCCCGTCTCTAGGCTTCTGCTCACCCTGTAGCCCAGGCAGGGACCTGCTCCCCTGCTGTGGCTCACCTCCACACCACAGCATGGTGCTCTGCCTTCTGAACCAACAGAGCCCATCTTTATGTCGCCATTTGGAAGCAGCTCCCGTCTCCTGGGTTCCACTCTTTTCTAAAGAGTTCCACAATAGAATTGCTTGGGCCCCAGGAGTTTAGTGGGTCAGACTTCAGTTTATACAAATTCTTTGAAGAACTGGTTTAAGAAGCTGTCACCACTTTTACCCAGAACTAGCATTCTCCTCCTACAATTTGACGCTTGTTCTGAGTTATCTAACTCACGATATCAGAGACTTTTCTATGTTATTCTTTCCCATGTTCTTCAAGGTTCTTCCTTGAAATTTGTCTTCAGTTTTACCTCCTCCTTTCCCCAGTTCTCCAGTCATACCTAGAACCCAGCCTTGGATACTCTGCTCTTTTTCACATACAGGGATTATTGGAGGCACTCAGTTCATCAATACACTACCAATTACTGAACACTTATTGAGTGTATATGTCAAATACTTTAATATATAACTTCCTTTTATTCCCACAACAACCCCAGGAAATAGGCGGGAATATAGACAATAGTGATAGAACCACTTTGAGGACAGGATTATCTATCAGATTGTTATCTCTTCCTTGTGAACTTCTCAGTACCTGAAGTGAAGACACAATTAAATATTCACATCCTGTTACTGCCTAAATCTAAGCCTAAGATATTAAATGGTAACTTTGTGTGCTGAGAAAGTTGCTCTGCAACTATGCGTAAAAATTACAATGTGTGCTTTCCTGTGTCCATCTGGATCTGAAACCATTTTCAGGTTTTTGGATGAATCATAGAATTTTATTAAAGTATGGGTTGGCTATCTCTTAAGATGAATATCAGGTTTGATTAAATCAGACAATGACTGAACATGACCAAGAAAGTCTCAGAGGAAAACACTATATATAGTTTTTTTTGCCTCTATAACAATTCATATCTTTTATTATGCTTAGTGTTTCCAATCTCCTTTTATTTATATTTTTCTTTTCCAATTCCATCTTCTTAGTAAAAAGGTTTCCAAAATCTGACACTTCTTGAAATCAATGAAATAAACTTTTAATATACTGAAACTATGCAAAATACATTTAACAGTGAGTCTACTTAATTTAAATTTTCATTACCCCACTGCAGTGTTTATAAAACTAATAGTATTCTGTAGAGAATGTAGTAGAATATAGTCATTTGTTATAGAAGGAGATGAATAAACAAATAAAAGAGACACAGTTTTTGTTTAAAAAGGAAAGTATGAAACAAAATAGTTATTAATCAAAGGGAAAAATCAGGGCACTACTGTTAAGTTTATTAGTAGCATTAAAATATTTTTTGTAAGACATTTCATAAAGAGGATTACAACTTGAATTTGGGGTACTTTATACAATGCAGCCTAAGGAGAACTTGAAAAAAATTTTTAAGTAAATGGTAATCATCATCTTTAATTTTAAAAAGACTAATCACAATTTGTATCTTCACTAGTTTGTTCGGAAAAAAAAAGATGAGGGCTTCAGAATTACAGAATTATTGGAGAGCCTTTCGTGTCACAGTCATTATCATGTTCTGGCTACATTTGCCATCACCATCACCCCCGACCCCACCCCGGTCTTTCCCTTCTAATTAGTCACCCAGGAAAGGGAGGCATTTGTCCTCTTTTCATCCAGGTTCTCTCTCTTGTCAAGCAGGGGGGGCCCCTCTGGTGCTCTGAATGAAGGCCGGCAGGTGCTTGCTTCTGCTGGTACCAGGCCCGAAGGGAATGGGGGAGCAATGAGGACAGCAGTGTGTGCACTCAACAACGACATGGTAGAAAGAGGGAGTCTCACCTGTCAGGCAACCAAGTCTTAGCATAAAACAGCAGCATTTCCAGAAAATGCCACTGTGGATGTGGAAGTCCTTGCTGCTGAGAAAAGGTTCCTTGACATGCTAAGACCCCTATCTCCAAAACACTCTAAACCTCCCCTGAGAACACATGATGTTGAACTTCACACATGTGTGCACAGTGGCAGTCCTCTGAGGCATCTGGCTTAAAGCGTGACAGGCAGAGCGATAGAAGGAGAACTGAGCTGGACATGTCCCACACTGATTCTCAGGCTCACTGATATTTTGGTTAGAGCCCAACGTCCTGAAAGGGCCTTTATTTTATAGCTAGATTTCATCATCTCCCTGCAGTTAAGCCTACATGGCTCAGTGCAAATCCAGTATTATACCTGGGAAAGCAACTCGAAGCTACATCCTACCAGGGGCAGGTTGGTGGTAGCACAGAGGGCAAAAGAGAGCACCGGCAGAGACTCTCGTATAGCATAGTGGAGTATGGCAGCACACAGCAGGGGGAAGAACCCGCTGATGGTGGCGCATCTCTGGGTTAGCATTCTCTCTGCCCAGCTCTTGCTGTTCAGCAGTGGAGATTTCTGCCCCACTGCTGGTCCTGTGGCTGACACTGTCTTCCCGAAGCATAGTGTTTAAGACAGAGGGCTTTGGAGGCAGATGTGCTCAGGTCCAAACCCCGCTCTTGACATTTATAAACCTGGTAACTGTGGGTAAGTCCCTCAACTTTCTGAGCCCCAGTTTCCCTTAGTCAAGTGGAGAAAACAATATAAGCCTCTCGGGAACTAAATACAATAAGATACATAAAACGCTTAACATAATACTGATTATGGTAGATAATCAATAAATGGTGGCTTTTGTCATTATCATGTCTTTAACTGGGATTTATAAGACATTATAACATAGTGATTAAGAGCATGGATTTGGATCCAGAGTGCTTGGGTTCAAATCCTGGCTTCAAAGCTTGCTAGGTGTGTGACCTGGGCAAGTTACTTAACACCTTTGTGCCTCAGTTTCCTCATCTGGAAATAGGAGATACTGAGAATACCATCCTATAGGATGATTGTGAGCTCTGAACGAGTTGGCATATACAAAGCTCTTGGAACACTAGGTATTAACTATTTCTATTAGCAATGCAAGCTATTTAATGCTAGTAAGATACATCTACTAAAATAAGAAAGAAACAATAGATACATCCATTAAAATAATAATGTATCGGGGCTGGCAACATGGCCCAGTGGTTGGGTTCGCCCCCTCGGCTTCCACAGCCCAGGGTTTCCCAGTTTGGATCCTGGGTGCAGACTGCGTATGGCTCGTCAAGCCATGCTGAGGCAGTATCCCGCATGGCACAACTAGAGGGACCTGCACCTGGAGTATACAACTATGTACTGGGAGCTTGGGAGAAGAAGGAGAAGATTGGCAACAGATGACAGATGTTAGCTCAGGTGCCAATCTTAAAAAATAAATATAAATATATAAAATAATGGTGTATCAAGTAAGATACATCTATTATATAGCAGTAGATATAAATAAGAGGTAATAAATACAAATAAATCTAGTAATATACATCTATTAAAATAAAGAGGAAATATATATGTGTGCATGTATGTAAATATAGAAAAACACATACCTACATTAGGTATAGCAAAACCAACAGGATGAAAAAAAGTCACATAGTAACTTTTTACCCAGTTATTGCCAAACAGCGGAGTTTCATGATGCACTATCTTTCAGTGTCACCCTGGAACAGGATTGGCTGCTATGCAAGGACCAAGAATATAAATACATTTCAGGCTGAAAACGCATATACTCTTTGAGCAGTAAGTTTCCTCATAAGACATCTACCTAGAAGTTGCAAATGTCAGGTCGAAGTTTCAAACTGCACTGGAACCTCTGTGGTATTCGTAAAGTCTTCAGGTTGTTAATGACACCCAAGAGTGTGTGGGGGTCAAATCTGTGCTTTCCAGTGCCCGGTCTCTTCTAGGGTCCAGCTGCAGGGCAAGTTTATGGGATGGAAAACTTCTAGGGTGTTCATGCTGCTCTTTCCTTGCTGGTTGTGCAGCCAAGTGGGAGAGAAGATCAAGCTTTTGACCCTTCACTCAGCCTAGGGTGATTCACATTTGGATGTCTCCAAAGCACAGGGGCAGTATTTAACCCCCTGTGGTCCACAGCCCAAAGGAATAAGTGTCTTGGCCCAAGTTGTGTGCTCACCCTCCTGGCTGCAGAAGCCTCATCCAGAACACCACTCATTTAGTACTAGAGCATCCTAACCCAACCGACCTATTAAAAGAGCCACTGTAAAGCCCCGAACGCTTAAGTTTCCTTGCTGTTGAGCTGTGTTGACTTGAGTCTGTTGCAGTGTGATGAAATTTAACAGAAGGAAAAATTCATTCAAATTTATTCAATCCCTCTTTCTCATTCTCTCTGAATAAAGAATTTTTTTTCCATTTAGATTCCCATAAAATGAGGATGATACAAAATGGTATGAATCATCAATATTTAAATAAATTTACTCTTTTGGGAGGTGAACTTCCTCCTGTAGCTAAAGAATACTATTGGTAGGATTGCTTCTCTAGTCCCTTCAAGAAGTACTGGGAGGGATGGGTGTGGAGAGTGAAGGAGAAAGCAGATCAGAGGACTCTGGGTTGCTCTGGGAGGATTTGGGGGCTGCCATTTGGGGGATTTGCAGGAGTATTGCAAGGCTTGATTATTTCTGGTGTTGAGGAGTCTTAAAGGGGAAACCTGAGCCAGATAAAATCCACCACGTGCACTCTCAGCTGAAACCCCCGCGGAGCTTGGCCTCTTCCCTCACCTTGAAGCCCTGCAGGCTGCCTTAGAGGAACAGCCGGCTCAAAAGGATGAGTACCTTTAAAATGAGCTACCAACCACCCGCACCCCCATGTATCTCATTCTCAATATTGCCCATACATAGTTTCTACCCCCAAGACTTTTCCCCCCCTCTTCCCAAACTTTCCTGGCTCGCCCCCGAGCCCAGCAAAGTAAGTTCTTTCTTTCCTTATCCCTCATTGGCTCAATGCCTTACTGTTCAGATCAACTTAGCCTTGCATTCTTCTCTTAAAATTTCTGTCTTCTTTATTACCCAGATCCAGCTGCTGCTCTGACTTGGGCACAGGACTTGCCGTAGTCCTCGACCCCTGGGGAGTTTGGTGGAAGCTGGGGCTTTACATGTGAGTTGGGACCATGTGAGTTGGTGTCAGGGTGACTCCCAGCTTAGACCTGGGGGATAAGTGAGCCCAGTGGATCTGGGATGTGCATAAATGGATCCAGCACCCTGATATTGTATATTTATTTATTATCTTCTCCCCAACTTGAGAGCACAGGAACTGCTTATTTTGTTCATTGTTATATCCATAATCATAAGAACAGTGTTTGGCACATGCTGGGTATTCAAAAATACTAATTGAATGAGTTTATTGAGCCCTTATTATGTGTCAAGGATTGTTATAGGTGCTAGAAGAGACAGGCATTGCCACCCTCTTACAGGTGGAAAGTTAAAGGAGAAAAGGGACTTTCTCGGTGCTACTCAGAATCGGAGCAGTTTCAGGATTTCCAGACATCTGGCTTGTAATCAGATATCTGACTTTCCGTGTCCTTTTGTAAGGAAAGAGCCTTTCTAAGAAAAGGAATTTTTTTAGGCTGACTCCTTTCGTGAGCATTTAGTCTCTCTCTGCTTAATTTTCCTGATTTGGAAAATGAGCATGGCACCATGGAATCTAGCAAACGGATGCCCAGAAAACTAGCCCTGCCTGACTGTATTAGTTTGCTAGGGTTGCCATAACAAAGTACCAAAGACTGCAGGGCTTAAACAGCAGAAATTTGTTTTCTCACAGTTCTGGAGGCTAGAAGGCCCAGATTAACGTGTTGGCAGGGTTGGTTTCTCCTGAGGCATCTCTCTTTGGTTTGCAGATGACTGTCTTCTCCCTGTGGCTTCACTTGGTTTTCCCTTTGTGTATGTCTGTGTCCTAATCTCTTCTTATAAGAACACCAATCATATTGGATTAGGGCCCAACCTAATGACCTCATTTTAACTTACCTACCTCTTTAAAGACCTTACTTCCAAATGCGGTCGTGTTCTGAAGTGCTGGGGATGAGGAATTCAGTACGTGAATTTTAGGGCGGGGACCACAATTCAGCCCATAACACTAACCCTGATTTTACAAAATGTGGGTAATGTCAGTCCTGTTTTAAAAGGCCTCGTGTTGTGGGTATTGTAACCATGCAGCAAATTTCAGTCCATTACTGGCTCTCTGCCGCCTTTGGTGGCTGCCTCTTTCTGCTCTTCTCCTTGGTCCCAGACTGAGATCAGTAAGGCGGTCAGAGCAGGTCACACAGGGATCCGGAAATCCAAGAAGAGGGTTTTGTACTAAGTGCATAAAAGGAATGATCATCCATCTAAGGTTCGTTGTTTAAATTACCATGTTTATTTAAGTCAACACAAAATACAATAAAACAACTTACAAAAAAACCATTTTATCTTCATGTAACAGAACTCTTCAGTGAACAGAAGTACTACTGTTAATGTTTTGGCCTTTTCAAGGTCCAGCCTTGGGTCAAAACTGTATTCAGAGAAATAGCAGATTCTTCTCCACCTTCCCCAATACACACACAAAGGAAACTTATATTTTCTAAAATCCCATTCCAATAATAATACAAAATATCACACGCAGAGGTGAACACTACTGTTGTGTCATCAGTATTGCAACTTCCTTGTTGCTCCAGATTTTCCTCAGACCCTGGGCTTCAGGAACGTAGAGGGTACCTCAGCCCTTCAGGGTTTCCATGGGGATTGTTTAGTATTTCTGTTAGTATAGCTGTGTACCGCCCCCCAAGTGTCTTATTTACCTGAGTTTTTTTGAAACCAGAAAAAAAATGTCTCCAAGTGATCAAATGTGTACAGATCTATCTGGTAGAATTGAAGAAACTCATCAGAGATTACTCTGTGCTCATTCAACGGCTGAACATAAAGCCTCCATTACAACATGAACTGTTCACCTAGTAAAAGGCTTCACATTACAATTTCCTCAAAGGTAATAGACATTGCACAATAGTACAAGACTTCACCTGGATTCCAGTAGTTTAAGTGCTATTTGTTTTGTGTCAGTACATTTTCAAACAAATGATAGTTATTGCCCAACTAACAAAATTCTTTCTATCATTTTACTGACAAAAAATTCAGTCTGGTACTGTGGATAGAAGAAATGGCTTGGAGCTAGAAAACCTAGATTCTGAACCAGATCTACTCACTTTCTGAGGCTTAGTTTCCTTATGAGGATCAAATGAGATGAAACTGCTTTGTAAAGCAGTATCAACTATAAGAAATATTCTACAGAGTCCATCTCTTCAAGCAACCTATGGATCCCTAATCAGCCACATGTATTTGGCAAGTAAAATCTTACTTTTTAAAGTAAATATATGATGTATAGTCACCATACACAACTGAAATGTGCAAGTTGGGAAAAGAATATAGATAAAGAAGGCTATTACTCATGAGAGATTTGTGTACTCTCAATGTGTTTGATTCAAAACAATTTAAAATTTTATTCAGTTTAACCCATGTTCCTTTTGTACTATTGGAGCTCTTTCTGAATAAACTATCTAACCATCTAAAGTAATTTTTTAACAAGAAATTAAAACTTTAGATGATTGTGAAATTGAGTAAAATGGATTGAGAAATATGGGAGAAGTCATAGTTTGAAAACTCAGGGTCAAAAGGGAAACTGAGTATAAAAGTTTATTTTTCAGATAATTAAAAATAATCTAAATGATAGGCTTGTTATTTTTGTTTATTACTAGTGACTTCCTAATGTATAAATTACTTCTTCATCTGTAAAACAAATAAAATACTTGTTTATGTACCTGATTTTTAAGTACGTAGAAATCCACAGGAATTATTAACACAATTTTCATTCTCACATTAGGGACATCTTTAGAAGAATTCCATCCTCTCAGCTGAAGTAAAAGTCAGCATCTCATTTTTCATAAATTTTTCCAAAAAATCCTCTTTTAGGAAGGGGCAGATTTACTAAAAGTTTAGAATTAATTGGCAAGTGTGAGTATATAACGTGAGCATACAGACTTTGTGACTTTGCTGAGACAAAGACTTCAGGTAGCTGTACCCCTGTAACAAATGACATTCTAATTTCAAACATTTTTCAAATGCAAATCAGGCCCCCATGAATCATTTTGATGATTTTCTGAGGCATTAATGCAACTGAGTTAGTATTCCTCAAATGATCCCCAAAGTCACCCCTTCACTAAGGATATTTCTCTTCTTGATTATTTTGAACCTGCCGACAGAGTCGCTAACCTTCATACAAAGAATGACTGATCTCCAAATGACCTATTATTATCTTAAACCAACCTCATTTTGAAGCAACAAAGAAAGAAAAATTAAACAGTGCATTAACATTTCATATCAGTGAGACAGACTGTTTCCATGCATCAAGCAGTTCTAGCCATCTGTGGAAAGGGCCAACTTTTGTTTTTCGCTATGTTTATAGGTTACATTTTTAAAGGTGCTGGTGGAGCCTCTGTACAGTGGATTGGTTCCCTAAAAAAAAAAAAACGAAAGTTCAAACGAAAGTATGGACATTTTGTTATTACACAGTTTTAATATATCTAAATAATTTCACCATATGTTACAAATTGAAAGAAGAGAGTCAGGCTCAATCTTGGAAGCCATTTGAACAACTTTGATTAATTTGATATGTCATACTTTCAGATTTTAAGATTTATGCATCTTCATTTTATTTTTTTAATATGCAGAACTGGTCCCATATGTGGATCCTAAAAATCTTACCCTTTTTGGAAATGCACTAATTCATGGATAGAAAACAAGACTTTGGCTTCTTTGTTCACTGCTATTTTACTGTAGCCGAAAACAGTGCCTAGTCCACGGTAGGCACTCAGTATCTATTGAATGAATATAATGAACCAATAGGTGACCCAAAAATGAAATATAAAGTAAAAAAGTAAGAAAAGGGGAAAAGTGAACTGATAGAAGCATACAAAGATGAATGACATAGAATCCGCATTTAAGAAATGTGTTGCTGGGGAGAGGCAGTGTCTTCATGGTGAGGAGTCACACCTGCACCTGTTCTGTGTTGCTCAGAGACAGTGGCCTGACCTCTGACTGAGTACCATGTTATCTTTGTTCATGTGCCTTTGGAGAGAGATGCTATCTCAGTAATGAGGGCAAATAGAAAAGAGTTTCCTTGGAGGCGAATGATGAGTAAAGGCCAAGTCACCATATTGCTTCTACTCCTGAGGTCAGCCTGGATAATTCTGAGGGCCCCTCAGTTCTTATTTACTCCTACTGCCATAAGGACTTGGGATTTGGAGGATGAAGGGCAGACTGATGTGGTCTTAGAAGCAGGTAGAGTCTCATTTGCAAACAAAAATCATGTATGGAATACTATTAAGTTTAAGAGACTATAAGCTATTAAGTTTAAGTTGGTTACAAAATAATAAGGGACTCATTAGAAGAGGAAAAATGGAAAAACTAAGAAGTGCAGGCTGGGGATGACAAGTAGGGCATTGTCCTGGAGGAAGAAGGAGCTTTAGGGAACAGAAAAGATATTCTGAAAGAGTAAATGGGCTGTGAGCTGGGCCAGCTAAGACCTTTATAGAACCAGGAACTCTTCTTGGGGTGCCATCCCATATCATGTCAAACATATTAAAATGCAGCCACACCCCATACTACATATAATTTATCTGCACTATAAAGGAGGTGACTTGAGTTGCAATTGACTTGAATACAAGTTATTTTGTAGACAGTTGAATGTTTAAGTTTGATTCTGCAATTTTCATTCTGTATTTTGTAGCAACTTCACTTATTCAGGTCTACAATATTTTGAGGGTCTCTTGCAAAGCTAGTTATAGGGCCTGGGCATGCTAATAACGAGGATGGATAAAGCAGACCTGCTGTTGTAAGACAATAAGGTTTGAAGGTGGAGAAAGAATAAGTACATATTGCTGGAGGAAAGTCGTGTTTCCTGCCCTCAGCTAATGATCAGAGCTCAGGAGAATAAGCTCAAACAGATTTTATTGGCAGAAGAAAGTGTGAAAATGCCCAGTACTTCCCCCTCTCATGCCAGGAGTGATAAAGGCTTTGGTCTGGCTCCATTTTGGGTGGGTCTGCACTCCTTCACTGTTTAAACAAGGCTGGTTTCACCCAACCATCTGGGTTGACTAGGCTGATTCCCCCAGGAGTCTAGGGGTGCTCATTAGGCTGTGGATTCTGCAAATGCAATGGCACATTTTTAGAGCTTGAAAAGTGGTAATGAGAAAGCTCTCTGTCATGACCCACAGTTCTCTCAATGATTGTCTAGCTGCCAAATGCAGACCTGATTTGCTCCACACAGTACAAAATCAATCCATGACTGCAATGAATGTCAGACTGAACATTTTTTGCCTCTAGTTAATGACTTGTCACTCTAGAAAGAATGTTTAATCAAAGATGAATTTAAATATCTTCTCTTTGTGTTTTCATAAAGAATATGGATGGGGGATTATTTTTAAAAGTGTAATAAAAGGTAACCTTTCTTTATGGCTATGATGAAATGTTTCAGGAGGCAAGAAGGAAGCTCTTTTTCATCCTGAGCTCTGTCACCGTTACAGTCCAATGGGGGTCTTTGGGTCAAGAGACCCAACCACCCCTATGGTCCCTGGAGGTCCTCTGGGTTTTGAAGACCAGTCAAATTCAGTTATTTGAGAAGAAGTAGGTTTTAGACAAAAATTGAATCAAATTGAGGACCCCAAAATGGATGCACTAAGTAATAATTCTTTTTCCAGTAGGATGTATTAGTGAAATTTAAATTGAATTATTTGAATTAAACTTCTTTGCATCCAAGTGCATAATTATTACCTAGTGATTATCTAGTCAAGAACATCAAACATTTGTTATGCAAAGAAACTCAATTTAACAAGGGACTAATATTTTCCATTTATGCTTCTATCTGTTTAATGCATATTTTTGTTTCATTTTAGATGAAGAAACAGCAAAAATTCAGCATTTGAATTTCAGTCATGTTCTACATCCTGAGGGAAAACAATTCATGTTTTGGGGAAATTAACTGTTAATTAAAATGTTATTTTAAAGATATTAATCATTTGTCAGTCCTCATGCCTGTCTATGAGAACATTAAAATGTGCTGGTTAGTAGATACACATCACATAATTGCTCAAGTGCTTGTTTGTGGAACACCTGCTTATTATTTCCAGGAGTGTCAAGGCTGTGCTTGAAAGAAGAGGCTGCAATTAGGATTTCACCTCCGCCATGAACCAACAGTTTGGGAAGTCTCTTTACCTCCTTGGGCCTCAGTTTCCTTACATTCAAAATGGGGATATCAAGACTACTTCACAGGGCTGGTGGTTGTTCAATTAACTGCTGCTGTCGTTTTTTGTGCCAACTTAACACATTCTTTTGCCTGGTGCCCTTCTGACCACTGCCAGGCATTTGCTTGTCAGTTGGTGAGAGTTAAAAACAACGTCTCTGGCCAGGGGATCAGGAGAAGTTAATTGTCTTGACGCTCTGTCATGAGGCCATAGGACCTGGCCTCACAGTACTATGTCCTAATTCACCAAACTCACCTGTTCCATTACGTGCTACCTTGTTAGGGGTGTATACATTATATCCTCATTGCAAATCTACAACTTACTTTCCTAAAGGGTTTTGTTTAATTACGAAAAATCCACAATACACAAAAGAAGAAGAAAGGGGTATAACAAACCTCTGTAGAGCCATCACTCAGATTCAACAATTATCAAGATTTTGCCACACTTTCTTCAACAATCCCTCTCTCTCTTCTGGCTGAATTATTTCAAAGCAAACCCAGCTTTCATTTCCTTTCACTCCAAAATATGGATATTTTCTATCAAAGCCATCATGCCATTATTACACCTAATTGAATTAACTATAATTCCTTGCTATCCTTCTAATACTCAGTCTATATTAACTTTTTTCCAGTTGTCCAAAAAATATATTTATACTGTTTGTTCAAATCAGGATCAAAACGAGATCCACACATTGCATTTGGTTGTTGTGTCTAAAGGCATTTTTAATGGGAAGATAAAGTAGATGAAAATTTTCATTGTCCATTGTCTGGAACCATATATTTTGGTTATTCCAAAATAACTGCATGAAATTTAAATATCTCTTATCAAGATAAATTTATCCAAAACAGAAAATTCCATTTGCTTTAGGAATTGAGGCTATCAATACAGACTTAGAGAAAAAAGTGTTAACATCAATTTATTTGGGCAGATGAACCCAAAGGAGCATTGTGTTTGCCTGTATTTTCTCCAGCGATATCACTGTTTTCAGAATCAGCAGTGTGGGATAATTGCTGTTAGATAGCTGGACACATCATTAGAGATAGAGAGATGAAATTAAAACCATGAAATTGTTTCTATGGGCCTCTAGAAATGTAATTATCTCTCCTGTGGAAAAGAAACACAGAAAATTGGAGTCCTGTTTTGTGTTTGCCTACGGTGAAGAGGAGACACATAAATTATATCTATCGAGTACATATATTTAAAGGTTGATACTTTTTGTTTTGTTTTTTTTTCAGGTAGCTGTTTAAAATTTATGGAAAAATTAACTGGATGGTATTTAAAAAGTCTTCTCAACTTTGGTTTGTAACCTATTATGAGTAATGAGTATTTCCATGGAAATTGACATGAACTGTCATACTACCCAAGAACATTATTCCATTAGCTATAACGTAACTGATTTATGGAAATGTTTAGATATAGTACCTATGCTTTATCAAATGGGGCCTGAGGGATCCTCCTGGTGGTGAGGAATAAAATATATTTCCTTGATGTTCCTAAGTAGCTACGTCAGGAGTTTCATGGGACTCTCTAGAGTGGGGGAAGTCCCCGCCACACTGGGAGACAAAGGTATGGAAGAAGGGATCTCGGGGTCCCAGATAAGGGACAGAGGTCCCTTTGTCCCCAAAGCAGAACAGAAGTCAAAGCTATTGAGGACATGGTGAGAGGAGTAGAGGAAAGAACATGACGGTCTAACTCTCTGTTAGAGCAGAAGAGAGCTGACACCCTATCTCTTCCACAAGACACTTTTTCCCCTGGACAAGGGGGAGCCCCTTAGTGTTCACGTACCGTTTGCCACTTGGCCTTTGACCGTTCTGCTTCAAATTTGGCAACTTCTTTACGATCGTGAAATGACACCAGCAGCTTCCAAATGCACAGTAGGACAACCCCAATGAGAAGAATAGCCAGCGACACCCCCAACATGATCATGGGAATGTTTGGAGGTTTTGGACAGTCTGTGGAAACAAGGAAAATTGTATTAAGATGATGGTATGATTAATGTTTTGACAAAGAGAAAACACTTCTCATTAAATTTTCCAACCACACTTTCTCTCCAGTAGAGAGAAAACAGTAACACTTTTCATTTTGCTGAATTAAAAAAAAATGAGTTAATTGTTGAAGGATTGCCCTATTTCTTTGAAGTAGAACAAAACATAAAGTAAGAGTTTGGTTATTCGAAGCAAATGGATATGTACTTGAATGGCTGACTCAAGAACAATTGGAATCCAAGAGTGGCAATTAATGTACGTGGAGTAAAGGACCATGAAAAAGACTATAGTTTAATCACTAAAGATGGTCTCTTCTGGGTATATGATAAAGTAGAAATGGAATGTGTGTGCACACACATATCACAGAGAGTTAAATTTTCATGGATTTTCTTGAAACATGGACCATCTAGCAGATTACATTCAAAATTACATAAAATCCACCCCTGGAAAAGTTTACTGTTTGCTGCTTCTTGTTTTTGTTTTTGTTTTTCTTATAGACAGAAGACATCATGGCTTTCTGTTGTATTTTAATTCTAATGCAGTGCCCTGGTGTTCTGGAAAGCTCTTGGACTGGCTTCAGGAAAGGTGGGGTCAATTCCCATCTGATGTAGTGTCTGAAATCCATCAAGTCCCTCCATTTCTCTGAGCCCCAGGACCCCCCTCTGTAAAACAAAGGTGGGGACTTCAGTATTCCTTTGACTTCCCTGATGATACGCTTAAGCCCACTTGCTCTTGCTTATTAAACCCACAGCTTCTAGACTTCTCACTCCCACAGTCTGATTCAGTGGGTCTTGTATGGAGCCATAGATTTATTTTATAATTAAAAGTATTCCAAGTGATTCTTACCTTCAGGGAAGGTTGAGAAATTAGATATTCTGTATAGTCCTTTCAATTTGATCATTCTATGAAATGTTATTTTGACTCTATTGATGATATTAATATAATTCTGCAATTATACAGTACCTTCCCTCATTGACAGCAGAATGACTAATAATCCTTGCAATGTGGCTGGAAGATGATACATTTCTTAATGAAACATTATAATTAAGCTCTCCCATTGCTTTCACAGGAAAAAAGTCCCACATAAAAATTATCATTAACTATCTGCCTCCTTGTGCAAGGAATGAGGCAAATCTGTGGTATCTGGGGAAGAAATGAATCATGCTTAGTTTATCCTAACTCTTACTGCTTTTAGATATTTAATAAGGAGAGTTATACACACAGGACTAGTCATGCTGCTTTCAAGCTAAGGATCTATAGCTGACCTGAATTTGAGCGGGACTAATGACCCCCTAACAGCATGATGCGTGGCCTCACACACTTTTGTTCTTTAGCCAAAAAACCATGTAAGGAGATTATGCAGAAATAAGTAAAGGAGCTAATGAAATGCCTACTACAGTATGAAGATCTAAAGACTGTTTCTAGCATAACCAATGAACCATGGCTGCTTCTAATAGGTTAGCAACACTCCTGCAAAGAAAGCAGCAGGCGCGTGTCAATGAGAATATATACTGGCTACATCTTTGACTAAGAAATGTCTGGGGAGGGGCATAGTGTGTTCTTGCTCAAAGCAAGATGAAGCTTGCTAAGACCCTGCAGCCAGAATATGAATTAGGAGGGCTTTCCAGTAGGGAATAAATAAAGGAGGAAGAGGCATAGCCTGGCACAGATAATTATTTTAAGAACTTAGAGCCATTGGGAATTATACATTTCTTAAGAAAAGATTTGGCTCAAGTACCAGGCAGATATTACACAATAGAAATTTCCCCTTTTCATACTCTCTTTGGTATTTCTTGAGGTGCTCAGACTGAAGATGTATCTCTAGGTGGGAGAAGAGGACTATCGTCCTCATTGCGTGCAGTCCAGTGTTGCCTTTGGAGTCCGGGTCAGCGCTGCACCTAATTCTAAGGTCCTGAGTTTCTAATGCTGCCAATCTGTAGCTCTGCCTTATATGGCTATTGAGCCCTAGAAATATGGCTTTTCCAAACTAGGTTGTGCTGGAAGTGTAAAATAGACACTGATTTCAAAGACTTGGTATAAAAAAATGTAAAATATCTCATTAATAATTTTTTTATTGACTACATGTTGAAATGACAATATTTTGGATATAACGGATTAAAGAAACCATTAAAATTCATTTCACCTGATTTTTACTTTTCAATGTGGTTATTAGAAAATTTTAAATTACATATATGGTTTGCATAACATTTCTATTGGGCAGTGCCGATCTAACTAACATATTTTTGGGATTCAGATATTTATTATGATCGTACAGCCAGTGGGAGGCAGTATAGCACAGTAGTTATGAGCATGGGCTCTTAGCCAAACTGCCAGAGTTCCCCAACCAGCACTGGTACTTCACTGCTGCAAGACCTGGCAAAGTATTTACCTTCTCTATGCCTCAGTTTCCTTACCAGTAAAATGGAAGTAATGGCAATACCTGCTTTATATGGTTTTGAGGGTATTAAATGAATTGATACATGTAAAAGAAATAGAACAATACCTGGCATACGGTATTAGTAAGGGCTCAGTAAAAGAGAACTGCTATTATAGTATTATTGTTGTTGCTGTTGTTGTTGTTGTTGTTACAACAAATGCTCTCTGCCCCCTTTTCTATCCTGAAGACCTCAAGGACCCGGAACCTCCAAGTTGGAACCCGTGAGAGTACCATCCACACCCACATCCCTGTCAGAGGGCTCTCCAACTATCATTCCTCGGCTGTAGCTCTTATGAATGTGGCTCTTATCTTCTGAATCTTTCTCCAAATGGAAGAAAAAAGATGAGTGACGCTCTCCCTACGTCCGCACACTCTGATGTGACTTTTCATTTGCTTTCTTTTTCAATTTGTTTGGAGGACCCTGAGAATCCGTAACCTCCATCTCCTCCTCTCTCATTTTGCCTCTTTTCTATCCATACCTCCACCCTGCTGCCCTGGGATTCTCTGGTGATAAATCTGTGGGAAGGGACTACAGACTTCTGGGAACCGCTCTGCCCTCAGGGCCCCTGGAAGCTCGGGTCCTATCTAGGAATGTGAACATTTGCCAGGAAAGAAAATCCCTGGAGCTGTCAGGTGATTCCCATGAAGCCTCAAGGAGGTAATTTTCCCCTCGCTTTTCCCTACTACAAAAGCAAAGAGAGAATAAAAAACCTTAATAAAAAGGCAACAGGGCATCTGAATGCTCTCGGAAGGATGGCATGTTGATGTGCCATTCACTCTGTGGGGAAGAATAAAAGGAAAAAAAGCCCCAACAGTTCGGTAATGAGGATACATTTATCAGCCAAAGGCATGTTTCACACACACGTACAAAAGTCAAAATCAAACCAACCAGATGTAAACGTCCCTGAATTAAAAACAGTTCTGAAAGTTCTGAAAGTTCATTTTTGTTGTTCAGAACTCACTTTTCCAGTGGAATCAATGTTACAAGTAATGGCTTTGATTTCAGGAGAACTTACTAAAGCCACTGCCACACTCACAAACAGAGGATTCAGGGTGTACTTGAAGAATTTGACTTTATAAAACAAAGAGGAGGCAGTTTTCTTGTACTATAATTCTTCCTTGTACAGCAGGATTCACCGGTAAATTTTGTTAACTAGAGGCCTCTACAATGCGTTTTATACATGCATTACAAAGAAGTCAATTTACATGAGATTTTCAAGAGCAAGTCTCCAGGTGCACTCTGCCCACTTCAAGCTCACTTCAAGGTCACAGTCACCATCCTACCCATGTATCTTGCATTGTGCCGACCTCTAACTTTCCCCGACCCCTCAGCACTGCAAGGTGGTATTTTTCTAATCATCTTTCTTGGTTAGTTTATAATGTCTTGAATTTACTTTTGGATTTACTTTTTGGTTACTTTGGTATTGCTTTAGTTTTTTGTTTTTGTTTTTTTTTGAGGAAGATTAGCCCTGAGCTAACATCTGTGCCCATCTTCCTCTATTTTATATGTGGGATGCCTGCCACAGCATGGCTTCATAAGCGGTTCGTAGGTCCGCGAACAGGATGCCGGCTGGGGAAGCCTGGGCCACCAAAGCAGAGCTCGGGAACTTAACCACTACACCACCTGGCTGGCCCCGATATTGCTTTAGTTTTTACACTCTTAAGTGATGGCAGTTTGATACTCTCGGTTTCAAATTCAGGACTTAATATTTTGTCAGCGCATTGATGAGCAATCACACACAACAAAACACATCTGCCTTCTATCTGCTGTTGCTGCTATTGTCTAGGGCAGAACCTAGGCTCCAAGCTTTTTGGAGGAAGAGGAGGTTGCTGACAAGGTCTGGAAAGGTCTGATTTTATGCAGCTGTCATTTCTGCCAGAAATGCGTTGTGTTTAGGGACACATCATTAACTGAAGACAGAAAAGACAAGGCACTTGTGTCTAAGAATGCAGCCAGGACTAGTAGAGCAGTGTCCCTCACAGGGGGTCTTGGAGCCATCTGTATCAGACTCGCTTAGAGTAGTGTTAAAATGCAGAGTCCTTGGCCACACGTCAGGCCTGATGACTCCGGATGCAGGCATTTTAATAAGCTTCCTAGGTGTGTCTGACACTCACTAAAATTTAAGAACTACTCAACAAATTACCTTTTCCCCTATCTTCTTTTCTATCTAATACAAACTTCTCTCTCCCCTTTGCTAAAGACGAGATTTCTATTTGAGGGCTTCCCAAGTCACCAGCTGACTCCGCGAGTCGGTGTGGAGGAAAACCCACAGCAGCAATGGACTCTTGGACTTCCTTTATGGATCACTTCCTTCCTCACACGCTGCTTCACTGTGTTTTCTAACTCAGCATTATTGTTTAATGACCCATTACTGTAGCTTACGAATAGGCAGGTGTTTTACAGGCATTATTCCTTCTGACCCTTGAGTCAAGCCTAAGAAGAAAGCGCTATTATTTTTCCCATTTTACAGATGAGGAAATAGAGACTCAGAGAGGCAATCATCTTTCAGAATGTCAAGCAGCTATTAAGTGGTGGAGCAGGATTTGAGCCAAGGTTCGCCTGATTCAAAACAACTCATTCTCCTAGACTGTTAGGCTCCTTCCTGTGAGCGTTTCCCAAAGATATACCTTTTGCTTACATTGCATTTAATTGGTGCATCTTTCTACAATTCATCAGTCAACTTTCGGGAGGATGGTGATTGGTGCCCATACATTCATCATGTTTTCCGGTCTTAATAAGAGACATTGGAACATAGCAAACTTTTCAACAGGTATCTTTCAATCCTTGGGAAAGTACAGGTGCTCTATCAAAAATTTGGAAATATCTTTCCTGGCAAGCTACCCAAAGTGACTTTCCAGTTGTTTTCTCCTCTCCCATGTACTATCACTGGCCACTGACATGGGAAGACAAGCCACCTACCTTTCTCGCTGATGCTGTGAATGATGGTTTTCCCTTCATTATCTGTAGTTATTAGGAATGTAATAAGACATTCATTTTCTCCTTGCAGAGAACAGGAAACAGAACTATCCTTTGAGAAATCTGCAGATAAAAGAGTCATTCATTAGGTTAAATGAGATTCCAAAAGAGATTATTTTTAAAGCTAAGTAGTATTGAGTTTTAATATGCAAATAGTAATTTTCAACAATGCAGAATAGGAATAGAAAAGACTTAGGATTTTTCCCACCAACTGAGCTTTTAGTTTCTACTCATGTTCCAGAAGAACAGTTCCAGGTGGTCAATCAGGACTGACCATCAAATGCACCTATCAAACATGGGGGCGGGATTTCAATAGAGTGAAAGTACTTCAAGGCAGGTACGCCTTGCTGTCTTGGGAACAGAATGGCCCTGATTAAGGTAATGAGGGGGCTGTATGTTCTTTTCGGCTGAGAGCATCTGGGAGGAAGCCTAGATTACATTTCAGAAAGACACTTCACAGTCCAAACTGATACTGATACTTCTAAAGGCGCCTTTCCCACAATGGCATAGTCGAGATTGCTGGCCATGTACTGTCACAACAAGAAATATAAATTAATATCAGGAAACAGAGATTGAAATGTTATGGAGCTTAGGGACCAGCAGGATGAAGAGAAACCCCAGATTAAAAGGAGCCCAGGATGACAGTTCGCCTACCATGCAGTATGACCCCTTTCCTAATTTAAAAAAACAAAAAGCTTAATTCAGTTTCCCTCAAATCTTTTCCATATAGAAATTTTTTCATATTGAGCTCATTCAAGAGGCAGAAAATGAATGTTATGGCAGAAGTTGAAAATATAATAAAATGGACAATCTGAGATGTTAATACTATTTATCAGAAATTTTAGTCGTCTGGCACCTATGCCAAAACTATGTAACATTTTCCTAGTTAAAAAAAAAAAAAAAAAAAACTCACTCAAAGTTCTATCTTCTAAGTTGGAGACTTTGTAATGATACTGTTAGAAACACTTTTTCCAGAAACCTGTAAATAGAATGACTGTTTGCTCTTAACCTAAAATTTTAAGATTTATCATCCAATATTAGTGTATTATGACACAATGGGTCACAATATTAAAACTGAGACTGTCCCAGATAATATTGACTCTTGCTAGATCTATACCTTTTCTCATTAGCTTAAAAATAAAAAGGTTTTAATAAAACAGAGTCTACATGTGTTCCTCTGACTCTAACAAAGAAAACTAATAGGCTATTTTTGGTTCAACAATGCCATAGCCAGAGAAAGATAGAAATATTAAATTGCTTTTGCATTTAATTTATAAGATAAAAACCTCATGTCAAGGTCTGTGAGAAGAATGCCTGTATTATCTATGAAAACAGGGACTAGGAAAACATTTAGCATTATTAATAAGATTTCAGATGATAGATTTAAGTGAACAAACTGCTTTTGAACCCATTAGCAGCATCTATTTACACAGGAATATTAGGAAATCTAATTCCAAATCATTCTCATCTGGTATTCTGAACTGTTTACAATCATCTAAATCACCTGGGAGTTGTGAAAATACGGCTTCCAGAGACGTCCTCCCGGGATCCTGACTCAAGAGGTCAGTGGTCCACACAGGAGCTGGTATTTTAGTGAGCTGTTTGATAAGTATTTTTAATAAGGTGCTTCTGATTAAGAGGCAACACTTGATTAGTGAAATGTGTGTTATTTCCTGTGTTTGATAGCAACTGCACCGCAGACGTAATTCAGACTTTGGTCATTTTTAGATGGCATTCCCCACAACTCCTCCTACCACATCGTTCCAATTAACTGGGATTCATGAAGTCTTGGGAAATATGCTTTTCCTTGTTGTTTTGTTGCTTCCTTCCCCCTCTCTGCCGTGACAGTGCCCGCCCACTCTGTTCCTCTCAAACTTACTTAATGGAACGTTTTATTCTGGGGTAGGAAATATGTGGACGGCTTATAATACTCCTTTCAGTAATATTAATCCTGCTTTTTTATTTTCTTTTAAATAGCTACACTGAAGCACAGGGAGGCTTCATTCACTTGGTTAGGATTATTTAAGTTTTAATGGAACTGCTAATATGACCTTTGAGTCATGACTCCCTTCTTGCTTTAATTACTTCACCACTCCTTTTTATGACTGTTCTGACTCTAGATTTAGCCTGTTTTGTAGTGTTTGGATATTAAAATGGTATTATTGAACATGCAATGAAAGGGTGTAGCTTGGGCTGGAGATTTGCATAATTAGCTGCTAAGGTTTTCTTTTGTTGTTCATAAGAAATGGACCTTTCTTTGTTACCCACCTTTATGAGTACAAGCAGTGCTGTTCTAGAATAATACAATGAAAATAAGATCTCAGTCCATGAAATCATACTTAGAAAAGGAAGAAATGTGAGAATGGGAGTAAGGAAGCCAGGAACTAGAAGGTCCAGGAAGGATGTGGAAAATATAAACCATTTGCACCATTGAATCAAGATAACTATGTGTTTAAGACCTCAGCTTTGGAATCAAGTCAGTAGGTCTCCGAGAAAACAGTTTCCCAAGGGAAAAATAGGGTTCCGTGATCAAAGAAGTTTGCGAATCCCTCCTTACACTAACTTCTCCTTTTGCCTTTTCTGAAAATTGGCAGTACACTTTTAATTTGATGTGCATAACAATTCTCAGGAGTCCTGCAAAGAAAACAAAAAGCTTAGCATCCCATTTCTAAAATTTGTATGACCATGAGTGCTTTTTTCCATTGAACACTCTCAGAACTAATGTTCCATGGAACACGCTTTGAGTAACAATGTTCTGAGTACACAAATGTTGGGGTAAATTTACAAAATTTACATTGTAAATTTGAATGAATAAAGTTAAACCACACGTGCTTAGACATGCCCACACAAGTCACCATAGCACAATTGAAGAACAATTACACAGATGATAAAGTTACGCTTGTTTTACTTTACTCTCCATGTCCTTCTTGGGGGAAGGCTGGGCTGCTAAAGACCCAGTGGACGAGTAAATCTATTGTGATAATTTCAAGGTGACTTTTTAACTCACAGCCCCATAAATACATTTTTTTCTCTCAAATTCATCAAGATTAGTGCTTTAAATGGTATTACCAATTCAATCATTATTTTCAATTTCTTCATTAGAAATAGTTACACTCTCTTATTTTGAAGATAATTTAGTCAATTGCACAAAAAGAATAAGGCAAATATTTTAAATGCCTCTTTGAGATCTAGTCTTTCTCTCAAATCCAGGCATTTATGATAATCAACCCAGAAAACAGTGTACTTAAGCATAGTAACTCCCTATTCATGATTTATGCTTCCAAAGTTTGCTCCTTTTTTTTCCCCTCAGCACATTAGACACATTAGATTTCCCATGCTGCTAGTGAATTGAGTTCTAGTAATTTGCAGGGCATTTTCTGCAAGTTTTAGCCCTGTCTCAGATACATCTGGTAAATATCCCAACTGTTTGCCGTGAAATGAAACGAGAAGGAGATGCTGAGACTCTATATTAGTTGCAAATGTGGACAGTCCACAAATGCCACTTTACTCAGTGCTTTTACCCCATCTTACCTTCAATGTTAATGCAATGTACACACCATCTTGTCCAATTTACTGCTGTCTGGCATATTTACCTTTAGTCACCAGAAAAGCACAGATGAGGGGTTTCATGAGCACTAATCATGTCCCTTCATATAGGGTTATTCAACTGTGCAGTCAGAAATCCCAGTTTTTAAACAATGTAGGTAATTTTCAAACAATATAAATGTCACTAACTTTCTCCATTTTGGAAATGGATTAATGTCTGCTTTCTAATTCCATCCGTTCAAGATACACATTTTAGAGTGTCATAAATTATCGTCTTGATTATGTCACTTCGCCTGAGCTACGTCCTGGTCGCGTGCGTGTCTAATGTGTGCAGAGCAGCGGTTCTACCTGAGCAGCATGATAATGCACAGAGTCTATGACGATGGGAAAGAAATGCCCCCAGATGGTCCCTTTAGGAGGAGTCAGTCATCTTCTTTGTTTTAAAGTGCACAGATTATTTTTCAAATGGCTTTCCCAGCTAAAATGCAACCTATTTAAATATTTGAGATGACATTTTGTTGTTAGAAAGAGTCTGATTTTAAGTAATTACATTTAAAAATGACAGGTGAAAGCAAGAGCAGAGTTTGCTTAGCAGTTAAAAGTAATAGGTCCTTCTTGTATTTTGAGGGTGAAGCAACAGGGAATTAAGGATGCTCATGTAGTGCCCATATTTGGAAAGTCAGGAGTAATGGAATATGGAGAGGAGGGGAGGAAAAATGGCCACTAACCAGAAACTGACCTGCATCTGAGGGCTGCTATCAGGGAACCCATATTACACCTTGTCTTGTCCTATGTTGAAGTAAGACAATCAGATGACTGGAGACGATTTCAGGTTTGGGGGTTAACATTTAGCTATTTCTTTGATTTTCTTCTTCTCTAATTAAAAAAATATAGCATTCTGGAATGCTCTACAATTGCACTTGTCAAGCAGAGGTGAACTTGCCCACAGAGCTGAAGTAGAATAGAATAGCCATGACTTTAAATTGCTCGTGTCCCAAACCCTCAAGTTTTTAGCTTTGCAGAATGTATTTAGACTTAAAAACAAACATGAGTGAACTAACACCCTGGCACAAATGAGGCTGAGCTACACAAAAGCCCTTCAACAGAGTATTTGCTTCTCAAGAACTATGGAAAGGAAACAAAGACAATTTAAGACCAGCAGAACCTTCTTCTTCATTGATGGTTGCACCAGCTAGTTTGCATTTGTCAACACATTCTTCTCGGGCCTGGCCGTCTGCAGACAGGTAGCATTCAATGCAGCTCCTGTGAACATTATTCAACAGAGTTTATGAGTTCATGTTGGTGGAAAATAGATCTGCAGCTGCAATATCGCTTTCGTATCGTTACTGTGGTTCATGCTGGAGGAGAGTCTCATAGATGCTGCTGCCTTCTGTTACTTTCAGAAAGATAGCTGGGTGATGTCCAAGAGGAAACTGCTTTATTTTGAATTCCACTCAGTAATCAACGTTTCCTGAGCCAGCCTGGTAATACCTACTATCCTCATTTATCTGTAAAGATCACTACTGATTGGTTAAGGAAAACAACAACAACAACAATAAACAATTATTCTGGTATTTGATTTGGCTGTTTTCATTTTACATTTTCCTAGGAAGGGTTTATGCTGCTAAAGTATGATTAGAGATTAGACAAAGTTTGAATTTCTTAACAGAAATCGTCTGTATTTTAACAAGAATTCATAAATGTCATGAGTGACTATTTTAAAGACTCACTTTGCTGTAACTCTTTTGAGTGAGTCCTGGCCTTGATAGGGGTACTTTCAAAGGCTGAGGATTACGGCCTGGGTCCTCATTAATGCAGGAAGATCACTACTTACAGAAAAGTGTATTTCCAAGAACATAGACCAGGAATGAAGCTACTCTAATAATGTCTATACAGCAGAGTAAAACTTAGACCCCCAATTAAACTAGTGCTGCAAATCACTTTACAAACAGATTGTGTTTGGAGTAATCCAAAATAGCACAAGTTTTCTTACTATGGGCACACATCATGCTGCCTCTCTCTTCCTCTGGCCATGGAAATTCACACTCTTCTAAGTGCCGGAAAACATTCCCTACCCGACCCATGCCTCATCAAATCTCAGCTGTAACGGTACTTCCCTAGACAAACCTTCCTTAACCCTTACCACTTAGTTCCCTTGCAGTAGAAGTTTCTAAATTCCTCTGCAGGCAGGGCTTAGGAGCAACAATCTGTGTGGGAGTGGGGCTAGAAGTCTTGTTTGGAAATTGCCTTTGCATTGCAAGCATATTGCATTTATCTAGGTTGTATATTTACTTGGAGTGGCTTTGCAGGGGCTGCTGGAGATTGTGGAAGCCCTTAAAACCTCTACCTCTTTGTGCATCTCATTGCTGGCTGCCCAAGCTAGTCTGGTGGCCCTATCTCCTGCCATATAGCTCCTTAGCACCCTCTCTATCTCCTCTTGTAGCTGTCAGCCCAGATATCATTACAATGACTTTTAAAAATGTCTACCTTTCCCACTAGATTCTCAGCACCTGTGATGGCAGGAACTATAACTGTTTCAGGCATTACCGCATGCCCATGGCCTAACACAATTCCTGGACTATGGTAAGTACTTAAAGCCTATTTGATAAATGAATGCATGAAAGAATAAAGGGAAGAATGGACTCATGTCAGAATTAACAAAAACACCAAGGAGATCACTCCATGTGATTCCTCAAATTCCAACTACGTCGATTGTTAACTTCATATCTTATAAACCAGATTTAAGATTGAATCATTTTTACAGAGAAGATGATACAGAAAAATAATAGAAGAAACATCTTGAAAGGCCATTTTACACTACATTCTATTCAAATAAGTCTAACCACGTCCCCATGCTTCCCTTGGCATATGTCCAGGCACAGTGACAGAGAAGTTTGACACCTGAATGGTGAGTAACCTCTGAGTGAATATTGATTTTCTTAGTTTGTTTACATCAGAAATGCAAATGTTACCATTTTGGGTACCAGAGTTAGTGAAAATATGACCTGCATAAGCATGTTATACACTGCAGTGTCATAACACAGCCAATTTGGAGACTTGCTTCACTTGACCTACGAAGGTTGCCCCACTTCCATTAAGAAGTTGCTACCAACCAAAGATATCGCTTTTTACTGGAAAATAAGAAAAGTGTTTTGTTGTTGTTGTTGTTGTTCATATGGTATGAAAGAAAATACAATACACAATAGCTGCGCAGAATGACAACCAAAGAAGGGTGCCAAACAGCATGAGTGGTAGAGAAGGGGGAAGAAATTGAAAGCCGAGATTGTCTTTCTGCCTATTTGCCTCCATGAGTCTATAGATAGGAATGAATCAGTAAGGTCAGGTTATAAACTTCCAGATAAGAGAGAAGCTTGTCTGTTTCCCCTGAAAAAGTGCTGAATGTGGGTGTAGTCATTGCATCTCCAGGGCATTCCTTATGTGTGGCTGGTATTGTACCTGAGAGGTGATCTGATGTTATCAGTGTGGGACATCAGCTCAGCTTCCCCATGCTAGTCTCTAGCAGAAATGTCACATTGTGGTCCTGGATCGTCAGGACTGAGAAAGAGGCAGGTGAGAGACTGACGTTCCAGGCTGATGATCACAGGGACCTTGCGGGTTTGTGTGTTCTGATGGATGCTCAGAGACCAAATCCAGCAAAAGTAATCTGAGGCCTGAGTTGATAAAATGTCACTTTAACTTTGATCATCATGACAAAAGGGACTGAAGAAAGTAGGGACGTTACCGTTTAGAGTTACAGGGATCGCCACAGGTAGGACAACGTTCACAGGTTGGTCCTGAGGCTCCAGGGTTCGTGCAAACACACTTGCCACAAATGCAGTCCCCTCGGCCACTGCAGAGCACGCCATCTTCAGAGACGCATGAGTCCGTGCTGGTTGTGCAGTTACAGTACTCGCCAGTCCAGCCGCTCTTGCACACGCATTCACCGCAGTCACAGTCGCCGTGATCTGTAAAACAAATCCCTCTATGTTTCTAGGGCCAAAACCACTTCCAGATTTTTGGGGCCATCTCTTCTCTTTGCCTTTAAACACCATCAAAAAGACTGAAGAAAAAAATGAGAAAAAAGTGAGTGTGCATGTGGAGGCATGGAGGATAAGTGTAGATATATTTTATGTAATTTTAGCATTTTGCTAACTGTGTATGTTTATTGATCTAGTCTTTTAACTGAAGACCAACTTGATTTCCTGACGTTATATCAAATGGAATTTGTAGCCAGATGGAATGAGAAAATCCAGAAGCCTATAAGAGCTACTAGGGGTGTTTGTGTGTGTGTGTGTATGTGTTTGTATGTGTGTGATTAGGTGTGTGTAGACATACATACATACGTGTATATATGAATATATATATATATATATATATATACACACACACAGTCATTCTTTTAACTGTTTTTACAATTTTTTTGCTTTTAATTAAGGTGCCATAGGACAGAGATGCAAGACAGACCTGGGTAATACACCACCTCTGCATCACTCAAGCTGAGTGATCATAAGAGCTTGATCTATAAAACTGAGAGAATAAAATCTCCTTCCAATGATTGTGGTCAGATGAGGTAATGTGTCAATCTCTAGCTTTGTATTCCCCACTTAGACATCCCACAGGCATAAAATGAGTGCTCAACAAATTCGTTTATTTAACAAACTTTAGTTGAGCATATACCAGGTGGCAAAAGTTGTATTAGGCATGAGGATACAAAATTAAATAAGACAAGGTCCCTGAACTTATAGTCCAGTGTAGGAGTCAGGCAAATAAATAACACTACTAATAAATACAATAAAATGTGATAAGTTCTATACACAGAGGGGAAGAGTTTCCAAATTAGACTAGAGATTTGGGGAAGTTTCCTGAAGAGGTGATACTTGAACTGAATTTGGAAGATAAAGACAGAAGATAGAAGAAGGTTACAGGTATTTTAAGCAGAGAAAAAAGCATAGGGATGGAGTCCTCCCCGGGTGACCAGACTGGGCAGCAAGGTGGATGGTGCGGCTTTTCACTGACCTCAATGGAAGCTAGCTCATCCTCTGCCTTACCGCCAATGCCTGGCACAGACTAGTGTTTAATTGTTGAATGAATGAATTGTCCTGAAGCAGAGGAGGAAGAGCAGCTCTGAGTGGGGAAGATGATGAGTTCATTTTTGGCTTCGTTGTGTTTGAGGGGCCTATGGGACATCCTAGAAGCAACAGAACCTACCCCAAGTTTGGGGTCCACTGGGGATAGGTGGCAGTTGAAGCTGTTGTGAATCAGGTCATCAGGGAAAGCAGATAGAGTGAGAAAAGCCCTGGAGAGCATCAGCATTTAAAATGTGATCGGAGAAAATGATCCTTGCAGAAGAGATTGGGAGGCAGGAGAGGAGTGAGAGCGATGTTGCAGAAACCTAGGGCAGAGGCAGCGAGAAGAAGGAGGCGTGTGGAGAGTTGTTGCAGACAGCAGACAAGTATCTCCTCTAATCCTGAAGAGTCTCTTTGGGATCTGGCCACATACAGGGGTATGAAATACCATAAAACGATAAAGTGTTTAAGATAATGGACTAGTATTCTTTCCATAATATTTTTTTGATGCTTACCACACCGAAGATGCTAAAATAGGCATTTGATGTTCCAAATAAATAACATTTATTTACAAACTTTCATAACTGACACTTTTCTTCAGAAAAAGAAATGTGCACCAGGCATTGCCTCACAAGTTTTGCTCTTCTAGCAACATCTCGAAGGTACGGACGAATGGTGGTGGTGGGTGAGAGCACAGATCTAGAGCCAGATGGCACAGGTTTGAATCCTGGCTCCAGTACTTCCTGGCTGGGTAAAGTTGGGGAAGTTACTTAAACTTTCTGTGCCTCAGTTTCCTCATCTGTAAGGAGGGATTATTAATAGCTGCTTCATAGGATTGTTACGAAGGTTACCTAAGATAATACAGAGCAGTGTTTAGAACAGTGCCTGGCCCATAAATAAGCAGTATATAAGTGTAGGTTATTATCATTATTCCTAAGAACTATCCAATAGGAAGAATTGGAAAGCAAAATTATCCATCAATATTAAAAATCCTGTGACTGTACTGAAAACCAAACAGATGTAAAAGAAATCACACTTTGCGCTTGCAGGAGAAGCTGCCACGTTCACTGTAGAAAAAGGACTCTGGGTTTTCTCTTGTAAATTTTGGTCTTGTAGGTGGTTACTCTTCTGTCTTCATGACTTGGCCTTAAGAGACGTGGAGTAGGAAGTCACAGAACAGAGGAGATAACTGCGAAGATTTTGAAGTTGGATTCTGATTGCTCTTGGTATATATGTATATATCCATAGTGATTTAGTATGTATATTATATATATATACTAAAAAGGCATACTTCTCTAGTGAAAGATGAGTTGAAATTTATCCGGAGTAATGACATTAAGACATATTCCAACTGCATTTCATAACCTATTTAATTCGTAATTGAACTAATTAATTCAAAGCTAAGAATAGTTAGGTGATTGAGGCCAAAACTATTAATTTAATTTTTATGTGTAAGTTACCTTCTAAACTACTATTGCTTTTCATTTCTTCCTCAGCAAAAGGGGAAACTTACTTTCATGATAGGGAGGGATTTCTGTATTGAAGTTTATTCTGAAAAATGAATCCGATTTATAATATTGTCAAAAGAAATGTGCATTTCCAAAAGCTTTGAGAATGCCCAAGAATATCACTGCATGTAAGAATTACTTGGCAGACATTTAGAAAACCCTTCCAAGAGCTCCTTTCAGAATTTAGAAACCCTCCTTTCTGCGGGCCTTCCAGAACCCTCAACCTGGTCACAAAAGTTGCTAATTGATATCCAGAAGCAACCAATTATCCGAAGTACCTGTTCATACAACCACAACACCTTCATAATGGTTTCATGTAAAGGCAAGATGATAACAAAAGATCAAGAAAAAACTCATCAGGCTCTTTTCAGAAGGATAGATATTTCTGGAATGTCATTGACTGATAACTGTAAGTGCATAATGGCAGGAAGTTTTTTTGGTAATGCCATTTGCCTATTAGAGTTTCCAATCTCTTAGAATCAAAATATAAAAAGACTAATGGAATTTGGGCAAGGGAAAAAATCAATGGAGCCCTATATCTGTGAGTACTTACAGATGGATGAAAGAAGATGCACGAAAAAGAACATTGTGATAATAGCCCTTCAGAGAAGTGGCGCATTGCAGAGGATGGTAGTTGCAAAATAAGTGAGAGCTACACAAGAAGAGGCGCTGTAGCATATTCAGGCCTCTGAAACAGCAGCAACAACAGAGTGTCTGCTCATAAGACCAGAGACAACTTTTATCCCTGCACTAAGAACAGTGCCAAGCACAGAGTAGGTACTTCATAACTATTTGCTGAATTTGAATAATTGTACTGACTTTTATGATATCTTTTTAAAGAGAAACATACTAATAATAGAGTAACATCGTTTGTGATGTTACTAACAAATAAAATTGCTTTCGAGAAACAGTAATGGTTGAGGATCGTAAGTACCCCCAAAGTGTGAAGGAAATTGGCATCGAAGTTTTCTGAGTCCAATTGAAGAAATAATTATATTTTCTAAATAGATTTTCTTTAGCAATCATTGTATCTGATACAAAGAGTGACACTCTTGTCAGACCTGAACCACAGTGCACAGATCAAGTCAACTCTTTTTGAGTTTATTTGTGTTCATGTGCATCGAGAAACTGGAAGAACCGTGTTGCTCAACACAGTTCAGCAATTTTCACTGCCCTCGATCTCTTTGATCTAAGATTTAAAGGGCAAAACACAGGTGCGGTTAATATTGTTATCATATGGTATTAGATTACACTTAAAATTTTTTAAAGGTAATTTCAAATGTTTTGAGCACATATTTTATTAAAAGATTCCTATTAGAAATGCAGTGTGGGATTCTGTGGAATATATTCTTCCCAAGATGTGGAGACAGCCTCTGGATTCAGACCATGTCCTGTCTGCATCTTGTGAAAAGAGGACTGATGTGGGTTTGGAAACACACCCGTTAAATAAGGAAATACACCTTTGAATGAAAGGGGAGAGAAATGTCTCTCAATCTGGACAGACCCTAAATTTCTCACTCTCTTGGGGGAAGAAAGAAGGCAGCCTCAGAGGAACCTATGGGAAGCAATAGCAGCAGCAAAGAAATGAAACGGAGGCACTTCTAAGGGTATCAAACGGTTTTCAAAGAGCTTGGAATTCTTTGAGCCTTCTTTTCTCCTGCCTTTTTTCCCCTGAAAATCAGTCTCTTTTATATGTTCCTGACACCGTGGTTTGAAAACATAACTTGCTTCGTTTTCTCTAAAGCTAATGGCTTTCTGTTTTGAAAGGCTGCCTGATGACACACTGTGAAAAAGGGCGACATGAGAGCTTAAATCCAGCAGTCAGGAACTATTTCAATTGTAACACACTTTATATCAGTGCGGAGTATATTAACATATTTGTAATTCTTGTCTGAATAGATTATACTTAAATACATATGTGTACATATCAGAAGGATTTTATAATAGTCATGTTCTGTGTAATATATTCTTAAACTACAGTGATTTTACGTCTACAGAGGATATTAAAATGTAAATATTTCTGCTATTTCAAAAACTCTTCTCAATCTCAAAAAATTCCAAGCCATTTTTCATTTTTACCCTTTCCATGGTCTTCCTCACATATGTCCTAATTTATCTTTATTATACTTTGTGCCCAACCTAGTATCTGTCACATAATAGGGTCTAATAAATATTTGTGGAATAGTGAAGGCCCTGAAAGTCCGTTAGGTATTTTTGTGTCCCTTGTCCTTGGCAGTACGCTCCTTAAGTAGCCTAGCTTTTTGTTTTTTCCAAAGGAATAAGCATTTAAGAATTAGGTCAGCAGCCTGATCCAGAAAAGTCTGGAAGCTAATGGGCTTCAGATTACATGCAGTTTTGTAGACTCTGGGTAATAACCAAAGAGAAGGCATTTCCATCTTTTACCTACTTACTCTTAGGGAAATAATGATAGAGATGTAAGTTCAGTTGGTAGAGATCTCACCCCAAGCAAATGGAAGAGCAGAAGAAATACAAGAGAAGAATCAGTTACCTTAGGGCTAAAGATTAACCCACTCAGTTGATCAGCAAATATTTATTGAGACCTACTATGCCCAGGCAGCAGTGCAAGGTGCAAAGGATGCAAAGCCCCTTCTTGCGACTTGCATAGGCACAGTGTAAGGGGGATTCAGACATTGCCTACCTCCACAGAGCAGTCCTTTGTGTCTCACGCAGGAGAAATTGTCACACTGGCAGAAAGGCCCATAAATGTTTCCATAGGGAGACAAGTGGCAGATGCACTGTCCACAGTAGCAATCGCCTCTTCCACTGCACGAGGGGAGATCCGGGGCCTCCTTGCAGGAATCTGTGCTCAGCATGTCCTCCCCACACTCGCAGCGAGGACCCATGTGGCCAGGGTTGCAGGCACACACCCCACACTGGAAGGAGCCGTTCCCATTGTGGCATTTGGAGCTGTTGACTTCCACTTCTTTCTGACAGTCACAGTCACACTCTGGACTGACAAGTATTTCTAGGGCGTCCCCCAGTCCTACAGGCTTTATGATAATATGCCTGCTTCTTCTCTCACAGTTTGGTATACTCACAGTCACGTTGAATGAAGCCTGGAAAAGAAAATACTAATTATCTTCTTCTTCCATCCACCAAAATGCATGGGAGAAAACAAAGCTGCATGGAAATCAGCTTTGCCTAAAGCTTTTATTAGGCAATCTTTGAAAATCACTTTTGAAATTCTTGAAAGGAAAAGTCCACCTTCCGTGCACTAAGGTAACTTGTGACTTATGTTTTTAGATGATCTATGGCAGTCTACTTACTGTGTCTCCCACCTTCATGTGGGAGCATTTCTTCTGGTGTGGGAAGAGGGTCCCATTGTTACAGATAGCCGTGAACGACAGGTTGAGTCCTTCTGTGTCTCCTAACACTTCCAGTTCCACCTCAGACCGTAGTTCCTTTAGTTAAGACACAAAGAGTTAAACAAAGTTACAATAAAAAAAATACAGCCAGAAGAAGAAACTGTGAATTATGTCCATTAAACTACAAATGAATAAAATTAAATTGGATCAAAAGAAATTCATGCTATCATCAATCAAGGAAGACAAGAAGCAAGATACACACACACACACACACACACACATATCGTATTTTATCGGGTCTAAGACGCCATCAATTATAAGATACACCATTATTTTATGATAAATAAACTATAACAAAATACCTCAAGATCGTTCTGCACAACACATGAATCAATCCCTTCAGTCTATGATTGCGTTTAAAATTATTTTATCCATTCTGAGGGATCTGGCAAATTCTCCATCCCTGAGTTGCATTGCTTGGCATATAAAAAGCAATACTTTTGCTCGTATCTCAGTAACAAACTATAACAACAGCTTCCTTTACTTGTAAGTATCATCATCTCTTAGGAGCCAGAAAGCAGCTGGTTGTTGCTTTGCAAAGAATACAGAATTGTGATCATCCCTCCAACACTGAATATTTGCTTCGCTGATAACAAATTTATACCCTGCTGCTCTGTTTTGGTACTCTTCTGCATATAAAACAACTTTTCACTTCAACTTCTAATTATAGTGCAAAGTTTTTGAAGATATTTTAAAATGGTAATTACTCTTATAGTACCAACAGTGCACTTAATGAATTGAAGTGACAACAACATATACAGTCATGGCCAAGTTCACACAAGTATAGGCAATGAAGACTATATCGTGACTTCTGCCTGGCTAACAGCATTTGGAAAACAACATTAACAACAAAACATATCCCAATTTTAGAGATGTTAAAATGTGGGAGAAACTGTGCCTTGAAATAAATATTGGAATTTATTGACTACTATTGTACAGCTAGAATGGAGTCAGGCCTGGGGCAATGAGGATAAGACAAGAAGTCTATCCTAAAGATGGTTATCATCTTGCTGAAAGAAACAAGATGGAACCAAGTGAAACAGTTAACATAAAGGGCAATCAATGTACTATTAAGTTTAAAAAAATTGAATAATTCAGGTAGGAGTTTGGGACAGTTCAGAAAAGAGGGCCATCGATGAAGGCTGAAGTATTAGAAGACTAGCCCTTACTGGCTGTGTTGGATTTAGATGTGTTGAGGGGATGACAATAGTATTTCAGGTGAGGGGACCAGAAGAGACAAAGCTCAGGGCCAGCAGTGTCATAGAACAGAGACAAGTGGGGCTCAGATCAAGCCTGCACTCCTACTGTTCCGGGAGACACCAGACAACAAAGAGCCCTGAGGTTTGGAGAGAGGAGTTAAGACCTGTGGGAAACATTCCCTGAAGCTTTTAAGCAGTGGCCCAGTCTACTGAAAATGCAACTGCAGGGAAGTTGTCTGGAAGGCGTATGCAGGACAGACTAGTGGAGGGGAGAGGAAGACTTGAGTCGAGAAAGATGGCATGTTGCTACATTCACCCCAGCCTGAGGCGTGAGGATCAGGAACAGGGGGTGGTTGGTAAATGTAATGACATAGATTGAAAGGAGGAAGACTAGATATGAGGCATATAGGTATGGCAGAGGGAGAGATAAAGGCAAGGTTTCCAGGAGGAAGAATGTCAAGGAAGGAGGAAGGGAGAGCTACTTGTTTTGGAGAAAGCTAGTGTTATTATTCAGACTTTCTCCATGCCTCTTTCTTTTACAAAATCTAAATCTGTATTAGAAGGACAAAAAAAATTATTAAAAATAAAACAATAGGGGCTGGCCCCATGGCTGAGTGGTTAAGTTCACGCGCTCCGCTTCGGTGGCCCAGGGTTTCGCTGGTTCAGATCCTGGGTGTGGACATGGCACCACTCGTCAAGCTATGCTGAGGTGGTGTCCCACATGCCACAACCAGAAGGTCCCACAACTGAAAATATACAGCTGTGTACCACAGGGCTTCGGGGAGAAAAATGGAAAAATAAAATCTTAAAAAAAGTCTGTTTCATTTCAACTAGATACATGATAAGTTTATTTATTCAGAAAATATTTATCAAGTGTCCACTCTGTACCAGACACTCTTCTAGGTGCTTGGGAAACAAAACCCACTAAAACAGCTGACCTTTCATAGTTTATATTCCAACGTGGGAAGACATGAAGGAAACAACATAATAAATAAGAATGTTACGTAACACACTAGAAGGTGACAAATGCCATGGAAAAAAGTGAGGGTAGGATACTGAAGATTAAGAGAGTGTGTGCAGGGGGTGTAGGTGGCAATTTTTAAAAAGTAGTCAGGGTAGGATTCATTAAGAAGGTGACATTTCAAGGAAGTTGGAGAAATCAGCCATGCAGATATCTGTGGAAAGAAATTTCCAAGAGGAGGGTACAGTCAATGCAAAGGCTGTAAGGCAGGAGCATGCCCGGCTTGCTCTGGGAATAGAACAGCAAGGAGGTGAGGGTTGCTGTGCTGCAGCAGAGACAGAGAAGAAAAATAGGAGGTGAAGACAGAGAGGTAATGGGTGGGAGGGAACCGATCTGGTAGGGTGCTAGTAGACCGTTATAAAGAATTTGGCTTTTACTCTATGTAAAATGAGAAAACAATTAGGGTTATCTACAGAAAAGTGATAGGAGCTGACTTATTATTTTTAAAGGAAAATTCTTGCTGTTTTGTTGAAAATAGAATGTAGGAAACCAATGGTAGAAATGGGAAACAGGATTCAGGAGGCTTTTTCAATACTTTAGGTGAATGAAGATGGTGGCTCTGAGGAGGAGGGGAGTGGGGGCAGTAATTGGATCAAATTCTAAATAATTTTGAAGACAGAGCCAATGAAATTTTCTGATGGATTAAATCTGCAATGTAAGAGAATGAGGGGAGGCAAGCTCGTTTCAAGCTTTTTGATTGTAGCAACGTGAAGGATGGAATTACCACCAATTAGAAGAAGAAAACTATTGACAAAGTATATCTAGGAGAGTCCAGGTTATTATCCCGAATTGCCAACTAACATATCAATCAACACCTAGACATCTCCACTTGGATGTCTACTGGAGAAATTTGGCATGGTTGCTAGGCAGCACTGAGGGCCTGCTTGAAGTCCATGATCATGAGTTTAAAGTGAGACTGGTTAGCATGATTGTATGTTTTTCCCATTCCCATTCAGCTGTGCAGAATGAGTGGACAGTTGGATTTAAGCAGGACCATGGTTGTCCAAGCAGTCTCAAAGAAGTGATGTGGGTCAGAGGAGCTGAAGGTGTGTCTAAGGAGGGATCATTATGACTGAATTTAAACTGGAGGTCCAGGCAGGAGAAAACATCAAGGGAAGGAGGAACTGTAAAGAGAGGGTAGGGTCAATTAATTGGAGATCCTCATGGATTGGAAGCAATATTAGGGTAACTTGCAGGAGTGAGCCGAAAAGATAGGAAGTGATGAGCAGAGAATGGGTTGCATCCAGTTGAGATTAAGGAGGAGTTTACTGGCAATGACAAGGTTCAAGGTATGACAAGAGTGAAGGTATGTGAATGTAATTAAGTGGGAAGGGGAAGAGATCATTTTATAAGCAGAGTTCAAGAAACTGAGAGGCCAGGGTGTGGGAAGGATTATACATATATTTTTACTGAAATTGTCAAGAATTAAGACAGGAGTAGTGTTGGAGACAGTGGCAAAGTGACTCGGGAGCTAAATGAGAAGTGAGGGGTATGACCTGAAAGTCTAGACGAAAGCAATTAGGAGTAGTGAGTGACACAGTCTGACCAAAATGAAGGAAATCTCAGCATTGATATAATTGGAATATCATACTGCAAATTTCATCAGGAATATTTTAATGTGAATTTCCCCCAAAAAGGACATAAATGTTATTTGTATATTTCATAATATCATTCATTCATTTATTGAGCATGAACTATGAACCAGGCAAAACAAAACAAACCAAGTCACTTCTCTTCTGGAGCTTAAATGCCAGTAAAGGAGCTTACCTTTAGGAGCATTGTAGATATTTCAGTAGCTTTTATTATGTGGTTAGGGAAGGAAGGAAATTAGCAAATGATGGTCAGATGAATACATATCTGGTAGTTAAGGTTTTTTTATGTCAATACAGCACTGAAAAACGCTGAGCTGAAGTTCACAGTCACTCAACATAAACACAACTTGCCTGCCTCTTCCCCACTAGGAGGCAGTCAGAAGTGTTTTATATTTTCTCTCAGTATTTCCTTCCTTCTCTCTCTTGTTATAGCTTGGAAAGAAATCCAGTCTATCCATATATTAAAGTCCTTTTAGAATACATTTTAAAATAACAGAATAGAAAAATAATTTGAACTAGTGCCAAGATCTGTGGCATGCTTCACCATGTGAACCATAAAGTTTCAATAACTCCAGAGCAAGAGTGTTGGGTATAAGAATAATAAACAATTCTTCGCATTTTTGAGACAGTAAAATAAGGACACGAGATTCACTTCAAATGTTTGATGCCTTGATTTCAACTCCCCTGTAAGTTATGCAAGTTATTTGGGACCACAAAGGGAGGCATAATCTCCAACAGGGCGAGCAGGCAGCAGGGACCAGGCTGGTCAGACAGGATGCAGAAATATTTTTGACAATTTACTCTTTTCTAATTTGCTTCATTCCTTTGACGAGGTTAGCGGCCAACACTTTTGAGAGTCCTGGGGTAAAGAAAACTGAGTATGCTCTAATTTAGTGAAGGACTGCTATGTGATTTTATTTGATTCTACTCATTAAAACTTTAATTACCGCCTGAGAGGGAGGAAAGTTTTTTAGTATTTTGTTGACAAGCTTTCCTGTCTGGAAGAATTTCAAGCATGAGCTAACATGGTGATTAATTTTTCATGTGAGCTAGGAAAACGAAAGTTTCTGAAGATATGAGTGAAAAAAAACCCTCATCCTATAATTTTAATGGACACATTTGTATTTTATTCTCTGAGGAAATGTATTTGAGAAGGAATATCTTGCTTTTCCCCCTTAGGATGAGTTTTGAAATTGATGAGGTGACGTCAAAATCAGCAGAGAGATTTTTCCAATATGTAACTCCATCTGCCCTTAAAGTTCTCCCAAGACGTCTGTGAGAGGGATCTGGACACACCTATTTTTAAAAAGCTTCCCAGATGATTCTGAAATGTCATTTAGTTAAGGAGCACTGGCTCAGTATATGCTTAGTATTGGCATGTAGTGCATATGGGTCATTTATCTGTAATTTTACATCAAAAATTAGAATTTTATTCATTTGTTATTATGTAACTGCTGTTTAGAGCAAATATTAAAGCGTTACTGCTTTATAAAAATTTCCTTTCTTCATTCCTGTCCTAATTTAGAGCTTCATCTTCATGTTTGTGTGTTTACTTTTCTTGGTAAGTAAAGGCAAAAATGGGGGAAGATATTTGGAAACCCAAACAAAAAGAGTTGACAGGGGCTGGCCCCGTGGCCGAGTGGTTAAGTTCGCGCACTCCGCTGCAGGCGGCCCAGTGTTTCGTTTGTTCGAATCCTGGGCGCGGACATGGCACTGCTCATCAAGCCACTCTGAGGCAGCATCCCACATGCCACAACTAGAAGGACCCACAATGAAGAATATATAACTGTGTACCAGGGGACTTTGGGGGGAAAAAGGAAAAAAATAAAATCTTAAAAAAAAAAAAAAGAGTTGACAACTGGCCATCCACCATTGATTGAGTTATGAAATGGAGACAAAGAAAGAGAACATAGCAATCCTGGAGGTATGTAACTTATTTTAAGGGAGGAATTCTGTCCTCAGGTACTAATTTACAAAGTCAAGGCAAAAAATTACATAGATATCAAACCATGAAATCAATGGAAAATTTCCCTGGTTCCCCAGAGTAGAGAACCTATAAAGTGGTATTCCTGGTGTGCTTTGCCGTTTTCCCGCTGAATTATGATGAAGTCTCACTAAGCCTGTGGATTTAGTTCTCCACATAGCTCTGTTACTCATTGGCAATTCAAATTTAATTTTTCTTAAGCAGAGAAGGGAGCTTAATTGTATGACACACGGAGACTTTTCAGTAGAATTAAAAATTTTGCAAGTGACAGTGCTCCTGTTGGTTATTATTATAAAAACAACCTCAACTTTATGAGCAAGTTTGGGATTGTTCTATCTTCTGCCCCACCTTTCAGGAAGACCATCTGCAAATAAGGTGAACAAAATTTATATTTTGGCTGCATTAATGCAGGGAGATTTTCTTTGGAGAAGCACTCTCTCTAGCAACAAATGAGAGTGCATTGACTGCCTAAAACATATCTTAGTTTCTGAATAGCAAAGAAATGCAAAAAAAGAAGCCAGTTGTATAGTATCATACTTCATAAGCCGAGATGATCAGCTGGAGAATGTTTCCAGAGTCCTTCTGAAGCAGCCCTACTGTAGCTCCAGGAATCAGTTTCGCATAATTCTGTAAACAAAAAAAGAAGAGGTCAAATCTTGGCTCAGTGTAATTGAGGGACGTTAAGTGGGGGTTCAGCCTGCTGGTTGAGATCGCCTCTATTTAACTGGTGGGGAAAACAGAGTCCTGGTGATAAACGGGTGTTTCTCCTGAAACTGTAGCCCTGCCTCGTGCTGCTTTCTATGCTCAACTGGGAATGGACTGGCCAGATTTGCCACCGGGGACATGTAGAGTCCGTGATTGCTTTAGTCTAGGGCTGTGATTTGTATCACAACAGGAGTCAAGTCTCAAATAATAACACTTCTATAAAGTCTTCCATTCGTGGAATATCCTTTATCCACAAACTTCTGAGCATCCTATCAGGAACTATCTTCTCTTTTTTTTTTTTTTTTTTTAAAGATTGGCACCTGGGCTAACAACTGTTGCCAATCTTTTTTTTTTTTTTTTTTTTCCTGCTTTATCTCCCCAAAGCCCCACTGTACACAGTTGTACATATTAGTTGCAGGTCCTTCTAGTTGTGGGATGTGCGACACCGCCTCAACGTGGCCTGACGAGCAGTGCCATGTCTGCGCTCAGGATCCGAACCCTGGGCTGCTGCAGCAGAGCGCGCAAACTTAACCACCCGGCCACGGAGCCGGCCCCTATCTTCTCTTTTTGTAACGTTATGAGAGACAAAGTTTGGTGTCCACGGGCCCCTCAGGTCGCTCTGCAAGTCATTCAGTCCAAGAGTCTTAATTGCCAATTGCTTGGTGGAGAAAAGGAGTGAATTATTTGGGGGGTTGTTGGTAACTCCCCGTTTCCCAGCTGTAATGAGCACTCTTTTAGGTATGTCAGCATGATGCTGAGGTTGGTTGGAATCACTCCGCACTCATCACAAATGAGTGAGTCAGAACCTAGCTCTAAACTGTGGGCATTCTCCACCTACATTGCTTCTCCTGAGATGTCCTTCCCACCTGAGAAGAACTCACAATATTAGTTCGAATACAGCCAGGGAATGAAGCATGGCAAAGAAGTGAATTTTCTAGGGAGCTGAACATTACTCCTCTGTTATGTTTTAAAACTTTATTTTCAAACAAAAAGTTTTCTAAAGTGTACGGTACGCATCCCTGTCTTCTTAAATAGATTCCCAAGCATACTTTGACTTTTTTCTTCAAGAAAGAGTGTCCCACTTATGCATATTTACTTTAGCTCTATAATCAACAAAGGCTTCTAAAATCCATGGGTAGATAACACCCATCCCTAGTAGACACCAACTGCTATGCTTTTGCTTAATTTTATTTCTTTTTCAATAGTTTCTATCTTCTCCTCGTAAGATACAAGGTATCGCTCGCTGACCAGTTTGCTCATTTTTTCATTTACTGTGGCATTCAACAACATGGATAAAGTAGGCCGAATATGCTGTGCTGCATCAAGAAGAGACAACCCTCTTTTTGTCAGCTGTAGTTTTCTTAGTTGCTGTGTGTTGTGAAATCAGATGACTGAATTTATGAAAATTGTATGTAGGAAAGAGGAAACAAGCTTTGAGTGAAGGATTTAGGGCACCTCCTATAGTTGAAACAAATAGCCTATCTTATTCCAAAGAAGATTTAAGTAGCTTAGAAAATACACAAAACTAAATTAGAATTAATTTTCATTAATTATAAGCACGATCTTAAGTAAATAAATCAGGGCAAAGGGAACCAAGGAGAGGAATAAATGAAGCCAGGGTGATGTTAGAACTCCAACATGTTCTAGGCGGTCCCAGGCACTTGCTAGAGGTGGGCACCTGGGTTAAGTTCAAGCCTTCTACACTTCCTGTATGGAAAAATGGGCTTTGGTTTTAATTTGTGGGTTTTTTTAATGTTCCACTTATTTCAATGTTCATGATTGTGTTTAAGTTTGAATTTTATGGAAATCTGAACTCTTAAAAGTGTCTATTGTCACTCTACCTGGACACTGCATTTTATTATTGAAGGGGCTGTGGGTGGTAACCCAGGTAACATTTCTCCCTTACTCCGTGCCCCACATTGCTTCTTCTTGAAGGTGGGCCCCACTGAGTCAGGGAGAATATGTCAAATAAGAGGAAGGCACTGGTTCATCAACTCACCTTTTCAAATAAGCACATGTCAAGAGGGCCGTGAAGCATGAGACCTGTGGTTAACAGTGAACACCTAAATGGGAACTTGGATTTCACTCAAGTGGAGCTGGAATGTGTGTAAATTTGACTGGTCTCAAAGAGAAGGCAGAGGGAACCTTTAAAGCTAGACAAAGAAAGGTTCAGCTCATTTCGAAAAAGAATTTCAGGGCTCTTAGCCTTGAAACTGCTCTCCTTGAAAAAAGTCCTGGGATCCCCAAGGCTGAGGTGGAATGGGTATTTTCCACAAGCGCTAATTCAAGTGGCCTCCAGATTTTGGGTTAATTCTTGGTTAACAAAGCCAAATCCATCTAACTCCCAAAGCATAATTATGATCCTGCATGTGGTATGACATTTGGCTTTTGGCTATTAGGACAAGTGGTTTCACATTAATCACATTTGCTGATTGCCACTAGAGCGAGGGGATAAAGGAGTTGGCAGCCAGTGGCAGTACCCAGTGATGACATTGACAATTGCGTAGAGGCAAACTATTAATTAATTTCTGGATGCTGATTCCTCCCCAAAGCATTGCAAATAACTAACTAAAAACATGGACAATTTGGCTTTCTGATCTAACACTGTAAAAAATTATGATTACTGTAAATATCATGTGTCAACTGCCTTTCTTTCATTAAAGGCCTAAAGTGCTATTATAAATTGTCCCGATTAAACATGTTAGAAACGTTAGAAGAGGGATGATTTTGCATGCCTGGATGTGATAAATTATAGCACTGTGGCTGTAAAAGATAACTCTTGGATATTAGAAATGGCGAACTCTGAAACACAATGTTGCATAAGCTGATTAGAAATGCAAACTCCTGTGCTTGGGCTTGAATTTCCTGTTATCCATGGATTATCCTAATTATGGATTTCTCTCCTTGTTCCCCCCATGCCACCCAGGAGTTCCTGAGATTGCTTTTCTCACTCAGCATTGCAAGGTTGGCTTTTTCTGATTGTCTTAGTTTTCTTCAAGCTCTATTTATTGGTTCACTATGCACCATCTCAAAAAGATTTCTTATTTGTCCAACAGTCTGCATTTGCTCCCTGGAAATCTCCTGCTTGCCAAGGACAGAGGATAAGAAATGGACGGGGGGTCATTTAGCAGGCAGGCATGAAAGGCATCAGAGGAAAGTGCCTGAATTCACACCTGCACAGCATGGATTCCTCTTGGAGAGTGTCTCCAAGTTCGGGGTCTAGCCACCAGAACCAGCTGTCAGGTGCACACTCCTACCTGGCTAAAGGCAGACGAACATGCAGACGCACACCTGCCGCCCCAGCTAGCCCTGGACATGCTGTTGCCTGTCTCTTCAAAGAGACTCAGGCTGAGGACCTTGGCAGACTCTGCACTGCTTTTGGTGCTATCTTGGTGTTCTCACTCAGAGAAGGGACAGTTCCTGATGTGACCTTCATTCTTGCTTCGACTGCATTTCCTGTTGGGTTAACTTTCATCTTCTGATTCAGAGCCTGGCTGCATTCTGGGATACGGTTTAATATTAACTGTATCCTTGCTGGGCATCTTGATTGGGTTTCTGCCTTGAACAGTGACTCTACTGGACTTTTAGGTTCTATTCTTATGACATTCCTGCTGTAGTCCCAAAGACTCCTCACCACCTCAGACTCCTTAGCCACCATTTTGTATGGACCACACTACTCATGCTCCTCATGAGACAATGGGAAATCAGAAGCTGACTTGCCACGTATCAGCTGGAACATTTTAATAAAGAATTTGTAAAATCAAATATTTGGAGCAAGCTGCTGCTTCTCTTTAAGCTCTGTGGTTGCTTAACTCTTTCTGTGAAGTCTCACTAATATTGCGGGATTTTTATGCTCAGCACTATTTACTTTCAATGTTATTAAGCAACATCAGTGTTTCTGGTCTTAAACTGTACTCACTAGACATATTTTGCTAAAATACATTTACTGAAAGTTTGGTTTGTGTAGATTGAGAATGTGTGATGTTATATAATCCATTCACAAATATTTCCTCTAATCTCTCACAGTATTTTTTTTTCATCATTACCTTGTACCTCTTCAGTTAGTGGCTTCTGTTTGTGCATTTTCTCTCTCTCCCTTGAACTTTAATGGTAGTATAACACACGTGCACAGTGTACAAGTAATGAGTATACTGTTTAATGAATATTTAAAAGTAAACGTGCAAGTGTGATTACCACCAAGATCAAGAAATAGAACATCAGCAGCCTCCTGGACTCCTCCCTGTATTGCCTTCCAGTCATTACCCCTTCCCCAAAAGCATAATCACTATTTTGAATTTGATCACTATTGAAGTCAGGTGAGACATCTTTGTTGCCTTGGGAGTAAGAAAAATGTCTTAAGTAGGAACCAAGGTAGTTCCTTATACTACCTATAAAGGAAAAGATTGATAAATAGAACTTAAGATTAAAAGTTTCTGTTCTGAAAAGATGCCTTTAAGAGAGTGAGAAGGAACCACTGAGTGGGAGAAAATATCTCTAATACATCTGATTTGGTGCCAGAATATCTAACCAACTATACGTCAACAAGGAAAAGACATCTTGACAAAAACGGATACGCAATTGGCAAAAGAGGATGTGAAAAGTGTTCAAGGTCATTAATCATTAGAGAAATATAGATTAAAACCACAATGAGATGCCAGTGTGCACCCACTGGAATGGCTAAAATTTTAAAAACTGATGATGCTCTCGTACACTATCAGTGGGAGTCTAAAGTGGTACAACTATTTTGGAAAACTGGCAGTAGCTACTAACACTGAGCATGAGCACACTCCATGACTCAGCTGTTCCTCTCCTAGGTATATCTACACAACAGAAATGAACCCACAACATACGACCGTTCTGAGACAAACGCATAGACAGGCGTTCATTCTTGTTGTTTGTCAAGAGAGTGCTTCTGGGTGATCAAGATGTCACCTAAGTTGGAGAAAGTGCAGGTAATTCTTAAAAGATCTCAGATCTTTCTGAGACATCTTTCTAGGGTGTTTGGGCAGAAGTAGTAATCAGTTCCTACCTGGATTTCTTCGAGCTGGGGATGGACCCAAGGGAAAACTGGGTGAACTCCTCGGCACTTGCAGCATAACCTGCTTCCTTCTGATCGCTCTCCTTCCTCGAGAGCTGGTCCCAGGACCAAGTCTTTATGAGCTGCAATTACCAATTCAGGGGGCCTCACAACAGGATGAGGCATCACAACATCCCCAAGCATCTCTTGCCTTTGGACACCTGCATCCTCACAAACCCAAGGCTCCTAGAGAATCTGTTCTTGTGGGGACTCTGGGACGGCTTCAGGGAAGTGACAGGAATGCCTGGGGAGGGGATCACATTGCTCTTTATCTCTCCAATTCTGAAAAGCTCACCATTCTGATACAATGAGCCCATGCTATAGACAAGGCTAAAAGTGCCCAGAACTCACCTCCTACCAACATCTGGGAAAGAATAACTAGAGCTAACATTTGTCCCTGGCAGTGTCATCTCTTTCATTCTTCATGGAAGCTCTATTATTTAGGTACCATTAGTATCCCTGTTTTACTGCCAAGATACTGAGGCCCAGGGAAATTAGTTAACTCTCTCAAGATCATCCAGCAAGGAAGCAGTAGAGCCGGAGCCACCTGCTATACTCTGCCTTAGAGCCAGATCTCTTAGCCAGGCCACTGACAGCAGGTGCCCAGCAATGGCTGCCCTGGTCTGGTGATGTCATTGGTGAGCCTGAGAGAGGTAAGGAGTAAGCCTACGTTAACCGGATATATTTGTTTCCCAGGGCTGCTGTAACTAAATTCAGTAGTCCCCCTTATCTGTTGGGAATAGTGTCCAAGACCCCTGGTGGATGCCTTGAAACCGTGGATAGTACCAAATCATATACAGTCATGTGCTGCATAATGACATTTTGGTCAACGATGGACTGCATAAATGTGGGCAGTTCCGTAAGATTTTGTACCATATAGCCTAAGTGTGTAGTAGGCTATGCCATCTAGGTTTGTGTAAGTACACTCTATGATGTTCGTTCAATGACAAAATCACCTAACAATGTATTTCTCAGAATGTGTCCCCGTCATTAAGCATCATATGACTGTATATACTATGTTTTTCCCTATACATACATACCTATGATAAAGTTTAATTTATAAATTAGGCACAGTTAGAGATTAACAATAACTAATTAAAAAATAGAACAATTATAACAATATACTGTAATAAAAGTTACTGCAGGTCTTAGCAACCTCAGCATATGATTTTTTTCTTTCGTTATTGAGTCGAGAGCTTTCACCTTTTCACTTAAAGGAAGCACTTTATGGCTTCTCTTTGGCATATCCGAATTGCCAGCATCACTACTCTTGTGCTTTGGAGCCATTATTAAGTAAAATAAGGGTGACTTGAACAGAAGCACTGCGATAACATGACAGCCGATCTGATAACCGAGAAGGCTACTAAGTGACTTGGTGGGGGGTGGTGTATACACCGTGGATGCGCTGGACAAAGGGATGGCTCACGTCCCAGACTGGACAAAGCAGGACGGCATGAGATGTCATCACACTACTCAGAATGGCGCTCAACTTAAAACTTACGAATTGTTTATTTCTGGACTTTCCATTTAGTGTTTTTGGACTGTGGTGGACTGCAGGTCACAAACTGTGGAAAATGAAATCAAGGATGAGGGAGGGTTATGGTACCATAAACTGGGCGGCTTACAACAACAGAAATTTACTGTCTCATAGTTCTGGAGGCTACAAGTCTGAGAGCAAGGTGTCAGCAGGGCCATGTTCCCTCTGAAACCTGCAGGAGAGAATCTGCCCTTGCCTCTTCGGGCTTCGGGCGGTTGCTGGCAATCCTTGGCATTCCTTGGCTTGTAGATGTCTCTGCCGCCATCAGCATGTGGTGTTCTCCCTCCTGTGTCTCCATCTCTGCGTCTCTTCTTATAAGGACAGTTTTATTGGATTAAAAGTCTACCCTGCTCAAGTATGACTTCCTCTGAACTAATTACATCGATAAGGCCCTCTTTCCAAATAAGGTCACATTCTGAGGGAGTAGGCATTTGGACTTTAACATATCTTTTGGGGTCACGTAATTCAACCTGTAACATTCTGCTAAAGTTCTTTTGATTTCTCTAACCTTTAAACCCTTAGTTTTAGCTGGAGAAGTGAGTACCTTCCCGGTCACAGAGCTAATAAATGGTAGAAAGAGATCTTGACTCTGAAGTCGGTGTTCTCTCTGCTCCACCAAGGCCCCTGCTGGGCTGGGCCAGGAACTGGCGCAAATGCCAACAGCCATCAAGGGTGAGTCTCATTAGAAAGTTAAGATATCAATGCCTTGTATTTATATATAGGGGCTTAGAGATTATAGAACGATTCCTACCCAAAGCAAAAAGAAAGGAAAAGAAAGGGTCGTGGCTGTAATCACTTTCAAACTGAAAAGCTACATCTTGAAAGAAATGTCGGAAGCAGTGAAAGCATAGAGGCAAAAAAGATTTTTTCCTGGGGGACTGTATTGTGCTATTTATCTGGTCAAAGGAAAACAGCTCTTTGCTGGTGATGCCTCGCTTTTGTCAAGCAGCCTGCTTCTTCTGGGGCTAGGGGAGGACTGGCTTTGCTGAAATAAGTCCTTCTGAAGGCAGTCAGAAGGTTTTCTTCCAGGGAGGTCTTTCATTCTTGTGGGGTTTTATTCCACTGGTTCCCGTGTTCATTATCGGTAAATGCAGGGCTCCCAGTATTATGCAAAAGTTTACCCCTAGGCTCAACTGCGTTACTAGGACACCCAAGATTCCAAAAACAATATGTAATTGTTTCTGGCACACAAGGTAGCTTGAACGTCTGTCTCTGGTTTGCATGATATCTGCTTTGCCTTCAGGCTTTCAATTGTCAGCATTCCACAGGCAGGGAGGTAGCGATGGGAGTGTGCTAATTAGATCAGGTGCTTGATCTTGAAGTCTGCACCAGCAATGACTAGGTAGTCGGCTTCGGAACTTTTGAGCACTCCCTGTCTTTCTCCCAGTCTGCCCTGGAATGTAATTATCTTGTCAGCCAAGAAGCTGTAGTGCACAGCTGAACGAGCACTCGGCAGCAGAAACAGAGTGATAAGGGAAGACGAATGGACCCACCGTGCATGACTGTTCTGAGACAAACAAATCCGCAGAGAGGCATCGGAGAATGGAGACTTAGAGAACAAAGAGGCTACACTGAGTATTTGTTACTGAGGATACTTCAGATCTTCTCTTAATAAGATTACCCCGCCTTTTGAGAGGGAGTGCAGACCTTTGCTGGCGAATGCAAGTCCCAAATCGTTAGAAAGCTCTTTTAAAATAGGAAGTGATGTTGGGTTCAGTGGCAGCCTATGTGCTTTGCAGACCAAACGGTGGGTCATAAAACTTTGAAGGATGACTAGTAGGAACATGATGAAGGAGATCAGAAAATAGAAAGCAGGTGCATGTACAAGGACTGCTAAAGAGGTGTGGTCGCTTGCTACTCAAAGTGTGGTGGTTGAGCAGTAGCATCAGCATCATCTGGAAGCTTGTGAGAAATGCAAAATCTCAGGCCCCAGCCCAGACTTCCTGAGTCAGAGTCAGCATTTTAACAAGCTCCCTGGGCCATCGGAGATAAAGGGAGCCTTAAAAACCACTGATGCCTGGGTCTCAGCTCCAGAGATACTGATGTAATTGGATCAGGGTGTGGCCTGGGCTCTGGGTAGTTTACAAAGCTGCCTAGGGGAGTCTAATGAGCACCAAAGTTTAAGAATGGCTGGTATAGAATGATCTGTCCAGGAAGGGCTGTGGCAATTTGGAAAATAAAAGTGTTACGTTTTTAAGCCTATAATACCCATCATGCCTAAGGGGTCCTCAACCTGTCATACACCTGTGATATCTACTCTCTACTCAGTAGTGAAAATGGTGTTTTCAAATGCCTGCTGCCCATGGAGTAGCACCATGCTTACCTCCCTTGGCCTTCAAGATTGAGAGGTCTGGTTTTAGCCTATCTTTCCCACTCCATCCCCTTCTACCCTGACTTGTGCCAGGCTGACTAGCTTTTTTTAGTTTCTCAGACACACCACGCACTAAGTCCTTTGCTGCCTCAGGGCCTTTGTACATACTTCTCCTCTTGAAAACTCCTCAACCTTCAGGTTGCTGCTTCATAATCATTTCTTCAAAAGGGTCTTTCCTGGACATCCTATAGAAGTGAAGTCTTGTACTCTCCTCTTCCTTATTCTCTATTGCTGCACACTATTCTTATTCATTTCTTAGTAATTATTCCAAAGTTTCTAGTATAAGTGTGTCCAAAATATTGCATGGAACATACTAATACTAAAAATTATTTGTTGTTTATTTGAAATTCAAGTTTAATTGGATGCCCTGTATTTTTAGGTGCTAAATCTTACAGAAAAAGTATGCCAACTCCCAAATTAATTAATAAAATGTGCCCAAACTCTTCAAGCTCAACAAAATTTTCTGTTTCAAAAAGTTTCTGTTTCCTTTTTGAAGATTCAATACTGTAAGAGCAACAAAATATTGAATTATGTTATAATTAATAGTAGTCCCTTTGTAGCATGTTTTGGGCTCTTTCAGATAATTAGGCATAAAATTAGAATATATAATACTTCCAAACTTTTCTTATGTCTGGGAGCTGTCAGTTTAATTTGTCTCTGTGACTTGATGCCCTGTATAACTGGGTAAAAGGCCATGCTGTGTGGAGAAGGCTTGGGTGCCATTAAACTGTGTGTGGATCCACACCCAGGTAAGCTTCCTTGAAGCAGAGCTGCAATTAGGGCCAGCCTCACAGACACAGACAGAGCGGCCAACTGCACTGCAGGAAAGGCTTCAAGGGAGAGATGGGTGACTGACTGAAACACGAGTCCCCACATTCTGTGGGGCTCCGAGAAAGCACAGAGAAGTAATTTTACACAGCTTTGAGCCCTTTGATGTCCGGAGAGGACTCCTTGAACACATGTTGGAGTCCTCACCAATAGGGCACATTCAGAGATAAGAAAACGGATACTTGAAATAATTTTGTTGGTCCTATTAAAGCTATCACATGAATGTGTAAAAAAGTAACCAAGTATCATGTGAATATATAAAAAAGTAACCTGGTAGGTTAAAATGTAGTAATTGTGGATGTTCTCGGGCTGCTGGTGGGAGAGGAGCAAGTTTGCTTTTATTTTAAAGGCGACACAATATAAATATAAATATAAAATAATATGGCCACCACAGATTCAGAATTTTGTAGAATGACCTTGATTTCATCTAATGTTATTTTTGTCAATAAAAGTGATTGTTTGACATATAACTAAATGCAATCTAATTTGTATGCCTTTATAAGACCAAAAATATGTAAACTCATTCAAAAAATTTGAACATACTTAATATGTACAGTATGATGCCAATTATGTTAAAATATGTAAATGCATGCAAAGAAAAAAGAGAAGACATTTTAAAATGTCAAGAATGGTTAGCTCTGATTTTATGAGTGATTTTTATTTTTTTCTTTGTGCTTTTCTCTATCCCCCCTCTTTTCGTATTTTTTCTTTTTTGCAAATAACATGTATTCATTTTATCATCAGGAAAAGAGTAATTTGAGGTGTGTGGTGTTTTTTGTTGGCTGCACTCTCACATTGCTGATAGGAGAGTAACTGATGCAGTCACTTTGGAAAACAGCTTGGACATGCCCAGGAAAGCTGAGGACGCCATTGCCCTGCAACCCAGGGACTTCACTCCTGGATGTGGATCCTCAGCAGAGAACATGTGTGCAAGGGCGTGCATGGCTGCAAGATTTGTAATCCCGCACAACCGAAAGTGGCCCAGTGCCCTCAGCTGCAGAATGAACATATCGCAGTAAATACACTTGATGGAATTATGCACAGCAGTGGAACAGAGTAAACTAGAGTGACAAGCATCTCCACGGGGAAGCCTCTCAGACATAACATTAAGCCCAATCATGTGAATGTACTTAATACCACAGAACTGTATACTTAAACCTAGTTAAAATGGTAAATTTTATGTTAGTTATATTTTACCACAATAAAAAAGGCCCCCAAACATAACATGGAGTCAAAAAGCAAATTGTAGAAATAATGCGTACAGCAAGAAATTAAACTTGTAAGCCCAAACTATTTAATTATTTATGCATATACCTATATTTTTAATAGTGCAAAAAATAAACATGGGAATGATAAACACTGAGTTCAGGATACTGGTTACTTCTAAGGAAGGAAAGAAGGTGGTGGGGTTAGAGTTGGGCACTTACACAGGAGGCAACTGTATCTGGAATGATCTGTTTCTTTAAAAAGTTCAAAGCAAATATGGTGGCAAAAGTTAAGATTTGAGAAAGCCAGGCAGTAGGTGTGGTGGGTCTTCACTATATTACTCTTTTTCTGGATGTTTGAACTACATCATCACAAGAAACTTATAGACTTTGTCAGAGCATGTGTCTCCTTTTTCCCCTTTGGTTGGGACCATAGATAGTGGTTACCATAGATAGGAGCTGTTTTAGATGCCTTGACCAGTGGCATAATGTTCCTTAGCTATGTGGCCTACTCTTACCACTCAGAGCTTAAATAACCCACAAGGAAGAATCCAAATGTCTCTCTTTTTTAAATTCCACACATTAAATTGCTCTATTTGCCTAAATTAACAGCAACAGTAAAGGACCCTAGATTAGGTGTTTACTGGCCTTGAAGGATGCTGCCATTTATAAAATTTCACCTGTTGCTTCATCTGTTAGACAGCTCTGCTCCATCCTTGGGCTCTGTGCTTTTACCATTCAGTGACTTCCAAAGGCGGTTACTTTATTTAAAAGGCTGCCTCTCAGGTGGTCTAGTGGTTAGGGATTGGCCTGCTCTTTCGTTACAGCAGCCCAGGTTCAACTGCAACTGAACTCAGTGGTTGAGGCTATAGACTCGAACTGCCTGGGTTCAAATCCTAGCTCTCACATGCTACTTGCTTTGTTATTGTGGGTTCTACAGCCATAAAATGGAGACTAAATGATAAAATGAGTTAAAGTACTTAAGCCCAGGCTGCCACCTAATAAACCCTCAGCAAACCTTCCCTGCTATTCTCACAGTCACAGATGCGTATCATCCCTCGCCCTCAGTTTCCACCACTACAAAGTGAAGGATTTGGTCCAACACTCTGACACTGTTAGCATCAAAGGTAGTTTTATGACTGCTGATAAATTTGCTGCCCGTTCTAACAAAGATGATGAATAGAAAAGAGGAAAAACATTGACAGATATGAAAACTCTGGCTCCTCAACAAAATCTGCCATGGGTTCTCTTTCCAGAACACAACTACTAAAATGCTCTCATCCTGTTCTTTAGGCAAATCATTGGTTTATGAATGAGTCTGTTAATGCTCTATGAGACTTTTTGAGGCAGGCACTGTGTCTCGTTCTCCTCTATAGTCACAAACCCTGGTTCATGGGAGATGCTCATGAAATGTTTGATGAATGCATGCATGAATGAATGACTGCAGTCAATAGCATCTTGGTTCCAATGATATGCTAGACATTCTGGATGTTATGTAAATCTTGAAATATTTAGGCCTTGTATTAGTGAAATTCCATTTTATATTTCTACTTGTATTGGCCTAATAGGACATCTTATTAAGGCTCTACTTTAAATTTGTATTTTTTTTTCACTGAGTGTTTATTTTCCAGATTATGAGGTTTTGAGTTCTTTAGAAGAAAAGTACAATGTGTATTCTAAGGGGTAACTGCTGATGACTTTTCATGGTTGAGATTTATTAATTAGCCTGGAAAATACTCCTAACAACTCTGGCCTGATAATCTGAGGACATGAGTTTTATTCCAAATATTCCCTCTCCAACACATGTTTTCATTAATGAGGAAAGTGTAGGCAGCTGGCTCTCCTCAGTCTTTGTTCCTAGATACCATCAACTAAGGAGAAATCAAAATGCTTTTCCATTACACTCAAATTAAGAGCAATTTATTAACTCCATTGAGATTTCTCATAATCCAGAAGACTTTTGTCCGTATTCCTGATGACTTTATTTTCACTAAAAGCATAAATTTGGAATACCCCATTATAGGATGTGGTTGATAGGATAAAGAGCAACTTTTTAGACTATGTCCTAAAATTAGTTCTATTACAGCTAACTACACTTCATCTATGCAGAGATCATTGGAATTTGTGGTGATTTCGCCCCTTCAGGTTCAGAGTCATTAATTATTAAAGCTGGAGGTCATCAGTCCAGTTCTTTTATTTTGTAAAAACTGAGGCCAGAGATAAAGGGATTTTCATCAGAGAAAAATTGTTTTTATCTTTTTCAACAGTGAACATTATAAAACAAAATAATAGAAAAGCCTAACAAATAGCAAATGCATCCAATTTTTATTTTATCACCCTCTGTAATTCTTTTGCCTCATTTCAACTCTTGCTGCAGAGAAAAGCTTAAAAGATGAGCAAAAAGAGGAAAGAAGGTGTGAAATAAAAACTGCATTGTTAAAGGAAATGCAGGATAACTGGAAAACGAGTGAAAAAATGGCAGCATTAAGCCCCCACATTTCAATAATCAGTCTAAATGTAAATAGATTGAATTCTCCAATCAAAAGACACAGAGTGGCAGGATGGCTTAAAAAACAAGACCCATCAATATGCTGCCTCCAGTAAACATACCTCAGCTCCAAAGACAAACACAGACAGAGTGAAGGGATGGAAGATGATACTCCAAGCTAACGGTAAACATAAGAAAACAGATGTTGCCATACTTAAATCAGACAAATTAGACTTTGAGGCAAAACAGGTAAAGAGAGACAAAGAGGGGCAGTTTATAATGATAAAAGGGACACTCCACCAAGAAGACATAACACTTATCAATATATATGCACCCAACACAGGAGTGTCAAAGTACACAAAGCAACAACAATTAAGTAATAGGGGATATCAACAACAATACAATAATAGTAGGGGACCTCAACAACCTACTAACACCAACAGATAGATCATCCAGACAGAACATCAACAAGGAAATTGTAGAATTAAATGAAAAACTAGGCCAGTTGGACGTAATAGATATATATAGAACACTCCATCCAAAAACAGCAGGTTACTCATTCTTCTCAAGTGTGCATGGAACATTCTCAAAGATAGACCATATGTTGGGAAACAAAGCAAGCCTCAACAAATTTAAGAGGATTGAAATAATATCAAGCATCTTTTCTGACCATAATGCTACGAAACTAGAAATCAATTACAAAAACAAAGCTGGGAAAGGGGCAAAGATGTGGAGCTTAAATAAGATGCTACTGAATGACCAATGGACCACTGGAGAAATCAAATATTATCTGGAGACAAATGAAAATGAAAACACACCATACCAACTCATTTGGGATGCAGCAAAAGTGGTCCTAAGAGGGAAATTCATTGCAATAAGGCTCACCCCAATACACAAGAAATATCTCAAATAAGCAATCTCAAACTACACTGAACAGAATTAGAAAAAGAACAAAGCCAAAAGTCAGTAGAAGGAGGGAAATAACAAAAATTAGAGTAGAAATAAATAAAATCAAAACAAAAAAAGACAGTAGAAAGGATCAATGAAAGAAAGAGCTGATTCTTCAAGAAAATAAACAAAATTGACAAACCCTTAGCCAGGCTTGCTAAGAAAAAAAGAGAGAAGATTCAAATAAATAAAATCAAAAATGGAAGAGCAGAAATCACAACAGATACCACAGAAATACAAAAGATTATAAGAGAATACTATGAAAAACTATATGCCAACAAGTTGGACAACCTAGAAGAAATGAATAAATTCTTAGACTCTTATAACCTCCCAAAACTGAATCAGGATGAAATAGAGAATCTGAATAAACCAATCACCAGTAAAGTGATTGAAACAGTAATCAAAAACCTCCCCCAAAATAAAAGTCCAGGACCAGACGGCTTCTCTGGAGAATTCTACCAAACATTCAAAGAAGATTTAATACCTGTCTTTCTCAAACTATTCCAGAAAATTGAGGAAGATGGAGCACTTCCTAACACATTCTAGGAGGCCAACATCACCCTGATCCCAAAAGCAGACAAGGACAACACAAAGAAGGAAAACTACAGGCCAATATCACTGATGAACATAGATGCAAAAATCCTCAATAAAATATTGGCAAACCAAATACAGCAATACATTAAAAAGATCATACACCATGATCAAATGGGATTTATACCAGGGACACAGGGATAGTTCAACATCCATAAATCAATCAATGTGTTACACCACATTAACAAAATGAGGAACAAAAACCACATGATCATCTCAATAGATGCAGAGAAAGCATTCAACAAGATCCACCATCCATTTATGATAAAAACTCTCAATAAACTGGATATAAAAGGAAAGTACTTCAACATAATAAAGGCCATATATGACAAACCCACAGCCAACATCATACTCAATGGGGAAAAACTGAAAGCCATCCCTCTGAGAACAGGAACAAGACAAGGGTGCTCATTCTTGCCACTCTTATTCAACATAGTACTGGAGGTTTTAGCCAGACCAATTAGGCAAGAAAAAGAAATAAAAGGAATCCAAATAGGAAATGAGGAAGTGAAATTCTTGCTGTTTGCAGATGACATGATCTTACATATAGAAAACCCTAAAAAATCCATCGGAAAGCTACTAGAAGTAATCAACAATTACAGCAAAGTTGCAGGGTACAAAATCAACTTACATAAATTGGTAGCATTTCTATACTCTAATAACAAACTAACAGAAAGAGAATTCAAGAACATAATCCCATTCACAATTGCAACAAAAAGAATAAAATATCTTGGAATAAATTTAACCAAGGAAGTGAAAGACCTATACAATGAAAACTATAAGACTTTCCTGAAAGAAATTGATGATGACGTAAAGAGATGGAAAGACATTACATGCACATGGATTGAAAGAGTAAACATAGTCAAAAATGTCCATACTACCTAAAACGATCTACAGATTCAACACAATACCAATCATAATCCCAATGACATTCTTCATAGAAATAGAACAAAGAATCCTAAAATTCATATGGGGCTATAAAAGACCCTGAGTTGCTAAAGCAACCCTGAGATAAAAGAACAAAGCTGGAGGCATCACAATCCCCGACTTCAAAATATACTACAAAGCTATAGTAATCGAAACACCATGGTACTGGTACAAAAACAGGCACACAGATCAATGGAACAGAATTGAAAGCCCAGAAATAAAACCACACATCTGTGAACAGTTAATCTTCAACAAAGGAGCTGAGAACATACAATGGAGAAAAAAATCTTTTCAACAAATGGTGTTGGGAAAACTGGACAGCCACATGTAAAAGAATGAAAATAGACCACTCTTTTACTCCATTCACAAAACTAAACTCAAAATGGATCAAAGACTTAAAGGTAAGACCTGAAACCATAAGACTTCTAGAAGAAAATACGGGCAGTACCCTCTTTTATATCAGTCTTAAAAGGATCTTTTTGGACACCATGTCTTCTCAGATAAGGGAGACAATAGAAGGAATAAACAAATAGGACTTCATCAGACTAAAGAGCTTCTACAAGGCGGGGGAAAACAGGATTGAAACAAAAACACAACCCAAAAACTGGGAAAAAATACTTGCAAATCATATATCCAACAAAAGGTTAATCTCCATAATACATAAAGGAACTCACACAACTCAACAACAAAAAAATCAAACAATCTGATCAAAAAATGGGCAGGGGATATGAACAGACATTTCTCCAAAGAAGATACAGGGATGGCCAATAGGCACATGAAAAGATCCTCTTCATCACTGATCATCAGGGAAATGCAAATCAAAACTACACTAAGATATCACCTTACACCTGTTAGAATGGAAAAAATAACCAAGACAAAAAGTGATAAATGTTGGAGAGGTTGTAGAGAAAAAAGAACACTCATACACTGTTGGTGGGAATGCAAACTGGTACACCCACTATGGAAAACAGTACGGAGATTTGTCAAACAATTAAAAATAGAAATACCATATGACTACCACTGGGTATCTATTCAAAGAACTTGAAATCAGCAATTCAAAGAAACCCACCACCCCTTTGTCCATTGCAGCATTATTCACAATAGCCAAGATGTGGAAGCAACCTAAGTGCCCATCGACTAATGACTGGATAGAGAAGATACGGTGTATATATATACAATGGAATGCTACTCAGCCATAAAAAAGGATAAAATCATCCCATTCACAACAACATGAATGGACCTTGAGGATAATATGTTAAGCGAACTAAGCCAGATAGAGAAAAACAAACGCTGTGTGACTCCACTCATATGTGGAAGATAAATAAACACATGGACAAAGAGAACAGATTAGTGGTTACCAGGGGAAAGGAGGGTGGGGGGTGGGAACAAAGGGTGAAGTGGTGCACCTCTAATATGACTGACAAATAATAATGTAAACTATCATAACCTCAAAAAAAAAAAAAACCTGAGTTATTGATTCCTGAAAAATTGAAATGTATATTGGTAGATAATTTTCACAAGCCACACAAGAACATCAGTCTCATTTCATGCTGTGGCGATTTGTTATGCTTGTTTTTTAGATACAACGCCTGTCAAGTCGGTAATTGCTCAGCAGTTTTCCTTGCACAGACTGGTAAGAAGGCCCTGGAGCTTATTCAATAAGTTGGTCCCAAGACTGATGCAGAGGGCTCCTTTCTCTCTGGTGCTCTCTGGGTCCAAAGCGGAAGGGGTGGAGAAAGGACAGCCAGGGCTGCAGGCGATTGTAGCAATGGATCAGGGACTCCCACCTGCTCTTGTAAATGTGCTCCTTCAACCTTAACAGGTATTTGTCACCCAAAACTCCAAGTCCCTATTTAGAAACTTTGACCCAACTTGAGAAAAGATCTTGCAGCAGTTAAAAAAAAAAAAAAATTCATTCAACAAATATTTATTGAGCATCTACTGTGCACAGAGAATTGGCCTAAATAGAAAGGTGAGCAAGACCCACCATTCTCTTCAAGAGCTGCTAGTAGAAGATTTTCACCTCCTGAAGGAAGGGTCCTTTGGTGTTATAAAAACCTTTTTGGGCTCCCCGTCCCCCTGCTTTAGACCCATCACTCTGTCCTTATAACCACAGGGACAGCAAGTCATGGTCACAGATGTTAGTAAACCAGAAGTGTCTATTACCTATATATCTTGTTTACTTCCTAAGTACTGTGTTTCAACATTACATCATAAATACCAGGCCATATGATAATAATTATTATTATTAACTTCACAAAATTCATCTTTTCCAGCTCGATGTAGACATTTTGAAAAATACGAGATATTTTAAAGTCTTGCAAATAATCCCAGGTGATTAATAATATGATTTGACAATGTAGCAGAGAACACTGATTTAATTGCTTTTTATCTAAATATCTCCCTAGGAAGGAAAAACTAGTCAAATTAGACAGTTGGGGTTTAGTAACCTGATACTATCTTAATGAAAATTAACGGTAAACATTTTAAAACAGCAGAGAAGATAAAAAAAATTTTTTAAGCTTGGGTAATTGAATCCTGATTCAAAATGGTATTTAGCACTAGAAGGTAATATACTACCTACTGCTCGGTCTATTATCTATCATTATCTTTTAAACCCTGTAATTGGACAAACAGGAAACTCTTCATAATAATAAGTTTGTTCACAATCATGTGTTTGTTGGAGTCTGGGGTGCACACTGCTGTCTTCTTGAACTGAAAGAAACTGCTTACATTATCCTTTCCCTTATTCCTTCATTTCTGTTAGCACAGAATACAGCAACACTAAACACCTGGGCAGTCCAAAGCATCTTACCAAAATCACTGGAAAAAACAGTAATTTTTCCTGCGTTCCGTGAGTGGGCAACATAAATCTTATTTGCTGCAATACGGGGCCATCATTGAACCTGACCCAACGCATGCCTGCTGTGTTTGCACATAACTGCTTAATACATAACTGGGGCAAACAATTTGCCTTCTGGAATTTCCATTAGATCCAACCACTTAGTTGCCTTATTTATCCTATCGCTGGTTTTATTTTTCAGTGATTCTTTGGTGGTTATGTTCCTTCTATCGCAGCTATCCAAACCTCAGGTTGTGTAGGGCTCCCTCTAAGATTTGAATGGAAAGACAACATGAACCACTGTTCGTCTATTTTCAGTTTTCATTATCAATAAAACAAGAGAGCAGCATTTTCATGCTGTGTGAAGCCTTCAGGGAAGTGCAATGTTGCTGTCATTATCTTTAGATCAAGCTGCCGCCTGCCCCCACTAATGCAGATGGAAGGATAAGTCCATCAAAATGAAAATAAAGTAATGAAAGGATCGAAGCCATAGAGTGGGCTGCCGACCTGGTCTGCTCCGTGGATCCCTGAAAATGTCCCTTTGAATTTAGAGAAGCCTGGATGGCAAAGACCACAGATCCTGACAGAACATAAATTCACCTCATAATGAGATTAGTAGGCAGGCAAAATAAATGTCCTGCTGTTACATTAGAGGCAGGCTCTAATCTGGTGCTTTCCTTAGAAATAATCATTTCCCTTGCAACAGGGGAACCATGGATGCAACTAGCTTAAATCTGACAGATTCTGTTTTGCCACGTAGTTATTTTTCATCTTCCTCTGTCTTTTTAATAGCAGTTTTGAGAAGGGGTATAAATGAGTTGTGAGTCTTAAAGACTATTACCAAAGTGTGTTATGAGTGTCCATGTTCATGATCACCAATAGTGTTTCCTAGACTCCTCTTTTAAGAAAAGTTCTGTACAACTCCCCTCTCCTTTGCAAGCAGGAGCCCTGCTGTGGAGGACCTGTAGTGACCCCCAGGGTCCCCTTACTCCAGCCTTAAGCATCAAAGGCAGAATAGACTCTCTATTGTATTTGGGTGTATTTTTTTTAAATCTTGACTGCAGCTCTACTACTTAAAACCACTGGAAGCAAGTATCACATACTAAAGAGCCTTAAGAAAATGCCCAGATCAGGTGAACCCACATGGTCTCTGAGCAGAACAAAGGCCTTGAGTATGTAGCTTGATTGTGAGGGACTTCCTTGGTTTTCAGCAGCAGGCAATCTCACCTGCAGCACAATACCCTCCTCTCATTAAAAACGCAAGATAGGATCTCCTCCCGGATCCTTTCTGCAGAACCTGATGCAAGCTCATGGGCTGCACCATACTTAGCAGTGCGTGGCATTTAATCAAAGCCTTCTGTGAAATAATCTCAGAGTTTCCCCAGCCCTGTAAAGTCACCAAGTGAGTTGAGGTCCTTTCAAAAGGAATGGGGGATCAGACTCTGAATTTAAGAGTCTCTGAAGCTCCTGCATAGAAACCACAGACAATTTAATGTACACCTATTTTCTGCACATTTTCTAGGGCCCAGGCTAGACACTCCTCACTTCACTGTGAAAGTGCCCATTAGGGATAGATGATCCACGAGTATCCAAATTCATGGCACTTTCATGTATTGTTTTTCTTAGGCTGGAAAGAAACCCTTTTGTATGCATTTTACAGTCTCTACAGTGGTTTATGAACATTATTTCATCTAATGAAACAGTTCCCTTTCTGCCATCGGTGCTTCCAGGAAAAACTTCAACTGCAAATCCAGCTACTTCAGGGAGAAATTGTTTTTTGACTCAATTTAATGTTTTTTCTTTCAACTTTTCACTTCTCGATAGCTTGAGTTGTGTCTCTCCTCGTGTATTTTCTATGTATTTAATTTGCAAATGTCAAAGAATTTAAAGTCAAGTCTCCTCCCACTCTTATAATTTTCTCTGCTGTCTGTTAACTCTCCTCATCAGATGAAATAGTTCAAGAGAAGATAGACTAATTTTCCATGAGGTAGGTTGTCCTATGTTTATTGGTATTCTCTTCCAACTTTTCTTTTTCATTTCCATAACTCTTTCTTCCTTGTCCCACTATATCTGTCTCCCACCCCCCACTACACCTCTGTGTTTATCATTTAAGTTGTAAATAGTAACTGAATCCACTTTGCCAATGTCCACTATATTTCGTAGTTGTTAATGATTACCTAATAGCATCTCATGTGTTAAACTCACAGAGTTAGTTAAAATTTCGCGTTGAATAATCTCCCTGAAGGAATTTCCCAAATTATTTTGCTTACCTCATATAAATGAACTTGTTCTTGGGTTACAGCAAAGATCAGTAACACATTATTTTGCACCAGTTTATCAATGAGTTGTCCAATTGTTGGATATTCCTAAAATTAACATATAGATTTTAAGTATCATCTTAATAAAAGTACATAAAATAAAGAAAGGAATATTTCTTTCAAAGAGATCTTACTGAGTTTGGCATTTCAATGCTCATAGGCATTATTTTGTTTAATCACTCTAAGTAAACAAATACACAGTTAGCATTATTCACTTAGTTGGTTTAATAATTGTTTCCTAAACCTTGTAAATCCAGTTAATTCTTAAGAGTCAGTGGCTGTCAATGTGGTGTATTGTGCTCTGTCACTTCTAAGGAGATCATTTGGAATGTATTTGAAGACTTATAGTGTGTCATCTTTTCAAGGGTAGGACACATTTCTTCTCCTAAGTCCTTGCCAGCAGGCTTGAGTTAGAGGGGAGGTTGGAGGCGAGGGAGGAGCAGTTAGACTATAACAGATGTAACTGGGATTGACTCATAGCTCTGAAACTCTTCCCAGAATTGGATGAGGTGGGCTGAGGGCTGAGGAGGGGATAGTCTGCTGAGGAATGACACTACAATTCCTACATCCATCTGATCTGAGGCCGTTCTGTACCAGTTCTTGGGTTTGGTCTTATTGCTTTTTTGATGTCACTAATCAGTTCTACGCGATCCTGCAATACTTTTACAAGTATTGTAAAAGGACAATAAAAGTATTGACAAGGACAAGCAAAAACACATCGTACTTCTATTCCATTGACACATTCATTCCCAAGTGGTTTGAGTACTTTAAAAAATAAAGAAGTCATTAATTATCAAATTTGAAGATGGCCTTTATTTTCCAAGCCTGAAAAACCAAATGTGTTTTATAAATCCAAATATGGCTAACATAGAAAGAGAAAGCTAGAATGAAAAGGTAGTCTGAAAACAATTAAATTAAGAATATATCAACTATGACTAAAGTCAGCCAAAGTGAAGGAACACTGATTATTAAGGCCTCCTGTGCACCAACATGATGTGTTCACTTATTCTCAGCACTTTGGAAGTATTTTTGTCTAATATCTTATTTAGGCACAAGATTCAAGATGAGGGAAAAGTATAGTTTTGCCTAAAATACCCAGGTAAATGACCCACCTGCAAATCTGGCCGTGCAACACGTGCTTTCCACCCCATTTGGATTGTTATCAGTAGATAGTAGTAGAATCCAGATGGTATAAATCTTCCTGAGTCTCCCATTTTCCATCTCCTCTGCTTTTCAACTGCCCAAACATTAAGCATCCTTCACCCTTAAGCCTGAATTCCTCCAATGCTGGCCTCTCCTGATCGCCACATGTTCTCGCCCCTTTCAACTGCTATGTGTGCATAGCCAGGATCATACCGCATAGCCCTTCATAGGTGGCTAGTATGGTTTTCTATCTGATCCAGATGGGTTGGTTTAATTCCCATGGTTATATTGTAAGTTCCTCAAGGCCAGGGACCATGTCCTATTATTTTGTAGCCCCAGGAGCTTGGCCCAGTGTTGAGTGCTTAGGAAGTGCTCAAAGTACCCAGGGGGCTGTGTTGCAGGCATGGAAACAGTCCACGGCTTCTGTGCATTTGTAGCAACTCACTCAGCAAGAATGAACTGAACGTTTATTAGATAAGAAGGTCACATTAGGTAACAGGTAGTATTTGCTTCTATGATCCTCTTTTTTCCAAGATGTCTATTATGGGGCATTTGAATAGTTGCAAGAAAAATGTAATGAAAAAGGATCCATTTCTTGCAATTTCTTGCCCCTCACTGGCTAAAGTACAAAATGTGGCTATCCTCATTGATATTGTAAAGGCAGTTTATATGATTAAAAAATGTATAATTTTGAGGAATGCTATTGTTCAAAAGTTAAGGGAAAATATTCACATTGAAGTTTAGAAATTTAGGTCAATGAATGGTTGTAGCTCATTTATCAACCACTGGATTTTTTTTAAACTAATTGCCAGCACAATATTTAAGCATTTATATATAAATTCAGTAATGTATATATGTATTAGAATTTGATATTAGAATTCTCGGTTCTCCCCTCTCTCTCTCTTACATATACTTCTACAGCATCCTCATTTTAAGAAGTCACTTAAATTCTCTCTACCACATTTTCCCAAGTGTTTAATGGGTATAATATGACTTTCCAAGGTTGCTGCTTCATAATTCAATTCTATTTCATACATTGGTCAGCACCCACTGTGTTCCAGGCACTGTGCTGCCAGGAAATAGAGTTAATAAGCCAGTTCTGGCCCTGAGGAGTGCACATTAGAGAGAGACAGACACATGAGCAAACACTTTTCCATACAGCGATGGGCAAGGAGACATCTACGTATGAGAGCCAGGAAACAGACAATGGCTTCGGGGCCCAGGGGAGGTCAAAGAGAGCCCCCTGGGAGTAGCCACGATTGAGCTGGGCTTTAGGATCATTAAGAATTTCTCAGCAGGCTGGGAGGGAAGGGCATTCCAGACAGAGGGAATAACGTGTACACAGGTATGGCAGCCTCATGGTCTGTTCAAGAAAAGCAGTTGGATATCTAGGGTTCTGGTGAGGTTCAAATGAGATCGTGTATGTCAAAAGAATGTGAAAATTTTACCTTGTTTTACAAAAGTCAAGTATTTTTTTCTTTGAATATCATCAGCATTTTTTAAATGACATTGTCTCCCATGCAGCCTCACAGTCCATGAAAGCATGGTGTTATTTATGGGGCATGACCCTGGGACCATCATTCACAGCAACTACCAGGTGCCTACTGTTCTGGTCTGAGCCTTCTTTTCCAGGGCTGTGGCTGAGAACAGAATGAGCAGACTGTATTGCTTTTTGCTGGCCTCAGGCTCTTTGAAAAATGGGGAGGTTCTGGGGTCATTCAGGCCATAGTAGATCCAGACTTCTCACAGAGTCCCACCACCCACCTGTGCTCCTGTGGGAACTTCTAAGGGCAGTGAGGACTGAGAGAGGGCAATTTGTCAATCTCAAATCAGAAAGTGAAACCTGTTTTCACCAAGGGTGGGTTACTCTGCTGGGCATTACAGCATTTGTTGCTTCATTCACCTACTTGTAGCCATGAAAACAGTGTAGTGCGGGGTACACACCAAGACAGTTGACATGGAGTATTCGTTCTTGCTGTCCAAGTGGCAGAGCCCGTCGTTAGGAATGACGATGCCTGCCAGTTTGCTGTCCATTCCAAAATGAGAGTCAGCGTCACTCACAAAGACCAGAAGATGGAGGGAGTCGTTTCGCCAGCCAATTTTTTCCTACAGTGGGAAAGACATATTTGGGTTGTATTGGATAGAGGCAGGCATTTACTGAGCGCGGATCAATTATGATTGGACACATTCAGAATGTATAAAATATCTTGCTGGTCTATTTTAGCTTTGTTCATGTGTTGTGAGTAGATAATCGTAATGTATTAAAAACATGAGATTCGATGGCATTTGCTTTTTCCTGGATAACATTTTCAGATGATTTATGCTTCAGAAAAAATAGTTCCACTACAAAAAGTATCCAGTTGATCTTGACTTTTACAGTTAATTATTTTATTGTCCAGCTTTCACTTTACCAGAAAAATGAGGACAGGGAGCGAGGGAGGTCATAGATTATCCCAAACCCAAACTAGTAAGAATGCAATGCAAAATAGACTCAAAGTAAGCCTGTTTCATTAAAATGTCATCCAACATTTAGGCATATATCTCTCTTTCTACTGATATCATCCAAAAATTATAAACGTAATATAAGGATAAGAACTGCTTATCAAAGTGTAACCCCGAGGTACTGCTAATTAAGATGCTCTGCTGTCTGTTTCTTAGCAGAGCTCTCCCCTTTAATTAAGATTAGTTCAGGAACTAGTTGGACAAAAGCTCATCCTGGCTGTACCATCCCACCTTATCCTTTTCCTTCCTCCCCTAATTCCTTGGCCCTCCCACCTTCCAGGAGCTTCAGCCCTGCCCATTTCCTGATATTTTCCATGAGGAGTTGTCATCTGAAGACATCGGAAGCATTCCTGTGGATACACGTCTGATTGTCTGATTGTCTGATTGTCCCGCATTGTTATAGAGACAGTGTGGCTTCTGAGGCTTATTTTGTTGGTTCAAAATGATAGCTATCTGATCATATGCAGAGGTTTATACTGACTCAAGCCATTTTTACTTTTTTCATTAATGTCTGCCTTTGATTTTTTTCACCATGTTTAATTCAAAAACTAATCTGATCTTGATCTTTGAAAATTAATCATACATGGCTATTGTTTTAACTAATTTTTCCCAACATGACTACAATTTTATTAGATTACTTGAATACTAGGCATTTCAAAAGTCCCCATTTCAACGTGATTAAAAGTTTTATAGAAATTTTGTGTTCTAAGAAGGGTATCAAATGTACAAATACAGCAATTAAAGGAAAGATAAAGTTAGCCAAGCTTTCAAAGTAGATTTGTTAATAAGAGATGAAATTTGTGTTAAGAGAGTGAAACACTACTCTGTCAGCATACCTTGCACACAGCAGCTTGCATAATTGCATCAAATCCACCTTCGGGTGTATCAATATTAGCAGAAATTTTCTGATTCTTCACAATCTCATTAAATCTTTCGGCATCATTTGTCAGTGGCAAAATGTGTTTGAATCCAAATGTAGGTAAGCAGAAATATGGAATACTACTGCAAAAGTAAGATGTCAAAATATTCTTGATGAAATATGGTATAACACACAATTAGTGGCTCTAATAGCCTAGCAACATTTCCTTAAATGAAGAAAAAGTCTTCAAGAGTTCCTGACCGTAACCTGGCTGAGTTTCACTGTTAAGGTTGTTTCATCATTTTCCACCTACCCCTTCCAAACTGACCAGATTAGTTCCTCTTAGAGCTTACTGTGTGTCTTGCATTGGCTCAGACTCAGAAAACAGATAATCAGGTAATCAGACTCCACACTTGTGTGTGTGTGTGTGTGTGTGTGTGTGTATGTAATCACTACCTTCCATTGCCTTTCAACCAAAATCCACCATTAAGTTTACATGACGACAACAATTCCTTTGTATTCTGATAGCTTAAGCTGTCATCAAGTATGAGTCACCCTGTGGAAAAACTGAGAGAGGAACCTGTCTTTTTCCTCCTCCGCTCCCTCCTGTACTCCCAGCCCCGCCTGCCAAGGCAGATCAGAGCAGGCAAAAATCAGAGCAGGGCTCTTGGTTCCACAGCCCAGCTCTCCTATGACTGAACAGACTGCTCTGGACCAGCCTGGGAATAAAACCACCACTTAAACAGTTTACATACGGGGAAAATGCCGTGTCAGGATGAGATCTGCCTCCAAGATATTACAGTGGAACAGAAAGAGCTGATCATGAATTCAGCCACATCTTATCCTGAAAGCCAGTTAGTGGCTGTGTATGAGACTTTGGTCAAATTCCCAACCCTTCTGAATTTTGGGTTTTCATTTGTAAAATGGAGACAATAGTCTAGAGCAGAGGTTCTCTAAGCGTGGTCCCTGGACCAGGAGGATCATGTGGGAACTTGTTATAAATGCAAAATCTAGGGTACTATCCAAGACCTATTGAGTTAGAAATGTCAGGGTTGGGCGCAGCAATCTGTGTTGTACCCAATCTTCCTGATGGATGCTAAAGTTTGAGAACCACTGGTGTAGAAGTACAGAGGCAAAAAGGGGTAGCCTCCAGTGAGGCTGTGGTGTGCTGCCTGGGGAGAGCTGATTGACTCTTGTAAGAGCAGCTTTGCAGGTTCAGCAGATTGTCTTGTCAGCACATGAAGAGCTGGTGCGTCTTTCAGGGTCAGCTTCCTGTTCACCAAGTTCATCTGCCTGAGGTATATAGTCAATCCTCATTATTCACGATTCCGTAACTATGAATTCACCTATTCACTAAAATTTATTTGTAACCATAAAATCAATGCTCTCAGTACTTAGTTGGTCATTCATGTACATGTGGCAAAAAATTTGAGTCACGTGATACATGCGTTCCCAGCTGAGGTCAAACACGCTCTGCCTTTCTGCTTCAGCTCTCATACTGTAAACAAGTGTCCTTTTGGTGGTCTGTTTAGTGTCATTTTTTTTTTTTTGCATTTTTGTGCTTTTTTTTGGTGATTTCACTGTTTAGCATAGTGTTGAAGTGCTGTCTAGTGTTCCTAAGTGCAAGAAGGCTGTGATGTGCCTTATGGAGAAAATACATGTGTTAGATAAGCTTTGTTCTGGCACGAGTTATAGTGCTAATAGCAGTGAGTTTAATGTTAATTTATCAGTAATATATATTAATTAAGGTGTCTCTAAACAGAAAACAAGATTATGTATTGACTAGTTGATGAAAAAGTGACCAGAGGCTCGCAGGAACCTAAGCCTGTATTCCCCTGGGAGCAATGGTTCAGCATTCACTAATTCATTGTTCAAGGAAACTTATAGAGCAAGTCTCCCATGAATGACAAGAATTAACTATACACACAAATCAGAATGACTGTGGATTCATTCACACTGAGGAATGGAGCTCTACTGGGACTAGAATGCTGGTGTCTGTGAGGGTAGCCATTTTCTTCCTGTCAGTAGACTGTCATGGAAAGCGGGTCATAATCTGATGCATCCTCAGGCTTCAGAAGAAGAGGAATTGGAGAACTCTGCTACTGAATGGTATAGTCTGAGATGTTTCCAGAATGGGTGCTGTTGGTCACACCTGGGTCCTCCCCTATTTGTGGTTGAATTCCTCAGATAACAAAAATTTTGGAAGCTCTGGCCGCCTTGGGCCTGGAAACTCCGGCAATGCTCTGGCTAACGCTCTGGGACAGATGTGGCCCACACTTGCGTCTGTGACCTCTGTCTCTCGGCACCCCCCTAACCTACCAGGCCTGTTCATTCTTTTGACTATGACGCGAACCTTGCTGGTGGGCCCAGGAGCCAGTCTGTTGCTTCCAGGGAACTTTTCATATTTCCTTTCTGATTCATTATGTTTAACTCTTGGAAAGCAGCGTTATTCTTTTATTTTTAATACCTTGCATCAGCTTTTATTGAAACTCTGAAGTGCTGACCACAGGTAGTATCTACCTAGGAGGATTGTCGTGAGGTTTGAATGAGATAAAAAATGCAAAGCATACAGAACAATAAGCTTTTCAGAGTGAGGGCTTCCTAAACATTAGTGTCACTTCTTACAGAAATCACTTCACACAGAGTCTAACACAGGCCTGAGGAAAGATTATACATTTGGCTAATGATCTCTCTAGAATTATATGGTTTTTTCCTGATTAAAATAATGCATGTTCATTGAAGAAAATTTGGACTTTATATAAAGTAGAAAGAAGAAAATGAAAATATAAATTTTAGTGATTATAAGATGTGTCATAGTTTATTTGATCATCTCTCTATTACTGAAAATTTGTTTCATAAATCTTTCTGTAATTAAATAACGTAGCAATCCTTCCACAAACATCTTTGCAAGCTGTGCTATATCTTTGCTTAGAATCGATTCTTTGAAGGGGAAATGCTGGGTTACCTTTTGATCCATATTGGCAAACTTTTCCAAAAATTTTGCATCATTAAAAACAACAAAAACTGTACCAGCTGATTAGTTAAAATGGCATCAATTTAATTTTTAATTTCCATTTTATTACTACTAAGACTGAGCGCTTGTCCATATTTATTGACAGTTTGTATTTCTTCTTTTGTCAATTGTCAGCTTATATCCTTTGCTCATTTTCTTATTGGCATACTTTTTATTAATTTACTCATATTTTTTGTTAAAATTTTAAATAAACATTCATAAAATAACACTATAATGATCTATACCAAAAGGTTAACAGCATCTTTTTTTAATTGGGGTTAGAAATAATGTCCATTTTCTTCTTTTTGTCTGTATTCCCACAAGAGTTTTTATTACCTTTGTAAGAAGAAACTATATTCATATATGTTCATGTGTGTGTACACAGAGAAAATCTAAGCATTTCTTGGTTCAGTTTCCTTTTGCAAAATTATAATCAATTCCTTACTGTTGGTGTCAGATTAAAAAAAAACAAAATACCATGGAATATATGGAATGATGTCAAAAAAATTCCATCAAAATGTCTGATAGAGGGTGAAATTTTAACCTTTGTGCTATTAAATATTTTTAAATGCCTGTTACAACTCATCTACAAACATGAGAATGGAGAAAATATTGTTTGTTGCTGTATCTTAGGCACCAGCATAAGGGAAACTTCTTTCAAAAATGTAAACCACTTCAGCAATCGTTCATGGTGAAATAAATTTTCAGTGACCCCCTATGCAATGAAGATAAAGAAAGAAAGCTGCTCCAAAAAGAGTTAGAGATTAGATTAAAACAGAGTTTTAAAAGTGTGGTGTGCAGGACCACAGAGGTCCCTGAGACCTTTTCAGAGAGTCCTTTAGGTCAACTCTTTTCACAATAATAAAAGATGCTATTTGTCTTTTTTGCTGTGTTGACATTTGCACTGATGATGTGAAAGCCATGGTGAGCAAAACTGCCGATGTCTTAGCACGGATCAAGGCAGTGGCACCAAACTGTCTAGTAGTCCTTAAATTTTTTTACCATCAAGCATACACCATATTAGAAAAAAAAAAATCCTAGTTTCACTTGATTGTCCTTGATGAAGAAGTAAAAGTTATTACTTTTATTGTCTGCACTCTTGAATACATGTTTTTTAAAAACATTTTCCTGTGACCATCCGGGAAATCCTCACACAGCATTTCTGGTGCACACCAAAGTATAAGGTTTCTAATGGAAGAGAACTTTTGTGATTGTTTGAACTGAACTGGCCCTTTTTATTTTGGAACAAGCATTTTACCTGAAAGAGTGCTTAACAGACAAACTTTATTCCTACTTGAATCTTTGGCAGACATGTTCTTAAAAACGAAGAAAGTAGCTTGTCACTTCAAGGAGAACAACTGTCCGTATTTGTTGCCAATGATAAAATTCAAGGTAACTGGAAAATTATAATTTTGGGAAACTTTTGTCTGCCACCTATGAGATAAACACCTTCCTGATGCTTCAAGACCTATCTGAGTAGATTGATGGTGATATTAACAAATGTGATTTTTAAAATATTGTATCATGTTGGAAGACCTACATAGTTCAACGAAACAATATTTTCCAAATGACCAAAGCATTATATTGCAAAGTCAGGCACATTGGTAAAAGAGCCATTCAAAGTACAAGATAGATCAATGGTTTTAATGCAACAGAATATGCAAAGTTCATTGACATTGCTTCAGATTCCACGCTGAAGCTAACTTTTACATCTTCTCTTGTTTGAGTGGAACATCAAAGAAGAATGTCCACAGTCAATAGGAAATCTACTAAATGCTTCTTCCTTTTCCAACTTTCTATCTATGTGAGGTTTGACTTTCTTCGTGGAATTCCATCAAAACGAAATATCACAACAGATTAAATGCAGAAGCAAGTATGAGAATCCAGTTGTCTTCTATTAAACCAGATGTTAAGAGATTTGAAACAGTACCACTCTTCTTGCTAATTTTTGTTTTGTTTTGAAAAATATATTTTTTTCCATGAAGATGTGTTATAGTAATATGCAATGTGTTTCTTAAATAAACCAATAAATAATTATTCTTAAATTTTCTGTTTTACTTTCTAATATGCTGAATATTGATAGATGTAACCTACATAAACTAAAGCTCTTTGGAGTCTTAATTTTTAAGAGTGTAAGAGAATTCTGAGATCTAAAAGTCTGAGGACCACTAGATTAAAATAACTAGAGATACTAAGTATTGATGAGATGGAGAAAATTAATACTTGTTTTGAATGTTTGTTATGTTCTGAGCTCATTCAATTCTCACAATTACCCTAGAAGGTGAATATTATTCTCCCCATTTATAGGTGGAGAGACCAAGCTCAGAGAGAATAAAGTCGTTTGTCCAAGGTTAGGATTTAAACCCATGTCTGAAAAACTCTTATCTCTCACTGCCTTCCTACTAAAGAACATTTTATTCCATAATTATAAGGTTTGGATTGATCAAAGGATTGACATTTTTTTTTTTTTTTTAAAGATTGGCACCTGGGCTAACAACTGTTGCCAATCTTTCTTTTTTTTTTTTCTGCTTTATTTCCCCAACCCCCTCCCTGTACACAGTTGTATATCTTAGTTCCAGGTCCTTCTAGTTGTGGGATGTGAGATGCCACCTCAACGTGGCCTGATGAGCAGTGCCATGTCCGCACTCAGGATCTAAACCCTGGGCTGCCACAGCGGAGCACATGAACTTAACCACTTGGCCACAGAGCCGGCCCCCAAAGGATTGACTTTTGTGTTTGGTGTTTGAGTTCTTGGTGTGGTATGTGTGGGGGTGGTATCTAGGCAGAGGAACTGGGAGAATTAAGGATGTGATGGGAAATGAAAAATATATAATGTTGCAGCAAAGAAGAGCTTGTTATTTATAACTTTCAGGACCTAATCCAGGGCTGACTCTGAAGCCCATGCTCTTAACCACCATGCTATACCAGCTACCTGCTCCCCAAAGAATTTCAGCTCCTTAAGGACTAGGCCCAGATCTTTTTCTTCCAGATATCCCCATGCCTAGCACAATGCTTGGTACATAGCTGGATCTCAGTAAGTTTTTGTTGAATGAATGAATAAATAAATGCAGGAATGAAATGCAGTCAAAGCTATAACAAGCCAAACTGCTTTCCTTTTCTAGAAGCCTGATTAAAGACAGAGTCTTACTGTTAGTTCAAGATGAGGGCTGCTGAGTTTAGCTGAGCCATCCAAGTTTGTTAATTTTAATTGTTTCCTCTGATAACATTCCATACCTATTGTTTCCCATGGTCATTATTGCATTTCATGTTACCACATCTTATCTGGCCTGTGACAGAAAGAATGATTTTAAACAAACCCCCTGGGGCAGAGGTAGTGCTTTGTAATCCTAGATAGAATTGCTCTACTAGACTCTACTGATGCTTGTTGCAGGGGAAAGACACGTAGCATATCAAAGACCTAAATATAAATTTTAGACAGGTATAACATTCTCTGATTAAAAAAAAAAAGCCAGAAGCATTAGAAATGCTTTTATATCAAGCATTTAGGAGGGTGTTAGTACCATATTTACCTTTACAATTGAATCAAACAATTGGTAATCATACCTTACTATTTATTATATAGCATCTTTGAGGGTGCAAATCATTCTATCTCCATAGAAATATGGTAGTTCAGTGTTGTAGGAACTGCTGGATGCCACTCAGCATCCATTATTTCTTTCTTTCTGCCCTACTAACAGAATTCTGATTTTATTTGGGGTAGCAACGTGCTTCCTTTGCAGCCAGCTGTAGCCATGTAACTAAGCCCTGGCCAGTGAAACGCAAGTATAAGGAATTGAGTAAAATTTCTGATAAAACTCCTTATATTGAGGAAATAAAACTTAGCATCCACTTATAATTAAGAAAAAATTTTTTACCAAGCAAGGAACAGAAGGGAATTTCCTCCATCTGATAAAAGGAATCCAAAAAACCACTAGCTAACAACGTACTTAATGGTGAAATGTTGAAGCTTTTCTCTTGAGATCAGAAGGAAGATAGGGTGCCCCCTCTCCCCACTTCTACTTAAAATTGTTCTAGAGATCCTAGCCAGCATGATAAGGCAAGAAAAAGAAAGAAGAGTCAGAAATATTAGAGAGAAAGAAGTTGTTATTCACAGATAATATGATCATGTACATAGCAAATCCTAAGGAATCTAGAAAAAAATCACACTAGAACTAATGAGAAAATTTATCAAGGCTTCAGGATACAAAGTGAATATGCAAAACCAATTGCATTTCCATATATTATCACCAACTAGAAAATGAAATTTAAAAAAATATCATTAATAATCACATAAAAAAAGCTTCTAGGAAAAAAAATCAAAGGATGTGTAGACTCTCTACTCTGGAATTGACAAAACATTGCTGAGAGAAATGAGACAAGACCTAAATGAATGGAATTATATGTCATGTGCAATCATTGGAATATTCAATATTTTTAAGATTTGCATTCTTCCCAAATTAAGGCAATTCTAATAAAAATCTCAGCATATTTTTTGATGAAATTGACAATCTGATTCTAAAATTTCTATGGAAATGCAAAGGATCTAGGATAGCCAAAACAAAATAGCAACAAAGTTGGAAGACTTAGACTCTCAATTTCAAGACTTTTTATAAAGCTACAGTAATCAGAACTATGAGGCAGTAGTGGTTGCGTGGGTATATTCAATGGGCTTATAAAACAGAATAGAGTGCCCCAAAATAGACTCACACAAACTCAGTCTATTGCTTTTTATCAAAGGCATTAAGATAATTCAACGGGGGAAGGAAATTCTTGCTTAACAAATAGTGTTGGAACAATTGGATATTTGCGTGGAAACAAAAGTGAATCTAGACTTTTTTCCTCATTCCAAATACAAAAACTAATTTTAGATCATAGACTAAACGCCAGAGCTTCAACCATAAAGCTTCTAGAAGAAAACATAGGAGGAATCTTTGCAACATTAGGTAGGCAAAGATTTCTTAGGACAAAGAATACACTAACCATAAAATAAAAATTGATAAATGGGACTTCATCAAAACTAAACACTTCTGCTTGACCAAAGACATTGCTAGAAAAATAAAAATACAGTCCATAGACCAGGTGCAAATATTTGCAAAACATATATTTGACAAAAACTTTTAACCTGAATATAAAAAGAACTATCCTGAATATATAAAGAACTCATACAATACAATTTCAAGAAGACAATCTAATTTTTAAAAGTGGGCAAAATATTTGAAAAGATACTTCACAAAATAAGATATGGGTATGGCAAATAAATACATGAAAAGATGCTCAACATCTTTTGCCATTAGGAAAATGCAAATTAAAGTTACAATGGGATACACACTTATTAGAATGGCTAAAATTAATAATACTGACAATACTAAGTGTTACAAGGATTTGGAATAACTGGAACCCTCATACATTGGCGATGGCAATGCAAAATGGTGAATCCACTTTGAAAAATAACTTGATAGTTCCTTAAAAACTTAAAAGTACACTCATCGTACAATTCAGCAATTCTAATTTCAATTTCTCTATCCAAGAGAAATAAAACATACAACCACACAAAGATATATGCAAATGATAATAACAGCATTTTTCATGATAGCCAAAAATGGGAAACAACACAAATGTTTATGAAGGGAAGAATGGATCAACAAAGTGTAGTAAATCCATACAATAGACTATTACTTAAAACAAAAAGGAACAAACGGCTGATAAACACAAAATCATGGATGAATCTCAAAAACATATTGATCAAAAGAAGGCAGACACAGAAGGTATATACTACATTATTCCATTTATTTGAAATCCAAGAACAGGCAAAACTAATCTAAATTATAGAAATCAGAAAATGGTTGCCTCTGGGGCAGTAGAATTGACTGCAATGAGGCACGAGGGAACTTTCTGAGGTGATGGAAATGTTCTACATCATGTTTTAGGTGTGTTTACACTGGTATATTCAATTATCAAAACGCATTAAACAGTATTTCTGGTGTGTGCATTTTAGTACATGTCAATTATATCACAAAAAAAGGGGGTGGGGGACAAACACTATCTCTGATTCTTGTAAGCAAACACAATTCCTAAGAGTTACAATCAGTGATGAATTCCTTTCATGGTCAAATTATTTTTGGCTATGTCAGATTCTGGTTGGGAACCACATTGAAATATCTTAAAATGATACTCTAAAAGCTGTTTGTCTTTTATGGAGATTGATTAATGCCTTGGGTATATCCAAGTATTACAAGTCAATATACATTTGGAAAGTCATTTCGTATATACTAGATCCATAGTAGTAAAGGGCTTGGTTTTGGACCCGCCCAGGTCTTGGTACAGATCTCTGATCAGTCATGTGGCCTTGGGCAAATTACCACCCTCTCAGAGCCTCTGTTACTTCCTCCGAGTACAGAGATGATGAAATCTTCTTTGATCTACTGTTATTACGAAAATTGAATGAGGTCATATATGTAAAATCTTCAGCATAGTGTCTGGCACGTACCAAATGGTAGATCTTATTCAATAGAAGGATATTAAATAATTTTATTTTGAACTTGTCATTGAGTGTACAGGTAAAACACCACAAATCAATTTGCTCTTGACCGTCACCTGGATAAAACATGGTTTTAGTAGCTGATTATAGCATATTATAATGGAGTCACTGCCTAATTTTGTACTGAATTCGATGGCAGTGAAGGCTGAAAAGACCTTCTCCAAGCAATAAGAGAAATCTACATTTCCCAAAGTACGTCAGAGAAAGCTGCAAAAAAGGTTATTTTGTCAGAAGTCACCGAAGTAGAGAAAGATACTCTGAAAAACTGGGTTACTGTCAAATGGCTTCAGAAAGTGGTGGACAGAAGGTCTCCAAGGGGCTGGAGATGGGCACAGGCCAGTGGAAACTATAGTGAAAAACTCGTTCCCCTCGTCTGCAGAACATAAAACCAAATTTGCTGCATCCTGACCTATCCAGGGAGACAGACGCTGCAAGGACCTGAGGCTAGAACCACATATTAAGATGACTTTACCTTGGTTCCTAATGAGGGCAACTGAGAAAGCTTCTGAGATCCAACCAGATGGAAGGGGAATGCCAGGTAGTTAGCAAGCTCTTGCCAAGTACAGCTCATAGTGGGGCTATCTCTACAGATAATCATTTTTCAAAGACGCAGAGAATCATTTACTTACCTGCAAGGGTTGGCGATTTCTTCTGGCGATGTTTTCATAAAAGGGGAGACGGGTTTTTCCACAAAAGAGCCGAAGCCCAGTCTAAAGTTGCTTGTTAATTTAGACATCTCCTTGGAAAGCAGGGAGCCCAGCTCTTTGATTGTGTTGAGGTCGTCATCCATGGAGGCTGAGAGGTCCATGAGGTAATACAAGTCCACCGGGTAATCCTCGGTCTGGCGGACTTGAACTTGCAGAGTCTGCTCACTGCCTGCAAAGCCCCCACAAAGAAAGCAAATCCATAGGAAGACATTGAGACTTCTTTGTGCCTAGGCAATCATTGGGCCAGCTGCCTATTTCATTTCAAGAAGAACTTACTGAAGATACTTACAATTTCATAAACAATGTGGTAGTTTATAAATGAACAAACCCATGAAATCACTTCAGCAGTGAGTTGAGAGTCACTGAAGGAGGTAAAAGTTAGGATATTTTATATCTCCTTGGGAGAACCAGCGTCCATTTAGATGGAAGATAAGCTGAATTTTTTGTATGTGGTTTTAGAAAAGGAGAACAAAATAAAGAGGCATTTAAAGCTACATTACAATGCTTAAAGAGATGTGAGGTAAGCCTTAACAACATTTGAGTAATTCAAATGGTTACCTATCAGATAAGGCTTTTTTAGTAACACATTTGGAGTGCAAGTGACCAATGTGAACAAAGGAAAGTGTTAGCCTAGCAATTCTTGGTTGCCTTAAGAATGAGAAATCTGAGTCATAATAATCAATGATATGTACTATGGTACAAGGCATATGAATTAGCAGAATAGTGGTATTACCATACATGACATTAGATTTATTTACATGAATCAGTGCTTGTGTAAATCATAACATACCTGGTCTCAATTTAAGAGTCAAGCTTTGAGGTGAAATCTGGACAATGTTGGAACTATTTTTCTGTCTCCCTACACTGAGAGGCTTATTTGTAAGTATTTCTACTTGGGAGACGGGGTTTTCGATGAAGCTTAGTTGACATCCTTTAGCTAAAAGATTGGCTGGGCTATCACACCTTTCACCAACTCCAGATGGATGGGTAAAATTCTAAAAGAGAAAAAAATAAAGAGAAAAAGAAAAATCTGCATTTCTATAAAGATTAGAAAAAAAACTTTTTGCTTTCTTTGCTAGTTAGGCATCTTGCCATAGTCAGTATATCATATTCCATGCGCTTGACATAGATTGTAGGTCTAAAGTTAAGTTAGTAAGAATAACCAGAGAAATCTGCCAGTAAAATTCTTAGTAAAATTAGGTTCTCCTTTTAATTGTGTTCAATTGACTTCACCTAATAGTTCCTTATTATTATTTTTAATGCTCACTTCTTTAAAGCTTCTCCTGTGCCATGATCAGATCCTTGAAACAGTTGGGTCATAGAGTTCACGTCATCTCATGAATTTATCTGTTCAAGATCACCTGTAGGTTCGAGGAATCCTAGGACTGCCCAAACTCTCAGATGTGTCTATTATCAAATCCGGTGACAAAGAGCCTTTTCTGTGAATTCCTAAAGGGCAAGGATTGTGGCATCTCCTTACCTAGCTCTCTGTCCTGGTTTAATTCATGGATGTGTCACTCATATATTATAGCAGAATTTCACTAAGGTTAACCTCTTAGGGACTTTAACTTAGAGTCTTAACGTGTTCTAGTTTAAGGTCTTTTAGAACTTTCTACAAGATTTGGAGGTGGAGAAGGGAAGTGAAAGAGAATATGGTATAGAAAACTGCTTTTCTTTGTAGGATTCAGGAGTTTCCCAGCTCCTTCTGGTCCACTTGGGTAGCAGAAGGCAGTGAGATGAAGTGTTTCCAGGCAAAGATGTGGCCATTCCAACCCAGCAGTGCCCAGAATAGAGAGATGGAGTCGAGAGATATTTACCTGTCTTACCTGATAGTCAAGGCTGCTCTAGAGCTGGTGAGGCTCGGGGCAAAGTGGAACTTGAGGCCCATTGACTCTCATGCTTGGAGAGAAGCAAACCAAGGCTCATATTGTTTTTCCCCGTCCTTTAGAAATCTAAACCACTCTAGCCACTCACCAACTAGGAAAGTTACATTGCTTCTTAAATTTATTTTTGAGAATGCAATTTGTTATCTATCCATCAGATCTGTGCGTATTTGAGGCCCTAGGCCAGGTGTAGCAAACTCTTAACTTCCCATGATGTATTCAAGGCAAACAATGGCTGCACAAGGCCTCAGAATCCTTCTCAACACAGAGTCATTGCTACCACCTGTAATCACCACCTTTGCCAAAAGATCAGACGTGGTGTTAACCACAGAACCTATTTCCTCTCTGCCCTAAGCAGAAGCCTAATTTACTTTTTCCTCCAACTGCCTCAACTGATATAACTACTTCTATCAGGGTGACCTTTTAGAATAGCCTGGCCTTAAAATTTGACAATAACTTGGCTACCAAATATCCACAAGTCAAGCTATCACTAGTAACTTAAGAAGTCCTCTTAAAAGAGTGCTAAAAAATGCATTCCAATAAAAATTCTAGAGGCGGGCATTTTGTTACACAGATTTGTTGTTTTATGTCTCAAGCATGAAAGTAATACTGTCTTCTTCAGGGAGACAAGGTAAAACAAAGCTGGGTTTTCCCCTCTTTGTATATTCTCAAACCTGTTTTTGATACTTGAGCTCAAAAAAGCATAATTCCCTCACACTTGTATTTGCGCCCATCAGTCACGGCAGCAGTGGGGAGCAATCTGGGTGCGCGCTCTGCCATCTGTGAGGACTTCCTCCATGGACGCACTTCCCACATGGGATTTGAGTTTTAGCAATGATAGCCTGGTCCTGAGTTGGGTGTTCAGGTTTGTTCTCCTTTGAGCATGCTACTCAGCTCTTGCTGAACCTGGCGTTTGTATGCTTTGATTTGTGTTTAGATTCTCTTTAGGAGATTCAGCAGAGAACTGCTTTAAATCCAGAGAGAGCTAAGGCAGCTCTTTTTTGCCAAGAATCGTTTACAGGTTGCTCTATGGTGTCACAGGAGACAGTGACTCAGGATGGCTTGTTATATATTCCCCAACCCCCTCATACTACTTTCACATAGTTTTCAGTTTAATCAGATAAGGAATGTCTATTTTGGGCTTTGTCATTGGTATTCCACAGCCACCAAGTTCATGAAAATGTAATTTTTAAAAGAACTGGATAATGTCTTCACAGTAAAGTTTACCCCAACCTAGAATACCTCTCTTGGAACCTAGCAGTGGTTCAGAATGGATCCTGGTTCCCAGGTGGAAGATAATTCTGATACTGAAATCAGATGTATGTTTAACTTGAGAAAATATCATCTCCATGATCTCTGATTACCCAGAGCCTTGGCATTTTACATGTAACCAGTTAGAATTGGCTTTAAAATAAAAGGAGGAATCAGATTAAATAAAGGATCCTGAGTTAAGTCTTTTTCAGAATTATTTGACATTCACTCGCTCCACAAATCGCTTTTGAAAATAATCACAGGAATGACACTTTGATCTACTCATGCTTGCATTTTCCTTGCCTGACTTGTTTCACTCCTATAACCCCACGGAAAGCAGGACACTATGAGACTCGTCACTGATGGGATTAACAGAAGTGTAACTGCAGTTTTTACAAACATGTTGAGGTCGTTGGTTTTACCTCCTGAGAACACCAGGCACACTGAGGTCCAGTGAGTAAGCAGTCTTCACAGGTTTCTGCACCTCCCACGGCACAGCCACCTGTGTTCAAACCCAGCAAGACACAAGGAATTCAGCACACTCTCTGGCACTCCACTGATGAGAGGCTCTTAACGTACTCGAACGCAGCAATAGCAAAGTTTACTTTAGTCTTCTAAGATCAGTCCTCAAAATGTTAGCAATTCATTACAAAGTTCATATTTTACATCTATCATGTTGAAAATATGTATGTCTTGTTAGCCAAAAATGATCATTCTCTTTTTTCTTAAAATATGAAAAGATCTCAACGTTCACAAATATAGCATCATCCTATTTATTATCCTCATTCAGTACTATCCAATTTAATTTTTTAAAATTATTTGCATCCATTAAAAAATGTGTCTCTCTTTAATGTACTCTTTTTATTTTTAAAATAAATCCTTTTTCTCTCTCAAGATTATTATTCTTAAGTGGAAGACCTTGTTGTACAATAAAATAGCTAGAAAAGTTACCAAAATAGTTGTCATAAAGATATTAATAAGCCCCTTCCTACAGTAACGCTGTTTAATTCTCCTCATGAAAATGCCCATGCAACCTTTGTATTTATTTGCCTTAAGCCGAGAGCACTCCCTGTGGGAACAGCCCTGCGTCTGCCCGTAATTCGTTAAAGTGTTCGCTCAGCAGCGAAAGAGCAATCGAACAGATCAAATAAAAAATGACTTCAGATCTAGTTTTGAACCAAATGACAGGTTTGTCAAGCATACCACGAAAGCAATATATCAGAGAACTTAGGTCTTACCTTGAACGCGATCATTCCTTCCTAGAAATAGAAAGAACAGGCAGAGCAGTTCAATCCCCATTCGTCTCAGTTCTCGCTGTGCAGACAGATTAAAAAATGAATTACCTTCAGCATTACCATATCAAAGCCGAACATCGTGAAAAGTCTTTCTTTCCTGAAGTGTAAAAGTTTAAATACTACTTACACTGCTTTGAAAAGAAACTTGAGACGTAAATAAAAAAGTTTTCATTAAGACTGAAATGAAAACAGAGGCTACCTGGACAGGTAAAGAGGAAAAGCTGTGTTTAAAAGCAACTTCAACATGATTCACTTCCTTGTTCTCCTTATAAGGAAGGCAGGTGTACAGTCATCAAGAAGGTGGGGAAATTCATTCAGGAGAAATTTTTATGCAAATTCTATTGGTCTCTCTGCATCCTAGAGAAAGTTAACACCTTTAGTGAAATATCGATGAATGAAATGTCAAAAGAACAATCGAAATAGGATCTAAAGTTGTTTCTAAAATACTTTTAATTTAATGAAAACAGTAAAGATGATAAATAAAACACAAGTACATAAGAAGTATAACACAAACATGTAGGGAGGATTTTAAAAAATGAGCTAAAGGAAAATACCTGAGATTTTTGTATTCCATTGTTAAATCCTTTGCAGAGAATTGAAATGAACTCTGAAAAATAAAAATCACTATTTTAAAGCCAAATTAGAAGACAGGCTAGGAAAAGTAAAACATTGTGTTCCCTTGTTTTCCAAATTGGGTGAAAGATATTTTTCTGTAACTATAGAATTCTTAATTAAAAAGCAATATTGGAAATTACTATATGAAAATTAAATTAGGCAAAAATTAGATAGTCTCAAAACAACCCCAGTGGAAACAGAAACAATGGTACCCAGGATTCTGAATCCTTCGGGAGAGGGACCAAGTGCTTTTTCTCCTCTGCTCTCCCAGCTTCTAGCTCACCATTTGGTATATAGGAGGTGTTTATTTGTTGAACAATAGAATGACAAATTTAAAATATACACAATCTATGGCTAAACTCGTAAGGTTGATTATATATTTTTTCCCAACGTGTTCAGGAAGATGTTCTGGGATTGGCAGAAACTGCACACAGGTAAGAATCAATATTCACTTTGTTACTCTCTGAACTATCTGACCTTAGACAGGCTTCTCTATGGCTGGGCTTATGTCCTGGAGATTATCTTTTAAAAGTGTATTTCTAGGCAAGCATGTGAAGCCTGTGAAGAGAGGAAAACTTATTATAGACCGCTCAGGTTCTTCTCAGAAGGCTGTGTTCAATTTTGGACTCCATCATACACAAGACCCTGAAAGAACATGTCAAGAATCTCGTAGAGAGAAACCAGAATTATTAAAGAGCTGGAAGATATGCCTTTTGGGAAAAAAATACAGTTATATGAAATCAGTTGATTTAACTCGAAGAAGAAAGATTGAGGCACAAATTATCTGTGTCCCTGATACTACCTCCATTTTTGCTCCAGTATTAGCTATCATTCATTCATTCAACAAATATTCGTTGAGCACATACTTCGTGCCAAGTATTTTCTAGAAGCAGAATATATGTCAGAGAATTAAGCCAAGTTCTTGACTTACGAAGCATAAATTCTAGGTTGGAGGGCAGTGGGGGGAGACTGATTCTTAAAATCAGGCAATGGTAAGGGCTATGAAAAATGATAAAGCTGGGTGGAAGGAAAGAGGGGTAGGGAGGGTGTGGTATTCTATTTTGGATAATCAGGGAGAATTTCTCTGATCAACTGACATCAGACAAAGCCCTCAATGACTTGGGCAACAAAGTGCAAAGGCCCTGAAACAGCCTCAGGCTAGGCATTTTCAAGCCCAGTGGAACATAAGAAGGGAGAGGGAGGGTAGCAAATGAGGTCAGATTTAGAGGCAGAGGTCAGATCATATGTAGTCTTGACCTTGACTTTTATTCTAAACGTGTTTGGAATGTCATTGGAAGGTCGAAAAAAGGGGAATAATATTATTTAATTTACGTCTTAAAAAAACACTCTGGCTGCCGTGGAGATTAGAATGTATGGGTCAAGATTGCAAGGTGGGAGGCCAGTTAGAAGTTTATGGCTGTTGTCTAGGACAGAGACAAGTGGTTGGGACTAGGACATTGGTCATGTAGGAGGACAGAGGTGCTCAGATACAGGATGTAATTTGAAAACAGAATGTGCTTATGCATGGGGTGTGGATTTGGAAGAAAGAGAGATTTTTGGCCTGAGCAACTGAATGTATGATACTCTTTCCTGAGAGGGGTTACCCTGGGGAAGGATCAGGTTTCACGCAGAGGATGGCACTCAAGAACATGTTAAGTATGAGATGTCTAGAAATAACCAAGTGAAGATGCCACAGAGGCAGTTTGATATCTGAGTCAGGAAGTGGGGATGGTGTTGAAGTATGAACTGTAATTTTAGGATCATGAGCATGGATTTAAGGACATGAAGCTGAATGGGATCCTGAAGGAGGGGAATATAGATAAGGAAGAGCTCTGAGGACTGAGCCCTGGGGCCTGCCAATATTTAGAGGTCAGGAGGAGAAGAACCCATTAAAGGAAGCTGCTATCTAAAGAACACTCGCTCTTGCTAAAAAGGAATCTGTCTTTTTTGGAAGACAATTCTCCAAGTATCTCTCACATTTCTGCATGTTTTGCAAGCAGAGGCACTGACCACCTTTTTCTGGATTATCTTTTCAAGGATATTTGTAAAGTGAACAGCCTTTTAAGACAGAGATATTGTCTGTCTGCAGAGCAAGGAGCAAATTGCTTACAGCTTTGGAAGACAGAGATAGTGTCACTCTGCAGAACTAGGAGTAGGCATACTTACTACCCATTATAAAAGGTTCAGGTTCCCTAAACTCATAGTTCCTCTCTTATCATACAGCCTGCTACTTGTGCAGGTGCCACCTCCTTCCCTGTGTCACCCTGTGGGAACTGGCCTTGGGGAACTGGTGAAAGAAAGTGCTGATCCTTTGACCACTGCTAGTGTTATGAATTATGCAGTCTTTTATCTTGGAACCAGGCATCTCATGTCCCTCAGCATCCACGAATCTGTGATGAGCTAACTCGCTAGCTTGCAAGTGAAATCTCAGGCCCATCACAGTTCTTGATAGTCTTCCACTTGAAATCCACCTTCTTCTACAGACCGAGCACGCAATTTTCAAATCTCGTTTTGGAAGCTAAGATCTTGCATCTCACAAGGCTGCCTGAAATGCCTTGGACTGACGAGAGCTGCTCTGGTCACTGAGTTGTCTGTCTCCCCACTGACCTCCCTGGCAACCACCATCAGGCACTTTGGATGAGCTGGGATCAAGGATGCCTGTGCAACTCTAGATCTGCCCACTCCCTAGAAACTTTTCTCTGGGGTTCTAGCTGCCACCAAAAATCTCCTCTTCTTAAAAACATAGTTAGACTACCTCTCCCAGCCTATCTCGCAGTTAAGAGAACCTCAATGACTAGCTCTTGTCAATGGAGTATGAGTGGGAGTGGTATGTACCACTTCCAGACCATCTCCATGTCCCTCTGCCAACTGGATGCAGGCAGTAGCAACAAGGTCCTGGGGCAACTCCAGACACTCAATCCGACCCTATGATTAAATAGAGCACCCTGTACTATCCCACGTACAGACTTCCATCCCAGTCCCTGAAATCATAATTGCACTGCTTTATTTACTCTGTCCCCAGTTGCAGCCCGCCCCTCTGGTGTTCATTCCCTCCCCCACTTCCAAGCCTTTGCCCATGCCATTTGTGATGCCTGGAGGCCCTTGTCTCCATCTCGCTCCTCTCACGACCAGCTCAACTCACCACCCTGGTCTCAGCGTAGACCTTAGTGCCAACAGGAGGACCATTTTTGGTCTCTCTGGGCCTCTTCCTGCAGAATTTCTCTAGTACAGCCCTTTTCATTCTGATTATAATCAAATAAATACCTGCCCCTCTTCCCGTCTAAGCTGTGGGGTCCTTTAAGACACTTATTTATTCAACAAGTATTTATTGAATTAGTATCAGGCAGGGAATGTGTCTTAGTCATCTTTATATTCCCAGCACGTAGCATAATGCCTGGTACTGTGAAAGGAGTCAGTTAGTATTTACCAAATAAATGGATGCATTTTATGTCTTCATTGTCAGTATTTTACCTGCTACAAAGCAGGTACTCCATGAATATTGAGTAAATATTGAGTAAATAGTAAATAGAATATTGAGTAAATATTGAGTAAATGAATAAATGGTTTGAGAAGGTACATCATGCCATTAGGAGAGGGAAAATGCATCCTCTGCTTGGGTTGTGATGAAAGCTGAGAAAAGGCTTAAAATGCAGGGTGGAGAAAAGGGGCAAAATTTAAGAGAAAATGTAAAGTAAAAGAAAGCTACAAGTGAACTTCCATCCACTGTGTTTTCACCTTGGCACCACTCAGGGTATTTGTACCAGGCTATAAGGCACAGGGAAAACATTCTTGCTTCCTGAAGATATGGTGCCTGGTGCCCTTTCCTAGAAAGAACCCATCCATACTTCTCTGGAGAGAGGTGGCCTTACTTGTTTCGTGAGCTGGCCAGCACCCCATAAAGTGTCCCAAAGGAAAACCGTGTCCCCCTAGCCAAGCCAACCAGATCAATTACCTCTGTTTCTTTAAATGTGAAATTTGAACTGGGAAATACAGGCTGAAAGTCAGGGCTATGGTATAGGAGCTGAAGCTAGCAGAAAGAGGACATCCGGTTGGAGAGAATACGATGCTTCAGGACTGAGTCAATGTTAGTAGGAATCAGCAGTATGAGGATAAAGAAGCCCAAGGCAGAGGAAAGCTACAGTGAGTAAAAGATGAGCCGGTGGGTTGAGAGTATCAATAGTAAAAGCAGCAGAGAAGGCGCCCTGAGCCACAGCAACTGAAGAACACCAGAGTCAGATGCACAATCTCACTCTGTCGAGGGGAAGAAGCGTGGCCCAGGCTGAGGGCTGCTGTGCATCCCAAGTGCCCTTCCAGATTGGATCTCTCTGAGGCCCAGCTCTCCCTGGGTTTCCCCTGGATCCTGTTTCTTTTAGGGCGATGTGTATTCTTACAACAAATTCCCATTACTTGTGGATAGTTGAGGGAGTCTCTACGTCCCTTAATATCAGGAGATCGTAAGTCACATGATCTACATTTTAAGACAGGCTTGTCAGCCCATAGAGTAGAATCCTACCATCCCAACTGCTCAGAGTCCCAGCCTGGGGGCTCTGACTCCGTCTGGGGGTCTGACCCTCTTCAAAGCGTCTAAGCTGCGGGGCAGGTGGGGTAACAGAGCACCACACAGCTCAGGGAACCAGCACCTTTGCACTCTGCCCTTCAACTGGCCTTTGCCTCTGAGATTTAGAAATGGGCCTTCTTCAGCAGAGCCCTGACTTCAGGAAGCTGTGTGAACCCATCTGACTCACTGTATCTGGCTTGGGTCTCTCCCGGTCCCAGCCACTCACCCATATGAGAGAACAACAATCTAGGGCCCAGCTGGGCCAGCCCCAGGGCACTCAAAACACTCTTGGGGGAGCAAACAGTGAGTAAACCTGGGAGGCAATTCGAACCCTGGGTACCTTAGCAATGACTGCCAGCTCTTGGGATGGCCTTGCTGTGTAACGTGCTTTATTTCAAGCACCAGGGAGAAGTATACCTTCAGTTGTCTTTCTGTAAACATGTTTCACAGTGAGGAGCTAAAAAAAGACAGTGGAAATGGATGCTTCATCTTGGGGTCCGGCCCTGATGTAACTGTGTGTGCCATACGCTGCACAGCAGGTTGTTTGCAGAATGTTAGGGCTGACTCAAGGATGTGTGTAACTCTGGAATCGTGGAAACTGAAAGTGGATGCCTTTGTTTCATATTTCAAGACCTTCAGAAAAATTCTTTTAAAGAAGGATGTATAACAGTTTCCTGTCATCTTAGTCTATAATGTCCACAAACTGCTAAGTGCTAGAGAAACTTTTTGTGGCCTAGGCCTTACATTCCAGTCTGGAGTTTACTTTTTTTATTGTAGTAAAATATATATAACATAAAATTTATCATTGTAAACATTTTTATATATGTAGCTCATTGGCATTAAGTACAAGCATGTGTTATGCAACATACACCACGGTCCACCTCCAGCACTTTTTCATCATCTCACACTGAAACTTTGTACCCATTAAACACTAACTTCCCGTTTCCCTGGACCCTGGCAACCACCAATCCTCCTGCATTCCATCTCTATGACTTTGACTATTCTCGGTAACTCGCATACACGGAATTATACAACAAAGCCTATTTCACTTAGCATGATGTTTTCAAGGTTCACCCATGTTGTAGCATATATATCAGAATTTCATCCCTTCTTAATGCTGAATGATGTTCAATTGTGTAGATACATCTCATTTTGTTTATGTATTTATCCGTCCATGGACTTTTGGGTTGTTTCCACCTTTTGTCTATTGTGAATAATGCTACTATGAACATGGGTGTACAAATATCTGTTTAAGTCTGTAGCTTACTTTTTAAAGTCATCATGATGTCCATGATGGGAGGAAGTAGTGGGAAGAATTTAGATTTTGTATGCAGAGAGAACTGGGTTCAAATTGCAGCCCTGGCAGGTCCTACTGTATATCCTCGGGACTAGGATTTCTCTCGCAGCACTTTAGATGCCAGACTGTGAAACACTGATAATATCCACTCTTCAGGATTATGGTGAAGATTTAATTATACCATTAATTATGGTATGAATCCAGATTTTGTGGGGCCTAAAGATTATATGATTTGGGGAGAGGGGCTCTTTAAGAAAAAGAAAGCAAAATTGAACATAAATTCCGTATGTAAGGGTATATTTATTTAAAATGAGAGAGAGAAAATAAAACCCAAACCATGACAACAAATTACTGAAGGCGTGGAGATTCCAGGCCATTTCTTCTTGAGATCTCCTTAGGCAATTCACCAGAAATGCTCACCTGGAAATGCTTCCTGATGGTAATCTGGCTTCCCATCCCCACCTGGGGCCACCTGCGGCTCTCAGGCACTCCCAGGCACCTGTGCAAGCTGCAGGCCTCACCCGCTTCATCCTTTCTTAGTAAATCCCCTTCTGATTTCTCTCAGGCTTCATGTTTATTGAAGTTAGCTTTATTGAGCACTTCCCATGTGCCAGGACCTCTTAAACATTTTATTAATATTGCCTTATTTCATTCTCAAAATACCCCTATGAAGTAGGGACTGTTTTACTTCCATTTACCAGATGAGGAAACTGAGGCATGAGAAACTGCGTAGCTGGCCCAGAGGCAGACTGCCGCTCAAGCAGCAGAACCCTGGAGACAGAGTGCTGCCTCCAACCCGAGCTCAGCCTGGCCGTGCAAACTGCCTCCTGGTAGATAAGAGGTGTTGGTAGAGCCACCAAGCAGCTGTCAGCAAGAAATGAAATTCCCCAAGGAGCCTTAAATGTGTTTGTCTCAATCTCTGGACCCATGTTCCAGCCCCGGCTCTGTATCTAGCTGTCTCCTTTTTGGTTTGTTTGTTGTTCATCCTGTGGATCACTCATCACCAAAAATAAGACAGAAATGTGGTCCTGGATCCTGCAATCCTTTTTTATTCCTTCTGTGATTTAAGTCTGGTACAAATCACTTAAAAACAAACAAAACAAAACATGTTGCCCAGCCCTTCAGGGGAAGCTGACATCACTGGCGGGGAGCCAGGCCTGGCACTGTGTCCAGGAGAGGGCGGTCACGGGCGTTTCCTGTGGCTGGCAGATGACTCAGGATTAACTCCTTACCCTCCAGACGCAGTCACCCTCCACCCCGCTTTGGAGCTCAGTAGCCAGACACACGGCTCGTTAAAGGAAGCCAGTTCTCACTTGGCAAGTGTGAAGCAAATCTTGTATGTTAGACCAGCTTGAGAAAGCCACTCACCTCAGGTTTTGGAGATTATTTTAGTCTAAAAGAACTGAGCTCCTTCTGTCCTTTAGTTTGTGGAATAAATCCAAAGACGAGATTTTCCATAAAATCTCAGCGAATACAAGTTTATTCTGACTTGACTCTGAGAACTAGACTCTCTCTTTATGCCACTCTCTTCTATGCATGAAGCGAATGGCGTGCCATAGCAAGAAGTCCATGTGAACAAACAGGCATTGACTACGAGGTGATTCACTCAGTCACAGCTTGCAAGACTGCTAAGCATTCTTTTCTCTTTTCTTTTTAAAAGATAATTCAAGCAGTCTAACCAGGGTTTTAAGCAAGTATTTTTTCTGATGAGCACCATCTCTTACTTCTGGGGCTGCACTGGGCAGTGGCACTACTGGTGAAAATTGACTCTAATTCATTGTCATTCATTCATTCACTCACTCATTCAGCAAATGTCTATTGAGATCCTACATGTGCCAGGCACTATTCTGGGACACAGTGTTGATTAAAACCAATGAGTTCTCTGCCTCATGGAGCTTCATTCCTGTGAGATAGATAGACAATAAAGAGCCAGATAACGATGTCAGGTGGTGAAAAATGCCAAGAAAAATAAAGAACGGTAAGAGGTCACAGAGTGGTCAAGGTGGGGTGGCCAAAGAAGCCTCTGATAAGGTGGCATTAGGTCATGCCCTAGGGAAGTGAGAGAGGGAGTGACAATTAACTGGAGGAAGAGCAAGTACAAGACCCCAGGCAGGAGGGTTTGGGGACAAGCAAGATGGCTGGTAAGACTGAAGTGGACCCAGGAGGTAATCACAAGGAGGTAACTGAGGACAGGCCCGAGAATCAAGAAGGTGGTGAAGACCTTGTCAGAAGAGGCTTGTGGGCCGTGGTCAGGACTCTGGATTTGTATTCTGAGTAAGAAGGGAAGGTTTTATGGGTTTTTTGGGGTGACATGCTGTACCTTATGTTTTGAAAAGGTCACTCTGAGCAGACTGTAGAGCAAGAAGGACGAAGGGAGGAGATCTCTCAGAGGCGGTTTCAGCAATGGAGGCCAGAGACGATGAAGGCTTGGACAAGGAAGGTAGCAAGAAGTGGTTGGGTTCTGGATATAGTTCCAAGATAGACAGGTTTTACAAATGGATTGTTTGTAGGGCAGGAGAGAAATTGAGGGCTCAAGGATGACTCCAAGAGTAATGGAAACCCCTACTTGATAACTTCGCCATCACCAACAGGTTTCTCTAGACATGTCAGAGAGACATGATATGATATCTGCCCATGGTAAGAATCACAGTGAGCTCTAGGTGACTAATAACCTGCGGAGTCACGACTGTGCAAAAGGTGTTCTGTGGCAGAACAGGAAAGGTCAGAACTATGCAGGCAAGTGCTCTACAGTGAGACTGTCTACGTGTTTTTGTTGTTAACATTCCTTCAGTCCAGCAAAAGTCTCATTAGCTGGCATCTTCTGTTCTGGAATTCTCCATGACTTGGCATTTGGGGAGCAAAAGAAAACCTGGAAAATTCCCATGGTCCTGCAGTCCTCTCTCGCTGCACTGGTAGACTGTTGGGGTCAGTTTCCATAGCAAAAGAGTCTGCCCTAACAGATTTTCTAAAAGTATAGTCCTCATTAGGGCACTGTAAGAAGGCAGGTGAGATGGGCATATTTTACTTAAAAAAAAAAAAACTCCTTACAAAGTAGAAGGATTTCAGATTTCTTGTGACCTTGAGCATGCAATTTATGCAACTGTAACAGTAGGGAAGATTGCCATTCTTTAAAAAGCTGGGAGCAATGGTGGCCAATGTTATGTTGGAGGAATATCCTTGAGGGGGTCCATGGAGGATTTACCACTTTCAACTGCCATTTTATGGACTTTCCTGGTTGTTGCTGATGCCCACTCACTGAATCCTCCCAGTAAGTTTACACAAAATGGAATAGGAAAAAGCGCTGAGCGTGAAGCAAACACCCTAATCTTTAAAAAGGCTAAACGAGAAATTATTCTAACAAGCTATTGAAAATGTCATTAACCTGGTCACGTCTCACGAATTGGAAGAGGAGAAAGAAGAAAAGCTTTTAAAAGCAAATTCAGTGGCATCTGATTAAAGATGGTGTATTGGATTGTTATACAATCTGCATTGTTGGGTGTAATTCCTTTCAAACACAACGCGGCTCCAATGAGCTGTCAGATGTGAGAGACTTGTGTGAGGGAGCATGAAAAACACCCGCCCGGCCTGCAACCTGCTGTTTCAGGACAACTCTGGGTGAAGCTGTGCTTGCAGAAGGTCCCTTCCCAGCACCGGATAGCTGAGGAGCGTGGAGCAGAGTTTCAACCGATGCATAGTGCAGCTAACGGCTCCACAGGAGTTTCAACATTCACTTGAGTAATAATTTTCTTCATGTTAAGGAGTTGCAAGTTTTAAAGTTCCAAGCAAAACACATATAATGAAAGTTTTTTCATTAGAACAAAATTGCTATTAGTTGCAAATATTTGGGGAGGATTATTTCTTTGGCAAATATTCCTTATGCATTGATGAGATGATGATATCTCGAACATCAGTGGAGTAATGCTCAATAGCGTGGAAAATGCAGTTGTCAGCCCTGGTCTCAGTCCAGACCTTGGTGGCTTATAGGACATTTGTTGCACCTTGTAAATTAATCTTGAAATGGTTCAGGGCCTAAACTTCAGGCGATCAAGGATTAAGAAGACAGGATGTAATTATTAACTCAACCACTGGAATGATTTATTTTTATGTATGTCACTGGAGGAGGAGCACTGATAATTTAGATAATAATAATGTATCAATATTATGGCCCAAACTGTGTTCTGAAGAGAGCTGTTAATCCTTGCCCTGTTAATGAAATGTTCCTGTAATTTAGTTAATACGGACAATTAAATCTCCCCTGTCAGAAATTCACAATGCACGGTAACTTATTAAACACTTTAAGAAGCCCCACAGTGAAGAAAACTGCTTACCTTTGTTTAACAATTAAACAAAAAAGTGTTTGCTTAGGGAAAGCCTTTTTTCTTCATGTGCTTATTAGCATGTTTGGATCTCTTTCCATTGCATATAGTTTCACAAGTGCTAGAAGAGAGTGTAGATGTACTGAACGTTTTATGAAATTTCACCTATCCTGCTGTCAAGGAGACCTACAATCAAATTTTAAAATTGTAGCCAGATTTCTTAAGAAAATCCCTGTGTGACTTCGTTTGTTTCCTGCTGCATTTTGAATGCATTATGCAATTCAAAGACCTCTCAAGATGGATTTTCCTGGAGAAATCTCTCTTTCCAAGGGAAGTCCAGAGGGCAGGTCTGTTTAGACTACAGTTCAGATAAAGCACTTGGAACAGTGATGACTCATAAGGAACCTCCAAACTCAGACCCAGGCCGTGACCCTGCTTCCTTCAAGAGCTCAGATACCAGTCTTATTACTGAATGACCTAGGCCGGTTTTCCTTGTGAAACGGATTCCGAGCACGCTGTACGTTGCTTTCCTATGACACACTCCCCTGGCCAGAGGACCACCTCTGCTGCTTGCGTCGGCCCTCTGCCTGTTCCTTTTTGGTGCAAGAGACCATCCCCAAGCTCTCGTCTGTCTGTCCATCAATCCACTCACCTCACTCGCAGGAGGTCTAGTAGAGTAGTCCCCTTATGACAACAGCATGCTCTTCTTTGGGTAGGAAGCATCTCTTCAGGTGAGAGAGTGTGCAGCATTTTGTTCCAAACTTATTTCCTTTCCTGCTTTCTCAGGCCCTTAGCATGTATGGATGGCTTCAGGCACGGTAGGAACAATCTTCTTGAATCTGGATCTCCTCCCTCGACACCATCATTCTCATGAAAAAACTTCCTTCTTAAAATGGTCAGTTTTATGTCATTCTTTGACAATGAAAGTGTCATTTTTTTCATTGAGATGGGAATCTAAATGAACATATAAGAAACGGATAATTTGTCTACTTTGTGGGATGCCAAAATAGCAGAGAAAGAGTTACTATAACTTATTCAGCTGATTTTCCAAGAAAAAGGTGACATATGATGTAGGTGTTTTTAAAAAATTAAACCCAGCAGCAGATTTCAGATGAGCTTACTGTAAAAATATAGCATCAAAATATAGTGTCTAAAAACTATGCAATCATCTTACTTTCTGAAAAAAAATTTAGCCTTTTTCATGGAATGTTGCAAATATGAATTCCTTGGTCTTGATGCCAGCCCTAAAATAATAATGGCTAACAATGGCTCTTACAATGTGCCGGGCACTGTTCTAAACCTTTATCACATTGTGAAGTGAGGTACTGATTTTTCCTCATTTTTAAAAATAATATTTAATTTAACTTAATATTTTAGAACAGTTTTAGATTAGCACAGAGAGTTTCCATATACTCCACACCCAGTCTTCACTATTATTTCTTATTAGTAACATCTCACATTAGTATGATACATTTGTTATAGTTAATAAACCAATATTGATACATTATTATTGTCTAAAGTCCATACTTTATTCCTATTTCTTTATTCCTTAGTTTTTACTTAATGTCCTTTTTCTGTGCAAGAATCCCATCCAGGAAACTACATTATATCTGCTGTCACGTCTCCTCAGGCTCCTCTTGAATTCTCCCTATTATACAAAAGGAAACAATGTGGCACAAAGAGAGGTTAAATCACTTGCCCGTGGTCTTGCAGTTGCTAAGTGGAAACGTTGGCCTCAAATCCAGCAGTCTGATTCTAGGCACATGGTTAACCTTTGTGCTACATTATTGCTACCCTGATACTATTATTTCAACTTGAATTACTTAAGTTATTTGTCACTTCAGGCAGCAGAGCTGTAAGCATACCTGACTCAGATCCTCCCCAGTCAGCAACTGGCCATCGTCACATGGGCAGTTTTCAATAAGAGAACAACAGCTTCCTGATTCTCAAAGCCTTGAGTAGATCCCGGAGGAAACCAGGTGGCCTAACTCAACAGAAACTTCTTCCTCACAGCTCAGGAGGCCCGAAGTCCGAAAGGAGGTGTTAGCAGGGTTGGTTCCTTCCGGAGGCTCTGAGGGAGAACCTGTTCCAGGCCTCTCTCCCAGCTTCCGGCAGCTGCCACCAATCCTTGGCATTCCTCGACTTGCAGACACATCACTCCGATGCCTTGTCTTCACGTGGCTTTCTCCTCTGTGTGATCTCCTTCTCTGTCTGTGTCTTTTCCTCTTGTTAGGAAGACACTTGTCATTGGATTTGGGGCCCATCCAGATAATCCAAATAATCTTGAGATCTCATCTCAAGATCTTTAATTTAACTACATTTGCAAAGACCCTTTTCCAAATAAGATCACATTCACAGATTCCGGGTGGACATACCTTTTGATGGGACCACCATTCAAGCCACTACAGGAGCTCGTAATGCACACAGGACTGTTGTGAGGATTAAATGAGATAAAATTACATCAGATGCCTGATGCCTGGTAGGCATGTTGAAAAAATGACAGCCATTTTTATTATTACTCTTTTGTACAATATGAGGTCCTGATATAAAAGTCTTCACTTGGGTAAACATCTCAATTGAAATAAATGCATTCATCTGTATCTAGTTTATATGACTATTATTAACCCTAACAATTGTTCTATATTATGGTCTTCTTAGTTTCTAACACCTAGCCCTACCAGGAACTTCACAAGCCTGTGTGAATTCAGCCTTTCTTCTTTCCTTTCCAGGTGGTAGGGGTGGGCGGCACCCTCAGTCAACACTTTCAGCTAGTGACACTTGTCAGAGACACAAAAAGACTTTGAGCTTACAAATAATCTCCTCCTCAAGAGAATTATGAGCCAGGATCTTGATGAATGAATTTCCTGTCCGTTGCCGATGCTGACAGACATGCAGCAGAAAAAAACAGATGGGCAGCCTCAGCTGTTCCTCTGCCCTTCTGTTACCCTCTGTGGTAACTGGGTGCAGCAGCCCCATTTTCTGATCTGGGTCTTTATCTCTGGGAGAGAGCTGTAGCTCATTGTTGAGCTTTTGACCACCCTCCCATTCCACCCCTGCTGCATTGCATTGTTGTTCCTCCCCCTGCCTGCCCTGTCTCCTGCGGTCACTTCTTGGCAGCCGCAGGCCTGTGAGCAGGCTTCAGTTATTTCCTTCTGCATTTTTTAGGGAGCCATAGAGTCTTAGAATGTTCGAGAAGAAAGGACCTTTAGAGAGCCAAATCCAACTTCACTCCATTGTCTCTCCAATCCTTTCTTCATGCAGTCGATCAACAAATATGCACTGAATATCTATTCTGGGTCAGGCATGATGCTAGGTACTAGTTACGGTGGTGAGCAAGCTCAATGGATGGCTTCCCAGAGTGACAATGGGTCAATTCCACGCTGCCTGAGTAGATGTTTCTATGATCTCTGATGAGCACTGAGAGCTTATGTTTTACTTAGAAACAATCCTTTAATATCCACGTTCTTAGCCTGAGGTCTAGCTACTAACAAAATTGAGGGGGATGGTCTGTGGCCTTGAAAGGGAAAAAATTTGCATCTTCATGTGTACTAATCCCAGACTGAAATTAAACATTTCCTTCCATGATAAATGTAGACAGCAAACCACTGTCATGTTAGCAGTATCTGTAACTCTCACCGTGAGAAATCACACACATTTTTCATATCACTTTATAGTTGTAGCAGATATCTCAAAATGTTGTCAACACTTATCATGGTGTCAAAATCGTAGTAGTCATTAGACCTGCTCCTGGGCCTTGTTATTTAAAGTATTAATAAAGAGGTACATGTGTTAACATAGCAAAAATTTGTTTTTCAGTATTTTGATAACCAAGTTTCAGTCTAATTGGCTTGCTTTCTAGTTGTACGTACAGTCATGCGCCACTTAACAATGGGGATATGTTCTGAGAAAGGCATCATAAAGTGATTTTGTCCTTGTGGGAGCATCTTAGAGTGCACTTACACAAAATTGGATGGTATAGCCTCCTACACACCTAGGTTGTATGCTACTAATCTTACGGAACTACCGTTGTATATGTGGTCCATCATTGACCAAAATTTGTTACGTGGTACACAACTGTATTTTTATTTTAGGAATTTAAAAACTTTTTTTCTGAAAAGGGATGCATAGGCTTCATTAGACTGCCAAAGGGATCCATGCTATACAAAAAATTTTCAGAGCCCCTTCGTAAGAAAAGGACACTAGTCATGCAGACTGAAGACCTTTTTTCTAGACCTTCCAAAACCCACTGAAATCTTCATCCTTTTATCACTGAAATGAGATTGAGCCATCAGTCATACAGATCCAGGCCACATAATTGTTCCTGGATTACCCAATTAAATGTAGAAATGAGGATTCCAGAATAAGGTACAGTTGGCCCTTGGATCCTGCGGACCCAGAGGGCTGGCTAAGGGACTTGAGCATCCTCCAATTTTGGTATCCTCAAGGGGTCCTGGAACAAATCCTGTGCAGATACCAGGGACAACTGTATAGTATTTGGCAGCTATGTGGTTAAATTTTACTACCATTGATGTTGGCTAGGCCAATACTTCCAGATCTTTCTGAACCCCAAAGTTAAGAGAGATCTTGAGTTTTGAGAAGGCCAGAGAGGAGTCCAACAATGATTCCAGGGTTGAAAACAAAAAATTCTTAAAGAAGGATTTAAGGAATTTTATGAATATGATTAGTGCACTGATTTATGCATATGTCATAAATCCAACTTTTAATCAATCTACACTTTTTCCCCTCATTGTAGGTTTAATATCACTAAACTACCTGTGGTGATTCACATTTGAGTTTCCGTATGCTAGTTGTTGAATTAACATTTTAAATTTCAGATGTTGTCTATAGTTCTGTCTGGGTGGCCCACACTTCATTTGGGGAGTAGTGTCATCTTTGTTTATCAAAGTGCAGGCAACAAATTGAATATTTTTTAATTAAATAAATTTCATTCATTTTATCTTTTCAAGTAATTGAATAGCAAACAATAAAAGTGTTGATAATACTTATGAGAAGAGATTCATACACTTGGAAGCCATTAGGTTGAAAGCAGCACACATTTAGCCGCACGTGGATGCTCAGTGAACTGTGGATTTACTTATGAAAGAAAAGAGCAAAATTAAAAAACGTGTATTAGAAGCATACCACTGAAGACCGTGTAAAGGATAGGATGGGATTGGGGGTGTAAAGCCTTTTAACTCTCTGGGAACAGAATCTCCCTCCCTCATCTCGAGGGTATATTTTGATTAGCTTTCATATCCATAACTTCCGTACATGTTTTCAGGAAAACAGGATTGTCTACTTTTGGACAAGCAACTTAAAAAATTTACATTTCAGGGGCCAGCCCTGTGGCATAGTGGTTAAATTCACACACTTCACTTCAGCACCCCAGGCTCACAGGTTCGGGTCCGGGTGCTGACCTATGCACCGCTCATCAAGCCAGGCTGTGGCGGCATCCCACAGGCAACGTAGGGGAAGACTGGCACAGATATTAGCTCAGGAACAATCTTCCTCAGCAAAAAGAGGAAGATTGGCAATAGGTATTGGCTCAGAGCCAATCTTCCCCCCAAAATAAAAAATATAAAAAATTTACATTTCACCTTTCCAATTCCCCCCTTCACAAACAATAGTAATAGTTCTTGTACCAATAGCATGATTTCCATCCCACCGCCATGCCAGGCTTTTCAGTTCAAGAGTAGGTGATTACAGTAGTCTTAAATCCACTTTATGTGGTCTTTAAGTGGTCTCTCATCTCTCAGTCCTTTTCCCTCTACTCACATATTGGGCAACTGGCTAAAACTCTACTTTTATAGGTCAACCACATTCGATGATTCCCCATAACCTGAAGAATAAGTCTCAAATACCTTAACCTGGCATTCAAAGGCTTCCATAACTTTGCCTCAATCTATTGTTATAACTTACTATACATGATTCTCCTACAAAAACTATGGCTTCTGCAAAACAAATTTTTCCCTCTTTTCCAACAACCCATTTTTACCAGTTTCTGCTTACACCCTTATCCTTGTTGGAAATACCTGCGTCCGCCCACTATGTCTCGTTAGATTATATATATCCTGTGCATCCTTAATCACCAAGTTTAAGTCCAATTTCTTTCCCAGTTTCTCGGTCACAATGCTTGTTCTACATAAATCTCCATAGCCCCAAATGTATTACACACCTGAGATTTATTATGAACAATGTTGAAGTTGTGGAATTTATTTTTTAAGTAAATTGCATTTTAATTAAAACTAGCACAATTTCAAGCACACAGTAGGCATGCACTAAACCCTGGCTTTGTCATTTACTGTTTATTTGATCTTGGGCCCATAACTTGAGTTATCTAACCCTTAGTCTTCTCACTGGTAACATAAGAATAATTGCTACCTTGCAAGGCTGTTGCTAGAATTAGAAATAATATATGCCAAGGGTCTTGTATAACAGATAATGTAATGAGGCATCCCTACCCTACAGTAGATTATCACCTAGTTGGAGAAATAGATATAAATTAAAAGAGGCAAATTGATATAGGGGAAGAATACTAACAAGGAGCTGGAAGATTTAATTGTCTTCCCAACTTAGCCTCTCCATAAATTAGTGACTTTTCTGCTCATTCTTTTCCTGAGTCTCAATTTCCTCATACCTAAATTCAGGGAAGGTGGTGTGTGTGGAATAGGAAATTCCCAAGGTCTTTTCTCACAGCAGTACACAATGGCTCTAGAAGCAGAAAATAAAAACAAGAGTACACAGCTGTAATTCTGAATTCTGAGGATTGTAAGAATAGAAGATAGTTATTCAAGGATATTTTTTTGAAGATGAGATTTGAGACAACTCTTAAAGAAATTGAAGGACACATACTTGTTGGAAAAGAAAGAGTGGAGGAGGGAACAAGAGGAAACACAAGCAAAATACTGGAGTAGTTGTGAGGAACCCCATCAGACCCCTGGCTGGATCTGAGGAGTTGGAGCTAGGATGCAGTTGAACGTGAAAGGGAGGACCAGTTGATGGAAGGCTTGAACATGAGGTCACAGGATTTAGATTTGAACTGATTTGCAATAGGGAGCTACTGAAGACAAGGTGATAGTAGCATTTAGGAAATAACAACAAGGCAGCTACTCCACTGTTGATATAATACAAAGACACCAGTGCAAGAAGACCCAAAGTAATCTGTAGGAACACATCCATTGGGACCAGATTAGGTTAGAATTCGTCATCTCCTGGGATTTAATAATCCAGGAGTAAGGTGATAGAGTCCGTGACTAGAATGGCATAGTAGGTTGTTTTCTTGGTCAAAGCATTTATTTTATGCCTTCATGACCACTCAAGTCAAGCTTGACCGTGTGATTTGCAGTTCCTCTAATGTAATGAATATCATACATCTGTTCCGAATGGACTCAGAAGAAGCCATTTGGCTTTCTTTGGCCAATGAAATATGAATGGAAGTGATACATGCTACTTTCAAGCAGAAGCTTTAAGAGCCACTGTGAGGTCCCACTATCCTCTTTTCCCTCTGCCATGAAGTTAGTAATGTTCCTTGGAAGAGCTGCCCCATAAGCCTAGATACTGGAGTGAAAAGGAAATGGAGTAGATTTGCCACTGACCCAGAGCAGATGCACAATATCTGTAAGAAATAAACATTGCCATTGTAACCCACAAAGATTTTGGAGCTATTTGTTACAGCAGCTTATTTTAGCTTTGGCTGACTGGTACAGATAACTGTAGAAGAAGACTCTGTTAAAGAGGACAAAGAGGCAGAAGGGAGTTGCTAATTTAACGAGGAAGAGGAGAGCAGCACTTGATGAACTCAGGGAACTAGGACGTTATCTCAGCAGTGATGAGGAGCTTATTAAAGGCTTAGAGGTAGGTGGGAGACAAAGGGATCAGTAAGCCTGTTCCTGTCAGAATTAGAGCTGACATTAGGGCATCCAAAGGGAGATTCCTTAGGTGTCAGGTCCAACCTGACTTCCTTCCCACTACTCAATTTTCTAGTTTGACCCTAGTATGGGAAGATGGCATTAGATCCAATGGAAAGTAGCGTTTCTGGGGTATATTTCTGGGAAGATTCTGGAAAGCAGCCTCTCAGATCCCTGAGCGTGTTAAGTGTTAGTCACAGGAATTTGGCTTATACTCTTTAGGTGATGGGAGCCTGATGAGATGACAGCAGTGAGGTAGGAATGACTATCAGACTCCTAGTCATGATTTAGATGGACTGGAGGTGGGAAAAGGGCATTAATGAATCTGGGCAGGAGGTGAGGGGATCTGATCTAGTGCATGGCCATGGGAATGAAGAGGGATAGATGTTTTAGATATCAAATTCACGTGACTAACTTACAGACTTCCTACTACTTGATATCACTTCCTTCATATTATACCTGAAATCAGTAAACTTTCCGTAAAGGAATCCAGAAACTATCTCCACTCTCACAATCAACCCATCACAGAGCCTGACTCATCCTCCATCTAATTGCCAAGCCCATTTACCTATCATAATAATGATGATAAAATAATAACAATAATTATTTAGCACCTACTATGTGCCTGGCACTGTGCACAGACTTTCGTATACAACGTTTTTCCATTTAATCCTAACTGTGAATGGGCCGTTGGTTAAGTTAATGTCTCTGAGCTCCAGACCTAACCCTCTAGACGCTGCTTTGCGATGCTGAAACCAGGACTCTGTAAACCACACTTCTGCTTTCCCGGCTGCTTCATGTTTGGCTCTGCCAACAGGGGCAAGAGAGGGAGGCGGCAAGGCCAGGGGAGGGAGAAGGGACCTGCTGCTTCTTGTCTGCTTCCTGTTCCAGTGTCTCCCCAGCAGCTCAACCTAGCAGTGGAGTTCATTCTAGCAGCAACAGTCAAATCCAGTTTGGTGGTTTTTCAACACCTGCAGAACCAACCTCATCATGTCCCCAATTGGCAAAGACCCCAATGCCAGTCCAGCAGGGTCCCTCCTCATAGGCCTGAGTCTCGGCCCTGGGAGAACCCTCCTTAAGTTTTCAAGTTTTAATAATTCCAGATCCTTCCCTTTTTTTCTCTCAGTCCTGAAGGTGGTAGCTACTTCCTGCAGTTGCTCCCTCAGTGGTTCCTTAGACGTATCTTTTTACCCTTTCAGTTGCCTCAGCAGCAACTTTGCACCCAGTGAACCATTTCCTACATTTGGTTCCTTCTGTTGAAATAACTGGTGTTTCTGTCTCCTGCTGGGACCCTGACTGGTACGGTGAGGGAAATATTATTCTTTCCTTTTCATAAATGAGGTAACTGATGCTTAATATTAAGGGATATTAATTTGCCCAATGTCATGCTGATAATAATTGAATTCAAGTCAGGACTCAGATCCCCTTTTAACTCCAGAGCCCTAGTCACAACTGCTCTTGTCTACTACATTTTGAGTCGCTTTATCTTGCTCACCATCACAGTCTTCTCTCCTCTGTGTCTTGGTATATGCCATCACTTACAGACTTGCACTTACACAGGGGGAAAACCTGCACCCTCTGGGTGCAGGGTGAGAGGCCCAGGAATTGATTAGGTGGTGTAGACGGCATCAGTGCAGCCTAGGCTGGGACCAGAGAGATGGTCCAGCCAGCTGCTGTTGCCGCTCACACCTGCCACGTCACGAGTTCAGTACTTGGTGTCCCAGGAACCATTTTGCAGCCCTTACTGAGAGTTCTCTCCACTTCAGGTGAAGAGAAATGGAGCTCCAGGGTGTGCACCAGGGACAGCCAGGTGGCCTGGGGAGGGAACAAGCCTGGCTGGAGCGAGCAGACAATAGGATCTGCTGGGAGCCCCCCCAGTGCTTGGCCTCTTTGTTTGGGAAGGAAGCAGAGGTTTTAAATCTTGGTCCTCCACGAATAAAGCCATCGGGGCAATGTGGTTTTGTTTAGAGCCATAGCTAATGCCCTTGGAATGCCCTTCTTCAAACAAAACAAACAGAACAATGCGAACAGTCCATCCTCAGCCACCACTTTCCAGCCCTGGGAGTCTCCCGCAGGTCTGAAGCAGTGGCCTGTGCTATAGTTGAGGGTGGTCCTAGTGGATGGGGTGGGAGGAGGTAAGCCTCAGATGGGCTGCTCCCTCCCAGGCTTCCAGGCAGCGTGACCTAAACCCTCCTTGCTGGCTCCTCAACAGAGCCTGGAGGAGAGGGAAAATGTCAGTCTTAGCACCAGACCTAACCTGGCCTGCCCTCTCTGCTTCAGACCCCTCCCTTCTACTCCATCGGGCCTGGTGAGACGATCAGGCTGACACCTGGAAGGTGGCTGGGGGTGGTCTAGGAGGTAGGCAGGACCCTCATGCCCCTCACAAGGGCCTTGCTCCAACTCACAGGTTAAGAGACGCTGGGAGGATCAGCCATCTGCGAACGACTAAGAATGGTGGGAAGGGCCAGACTGTTCACTGTGCTCTTGACATTGATGGGTAATATTGATTGAACAAGCCAAAGCTTGCCTACAGTGTGCTAGGCCTTGGCATGAAGGTACTAACTTCATTCAGATACCGGCCGCTTGGGTAAAAACAATGCACACTGTTGACATTATAGATTTGCCTATTCATTATGACAATTTTCTAGGCAATGGAGGTAAAGCGTCTTGATGGAGTGGTGCCTTCTTTGCTAATTTTCATAAAGGCACTAAATGGGTTCTATTAATCTACTTGGGCCACACCCATTCCTCACGCATATACCCCCACTGTTGAATTCTGTTTGCACTTGCTGGTATCCATATGCAGTCGACGCACCCGAGTTTTCTTCTTTCCTTTTGGAGAGGGAAACTGGGGAAGAAGCTGCTGGATGAGGGAACAAAGAGGCGAAAATGGAGGTGCTGGTGTGTTCTTTACTATTCATCCTGCTTGTAGGACTCTGAACTCTGGTCATAGGGCAGATGGCCAAAGCCGATAAAAATGGCTGAATAAACCTTCGTGAGGAGAGGTGTGGTCAGTGAACTGCCCAGAGCCCAGTGACAGGACGCTGGGAAAGGAGCTCTTCTGCTCTCCGCATGGCCCAGGGGACTCCTCCAGCCCCTGAGAACCAATGGCCTCCAGAATGGGCAGCGACTGCACGCTTGGCAGGAACCCTGGCCACCTCAGGAGAGGTGGTGGCAGAGAGGCTCCCCACAGCTTTGTGAGTGAGGAACATGGACCAGTGGGCACCTGGGTGACAGATGCTAACTGTCTTTGTGGGAATAGCACAAACTTCACAGCCTTTGGAGACAATGCCTAGCAATAGCTGGGAGACCCTTGAGGGGAGCTGAGATCCTGCTGTTTTTCATTCACCAGACATTTAGGGAATATTGGGAGAAGTATAGTTGGCTATTTTATCCTGTGTGGTCAGGATGGTCCTCTTTAAGGAGGTGGCATCGTCTCTCAAATGACTCTAAAGGAGGAGCCCGATGTGGGGCAAGGGGGCATTTCAGGAGGAGGGGACAGTTCGAAGGCCTTGAGGCGGGAGCATGCCAAGCTGCTCTGTGTGCTGGGAGCCACATGTTGCCCAGTGGGGCTGGAGCCGTGGGTAGGTTGGTGGAGACGAGGGCAGAGAGCTAGCAGGGAACCAGACCTCGAAGGCCCTGGAGACCTTGGGTTTTCCTCTCAATGAGGGTTTTGAGCAGAGGAGTACTATGGTTTGATGTATGCAGGTAAGGCTCTTAAATCAGCAGCCATGGAAGTTTTGCTTGTAAGGACATTTGACAGAGATATTATTGTTATTCCCATCACAAAAGCAGGGAAGCTCCACTTAGAGAATTCGAGTGACCTACCCAAGGTCAGCCAGCGTGGAACAGGAGCTGGGATTTGAACTCAAGCGAAATGAACCGTGCTTTTTATCCCCCATGGCTACTGCCTCTCCATTGCTGAAAAACGCTCACCATGCTGCAAGAACCTTCCTCTCCTAGATTCCTAGTAGAGGTGACAGCACCCTCCACGCCTGCCAAGTCCTTTCTGACCTCCCAGGAATTTACTTCACTCTGCAGTCATCCTTCCCACTCGCCCGAACTCCCACCTGTCGGTATTCTCTAGGGGTCGTGAACGCCTTTGGGTAAGGATCTTATCTCAATTTATTGGGAGCCTCTTCAGGGTTCCAGAGACCCAGTCCTATTTCAGCCTCCACATTTATTTAATTAAAAACAAGTTCAAATGCTGAGGCTTGCAAGATTGCCTGCCTGATAATACAAATCTATAAATCCCGCTTCCTGCTGCTTCCAGGCTGACTGTAAATACCCTGAAAACTCAGCTTCCCTGGAAACGTTTTGACCATTCTGCTTCTGGCTCAATGGGTAGTAATAAATAAAAATGAAAAGTGGTGGGAGAAAAACTGGATTAAATTTATTGAAAGGTTAACATGGCTCAGCTCAGGGAGGATGGTTAAGGACTTCTGGCTTGTTCCTGTTGTGTCTGACTTGGTCCTCTCATTCCTAAACCCACCCTCAGGGTCTGGAAAGCCCTCTCTTGCCTCCACGATGACTCACCTTCAGCTCTGAAGGCGGTGGAGACATGAGTCACCATGATTTCAGAAGCAGCAGTTGACGGAAAGAATCTCAGATTTGCTATCTAACTAGGACAGTTATCTATTCCCACCCCAAGGCAAGCACCAAGCCCTGACAAGGACCATCCATGAAGTAAGGGCACAGGGTATCTGAGACTGGGGGTATTCTAGGAAACCTGGATATATGGCTGCCATATGTCACACAAATTTACAGTCAGAGTCATGGGGCAGCCTGAATTTTCTAAAAGAGTCGGCTACCATGTAAGAATTGATGCATTTCCTAAAGGATGTTGACTTCCTGGTAATAGCAGCTGTAGTGATGCAACAGTAATGATTAAGCCAAATAGCCCCAAGATGCTGTAACCCCAAGGCCTTCTGAGCTTGCCTGACAATCCCTGAGAGATCCATTGTGAAGTCAACTCTGAGATAGGCAGGCTTCCCAGAGCTGGCGGTGATGCTGCCTGGATTCCACGTGGGACCAATGTGACCAGCTGGTCTACTGAGTAGCCAGGGAGGCCCTTCTAAGGAGGGGTAAATGAGGTGTGGCTGCAGCAGACATCTGCCTACCCTGTCAACATTATGTCCTCTTCAGTCTCAACGACCAGCCCTCCCCCAACACCACACTGACGCAGGGATTTCTTTTATGACCATGCAGAGTTTCCTGGGCTACTCAGTGATGGCGATTAGGTCAGCTTTTAATTCTCCATCTTGCCCATTGATGAACTTTTATTCTAGTTGCTTAGCGGTGGCTTTCTCAATGCTCACCACTGTGGTCATGGATTGTGATGATTTCTGTCCTCCTGTTAAGACAGCACACAAACACATGGGTACACACTCCCCACAGACCATATCTACACATACACACCCAGAGGTTTCCAGTCAATAGGATGAAACCTAATATGTGAGTCTTTTCTGGAGTGGCGGCAGCTAGACCGCCATAAAGGGTAGAATTGTTTCATTAACTTTTTGTTGTTGTTGTTGAGGAGTAGCCCTGAGCTAACTACTGCCAGTCCTCCTCTTTTTGCTGAGGAAGCATGGCCCCGAGCTAACATCCGTGCCCATCTTTCTCTACTTTATATGTGAGACGCCTACCATAGCATGGCTTGCCAAGCGGTGCCATGTCCGGACCCAGGCGAACCCTAAGCCACCGAGAAGCAGAACCTGCGCACTTAACCGCTGCGCCACCAGGCCGGCCCCATCATTAACTTCTTATTTTACCTAGAATTCAGCTCTATTTAAGTAGAATTGTTTTATTTTTCCTGGGAGCCTAAATGGGAAAGGATCTGACTGTGTCTCAGGAATGTGCCTCCTTCACACCACACTCCAGGGTTGTTTTTTTTTTAAAGATTTTATTTTTTTCCTTTTTCTCCCCAAAGACCCCTGGTACATAGTTGTATATTATTCATTGTGGGTCCTTCTAGTTGTGGCATGTGGGACGCCGCCTCAGCGTGGTTTGATGAGCAGTGCCATGTCCGCGCCCAGGATTCCAACCAACGAAACACTGGGCCGCCTGCAGCAGAGCGTGCGAACTTAACCCTCGGCCATGGGGCCAGCCCCCACACTCCAGGCTTTTAACCGCTGGAGATGAGCTCCCAAGTTAGAACGAACACTCATTCCTTGTTGGAATTTCATTCTCATGCAACAGATGCTAAGAACCCACTATGTGCAAGAGCCCAGCAAAGCTTTTGCAGACGTAAGAATGCACAAGCTGCAGTCTTTCCCCATCAGCAAACAAAGCTAACCTTCTTTGCTAGTGATGTGGAGGACAATTACATATGTTTAGATTTAACTCTTAAATAGATCACTTCATAGACCCAATTGGAATGGAACCCTTTTGCCATAGATCTCTTGACAAGCTGTGCTCCTTTTTATGGGCATTCCATCCTAAAGCAGGAAACTCTTTTCTATATTTTGTAAACTTATGCAGAATGTGGCCTTAGGGCAGAAGCTATTGCAACTACCTCCTGTTAATTAATTATCCCTATTTAAGCGCAGAAGCAGAGCAGCCTGCAGGCTTGGAGCACCGTCCTAGCAGCCCACGGAGGGCTGGGTGCTACAACAGGCTGTTGTTCTGTCCATGGCTGCCTTTGGCTCCCCCTTGGCGGTGGAACTTAATTGCCTCCCAACTGAGTAGGTCTGAACCTGTTTACTGAGCCTCCTTGGCAGGGCTGTAACCAAATGTCCCCAGGCCTCAGCAGCCTGTAGGGCCAATTAGATCACGTTTTCACTCAAATTTTGCTAGCTGATTGCTCCGCCTGCATGGAGCACGCCTCCTCTTCCTCAAATTCTCTCTACTTATTTGGGGTGAGTCCACGGGATGTATCAAGTATGCTCAGAAACAGCTCTTAGAGGTTCACGACTTGTTGGTCATTTGAAATTGTCATTTTGCTGGCGCTCTTTGTGCAAATACCTCTGCACGGGGCCCGAGTCTCTGCCTTGGCCCCACCTGGCCCAGTAGGCTGAGCTCCATGAGCTTTCTGGTGCCGAGGCTGTGCAGAACTCTCTGGTGGCCTGGGGATGCAGTTAGTGGACTAGGACTCTGGTGATGCTCAAAGCGGAGCATAGCAATGTCCCTCATGAAATTTTCCTTGTAGCGCTGCCTTCCCTTGGGGCCTATGTCCCAGGGCCACAAAGCTCTGCCTTGGTTCCTGCCCCACTGGCAAAGCACCACCGAGCTCTGTGTTCCCTGCCATTCCTCCTCATCTTGCGGCCACACGGCAATCCTTGCAGAAGTAGGAAAACACCCTCACCCCACCCTGTGCTGCCTCTTCTGTTCTGAGTCCCAAAGATGCTCTGCTTGTGCCTGAGGATCCCTAATTCTCTCGTGCAAAATAGCTCCTCAGCTTCTGGCTCTGGCCCTGCTCTCCTTGGGGCCTCAAGCCCTGGGGGCCCCCCTCTGTCACCCTGCACAGCAGTACTCCCCCTTCAATTTGTCCCTTAGAGTCCATCCCCCTCTCATTAAACTCTTCCTTGCTCCTTCAGCTGTAAAACAAGATGGTGTAGACCCTGTGCAAACAACTGCTTGGACATTCTGGTGGGTCCTGGGCTCGTGTGTCTGATCTCCAGGTGGGCTCAGCTGGCCCTGCTACAAGAAAAGCCTTGAGCCTCTAGCCTGCAGATTCCTTTTTCTGGCATTAGAAAGCAGCTTACAGCTTCTTGGTAGCAAGATCCTTGATTCCTTCTCCATACCTTCCCACAAGGATCAAATGTGGTGAAAGTTATACCTAAATTGCAACTGGCCATGTTGGTGTAAATAAGGCTAAAACCGTCCATACCGCAGACGCTCAATAGAAACCGTTACTGAATGCCTATTGGCCATGACATTTAGCATTTATCTAGTGATTCATTCAAAAAATATTTATTTATTTATATATTTTAAAAATATATATATAATTTTTATAACTTTTTTTTTTTTGAGGAAGATTAGCCCTGAGCTAACATCTACTGCCAATCCTCCTCTTTTTGCTGAGGAAGATTGGCCCTCAGCTAACATCCATGCCCGTCTTCCTCTACTTTTTTATATGTTGGATGCTTACCACAGCATGGGTGACAAGCAGTGCATATGTCTACACCTGGGATTCGAACCGGCGAACCCTGGGCTCCTAAAGCAGGACATGTGAACTTAACCACTGCGCCACTGGGCTGGCCCCCCAAAAATACTTATTAAGTACCTACTAGACACTGGAGATGTGTAAGAGAGAGAGATATCCTAATGGGAAAGGTGAATGTTAAGCAAATTAATTAAATATAATAAAAAGAAAATATTAGATTGTGATAAGTGCTCTGCAGAGAATTGATTTAAGGTGCCATGCTGGAGGGTGACTAGGTGCTTCCATTACAGCAGGACGCCAGGGAGGGCATCTCTGAGGAGGTGACTGCAAGTTGAGATTAAAATGAAGAAAGAACCATCCATGCGAAGGTCAGAGGAAAGAGGATTCCAGGCAGAGGGACAGCAAAGGCCGGGAGTTAGAGAGCTCTGTGAACTCCCATGGTAGAAAGAATATGGGACGTGTAAGAAGGGAAGGTGGTGCCAGAAGAGGTCAGTGAGTCGGTATGAGAGGACCCAGGTGACGGAGGGCTCTGCGAGGCAGGAGAGACATTTGTTTTTTGCTTTAAGTGTAATGGGAAGCAATTAGAGATTGAAACAGGCAAGCCACATAGTAATCTGATTTATATTCTGCAAAGATTGCTTAGGCTGCTGAGGCAGGAATGGGGTTTGGTGGAGCGAGAGAGGCAGCAGGCAGACCAGGCCGGAGTCACGTGGTCGGACAGACGGGAGAGGATGGCGATCAGGTAAATGTACCAGACCTGGAGAGCACAGGCAGATTTGGGGTTTTGGAGGCAGAGCTGACAGGACTTGATGATGGATGGGATGTGGAGAGTGAAGAAATGAGGGACTCCAGACTGTCAAAGTATCTGGAGGGTGACATTCTACAAGAGGGAAAAAGGGCACCTGCACCACTCCCCACAGCCCCTTTCTCTGACATGTGCAGGTTCTGGAGAAACAGGGAGTCAACTGGTTTTAGATTTTTTAAAAAGCAGCTTTTGAAAGCAAACCATAGCCGATTCCTCAAGCTAGAAAGTCAAATAACTTTAAAATAGCCTAAGGCAGGTAGAGTGCATTCAAGTGGCCAGCAGTTGTGTTTACCTGCTGAAATATCCGTGGCAGTGAGAGGGAGAGTTCAGGAGCTGGGCTGGGCTTGGGGATTTCTGATAACAGTCTTCGTGCGTTGGAATTTAATTTGTTTTACTTAAAGGGAAACCTGAGTGCCTGTTCTCATGAAGACTGCCAGCCCAGTCGGTTCTCCGAGGACCTGAAAAACCAGACCTCAAAGGAACATTCTGCTTTGCCAACATTCCCTGTGTCGCAGTGTTTGCTGACTTCACAAACACATCTAGATGAAAATATGAAAAGCCCTGTAAAAGGGTAAACGTGTGAAATAAGGACCCTCTGGGATCTCAAGGAATTTACAGATCCTTGAATTTTATCACTGTGCTTATTTTTTAATTAAAGACAATAACTGCTCCTTACAGGTACTTATTGACAAATAAAAACGATGATGTCACACAGGCCTGTGATGTGATAGTCTTTCCCACAACTGGGAGTATCCAGGACTAGCTAGTCAAATTTCCAAGGTCGGAAACTTTCTCCTAACTCCGTCTTAGTCACACCCAGTTACTCATTACCTGTAAGGGCATTGGGAGTTTACTCATGGCCACTGCACATTCTGTACTGCTTTATTAAACCAGGAAAAATGCAGACGGCTGAGTCATAGTTTTCAATTTCACCTGGAGCAAAGTTTTTCTATATCCACACCAATTTTACTGCTTTCCATGTTACTCTGATCATATACTTTGCAAGATAATTCAGTCTTTTGCCTGAGGATATCAATAATCCGTATCGTAAGTGGGGAGTAGCATTACCAAAGTACTCTAAAACAGACGTGAAAATGGAAAGACAGCAAGATTTAGTAACTCACATTCAAGGTCTATAGAGATGTGTCAGAGAGGAAAGGAGAGTGAGACAATTAAGAACCTTGAACTCATGGCAGAACTTTGTTACCTGTAGAAAAACTACTCTATACGATTTTTAAATCTAAAATTTGTTTAATTCAACAGATATTCTGCACCTATTATAAACCCAGCCCCATTACACAGAATAAGTGCATTCAAGCAGTTAGTAAATAAAATATTTTAAGTACTGATAAAGTGTAAAACACTGTGGATACAAGGTCCCTATCTTCGAGGAAACTTTATCTAATTGGGTAAAAGACACACTTGAACTAGTACAAAGACTAAACAAGGAGGTGTGTGAGATGGGCTAAAATGAGAGGTGCAGACAACACGTGCTTGGAAGTCAAAAGACACAGAAATGATGCTGAGTGAAATCGTCAGACTTCTGACCTCAGCAAAATGATCCTTGAAGGACAAACCTGATTTGGATGGAAAGACTAAGGTACAAGGCAGTCCAGGCAGTGGGAACAACCTGCACAAGGGTACTGCACTGGCAGGGTTTATGGTGTGCATGCTGGAGACAGGGCCCCCCTGGTGAGAAGGTTTGGAGGGAGCACATTGAAAAAACATGTAGACTAACACAAGTCGCATCACTTGCTGTGACGGAAACAATACCCTTTTGGATGCAAGAATGCCCCAGCTCATACTGAGTCTGTGCAATTGTGGAGGAACTTCGTCACAAATAACCTTTCTTATCTATATTTGCATGAGTCAGGCTGGAGCTAGCAGAGTTGACAATAAACCACAATCAAAGAAGTGGTAACTCACTTCCCAGGCAGTGGGAAGAATTGGGATGGACTGATACTTATCGAAGTTATTTGAGCAAAGCAGGGGCAGAATACCAAAGGGTAACAAATTTACCTACCGGTCCCAAGCATTCATTCCCTCTATTGAAGAGGTTTGGCCTCAAAGGAATTAGCTCTTCATTTTTGGAATTAAAAAATAACGTCACTAATCAGGAGATTCCTTTGGCTCAGAGGGTCCGGGACTTAAAACTAGAATGACAACTCCAGAGATGGCCCAATTCCAAATTGACCAGGGCCATTCATGTGTTATGTGTGTGATCTGGATATAATTCTAAAGCTCCAGTTTCTTCATCTTTAAAACACTTACCAAAGTGTCTCAGAAAGTGAAAGCTAAGATTCATCCTCTCTCTCCCTTGCTCCCTCTCTCACTGGAGTGATGCCATGAGGATAATCCAACGCATTTCCAAAGCCGTGGCTGACTCTGCCACTCACTACCTGTGTGACTTTGCACAGATACTTAACTTCTATAAACCTCAGTTTCTCCCTTTTAAAATCTGCACAATAATACCATGTGATAGAGGTTTTATAAAGATTAAGACAACATGTGCAAAGTGCCTGGCACAGAGGCATTCAATAAAATACAGCTACTTCTCTTTTTCTTTAACTTGTGTGGTTTATAGTTTGTAAAGCATTTTTATGAATTTTACAACCTTTTAAGGTAAACACAATTATCACCAGCTTTAGAGTGAAAAAACTGAAGCTAAAAAATACGAAGTCCAGCGACGTGAAATAGTAGGGAACACAGGTGGGGTACCAGTTGAAATACCATTTCCATGGTATTTACCCTCTGCTCTAGCTGTCTTTTTAATGAGACACACAAATTAAAAGAACAAATTGTATTTGTATTTTATATAGTGCACAGTGAGCCCTCAATAAACGGGGTTCCTCTCTGAACCCCATTAGGTAGCTAGCAAGAACTCCAGGCCACAGTGATAACTGGTTCTCTGCTTCCATGCTGTCTCCTATGGCAGCCGCCACCACATGCGGCTCTTGAGCACTGGGAATGTGGCAAATCTGAACGGAGAAGTGCTGCAAGCATAAAATACACTGAATTTCAGAGATTTAGTGTGAAAAATACATAAAACATTTCATTCATAATTTTTAAATTGATTACATGATGCAATGAAAATACCTTGGTTATGTTCAGTTAAATATTTCACCTATTTCTTTTCACTCCTTTCTAATGTGGCTACTGGAAAATTCTCAATTGCAAAGGTGGCTCTCGTTCATGGCTTGCATGATATCTCTATTTTATGGAGCTGCTCTATGTAGCCCTTTGCCCTTCCGCAGGTATTCCTGGCCTCTCGGCCCTCCTCCCTCCTCACCAGGACTCTGAGATTCTCCTGTCTAGCAAGTAGCCATCTGCTATCTACTTCACGCCAGTGTGTTAAGGATCTCTCTCTGCAGAAAATCTACTTGTAGAAAAGGTACTGAAAGTGAAGATTAATACATCTGCAGTGGGGAGAGATATTAGGGCAAGGGTCACAGTTTCAAATGCCTATAGCGGTCAGGAGGGTACCATAAAGTAGACCAAGTGTAGGGTGGCAACAGAGAGCGGTGGGGACTGTGGCAAACTGTCTGAGAGCAATTGCCTGATCCAAGGGAACAGCCACTACCCAGCTCTAGTTAATTGCAGCCATATTGTAATTTAGGCCCACTGTGGCCAGATCTTTTGCTTTTTTAAGAGCAACCAGAAACCTAGATTCTTATGTGATGTCTCCTGGTTTTCAAAGATTTGCAACAAAATAAAAACCTTTAGCAAGCATTATTAAGGGGCCTATAAAATCTACCTGAGGGGTCTATTTGACTTGGCCTCAGTTTTCTACCTCTTTATTTACCTCTGTATAAGGCCCACCTGGTGAGATGTGTGGTAAACTGGACCCACAGTGCTTATAACACTGGCTTTGTCTCTTGACCTTTACAGAGCTGGAAGAGTCCTCTCCCTTTACAGATGAGATACTGAGGCCCAGAGAGGATAAGTGGCTCACCTGTCATCATGCTGTCATTTGCTCAGGACAAGAATATCAGGCTCCCGGTTCTCTATCCACTGATCTTTTAAAACAACAGACTGTGGGGCTGGCCCCGTGGTGCAGTGATTAAGTTTGGCATGCTCCACTTCGGCATCCTGGGTTCACGGGTTCAGATCCCAGGTGCAGACATATACCACTCATCAGTCATGCTGTGGTGGCAACCCACATGTAAAGTGGAGGAAGATTGGCACAGATGTTAGCACAGGGTTAATCTTTCTCAGGAAAAAAACTAAAAAACCAAAACCAAAACAAAATCCAGACAGTGTCTTCTGTCTGCCCCAAGGTTTGCCTCTGAGAAAGGATCTTGATGAGCTGAAACACTCTGCCAGGTGTGTAAGTGAGTTGTAATGCAAAAGATGCTGTGCCCATACTGGTCTCTGGCTGGCTAGGGGAATGGTACAAACAGTTAATGTCCTTTGTGAATCTCTCTCCGACATCATTGCATTTATTCCACAAAGACACACAGTAATCATTTACCCAGAGTGGATTGAAATCCCCAAACAACCCAGGTGGAGAAAAATAATCACAGCGCGGATGCTCCTGCTATTTATGAGCAAGTATACATTCTAGACACCTGAGTTAGGCCCCAGGGGAGAAAGATTCCTTATTCTGCAGATGACATAGAAAGATTTCCATCTGGGTCAAACTCGAACTGCGTGTGCCCTCTTCTCCAGTCTAAAGTGCGAATGGCCTAACCCAGTCAGCGGAAAAAAATGCAGGTATGAAATTTAGCATTCACTCACCCAGCACTTGTCCTTTCCGGCCTCTCCCTCTGCAAATACATTTTACGGCACTTAAGACCTAACCTGCCTGCTTACGTTATTGATAATGGTTTCAAAACAAATACCAGATTCTGAGTAATTTCAACCCTTCTTGCTTAAAACCTGGGACTTTCCTGGGTGAGGTAAGAGGACTGAACTTTTCCAAATTATCCAAGTCATGACAACATTGCAGAGATGGCCAGATTTAACTTTTTGATAATTTATAGTACCGTGGCTTCCAGGTTTTTAAATCTTAAGCGCAATCTCATTTCTACCACGGTATTTGTTCCTGTCAACAGTCTAAAGAGATGGGAAGAACAGAATTACTGCCCACATTTTTAAAGATGAGAAAATGGAGTCGCAGGAGACTGACTCTGTGCCTTACCTAGATAATGACAAGGCCAGGTGTCTCTTGGTCCCCATATAGGGTTCTTTCTCTTATATCTGAGGCAATGAGGATCAGCTCTTTAGCTCACATTCCCAAGAGGAGTCAAACCCCATTACAACACAGTATGTGATTACATTGCCTTAGATATTCTGTGGGTAAAAATGGATATAAACCTTTGTATTCACATCGATCCTATCCTCTGACTTGTCATAAAGGTTATTTATAATATTAATTTAAAAAAACAAGTCAAACAAGCAAAAACAAAAAAACGAGTATTGAATTTGCCACAATTCCTGGTATCCTTGAATGACACAGGAAAGTTTTCCCTCTCTCCGTGGAAGAAAATTTTGCAAAGGTCATAGTGCTGGAGAAAGAGGTGCCAGAGGCATCAGCTGTCAGAAAGGTGGGGCAGATAAAGAAGTACACAGCCAGCAAGAGGGAAGGGGAAACGGCAAAGAAAAGACCAAAGAAAAGTCAAGAGAGGGGAGGAGTCGGGGATGACGGCCCTGGACCTGGATGGGACACCAAATGTGAGGTCACCAAATGAAAATACAGACTTCCAGCTTCTCTTGAGGAATCCAAATGCTTTTCTCAAGCATGTCACCCAAGATACACCCCAAGATACACAACACACTTTCTTTTTTTCTTTTTTAAAGATTGGCACCTGAGCTAACAACGGTTGCCAATCTTTTTTTTTTTTTTTTTTCTGCTTTATCTCCCGAAATTTCCCCGGTAGATAGTTGTATACCTTAGTTGCAGGTCCTTCTAGTTGTGGCATGTGGGACGCCGCCTCAATGTGGCCTGACGAGCGGTGCCACGTCCTCGCCCATGATCCGAACCGGCGAAACCCTGGGCCGCTGCTGCAGAGCACGCGAACTTAACCACTCGTCCACGGGCCCGGCCCCGACAACACACTTTCTAACTCAATTTATATTTAGTTGTCTGATATTAGTAATCCAACAGTGTTCTTTTCTATAGTTTTTCATCTTGAATTTATGGCACGTTGACTGCATTATTCTTAAATGCGCTTTTGTGGCCCAGCTTGAGAAACTCTCCCCCATTTATCATGCGGTTTCTGTAAGACAAGGTGTTCCAAGTGCCATCAGTTGGAACACAACCCGTCTATCCCTTGAGGGCTGTCTGTGAGGACAGTGATACTGCAGGCATGAGCTGCAGATGTAGATTATGCATCTTAGAATGGCTTCGAGAAGTTGCAAAAGACAACTAGAATTCAATGTTTTACCAAATTTACTCAGCACTGCACCCCAGTCCCCAGCTCAGTACCGGCCCCTGGGAGTTTGCAGGGAAACATTTGTCAAAAGAATTCTCTCATTCTCATGTGGACTAACACACACCTTATTTAGCATATGTTTGGGTATTTTTAACAAATCGAGGAATAAAATTATTTTCAGATCACCACATGGCCCACAATAAATGTGCTTTGCTGTTTTAAAAAATACGTATAACAAATCCTCTGTACTATAATTATTTAACTGGTTCTCCACTCTGTGACACTTGCTCATGCCAGAAAAAATCCTTCATTCACTCTATAAATATCTATGGAACCCCCATTATGGTAAGCAGTGACGCAGGCCTTGGGGACTTGAAGCAGGCAAAAGTCCCATCTCTCACAGAGCTCATATCCTGAAGAGGAGGAGAGAAACAATAAACAATATCTTTTTGTCTTTTTTGTGTGTGAGGAAGACTAGCCCTGAGCTAACATCTATATCGTTCTTCCTCTATTTTGTACGTGGGATGCCGCCACAACATGGCTTGATCAGTACTGTGTAGGTCTGCTCCAGGGATCCAAACTGGCAAACCTTGGGCCACTGAAGCAGAGTGTGCAAACTTATCCACTATGCCACTGGGCCATCCCTAAACAATATTTTGAAAGTAAAATATATGTACACTAAATAGTAAAAAGGGCTAAGGAGTAAAGAAAACAAAGCAGGGAAGGAAGATAGGAATTGTCAAGGATGGTAGAGTGGCTGTGGAAGCCCTCACTGAGAGGTGGCATTTGAGTGAAGACCTGAAGGCAGTGCAGGATCAGCCAAATGGATATCTGCAGTGGAGCATTCAAGGCAGGAACAGCAGGTGCAAAGGACCTCAGGAAGGAGCATCTCCAATGTAGTCAAGGAAGATGGAGGAGGCCAGTGAGGATGTCAGAGTGAGGGGAAGACGGTGGTAAATGAAGCCCTAGAAGCAATATTTAATATGTGCCCCATGTGGAGAGAGGGAAGAATGCAGTCTATTCTAACCATCTGATACTATTCTCCCATCAAGTAGAAATTACTCTTCAGCTTTCCTCATCTCCATGTAGATCCCTATCCAGAAAAAACTATCCCCTCCAAAATCCCAAAGGTGGTCATCTCTTTGGCATGGAGTTTGCATATTTCTCACTGATGGTGCACAGCATAGGCTGACACTAGCTGGGAGGGATGCGTAGAACAGACCAGATTTGTTTCATCAACTCTGCTCCATTTCCACGCCGCTTACCCCAGCCTAAGGCCCCAGTTCTCTCCTCTGGGTTATGGGAGGAACCTTGAGCTCTTCTCCTGCCTCTATTGTCGTGCCTCCAGTAGCTCACAGCCATCCTACACACCTGGCCCAGCCACCTCCCTGATACCAAGAATTCTGAGGGTCCCATGGGGTCCCTGGGGAAGGCAAGAGAAGGAGGTGGTGGTTGAGGCTCTAAACTCCCATCCCTACTTCTGCCAAAGCATCCCCCGCTTATTAGAATTAAGTATGATGTCTCTATGGAAGATTTCTTTGTGCTCCCCAAATTGGAAAACCGCTGACCGAAAACAACAGCTCACATCATTCAGCTGTGCCATTCTTTTGCTCCCAAACCTTCAACAAGGCTTTGCCAGTGAAATAAAGCCCAAGCTCCCATTAGACGTAGCGTAAAATCCTAAGTTCTTACAGTTGTCCGTATGGCACGGCACAGTCTGGCCCCCCGTGGCCTCTCTGGCTTCCTCCCCTCCTCTCTCCCCCTCACACGGCCCACTCCAGCCGCTCCTGGGCCCTGCTCCAGGACCCGCCAAGTACACCCCCCACTTCAGGCTTTGCGCTGACAGGTCCCTCTGTTGGGAACATAATTCTTCTGCGTATTTGCTTGGCTGACCCCTTCATTTCACTCAGGGATTCAGCCAGATTCCTGCTCAAGTGTCATCTCCTTTTAGCCACCCTGGCTACCCCATCTAAAATAGCATCCCCTTTACTCTCTATTTTCAACCCTGCTTTACAGCACCTGTTGTTATCTGACATCCTATTATGTGTTTGCTTACTGTTTCTCTCTACCCTGGGATCACAGCTCTATGAGACCAGGAGCTTCATGTAGTCACTGGTCTATCCTCAGGCACTTACCGTAGCACAGAGTAGGTGCTCACTAAACATTTATTGAATAATCGAATGGATGAAGCATGCAGGTGTGGCTTCAAGGCTCTCCACTTCCTGTCTGGGCATCACTACCCAGCCCTAACTCGTGCCTATCCCTACCCCATCTCCACACAGCCCAATGAATTTACTTACCCCTGGCCCCATCTCCAGTCAGTGTTGTTTCACTTTTCCCCAAGGGCCCGCTTATGCCTGGAATGCCCTTCTTTTCTTTTCTTTTCTTTTCTTTTTTTTTAACAGATTTTATTTTTCTGTTTTCTCCCCAAAGCTCTCTGGTACACAGTTGTGTATTTTTAGTTGTGCGTCCTTCTAGTTGTGGCATGTAGGAGGCCGCCTCAACGTGGCCTGATGAGCGGTGCCATGACCGTGCCGTATCCAAACCAGCAAAACCCTGGGCTGCCAAAGTGGAGGGCATGAACTTAACCACTTGGCCACAGGGCCAGCTCCTCGAATGCCGTTCTTTTCATCTCCGCCTGACATACTATGTATTTTTCAAGACTCAGCATGGAAAAACACCCTTTTCTAGGCCTTTCCCCAGCCTCTACCTGGAGTGTGTCTTCCTCCCAGGCCCCTAGAGCTCTTTATCTTCTAGTCTTTCCATAGAGCCCTCCTCACCGTCGGCCTGGCTCATTTGTGAGTGTGCTGGCGCTCCTGGGCACATAGAACATTCTGCATCTAGGACAGAGTGTGGAATATAGTCTGTGCTCAATAAAAAGCTGATTCCAGAGCCAGGAGAAAGAGAGTATTGAGTGGGGGCTAACACAGCCTTCTTGCCCTCCTTTCTTTGATTGTTTTTCTTGTGCTGAGCTACAGTCTGATCTATCTTTGGGTGTTGCTAACTTTCAGCAATGTAACTTTTGTCCTTCTCAGGCAAGTTCTGCTGAGTTCTTCCTAGCACCACCCTTCCTGGTGCTTCTACTCTCCGATACTCCCAACGGCACATTTCTTACGTCCCTGCCTTCAATGTTCACGTGCTGCCATGACCAACCACCGAGGTTCCTGGACTTGTATCCAAATTATTTTTATCAGATCCTAAGCTGGCACTTCCCAAAGAGTGTCCTGGCGACACCAGTCCTGGGAGAGGGTCTGGGGAGAAAAAGGCTTCTGCCTGGAGTGTGGTCAGCGTGTTAAATGTTCTGTGAAATTCCGCATTAAAAATACCTGTCTAATGTCATTAAACCAAAGAATCACATATCTCTTTGACTTCTGAAATATTTTTTTCCACAAAGCACCTATTAATGTCCTAAAAAATTATAATTCTGCAGTGCATAATTGTACGATGCTATCCTGGATGACATAGGTGTGCAAGAATATTTGTCAAATAAATTAAGGAATGAACCGCAGATGGCATTGCAACTCATACATATGCAAAAGTGAAATAACAATCAGTAGGATAATGACATAGCATAGTAACAGTCAACATATGTATACGCTCCTTGTGTACCTGGCACTGCTCTAGAATTCACTTAATCCTCCCAAAAACTCCTATGAAGAAAGTGCTATTACCATGAGTCCCATTTTACAGGTGGGAAAACAAGACACAGCAAGGTCAAGAGACTTACTAAATTCACACAGCTATGAAGTGGCAGATAAGGGCTGCAAGCTCAGAGGTCTGTCCCAGGGGCCCTGCTTTTAGCCACCCCATTCTAGTGATACATGCCGCATGGGCCTTTCTAAAACTTGAGTTTATATGAAATTTTCCTAAGAACAGGGAACCAGTACTTATTTTGCACCCACTGTGCATCAAGTGCTTCATTTACATCATCTCGTTTAAAGTTCTCAATAACCTTATGAAGCGAGAATTATGATCGATGGCTCAAATCTCCCACTTAGTGAGTGACTCCCCTCCCTGTTGCCTGTCTGTTGGTGATGGTGCTCGAAAATGGTGCCCGGACCCATTAGCACTCTCCCAGCCAACTGTTAGGGCTTCCATATGGCTATGCCTTAGTGACAATTCCTGCCAGAAGCCTGGGGAAGAGCTGAGAGAAAGGTCGTTCCTGGGAAGGAGTTGTAAGCCTAGAAAACAGCCCTGTATATTTGGGGAAAGAAGGCGGCAGCCTTTTGCCAAAGGCACACATACATCCAGGTAGCTTTTCTTTCCTTTTGCTAACAAGCCTGTGAAACCAGGAATAAAATACCAGAATGGTCTGTCAGCCAATACAGGCAAGAACTGTCGATAATCAAAGACTCAGTGGGAAAGAGGGGTGGGCTTGATGGATAGACATCTGCACTAAAAGGGGCCCACTTGCACTGAGTCCAGTCTTTCTTGAACCTGCAATAGCATCGCCTCCACCCCAAACCACACAAATAGGCGTCGTAATGAAGTGTGGAACGAGAATGAAGAGAGTGCCTTTTTTTTCTTTCTCAGAAGGATATTGGTGGCAGGATCCAGGCTGATCAAGTCTAGACTGAGAGAGTGTCTCTGGGTCTATGTCCTCAGCACCAAGGTCATTAGAGGACAGGGGAGGGCGAGTGGCCAGTCCACGACCAGAGCAGTTGTCAGGATGTGACTCGTCTGGGTGTTTGGATCCCTCGGATGAGCTCTGGAAGAGGGAGCAGAAACAGGGACACTTGGTCTGCCCATCACCATCCTGGGCTTCACTCTTGGCTGAGGCATCCCCTTCAAAATTAGCTGGATCTTTTTCAGCCAAGGAAGTGTCAAGTTTATTGAGATTCTTAGATAAATAACTATGCTGGGAAGATGGAGGAGACACTTGCAAGCAAGATGATTGTGGGATCCAGGAAAATTCTACCACATGTCACTGTCCTCAGCTCTGGAGCCCCATGTCTCCCGGGTGAGCCCCTCAGGGAAAGCCATGGGGGATTAAGTGTCATTTAGGGAGAGATCGGGGCTGCAGACGCCTCAGTTAAATTTGGCAAGCCCCCAAACATAGAACTCCCCAAAGTAAAGGAAACTGCAATGCTGGAGCTACACAGAGGAAGCCCAGATGGTTCTGGGGCCACCACGAATGGTTGTGCCTTGCAAAAGCTTAGGGGGCGATCTTTAAATCCTATTCTCCATAGATCTGTATATTGATTCAGATCATTTTATGGCAGGTGGCAGTCAAGGGTCTTGAGGATTCTTTAGGGTTTTCTAGATATAAAATCATGTCGTCTGCAAAGAGTGACAGTTCCACTTCTTCTTTTCCAATGTGGATCCCTTTTATTTCTTTTTCTTGCCTGATTGGTCTGGCTAGGACTTCCAATACTATGTTAAATAAGAGTGGTGACAGTGGGCATCCTTGTCTGATTCCTGTTCTTAAAGGGATAGCTTTCAGTTATTCTCCGTTGAGAATATTTGCTGTGGATTTGTCATATATGCCCTTTATTATGTTGAGGTATTTTCCTTCTATACCCATTTTATTTAGAGTTTTTATCATAAATGGATGCTATATCTTTCAAAGGCTTTCTCTGCATCTATTGAGATGATCATGTGATTTTTATTCTTCATTTTGTTAATGTGGTGTATCATGTTGATAGATTTGCAGATGTTGAGCCATCCCTGCATCCCTGGAATGAAACCCACTTGATCATGATGCATGACCTTTTTAATGTATTGTTGTATTCGATTTGCTAGTATTTTGTTGAGGACTTTTGCATCAATGTTCATCAGTGATATTGGCCTGTAATTTTCGTTTTTTGTGTTGTCCTTGTCTGGTTTCGGTATCAGGATAATGTTGGCTTTGTAGAATGAGTTAGGAAGCCTCCCCTCCTCTTCAATCTTTTGGAAGAGTTTGAGAAGGATAGGCATTAAATCTTCTTTGAATTTTTGGTAGAATTCACTAGGGAAGCCATCTGGTCCTGGACTTTTTAGAACAATAAAGGAATATAGTCAAGTTGCAGGATACAAAATCAACATACAAAAATCAGTTGTGTTTCTATACACTAACAACGAAGTAGCAGAAAGAGAAATTAAGAATACAATCCCATTTAGAATTGCAACAAAAAGAAAAAAATACCTAGGAATAAACCTAACCAAAGAGGTGAAAGATCTGAACCGAAAACTATAAAACATTGTTGAAAGAAATCGAAGAAGACACAAAGAAATAGAAAGATATTCAGTGCTCTTGGATTGGAAGAATTAACATCGTTAAAATGTCCATACTTCCCAAAGCAATCTATAGATTCACTGCAATCTCTATGAAAGTTCCAACAACATTTTTCACAGAAATAGAACAAAGAATCCTAAAATTTGTATGGAACAACAAAAGACCCCGAATAGCCAAAGGATTCCCGAGAAAAAAGAACAAAGCTGGAGGTATCACACTCCCTGATTTCAAAATATACTACAAAGCCATAGTAACCAAAACAGCAGGGTACTGGCACAAAAACAGACACATAGATCAATGGAACAGAATCGAGAACCCAGAAGTAAACTCACACATTTATGGACAGCTAATATTCAACAAGGGAGCCAAAAGCATACAATGGAGAAAGGAAAGTCTCTTCAATAAATGGTGTTAGGAAAATTGGACAGCCACATGAAAAAGAATGAAAGTAAACCATTCCCTTACACCATGCACAAAAATCAACTCAAAATGGATTAAAGACTTGAATGTAAGACCCGAAAACATGAAAATTCTAGAGGAAAACATAGGCAGTACGCTCTTTGACATCGGTCTTAGCAGCATATTTTCAAGTCCCATGTCTGACCGGGCAAGGGAAACAAAAGAAAAAATGAACAAATGGGACTACCTCAAACTAAAAAGCTTCTGCACAGCAAAGGAAACCATCAACAAAAAGAAAAGACAACCTAACAATTGGGAGAAGATACTTGCAAACCACATATCAGATAAGGGGTTAATATCCAAAATATAGGAAGAACTCATACAGCTCAACAACAACAAAAACAACAATCCAATTAAAAAATAGGCAAAGGATCTGAACAGAGATTTCTCCAAATAAGATATACGGATGGCCAACAGGCATATGAAAAGATGCTCAACATCATTAGCTATCACGGAAATGCAAATCAAAACTACAATGAGGTATCACCTCACTCCGGTCAGAATGGCTATAACTAACAAGACAGGGAACAACAAATGTTGGAGAGGATGTGGAGAGAAGGGAACCCTTGTTCACTGCTGGTGGCAGTGCAAACTGGTGCAGCCCCTATAGAAAGCAGTATGGAGTATCCTCAGAAAATTAGGAATAGATCTACCATATGATCGAGCTATCCCACTGCTGAATATTTATCCAAAGAACTTGAAGACGCAAAGGCATAAAGATACCTGCACCCCATGTTCATTGCAGCATTATACACAGTAGCCAAGACTTGGAAGCAACCTGGGTGCCCATCAAGGGACGAATGGATAAAGCAGATGTGGTATTTATACACAATGGAATACTATTCAGCCATAAGAAATGATGAAATCCAGCCACTTGTGACAACATGGATGGACCTTGAGGGTATTATGTTGAGTGAAATAAGTCAGAGGGACAAAGTCAAATACCGTATGATCTCACTCATAAGTAGAAGATAAAAACGACAAGCAAACACATAGCAACAGAGATTGGATTGGGGGTTACCATGGGGGAAGGGGGTAGGGGGGAGGGAAAAAGGGGTGATTAGCTCACATGTGAGGGGATGGACTATAATTAGTTTTGGGGTGGTGAACATGATGTAATCTACACAGAATTCAAAATATATTATGATGTACATCCTAAAGCTATATAATGTCATAATCCAATGTTACTGCAATTAAAAACATTAAAAAACTTTAAAAAAAAAGGGTCTTGAGGAAGCTGACATTTTTTCTCATTTTTAAGTGATGCTCCGTGGGCTCACCCAGTACTGCCCGAACCCTGAGCCGCTGACAGGGGCAGAGATGTCTAAACTGAGCCTTGCCTTCTCGTCTTGCTACCTCCCCCTGGGGTGAGGAGGGAAGGTGCGGTCACGTTCTGGCTTGCTCAGAGAGACAGCCCTGGAGCTGGCAGGCCTATCCCTGGTTAGGGCAGCACCCAGCTTATAAAAAAGCTAACAAACCTCTGACTCCTTCTCTTTGAATCTTCTGGTTGGTCTTGATTTCACACTGCCTTCTCTTATATCTTTTCAAAGGAGACTTACAAACATCAGCAGAGCGTATTCCTTTAAAGATTAACTTAAAAGCGTCTTCCTGTTCATCCCACCAGCCTCGCTTCTGGGCCAGAGTGTTTAAGGTGCAATGACAGAGCCCAAAGGCAGCCCTTCCCTGAATCTTCCGGGCTGAGGAAAATCCCCAGGGCTCCTGGAAAGGAAGGGAGGTCAAGGTGAGGTCATCCTATCAGGCCAGGAAGGGGAATTTTGGGAATTGGTACCTGCTGGGGAAGAAAGCCTTTTCACTCTAGGTTGCCTGTAAACTACCCTGAACATTTCTCCCTCCCTCAAGCTTTGAGTCTTTTTTTTCTCTTTTTTCTTATTATGGGTACCGTGAAGCCTGCGTGCCCTGGATGCCTGGGCAAATGTCTTTTATTCCATTTGGTTCTGTGCCAGTCCAGGCTGCCCCTGCCCCAGGCCGGGCAGCTGCAGGTGACTCACCGTCTGAATCTAGTTCCTGCAGATTCTAGGCTGGGTTTGTTTCTTTAGTGAAACCTCCAGCACTGCCCCGGACTTGCCTTAAATCAAACCACTCTCTGAGACCAGGGACCGCCTCTTCCTACCGTTATTCCTAGCACTTAGCACAGTGCCTGGGGCATGGTAGGCACTCAAAGAATGTTTGTTGAGTGAACTGAATAAATGAATGAATGAATGAATAGTGTATTTCACATGAATTTATGTATATCATGTGTATCAGTCAGGGTTCTCCAGAGAAATAGAACCAAGAGGAGATTATATAATATATATAAAGATATACGTAAAGATATTTATTTTAAGGCATAGGGTCACATAATGTGGGGACTGGCAAATTCAAAATCTATGGGCCAGCAGCCTGGAAACTCAGGCAGGAATTAATGCTGCAATCTTGAGTCAGAATTTCTTCCCTTCCGGGAAACCTCAGCTTTTACTCTTAAGGCCTTCAACTGATTGGATGAGGCCCACCCACAGTATTGAGAGTAATCTTTATTTAAAGTCAACTGATTGTAGATGATAATCACATCTATGAAATACCTTCACAGAAACACCTAGATTAGTGTTTGATTAAATAGCTGGGTACTGTAGCCTAGCCAAGTTGACACATAAACTAACCATCATATCCTATGTCAAATTATGTTCATAGAAACAACCACCACCACTACCACCATCGAAAATCTGCCACCAAGGGCCAGCCCAGTGGTGCAGAGGTTAATTTGCATGTTCCACTTTGGCAGCCCTGAGTTCGCTGGTTCGGATCCTGGGTGAGGACCTACACACTGCTTGTCAAGCCATGCTGTGGCAGGTGTACCACATATAAGGTAGAGGAAGATGGGCATGGATGTTAACTCAGGGCCAGTCTTCCTCAGCAAAAAGAGGAGGATTGGCAGCAGATTAGCTCAGGGCTAATCTTCCTTAAATAAATAAAACCTGCCACCAAACAAATACTACATAATAAAACCCCATAAAACAGAATTAAACACCTGTACCCCAGTTCCAGCGAGGTGCTGGCGGCACCAAGATGCTTAAAACACACTCCCTGCCCTCAAAGAGGTAACTCTCTAGTCAGGGAGACAGGCTGGTAGACAGAGGATCACCAATGGGGATAATAAATGCTATAATCAAGATGTGGACAAAACTTGCTTCCTGCTATGTAGAGTTGGTCAGAATGACCTTGGTAACCCGAGAGAGGTCTGATGTCTGCCAGGCTAACATTACAACCCGTAGCTGCTCCGCAGAGAGAGTTTCAAACACCTTAAATAAATCGCCTGGGAAATGGCCACAGGATCTTCATGCCAGCAAATGTCAAAATGCCCAAGGCCATCTGGGTATTTGGGAAAGGCCCTGCCAGGCAGCCACTCTTGCCCAGCTGCCCGCAGCTTTTCCTGGATGCCAAGCAGACGCCCCCACCCATGCTCAGCTCTAGAACTGAAGTCATCTGGATAAATCCCCCAGACGCCGATGCCTGGGAGGGCAGATGAAAGATGCAGCTCTGTCTGCTGCCTCACCTACGGTAAACGGTGAACGAGGCCCTGGGCTAACTTCGGGGACATTTCTATTTCCGGAAGAGTCCTGTTTCCCTTCCCCCGTAGGTGTGAGCAGACCGCAGGCATCTGTTTGCTTCAACAGTGCTAAGGGCTTTTGTCATGTGCAGGTTCTTCTACTTTCTTTCCAACAATATCTGTCAAATTAAAGATTGAGCTCAACATATTTCGTTGCGAATGCATTGCTAACATCACCAGGGTTGTCAGATTTACCTCTTGTCTCCTGCCCGCAAACACTAAGATCATACAAATAAGTACCAACGTCACTGCATTCTTACGCCTCCATGGGGTCAAATCCAACAGCAAGATTCCGAAGCCGGGGTTGCCCTGTGTCAAATCTGCCGTTGAGTCTTGTGGAAGCAGAGAGCAAAGGACAGCGGTGGGTCTCACGGGTACAGAAAAACAGCACGGATGCTAAGAAGTCATGTTAAGATGTCAGGATCTGGCTGGTCAGAAAAATATTCAAAGACTGCAACCTGAAGCGTAGGAAGAGTCTGGAAGGAAAGGCCTCAGACCGCATCGTGGTTGTCTCCAGAGGGCGGAGTCAGAAGCGGACAGAGAGGAGCCCTCATTTTTCACTGTGTACACTTCCATATTGCTTGAATTTGATAAAAAGATATAGATTCCTTTTGCAAGTAAAACATTACAAACAATTCAAGGTTTTTTTTTTTTTTTAAAGAGAATTGATTACCCTGTAACAACAACAGCAGCATCAGCAGCAGCAGCAACCCCAGGGTACCAACTGACCCCGAGGGGCCACACCCTGACCCCTCCAAACGTGAACTTTGCCAGGGCAGATTGCAGGTGACCTTGATCTTAGTTTTCTGGTGTGGATTTGAAAAGCACTGCTCACCCAGGGTAATCCATTCGGAACAGTGTCGGCCTCCAGGGTCCTGTGGGAGAAAGTCTCAGGACCGGCCTCAGCCTGCGGGGTGGGGCGTGGCAGTGGTCATCCCGGTGTTTCCGTGCCAACCCAGACCGAGCTTAGGACTAACACACGGTCTAATTATCGTGCAGGGCTGCAGCTGGAAGTGGCTGGAGTGAGCCGGCATCTGCTTTTGCAGAGCACAATTTCTGCAAATTAACCACCAGAACTCTTGATTCTCTCTAATTAATGAAGAGGAAGCCTGAAATCTTCAAAGTCCACGAATGTCATGCTGCCATTGTGTCAGGATTGATCTCCTTTGTTCTAAACCGAAGAGCATGCCTCTCCTGCCTCTCCTAATTCTTTATAAATTGAATTTTTCTATTACTAGTTGTGACAGCGAAGTAACATGACTTCAGAAATTCGCCTGCAGTTCATGCCAGTCTAAGAAGCCAGAATGATAATAATTTTTTTAAAAGAACCACCATGGAACAAGCTTTCTGTCTCTGGCCCAGAATCAATCATAGCGAAGAGACACCTGCTGAAAGGAGGTCGTTCATTAGCTCTACTGGATCGTTCCTAGGTGGAGGCTGAGTTACTGGGACGCCTGCAAACCGAGGAAAGGGGAGACTCTTCCCTTTCTCTGTCCATCTCCATGTGATGCTGGGATGGAAGATGAGGGGCCTGTACTTCCCAGGGGGCAGGGAGTGGTGATGGAGGCCACAGAAGAGTTCATTTCAGTGGGGATGCTGATGTGTTAGCCTGGAGGCCTGCCAACTCTGAACATCTTTGAGGAGAAGTGGAAGCAGGCAAATGGTCTATACCTGTGGTCTTATCCGAGCATGAAATGAAACCACCCACACAGAAGCCTGAGTGGGATCCTAGTGAAAGCTAAGTCAGATGATGTCATTCCTCTGTGACAAAGGTTTCAATGGACCCATCTCTCTAAAGGAAAGCAAAGTTTATACATCAGCATACAGGGTCCTACCTATCTGGGCAACATCTCCTCTATGAACTCATTTCCTCCCCTTTCCTCCTTAACTACTCCATTCCAGGCACACTAGCCTCCTTGATCTTCTACGAACACTTCAGGCATGCTCCTACCTCAGCACCTTTGCGTTGGCTAGTCTATCTGTCTATTGAACTGCTTTCCTCGTATCCGCTTGGCTTCCTTCTTTTCCTCTAGGACTTTGCTAAAATGTCACTTTAATGAGGCCGACATTGACTACCTCATGTAAAATGGGACCTCCCACCCCCAGCACTCCCCATTCCTCTTATCCTACTATATCCTTCTCTCACCTCCTCACATACCGCATAATTTCCTTATTTATTATTTTTGTTGCTAAAGAGTTGCCTCCTCCACCACCCACTAGAATATAAGCTGCACAAGAGCAGGGGTTCTTGTCTGTTCTGTTCACTGATGTATTCCCAGCACCTAGAACTGTGCCAGTTCAATAAATATTTGCAGAATGAAAGCACCAGTCATCACACTTTGGAGTGTTTGCTGGTATGTGTGAAGACTGCATGTGCCCATCCAAAACGATTGTTCAAGCATCTTCTGAAGGCTGGGGTATGAGCTGTTCCTTTTTCTTTGTCAAGTGTCTGGATGGAGTACTCTTGTTTCCTTTGGCTGCCGAATGTTAATAATGAAAGCCAACGGTGCGATCTGAGGTAAATATTACTTGAGCTGTTTCTTTATTTCCCAATGGCTTCTGATAGAAGAAGCTGGTGTGGGACTGGCCAAAAATGATGCTTTAATGGGAGGAGGATTGATCTTTGTCCCCAGGTGTCTGTGCCTCTTCTTTAAGTCCACAGTGTGTGGATGGTCTTTGAAGATATCGTGCAGCAGAAATCACGGTGGTGGGGAGAGGTGTGCTTGGCGTAATTCAACAGTGACCCTATGAGGGGGAAGCATTCACAGGCACCCAAGGAGAGGCAAGTCTGCTGAGGGCCAGGGCCAGGGCCAGGGCCAGAGCAGAGAGCTGTAGGCAGAGAGTTGCAGTGGTGTCCACGTCTATGGATTGTGACATTTCTGTGGATCGTTCCCCCTGGTCCCCTTCTCACTCCTGCTTCCAACAATAGGACCGCAGTAGATTCCTGCACTAGAGTCTTTCTATTAAAGAATGCCTACTGAGTCTTGCTTGTGTCTGTGCCTTGCTAAGTGTTAGGTAAATCTAGCAGGGGTTGCAGTGTAGACCGATGAGGGCCCTGGGAAGTAGATAGATCCAACCTTCCTTGCTCCACTTAATTTGTTTCTCATATCAATCCACCTTAGCTCAGAGGGGCTGAGCTCAGAGGAAAACTAGTGTGCATTCAGTCAACAAGCAGCTGGTGCTGGCTAAGTGCTGAGTCAGGAAACAGGTTCTAGCCCTGATTCTGCAGCTGCTGGTTGAGTGGCTTTGGCCATTCATCTCCCTGCACCATGGGTTCTAACTCAACCTTCTTAATATTTTATGAAATTCTTTCTCATTTATTCCTCTGAATAGCTCTGTCTCTTAATTTTAGAGATAAAGAAGAAAAGGTCCAGAGAAGTCAATGTACCTGCCTAAGGTCACACTGTTATTAAGAGTTATGGCCAAAGAAATTAAAAATAGAACTACCATATGATCCAGGAACCCCACTTCTGGGTGTATATCCAAAAGAAATGAAAACGGCATCTTGAAGAGATACATGTATTCCCATGTTCATTGCAGCATTATTCAGAATAGCCAAGATGTGAAAACAACCTAAGTGTCCATTAAAGGATAAAGAGATAAAGAAGATGTGGTGTATATATATCCAACAGAATATTATTCAGCCATGAGAAAGAAGGAAATCCTGCCATTTGTGACAACATGGATGGACCTTGAGGGCATTATGCTAAATGAAATAAGCCAGACAGAGAAAGACAAATACTGTGTGGTATCACCTATATGTGGAATCTAAAAAAAAAAAGGCAAACTTGTAGGGTAGAAAGGTGGTTGCCAGGGACTGGGGTGGGGGAATGGAGGAATAGGGAAAGCGTTGGTTAAAAAAAAAAAAAGAGGTAGGACCAGAACCTGAACTCTCCTTGCAAATCCAGTTTCTGTCCACTACGCTCTTCAGGTCAGTACGACACCTATCCCATTTTCCTCTTGGAGCTACAAATGAAACTGTTCTCATGAGTAAAAAGGGATTTTACCAATCCAAAGTGGATTATTATTAAAGTGGCCTCCTACATTTAGAGGATGCTCAGAGGTCAGAGCTGAGAAGCTGAACTAAGTCTCATGAGGGTAAAGGCATGAATTATTGTGGGGTTTGGGTATTCTAAATTCCAGTTCCAAGGCTGACATTTAGATCACCCCTTCAAAGCCAAGTTTGGCATGGCGCTCTGGTTCTAAATGGCAAAATTGACCTTCCTCTTAGACTCATATTCTAAATTATTCTGAAGATTCTTCCTCCTACGCTGCTCCCGACAACCAACCTGAAGACACTCTTGCTGATTTACAACTGCAATCTTGCTAAAAGGAATGGAAAAAAGCCAGAACGAGTTTCTGTTAGACAGAATTACTGGCGTGAAATACTAACATCGCTACAACTTGGCGTATAACTGACTGACTGACTGCATGGCTGCCCTCCCTTTCTTATTGCACTGAAATAGGTCGTTTGTTAGAAAACTGAGGGAGCCTTGTTCCTCAGCCCCCACCCCCAAAGGCTGAGGGAAGAAGGCTGCTGAGCATGCGACTTGGTGTGTGCCTGCATGTGGCTCCCCAAAGCCACCGTTGGGCCAGCATGCTTTCCTTGTTAAGTTTCCATGCCAGTGGTTTGTCTTTGAGGAGTGTCTGTGACTGATGTGTGCAGAGCCCTTCTGTTTCCTGCCTTCATTGAAGGAAGAAAGACTGGGCAAGAGGCAAGCAGTAAGCTCCAGCTGTCCCTGCTTAAAATACACTGATTAGACGCAAATCGACCATTGGGGCTTGATGAAATATTGTCTAAATGAGGAAGGGGGTCCCTTTCCCTTGTGTTTATTCTCTCCCAGAAACTTATCCCATGCTTTCAATTAGTCAATCAAATGTTTGTTGACAACTCCCTGCATCCCATTTTGCAGAAAGTGAATGGTGCAGGGAGAAGTAAAACCCTACAAGTTATTAAAGAGCTAGCTTGGAAAATAAGATGAGTATTTGTTCATCAAGAGCAGAAAATTCAAATGCCTACACCGGCCAGGTGGGCAATGTGAATGAGTGAAGCTGTTTCATAATAGCGTCTTAACGTATATATATATATATATATATTTTTTTTTTTTTACACAGATACATTTTCCTTGTATATATTTAATATACAGAGGTAAGTTTCCTTCACCAAATCAGAGCCCTGTTGGTCTATCTTTAGTTTTCACATTTTTGGTAGAGACACGGGTATCATCTTCAATTCTTCTATAAGAAAACAATAGGGTAAGTGCTGACTCAGCAGCAACCAACAGCAGGGTTCAGCATTAAGAGGCATGCTGCAAGGAAGTCGTGGGGATTGTGTCCAGTTAGAGAGCTTGTGGGTCATTACAAAGCAGCAGCTGCTTACCAAGTGCCAGGCTGCCTTATTGCTGAGTGAAAATGGGGACTCAGAACATATCTTCAAACTCTTCTAAAACCCTATTCTTCTCCAAACACGTCATGGAGTATGTTGTCATTTCTGTCCCTTAGGTCCCTTTCTTTAGGTTTGTCTTGTCCTTCCATTTCTCACAAATGGACAGCAAGACAGAGGTTTTGCCCTCTTTGTCCACTCCCAGGGATAGGCTGAGCTCCTTGCACATGGCTGCTTGGCAATGCTTACTTCATGTCAGAGAGGACACCCTCCTTGTGGTCTGGTCAAAATTATGCAGACTAATTCACCAGTGCATGAGTTTTGATTATCAAGGAAAGCAGAGTGACATCAGGCTTCATTCAGTTAACTTTGAAAAGGTGTCTGTGTTAGATTTCAAAGTGGCCACAAATACCTTCCTTCCTTGCTGGCCTCTTTGCCGCTCCTCTCATGAAGAAATTTCTCTCTCCACTCCTTGATTCTGGGTTTGACGATGTCACTTGTTTTGATCATTGAGATATTAGCAAACATGACACAAGTAGAGACTTGAAAACTCCTGGCACATTGAGGCTTACCAATTCCTGCTGCACTGGATCCATGAGACCCCTATGAAAAGAAGCTCAAAGCCCCAGCAGACAACCTGTTAAGCACCAGATAGGTGAGTGAGGCTCATCCTAGACCAACCCTCTGGCCTGGATGAGACTCGTAGCAGAACCGAGCAGCTGAGCCCGGCCCAAGTTTCCAACCCACAGAAATGTGAACTAACAAATGATCATTGTTCGAAAGACAGAAAACATGCCATACTGGCCAATCCAACTGAAGACCAGATTCTGCCCACTGCTATCGATTTACTCCATACTGAGGCAATGATAACTATGCAGCTACATGGGGAAAGTGCTTGGGATCACAGAAACTCTGTCAAGGATACTATACCAGTTCCCTCCTCCTACATCCCGAGTCAGCCCTCTGACTGTTTGAATGCCTCTGATAACATGGTCTCTGAAGGCAGCCGCTTTCATCTTACATCAGCTTTGACTCTTAGAAACGTCTCCTTTACGTTGATCCAAAGTGTTTCCCCTGTGACTTCAACTCATTGGTTCTGGATGCAGCACAAGGCAAGCAGAACAAGTCTATCCCTGTACGTGAAAGTCCTTCATATTCTTGAAGATAATGACCACAGCATCCCTAAGTCTTCTCTGGCCTAAACTTCTCTTGTTCCTTCAACAGCCTTTTATAAGACATGATTTAAAATTTCTTGACCATCCTATTTGCTGTCCTCGACATGAACCCTAGTGTGTCCCTCCAAGTGGTGTCCCAAACTGAATACAGCTCCCTACTGTGGTCTGACCCCAACACAGCAAAACAGACATGGCTCATTCTTTATCCCAGATGGTGCCCGGTTCTTCGTGTAGCCTAGGATCACATTGACTTTTGGAGCAGGCCCATATTGAACTCTGTTGACCAAAACTCCTAAGAATTTTCAATCAGTCTGTTGCAAAATTATAGTTTTCACACCTTGCAATTATATTTAAGCCACAGCTCCAATTTTCAATATTCTTTAGCAGCTTCAGTGGTTTTAAAATATGTCCACAAAGTTTTGAAATTCCTCTCTTCAAAGGATGAAGCCTAATTCCCCTCTCTTGAGTGCAATCTGGACCTAGTGACTTGTTTCCAACCAGTAGAATAAAGCGGAAGTGATGTGTGCAAATTCAGATACTAGGTCATAAAAGGTGCTGTGACTTTCTTCTCTCTCTTGGATTGCTCTTTCTGGGGGAAGATTGCTGCCACATCTTGAGGATACTCATTCAGCCTATGGACAGGCTCACATGGTGAGAAACTGAGGCCCCCTGCCCACAGCCATGTGAGTGAACCACATCAGAAGTGGATCCTGCAGCCCCAGTCAAGCCTTCAGATGACTGCTCCCCTGACCCATATCTTGACTCCAACCACATGGGAGACTCTGAGCCAGAAACACCCAGCGAAGCTGCTTCTGGATTTCTGAACTAAAGAAACTGTGAGATAATAAATGTTTGTTGTTTTAAGTCACTGACTTTTGGTGTGATTTGCTATGTAGCCAGAGATAACTAATACATCTTGATTCTGTGATTGGATATTTTTCTTATTATCCAGATTCATGTTGTTCACACAAGGAGTAAGCATGTCCTTTCTATGTATGTCAAAACTTTCAATTGATAAAAACTATAGGGTTGACAAAGTCCTTGGAGATACTGCTGGAAGCCTCCTTAAAATCAGCATTGTTTCTCTACACAGCATCCTTAGATATGGCCCCTTAGCAAGTTCAAAATCCCCCCTGCTATGAGAGAGAGACAACACCAGACATTGGCAGGAAGACTTGAATTGAGCCTTGAAGAATTATAAGAATTCAGACACGCCCAGAGGGATGGCAGGTGGGAGCACATTTGATGCATACAGATTCCTATATATAGGTCAGTTTCCAGGGACAACAGAGAGATGGCTAGACTGCAAGCTTTTGGGAGAAAGGACTGTGTTTGTCTTGTTCGTTGCCTCCATCCCAGGTCTGGCACCTAAATGCTCAGTAACGCTCTATTTTTGATGAGATAGTGAAAAAATGGAGAGTTTATATAGATGAAGAGTGAGAGAAGTTTAGATATGGAGGCTAGCCAGAGTGGAGAAGAATTTCATAGCCAAAATATTTTTCTGGGAGTTCAATTTTTCACAGCTGGTGAGGGATCAACATCTGCCTGAGCTTTGAGCAGAACTTAAGAAGGGTTGATACTTGGTGTGATAGGAGGTGCAGAGAAGACTGGGTCATGAACTGTGGTTCCGAATGTCACCCACGGTGGGTAGAGATTAGTTAAACCTTGGCAACCTCTTGAAGAAATATTTGTCTTGGGGAAAACTCCATGGAGGGAAATGACTAACCTAGAAAGACAAAGGTAGGAACCGTGCTGATAATCGATCGTTTTTATTTTTTGAGGAAGATTAGCCCTGAGCTAACATCTGCCGCCAATACTCCTCTTTTTGCTGAGGAAGACTGGCCCTGAGCTAACATCCGTGACCATCTTCCTCTATTTTATGTGGGATGCCTGCCACAACATGGCTTGACAAGCGGTGCATAGGTCTGCACCCAGGATCAGAACTGGCAAACCCCAGGCCGCTGAAGTGGAACATGCAACCTTAACTTCTGCACCACCAAGCTGGCCCCGTGGTAATCCATCCTGAAGTCAATCTTACTAGATTAAGCCTAGATCCAAGCTGGGAATTTGCATATAAGAGCAGAGAGTATAGGGATGTAAGCAAGAGAAGAGACGTCCTAGAGGCATACAATATGTACCAGCTGTGCATGGTGTCTGTCTCAATTTAAACAGTCCCTTTGGTTCTGAAGTCTTCCAGAACTGGACGGTGCATATCTGGCAGCAAGTGCCAGCCTCAGCACATCCTTACTCCTGCCTCTTTTTTCTGCCTTAATTCCATGGTCCCCAAGACTTTTCTAGTTCATCTCTTGGCAGAAGCATCAGTTATCTTGAAGTGCAGATATGGTTGCTTAGACTGCAACCCCACTTGGAGCCTGGTAAGTCAAGCTCTGTTAGTGAAGTGCATAGGTTAAGACAGGACTTGGATTAAAATATACTTTCTTAGATGCAACTGGCTGATTTGTTTATGAGATTTATAATTTTATTAATTAATAGAACAAACTTTATTTACTGCTTTAATTTAAGCGTGTCTGTAGATATTGAGAAGACAAAAATCAATAATATAAATGACACAAGAACTCAGAGTGAACAGTGTCCTACAGAGAATCATAGAGGGAGGGACTAACTGAATATGGGTGTGTGTAAGCTGTGTAGGGAGCTTTGGAAGAGTGTCAGAGAGAGCTCCATTTAAAGGTGATGCTCAGACTGAATCTTGATGGAATAAACATAGAAGATCACTAGGGAGATAAGTTCACTAGAGACGTGGAAGACCAAGATGGGTTTGGGGAAGAATGAATACTTAGTTTGTCCAAAGGGTAGGGTGTACTTATGTGATGAAGGGAGGGATGAAAAGATGGCATGAAGGAAATGATGACAGATGAGCCTGGAAAAGTAGGCAGGAGTCTCTGGATCTTGAAGAATCTTGAATACTTATCTAGGAAGTTTGAAATTTATCTTGTAGGTGATAGGGAATCATGGAAGGATTTTAAATAGAAGAGTGATACATTCTGATTTATAACTTTGAAAGATAGCTGATGGTAGAATGTTGATGAATTGAAGGCTGGGAGATTGGTTGGAAAGGTATTACAGCAGTCTAGGCGAAAGAGGATGAAATGCAATGTCAGTGGACATGGAAGGGGAAAGGATCAACAACAGATCCTTAGGAATCAGAACAGACAAGGCCTGGCCGTGATTAGAGGTTGGTGGATGACTGTAGTGAATAGGGAGGCTAAATAGGCCTGAGATTTCCTGCCCAGGCACTTGGTTGACATAATTTGATGTGATAGAGCTGTATGTGTGGGTGAGCTTTGTGGTGTCTAACAAAAGGTCAGTTTTAATATTAAAATTTGACCTATCTCAAAAACGATGGGTGGTTGTGAAGGAGAGAAGAGGTCAGTGTATAGATCAGATTAGGGTTAAGTATAAAACTGAATGCCAGCAGCATGAAGGACTGTCAAAGGTCTTCTTGTGGGAACTCCAACTAAAAATAGCTCTCTGGGCTGAGCTGGCTGGACCGGCAAGCCCACGTGCTTTGGTGAGGTGTGGGTGCCATCCTTGTAAGCAGGCTGGGTGGATCCCCAGATGACCTTGGCCTATAGTTAGCTCTCATAATCAGCTGTGGCTGGTTTCCAAAGGAGCAGCAATGGCAGATGACAGCTTGGGGAGTATGTTTTCTTCTCTGTAAAGAAAAAGTGCCCATAAGCAATACACTTCCCAAGTAGCTACTCTTCCTGGTTTGACTAAGAACTTCTGTGGTGAAAATATGCCCATGGTTTCCTAAGGCCATTTTTTAAAAATGAATCACTTTTCTCTTCAGTCAAATATCTTGAACCTCTTGGGTAACTTAGAAGAATCAGCGTAAGTTCTACCCTTGGAAAATACGTCAAAGAAATGCCTGCTTGCATGCTCTAGTGCATTCCAGACTCTTTTACCCTTCTGCATATCACAATAGATTAGACATAGGGATTCAAAGGCAGAGAAGGAATCTAACCCTAACAGATTAGAGGTCAATGCCACCTTTAGGGATCTGAAGTTGGAATACAAGAATTTAAGTTTGAGACTCTCAAATAAAAAATTTTGCAATCACTTAGAGTTCATGTCAAAACATCTGGTGGTAAGTTTGCTTTAGTGTATGATAAGAGGGAAGATATTGAGAGATTGCAATCATGTTTTTGTTTGTTTGTAAATTGAGCTTTGGTTCCTGTACTTCATCCAGGAAACACTAGAGGGAGTAAGTCAGATAGAGGAAAAGGGCTACCATGAGAATAAACAGGGATGAAGAGAAAGCACTGAGGAGGAAGGCTTTTGTGCATTTCACTAAGGCACAGAATTTTACTTAGGTAGACTCTCTTTGTACTATGACCAAGTGACTTTATGTTTGAAACCCAGTACTAAAATCATTTCAAACTATGATCTGCTGAGCCTGTTCAGAATCAGGAACTGTAAAGGAAAACCATTACTCTCTGACCAGAATTTATATTCTGTCCATTTCAGGCATTTTGAGAACCAATACGACATAGCTCTATCTGTGCCTTTAATTTTAGAGGACACATTCTTTAGATGAATAACCTTTCACAGATATTGAATTATTTATTTATTTATTTAATAGCACTGGGAAGTCATGCTTCCAGTGCTCAAAGTGAATGGTAATGATACCAGGCATTTCCAGACACTTGTAGGAATAAAATGTGCTCTTTGTAGATATCCTAGATTGGAAGCCCTCCTCTCTTCATTTTCTCCACAATTCTTATGAATTAGGTCCACATTAAAACACCGTTTACAATCCAGAACCACTGACGTTAACTGGCCCATTGTCATGTACATGTCAATGAGAACTGATATTTATTCTTTTTGTTAATATTTCCAGTTCCTTAGTTCCTTTGTGCCTCTTGAAAATGTCAAAAGAGCTAGTGAAGGCTAGAGCCAAATCACCTATTTTTTTTTTAATTCTAACAATTAATCACCATAAGCAGAAACAAATATCTTAAAAAGCTTCTTAAGAAACTGTTCAACTGAATATTAAAATATTTTACTGAACGATGAACTAATAATTCTATGAAATATTTACCTTAAACCATAGCAGATTTTTGATGTACAGCTGTTAAAAAAGTGTATGAATTCAAATGTAAGAAAAATCACAATAAAGCATGCTAAGTTAATAAGGATCTGCCCTTTCACAAACCATGGGGTCAGCCTCACCTGGACGTTAATATCAAGAGGATAGAAATAACATTATGAACTTCCTAAGGCAGCCTCTGCCGGAAATGATAATTACACTGGCAAGGAAAACTTAGCTCCAAAATTTGGGTTTGGGTTTGTTAGCCATGCATTCTACTACTTACCTCTCAGGGCAGACCTTTAATTTCAGAAGGTGCTGAGATGCATTACGGCACCCGTTATCAAAAGTCTTTGGCAGAAAAACCATTTATCCTTGTTGTGGTAATGAACAGGTTGGTAACATTCTGGTGTCACCATTCTCGAGAAAGCACATTCACTTGAGTATTTCTTCCACGAACAGAGTGAAATATTTCATGAAGTCACATGGGCGTAGAATACTATGGAGCGATATTGCTGGTGAATGACAGAACGTCTGGTTGATCTACATGAAACCCAAGTGCTCGTATGAGAATAGGTTAGGTTTAGATTGACGAGCAAATGTGTAACCAGGCTTCTGGCTGACAAATGGCAGAACTATGCCAGCGCATTAGCTTCTCTGGAGAGAGACCAAAAGTAAGGCGGGAGGATCAAGTTCATTCCATCCAGGACATTCAAACCTATTGGATGGCAGGGGGGCTGGGATGATAAGCACATAGAGATCTTAATACCCCAAAATAGTCCAGGACAAGTTTACAGTTGAGCTGGCATATAAACCAAGGACCAAACTCCTATCAAATATTCCTGTATCATGTGTGTATTTATATTGACATTCTTTCAGAAGGATCCTGGTGTTTTCCAAGAGAAGTCTATTTTATTGGCAACTTTGGTTTAAAGTCACTAGCCTCTAAAAATAGCTTGTTTGGGTAAACTAGAAAATGAAAATAAAAATTGATGAGATTAGTATTAAACATGTTGCCAAGCACTAAATGGATCGGATTGGATGTGGTTTGTTCTGGTTGGGCACAGCTGAAGACAGAGCCATCCATAGAACTTTTGTGAAGACGGATGAATTGTTCGGACCACACTCTTCTTTTGAGGCTGAGGCTGAGGCTGAAAGTTCAGGGCTTTGGGTCTGCCTGCAAGGAAGTGGCATGATAGTAAAGACAGATGCTTTTCATCAAGTTCCCGTGGCACCCGGGCCTCCTGCTCAGCGAGGTGCATCATCTCATTTAATTCTTAGCGCCACACTGTGGGGTTGGGTTTATGATTTCGTTCTATAGGTGAGATGGGGTACAGCGAGATTGGTTGACTTGTCCTAATTCACACACTGGTAAGTGATAGTTAGGATTTAAACTCCAGTCTGACTCCAAAGCACTTTCCATCATGTTACACTGCTTCTTGAACATCCAGTGAACAGCACTGGTGGAGGCTTAGCAAATTGCAAGCCCTGTAGTATTTGAGTAGTATAGAAGCAAAAGCAACAGAGCACCAGGAGTCCTGGGTCTGAATCCTGACTCTGCCTTTTACTGGCTGTGTGATCTTGGAAAAACTCCTAACCTCTCTGAACTGTCTCCTCATCTATAAAGAACATGTGTTTTGTGTGTGGTGGAGTATTAGAAGATTTTTAAACTTTCATTTCTAACCTTCTGTGATTCCATGAGCATTCAAGAGGCTTTTCATTCCCTGTAATTGAGGTGCATGTTTGGTCTTTTGCTCTTTAAGTGAACTCAGATGTGAGGAAACACTTCTACATGAAATTCAAGAACTGACTTAATTTCTGCCATAGGGATATTATTCCTTCTCTGCAAAATTAATTATCTCTGTGTGTTGCCACAACACAAACTATCTTCTATTTCCCAGGTGGACAACTCCACTGTGTGCTGACCATGGCCCTCTGCTCACAAGTGAGCCATAGAGAGGCCTGTAGGACAGGCTAGAAATACAAAATGGTATGTCATAATTTTATCACAAAAGAAAACCCCTAAAGTTGGCTTACATATGAAGGTAATAAATGTTACTTCCAGTGGGAACCAAATATCCATGTAGTTGCCTATTTTGGATGCTTTGTTCTATTTCTGTAAATTAATGAGGTTTTTATTTATTGTATCTTCCTCCTTATGTATTATTCACTATGATCTGCTGACATGCTTTCTCTGAAAACTGCTGTCTGCACTTAAAGGGTGCCACCCCTGCTTGTCTGTCTTGCACCCATTCTCCTGTTGATGCAATTGTATACATTGGCTCCCCAGCCATGGGCATTTATCACCCACTGCTCCTCTCTGCTGCTCAGCGTTCTTGAGGATCAAATGACACGGGCCAGGCTGTATGTGGGGAGCAACGCTGGAAAATTCCTTTGATGTTATGCCTTGTGACACTCAACGACTAAATCCAAGTGTTTGCTATTTGACCAAATGCCAAATGTGCTAGTTCCTGAATATCTATGATCTTACAGAGAGCTGGATGGAAGAATAAGAATACACCACTGGAAAAGATATTTTAAAACTATTTTGCATGGCTAATTAAGATAAAGATTTGATTAATTGGAAAGTTAGTTGAGCAGAGTATTTTAGTTAATTAGGAGCTAATTAGTTAATAACACTTGAAAAAATTCATTTAACATATACGGAGTGTCATTGATGTATAAGGTATTAGGAATGCAAAGAGGCAGAGCTGGCCCTGTGGCCAAGTGGTTAAGTTTACGTGCTCTGCTTCAGTGGCCTGGGGTTCGCCAGTTTGGATCCTGGGTGCAGACCTACGCACCACTCATCAAGCCGTGCTGTGGTGGCATCATGCATGGAGGAACAAGAATGACTTATGACTAGGATATACAACTATGTACTGGGGCTTCTGGGAGAAAAAAGGAAAAAAGAGGAAGATTGGCAATAGATCTTAGCTCAGGGCCAATCTTCCTGACCAAAAAGCAAAAAAAAAACCTTCATAAAAAAGCAGAAAAAAAAAAAAGGAGTGCAAAGAGGGGCAAAAGTCCGTATAATCCTTCTGCGCAAAGCATCTTCTGGTTTTCTTCTACCCATTATTCTTAAAAATTTTGTTCTATTTCCTTCCAGTCGTTTTTAATGCTTATGTTTTTGTTGCAAAGATATGATTACACAGAATATGTATTTTGAATCCATTTTTATTCATTTAACATTATAAGAATTTAATCTAAGCATCATCTAAGCATGTAACAGTGTGCTTAAATATTCCCTTATTTGCTTAAAATCTAAGTTGTTTCCTCTTGTTTTCTATGACAAAAAAGGCTACAAAGAAAACCTTAACACCAAGAAGTGTCCCCTTACTATTGTTTTGTATTTCCTATGACCAGTTCTCATATGTGGAATTACTGGATCAAAGATGACAATTTTAAATACTCATTTTTATCAATATGCATTGCAATTGCTTTCCTAAGGAGTTATCCCAATTTATACAGGCACTACCATTGTTTGACTATAAGTTCCTCCTTACTATCTGCGTCCTTATTGGGCTTTCCCTTAATTTGTTTACATTTTTTGTTGCTATCACAGGCAAACGCTTTTGAATCAAAAAAACAAATTTAACACCCATTATCTATTGAATTTGCACAATAACCTTGCAGAGTCAATAGGTTACAGATGAATAGATACTGGGGAAGATTAAGTGACTCGCCCAAGTTGGCACAACTATTATCAGAGCTGGAACTTGATCTTGCTTCTGAGTCGAGGCCTGTTGTGCACGCCACTCTGCCACAGCTGCCCCTTAAATAACCAGAGGAGTCTAGGCTAATAAGGCCTCCCAAAGAAGCTCGGAGCAGCTCAGTGGTTGGTATGTATAAAGATGGAGTTGATGAGCAGGACGGTCCAAATGACTTTGTTCCCTTAAAAGAATCAAACATTTCCTCAAACTGAGTGAATTTTTGATTAATTTACACATGCTGTTTCACCCTCCCACATGCACATTAAAAAGATTTTTTTTTTAAAAAAGAAGAAAGTTATTTATTAGTGCCCAAGTATTGGAATATTTTAACTAAACTCAGATATACATGAGTAACTCCAGTGGAAGTTGTTCATGCATATCTGAACAGAATGTGGCCTTTTGACTTTAGCCTATTAAACACAAGGAAATTCATAGTTAAAATTCCACTCTTAGCTCCCCAGCCAAGATGGGAATGGCCCCGGCCACAAAACATGACAGACAACACTGCCACAAGGCCCAATAATCTGTTGGAATTATAGAGGATGGTAGGCAAACCACAATAAATCAAGGGCTCACCTTCATGTTTCAGAAAGCTGGGTGGATTAAGTGTGTGCTTCATTCTTTACCATGGGAAGTCTGGTTTTGCTGGAAGGTGGTGTATGGAGTAAATGACAAATATCTCCTGGTCAGATGGTGCGTGGATGACCCCAGCCATCATTTGGAAGATGTCTTGGAAAAATAATTTGGCACCGTACAGCCTTCTTATTCTTAGCTGGAGTGAAACGAAGGAAAACCAAGTTTGGAGGCCCCAGACATGTAAAGTGGCAGCATCTGCCAGCATTGGCTCCATCGAGTGTGGCTTGGGCAGAGCAGTTGTGCTTCCATTCAGCTGGAGGTTCTTGGGTTTAGAAAGTCCCCTGCGAGCTGAGGAGGCTGAATGACAGAGCTCAGCAAAACTCAGAGATGGGCTCACCTTATCTAGATTACAAAATCCCGTTAATCTTTAAGCAGACCACTATTTAATGGACATTACAAACAAAGCAACATCAAATCATCAGTATTTATTTCACAAAGATATGACTCTTAATGTAGGTAGCAGAAAAGATGTCTTGTTAACATCACCCCATGACTCCTTTTAGATAATTGCAGAGAAGGCTGGCTTCTTCAAGCATTGGGATAATCTCTTCTACTACTTTGGTGCATTCTTCAGGGCTGAGAAGGTGATTTGGATTCACCCTGCCCTTACGGAGAAAAGCTGGAAGCAGCAGGACCCATTTGTACAGACGTGGACTATCTCTCCAGGTCCCTTATTTTGTAACTACATTTTAATTAGTGAGGAATCCTGAAACCACAATAACAGAAAACAGCCGGGAAGCAGCTTTGATTTCAAAATTGCATGATGACGCCTCCACTCCACTGACGTATTTTCATGGTCCTTTGCCTGAAAGGCCAGGCAATAAACACGCAGTATGGCCCAGAGCTCTGGCAGAGTGGGCTTCCGGCTTTGCTGGCGGCATTCCGGAGCAGGTTTGCTGAGTTGAGCCCTGGGGGCTTTTCCCTTAGTCTAGTCTAAATGGGCATTCTCTCTGATGTGACTAGAGTGTTTTTGTCACCTCTAAACATTACGCACTGTGATAGCATTGATTTCCAAGGCTCAAACCCTCTGTGACACTCAGGAATGCATGTCAGACGCAAGCAGAGTTAAACAAGATGGGCTGGAGGTGGAACTGGGGAGGGGCTGACCCTCATTTAGCCCCCTGTTGTTTTTGGAAGGCTTTCATTTGGGTTCTCACTACTGGGTGGTCCCTTGGGCCTCCCACTACATTCCAAATATTTCCAAAACTTTCTGAGAGGTAGCAGTTCAACCAAATGAGCACATTCTCCTGGCTCCTGCGGGAAGGCTGTGAGGCGCTGGCTGGCCCTCCGTCACAGCATTCCTTCATGCTAACCCCTTTGTTTCCTTTGAGCAAGATAGAAGTGTGAATTTGACATTCTAAAATTCTGCGTACAGTGGATGTTTTTCTTGCAGCCCCTTGTGTCTTAATCCTTGGTGGTCTCCAAGCTTTTTGGATGCTCAGTAGAATCAGTAAAATATTTTAAGCAGATACTCCCCAAACTTGGTATTTATTTATAAATATACATGCACTATTGAACTAATATATTACGTTAATTAAAAACACACAAACAGAAAACTTTAAAAGATGAAACTATTAAGTTCTTTATTTTTTCGATGGTACAAGACTCTTTCTTGCTTTTACTATGCTATTAATGTTGTATGTTTACTTTATATTTATACGTGACTAAACTGAATATGCTTCACTTGAAAAGCCTGCTGTATCTCTTTGTGATATGATTCAAAAGTCTGATTCTAAGCACAGTTTACTTTGATACCTGGTTTTAGTGACTATCATGGCTAAAAATAATGCTGCAAAGATAATGCAAGAAGTGTGTTGTTGTCTTTAATTATTCCACCCTGACTCATGTTTTCAACCACATCACCAGCTATGCAAAGATTCTGTTGAAAGTTTACTAATAAATTTCCGTCTTCCTTAGCATCAATCAATTGCTCTTATAACCTAATCAAGAGGTGCTTCCCATTGACCAAACCCAGAGAAAGTCAGAAGGCAAGGAAGCCTGGTTGATGCACCATTTTAACAGATGATAGGTAGATAGATAGATAGATAGACAGACAGAAAGATAGATTTAGATATGTTCAAAGCTCTCCAAAATTACAGAGCTGAAAGATTTTTAAATAATTTAGAAAAATCCCACTTCCAAGTTTTAAAAATGTATACATATCTGAATTTTTAACGAGAAAATACTGTTTTCAGAAACAAATTTATACAATGGCAAAAACAATTCTAAGTATCCATTTTCAGAGCGTTCTCTCCATAGCATGAATTTCTTCTTCAAAGCAGTCACTTTCTCGCTCACAAGGACAATGTCAGCATGACCTTGGCTGGACAGATTTGGTGTCTTTATTTTTGCAGAGCTCACTGCTAGGTTGCATATTCCAACAGCTTCTTGTCACCACAGCAAATTTCAGGAAATGTTTTCCACTCCGTAAGATGGCAGAAGGGGTCATCTCACAGGATGAACTAGTTTGTTTCTACTAGGTAGAATTATATCTTAGGAACAATTCAGGCAAATTGTGAGGGAAACAAGCGGATCGGGCTAAGTTCCTGTAAGTAACTCCTGGTGAATTCCACTGGGGCAATTGAAGAGAGTTTATTTAATAAAGGTGGTTAGCAAAGGGAAGCCAGCCGTGATAGGGCAGCAGGAGCACGAAGCTCTCCCTCCCTTCCCCTAAGCCTGGGGTCCGGGGAGGGAGCAGCATCCCAGGTCTGGGGACAGAACTGTAGCTCTGGGAGAGGGGGCATCGTCTGTACCTGTGATTTTGGGAGAGGGGCTGTATTCATTGGCTCAGAACGCCATAACAAAATACCATGACTGAGTGGCTTCAAAGATGGGAATTTATTTTCTCACAATTCTAGAGGTTAGAAGTCTGAGATCAAGGTGCCGGCAGGGTTGGTTTCTTCCGTAGTCTGTGTCCTAGTAAATGGCTGTCTTCTCCCTGTGTCTTCACGTGGTCTTTCCTTTACGCATGTGTCTGTGTCCACATTTTCTCTTCTTATAAGGACACCAGGTATATTGGATTAGGGCCCACCCTACCGACCTCATTTCAACTTAATTACCTCTTTATTTCCAAATATAGTCACATGCTGAGGTACTGGGGATCAGGACTTCAACACATGAATTTTGGGGAACACAATTCAACCCATGACAGGGACCCTGACAGTCTGTGGCCCACAGGGAGGAAGCCTGGAAAAAAACCTTAATCAATCTTCCCTCCATCCCACCAGTTGTCTGCATGTACCTCAGATGGGCCAAACCCAGATGGAAGCCAGAGGCAAGGGAGGCTGCTTGATGGCGCCCAGGAAGGTCAGTCTCCTGGGACACAGAGAGTTAAAAAGAGTAATCTGGAGAAGAAAAGAGAGACTATCCAGCTCACAAAGTCACTGTGCTGAACTTAGCAAACAGAGATTTCATTGACCCATAGGGTTATAAATTATTTAACGTAGAAAGAAGGTAAGAAGTAACGATCAGATAAGCCAAGATGTTTGGCTTTGCGGCTTGCGCTAGAGACGCTACTTTCAAAGAACTGCTGTTCCCAGGCTCTGCTTTGTGGTAATAGTTTGAGTATCTTGCAAGCACTAGTCCTCGTGAGAATTAGAAGAAGACATCCCCGGTGGGCAGATGAATTAGAGAAAGGTGCCTTCCGCTGGACCCAGCAGGCCTTCCGGTGCGCAGCTTTTGGTGAGCTCCCCGTTCGCTCTCCTCAGCCAAACTCACCCTGCGTGACCCTGCGCAGTGGTCCTTATCATGGACTCAGATGCACAGCCCGCACAGCCAGCACGCTGTTGGTACCCTCTTTCCAGCCCCACATCATGAATACCTTGAAGGATAAATTGTGATACTGTGTCTGCTGTACTCTGCACACTGGCAGCCTTCTAGTTCCACATGGAAAAAAGCGATTAGCTATAGCAAAATTCTAATATATTACTGGCTGTTTTATTAAATCAATTAAGCCCCTTTTGCTGGCAATTTCTGGCTGACCTGAACTTAAGTAACTATTTGGTGGCTTTTCCACTAAATGAAGTAATTAATGTTCATTTAGGCAATTTTTCCTTGTTACCATTTATGGCAACCCCATTTTAAGATTTTGGAATTATTGGCAAACACGAGATTTGAATATAAGCATTGGGTTTTATTTATCCATCAAACAGATTGCAGCTTACGTAAGAAAGCTGTGCCCTGCACAACTCCAAGGGGCGCCATTCACAGTCATTGCAGATTTGTATGGTCTGACAATTTTCTGGTAGATGGCAGTATAGTTTTAAGAACAGGGTATCTCCTCCCTCCTAAATTGCTATAAAGTTGCTGTTTGGGTAAGTGGCAGGTTGGGCACCCATGTGTGTTGGAAACTCTGCTGGGCACTGGAGTGGAGCTGGTAGGAAAGGACCCAATGAAGACTAGGACACGTTCCCAACTTCTCAGTAGAGTGAAGGAGGAGGACTTATGGGTACCCTCCCGGCTTCAGCTTCAGAATAATGCCCAGATCTACTACCTCTACCTGCCCCACCTTTTCAAGTTCTGCCTGTGTGAACAAGGAGGGAAAGGTTTGGAAGGAGAACACTCCACACCCGACCCAGGTGGTGGCAACATTAGGCCACTGCAGCTCTTCTTTGGGCTCAAAGGGCCAAGACTGTGAGACCCATGATGGCCACTGCCAGGCCAGGGCTGGAGGAGAATTGCTGAGGTTGAGGGGTGGGAGTCAGCAGGGACTGGTGTGAGTGGTGAGGGGGGCTAGCCCAGGAGTAGCCTGGTTAGTTCCACAGCTGCCATGGGTGTCCATGGAAGGCACTAAAACAACATTGAGGGACTAGAGTACCATAACGATGAATAGCATCCTTGCTTAGCCAAGCCCCATCCCTTCTTTTCAGGAGAAAGGAGGGGAGCTCTTTTTCAGCGGTCACAGCAGGAAGACATTTATACTGGTTATACCCTTGGCCCAGTGCCTTCCCCGTGTCTTTGAGGGCTAGGACCTCTCAGCCGTGGTTCCTCATCTGCCGGCTGATCTTTGTCAATACTCACCCTCTCACTCCCTAGGCTCTTACTGCAGTTTTTCTCTTTTTTTTTTTCAAATCTCAAGTAGAGGTATTCTTTGCAAGAAAGATAGTTATTTCATCTAATCTTAGGGTCTGTGATTACCACTTTGAAAACACTTTGGCCTTGTCTTGTAAAACCGACGCCAGGCATATGCCACGATCTAGCAATTCCACTGCTGGGCAAGTACCCTGCAGAAATATATGCAAGGATGCACCAAGTGACGTGTATAAGCGTTTTCATCACAGCCTGTTCATAATAGCCCCAAATTGGAAACAGCGCCCATGTCTAACAAGAATAAAATGGGCACGCCTTACTATATTTATACAATGAAATATGACTCAATGATAAAAACAAACAAATTACAGCTATACAAAAACTCATGATTAAATCTTAAAGATATAATACAGTCATGCATCAATTAACGATGGGGATACATTCTGAGAAATGCATTGTTAGGCGATTTCGTCGTCGTGCAAACATCATAGAGTGTATTACACAAACCTAGATGGTACAGCCTACTACACACCTAGGCTGTATGGTACTAATCTCATGGGACCACTGTCTCATATGCTGTCCATTGTTGACTGAAACGTTGTTACGTGGTGCATGACTCTATCGAGCAAAAGCAGCCAGACATGACAAAATATTTAACACATGATTCCGTTTACATAAATTTCAAATATAGGCAAAACAAAACTTTAGGTTTTAGGGATGCATATGTAGGTGGAAAAATCATAAAGAAAAGCAAGAAAGTGAATACCATAAAGTCTGCATGGTGTTACCTGCTGAGCTGGGATGGGGGTTGGGGGGTTGCAGGGGTGGGTGAGGAGGTGGGGGGCTGGGGGTGGGGACGTCGGGGGTGGGGGAGGTTTACAGTTGAGAAGAGGCACATAGGGGGGCAGTCTAGGGAGGGGGCTGTGTTCTATTTCTCACCTTGGGTGGAAGTCACAGGCTGTTCATTTTGCAATGATACTTTGAGCTATACATCCACGTTTTATGCACCCTTCTAAGCTTATTTTACAATTTAAAAAAAGTTAAAAAGAAAGTAGTTATTTATTGCTTAATTATTCTCAGGAAGATTAGGTACTGAGTTGAATCTTAAAGGATAAATAGGAGTTATCCAGGTGGAGGAGGATATTCTAGGGGTGAGACCAGAAGGGGAAAGGGGCAGAGTACAGAACTCTTGAGATTTTAAAGTTCAAGATGGGGCATGGCTGGAGGTGAGGCCCCAAAAACAGTGGAAACGGTGGCATCGGAGAGCCAGGTGTCAGCCATTTAGAACTGGTGGGGCTTGTGGAAGGATCTTAAGCAGGGGAATGAAATTTCAAGAAGAGGAGGGCTGTCAACAGTGACAAATGAAGCAAAGAAGTCATTGAGATAAGAATTGAGGGTTCTCTGACTCGGGAATAGGAGGTCCCTGTCCCCGGTGGGTGGGACCCGTGCAGTGGAGAGCTGGCAGCAGACACCAGATTGCAGTAGGATGAGGTGGAAAGGGAGGTAGGGGAGTGCAGACAAATGTGTTTGGCAGCGCTGACCAATGCTGCGGAGAGGGCCAACTGGAGGAAAAAACAGATGAGATGGATTAGATTGTGAATTCACTATTTCTTCATGACCACAAAAGGTTCTAGCTCTTTTTGTTCTCAAAAACTCACAGGCATATATTTCAGAGACTTCAGGATTAACTCCTGCGTGATGAGATGGTTCAACTGGTGAGAAAGTATCCCCACGCTCTGTGAGGCTGGACTAGATTCGCTTGGGAGGCACTGGAAAAATACCAGGGAGCATCAGTAGGCAGCTGCTTCGGCGTTTCTGTAGGATGTTGGATTTGTGGCCTCAGAGATGGCCACTCGCTGCTGCCATCTTAGAAACATCTCTGTTCCCTTAATTTAATACACACCAAAGTTGGCAGCTGAGAGCCTGTAAGAGACCAGTATGTTGACCAGGCCCTTGGGGGACAGATTTGGGAGGGTGGTGTCGGTCAACAGAGTTCATTTTATCTTCTTTTTCTCCTCCACTCAAACTTCCTTATTTTCATTTTCCTTCCCATCTCCCTCTCTCATTCTTTTCTACTTCATTTCTCTTTCTTCTTTCTGCCATGTTGTCATGTCTTTTCTTTCTATCTCCTTTCTGGATTTTCCCCTACATACCATTCCTGCTCTTCGACTCTCTACTTCAAACCTTTTACCATGTCCCATCTGACAGTGAGAGGAAAGCACACCCCAGGGGACAGATTCATGGCATCACAAAAGGCCTCCTTCCTTTGGAGAGCGTTTACCCATCATGGCAGAATTACTCCCGTCCCTTGCTATGTGGTCCTCGTCTACTCTGGGCAGGGTAGGAGGAGAACCAACTTCCTTACCATCTCCAGGCTCCCACATAGAGTGAGGTGTGAAAGCCTGAGCAGGGGGCAAGGCCAAGGCATTTGTTCGGCCAAGAGGGTGGTGTCAGAGATGGGAGGTTGGTTGCATACAGGGAAGCTGATCAAATTAGTAAACATATCAAGAATATTGGGAATCAGGTCTCTTGCTGTCAGAGGACAGAAGTAGAAACATGGACAGGGAAAATGAACCCTGTGCTGTTGGACTGGAACTGGAGGTATGGATGTGCAAACACATTTTTCAATGTTTATAGATAATGTAGAAAGTACAGATGTAAATGCGCGTGTGCACACCTGCACCCCTCCTACACACACACACATTCCCTAACCCTGTTCACTGACAGGACGTGGGAACAGTGACACGTCAGTAGCAAAGAGTACACCGAGTGTCCAAATCTCACCTTCTAAATCCCAGTGTCCACCAAAAGGACCCAGGGCTCTTCGGAGAAAGGGCTGATTCCAGAACCGGGATGGGCAAACTACATCGGATGGTGCCAAAAAGCAAGCAAGTGCTTAAGGAATGATGGAGACATACCTTTAAAAAACACAGAAGCTGGCTCGCAGGGGCTCCCACTGGCCAAATCGGGGACAATTTGAGCATCAAGACAAATAACGACTGTAACAGAGTAGACCCCATTGAATAAAATAAGAAACCCTGAGTCCATACTCATACAAATAAGTCAGTGAATAAATTCAAGGTTTGAGGAATTTCAGAATATTTACATGGTTCCAAAACATCCCCCCACAAAATACTAACTGCAAAGTGGGAGAGGAACTTTACAGGGGAGATGCCAGGCAGGCAGCACCTTGATTAAGTGATCAAAGGGAACATCGTCGGTAAAGAGACAAATTGAAATCACACACCTCCTGGCGGGATCATCGAGGAGCACACAGCTCCACTTTAGTATTCTTCCTGCCAGAGGAGCAGGACCACACGGAAACTTCAAACAAACCACTCTGCAAAATAACTGGCCTGTAATCTTCAATCGTGTCAAAGTCATGAAAGTCAAATAAGGACTGAGGAGCTTTTCAGACTGAAGGAAACTAAAAAGACATGACAACTAAATGCAATGCCTTATTTTGAACTGGATCTTTCTACTACAAAGACATGACTGGACTAATTGGTGATGCATCAGTGTGACTTTCCTTATTTTGATGCTTGTATTGTGGTCATGTAGGAGAATGTCCTTGTTTGAAGGGGATCATGGAGTATTGGGTCAGTAATTTTCTCTCAAATAAAACAGGATAAAAGTTCTTTGTACTGTACTTGCAACTTTGGTGTTTCAAATTTTTTGGTTTTGGTGAGGAGGATTCGATCTGAGCTAACATCCATTGCCAATCTTCCCCTTTTTTTGCTTGTGGATTAGCCCTGAGCTAATATTTGTGCCAGTCTTCTTCCACTTTGTAGTGGGTTGCCGTCACAGCATGGCTTGACAAGTGGTGTAGGTCCATGCCTGGGATTTGAACGCATGAACCCGGGCAGCCAAAGCGGGGCATGCCAGACTTAACCAGTATACCACAGGGCCGGCCCCAAAATTTCAAAAAACATTTAATAAATAAATAAAATGGCACAACCACTTTGGGGAAAATGAAAGATATGTTATAACGTAAGCACAGAATTCCCATTCATTGAGGAGAAAACACAGGAAACTGTGTGTTTTTGGTGGGCCACACACACAGGGCTGGGCCTCAACATCCCTGGAGTCTGCTGTGCTCTCTCCTCAGCTCTCAAGGGTCCTTTGATGGAAAAATAGAGCAGTGTTACTATTTCTGAGGCTCCTTGGAAAGCTGCAGTATTGGGTAGTGGAAAGTGCCATGATCCTACTTCTCAGCTCACAGGTCTTGCCACAGAGGAGCCAGCGTCTGCCCACCAGCCCAGCGATTCGCCCCCTTGCTGCCGCTTCAGGTGAAACGGAAGAAACTGGACCGTGTCTTAGGTATCACTTGCAGTGCTCAGGAAGCAGCAGGATGACTTGTGGCTTGCATCTTTTTCCATTTGAGGGGCTGAAAGGTGGAAGTGAAAGGAGCATCTGGAATGTTCACGCTGTTGGAAGACAGGCTTTGTCCTTCAGAACCAGAGCAATGGGCTTGGTGAGAGTGACGAAGCACATCTCATAAGAACATTTGAGAAGAGAATTAACTGAGAACATCCATTACAAGTCTATAGACTTCCAGAGTCACTTTCATGGAATGGCACTTTGAACTGCTGTCCTTGGCTTTCACGGAGGGGGCCTAGCCGAAACAGCCTTAGGAAAGTGTCATTGTATTGGCAGAGAAATGTAGTGGAGAACAATGCCCAGTAAATACTAGTAAACACTATTTTTTTCCAGAGGATCTGGTAGGCTTTGCTATCTTTGACAGTAAGAGCTATAGATGTGTGTACCTTTCTCCCTTTTCACCTTGGCTGCCAGGAAACTAAAAAAACTATTGGGGTTCAATTATAACGATTGGAGGCTTTTTAGCTTGCAGAGCTACTTTCTGTGTTCTCCTTATCTCTCTTCACTGTTAACCTCCCAAGCCCTGATTTTTAATTTTCTGTTTTACTGTCTTTCCTATAAGTTGCTTCAAACCTTTGCAAAATAAATAGACAGAAGGATCATTGGAAGAGTGAAAGTTGAGGGAAACAGAAAATCTTCTCTATAAAACTACACTAAATTTTAGGAAGAAAATCATGCATGTAAGAATGGAAGAAGTTTCTTCAGTATTTCTTAAGGGAAAATAAGAGGCAAGGCGGCCAGGAACAATATTCACAGTCTCAGGCATGTGTCAAAGCACAAGATGTAACAAAGTGGATATGATGGGATTCCTGCCGAGACTGCTGTGAAGATAGTAATAAACACAAGAGTTCTCAAGATACAGTGAAGGAGGTCAGAGAACCACACGGGTGTCTGCAAGTCCACAATCTGGCACGTGCGGAACACTTGACCGAGGGTAAAAAAGTCAAAATGATGTTATTTGGAAAGTACCCTACATCCTGCTTGATTAAAAAAAGTCAACAAAACAATACTTTCTTGCTACATATTCCAATATTTTCTGAGCAGAAGTGACAAAGGAACATCAACTCTGGACATCCGTTCCAAGGCTCATTGTGGCAAGAGCAGAGCTACCTAAGACTTCACTTGTCTGCCTATTTCGTCTCTCAGAAGGCGGAGAAATCAGGGATGGAAAAGGCTGCTTTGGAGTGAATTCTGATCAGTAGAAGGAGGAACTGGTTGGTACAGTGAAAATGACAAGAATCTCAGGAGACGGTGTTTATGTTGTCTTGGCTCCCGCTTGCAGAACTCCCAAAGCTCTTTATTATCATCAAAATTTTGTTACTTCTTGCAATATTGTCATTTATATACTTGCGTCTCCCTGCAAGAATGTCCCTCGAGGACCGGGACCACATCATGTCATCTTTGTGTCTTCGGATGTCTGGTGCGTTATTTTTTAAATGCAAAAAGTTCACCAAACATGCTGAATTGGAATATAATGAACATAGCAACTTGCATAATATCAGGATGATCCGACGTTTTTTTTAAAAACTTTTCCTGATTATAAAATGTTCTCATTGTAGAAAACTGGAAAAATTTGGAAAAGTATAAATGAGAAAATACAAACTTTCTATAATTCTTCCACCCACAGCTAAGCATTTTGAAGTAACTTCTCATCTTTTCCACTTAAATATTGCCTTATAATTATGAGCGTACTATATGTACACTTCTGTACCTAACACTTTCCATTCACTTTGTCTTCTGAATTATTTTGCGTGCCATTAAAATGTCTTCATTCCATTGCATGTCTTTATTTATAATCATTGTGACAAAAAATAGAACAACACAGAGATACTAACTGGCTAAAAGCTTAAAGAACTGTAGTGGGTCTCAGAAGTCAAAAAGGAAGCCATTTCACCTGTATAGAAGGATGGGGCTGAGCTGGGGAGATGGGTGAAGCCCCAGGACATTCCTGGGATGCTGGGTCTTATCCTGAGTCACCTGCGGCACATCTGGGGCGTGAGTGGATGCTGTGGAGTGTGGAGCCAGAGCCGACGAGGTTACAAGGAACGTCCAACCCAGGGATTTGTGAAGCCAGCAGTTTTCCATATTTGAGGAATGACCGACTTGCCTCGTTTTTAAAAAAGATTTCATTTTATAAATGGTCATACATTAGAATAGACTTCTTGGTGTACAGTTCTATGAATTTTAGCGCCTAGATAGATTTGTGTACCACCACAATCAGGATATAGAATTTTCTCACCCCTCAAAAACTCCCTTGTACTACCTCTTCATAGTCACAGCCTCCCGTCCCCTTTAACTCCTGGCCATCACTGATATGTTCTCTGTCACTATACTTTTGTCTTTTCAAGCATGGGAATGACTGACTCATTCTGCTGCCATCTGAGTTGGCAGAACAAAGGCTGATGGGTAGAACTCCTTAAGCAAGTTTGAGAGCTGTTCCAAAAAGATACAGGATGCCAGGTGGGGTGGGGAGTGCCCTGTCACTGGAGGTATTCAAGCAGAGCAAGTGGCTTCAGGGGTACTAGAGGCTAGGAGATGCCTGCAGAATCTTGCTTATGATCCATATCTTGTGTAAATGAGCAATGGAATCACCTAAATCAAATCTCAGTCTCTCAGAGTCAAATTACATGAAAATGAATTTTAAAAAGAAGAATAGCATTAAAGTTGTACTTAATCCAAAGCCACCTGTTTTCAATTCTGAGCAGCCTAGAGACCGACCTGCCAGCCTCCGAGTCATGAGGTCTGGCAAGGCTTTCGGCTTCCTCCCCTGCCTCCAGCTTCCTTGAGCCTTACAAGTCCCATTGAAGTTACTCCCCAGTCTGAGCAACAATGCTCTCGATGAGGGAGCTGCCAGCCTTGGGCGTCGGTTCTTACTGTCAACCCCCAACTTAAAATCCCTCATCCCCAGTGGCGTGTGCCTGAAGATTCTAAACATCCGCCAGCAGTCCCCGCTCCGCTCCGAGGCCGGGTCGCCTGCCTTAGAGCTCACAGCTGAAGGTGAAGAACAAAATCCTCCCTCTAGTGGCTCAAGTGAAAACACTCGCCGGCCCTACAAAGACCCAGAGCGTGTACACAAGACACTCTGGAGCCATTTCACGGGCTTGAAATTCCATTGCCTCGCCGAGTTCATCCCACAAGAAGGGATGGGCACACGACCCCACCTCTCAGCTGTGCCAAGTACTCCGGGCCGGTACCCGTGGGCGCTCACCTTTCAGCCCCACCCCTCGCTGCCATCTGGCACAGGCTGTGGCGGCGCCCGGTTCTCTCAGTGATGACTGAGGGCTGGTTATCTCACCACATTGCTATTTAAGGGGAAGAAACTGCCCGGGTTTCTTAAAACCTGAGCTCCGAGTTTCCCTCCCTCCTCGCCTACAACTTCTGAAGCTTCTTCTGTCTGGGGTGGGGGTGGGGGGCGCTGATGACAGGTCCGTGACCTTTACCCCAAGTTAGCTGGATCTTTTCTTTATTGGCTACTCCAGTGGAATGAAGGTATCAGACAGATCTGAACGTTTTTTGAGGCCCCACTCAGGCTGGGAGGCACTGCCTTTCTCCTAGTGAATTTTTAATCAGTGTTTGTGAAACTCAGGAGGAGGTGGAATTCAGGCTCCAGTGGACTGAGCGCCATAGCCCCTGAAGGGCATGGATGGTGGGAGAAAACGAGGCTCCCCCATCCACCCCCCTGGACTACCTCACCCCAACTGACACAGACGGGGAAAGATGCATGCCAGGGAGCAACTGCCAGAGCACCTTCCTTCCCCTCCAACCCAAGAATTCCACCTCAGATGCTGGGTCCCAGCCCATCTCAGAGGAAATCCTGGTTTCTGATGATGACCTGAGCAGCCACCATCTTTTTGCAAGGTGCTGTTTAACCCCGAAGGCACTGCGGTCCCTTTTTTATGCGTGAGTGACAGCTCTTTCTGAACCATTGTCACTCTGCTTTGCTCACCCCTTTCGTATAGATAAAAAAGGTGCTCTTGAAAAACTGTTTATCAGTTTCTGTGTAAAGGCAGCTACCGGATGTCCCAGGACTGCAGTGACATAAAGCCTTCTTAAAAAAATAACAAAAATAAGGTTAACAAAACCTAAGGTGCTTAGCAACCCAAACAGCATTTCTTTCCTGCCTTTGCTTGTTGGTCATTTTGAAGGAACACTGGGACAGTGCAAGGATGGGACAGAAAATGAGGCCACGCAGCTCACATTGTTAGCAGCCTGCATTTGTCTCCGTGAGGCCACACTTCCCTCCTGCCTGACGTCTTTCTCTCTGAAACAGTGGTTATCCTCGGTGGACCGTGTTCCCTTTCTGAAGGACTCATCGAGTACTGGGCCTTTCTTGGCTCTGGCAAGTGCTCTAAACCCCACTTACCTAATTCACATTCCACACTGTACACACTGCTGGGGAGGCAAACAGAAGTGGAGGCAATGGATATTTCTCTTGCCCCTTCCTTTCACCACCAGGACAGAGCCACTGGGCAGCAGAAAAAGAATACTGCAGAGCTACACTAACACATTCCACCTGCCTTGGGAAAAGGAGTCCATTTCCTGTATGAAGTGCCTCCCCCGAAGCACGTGAGTGTGAGGAAGATGAGTTCTCTCTCCCCATGAAAGCCGGACTGGAGCCTCCTACTGTGGGAACAGCCAAATGAGGTCGCTAAAGGCGGCCCTCGGTCATCAAGGCTTGGAGAAGGTCATCTTGACATCCTTAGCCATGTGCTTGCTTATGAGAGATGGGACACTGTTTTTATCCTGTCCTCCTTGCTGGACAAGTAGTGCCACAGTCAAAGGACAGCAGTAAGGAAGGAGGAAGGAGAGAGTCTGGCTCTTGGTAGACTTTTGCTGAGCTGAAATGCGGTGAGCGGACGGTGGATGTCTCTGGTCCCTGTACACAGATTTAAATAACCAGAAAGCAGGTGATGGACAGGTTTTTCCAATTCTTTTCAAGGAAATGCATTTTGAGTACACACTGAATCTGAAATAATTTTCAACTCACTTTCCAACCAATCTACTGAGCTGAAGAAAGAGATCAGAAATGAAATGAAGTTCTGACATACGTTTAATCTACTTAAAAAAAATGGACGGGAAAAATAAAATTTCAGATGTTTTTTATTCAAAGGTTCTCAAAAGAAATAAAACAGAAAAAGCTAACAATCTGATCAAATGTACAGTTCAAAAATGTCTTTTGGCGTTTTAACAACAAATCCTAGGAAAGAAAACTACAGAGTTATCTTGAACCGGACAAATAAGTTACCACTGGCAAGTTTGTGGCACTAGTTAAACAAAAATAAAAAATTAACTCTCTTGATCATATAGATATCTCTATGAAAATCTTTTTTTTTCAATCTGTACAAAAGGTCTTTCTTCATAAATTAATTTTTTTTTATAATTTAATGGCTGTCTACTATGTGATGTTTAACTGATTTTTTTTTTATGTACAGAGGTTATGTTTCCCAAATCTTACCCAGACGAGTATGGCACTTAGTTCAGACATTTCTAGCAGCAGACATCCCTCCACTCTAACCGAGCTATCAAATTTCTGTCTTAACTAATGCAAAAATATCAAGTAGTGAGAGACCCAGGTTTACAAACGTACTACGTACAAGGAGGGCGCTGCGTTCAGTCTGCACTTTCACAAAGCAGTTAATATTCCAGGGAGCATAGAACCAATAATACCACAACTTTAAAAAAGGAAACAAAAACAAAAACAAAAACACATTTCTCTTATGACTATGTAATTTTCACTAGAATCTACACTTCTCAGAGCAGCAAGGACTTTTGAAACTATGAAATGTCACTGACATCTATAATCAAATACAAGCATAAAATTTAAGAACTAAAAAATACTCGAAAGAAAAAACTGCTTAGCCCTAGCTCCTGAGCTAGGAGGATTTGGTCTGTGGAAACAGGGAGGGCCAGCAACCTGTACCAGCACAAAAGAAAACAGACTCTGAGGTAGATAACTGATCACACGCAGTTGACCAGACAAGTACACAGTTTTGGAAGACAACTTAATTTACCATTGCTTTTCAAACGTATGCCATTGGCTCCATAAAAGAGCTTGAATAACAGTGAATTATCTTCTATGTACTAAAGTAGAAATAACTGTGTATTTATGACTCAGGAATTTCATAGTTTCAAAATTGGTTTCTCTTTACACTTAACACTTGTAGTGATGATGTAAAGTGTGGCACTGCTTGGATCCAAATCTTCCTTCATGCTTCTTTTGTTTGTTTGTGTGTGTCCATACATCAGTTAAAATTATAAAACCTAAATGCAAAGGTACAAAAAAGGCACATTCTCCTAACCGCAAACTGGTCCGGCAAAAATAAAGAGCACAGAAGATGTGATGCTGAGACAAGTTGGAGCTACTGGTTACTGGCTCTTCGGTCTTTGGTGAAGTTACCTTTAAAAGTGCCAAGTAATTTTCATTTCTCAAATTTACGGAATAGAGAGAGAGAGAGCTAGTAGCCAATCATTCTGCTTCTACTCATATCTCAGCTTATGTTTGAAGATAAATCCTTACTTTTAGCTTCTGTCATTTAGTTGCAATAGCAACGTTTTTCAGTTTGCCAGATCGCAGGCATAAGTCTCATTCTAAAGCACTAGCATTAGTATAAGGAAGGACGAAACATTCAGTGACTCCCCTCCCCCTCCCCCCACCCCCTGCCCCCACGCTACCTACACTAAATCTAGAACATCAAGTTAGTTTTTTTTTTTCCTGAAAAAAGGCAAAAAAGACTTTACATTGCATCATACAGCAGATATCCTAAATCAGTCAAAACTATCAGAGGAAACTGTTCGCGTACAGCCTTACAAACGATTTACCCTATTAAAAGTTCCCCAGTCAGAAAATGTGTTTCACACAAAACATTTTTCCCTTCTTGCATTTCACTACCTTACACATTATGTGAAAAATCATTAAAAACACCTACTACATATTTAAAAAAGCCAAAATTTCAGCAACTTTTATTGACTACCTTTTAAAAGCCCTATGCTGCTGTTTTACAAGGCATAATAGACCAGCTCATCTGGTCAAAGCGTTCTACATCATTAGTTTGAACTAACTTTTACTGAAACAGCTACAGCATCAAAAGAGTTAAGGCAAATTGGAATTCATAGAAAAGGATAAGACACTTCACACTACGTCGAAAGAAAAATGGAAAGCTAAGAAAAGAGACGCTGACGGCAACACTGAATTACAGCAACACTCCCACTGCAAGCACGGAACACGGTGGGTGAAGTCAGACTATTGAAACTTCAGAAAGCCCATTTCATACAGCTGAAAAAAACAAATTCAACACAAAAGGAACAAAACCACAAAAATCCGGTCATGCACTTGGATAAGTCTTCATGGTCTTTGTGCATACCCAGAAAATTGAAGTTTTCTTTTCTTTTTTTTTCTTTTCCTTTTTTTCTTTTTTTTCCTTTTTTTTTTTTTTTTTGCATCATAACATTTGATAAAAATCTTTTGTTTTGTTTTTTTTTTTTTTTTACTAAAATAAACCTGTTCAGGGGAACAGCTACTAGATGAATTTAAGGGTTTTATGCACCTTATAGAACTTATAGCAAAAATAGTTTTAGTTGATTTCATTATAAATAACGTTTTCAAGAACCTGTGCAAAACTGTCAATAATTTCCTAAAGCACAATTGATCAGAAAAATCCATGATTGTTCAGCCTTCACACCCTTCTTCATGTAAGAACACCCTCCTGTACATCTGGAAGAGAAAAATAAAACACAAATGCTTTTGTACATTTGGTATAATACACCACAGAGCTTTGTAATCTTTCTTGTTTTAAAAATATACGTGTTTGAAAAAGGCTACGCTCATCTCTGGTGGTAGACCAATAAATGCAAACTCTGGAACTGAGGGTTGCTTTCTATGCCTCAAGTCTGCCTTTCAAATCTGGGACCTGCAACATACTTTTGTAGGAGCAATCCAGAAACCCTGGTGTTCTGAGATCCATACAGCTATTTGAAGGCAATCTGCATGACAATATGAAAGGTTTTGAGATCTGTGGTCCAAGTGAGAGCTAGGAATGCAGTCTCTTAATCTAAGGATACTGACGTTAAATTCACAGTCAAGATACTGTTCATCTTGTAATGCTAGATTAAGCAAAATCTTATGCTCTATTTCCTTCAGTTTGTGAGCACTAAAGCAATATAAATGTAGGATACATGTATTGTAGAACAAATTGTGTTCTCTGACATGTTACAGAACTTTTTGGGCGGGGGGGTAGGGAGGGAGAGAGTAAATATACATTATTTAATCCGCAAATCCAGAAAAGCACTGATTTTAACTTTTCAGTAACATTGGATTTCCTGTCCATGATTAGAGCAGTGTGACTAGATCTGAGTGAGTCCATTTTGATAAAAGAATCATAGACCTTCCCTTTCTTGAGCCCTACAGTCATGGAGAGCTTTCCCTCATACCTCACAGTTACTTATTGGGTTGAAAGGTATATGGAGAATGGTCATTAGACGTCTCCACAGCCACCTGCTGCTGACCACTCGCCTCCTACAACAAAGCAGAACAGATGAGACAGGTGAGCAATGAAATCCAAACGCCCCTACCTAGGTCTGCCTGAGTCCAACATCTTAAAAACAAGCACTCTTTAAAAGTGATGTTCTTAACGCCGTGTAGAGCTTTCAGGGTTAATTATTTCCCTAAGGAGTTAAAATGTCTGATAGACCCAAGGAACCTCCAACTCCAACTTTTATGAGTTGTCTCTTCATATGAAGCTACAATTTATCAAACAAATCTCTTAGCCCTTGGGGCCAGATGTGACTTGGAATTCAGTATTTTCAGATTTTAGAATCGGCATATGGCATTTATATGGTGTATACCCACAGAATACACCCAGTGGGTTCTAGGGGCTGTACCTCATAACCAAACACACAACAGGTCTACACTGAAAGATATGCATATGCACAGTAAGTGGGGTAAAGATTTTGTCTTGCATCATTTCAGGTTGGGAGTGGCCACAGGTTAGGTTTTTCGCTCAAGTAGTTACTGAGATAATTTTTATTTTAAGATTCTTTTATGTGTTTCAGAATTGTAGAAAAGGGATTGTGGGTTCTGGTAACTGTGGTTCACAATAATTGCACAAATTTAAATCAAGCAGAAGCAAACAAAACGAAACAAGAACGTTCCCCTACCCCCCATCCAGCCACAGTCCTAGGGCTGTTTCTGGAATTACAACCTATGGGATCTACCTAGTGGACAGGATCGATTGGGTTGATGAATTTCCTTGGAATTTTAAGGGTACTTTGCAGGAAAACTATATTTTCTGTCTGATCTTAATTCAAATATCAGCCTTCCTCTATATCAATATCATACCAGCATCTTCCCTAACAAGAACTAAGAGTTATTTGGCTATACTAACAGGCTCTATAAAACAGGTACGCTTTGTTCCTCATTCCATGACAATTCTGAAACATCAGTTTTCTCAAGTATCTTAATTATAGCTGATTTCTTTTTGTAATTACTATTATTGATATAACCTACGGTACTAGGATTGCAAACTCCAGCTTTATCTTAACTTTGCCTGTAAGTATTTTATAGGAGACAAGATAGAGCCTTGAAGGGGTAGGAATTGTGTTACAAGTTTGGAAAATATTTCTGCGAGTATTCGGTGTGGTCTAGATGTTGCTACACTAACTGTACACTTCTTTTTTTAAAGATTTTATTTTTTCCTTTTTCTCCCCAAAGTCCCCCGGTACATAGTTGTGTATTCTTCGTTGTGGGTTCTTCTAGTTGTGGCATGTGGGACGCTGCCTCAGCATGGTCTGACGAGCAGTGCCATGTCCGCGCCCAGGATTCGAACCAACGAAACACTGGGCCGCCTGCAGCGGAGCGCTGGAACTTAACCACTCGGCCACGGGGCCAGCCCCCACTAACTGTACACTTTTTAAACTCAACTCTTTATCCAAGTATTACTTTTGATCGACTTTTCTTTGAGTTCTACCTAATTTACCCATTTCTGAAACTACTGATGGCCAGAATGGCCATTGGATGGTCTGTACCAACCTCAACAGGAACCGCCGTCGTCTGCACGTGTGTGTACTGTGGCAAATAGGCTCCTTGCATAGCTGATGTTGCCGGCATGTACTGAAAAGAAGAACACGGTCAGGATGGGCAATGATAAGCCATGCAGAATTCTGAGTACTCGCGGAATTTTGAGATGGGATGTCAAGTATTTGGAAGTCTCAAAGAAGAAATTTAAACAGGCTACCTCAAAGTTTAATTCGTGCACATAAATACGTCATACGGAAGGCAAGGTGAATGTTTTCTACTTTTTGAATTTGTCAAACTAAAAATCCCACCTCTTCTTGGATTTCCTAACAAAGAAGCAAATGAGTGAAGATCACTAAGGTTTCTCATCCTTAATAATTCAATATCACTAATGTGCCATTTTATTTATTTTTAAGATTTTATTTTTCCTTTTTTTTCCTCCCCAAAGCCCCCCGGTACATAGTCGTATATTTCTAGTTGTGGGTCCTTCCAGTTGTGGCATGTGGGATGCCGCCTCAGCATGGCTTGATGAGTGGTGCCATGTCTGCGCCCAGGATCCAAACCAGTGAAACCCTGGGTCACTGAAGCAGAGTGCGAGAACTTAACCACTCGGCCCCGGGGCTGGCTCCTAACGCGCCATTTTAAATCCCTCCTCAAAAGACAGTAGCCCTCTCAATTAGTATCTAGAATTGTTTGCACAGGTGGAGACCCAAGAGGTAAATGACTTCTTAGATCTTTAACAGGTCACTGCAGAATAGGCAACAGACTCTTGCTTTCCTGATGCTGGCAGTCATCCTTTTCCAAAGGCAGGAGAGCTTTCTAGTCAATCTCATTGGACGTGGGGGGCCCTGGTTTAGCCTTCACAAGAAGCTGCTGTTGGTTTTGAATGTAAGCAGGGAAAACACACTATTCTTTTAAGCCACCATATATATGGTCTGAATTAAAAGCCTTTTGCCATGCTACCATCTAAACGCTACACATACCAACCCTAGAAGGTAATCTGGTATCAGCTCAACCTCAATACCCAACCGAGTCCCTTGGACTTTGGGGAAATAAGTCAATACTAAACAAAGATTGTGCTTCGGTGCCTCCAAATTTCATTTAAAAAAAAAAAAAAAGTGAGGAAAAATCCCCTGCCTTTACCGCCATGTATCACCTTCATCTTTTGCTTTAGGAGACCACGTCTGCCAGTGTGAATGAACGTCACTAGTTACTAGAGCTGGGTGTGGTCACGTAAGGGTGTTATATTCTAGTAAAAGAGACATACCCAGGGGACAGACTTGTAGTTCATCCATAAATTAAGAAATATCTGAGCATTTACTACGTAGAAGGCAATGTGAGGTGGGGGGAGAGGGGATCAGACAGGATCTTTGACAGCGCAGAGCCTGTAACAGAGAGGTAAGACACAGGCTGCCTTAATTCACCCTCCTCTGTCTGCCACAACACATGACATTAATTTGCCACCTACTGTTCCGGTGCTGCCTAGTGACAGATGACTCATCTGCTGGGCCAGAGGGCTGATCATAGACGTGGGCTGTAGTGACATGGTGTGCTCCATTGAGGGAGTTAACACGGCACCCTGGGAAGTCAGAGACAAGAGCAACGTAAGACAAACTGAGGGAGGGAGTTGAGAGGCGGTAATCACCTTTTGCAAAGGAAATGTCTTAGTTTGTTGAGGAATGTGAAGCAAAAATAACCTCCCCTCAAACTTGTAAATGGTATCATAAACAATTTCCTAATAATCTTCTAGATTGTGCTTCCTGGGACTTTTTAGAGAGCACTGACATCACAGAAATCCCTATATTGAACACCTCTCCCTTCACCTTCATTTGATTGTAAAGCAAGCTAGTCCAGCAGGAGGAGCTGTAATAGGAAATGCAAACTAGTTTTGGCTGGCTAGGGTTACAAAACGCTTTCTTAATTTTTTTTTTAAATAAATGACAGTTGATGTCTTATGCAGACACAAAACAATATACTATATTGAATATTACAAACACAGTGTTTTGTTTACAAATGTTCTATACAGACAGTCATTTGATTCAAGACCAGACTGTTAGGATCAAGATCACGTTCTTTATTCACTTTCTCAGAACTTTCAACTAAAATCTGGTGCCGGGGAGGGAAGCAGATTCAGATATGATTTCATGATCCAACTTCAGATTCTTTGATTTCATTTGAAAAGATTCTGGTCATTAAAAATACAGTTAAAAAACAGAGAGGAGGGGTGAAAAAAAATCGCCATAATGCAGCCTCCCTGACACATCACTGTCAGCACTGTCAGGTCCTAATGCTCAGATTCTAGCCTCAGCGTGTTTTTACAGAGTTGCAACCAGGGTACATAAACAATTTCATCTCCCGGGTTTTGCTTTAACGTAAACATTCTATTATAAATATTTACCTAACTTACTCCATCGCCATCATTATCGTCATTCTTAACGATTACATAATGGTACACTGATTGTATAAAGTGAAACTTAATTAATTCTATTTCTGGATTTTTGCATTTCCTCTAATTTATCCTAAATAATATTCTTATGGATAATATCCTTCCTCTCCCTTTTGCCATCACCCAGGTAACTGAGAATGCAATTATTCCAACACACGCTACAAATATTAATGTTATGTTTTTGGTATCACTGTACCTGACGTATCCTTTAAATACACTGTGATTTAGTGATAATTAGATACACACTGAGGGCAGAGATCAGTGTGCAGGTCTTTGAATTCTGGCCGCAGGCAGTCTAGTCTGGGTAGGGAAGGGAATGAGTTCTCAGAGGGGAACTTTCTGCACACACCACAATGGTCTCCTTGGAGATGTTAAACTAAGATATGTGCAACCTTTTTCCCTAAAAGTTGCCAGGAAAAAAGAAAGATACAGACGTGTGTGAGAAATGGTTAGTTAATACATTTCTTAAGGAAAATTTTTTCTTTTTAAGTTTTTAATTGCGTCATCAAATAGTGCGTGGTAACACGGAAATGACTCAGATGCCCAGAATATGCTGAAGGGCTTTCCTGCTCCTTTTTCTCCTTCATCTGTAGGAGTCACTGTGCCAGGAAGCCCCTAAGTGAAAAGTGAGTTGACACCCAGCATTCCAACATAGGACAGCACAAAGTACCAGGGACACAGATCGCCATGGGCGTTCATGTCTGGAGGATTCATGGGTGTCAGTAAGTATACATGCGTAGGTATGTGTGGGATTGTGGATGTACGTGTGCATACGTATGTGTGCATATTGAGACATATATGTGTATACATTTATAGAGACACACGACACATAGACATACATCATCATTGAGCTCTTCTGTGATATCAACTAAACATGCTCATTGATTCTTCAAAGTCATCTCAGCAACTGCCTGTTCAGAACTTCTCCCTGGATGCTGTTTCATAATTATGGCCTTACATTGCAGAGTACCCTCTTTAGAAGTCCTGAGAGAAATTCCTGTCTCATCTTAAGGCCAAGAATAATGTATTTTTCCTAAGCAATGGATCTGTTTTTATGTTATAAGTACTGTGAACTGTATTGTTTATCAAGATTCCCATTTTGCATTAGTTACTAGAAAGCTTGGGGCCAAATGTGTGGCCTTCTCATGGCAAGCATGAAGGTCATTGTGTTGGGCATTCTTAGCCTTTTTTGTGATTTCATTCTCCATCTTTATTTTTCAACTTTTTAAACCCATGTTTTAATTCTACAAACTGGTTTTATGTATCTTTAAAAAACACATTAAATATACTAATAGGTGAAGTGTAACTCAATTAAAAAAATGTAATATATACATGGCTACAACAAATGCTCACGCCACTAAAGAAATCACATTTGTTATTTACCAAAGAAGGTGTTACTACTTTGGTATCTCTAATTTTCACAGAGAAGGTAACAGTGATGAGAATCTCTAGCTCAATTTTCAACACTTTATATTTGCATTAAGCCGAATATAAAAAATGAGAGCTGTTTCATCCCAAGTATTGTTAAAAATTTAGAAATTTGAAAACTCTAAAATTTAAAAACTTTAAAAACTCAACTGAACAATCTCCTACAGAACTGGTATGAGGAAGAAAATGGAGCCCTGCCTCGAATATGGATATATTTTAAGTTCTTACAGGCTGAAAATTTAATTTAAATGTCAACTACCAACTTGTTTTAAGACAAGGGTGAATGGAAGTTTTACAATGAACTTCTACATTCTTATATCTGTGCTTAAAATTTCCCAACTCCTATACCATCTTTGGCAAATAGTTTTAACCCAGAGAATAGTTTTAAGGTATACATATCTTACTTGCAAACCACAAAGCCATTAAGATGAAAAACTTACGGGGTGCTGTAGGATATATGGTTGAGGTTGCATCCAAGAAGGACTTTGCACCTGGAAAAGGAGGATTTTGAAAGAAACACTGATTTCCATTGGAATGCCACCTATTTCTCTAGAACTCTTTTAATCATGTTAAAGTCTATAGAAAGAAAATAAGGAAACAACACTATCAATGATTAAACAGATTAAAGTAGTTAGAGTTCTTGGCAAACTGGTCACTCTGAATAGGATGAAATGATTATTTAAAACCAAGTTCCATTTGCCCACTCAAGAAGTATTTACTAAGTATTAGGCACCAAAGAGAAAAAGATGAGTAAGACATGGGCCCCACCCTCAAGAAATTTACTGTCTAACAAGGCAGATAAACAAGTGAACAACTGAAGTAAATAGTGAAAAGTGTTATAATCAAGGTATGAACTAGATGCTTTAGGAATACAGATCCATGAGAGTTAATTTCAGCACATCTTATTAGAAATGAATCCTTAAAGTATGTGCTTATTTAAAAAAAAAATGAAATTCAATTCCTCTTTGATATCCAGGACTTTAGGTTTTAGAAATTTTGTCTGGTGGTCAACAATTTCTAGTTAGTGTGGAAAATAAAAATCTGAAACTCAGATTTGGGAAATTAAACTCCAGTAACTAAATCTTGACATCTACAGTCAAAAGGGCATCCACATAGTAGACCCTCTGGACTGAGAAATAAGACGTGAGAGTCAGGTTCTGTGGCAGGAAAGAAAGAACGTGAAGTCTGCCACTCAAGAGAAAAAAATACCGGTCCATTTCTTGATGCCTGGAGCTTTCCTGAGACTATGTAATTTTTAAAATAAGTTTCAGTCTCTAATTCTTAACAACAAACCCCTCCTGTATGTTATCCCCTATTGTTAACTTCAGAGGTTCTACAGAGAGGATATGGGGAAGAGTCATGGGGGAAGAATGTATTGTGATTTACCTTGATAGCAGAGCCCCGATACTTGTTTTCTCTGGTTTCCTTTGCCACCTAAGGCAGACCAAAGTTAAGTGCTTCTGCCTTGTTAACATTTCAGTTATCTGGACTGCAGCCTTTCCCCAAAGGGGTATTGGTGGTTTCTTGCAGATGTCAATTTCTCAAATCCAATTGTATAAGCATATGGTGGTTTTGCAGAGAAAGGCCCACTCCAACACGAGTGCAAGGCCTTCACTGAATAAATCACGGGGAGGCGAGCAGCTCCCTATAGACCCCAATTTGGGCCAGATGCTCCCATTTTTTGTATGCTTCAGTGGTCTTAATAATCTAATGGCTTACAGCATTATGAGGTTAGGGAGCTATGACATCTAATCCAATTTTCTTTCTTAAGCAGCAAAATCAGCTGCTGTCAATTTCTATTCCTCAATTTTCCCTAACTATAAAATGGGAATAATAATTTATGTTCTATGAACTCTTTACCATTGGTTCTTTACCCTCTTTTGGGTGATGGATCCCTTTGAAAATCTGATGAAAGAAATAGACCTTTTCCTCCACCTAACTGCATATATACAAGTCGCATTTTGCAAACAATTTAAGGGAATCACAGACCACTTCAAGCTCATCGGCTGACCCTACTGGGTCCCTAAATTTATGGGGTTAAGAATCAGCCTTCAGAGTTATGGCACCGAGTGTCAGCCAAATGGAATGAAATTCCGCATGTATCTTAGGGAAACACAGAATGCTCAAGAGAAGAAATCAGGCTTTGAAATGAAATGCTGTCTCCAGTTAGGTATGAAAAATCTATTACCAACACTGGTCTTCTAATTTTCACATTCTATGAAACAATTTTGTGGCCAAAACACTCATTGCTTTTGTAATAAAGAGGGAAAAAGAGGTGGTAGGGAGATGCATTAATAGCCGTATATCTGTAGCAGCATACATTCATATTAATATGCACAACCTTTCATTTGCCTGAGAATAAGCTTACTTGTCTCTGTTTTTAGTAATATACATAAATGGCAGAGGATTCCAAGTTCAGATAGTTAAGAAAGAAGACTACCTTTTAGTATCAGACACAGGAATGGTTAATTAGGGAAAACGCACCAGAGCAGATCTCACTGATAGGCAAGGAAAATGGAGAAACCTGGAGTCCAAAATAATTAAAGAGGCACTAAATGAGTGAACACTATGCCCAGCAGACAGAAGCACCAGCATTAAGTAACAAAACAGAGAGAAGAGAGAAGAGAAAATGAGTGATAACTCAGGGAAAGGAAAAGAATCTAAAAGCTGAGGAAGGCTCTGAAAGCTACTTTAAAACTTCAGTTTTAGTGCCTTTAATCACTTTTCTTTGTTATTCAAAGCTACTTTTATGTTTTTTAGACAGAACCACCTTTATGATACTGCTTATGTTGACCAATCCATTATTTTAAAAAAGCATAAGGAATATACTCTTATCAGCCAGCTAATCCTGCATATTAATGATGATAACAATCAGAGCTAACATTCATTGAGGGCTAATAATATGCCAGGTGTTATGCTGAGCTCTTTACACAGATAGTCTCATTTAGTTCCTATAACAAGCCTATGAGATGGAAACTATTATTATCCCCATTTTAAAGATGAGGAAACTGAGGCTTACTGAAGTAAAATAACACAGTTATTAGATATTGCAGTCCCCTAACCCCAGAAATCAGGGCTACAACATCTAATTCAATCGTTTTAAAAAAAGAATACACAAAAGTTTATTACACATGATCTCAACAGTCAACAAAAGAGAACTATATTCCCACATGTCTGTAACTGAACTCCGTTATGATGCTCCTGTCTGGGCCAAGGCAGTAAGCCTGTTAGAGGCACTCTGATAAAGGAGGAGAAATGCATGTACACCACTGGGGTCATGGAGAATAGGCACTAACCCTGCAATAAAGCCAAATCAATATTATAACAAGGTGCTTAATGAGATCTTGGTTCTAAGTAGGGAATTTCTTTTAAGGTAAGGCCTCCTCACAAAATAACCTAAACAGGGACTCACCTCCTTCTTTTGGCCTCCAATCTCATTGCATTGCTCATTTAACGTTAACCTAATAGAGACACATCTTTATTTGTTAGCATGTTTACTTGCTCTTTTGTTAGTTCCTGATGAATAAACAAAGGCAGGTGTACACCTCTTCTGTTTTTTTTACCTAATGGCAATTCTCCTTAAGTTTCAATTTCTGGGACACATGGTGTCCACAGCAGGGCCTGTTGTGGAGGAAGTATTTGGGTTCATCCCAATTCTAAAATGCTCTGATTTCAAGGACTGACAACTCACAACCATTTCCCCTTGTTTTACACTCTCCTATACATAAAAGTAAATCACTCGGCCAAATAAAAAGCAGCTTATTCTAAATTGGGTATCCAAGGTGCATAAGATCTGACTTAAATTTCATTATAAATGCTCAAAATTTTAAGACACGTAAAAATGTAGCAGTGATTCATGGCCGGCAAGTTGTCGCACTCTTGATGAATCCTGAAGGTACAAACCTGGTAGGCAGATACAGGAGACGCGATATAGGGTGTAATAGAAGTTTGAGTGATCATTCGGTTTGTAGCAATACTGTATGGTGAAGGATAAAATCTAGAACAAACAAAAAAGCCTTTATTAAGTAATCCTTTCAATAGAGTAATTCACGGAACAAATGTCTGATATTTTCCACCTTCACATCTTCCCTCAACCCATTATGTATTTATCTTAATGACATACCCATTCTGTATAGCAGCTGTGGTTGGGTCATAAGTAAGTGTCATTCCAGCCTATGGGAAAGAGAAAGAAATAGAAACGTTCATTGGCAAAGGTGTGACTTAAAAATTCCATTTCTTAGAGTCATGGCAACATAAAACAGTGATAATTCGGTAGCATTTGATAAAATTGAGAGTTTCTGTCAGACAAACATAATTACAAACAATACGAGAATAAAGCTGTGGATGTGCACTGTCCCACATGGTAGCCATTAGCCACATGCAGCTCTTCAGACTTAAATGACAAACTGAGTCCCGCCAGCCTATCAGCTACATGTCAAGTGCTCAAATAGGCACATGCAGCTAGTGGTTATCATTGGGCAGTGCAGATTCTAGAATATTTCTACTAGATGGCACTTCCCTAGACATTCTTGAACCAGTATCTTCCTTTAAAAAAAAAAAAAAAATTCATTGACAATAAATACGGGGAAATGGAGGTCTGACATTTTTATTAAGAAATTCAGCTCTTTTTCTTTTTAAAAGAACAAAGAATTAGGCAAAAACACTCAACAGCAAATATACTACTTATTTTAATAATGTTATTTACAGTGATTTCTGAACAACTATAAAGGAAACCCTCTCGAAGAAACCATGACACACACAGACAAAAAACAACATGCATACACTTCTTATAGCAATTTAAAATGCTCTTTTACTTTAAATGTAGTTAACTAGTAAACACAGCTGTTTTCATGTTTATCTGGCAATCTGGAGAATTGCCAGTCTCTTAGCACCATGTCTACTGGGAAGAGTTTTAATCTGACATTATCTGGATTATGAAGTTTCAAATCTGGCACTAATCTCGCAGGCTTTCACGATTAGACACTCACACTGAAGTTTCAGGAAAGGACTTACAAGTCTCACCTCTCCTTCTCTATGCCATGGTCTGCCATTAGGGATGTATTTGTTTGGGTTCTGTCTCTTCTTCTGCCCTCCATCCGCAAACTTACACAACAAGGGTTCTGTAGGAGCTGAATAAACAGGGAGAAATAACATGAAACCAAAATTACATGTGTGTATGGAGGACAAAATGGAACCGAATTTCTTTGTTAACAGGAGCAGTGTTAGTGCTATAAGGGAATGGATAGAATGCTTATTTAAGGCAAAGCTTACTCCAACCCTTCTAAGATTATCCACTAGTGAAAACTACAGTACAGAAAATGTACTAGTTGTTATTTTCAAATCAGAGTGTAATGAGCAGATTTAAAGAGCTAGTCTGAGGAAGTTAAGGAATCCTTTGATTCACTTCTGCACTTAAGTGCAGACCCACTTCTCCTCACTCTGGGCCCTCTTGGATTCTGCCTCCACGAACCTTCAAATGTAAATAGGACTGCAGCAGCCTCCCTCCCCCAACTTAAAAATGCTTCCATGGCTTCCCACTGTAAATCCTCCGAGAGGCCTTCACTTCCTGGGTAGAAAACAAGTTCCCCTTTACACTGCTCACACTGTATTTTTATTTACAGCATTGAGAACAATGTGCGAGTGTGGTGATCTGTTGGGCCCTCCAGAGTGTAAGCTCCATGGGGGCAGTGACATCTGTCTTGTTTATCATGCTGTAGGCGCTTGTGACATCTTGGTTGAATCAATGAATGAAAACAAAGAGGTCTCATCTGTTTATTTTTAGGATACAGCATTGAGGAGAGCTGTTGCGAGAAAGCTGAGAACACCTGTCCACTCGATTTAAAGATTTTTCTGTGCCTTCTGCCACCCTATGTGGTGTTGCTTTACTATATATCCATGTTATAGAATGATCTGCAGAACAACTCAAGAAACTAACATAGGAAAGGAAAAGACGCAGAGACTATCTTACAGGGATACATATTCATTAGTTGAAAAAAAAAGAAAAATTAAAAACAAAAGTCAAACCATAGTAGGCCACCCATGGCTTTTCCTTTTCTTTGCTTTTCTATAATGGAAATAGCAGTGTATTCCTGAAAGTTGTGCATGTTTCTGTATGTTTCCACTTAATGCAATAAAAGCAATCACACCTTCCTGTCTGGTTCTCACATTCTGTCCTTTGTCTACTGTGGAACTGTGATTACTACTTTCAAGTTCTGTTTCAAAGTTAAATAAGCATGAAGGGAAAAATATTACTTGTGGAAAATTTACTCCTTTCTTCTTTGCCTCTTATTATCCTAATTCATCTCTTATTTTATATCACTATTACCCACCCACTAATGACAGGGTGGAAGCAACAGCGCCTCTCAACACTTCTCTGCCAAAAAACAGAACACAACATAAAACCCAACTGCAATTCCTTCTCGGTGAGCTGTCTACGCTGTTGTCTGGCGCTCCTGTCTCCTCTCCCTGGTGTGAACCACTCCAGAGGGACAGCTGGAATGGGCACTCCCTTCTGAATGGCAAGTGCACTACAGTAGGAGGAGACGAAACTGTGAGGTGCTAGTGAGAACACCAGCAAGTCTGGGCCCTACGCTCCACAAAGGGCACCTTTGTTTACCTTCTGACTCCACCCCCAGGCTTTCCCCGAACAAGGAACTTCCATTTAAGGCAAACTGGGTGTGATGCAAGATGGACAGGGGCCAAATCCTAGACCGCAGATGAACTGCACTCTTTGTCTTTTCAGAAAAAGGTAACTGACTTTTGGAAATTTCTACCTTCACCCACAATCACAGAAGGTAAAGTAAACGGATGCAATGAAGCAAAAGAGGTTTCTAATCACAGATGCCTTTCATTCTACAACTGGGCCATTTAGGGAGAGATGGAAACGAGGGCGAGAGAACACAGTGTTCACACAGGAGGGGAGAAAGTGCAAACCCTCCTGAGAGTGAGGAGAGTGTCTGTCTGCTGTGGCCGGGGATGCACCACCTTGATTTCTAAGGACAAATCGAGAACTCTGACAGAGATGCAAGATCTCACTCTCCACAGATCTAGAAAGGTTCTTACTACATCGAATGTTTTCTCCACTGACATCTGAGGTTTCAGGATTTTGCCTCCCCATAACCTCATAGGGCAAGAGAGAGTACAATAAACTGATGTTGGCCCTTTGTGGGACTTCACTTGGAGGAGACATTTTTATCTGGCGGCCTTCTAAAGACTAGCTCCTGGACTGAAATCCAACTTTTTTTTTTAACAAAGAGTTTACTTGGCACAGTGAGTAATGCAAACGGACCATCTTCCTTCATGGGCATCACTTCTTCCAGAGAAAGAAGGCAACCAGATTGGGCTGATTCCAGAAGTTCACTACGGGCAGGTGTGAACGAAAGCAGTTAGGGAGCAATTCCTGGCGGATGCCAAAGCTCCACATCTGCAGAAAGGCCAAGTGTTCCTGTATCTGTGGTAAGGTGCTTCCAACACATTTCGTTCATCTCAACTACGCTCTGTCGAAGAAAAAGCAATCTCACGCAACAAAAAAGCCTGCTGAAGATGTATAATGATGAGGTAAACGTCAGGTGAGCAATGACATGTTTGCAAATATATCATTTAAACTGAAACAAAGGGAACAGGATATAGTTGCATCTTTCCAAAATGAATTCTATTTACCACAAGATTTTGTGCTGTCATTAAGATATTTTTCCCCCTCTACAAGCAAAAAGGTAAGTAGCTAAAACAGTTTTTATCCTGGCAGGTGTCTCATACCTCAGGAAAGCAAACTTCCTATTTTAAAATAAGAATTATAACCAGTAGAAACCACACATTTTTAAAATAGTTGTTGGCCCCTTGTTTCAGGGAAACATTTTTAAAATAGTTGTTTCAGTTCACAGTATTCCATGTGAAGCAACATAAAATTCTAATGGCTTCTTTCTTCTATTAAAATTCCCTTTGGTCTATTTAGTGCTGAAATTTTTATTGAGTACCTACCATGTGCAAGGTACAGTGTTAAGAACTAGGGATACAGTGGTGGATAAAATACGGTCTCTCTTTTTTTTTTTTTTTACAAAATCATTCTGGTTTATTTTTATTTTTTCATTTTCTTTAAGGTATGCTTTTTGGTGAAGAAGAGTGGCCATGAGCTAACATCTGTTGCCAATCTTTCTCTTTTTAATTTTTTTTCTTTTCCCTTTCCAGAGCCCCAGTACATAGTTGTATATCCTAGTTCTAAGCTCTTCTATGCGGGATGCTGCCACAGCATGGCTTGATGAGCGGTGTGTAGGTCTGAACCAGCAAACCCTGAGCTGCTGAAGCAGAGCGCGTGAACTTAACCACTATGCCACCAAGGCTGGCTCCTAAAATAGGCTCTTACCTCATAGGGTTTGCAGTCTAATGGGGACAAGAGTGCACCCAATCTTATGAAAACTCATTTAGCCATTTGTGGGACACAGCACTGTTTTCAGAGATGTTTGTTTTTAATAAAAATGCCACCCAGAAGTGAAATACTTCTGATACAGGAACAGCATATTTCTCTTACAGCTGCTGCTCTCTATACTTGGATGACATTATGAGAAACAGCTTATCCCTATAAGTTCTTGATTTCTTATTTATTACAAAGATTACGCCATGTGCTCCAGGAAAGCAACTATGTGATGATTTCTTTAAGACATTTATGTTACCATTAAGCTACGGAAGGGTTAGATGATTTCAGATTTCTGAACAGAAAAACAAACACACACACACTCAGATCTGTGTCATGGCCCACTTGTTTTTAGTGTGTGCGCTCGTTTCAAAATGAGAGACCTTTACTTGACTGGTATATCCTGTGGCTTATTCCAAACCAGGCGATAGTCTCTAGTTTGTGTTTTGGAGCCTAATGCACAGTTTCTGGGTTGAAGATTGGGAAACCCTACATGACGTCACATTGCTCTACAGAACAGACCCTTCAGGTGACCTCCTTGATAGTTTTTTTTTAGAAAGGGGGTATTGAGGAGGACCGACATGCAGAAAAGGAAGGTCATGAATATCAGTAAGATGACTATGATCAACAGGTAAGTTTGGGCAAATTAACTTTAAAAAATTATCCTCTACGTGGTCAATTTTTTCTATTAGCAACTCTTTACCTTATTGTGCAAAACTATTAATTGCAAAGAGTTCTAACAAACGATTTGTGATTTCAGATATATTCCTGTATTAAATGGATACAAAAGTCATATAAAATTACCCCAATCAATTGATTTTGCCAAATATGCAGAGTATTCTAGGCTGAATTTCTCCTTAATTAATAACAAGTCTTTTGGGTTTGTAAAGGGTACACGTGGGATGTCTTGTGAGATCTCTCAGGTTAGATTCTCTTCCTTGTTATTTTCTTGTTCATCAGAATCAACAGGAACGTGGACTTCCAAAAGTTTGACCACTGTACTATTACCTCCAGCAGGCAACACCACAAATGCAAACACTGGTCTAATACTTTTTGGTGCCTCTTAGAGCCATCTAAGGACACTGCATCACTCGATTCTCCAGTGTCCTCAACAGGGCTTTATGGGTGGGATGATGTTTTACAATGCCCGACTTTGAGGCACTAATCATCCCTCCTAAGTGCCAGATGGGTGATGCCCATCATGACTCAATGCACATCTCTACCAAGCAGCTTCCTTACTCATCTTCTGAAGCTCAAACTCTACTGTAATTGAGGCTCAAATGTGGCCTTGATGGCCACACTATAAATCACTTCTAGAATGCCTGCTTTGACTAAGCCCTGTAGATCATGACGTGAGCTCCAGGAGTCCTCCTCACACTTCTAATCAAGTGGCTCAGAAGACTCAGATTTCTCTGTAGCATGGACCTTTTCTTCACTATGTTCTAACAGCTGGAGAAAATGCTACATCTAAATGTCCATTTTTCTAGTTACACAGTATGTTACCCCAATCAACATTCTGTAAAATGTGAACTACTCTCGACAGAAGCTTTTCCATCACTTGTGGACAACTAGCCCACTCACACCTATAATTAGCTAGCTTTCTGATAATGTTGCCTACTTTCAAAATTCCTCAATTAACAACATGCAAGGAACTACCTGGGGCTCTTCTTTTAAAAATTTCAACCTAAGATTGAATAGATATTATCCATTTTTCTATGTGTACAATATCGTTTCCTGTTTTAGCCCCCTCTTCATTTCTAACCAGATCCTGCTGTCCTGCTCAACCACAGCCCAGACTTACAGCTGCTCTCCACAGCCCCTGGCCTCCTACGCCTGTGGTTAGGTCCTCGTCTCTCCTCCTTTCCTGACTCTTATATAGTGGTGCCATCTCCCACTTAGCTTTACCTTTCAGTAAAATAACGATTTAACAACATTAAAGTCAGGTTGAATGGAAAAGGAAAATGCAGTACTTCCCCCTATCACTCCAACATCAATATTTTAATATTCTATATTTACTACTTTTCTATGTCTATATTTATTTTTCATATTTGCAATGATAGGTCCTTTCCTTCTACCATTTACATTGTGCACTTTTCCCCACCTTGTTATAGAATCATTTAAGAAAAAATGGTTACATAATGTTCTATTTGAAAAGGGATCATGTATAGTTTCTTTGTTATTACAACTAACATTGTATGAACATCTATGTGTGTATCTCATTTATCTCTCCAATCCCAGTGCCAAATGCTGTACTGGTGGTCAGATTCTATGGTCAGAACACCGGCTTTAGATTAGTCTCCCCGAGATTGAAATTTGGCTTTGCCAGTTACTAGCTAGTGACTCTGGGTAAGTTACTCAATCTCTCTGGTTTCATAATCTGTGAAATGGGAACAGTAATAGTACTCACTTCAAAGGATCATTATAATTAACATATAAAGTACTTAGAACAGCTCTTATTAACCATTGTTATTACCATGACAACAGAAGGAGCTCAAAATTTTAATTTATGGCTCCTCCTCTTGCCTTTGAATTATTAAGATAAATTCTCAAGAGAGGGACTTCTGGTTCAAAAGTTATAAACATTTTTAGGGACTGGCCTGTTTCCATGGGATTTGATTCTGTGAGATTTAACGAGCTGGTTAGGACAGCTGCCTTGGCTTCACATAAATGTTCAAGTTGTAGTTAAGGATGAAGTTACTGGCAAATGCCTTTTAGAAAACTGTTTCATAGTAACACCTACATCTTCCACCCAAGATCCTGATGCTTTAATAAAATCTTACTCCATCACTGTTTCTCCCTGACAGAACCTGATAAAGTAAAGGTGTAAAACTAATCTGAGGGCCCTGCTGTAGGCTAGGTATGATTGAGGGTGATAATAATTGTCCAAAGGCAGCCCCATTAAGCCTGGTGTGGCCCTCAGGCATCTTCTGATAAATTACTGGCACATTTCTAGTTGGGGTCCCTTGACACTTTTTACAAACTAGACTTCTTTCTCCTTAATGGAGAATGAGTTTGAGTTTTGCATCTGCAAGACAGCCCTCACCCACTGGCCACCCAGGACTGTTTCAACACTTTTGCTTTCATGGCAATGATTTCTCACAGAGTGCAGCCCTTGGAGAGGACATCTCAATATGATGTGCATTTAGACTCTGCTCTCTTGTACATGCTGGGTTGGGGGGACGTCAGCAGACCACAATTCCAAAGGTATGATCCCACTGTCCTAAAGGTACCATGAGCAGTGCACATGACTTCAAGTGTTTCTTTTGTCCTAGAGCTGCCAAAATGTTCTGTTTTTACAGAGTAACAATGCTTAAGACAAATATTCAGGGACCAAAATGGGCAATAAAAACCCTTGAAAGATTTCCAGCCTTTTTACTGGAGTCATAATTTTTCCTCTAAACGTTACCTTTTCTGCCTCCTGGCTTAGGACAACGTCCTAATAATACCAACTCTACCCAGGGAGTAAGGAAATGTGGGGAAGAGCAGTTCTGAAGCCCTGCTGGGCACATAACCCAATCTGAAAAGTCAGGGTAACACAGAAAGCAGATGTACAACAAGCCGAGGTCTTTGAATGGAGTCAGCCAGCAGTCATACGCACCTCGCTGGAGCTCCTCCATGACACAGACGAATCTCTGGGCGATGTGGCAGAACGATGCCAGCACAGTGCTGAGAATCTAACACATATCCAGTGACTAGACACATTTCTTTTTTTTTTTTTTTTAATTCTCTGCCCTTAGCACACAGGGACTTATTCAGACTCTATTAATGTCATGGAGAGGTCCAGAAAGAGAGATGGGTGATCACATTGCCTCCTGCAGCATTAAACACGTGTGACCTTTATCATGGGGGGTGTGTGTGTCGCCCACAAAGGTAAAAACAGCGGGCGCAGGGCAAGCAGCTCCAGGAGAGTTCCAGCTCACATGCCATGTGCATTAGTCTTCTCAGAGACTGCACTTTCTTCCAGGAAGGTACTGCAGCAGCATTTTTTAGACAAATCCCTGAATCACGACCGCAAGTGACAGTGTTTTTGCCTCAGGCATGTCTCCTAATTTGGACATCAGTTCTACGTAACTAAAACTTCCCATCCCTTGTTTCTAACATTCACAATGTGGGAAACCACCACCATACTATTTCTCCATAATGGAATTTTTATCTAGCAAATATTAAGTCGATATTTTAAACCTCTATGGAATTCACCTAGATCATCTCACAAAGAAGTCACTGGTTCTTTTACCCTGGGTAGGGACCTTCCAAGCAAATCTGACTTACTGCAAACCAGCCAGCACTCAAAACCAATATAGATCCAAATAACAGACAATGCTTCAACATTTACGGGGAACAGTGAGAGACTGGGTAGGGAATGACACAAGGAAAGACCTTAAGAACAATTATTTTTTTCAACACAAACTCTGAAGAGTTTAAAGAAGAATTTGATATAAGAAAAGATAAAGTCTCTCTAAAATATGGTAACATCAGACACAAAAGCATGAGATTTTTAAAAAGCAATTTCAGAAAACAGACTGCATTAAAAATTGTGACGTGGACTTTTATACAACTATAAACATGTACTACATTATGTACCATATTCCAGCCCAGGTTGGAGTCTGTCTGGCGTGGGGGAACCCAGCCACATCACCCTGGTATGAAAAGAGTGTGTTGGCAGGAGGATGGGTGGCATTTGAGAAGCGTCACCTCACGTGCACAGCTGACTTCCTTCTGCTTTTCCAAATAGAGACTTTCTTAAGAGAGTCACAGTTAAGATGAGTTCACTGTCCAGTTTGTTAATTTTCAGAAACAGGCTTTTGGAAACTGTGTTTAACATGGGTTTCTTTTCTGTACTTGGCTCCAATGTCAGAGGCAAATTGCCAGTCGTGCAAGAATCTGAGTACTCTGACAGAAACCATCCTGGATAATTCTGCTTATGCCAGCTAAACAACTTGCATCATTAAATAAACCATCCTCTGACTGTATTTATGAAATGTTATGTCTGCCTAGCAATGAGCCTACATTATTTAAACATTAAAGTGGAGGCTCATTCAATTTACCCTTGCCTGACAATATTTTCGTTTTTCATCTGGTTCTGCTGAAAAGAATCATATGCACTCCACGGAGAAACCCATGCTATGGAGTAGTCATTCAAGCTATAGAAGGGAGAGAGCAGCATCTAATAAACAGACTGATAGTCAAAGATAATTCTCCTATTATGTGTACAAAAACAAGGGAAAAAATCCAGAGAAGTTGAAAACTGTTTCAAATTCTGTTGTGGGTTCTCCTATTTACTGGGGACTTGTTCTGGGCAAAAGTTGAGTTCACTGAACAGCATGCTTTCAAGTCCTGCTCTGGACAGTTTAAGCTCCTGCCTAAAGAGAGGTGAACCATGCCTACGTGCAAAAGGGTATCCAAAAAGGCCCTCAAAATAGCCATGATTATTGGTAGGAACTCTACATGAAAAATGCTCTTGGAAACCACTTGGTAACTTCTGCTGGTCCAGGGCGATGCACAGGCTTTCTGTGCCTACCACAAGATTAAAAATAAAACACAGCCCCTGTCGCCAAAGATCATTAAATATTAGAAAATGGCATAAAATTAAGTTCTGATTCAGAGCAAAGAGAAGAGTCTAACTGCATGGCTGCTCCTTCAACAGCGATGCTCTCAATGTAGAAGGAACCTGTCTGTTTTTTGTGCCCCATTTGACACTTGGCACAACTTGGAAGAAACTATTCTCTACTAGTTGCAAAGATGCAGAAAATCCTACAATCATTTACATGTGGTTTGGAAATCAAGGTCTTTTTGTTTCCTTGAATGGGTATGACCAATAGTCTTCAAACCCACTTCGAAAGAAATAGATGACACAACTATGAAGTCATTTGGCGAAAAAAGCAAACTGTCCAACCTCCATGTGTGACACCCTGGATTTCACTCAAGGAACTGGCAGATCTTATCTCAGACTGATACAGCATCAAAACAAACATGTGCTGGGATGTTTTTCCTTCTCGAACTTTCCTTGTTGCACCCAACAATGAGCTGAGAGAGTAAAGAAGTCACAGGTTGGGGACAGCCCTGTGGTGCAGCGGTTAAGTGCACACATTCCGCTTCAGTGGCCCGGGGTTCGCTGGTTCGGATCCCGGGTGCAGACATGGCACCACTTGGCAAGCCATGCTGTGATAGGCATCCCACATATAAAGTAGAGGAAGATGGGCATGGATGCTAGCTCAGGGCGAGTCTTCCTCAGCAAAAAGAGGAGGATTGGCAGCAGATGTTAGCTCAGGGCTAATCTTCCTCAAAAAAATAAAAAAATAAAAAAAAAAGGTCACAGGTGGGTGGATGAGCAGCCCTTCAAATGGACTAATACTCCAGGGTCCTGACTAGGCAAAAGATGGCAGAGGGAAGCGAGGAGGACACCAGACGTCAGCTGTGCACGGGGCTAAATTCCCATGTACGAAATCTCTCCTTTGTCTTTACTTGGTTGGAGGGTAAAAACACTCCCTTTTCTTTTTCTTTCAACTCAAGTGTTGTTGATGGGAAAACAAAACTAACTTAAAAAACAAAGAAGCAGCTCTTTCACAAGGCTGAGTTCCTTGGAGTAGTGTACTTCCAGGTCTTACGTTTTAGGCTCCAATCTCGTGCCTGTAGGCAGTTCAAGTTCACATACAGCCATGCCAACTGTATGCTGTCAGGTTTTAGTATTACAAGATGAAGGGTAGTCTGTGGTATTGCACATACTTACAAATAGGTTCTCTATGAAGTGAGACTCAATTGATGCAGAAAATTAAAGTGTTGGGGCCGGCCCCGTGGCTGAGTGGTTAAGTTCGCGCGCTCTGCTTTGGTGGCCCAGGGTTTTGCCACTTCGGATCCTGGGCGCAGATATGGCACCGCTCATCAAGCCACACTGAGGCGGCATCCCACATGCCGCAACTAGAAGGACCCACAGCTAAAAATGCACAACTATGTACCAGGGGGCTTTGGGGAGAAAAAGGAAAAAATAAAATCTTTAAAAAAAAAAAAAAGAAAGAAAATTAAAGTGAATCCCTAGTCATAATCATCAGCCACCCAGTTAAAGCTGGAACCTCGGAGCTATAGAAAAATAAATACTGAACACTAGTTACACATGCACAGCTAGCATATGGGGGAAAAACTGAAATGTCTTCTTGTTTGTGGTCAACCACTAGCATGCTGGCTTATAAACAGGTAGCACTGTCTCGGTGAACAGTGTAGTGAAATTCACATAAAATCAACAAACATTTACTCTTGCTTAGTACGGTTTGAGTACTGTGCTGGGCACGAAAACAGTACGATGAGAAAACAGTTCCTGCCTTCGAGGAGCTTACAGTTTAGTGGACTGACAAGTAAACACATTAAATGCTGTGACACAGATGGGTGTCCTCAGGGTGCTGTGCAAACTGAAGGTAACCCAACTGGATCAGAGGAGGCCCTTGCAGGGGGAGGCAAGCCTTGAACAGAGTCTTGCAAGGTGAGGAGGCCACCCAGGTTAAAGAGAACTGGAAAGATCCAAGAAACTGGAAACCATGTGAGAGAAAGCAGAGAGAAATGAAGCAGTGTGTGTGTGGAATACCATTTGTAGCTTAGCACTGGAGGAAGATAAAGAGTAAGGCAAGGAACAGAAGGAGACAGGACTGAAGAAGTGGGCAAGAGTCCCGTCACCTCCGGCCTTCAATGTCATTCTAGGTCCCGGGTCTTCTCTTCTAGGGGAAGATGAATTTGTTAGCAGTAAAGTGACACAGAGGCCCACATTTTATCTAAATCTCTTTGGCTGCAGTCAGGGACAATATCTGAGAAAGGAAAGACTAGAGACAGGGCTGGCAATGAGGAGGCCACTATAATGGCCTAGGTGAGAGATAAGGGGTTAAACTAGGCCATGGTAGGAGGGCTGGAGGAGAGAGGAGAGATTCTAGAAATAACTGGGAAGAGAAATACAAGGACTTGAATGACTATGCGTGAGTGATGATGGACGGCGGGGGAGAGGGGAGCCCAGGATGATTCAGTCCTAGGGTCCCAGCTTGGGTACCCTGGGTGGATACTGGTTATACTAACCAAGATAAGGAAAATAGGAAGAGGAGCAGGATTAGATGGGAAGGGGAACCAGTTGAGTTTTGGAGTAGATGAATGTAAGGTGACTGAGGCCAGGCAACCTGAAACTCAGGGGAAAAGCTGGGAAGAGAGAGAAATGTTTGAGAGCTGTCTGAATTAAGTAATAGTTGAAATATTGAGAGTGAATGAAATCAATCATGAGCCAAAAATGGAATTCAGGGAAACAATAATAATTAAAGAGCAGATAGAAGAAACAAGCCCACAAAAAAGGAATTAATACAAGATGGGAAGAAAATAGAGAAAGAGGTGAAACAGAGACGAGGACACATTTCAAGCCTGAGTGAGAGACAAGCAATGCCACATACAGCAGGCAGACAGAGCATAAAAAAGACAGGAAAGTCTCCAAATTTGATAATCAGAAGGTAAGTGTTAAGGGTTGAATTGTATCTCTCTCACACACACACAGTGACCCTATTTAGAGACAGGGTCTTTAAAGTTAAAATGAAGTCATTAGGGTGGGCCCTAATACAAGGACTGGTGTCCTTATAAAAAGGGGACATTTGGACAGAGAGAGAAACACACAGAGGAAAGATAATGTGAAGTTACAGGGAGAAGACAGCCATCTAAAAGCCAAGAAGGGGGACCTAGAACAGATTCTCCTTCACAGCCCTCAGACGGAGCCAATCCTGCTGACACCTTAATCTTGGACTTCTAGCCTTCAGAACGATGACACGACACATTCTATTGTTGAAGCCACCTAGTTTGTGGTGTTTTGTCACAGCAGCCCTAGCAGACTCATACAGTGAATTTACCACGAGGACTTTCAGTCGCACCCTAGCAGAAGAAGTCAGATTAGAGAGAGCCAACGTGTGAATGGGCACTGAGGAAGTGGAGACTACACTTTTAAAAGATTTACGTGAGGAGCTAAAGAGTGCTTAATTTAATTTAGTGTCAAGATCACAGAGACCTGAATAATCTCAAACACAAATGGAAAGATTTTTTTACAAAATTATATATTACAATTTATTGGCATAATGTTGTTCATAGTTTTGTTCACATATTCTGTGATTTTAAGAATGTCTATTGTAGTTACGTTCACAATTTTTGTTCCTAGTGTTGTTTATGCATTTTCTCCCATTTCTCTATCAATTAATCTTGCCAGAGATCTGTTATTAGTTGAAAATAAAGGTTTTTGGTTTTGTTGAAAAAAAAATAAAAGCAAAAGACATTGAAATTATAGGAGAGGGAGGGAATAAGTGGCAGAGCAAGGTTCCAGTGGGGTGGGATCAAGAGCCTGGCTTTGAACCCCTTGTCCTGGAGACTTCTGGGAAGGAGAGAAGCAAGAATGGGTGTGGGTGTAGGTCTCCTTGCTGGAAGGAAGCAGGAAGTTGACGATGGCGTGTTCATTTGGTGATCTCAATTTTATTCATCAAGTAGGAAGTGAAGTCATCTGCTTAGAGTCGGGAGTCAGGGGTGAGGGAGGGGACTGAGCAGGATGGTGAAAACTGACAAGAATTACGCTAGGGAAGGGTGAGAAAGCTGAGTGAGGATCAGTGATACTGAGGGTCTGGTCAAGCTGGAGACAGCCTTTACCTGCCTGGATGTAACAGGAGCAGTGAGGGTGGACGGCTGTAGGATTAATCCAGGTTCAGGGTTCTGCTAGGCAGGTGTGACCAAAGGATAGAGTACAAGGAAACTGAGTATGCTGCTAAATAAATGGTTTTAGTGGGAAAAATGGAGACCAGATTTGGTAGGGAAGGACCAATGAAGAGTAAAAATGGAAGGATCCCTTTGTATTTCACATCAGGTTTTGTAGGAGTTAGAGCGAGTGTGAGGGTGGAACGAGAAGCTCCTGAAGTGCAGTGTTCTTGGTCTTGACAACACAAGGCAGAACAACGGGAGGAAGTGGACAGAAAGGCCGTAGGAGGTGAGGCCCAGGCATTTTAAGGAGGGAGGGGTAGCACTTGTTGAAATCTTCCAGAACAAAGGCAGGAGCTGTGGTGGAAAGTACCACAGTCCCCAACGGATGTGACTGAAGGACAGAAGATTTATTGAGGATGGTGATAAGGTGGCTTAGAGGATGGCTTAAGCATCCAAGTAGAGGTTTCTGAACGCTTTACAAGTCAGACAGCTCTGCACCATGGGTCTGCTTCCACTCATATTTAAACACCCAATGTTTGGGGAGAGGTGAGTTTTTGAGTCTTTAAGTCTTATTTGGAGATGCAAAGAAAAAATTTTAAAGAGCTAACTGAAGGGTTTTTATTCTTGACCTAAGAATCATCAAGTGCTAAAATTATATTCACCATATATAAAAGACTACTGATAAAATTTTAGACAAACAACATACCAGAAACTCCAGGTGGTGTCTTAATGAATTTTCCATTAAAATGACCAATAACAGCTTCACACTTTTCTGTTGATTCCATCCTATTTATATAAAAACAGAAGACAAATATTTAGAGATGTCTGAGTTTTCATCTTATTCTGTGCAATGTGAACACATTCTTATAGGCTTACTGGATACAAATGAAATCTATCAAAAATGTGAATAAGGAAAAGTAGGTTTATCCTATCTTTTATCTTATTGTTGTTTGTGTACTTCTTTGGTAAAATGAAAATTGATAACCACAGAGTACATTCTGAATCAAAAAAGAAATAGATTATATTGAAGTGTTCACTATTGAGCATATCAAATGTACAATTTTTTTTCTACTTGTTGGAAAATGGACAGTCAATAAGCAATAGCTTTGTTAGTCATGGTATTGAATTAAAAACAAAAATACCAGTTTAAAATACTCAGGATTTACTGCTGGTAGACTATTGGTCAATGAAAGACGGTCTTTCCTTTCACATATTCACAAAATGACAGGGTCAAAAGTCATGATAAGAACTAGTGCGAATCAGAGTGTGCCTTATATGTGTTTCACGTTTAAAATTGAATTAGTGAAGTTAACTATTTACCTTCTTTGTCATCTTGGCTTTGGAGGAGTAATTAAAGGAAAAAGCCTAACTCTACAGCTCATTCTACATCTGCAGGTGGCTAAAAACATTTGAGAAACATTTCAGGGGAATTAAATTATTTTGACTTCTTTTTCTTTTTTTTTTTTACAATTTTTTTTTTTTTTTTTTGAGGAAGATTAGCCCTGAGCTAACATCTGCCGCCAATCCTCCTCTTTTTTTTTCTGAGGAAGACTGGCCCTGAGCTAACATCCGTGCCCATCTTCCTCTACTTTATGTGGACGCCTGCCACAGCATGGCTTCACAAGTGGTGCGTAGGTCTGAACCTGGGATCTGAATTGGTGAATCCCAGGCCGCCAAAGCAGAAATGTGTGAACTTAACGGTGGCACCACCGGGCCGACCCCAACTTCTTTTTCTTTAATGGAAGAAATATTCCATAATCCAATCAAATGTGCTACACTCCTGGACTACCCAGAGACTTACATCTTGGTTTCAACGGGTAGTGCTAGTGTTAAAAAGCAACTGAATTTAACTGGGTTCTGACTTTGGACGTAGAACTGAAACTACTTGATCTGCTTTCAGAAGAACACCCACAGAGGTGACAATTTTTAGGTGACCATCTTTTCATTGTTTCATCTGGATCCTTTGTTTTTTGGAGGAAGATTAGCCCTGAGCTAACATCTGTCACAAATCCTCCTCTTTCTGCTGAGGAAGAGTGACCCTGAGCTAACATCTGTGCCCATCTTCCCCCACTTTGTATATGGGATGCCTGCCACAGCATGGCTTGATGAGCAGTGCATGGGTTCACACCCAGGATCCAAACTGGCGGACCCTGGGCCACCAAAGTGTGCAGAACGTGAACTTAACCGCTATGCCACCAGGCGAGCCCCTCATCTTGATCCTTTCAACTAATGAAGTATACTCTGGAGACGCTAGCCTTGGTGACTTTCTACCTGTAGAATATTTTAGTTAATTATAAAATTATCTTGCTAACAGAAAGAACAAAGAACTAAAAGCCAGAAGAATGAGTACCAGACCTTGCTTCATTAGTTGGCAGTCTGGTGACAGTGGAAAAGTCCCATCTTTGCCTCAATTTTCTTATATGTAAATAGTGAACAAAGCTTGCTTTGTTATCTCATAGGTCTGTGTTTGATGTGATTGTCATCAAATAGGATAATGTAAAAAGGTCAGCAATTTTTCCTTCAAAATCAAAGTCAATACTTTACATATCTGTTACTGCACAGTATTAATAGGTTCTTAAATAATGTAAAATCAGTTTTGTGCATGGGTTTTTGGATTAGAAATATGTCAAAAATCAAAGCTCCTTCTGTGTAAGATTTTTCCTTTAGAAACCAAATTACTCATTACACTGGAGTATCCTTTCTGGGGAGAAAGGGATAAAAATAAGACGGAAGGAGTGAGGGCACTTCCGATATCTGTAACTTTTGACTTCTTAAAAAAAGAATCTGAAACAAAATTATAAAATGCTACAATCAGTATAGCAACTGGTGGTTAGATGGGCGTCTTCCTTTCCGGATGTTTGAAATAATCTCATTCATTGACTTTATCAATGATGATTCAAACTCCCATCTAATGCCAAAAAAAATACCAATCTATTTAGGAACCTGAGATCTTTATTTTTAAGAAGTTATAGGCATCCTGATCTAATTAATCAAAATATTAGGGACACACACTTTCAGAACTATCGCTCATCTGATATTTCCTTGCCCTGAGTCACCAAATATTTAGTGTCCTCAGGTTCAAGAATCCTAATGAACTTCTAAAAGATTTGGAAAAATGCAAACCAGTATTTACACATTTAAATTCGTGGTGTAACTGACTCCCATAACCCTGCTTAAATTCTCTCTTCTTGCTCAATTTTTATTTTCCAGGAAACTGAGCAGAGCTGTTGTTGTTGACATAGTAAAGACAGTGCAGCATGCTTACCTAGCAAAGCCGACACCACGACTTGTACCACTGGAATCACGTAGTATCCTCGTAGAAATAACTTGTCCAAATGGTTTGAGCATATTTTCAAGTTCTTGCTCATCCATGGACAATGGCAAATTAGAAATATACAGGTTGGTAGGATCTTGTTCCTGTTGCTAAAACAGAACAGAGAATTGTTCACTAATTCCCCATAGAAGATGAGATATTTGTGTCAACACATCTACTTTTACTTAGCCACTGTCTTTGCTCAGGTCCTTTCAGTAATCCCTAGCAAGATCATGGGAACTACAGAACGCCCAAGTCACCCTGGACACTTGAAAAGAGTGTCTGAAGCCTGGACAATCTGTGCAGGTCAGACTTGTCCCACTGAGCCATTCTTAGCAGATTTGGAAGTGGAACTGCTGGCAGGCACTGCTGAGTTGAAGAGGATGCCTTCATGGAACCACAACTCTCAGCTGTTTGCAGCGTTCCCAAAAATAACCCTCTCCTCCACAGTCCATCTCAGGCACAATATTGCGCAGAAGGCTATTACTGCTGATAACTCAATCCAGAAAAACACAACAGATTCCAGGCCAACCCATCTAAAGTCCAGGGGAGCTTTGCCCAAATTCCCCTCCTCTGCTCCATGGCAGGGTCCTGACTATTTCTGACTTGGGATCACCAATAGGAAAAGGAGAGCTCCTAAATTAACAAAAACAAGAACACTCAAAGCCATATAAAATGATAAACTCAAGGCAGAGAAAATTTTAGAATCTGGGTAAAGCTGAACTCTAGATGGGGGAGGGAGTTTTGCTAAATTCTTGCTACTCAAACAGCGATCCAGGGGCCAGCAGTGATGGAACTACCTGAAAGCCAATTAGGAATGCAGAAGCCCAGGCCCCATGCAAGACCTACAGTACTAGAAGCTGTGTTTTACCAAGATTTCCAGGTGATTCATATGCATATGAAAGTTCGAGAAGCAATAATCAGATCATTTGTTACTCATCTTTCCTTTGCCGAGACAGAATCAGCTGACACCAAAGATATGCAACTGCATTTTCTGAGAACCAGTAACTGCTATATATATTTATTAAGAGTATGGTGTTAAATCATCAGGGAAAAAGCTTATATGACAAATGGAATATTTTCTGACCAAGTCAAAATTCACCTCTGCAATTGTGAGATTAGGATGGTCAATTAATTTTACAGCAGGCTTTCCTTTGATGTTATTAACCAATTGGATCTTTACATATTGAATTATGCAAGCTTCTAAGTTTTCTTTAATAAGCACTATTAGTAAAGTCATTAATTGATGTTTTAGCCTTAGGCAGCAGGAGAGGATACTCATTATATTTTAGATTTTCAAAATGCACAGTACTTTTTAAAAATATATGTGAAGCATACACATGTTCGAATTGTACAAAGTCTCTACTTCCAAGTGTGTCCAGGCATTAATTAAACCTGAAATGAAACCTGCCCTTTCATAAAATCTCCAAGTAAAAGTGAACACTGATCTTTTGTGCTATACTTATGGGCAAGATTTAAACTAACAATCTGGTATCCGAGGGAATGGCAAATACCCTAGTATTCCCAAGAATTAAAGTTATCAAAGACTGAGAAATTCTGGGCAAAAAGCACCATCGCTATGGCTTCCTGGTTCCGACAGAAGGCGGCAGCATGTCACCAGGCCAGTCCCAAAGGTATGGAGCAGAGGCTCCCAGCCTGGGTGACTCAAATTCTCGGGGGTGTGTCGGTGTGGGTGGGTCCACGGAAAAAATTAAAAATTTTCAAATGCTCAACAGCAAGCCAAACACTTAACTTCATTAACCCTTCATAGGCTAAACAAAATGGCAACTACCTTTCCTTCTAGCTGAAATTGATGAATTCAGCACGGTACCGCTGATTATCTTACGCTGAGCAAAACCTCCTAGTGACAATCACATGAAGTGTATCTTTAATGTATAAAAAGTGGAAGGCAATTTAATAAATCCTAAGGCACTAAAATAATAGACAGAATGTTTCAAAATATAGGGAAAGGCAAAATGGTCTTAGGTATTAAAATTTTCATATTCTTCCGAGGTGGGATGAGAGGTAAAATCTTATCTCCTTATTTCCACTTCACTTACTACCTCTGCCCAGTTAACTGCACAGCTCCTTGACCAGCCCTCTGAAGTCAGCTCTAAGTCCCAAGTGCCGGAAGCTTTCCTGGGGTGCGAAAGACTGTATTTATTCCTGTGGAAGTCTGCTCCTAATCGGCTAATGCATGTGGGGTCCTTTCTCTCTGAAGGTGGGTACTGAGGAGCCCTGAAGCCTCATACAGCCAAAGGACATTTACAGTCCATCTCATACGGCCCAGACTCTCCTTACAAAACAACCATGACTCTAGTCCTATCTTCTAGCTGCCAACAGTTAAGTAGGGGAGATAGAAACACCTGTAATGAGTGCTACAATAGAGATGTGTACAAATCACATGAGAGGACAGAGAGGCGCTTATCTTAGGAAGATTAGGGAAGACTTTTCAGACAACATGACATTGAGACTTGAGAAACAAGCACAAGTCACAAGGCTGAACCCAGACTATGAAATGCTAACTAAGAAGTTTGATTTTACTTTGTCAGTCACTGCTGCTTAAACTTTTCCACTTAAGCAATGCTAACAGCAAAGAAAAGGACTATGTATCCTGAAGAGTCTGTAGGCAGAGGCCCAAAAAGTAGCTTGCCAGAGCTGCAAAATTTCCTTAAAGTCTTGTGCTTTACCTTAAAAAAAAAAAAGTCACATTAATTTTGCAATCTACTTTCTAAATATTGGAGTTTGCTTTAACACACAAACAGTATTCGTGACCTAAGACTTTCAAGTAATACTGATCCTCCAGGGAGGTAAGCCACATTTATCCTGTGATTTCATGTACTCTGGTGGATGAGGGGCGAGGAGCAGTCAGAAAGCTACGCCTGGAAAAATGGGCAGCTTTTGGAGGCATGGAAACAAGAGAGTGATATGATCAAATCTATCTTATTAGATGTCTGAATCATGCTTTGTCAGATTCAGAATAAAGCTGGGAACCCCCTAATTAAAAAGCATTTTTTTGCTCCTTGGACAAAGATATGGCATAAAAAAAAGATGTACATAAGAAACACACAAATATTGTGGGCTTTCTTTTGAAGTTCTTTTTAAGTTATAAAAATCTAAATGACTAATATTTAAGAACGTTCATAGGAGAATTTGTCATGTGAAGTATTTTTAAAAGGGTTGACAAGGTAGGTACTAAGCACTTTCTAAATCTTTTAGTTGCTTATGTTATTAAAATATCAATAAAAATATTTTATTCTTTGAAGTCTTGATTCTTGAAAGTTCACCAATGAAGAAAAATACAGTAAGTGCTAAAGTCAGAATCCAGAAAGAAATTGAGCCCTTGACCCATTCTTTGATAAACAGATGGAGCAGACTAACTACAAGTAAACATTTCCTACGATTTTAAGGCATTTGTTTTCAATAGCAACAACTCAGTTAATTAGGTTTCTTCATTGGGTATGACCCTGAGAACTAACGTTATTTATCTTTCTTTTCAAATAGTCAGCTTATCCTAATGCAAACACTGACCACAAAGCTGCAATAATTAAAAAAAAACCCAAAAACCAAGTACAAGAAGAAACTCCAAGCTGGCAGTACTGGCCACAAAAATATCTAATCCCCACAGTGTCCATGCATTCTAATTACCATACATTCATAGTGAATGGTATATATAATACTTGTAGTAAGTGGGGTGGTTCCTGAATGAGGGTAATTTAGTTTCTTTAAAATCAGTGACAACCATAACTCTGTTTTATTACATACAATGCTATGTCTAAAAAAACAATTATTCTGTAAATTATGGGTGGCCAAACATAAAAATGGGGCCAACGGGCCTCTTTTTGTCCCTAGGCATGGAGAGAGATCAATGGCTTCTCTAACAAGTAGAAAACTAGATCCTACATTGGCCGTGAGAGGGATAAATGGCTACTAATGTTCACTTGAGTAGAAAAGCAGGGCTCGGAGGTCCCGCCTAGTGTAAAGCACTCAGTCGTCATCTGAAAGAAATTAACAAAAACCTCCCTGTGCATGTGGAATGGTTCCTAAAATGCAAGAAAGGGACTTGGCAGGAAGACCAGACATCTGTTTTCTCTTGTACTGAATAGGTTCACCAACCAGCAGATAGCTGCTTACGGGCATGCGAATGCAAACTGCTTGAAGCACGGTAGACCTCTGTGTGGAAGGGGGATTAAATTCTTGCTCTACTGACTGCCTGTTTACTGTCAAAAACGTGCAAGCTGACTACCAGGCAAACAACATATGATGACTGCTGACCCCCAGCAGGCCTTAAGCGGTACTGCTGAAAGGCCCACAGAAGTCACTCTATTACAGATATCACCAAGGTTGATCTGAGTTTTATGTCTTTTCAGCTCGTTAACTGAGTTTTTCTCTTCTTTCCATGGATTCTGGTTCTTTTATTTTAAAAATGCACACATCTGAAATGAATGCCAAGTTTAACATAAACAGAAATGGCCTTGAGCCTTTGGGAAAATCTTTTGAAAAGTTTCATCTGAGTACTCTATGGACAGAGCTCAATAAACATAATTTTCAAATGTCTCGTTCTTAATTCTCAATATCCGTCCAATCTGGGAAGAAAGTCTTTCTCTTGCATAACTGGCTTCTTTCATCACCAACAAAACAAACATTTCATATCTACTATATGCCAGGTACCCAGCAAGGCAGTGAAAATTAAAACAGGAATAAGAAACAGTCATTGCTGCCTAATGCTCTCCACTCGCAGTTCTGCAATTCAGTTTTTAGTATCTGTGGAGTCCCTTTTCCACTCAGGTAGCCAACATGTCAAACAGTATTATATTCTCCCCTACCCCTGGACGCCCCTACTAGAATGCCCCTTCGTTTTTTCTGATTGCATAAGAAAGCAAGGCTTTAATACGCGGCAATGTGAATTTTTTTTTTTAAGATTTTTTTTTTATGTTTTCCTTTTTCTCCCCAAAGCCCCCCAGTACATTGTTGCATATTCTTAGTTGTGGGTCCTTCCAGTTGTGGCATGTGGGATGCCGCCTCAGCGTGGCTGGATGAGCGGCACCATGTCCGTGCCCAGGATCCGAACCGACGAAACACTGGGCCACCTGCAGCGGAGCAAGTGGACTTAACCACTCGGCCACGGGGCTGGCCCCAGCAATGTGAATTTTTAAAAGCTTGTAGTACCCTGATTAATTCACTAGAGGAAAGTGGACTGTGACAGGTCCCTCATCATTCGAACAGAGAAGCCAGATATAAACTTCTCTTAAAAATTGTCTTCACATGGGGCCAGCCTGGTGGCACAGCGGTTAAGTTTGCTCGTTCCACTTCAGTGGCCCACGGTTCGCTGCTTTGGATCCTGGATGCGGACACGGCACTGCTCAGCAAGCCATGCTGTGGTAGGCGTCCCACATATAAAGTAGAGGAAGATGGGCACAGATGTTAGCTCAGGGCCAGTCTTCCTCAGCAAAAAAAGGAGGATTGGCAGCAGATGTTAGCTTGGGGCTAATTTTCCTCAAAAAAAAAAAAAAAAAAAAAACTTGCCTCCACAAAAGGTGCATGCCAGGTGCTCCTTTATCTAGATAGCGGTAAAGGGGCTAAGTCAACTCCAGCTACTCAAATCCATGGTTATGGTATGGAACAATGGATGCTCTAGTATTTAAAATACCTTTTGTACCTTTAATAATATAACAAAAAAGAAATCAGGTCCAGGAAACTCAGTCACTCTACAGAGACGTGAAGAAATTCATAAAGTGCAGAATGTTGGCACACTGCCAGCATCTCTGAACCTGCGTACTGTTCCTCCCCTACAGATGATGTGGGAAGGGATCATTTTTCCTAGCCAATTTACAGGACCAAGCCTCCTAAGGAGGTCTTTGAACAGTGCTCATTATCAACCCATGGGAAAGCTAGCATTCAAAGCACACTATTGACATGACATGTAGTGCCAATCTATACCCAGGCCAGTTTCAACTAAACGTACTGTAAAGACTTCTTCAAAACAGTGTAGGGGCCGGCCCCGGGGCTGAGTGGTTAAGTTTGCGCGCTCCGCTTCTGTGGCCCAGGGTTTCGCTGGTTTGGATCCTGGGTGCGGACATGGCACCGCTCGTCAGGCCAGGTTGAGGTGGCATCCCATAAGCCACAACTAGAAGGACCCACAACTAAAATACACAACTATGTACTAGGGGGATTTGGGGAGAAAAAGCAATTTAAAAAATAAACTGTATATTTAATATACTATGCAGCTTAATATCATCAGCACTGAAAAGATGCCTAGGTAAGTGTTCACGGGGCTGCTCTAAATAAGGACTCTGCATTTGTAGTAGGTTGTTAAAACAGGCCTCTTTCTAACTTTGTTTCAGTAGAAGCCACAAAACAATGGGTATCAGGCACTCGCACATTCCAGAATGAAAAACCAGACCACCTAAAGAGAGTCTGCAGAGGAGCTGGCTGAGAGCTGGTTTGGGATGCTCAGCTGACCACCCACCCACCTCCTGCCTGCCTATGAGAGCCTGGAGAGGCTGAGAATCAACATAAGGAGAGAAACGCCGATGTGTTCTGAGTCTCCCCATGTGGGCTGCTTCACTATCACCACCAGGCAAGTAAGAGGGGCTTCAACAGATCACTCAGGAGGCCTGATCTGTGTCCCATGGAGCTTGGTGGATATAACAGATCAACATCCAACTTAAGCCTGAGGAATCTAAAAGGTAAAAAAGCCTGGCTGAAGGAGCCTAAAGTTGGTTGGGAAGTAACAACTCTTCCACAGACAGTTGGCAAACATACCTTAGATGTGGGCCACACAATGCAGAGCGGGCCCAGGGACGTGCTAATTCTCCCAAGAAAGCTGCCTTGAAGGGCAAGGAGGCCCCAGCAGAAAGGGGCTGAAGACAGACCCTTAGATTATCAGGAGCTGAGGCTAATGGCCTGAGAATAGGTATTCTCTAGCTTCAAGGAACCAGGAAAGATCAACTGGGAGGGGAGGGGAGTGGTGTAAGAGATCTCTGAAAAATTCCCAAAGCATTCCAAGAGGGAAAGCGTCAGCTCTCTGTCTGGCCAGAGAAATCAACACCAGATTACATCATTGTCAGGTCAAGAAGCTTTCCCATCCTTACCACTACTCCAACCCCGGAGGGGTTAGAAACCACGGCTAGCCAGATGATGGAAGAGTGGGAAAAACACAAGTTCAGAAACAGGAAAGAAACTAACCATGCTCCCATCCCACTACGGGCTTACTACTTAGAACAGACGTGAGCTGGGGGAAGGGAGACGCTTTAACATTAAAGGATACTCAAAATTTCATCAAATAAACAGGACTGGACATTTAGATTACAGGTATCACACACCTAACATCAGTAATGTGTTCTTGAAAATCAGAATTCAGCATCAAAATGTTAACCAGGAGTTTATTTCCTATTATTTCAAATAAAAAAAATTATAATGTATTACACATTAATCACAACCCCAAATTTCCTAAAATGTAACTAAATATATTTGTTACATATCTGTAGGTGTGTATATGTGTGTGTATACGCACACATAATAGATGGTTATCTTGGGATGTAAACTTTTAAAACATTGCTTCCTGATCACCAAATAATTATTTGTTATTGTTAACAGACAACTGCTTTGTAAGCCGTGATTTCTTTCAGCACCAGCAACATCCAAGACACACTCCCTTTTGCTGACTCTCAGCAGAGTTTCTGAAACCTTTACACATGATTCTGACATTTTACAAATTGTATTTGGAATGTAACTTGAGATTTTCCCCATACAACATCTTCTTTAAAATACACCGAGGTTTGTTTAAATATATAGAGAAACAGCTGAAAATGTATTGAAAGATAATTATGTTCCATGAAGTTTGGATATGAAAAATCAAGAGGTATTCATTCGACAGAAAAAAATTAACCAGAAATTGAAGGGACTTTTTAAAATAATGAGAGTGGCCAGGAAAGTCATGGGAACTGCCCTGGATTTTATCCAAGAGAGGAGGAAGCAGGAGCTTCATGGAGCAGAAGAAATGGACAGAGCAGAGGAAAAAATAGAGCTGATTTCTGATTGTGCCTTAAAAGTCCTGCTTACAAAATGTATGGCTACCCATTGTTGACAGAGGCAGATTAAACATTCTGCAAATCATTATACAACACAGGTACTGCATATTCACAATTACACTTATTTAAAACTTCATAATCATTGTCTTTCAACAACGCCACAGGGAACTTGCTCAATATTATGAGCAAATAATCTGAAAATCATGGTGCTTAATATTTACAGTTCCTGTTTATTTTACCTTCTTACTCTGGAGTTCAAGAAAAGCTAAAATTAGTCCAACTCAATCCACAGCTTTAAAAATATTAGAAGTCCAGAACTACTTTCGAAAGGTGATCCCTTTCATTTATTCCTGAAATCTTTAAGTTGATTCTTTTAGTCGAGATAAATCTCGATCCTGGTAGCTGCATATATGCCCTTCAGTAGCCTTAAGGTCTTAGCACGTAACTTATCTCTTTACCAGAGTCCTTTAACTTCCATAAATTTCTTTCCTTATGGAAATAGGAATGCTCCTCAGGGAAAGATCATGTGCTTCTATTCAGAAGCAGCAGAAGACAGCACAAAATTACTTCTCTCTGTACTTCAAGAAGCCAGATAATATAAAATTATTGATCTCTCTAAAAGAATACACAAAATATCAAACTGCCAAGTTTCAGGCTTGAAAATATTTTCCACAGCAATTCAAGGACCACAAATGGAAAAAAATATACACATAATTATGTGACTATCTTAAGTGCACCATAGGTACTAGGTATGATATCACCCAAGTTTACATTTGGGCCATAAAGACCGTGGCATAAATATCACTTCAACAACAGTCCTCATCTGGAATCTAAAAGTTCATCAGAAACAAGTCTTGAATAAAGCCACTGCAGAACTACCAGAGTAATTTATATCCCATACATAACCGATTTCTAAAAATGTTTGACTTATACAGATTCAAAATAGCATCTGTAGCTCACAGTGCATTAAAACTACTCTTTGAGGATCTGGAGGCATGGGACAAGTGTCCAGAAGTAACAATGGTTAGCTGGGATGGGGGGGAGAATGGAGAAGCAATGTGTCAGGCTTCAGCACCAAAGCCAGAGACGAGAGAAGTGATTATTGGCTCTTAACTCACCTTTGCCATTTGAGCTTGAACTCCATTAGCCTTCAGGGCAGACACAGCTTTCTGAGCTGCTGCAGGACTGTCAAAGTCGACAAAACCATAACCTGAAATGGAAAACACACTTAGTTTTAAGCCATTATTTTATCATTATGTAAAGAGTGAAAGACTGACTCCATTTGGTTTCTGATGCAGGCAACACAAATGAAAACCCTAGACTGGCCTTGTGGCCTAGTGGTTAAGTTCGGCACACTTGCTTTGGAAGCCTGGGTTCAGTTGCTGGACGTAGACCTACACCACTCATTGGCAGTCATGCTGTGGAGGTGACCCACATACAAAAAAATAGAGGAAGACTGGCACAGATGTCAGCTCAGGGTGAATCTTCCTTAAGCAAAAAGAGGAGGATTGGCAACAGATGTTAGCTCAGAGCGAATCTTCCTCAGCAAAAAAAAAAAAAGAAAGAAAGAAAGAAAGAAAAGAAACTAAATGAAAACTCTGACATCCTGACAGGTCTCAAGCTTCAACAGTGGCAATGCAGCATCCTCCTCCTCAGGTTGTCCTTCCTTGTTGTCTATCAGAGGCTAGACAAGTTTCCCTTGAAAGTAAAAGAAAAAAGAGAACCAGCCTTTCCCTTTGCAGATCTTTTTCTTGGGTATCCTGTACTTACTAATAAAAAAGACATCTAAGTTACCAACCAAGGTTAAAAAAAGGGAGAGGGGATCAATTTCAAAGAAAGTGCATTTTTAATGATTTGGTAAGAAAACTGGAGCCATCCTACAGAACTTACAAAATGACAAAGATAAAGATTATGTTTATTCTGTAGACTAAACTTTATTTTTCAAATAACTTATTAAATACAACCATTAGATATCCAAAATATAAAATAATCTGAATTGTAGTAATTGATTAAAAATATCATTACTTATTTACCTAAAATACAGCTTATGACCTCCTCTCAAAATAAAGGGGGGAAAATGTCTCCAAATACCCAAAATAGCTATTTCAGCAGTTCATGCCCTAAAGTCTTAAAAACAAGACATAACAAAATAAGCAAACAAACAAATAACCCCCTAAGAGAGGCCCTGCTTCAAAGCTTATTTATCCATAGCTTTACAAATATTTTTAACAACTTGGTCAGCTATTTTTCCCGGCCACAACAAATGAAAAGCAGGAAATTAGGGAAAAAAGGGGTTGCATTGAGGGTAGGGCTGCTACAAAGTAAGCATATGGATGGTATCTAGCAGTGAAAACTAAAAACAAGCAATAAAACAGGAAAACTATACAAAGGACAGCATAAGAGCAACAGCCCCATGAACCTCAACTGATCCTGTGAGCACCATTGTATTAAACACGCAATCACTGAGTTTTCACTGTGATAACTCCTAAGTTATTGAAAAAGGTTAAGTTATATTTAGCACACTGTTAAAAAGATCAGGATACCAGGCAAAAATATCAACAGAGATTTTCTTGCAACTCAAACCTATCATAAAATTAATTTAAAAATGAATAAGAACATTTTGAAAAAGTACTGTTTGCAGGTTGCAGAGAAGAGGGGCCAGACATTTTATAGATACAGTAGTGTACACAGTAAGTTACTGGTGTCAAAATAGACGCACATCTCAACAAGACCAAACAGAAAGTTCGGAAAAGACCCAAAGGACAGTTTGCAGTATCAGTACCAAAAAAATTGCCTGCTAACAAAATAGGTCGTAATGGAACAGAGCAGACTCTCAATTACAGAAATAGACGCTTTAGGAGAAACGAGTGTTAAAGCTGAAACAAGAAGCAGGTTTCTTCTATTACTTGGAAATGGATTGAAATAAGGCTTAATTTGATTTCAACAGTGTAGAAATAGCCAGGTTGGAAGGAAAAAGAGGAGGATGACCCACGTAAAAACAGAGAATGCTACTCAACTGCCAGATTAGAAATTAGGTTAATCATATTTCAGGTGTTTTTTAGAAATCTAAACATGCAGCCCTCCATGGAAACACACACAGGCACACACACTCACCCTCATACATATTTTAATACCAAACACAATTTCAGCTGGTCATAAATGAACACCAACTACACTGAAATGATGTAATTCCTACTGATGGATATTTAAGTTTCCCTTCAATTTTGCTGTAGTCAATAAATTACAATAAACAGATGATCTCAATTTAATGATATTGTAGTTGAAGTCATTACCATTCAGGTATTATTAGTATTATTTTATCTATTATTTTCTCATTTGGAAAAATCCATAATGGTTGCATTTCAGTTAACTCTTTACATCCTTTTCTGGCCTTTTCCAACCACATTGCTATTTCGTGAATATTTGCTGAAAACAAATCTAACTGGTAAGCACACAACCTTGTGCTCATTTTCTCACTTTCAAGTAAATTTATAAGAGTATATAAATTGGAGTTACACAGGTTCTATGGGTTTCATTATATAAATATGAATGATTCACTAAATAACACAGCACGTTCACTACATCTCCAGGAGGATCTTCTCAGGTCTCAGGACTAGGAATAGTTACGGCGTTCCTGCTTCTTGGATTTTCCTCCACATTGTAATCACTGAATCATGGGATTAGCTATGTTTCCATTTTTGCTTTGGCAATTAGGAAACACAGGGCCATGTCTGCAGTAACGTAAAATTTCCTGCTCTTACCCCTATTTTCTCTTTGGTCTGATTTATCCTCACCCATTCTTACATGACAGAGACAGAGAGACAGACAGAGAGAGAGAGACAGACAGAGAGACAGAGAGTGTGAGTGAGTGAGTGTGTGTGTGTGTGTGTGTGTGTGTGTGTGTGTATTCTGGTCTTGCACCCAACTCTGTAAGCATTAATAATCAATTAATCAATATTACAATCAATCCTTTGTAAGCTCTTGGATAAAGACTATAAAATATGTTTTGTGACAAAAAAATGTTCTGTGACTGCTAAGGTCTTTAATTTCCAGGTTTAAAACTCTTTGCTCTCACAATAGCCAAGATTTGGAAACAACCTCAGTGCCGATGAATGGATAAAGAAGATGTGGTTTATATATACTGGAATACGACTCAGCCGTACAAAACATGAAATAGTGCCATTTGTGATAACATGGATGGACCTTGAGGGTATTGTGTTAATTGAAATAAGTAAAATGGAGAAAGTCAAATATCATTATTATTTCTCTCGTAAGTGGAAGATAAAAAAACAAAAAAATACACAAACATATAGAACATATTGGTGGTTGTTGGAGGGGAAGGTGGGGGGGAGAGGGTAAAAGGAGTAAAAGGGCACATGGTGAGGGATGGTAACGAGTCTCTGGGTGGTGAACATGATGTAGTCTACACAGAAATCACAATATAATGATGTACACCTGAAATTTATATAATGTTATAAGCTAATGTTTTTCTCAATAAAAATAAAAAAATCTTTGATCTGTTCAATCTCAAAAAATTAGTACACAACACAAGCACTTTTCACGTATAGTGATACACTATAATCTCTTATGCATTATCTTTCATCTATCCACCCACCCACCTACCTACCTTCTCAAGTTACTTATAAATGTGTGTAATGTTATCTTTATTATGAGCTACATCAAGTGTTATTTCTTCTCATTTTTCCTAAAATTACTTTTTTTCAGGAGCTCTCTCATTCTAAGTTCCAGGATTTTATAAACCCATTCTAGCTTACTCTCTCCCCTCTCTCACTTCCCACCCACCGACCAGGTAGTATCTGCTGACATCTATTCCTGAGAGGCCTGTGTGAGACAAAGACCCCCAGAAGGTTTCCATCACTGCTCCCACACACAAGGCAGTATCTCCTGAGACCTGCTTTGAGAGAAGGTCTCCAGGAAACATGCTGTACGAAAAATCAGTTCTGAGTTATTCCCACCCTTATTTCAAAGCCCACAGATCTCTCCTTTGGACCCTTTCTAACTGTTATGGGTTTGTATTATGAAAATACGTTAGATTTAGTATCAGTATTCTTTTACTCATACCTTTTCTAGATGATGAGCATTTTGTGGAATTCTGGTTTCTAGGGAACAGGTTCTCATTGGAAAAGAGTGTACAATGGTAGTTTTCAGTGTCGGGGGGCGGCAAAGAATTCAACCAGGGAGCCCTCTGGGTCCTCTCTCTCACATAACTAGGGTGGCTCTACTTTTTAACACACTGATCTGCCGTGTAAGATTTCTTTTTTGGGAGGTGGGCGTAGGGGAAGGAGGAAAAGCAGGGTAAGGCCATAAAACCACTTGTCTATTGTGATTTCTCTCTTGCTTTGAAACTAATGTTTGAGATCAGCTTCCTCTTTTATGCTTGCGAAAATCTATTTTTCTTTATAAAACCAAACATTTTTGTGTCCCTGCTCTCCCAAATTATTTACAAATACGTTAAATAAAACTAATCTTGGCAACTAAGTGCATATATTTCAGTCTACAATTTGACTCTCTCTAGTTTAATTTGTTTAAAATATTTGCTGAGTACCACTCTACATAAAGCATTGTTCTATTCACTGTCTTAGGGCAGAACTGCCCTAATGTGCCATGTTGATTAAACACGGGCTTAGATATTCGCCACAATAGCTCTTTTAAATTTAGGAGCTTTGAAGAAGAGACAGAAACACAATGAACCACTTCAAGTCTAGATTAAAGGAAATGGCTGGCTTCTAAGGCGGGGCCCTACGGTAGGGTTCGTTTATGTTCTTTGCCTTTTTCAGACTGTGCTAAGCCACGGCCGTCACCACTACTTGAAAAACTGGGGTCTAATTAATGAGGAGATTTGCCTTCTCTGCCTATTCCTGTCAACCTTGTTTCAATTCACGGGGTCAGTAGTTAGACTCAAAGTCAGCTGACTCCATTCTTCCCTTTTCCTAGAAATCACATGCCTATTGTTAAGATGCTGCATCATTAAAAGTCAGAACCACAGAGCATCAGTGCTGCCTACTATAGACGCCTCCTCTTCCAGCTCATGGAGCTGGATGAGCTCATCCTAATTACACAGAAAACTGAAGGTCAGTGCATCAAATTAATGCAGCAGCATATTTCAAAGGGGCGTATGACCTCCCTTCCCTATTACAATTTGGTCAGTGAAAATGGTTCTCTCCTCCTGCTGCCAATATTGTCAACAGGCATTCAGCAGAGAACAATTGGGAGTATTGAAACATGTAATTAAGTACTGCTTAAAACTACTCTATTCTAATTAATAGAGCCAATTTGCACAATATGTAATCTTTTCAGTTCTTTAGTACAGTCCAATGGTCTTCAGTAAGCAGCTCTAATCTCCTCAGACTTAGGGGAAAAAAAGCTATTTTCTAACTCTACTTCCCTTTTAAAAGTAGGGGCTAAATGCCAACCAGTATTTCGCATGTTAACTCCACTGGCGTCAAATCTGAAATTCTGGCAAACTGCTAGCTGCTGTTGGGTTTCAGGCCAAAACATGACCAGGGACAAATGTAAGCAATATGCTGACATCGTGTAAGATAGAAATTGGGTGATGTATAAGATTTGGTTTTTAAAAAAGTGGAGGTAGTTCTGAAACCAAAGATCAGGTTTAAAATTCCATCATTTTTCTAAAGGTATGATTTAGCAAATCATCAGCCAAGGAAAAATACCTTTGCATTTGTTTGTCGTCTTATCCAAAATTGCCTTCGTGGAGACTATTTTCCCATATCTAAAAAAAGACAAAAAGAAAAGAAAGAAGAAGTTATAATCAAGGAACCCTTATTAATGTCTAAGTCCAGAGAACACACATACTTTTCAAACATCTGCAAACTTTAAAGTACAAAATGTTCTTTTCTAGGGGACAGGAAATGAGAATTCTAAACTCAAAACTAAACTAAAAAGAGGGAATGGCTAGGCCTCCCGTTTAAATCTTTGGATTACACTTTCATGTTTAGCTTTGAGGAATTCGGTACTTACCTGACAATCTCGGGACCACAAAAAATGGAATGTGAGCTCTATGAAAAATACTTTCTTCTAGTAACGCTATGTTTGTGGTCAAATACCAAGCCAAACGCAAGGCTCCAGAATTCTTAAAGGAAAGTACTATGATCCAAACAGCCTTTACAAACTAATAACAGGGGGAAAGCTGCCTGCACATCTATTCATTCTAGTTGAGTGGACAGCACTGCATGGATCCAGATCATCACAGAAGGATGCGTGTGTGTGTGTGTGTGTGTGTATATATGTTTAACACACTTGATGATATATTTAAAAGAGATCTCTTTTACTTAAGATTTTTTTTTGAGGAAGATTAGCCCCGAGCTAACATCTGCTGACAATCCTCCTCTTTTTGCTGAGGAAGACTGGCCCTGAGCTCACATCCGTGCCCATCTTCCTCCACTTTATATGTGGGACACTTGCCACAGCACGGCTTGACAAGCTGTACATAGGTCCGCACCCAGGATCCAAATTGGTGAACCCTGGGCCACCAACGGGGAACGTGCGAACTTAACCTCTGTGCCATCAGGCTGGCCCCTCTTTTACCTAAGATTTTGATAACTATAAATAAATATATTTATTAACACATTTTAACTCAGTAATAATAATTATACAGTACACTCACTCACGTGTGTATATGTATGCATGCGCAAGAAATGGACAACCAAGAATATAAAGCAATCAGGGATTAGGCATTAATTTTATGAAGGTTTGTATGAGAAATGTGTTCAAATTCCTTAACATAAAACAGAAGTTGGGGGAAGAAGGAGAAAAATTCAGAACATTAAAATTTAGTGCACTGCTACTGAAATTGAAGTGGTGGTATAAGTTTAAATATGGGCACTAAGCCTACACCCTTTCACAGTGACCATGGTGATCGGAATGTAAAGCACTGCTATCTATGTTTGTTTCCTAAAAACTGAGGGAAAAAACTTTGAAAAATAATACTTAAAAGTTATTGGGACTTTGGGAAAAGCACATAACTTCACATATCTGAGACTCACTTCCTCATTTACATGGTGAATTCAAAAATTTATCTTTCCTATATGTTTACTTTAAAAATTTCACATTTTCTGGGGCTGGCCCCGTGGCCGAGTGGTTAAGTTCGCGCGCTCCGCTGCAGGCGGCCCAGTGTTTCGTTGGTTCGAATCCTGGGCGCGGACATGGCACTGCTCATCAGACCACGCTGAGGCAGCGTCCCACATGCCACAACTAGAAGAACCCACAACGAAGAATACACAACTATGTACTGGGGGGCTTTGGGGAGAAAAAGGAAAAAATAAAATCTTTAAAAAAAAAAAAATTTCACATTTTCTGTAATACTGCTTTCTCATGACTGCTTCTGAGGACTAAAAAGGGTCTTAAAAGTTTTAGGAAACGTAAGTATCCGTGTAGCATTTTAAACCATTTTGAATATTATAGATTTCTATTTTATGCATTGGACAAGCTGAAATACATTTATCTAGAAGAAACAAATGGCTTGAGCCACCCCTCTCTCAGTTAATTTTCACTCTGTGTAATCATGTAATCAAATAATTACTAACTAGGCATGAAAGTAAAGATAATTTAAGGTTCAAATGACAATTACATCCAAGAGGCCTAATGCTACACAAACACCTTCAATTCCCCATGGAGATCCTGAGGATTTATAACAGCATTAACACAGGTCACTAAGCTTACAAATAAAAAAAAATTCTTTTAAATCTGCAAACCAGAAAAAATAAGTGATTTAAAGATCATCTTTCAGCAACCATTTATCTACCTAGGTTATTTACATGCTTGATATTAACCAGCGCTCACACGTTTACACGAGTTTTAGCTGAAAGTGGTTTTAGATTGCATCCCTGCTTCATACCTTTCCAAAAGTAGGGAAGAAAGTTGGTATGACTCCAATTTAGGATAAAGGGATTGAGAGTCACAGAGATTAAGAGACTTTGCTTGAGGTCACAGAGTTCAGGGTCTTTTGTAAACCAAACAGAAGAAGGGAAATTTAGAGACGCTTAGAGCTGGCCTTCTACCCTTCTGGTTCTGCTCTCCACATTAACGATGAGAAAGACAAAGACATGGAGAAAGGGAGATACAAGAAGCAGGAAAAGAGAAAAGGCTCCTGGTGGCCCTGATACTCAATCAATCCATGCTACTCTCCCTTCTGGTTTTGGTTCTTCGATCTCTTTGATGTATTCAACATTACTCTTCACTTACACATCTATGCGACCCGCACCTCTCTCTGCCTCTGCCCTCAGGCCCGGGATCTCATTCCACCTTTCTGGGCTTTCTACCAGTGGTTCTTCGCCCGTTCAACTTCTTCCTCTCCTTCCTGAACCAAGTACGTTCACCATGTTTAATACTGGGTATTCAAACTTTCCTTTTCCAAGGAAAGTCATCCAAGGCCATGGATTTAATTAATGCATCTTCTCTGATGATGCTCATTTCTCCTTCCTGGGTTTTTGTTTTTAATCCCACCAAGCTCTAGTTTTTGTCTCTTTCCCTTTCAATTTAAACATCTTAGTATCTTAAGATACTTAAATATCTAGTTAAATGTCACTTCATGTTCATTATTTTCTAAATCCCACCCCCAAAGAACTCCAAACACACCTTTCCCTGTCTCCTCTCCATGTCTCTTTTCATTCAATAGCACTGTCACACTCTCGATCTTCCATCAAGTGTGAGGTCCTTGAGACATCATCAACTCAGCCATTCCTGAATCCAGGCAGTCAGTAACTCTTCTGAATTTTGTCTCTGACATAGTTCTAATATTCAGTCCTTCCCTTCACTGTGCCTGGACCTATGCAAAAAGCACATAATGGTTCTCCTTGCCTCCAGCCTCTAGTCCTTCCAACCTCATCTGCTGCATTAATTTACCTTAAACATCACTTTAAACACGTCTCTCTCATCTCTCCATTCTACCCAAGCTTGAACTTGAAGAACCTGTTTAAATATTATCTTTTCCATGAAACATCTCTAATCTCCTGAAACATTTACAGTCCTGGGCCACATAACAATGTTTCAGTCAACAACGAACCGCATATACAGTGGTGGTCCCATAAAGATAAGTACCCTATAGCCTAGGTGTGTAGTAGGCTATACCACCTAGGTTTGTGTAGTACACTCTACGATGTTCATACAATGATAAAATCACCTAACGACGCATTTCTCAGAATGTCCCCATCCTTAAGTGCCACAAGAAGGTAGTAAGAAACCAGAAAGGGGATTACATTTACTCAGTTCCTACTTTGGCTCTAGGCATTGTGCCAAGCACTTGGTATATATGATCTACTTTAGTTCACAACAATCTATAAGGTAGGTATTATTATTCTCATTTTTGCAAATGGGAAAACAAAAGCTCATAGATGTTCTGAGCCTAAAATCTTGCCTAAAATCCCAAAGCTCAAAAACAAATTGGGCTTAAGTTCTTACTGAAATTTATCTATGAAATAATTTTGAGAAATAATGTTTCCTTTACACACTCAGAGTATGAAAGGAAGGGAACAAAAAGGAAGATCTCTTCTATTAAGGTATTGGAATAGATTTATTTTTCAAGCCACAGCAACTTTTTTGTTTGTTTTAAATACAAGAAATAAACGTGTGGTTCACGGTTGAAAGAGGAATAAGGGGGGAAGGGGTAGGAGAAGAGAGATTTCTGAAATTTATCAGTTTTACTTTCTATTGTGGTTTTCATCATGATTTGTGGGTTAAGAGTGAAAGACCATATGACTTCCCAGAAAATCAGAAGACGGTTTTCACTCTGCCTGGGGAACTATTGCATATGGCCTCCCTGCCAGGCAGCAGCTCAGGGGGACGCTCATCTGGAGTGACCCGAGGGAAGCTGAAGGGTTTCCCTCTCCTAAAATACCTTCTTTTTTGGACTGTCCTCTCAGTTACACCACTCACAACACAAGAGGTTCTCATCAAAATACCGACCCCTGAACTGGAAGATGGAGCACTTCAAATCACTCAGGCCCTGGCTAAGCTAGCTTCTCAGTGGGTGACCCAGTCACCACGTCGTGGGAAGGGAGTACAGAACAAGTAGTTTTGATGACCTGAGAAAGGATCTAGAACTCAGGCAAGAGCCATCTATCAAATGGCTCCTCAAGAAACGAGAAAGCAGGCAGCAGGCTCAGAGTGGTCACCATTTCCCTCTACTAGTTTTCCTTGTAGTAAGATTTAATAACGTGGGGCAAGGGGTGGGGGAGGGGCGAGAAGCCATTATAGATAATGAACATTTAGTCTAATTCTATTGTTGTTCATCAGTGCCTACGAGAGTAACGGATATCTGGGTAAAAATTCATAAAGCAACCAGAGTTGTACCTTCCCTTGTTCCCATATGCAGCTTAATTTGTGAGGGGGGGGGGGGGAGTCATCACCAAGTAACAAAGGCATATGATGTACTGAGAGAAACAGGCCTCCTGACTGGCAGAAGTCACTGTCTAACACCAAGGAGATGCACACTCAAGAAAGCAAGCTGTAGAATTTTACGGGAAAAATGGTGAATATGAAGATTCTTTGGGTTTTATCCAGCTTCAAAGTAACAAGGCTCAGACCACAGCCTTGGCTACCCCGAATATAATATTCTTTGCTAAGAGTAGATAATCCACTCTAGAAGCTCTGACATTAAAAGGTTAAAGAGTAATTAAGAGATGTGACTACAGAATAATTAGAATTTCAAAGGGAGAGGATAACAAGCAAAAGCTCACATTTAAACCTATTGGCCCGAGTGAACTTGTCTGATAAAACCTTCTGCTTAGAATATATCAAAATTTCCTCTGTTTACACCACAGCTTTAGTCATTTCTCCCTCATTTCCATTTATATCTCTTCTTTCATCTGCTGTAATATAAAATCTAAGCATATTTTAGTTTGCACTTAGTAAATAAAGCTTAATTTTCTCCTCTGCCTCATCATTTTAGTCCCTCCTAAATTCTACCTTTTTGTTAGTTTACCTTAATTACAAAAGAAATACATATTTATTCTAATTAGAAGACATAGAAAAGTAGGTTGAAATGTTAAAAGCACCTCAAGCCCTAAATATGAATGTTAAAACATAATGATACATACCCTTATAAACTTTGCCCAATGTGCGTATACACACACACACACACACTCCTCTACTAGGCAGCTTGCAATCTTTGAACACCAAACTGAGTTACAAACCAAGGTTCTGGAGAGTGGAGTCCACTCCACTCACCACCAACAGATGGCGATAATGGTCGCTAAGTTATTTTCATACTGGTCATTTCAGTTGTAAATTCATTTAAGGCACCATGAGGTCATCTGCAGTGTTTGTGTTTAGTTTTGGAATACTGTATGAACCGTATTAAATCTGAAAAAGCAATGAGCGTGTGGAAAACAACAGTAAGGAAAAGTGTATACTTATAACGCAAACCAAGAAAAAGATTTTTAAGTTTGAAAAAGGGCGGCACATTGCTCAAGCATGTAGGATGATTGTTTTTGTTTTAATAGCTGAACTGCCTCTGAAGGACACAGAAGGACTCACACATCCTGTGAGAGATGCTGTGCTTGTGCCAATGACAATAATCAGCAAGAAGGAGGGTCAGGGGATTGAAATGAGGGGAAAAACCCCCACAAAACTTCTGAGTATGTGGTTATCTGACCAGAATCAACATTGGAAAACCTATGACCTAGTGAGTTAATTCAGGGAAATAGTAAAAGTCATAGCTTACACGCATACAGCTTTTATTTTATGCTAGGCACTGTTCTAAGTGATTTACGTCAATTATTTTAATCTTCACAACGTTTTGAGTACGTAAAGTACTATTCCCACTTTGGAGATGTGAAACTGAGAAGCAGAGTGAGTATGAGACCTGGTAAAAGGTTACACAGTTAATAAGTAGCAAAGATGGGAGACAGGAAGTTTGCTCTGGCCAACCATGTTGACAGCTTCAGAAACTTTGGTCACCGACCACAGACTGCTCCACAGGTTCAAATCAATTCCCATTTTGAAACTCCACAGCTCCTAATGAGTGAGGGGATGAGGGCAGACTCTGTAACTGCTAAAGTCTCTAAGACAGATGCTGATAACATTCAGAAAGCTATCTGACTTTCTCAGGTAGACAACATTGTTCTATTTGGAATAAGATGCCCAACAGAACATATGTATCAGTGAGGAGAAGGCATGAATGGCTTTAAAGCTCAAAAGGAGTAACTCATGTATCTATTTGGTGGGAATGGATTTGGGGACAAGAAGCCAAAACCACTTGTTTTTTTGGACTTGTTGGGGGAAAACGAAAAAAATATACCTAGATATACATCCACACACAGGTGATACTGTACATGTCGTTTTCTAGCTTGCTTTCTTTGCTGCTTTAGTTTTTCAGTGGCCTCCCAGGAAAACGTGATTTCCTAATATTTGCTTTAGTTCTTCTAACAGTGGTTGAATAGGGGAAGAAAAATAGTATAAATTACTGAAAAGTTTGTTGGAGAATGACGCTTAAAATAAAAAAACAGGAGTCGTCACTTATCCACGTTCTTCTGAATTCTCACTACCATGAGTAAGTCGGCTGGTTATACTTTCTTTGTTCACTTGGTATATGAAGTGGTTCAGTATTTGCAGATGAGATACGAGAGGTAAAATTTTAAAATCAGGCAATCAATATCAAACAGATTTTGTAAGACTTTTTACCCCTGAAGATTTTCATTGTTTCTATAAGACTCTTCTGAGATATAAAAATATTAAAGATATTCATTCCATTTTTCATTCCAGCTGTTTTAACTCTTACATTCAATAACTGTTCCTTCCACCTGAGTTGTACGGCAGGGCGTGCCTTGGTGAAGAAATGATTCCTGGTATATGGGACAGAACAGGAAGCTCCATCTTAGGCAGCTGGAATTGGAGCCGGGGTTTGAAGGAAGAAAACGCTTGGCAGGAAAAGCTGCTATAGCGCTAAAGGTCAGAAACAAATGTGGAGCTGAAGGTGAATGGAACACAGGAAAGATGAGTACAGTCAAGAAAGAGATCAGACCCAGAAATCAACGCACAATTATTCACACATGCCTACAGTATGCCCTTCAGCATACAAGGCCTAAGGAAAATATAGAAAATGCCATTCCTGCCATTAAGGGGGTCCATCGGGGGATGTAAGGAATTTTTAATATTAAAAAGTAACTAAGAATATTAAGATTTTATGTGATGAATGCTAAATAAAGGGGGCATAAACATAGGATGAAGGTCAAGTTCAACAAGAAAGACTTGGGGAAAGGAGAAATTCAGGTGGGCTATGGAGGACAATAAACAGAAGAATCTGTCTAATGCAACCTGTATGTGGGGGAGGGTTATAGAAGTCAGTCTGGAAAGGTCTCATTGGGCCTTGGGTTCCAGGAAAAAGACTCAGGGAACAGAATGTGGCTGGAGGTTTTGCAACTGCAGAATGATATGACGAAAGCAAGATTTTAGTAAGATTAATGAAAATCTTATGGCTAGGATTAGCACAGAGAGATGCCACATTTTATTATAAATATAAATATATATAATTTTTGCTCTTTGTACTCAAGTAATAACATTCAAGTTCAAGAAATTAAAATGGAGGGATGAGGAGCGCCAGCAAATGAATAGAAAGGTTCTAAAGGACAGACGAGTTTTAAGACAGAGGAGTTCTTTGAACTAGCCTTAAATAATTAATTTGACATCTGAGAAAAGTAACCCTGAGATTGGTGCTATGGAAAGCCAGTGGCTTGTCTTTGTGAACGCAGAGATGGGAAAAGGCACTACCATGGTTCACTTTTCTGAACTATCCTGGAAAGGGCAGTGTGTTTCAGCCCCAGCCTCAGATTGAGAGCTTGCAGATTAGAGATGACTTAGCAGGAGCTCAGACCACCTTCAAGCGGTCTAACCCTCGGCTAACGTGGTTGCCGTATAGCACGTGAGCTGACGGAGAATAAATTACAGAAGCTTTGGGACACAATATCACATTGTTCAAGAGAAAATATACACATCTACATATCTGATTTTCCATAACATTGAAATTAAGATTTAAGATAAACACATCCTTTCAGAACAAAACTTAAATTGGTAGTTTACACCCAGATTTTGGGATTAACAACCTTTCCTGACTAAATTTAGAACCATTTCTGCTAATTTGCCTTTTCAACATTCCTGGGTGGCACGACTAATCCATTATAAATGCTACACAAAAGCAAAAATTGATGCTGTTTATTGCACGTATGGCTTGAACTAAATAATTAATACAGAATGAACATTAAAACTTCCTCATTAGAAATGGCTAAGATGCCCTTCCCCCCCATATTCTATAACAAACATATCTCTCTTGTAAACAAAAAGTACACTATAAAGCATTTGATTTATTACAGAGATTTGCTCTCATCATTTAGTATCAAGTCTATTATCATCCGCAATCAAGGTAAAGTAGCTTTACACTATCTTATGGTCTTTTAAGAGTACATAGCACACAAAAGGTCATTTACATTATCTTATGACAATATTTTTGCCACAAGTCACTGTACTATAGCACTTATGAATGCAGTCACAGATGGCCAGACCGAAATTAGTGCTCCTGAGTACTAATATGTCAGAGGAAAATAATACATGCTGAAAATGGAACCCAGAATTTTGCAAGTAAAATGTAGATTATCTATCATAAAAATGAATCCCTAACTCCGAAACGCTGATTAATGCCTAACTTTTAAAACAAAGGCAATTTGATTATAGAAAGTGCTTTTTTCTGAGTTGAATTTATGAACTGATAATAATTGAGCATTTCTTAAATTCTTTTCCTCTCTCATCGAAACCTGTAACGTATTAGCTTTGACAATCTCAGCTTCACTGTATCATAAAGAAGACAATATTATATTGGAAAGTAGACTTGCAACCAGAGTGACCTATCCTCAAGTCCTCAATCGGCCAATGACCAGCTCTGATTCTCGTGTAGTTGTCTAGCCTCAGCATCCCCAACCCGAAAGCATCATGATAACATTTACCTCCCAGGACTGCTGTTAAGGGGCAAGCACAGTGTTTGATACATAAGAGATATTCAATGACTAATAAATGTTATCCGTTTCTCCCACCACCCTCCAAATAATGGCACTTCTAATTCTTAGCACTTGACAGCACTAAGCTAAACCACCTCCTTACCTTACTATCAACATGGTCCTATGCTGCAAAAAACATAGATCTTCCATTTTTATGGTTGAAAAAACTATGGACCTTCCATTTTTATGGTTACTTTTCAGGACAGTTCTCTGCATATTGTAAACACAATATACATGGCTGAATGAATGACACAGAAACACGTAACATGAATTTTTTTCCCTTAAAGTGTCTGGTGTGGAGAATTAGGGAGGTTGACAGTAGTAGGGAGAAAGGAAATACTACATTTTACCTTGGAAAACAGACATGGCCTTGTACTTTATCCCAATTTAGCTTATAAAAACACCGGGGGGAGGGGCTGGCCTGGTGGCGCAGTGGTTAAGTTTGCATGCTCTGCTTCAGCGGCCCAGGGTTTGTGGGTTCGGATCCTGGACGTGGACGTACACACCACTCATTAACCAACTGCTGTGGCAATATCCCATATACAAAGTGAAGGAAGACTGGCACGAATGTTAGCTCAGCGACAATCTTCCTCAAGCAAAAAGAGGAAGACTGGCAACAGATGTGAGCTCAGGACCAATCTTCCTCACCGAAAAAAGCCCAAAATCTAAAAACCAAACTAAAACAAAAAAACACCTGGGGGAACCAAGGTAATTAGGAGTTTGACATGGAATTAAAAATTAGTACCAAAAAGAAAAGTGTAAAAGGTTGGGGGGAAAAAAACCCAAAAAACCTAGAAGAGTTTTTGTTTCTAGATTGTTTTTCAAGTATCTCTACATTTCCTGCTCCTTTTAAAAGAAATCAAAACTGGAAACCTTTTATACACACACATACACACACACAGAGTACCAAGGAACTGTCAGTCTGTAGAAACCGAATGCATTAAACTCCAGCACTGCAAACCATAAATGACTGCTTCACTCAAAACAAGAACAGCGTGACAGAGAGTAAAAGTAAACATGCCCTCTGAAGCAAAACAGAGAGTTACCTTCAACTGTTAAAACTCTGTGCACATTACCTAGAAATTTCTCTAGATTCTGACACAAGCTACAAAGGCAGGAGTCAAATTAGACATTTTCTAGATGAACACTAATGTTGGCTTTGATCCAAAACATGGCACCAGCGTATTGATTTCCAAACGCAGTCTATCCTTTTCTAAAGTAATAAATCCTGACTGTCCCACAACCTTCAAGAGCCAGTCTGAAGAACAGACTGAAAAGGAAAATGATACCTAGTTTATTCACTTCAGTTCTAAGAAATCTGGTGATACAATATGAATGTATCACTAGGAAAAAATACACTTGGACTGTACAAGCAAGGGAATGCTAATGTAGCCTGCCAGCACAGTGGATGTTTCTAAACTCAGATATTCTGTTCAAGGGTCACTCGTGACAATGGTCATGGCTCTAAGAGCGGACCTGATGGAAAAGGATACATAGTACTCCCACACTGGTTTCCTACTGGTTTGCCTCTGAACAAGAATGTCTACAGACACTGCGGATAAAGATAAGCAATCATTCCAAAGACAGAACAGCATAGCTCTAAAAATTTATCATCTTAAAACTTAAGAAAATCAGAGAAATTATCTTTATGTGAAAGAAGGGAACTAAAGAGGATGAAAAGCTGTGAGTTACTTTAGTATCAGTTTCACATTTACCATATCCCAAACCAAGATACTACGCCTCACTCTCAAGACAGCTTCAAGTCCCTGCATTTTCCAGAAGATGTTCTGATTCTACTTTGCAAGTAAGGGGGTTGTGAACGGAGATCAGGGCTAAATAAGTGCTTCTGATTTACATGAGCTAGTCGGTAAGAATTTGACAGCCTTGCTTGTTTTGAGAAATCCTGCATAATAGGAGCAGTACTAATGGAAAGGCAAAAATGCCATTCAGATTCTTTAAAAGAATAAAATACTAGATTCTAGAAATTAAAGGCAGGTAAGGCTAATGCTGATCTGAAGCAAAATTCCAGCGTGAATTAGTAAATAGAAGGTAAAGAGACTTGTGAAAAGAAGTAGTACCAGTAAAGTGCTCAAGAGCAAGTCACGCACGTTAAACTTTTGTTCTTTCTATTTTGGGGTATGGTGAGGAAGACAGGGCTGTTTGGGAATGCTTCGAAGTAAATAAAAATCCTATTTGTTCATGGATTAGATGAGGATATCTGGGAAGAGGAAAACTGGTTTGGATGAATGGGTGCCTGGTTAAACAAGCGAGTGAGCTGAAGTCTCTGGGTCCACTAATGGTCACAGTCAGCACAGATGGAAACCTCCAGCAATATGCCACAAGGCTCTGTTCTTGGCCAGCACTTTTTCAACATTTAAAGAATGACATAAATCAGATAACTGATAGCACATTTACTAATACATAAACATCCCAAAGCTAGGGGGGATGGTGAAGGTAAGACGTCAGCATTAAAACTCAGAAATTACTTCCACAGGCTAGAATGAATACTCGGCCAAAGCCAACACTATAATAATATTTAACAGGGAAAACATCAGTCTTACATACAAGTTCCAAGGGGGAAAAGATCAACTGTACAAATTTAGGGAAAGCCTCGGCTTACATGAAAATATCTGGGTATTTTGATTAGGAACAAGTTCAGATTCTCCGGAAAAAACAAACTCAGGTTACATTGAGAAAAACATATGATTCTGATCATAGAAAGAAATTACGCTCTTGGGCCTCATTGCTCACCATTCCCCAACACCTACCATTATGGGTTGAATTGTGTCCCCCAAAAAGATTATGTTGAAGTCTTCAGCTCCAGTACCTGTGAAGGTGATCTTATTTGGAAATAGGGTCTTTGCAGATACAACCAAGTTAAGATGAGGTCATTAGGGTAGGCCCTAATCCAGTGTAGATAGGTGTTCTTAGAAGACGGAAATATGGACACAGATAGAGGACACAGGGAGAATGACATGTGATGACTGAGGCAGAGGGATACAGCTGCAAGGCACAACACCACGGATTGCTGGCAAACAACCAGAAGCCGGGAAGAGGCAAGGAAGGAGTCTCCCCTGTAGATTTCAGGGGGAACATGGCTCTGCTGACACCTTAATGTTGCACTTCTGGCCTCCAGAACTGGGAGACAACCATCTCTGTTGTTTTAAGCCATCCAGTTTGTGGTACTTTCTTACGGCAGCCCTGGGAAACTCACATAGCTCTGGTTCACCTACACATCCCTCTCCAAGGCCCTGTGCCTGCGCTACTCCATCTTGATTTCCTGACCTTTAAGATGGGCCTTCACCTGGGAAATTCAGCGTCATTCTGCAAGCCTCAGCTGAATGGTGCTCTCCGGCAGCAAGCCTGTTCTGACCTTCCCGCTGAGCTAAGAGCTGCCTCTGGACTCTGCCACTGTATCTCAGTGCAGTAGCCAGCACCCCACTGCATTACCTACATGTCTACAGCCCCGTTAGGTGCACGCCCTTGGACTGCTCTCCTCTTTGTCTATCAGGCCACAACACAGAGCCTGGTAAATAATAAACAGTCAAAATTCAGAAAACAGAAATGGGGGAATAAATGACTGACTAACGATAGCCTGCTTTCATTGAGTGCTTTCTACACTGGACACACTTGTTTTGAACATCTCCTTTTACCTAGCCTGAGCTCTTTCAGAAGAGAGTGAGCACTGGAGACAAAAGTCTAGAAATCATATCCTACGAGGAAGGAACAGCTGAAGACTGTGCAGATGCTTACCTGGAAAATGAAAGACTACAAGGAAGACCTTTCTAAATAGTGATGTAGTTTGCCACTACTGACAGGGCTCAAACAGAGCTAGGTGCCAATCTGGGTCACGGATGCTGCTACAGAGAAGTGTTTCACAAAAACCAACCATCAGTGGTAAACAGAAAAATAAGTGTAGCGAATTATTCAAAATATTCAATTTAATCTAAGATTATGTACATCCCACATTTTTGGTGATAAATGGCCTTTCTTTTTATGAGAGTGATGAAACACGGTGGTTATTTCAGTTTGTGTCTTTTTTGACAAAATAGAATTTTAACTCTATGCTGGATCCCTAACTATTTTTGCTTAGTCTCTTGGTCCTTAAAATCCAAAAATGAAGGCAATCACCAAAATATGATGGGTTGGTGGGTGGGGAGGCTGATATACCTGCTTTGAAAAGGGGACTGGACTGGATGATCAATAAGATTATTGTCAATAAGAGTAACAGTTAGGTGGAAGGAATCATTGGGTAAAACATCTTTTAATAAACCACACTTCCCAGCACCCCATTTATTTTAATTTCAAGTTATAAACTGGGATAGAAACAGCCCAATAAAATTCTGTAAAACTGTATATGAATTGACCATACCCCAAATAAAAATACACATAAGAAACAAATGAGACAACACGGAGAAGACTTTTGACTAGCTCTCCTCCAGCTAGTTCTCTCCAGGAGTCAGACTAAGTGGGCCCTGTTACCAGCAAAGATGCTCCTGATACTTCCTGTAACTGTCCTGCGAAATCAGCAGAACACAACCCTCGGCTTCCCCGACTTCCTGTGTTGTTCAGGACTTACTAAATCTTGTAAGCTTACACGGTCCAGGTAATGCGTTCTGAATATAAACGCAGCATTTTATAGATCCTCAGAAAAGCCCCACAGAACCTGCAAGGAGAGGATCCTCCAAAGGGAGCCAAGATCCTAGTGATACTAGAAAATCACTGAAGACATAGTGTCAAAGGAAGTAACCAGAAAGCTTCATTACGTAACACAGTCCTACATATATAAACACATACATATACGCACACAGATATACACATACATACACACAAACACAGTTCTTTTCAGGTAAGTGTAAAGTGCTTTATACTTTAAGGAGTAAATAACACCCCTGGCATTAAAATGGGATTCATATGTACTGCAATCCAGGTGGAGGTGAACTCACTCTCCCCAGCCCCATCCTAGGCCCTGCCGAGTGGGGACTGGCGGGGGATGGCAAGGACAGGTAGGCTTTCTTTGAGTTTGAGTTGAGGGTGAAAAGTAAGGATATGACATGATATCTCTCCTATGCTTACTTGACAAATACATATTATCTATAATAATATCTATATTTTCTAATAATAATACTAATGCCCACTCTCTTGCAAGAAACCTGGTTATCTGTTTTAGAATGAGGTAAAATAAAAGACAAAATCCTAAGTAAAAATTAAGTACCCTTTCCCACTACTTAACTGTTGAGAGCTCAGCTTATCAAAATATTAGTTTTTCTTTTACCTGGGTAGGTCCCCACCAGGCCAGCGCCTGTTCCAAACCGTATCCAGAGGAAGGTGATAATTGCCCCCTTAACACCCAGGCTATACTAGGCGCACTAATTGCTCCAATTCCCTGCTTGTTTCCTCTCACAAACACCCTAACTCAGAAGGAAATCAGGGAATGGCCTCAAGCTGCAGCTCACTTCCTAGGCCTGACTCTAAGCCCTTCCCAAACCATGCACCTCATTGACAGAGGCAACAGGACAGCAATGAAGGGCAAGTCAAGTTGGCAATGGGTGGTACACAGGAATAAGCACTTTCAGGTCCAGTAAATGACAAATTAAATTTCCTTCAAGCACCTATGCATAAAACACAAGAGATACCCAATCACAGATGAATCAGAGAGAAGCTGCAATGGAAATTCAGGAGATAATAAAAAATCAATCTTTTTTAAACCGACAAATACTTAAGAGAGAGGAAAGCATGCAACTCTTACCACAAACCCTGAATGGCAAACCTTGCAGAAAACAGAGATATATAGTGCATTCACTTTAAACAGACAGAGACTCGAGGGTTATACCACCTCATCTAGTACCATGTGTAATGAGAGGACCACATTTGTAAATCCATTTTGGCAATGACGATGATTTTGAGGACTCGGTTCTATAAATATTTTTATCCTCCGTTACTACTCACAGGGTGTTTAGCTATGGTACCTGAAGATTTCCATTTCTTGGACATGACATTATGTAAGGAGATTTTGCAGAAAAGGAGAGTAAGATGTAGCAATGTACCATAGGTCCTCAAGAAAATATTTTTGAGTAAACAAATGAGCTAATGAATGCGGAATTTGTATGTCTAACAAGTGTATGAGGAACATGGAGACGGTTAAGGTAAGAACCAGGAGAGAGGCTACAACACGCGTTTGATTTCTGTGATAAACTTTTCCAAGAACTGTCACATCTGACATTTTATAAGGGCTTTCACACATATATCTCGGCCAAGCCTCACAACCCGGCAAGGAGACTAGTCCTTTTCGACAGGAGAAGGAAACCAAGACTGAGGGGGAAAGTGACTCATCTTTCCACTGCACAAAACAGGTTATTATAGGTGCTCAGCAAAAAGAATGAGTCTGAGTCAGGCTCCTCCTGAAGCTCACGGAGGAGCCACTTCCAGCGACAATGCGTGTTAATGGCTAAAATGGGAAGAGACGGTTATTAGAGCCAAGACTGGACCTGCGCCATGAAGAGTGTGTCAGGCCAAGGAAATAATGCAACACAACCTCGTCTTTAGGAAAATGAAACTAAAACACTTAAACCCAAAACTTATCCCTTTAGTCACCATTTCTGGCTAAGTTTAAAGCACGAGTTTTAAGTTTATACTAATAAAAGTACAGACTCGACATGATTTGGGGGGAAAAAACAACCCAACGCTATAGTCTTCAAGCCAAACAAGAAAGCCAAAATGTAATGTAAGACCTTACTTTGAAATGGAGGGAAAAAGATATTTATTGCAAAAAAAAAAAAAAAAAAAAAAGGCCAAAGCCCTTCAGCTAATCACCTAACAAAAATGAAGTAATGATTAAAATCCATCCATACCTAGTGTGCAGAAGAGAGAAAGAGGAAGAAATGTCTAGAATCTAAAGAATATGGTTTATACACATAAGCTCAGCAAAGAGAAATAAATGGTTTCTGGAGAAATGGCATGTGACCTATCCACCACCTGAAAGGGGGATAAGACAATGCATAAGACATTATTTTTGGGGAAAAAATTTTTCATGTATTTATTTTACGACCGAACTAATCAACCAAGTGAGAAATGCAAAGGCACAAGGATCTGCAGGACCATCAACCTCTACTGAGAACAGGGAGAAAGAAGGCAGCACCAACGTCTAGGAGCATCCAATTCATCAACCGGCTGAGCCTCTCTCATTGTTACAACCACGCAGCAAACCTGAGACATGACAATTACAGGACAGCAACCTCCTAGGGAACTGTTCAAATTGCCGTGTGTGAAAAACGTTAATGAGCCAGAGACAACAGCGATGATCAATTTCTTGACATAAACCAGTTCCTACTCTTGCTAAATGAAAAGAAGGAAAGCTAAAGTGTGTTCAGGGTTTCTTTTCATTTGTTCTTCTCCAGTGCAGAAGGCACAGAACGGATTTTCGTAAACTCTTGGGTAATTGGACTTGCAATCCTGATGTAACTTTATTCCACGTAGCCATGCCAATTAAAAACTTCCCAGTCGAGAAGGACTCTTTTCCCCAGGATCTTCATTAGGTACTTCTAAAACTACACGTAACGCTAACTGTTCTGGGTTTCCTTTCATTTCTAGGGCACATGTATGGATTGGTTCCCACAAGATTCATCCTGCCAGGTATTCCATGCATTTTAAATGATTTATTTCTTAGGGTCTTCATGGATGGCACGAGGACCAGACATTCATTAAAAATATAATTTGGAATGGTCATGGAGTCTGATGGACTTCTGCATAAACCGCAAGTTAATCCAAACCTCTATCTAAAGTGGGTTTGGGGAAACTGTCCTGCATCCTCCTCTCCTGTTATTTTATACCGAGCAGCTCATGTCAGAGCGTAAAATTTAGTTGTTTTTCCTTTTCTAACAGAGATAACACACAGAGTCTATCAAATTGGAAAAGATAACAACAAAAAAACGAAGATCCCCAGGTTGCAGAGGAAATAGCAAAAAAAGGCACAGACCTCTGGTATGCGCAACGTGGTCACACTTGGAGGGCAATTTTGGCAAAACGGAGCAAAGGCTTAAAACCATTTCTCCTATGGAAATTACAAAGATTGTATACAAAGATTCTGTGGCAAGAAATATCACAAATAATCCAAATACTAAGTAAACTGCAAACAGCCATGGGATGGAAAAAAAATCAATGATATCGTACGTCCTTGTTACAGTGGGGAGACAGCCCACGCCTCCAGCAAAGAGGGAACAAGGTATTGTATTTTGTGAGATACAGACTGTGAAGAATCACATACACATCTCCCCTTCTTTTCTCTTGAAATACCTAGACCAGTGCTGTCCAGTAGAAACAGAATGTAAACCACAAACATGACCCACATATGTAATTTTAAATTTTGTAGTAACCACCTTAAAAAGTAAAAAGAAACATGAAATTAATTTTGATATTTTCCTTAACCCAACATATCCAAAATACTATCATTTCAACATGTATTCAATATAAAAATGAGACGTTTAAAACTTTTTCTACTAAGTATCCGAAATCCCGTGTGTATTTTATACTTCCAGCACATCTCAATTTGGACTAGCCACACTTCAAGCGCTCTATAGCCACATGTGGCCGGTGGCCACCCTGTTGCTGGCGCAGATCTACATGCTTATGGGCTGTTGCCTCTTCCGCAGTTCAGCATTTCCCTTGCCATGGGAAACAGTAGCCTGGCACCATTTAAATCACGGCCTCAGCGGCTGGCAACCACTACTTTAGATTGCTTATGGCAGCTGCTTTGGAGTGGGCACACATCAGGATAATAATCCAACTGTGGCACACTTCTGAAGTTATTTTTCTAACCTTGCCTGTAAGGGAGATTATAATCATTCACCCTTAGGGGCTACTCTCTGAGAATGTCTGAACAGCAAGGGATACCTGAAAAGTCCCAGGAGCATTTTCCTTTTAACTTTCTTGATAAGATTTTATGGTTCCTCTCACAGTATAAATGAAGTCCTGTGGTACACATATGGCCGAACATTCTACAATTTTCCCCTTATCATCTCCAACCTTGGGGCCTTTGAATGAGATTTACTCATAAACTTTGACTTTAACGAATAACAGATATGACTTAGAGTTGCATGTCAGAATGATACATTTGTTTGATAAGCCTTATTTCAAGAAAAAATTTCGGGAGGCAGTCACATATTTATTCACTATCTAAAAACAAGGAACTGACTAAATTTGAAGCCAACTGACCTTGTAGATTTGAGACCTCCTCTGTGTGTCTCAGACATCACATTTTAACCATATGCTACCACATGATGTTAAGGGAGCCACCGGGATAGCTACTAGCCTTTAAGGCACCTTTCTTGCAAATTAGAAAAAGGTACCCTCTATGGGAGGAGGAAATCCCTCAGCACAGGACTCGGTGACTGAGTGTGAGATGGATTTCAGCCCCATACACCCCCTGGCCAGGCATTTCTTGTGCAGGTGACAATGTTCCCAATTTTACATGGGGTCCTGGCAACAATTTCCCAGCTGGCATACAACAACAGACACGGGTAGCAAGCTCTGGAGATAGCAATGAGCCCAATATATAGGTCACAGATTTCCTTCAGGCACATCAGTCAAAAGAATGCCACCCTCGTTAAATAGTACAAAATGGTGACAGCCCTCCTTATGGACAGGTGAGGCAGAAAAGAAGGAGCAGAAATCAGAGTCTCAAAAAGTAAAACTGCTGCTATACATAAAGTTGTACATCAAAGTTTCCAGAGTTGAGACAGTTCTGAATAGGAATAAATATATGATGAATTTAATAAAAAACGTTTCCCATACATCTTTATGAGGCACATAATAAACGATTCTGAGAGAGTCCATCTAATGATACAACTGGGAAAGCTGGGGCTTGTTGATCACACACTTCTTCTTTCCTCTTTTGCTATAACTTGACTCGAACAGAATACGGAATAGAATACTCAAGCTAATTTTACATATGTACTATGAAAAGTTACAGTACATTCTACTGTCCATCTAAATAGGGTCTAAATGAAAATGCGCAATAACTTCAAGCCAAATTCATGGTCTCCCCAACCAAACCTGATACTCCTTCAATGCTGAGAAAACAGTCATCACATCTTACTGTCCATCTATCTTTTTTCTCTCATATATATTATAATCTTGTTAAGGATAGGAACTATGCCATATTCATTTATATGTCCTATGCTATCTGCCACAATGCCTTTCACATCAATAAATGATGGCTGAATTGATTCATCTAAAAAGAGTTAAACTGTGAAAAGGAAAGAAAAAGTAGCGGCCGTGAGGCACAAACAGGGTGAAACAGGAAGATCCAATCACCACTGGACAGTCAGAAGAGGGAAGGCAAGAGAAAGGAAAGAAAGAACCCTTATTTATTCCACTCGTATTTGTGCCAAGCACCGGCGGAGGAACTTCACATCCGTTGTCTCACTTAATCCTACTTTATGACTCAGATCACTGAGGCCAAGAAGGAAAAGCACCTTGCCCAGCATCATCCAGCCATCACACAGGGAGCGGGGACTGCACGTGGCCTCCCTACGCCAAATCACATCCCTTTCACTGGTGCCCTCGGCTCCGGGGGAGGAGCTGGGAGAGAAAAAGCCGAGATGCCAGCTATACAGACTCTGGATGCAAATTCCGTATGATGTTATCCAAATAGTTATCTTCTTTTTTTCCTTACCTGTCACATATCTTGTTCTGTTCTACTGAACAAGTTTGTTTTCATGATGAATAACATTACAATCTGAGCATAAATTCTAAATTGATGAACAAGTTATTTTCATAATATTCCATATAAAATTCCAGGAAAACAAATTATTTTTGAGTCTTTGAAGTTTATGTTAACAATGGTTTTGTTACCCGTTGTTTTTCCTGTGTTTCTGATGTAGTTGGAAACAAATAGATGTCAAAGCTATGTTAGTGCTCTGAAGTTATTTCTGGTGATCTAAAAGTTCTGGGAAGGGCATTTATAAATTAAAAATTAACTCCCACACTACCAGGAACTGAAATACAAAGGTGGATTTATTATACACTATGGGCTGGCCTAAAATAAAGTTCTTAGTAAACTGTTTAAAATAGAAAAATGAATATATGTATATGCCCAATGTATGAACACATCTGTACACACTTGTGTGTGTGATGCAATTAAAAAATGTGTGTGTATACATATATATATGAAATAGCCTTTGTGACTAAAATAAACTGTAATTAGGTATAGTTAGTAAAAGTTAGCCTAGTTCTTATTAGTTTTTTCTTATTACACAGAAAAAGTTTATTTTATCCTTGGATTGGTGACGTCTGGACCGTCCTTAGCGCTCAAATGTTCACAATATTCAGAGTGCAATGCAACCCCAAGCCTCTGTCTTTCAGAAGCCTATGCATCATTCTGTCTCCTTCTTTCTCTCTCTTTTTTTTCTCTCTCTCTCTCATAAAGTTGCTACTCTGTTGTGTAGACCTTAACGAATCCGATAAGGTTAACTAAATACACGTATTTTCAATATCAAACAATCATCTGTGGAGAGGGGTTCTTTAGCAGTGGGATTACTTTTGATTCTTAGTTTCTTCTTTAAACTGTTGTATATTTTTCCATTTTTTCATGAGCATATGTTATTTTTGAGAGAAAGTATTAAAACATACCATTTCCTTTGCTGGAATTTATTAATGGAGCCACACTATTTAAAGACTGTTAGCCAAAATATTAAAATAGCTACATGAGAGAAACATCTGAAAACACCTCTAATTCTGCTGCATCCCACTGACAGCTTTACAAAGGGACACCTTCAGGCTACGTTCTTACGGTGAGTAACAGACTCTGGAAGACGCTAGAAGTAAGAACTTCTCAAAACTTACTCCCAGGAGGCCCCACACTGACTTCTGGTTCCCCAAGGAGTAATCTAGTAACACCAGAAACACCCCAGCTGACCTCAGGGTACACGGGAAGAGAGGAGGAAAGAAAGGAGACTTCTAAGGAAGCAACGATAGCAATTAGAGGAGGCTCAAGTGTGAGGAATCAACAACTCAGGAAAAATCTGAAGCAAATTCAACAATGAAGAAACACAGATAACCAAAATTCTCTCACACGCAAGTTATAAACGATGGGCAAACTGTTACTACCACCCAGAAAAAACCAACCAACTTTAAAGTCAGAGCTAAAGAAGTTAGTAATATGTGTCTATCTCTTACTGAAAAGGTTAAATTCCCAATTTAATCTTTTAGAAAACCAGGATACACATGGGTATGTTGGTAAATATATAGAATTTTTTTTTTTAATTTGCTATTCTAAAACACATGTAAGTCCTAGAGGAGTGATCAATACCTTCAAGCTGATGTAAATACCCAAGTATTATAGACAGCGTCATACCCCAAATGATGGCTCTTAATCCAATGATTAAGAACAGTTTCACAGTCTACTCTCATTTTTTTCTATTATTTCTCCCCTTTTGTGAAATATTCATTTTTTAAAAGATTAAAAAAGGATTAGTGCTCTTATAAAATTGGAAAAAATAATTTTCTTAGAGTTAAAAAAAACATGCATGTGAGTAGGTGGATGGACAGCTAAAAATTTTTAACAAACTTGGGATCATGTTGAACATACAAGTATTAAATCTTTTTAAATTCGTAATACATTGTGACTATTTGGAGCATATCATTAAAGATTCTTCAAAAACAAGATCTGTAATGATTATAATATGTTTTAATGGACACACTATAAATTCACTATTTCTGAACATTTAGGTTGTTTCTAATTTCTTAATATTATAAATGGCACTGTGAGAGACATCCTTTTACTGATATCTTCAGCCCCATAATTACCTTCCCTCCGCCCAGCACTGAGCACTGAGTTCCTACGCTCTGACACTGAAGCTGATAACTTGGTACCACTGTCACAGAGACTCTCCCTTTTGACATCCCAAAAGGGGAAAGGGAATCTTATAGTTACCATGAGGAGGAGAGAGTGAGGGGTCCAGAAAGAAATCAGAACTGAAAAAACAAACCATAAATCTAGTTACACAAGAAGAGACATATTAACTAGATAATACCTGAGAACATTTTCCCTGTTTAGGAATACCTAGAAATGAGGATCCCTAAATGCAGACTGGATAGGACCATTGAGCTACACTACCATCTATTTTCTGTTTTCAATTGAACCAGAAAGGTAAATTAAAATGTCCAAATAATTTTACCTCACATCTCAACTTCCTTTCTATTCCATATCTCACAATAAATATTTGACTGGATAAATGAATGTGAGCAAGATCCAAAGTTGAGCTTTTACCTCCAATATAGTTATATGTTTTTAAACATTTGCAACTAAATTAAAATACTTAACGTGGCCCACTAATAATATTGAGCAAACGCAAACTTAGTAAAAAACTTACTCTCCAAAAGAAAGGTTCAGTAAACCTGGTGAGACCTTTCTTAAACCATTTGTTTTATCTAGTAATTACATATAAACTTCATTTCACCATCTTAATGTTTGATTGCCTGTGAAATCAAGCGACAGTAACATCTTGTTCAAAAGGCTAATTAAGATGCCCTAAGTTCTGAGCAGCTGTTTTATCACTGTCATTTACAGAATTTGTCTTAAATATCTGACCCTTTCTCCCCAAAGAAAATGACTTCTATTAATGCTTGGCATAGTATCATGAAACTTCAGGAGGCAAAACCATCTTCTAAGAGTGGTTGAAAGGTACAACTTTCCAGTTATAAGACAAGTCCTGAGGATGTCATGTACAGCATGGTGACTATATTTAACAACACTGTATTATGTATTTGAAAGTTGCTCAGAGAGCTTAAAAGTTCTCATCACAAGAAAAACAAAATTGTGATGATGGCTGTTAACTAAACTTAGTGTTATCATAATTTCACAACATACACATGTATCAAATTATTATATTGTACACCTAAAACTGTTATATGCCAATTATATCTCAATTAAAAAATGATATGAGAGATATGTTTCTATTTATGTCTAAACATCTAAATAGACATCGCTAGTGTCCCTTACAGTTACTGAAAGATGCAACACGTGTAACACAAAGTTAAGAAAACCCAACCAGAGATTATTTTTTAAAGCTATTACATTCATTTGTTAATAGTACCAGCTGCCTATTTATTTAAATGTTCACACAGTAAAGTCTCCTCTTAAGACTGTTAAACCAGCATTACAGAAGAAATAGAGCATATTCTTAGGGGTCAGATACTCCTTCCACCCTGAAGCATCCACATCATTTGCTCCTATCAGAGTCCTTAAGAGGCATATATCAAGTTGGCAGTAAAGGAGGGAAATTTTTTTTTTTAAGAAAAATTTTACATTCTCATCACCTCACTACAATCCAAACTAGGCATTTTCAAGTGATATATGAAAAAATGATTACCTCCTAATAACTGGAATAAGGGACACACGAAGCCATCATGGCATGGAACACACTTCATGGAAACTTACTGATGAAATCAAACTTACTGATGAAATCAAACTAGGATCCAGGCAATTTTGTCATCACAGACCACATCGAGAAGAAGGCTACTGCCTAGTTAAAAATGCTCACTGCAATCAAATGCTACATCCAAGGACGGACACAGCATAGTTCTCACAGGGTTAGGAATTCCCCTTTTCAGGAATCTTAGGCAAGACAGAACCTGATTTCCAGTGAATATACCTAAAAGTAAAATCAAGGGTATCCATTTCTTGAACCTTCAAAAACGGCTGTTCAGTGTTCCAGAAATCCTCTTTGAATGTCACAAATTTAAAAAACAACCAAACGTAAAATCTACATTAAAATGACAAACTGACTTTAGTTTGCATTGTAGCATTTGCCACATTTTGTTGTCTTCTTGTAGCAAAATCACAGCAGTGGCTCTGTCCTAGGTCTGCACAAGGAAACGCAACAAGTTCAACAGGGCCTCCTGTTTCGTTACTAAAGCTATCGCATTACTGGTTCTAATTAAGGGTTGTGTTACTGGCTACCACACAGTTATTAACGTGCATTATTGCCCTTATAGGAAGTTCTGATCTCTGCTGTGAGTCACCTGGAGTAACATTTAATTACCAACCAGAGAAAACAGGAGTAAGGATGATAAAGAATGGCTTCTTGTGAGGCATCTGTGATTGTAAAACACTATTTTATAGTTTTTGCTTTGACATTAGGAGAATTATTACAACTAAACCCCTGTCTAGAACTTTAACAAAATTCATCCTGAAGGCGAGACTACAGTGTATCTATTCTAATTTTCACATGTGCTATTAATTTGGCAAATTCTTTATATGGCATACTGTTCAAAGTTCGAGGACATGAACTACAAGTAACTGGATTTCCTGATTGAAATTAGACTGACCTTTAAAACAATACTGTAGGAATTGCCAACATATGTTTTAAAACTATTTATTTATTTCCTATCCTACCCTTTGTTGGCCAAATGCTCTGAACAATTTGGAATTAAGGAAAATAAGCTGTTACCATTTGAATGGACATTTTCTTTTTTTAACCTGAAAGTTAACATTTTTAAAAAGTCAACATGAAATCAATAAAAATGGACCTATTTCTGGTATCTTAATTACTAATTATCTCGCATAGTCCTCACGACAGCCAGCAAAGTGGGTAAAATAGGTAACCTGTCAGCAACGATCCTGGGGCGGGGCAGCAGGTGTAAGGAAGAGGCAACAGCTCATCCCTCCAGAAAGTTTAACTGAACAGCAAACACTTACCTTTCTGAGATACTTGCAATGTGGCCTCCCTCAAACAAAGAACATGGGCAGATACATTTTTACATTCCTTTCCATATCTATGATGTTCTGCCTGCCTTGCTGAGCATTTGAATTTATGACTGTAACAATATATGGAAATACTGATGTGTCCCATGAAAACGCAAACATAAGCTATTCAGAAGGAAGAGGTCAGGCTTTCATTTTCAAGAAGCAAGCATATGGGAATGGCAAAAAATGCGACAACTATGACATTTCAGAACTATGTACTGAGCGCCTACTGTGCGCTAGCACTCAGTCCAGACACTAGACTAGAGAGGACAGAAAAGAAAACTTGGTATAATACAGGTGAGTAAGTGTCAGGGGCAGTAGGCTCCAGGGGTCCTTGCCTGTTTGGCTTAGCATCATTTTAGGATCCCATTATTTAGCATAGTGCCTGACACACAGCAGATGCTCAAATAAAAGTTTATTAAATTGAACCTAGTATACAATGATTCCCCAGACTGGACAGCTGATGCACCACTAATCCTTGACTTAAAATACGATGACAATAATCATATTAACAGAAACTTCCATCTGTGAGTGTCCACGGGTTAGGTGGTCTACATGACAGCTAGGACATGTCTCGCTCTCTCCCAAAAATAACCTCAGAACGTTAGTATTCTACCCCTATTTTACAAAAAGGGAGACTAAGTTTCAGGCAAATCTGTCCAAGATTACAAAATAACTTCAGTACAAGGACACAGAAAATAGAATCCTCTCTCCTCCCACAATGCTAAGTTGAGTAACCTGTAGGCCACTTAGGTTCCACAGACTAGTGGACAAAAACACAAGACAGCAAGCAGCTGAAAAAAGAGGGCTATACCAGATATTTTCGTACCAGAAATGATCAGTAGGGAGACCTCAAAGTGCCCACTGCTGAGGGAACCTGGAGTAGGGGTTAGGCATTCACATTCCATATTACATAATTTCCGTATTAAAAGTGAAGAAACGGAAACTTAATTATTTAATGTATTCCTAAGGGTTGGCTTGTAAGCAACCCTTACTAGAAACTGGTAGGTCTAGGGCCTGAAATCAGGTCTTTTAAACTGACTCCAAATCATATGCTTTATTTTTTACTTATTCTTCAAGAAGACAGCCCAGGTAAATTGTATCCCTTTAAATCCCATTAGAAAATTAGGGAAGTTCCCCCTGGGTAGGCAGAATGGGAATAAATCAGTTTGCCAGTGCTTATTCAGACTGGTTAGAATCTGTCCTAATTGTTAAATATTTTGACTGTCACTCCAGAAGGGGGTGGTGAGTGGGAGGAATCATCTTCCCTCACAATGCCGTGTTCAACACTTTCAGAAGGAAGGACATCACTTTAACAGTCCACGCTATGTCAAGCATGGTGTCGTGATTAGCATCCTAAGTAGACAGTGACTGTTCAGAGTGAAGGACTGTGTTATTAACCTCACCTTGCATCTCCCAGCCCCTAGGCACTCTCAATGAATATTTGCTGAATTATTTGATAAACAAATTTCCCCCAAATCTAGGAAGCTTTCTCCAGTATTTGGGGTCTCCTCAAGCATGGAATATCTCTCATGCCTGCCCAGTCTAAAAATCCATTTAATCAGAGATTCAGCTCTTGATCTCTTTTGGTGTGGGTCTTCACAATTTTTACCAGAGATGCGCTATAATATGATTCACCATCAGAATGTACTTTTTAACTCAGATATGCCAGCCCAGACGTGATGCTAAAAATATTTAACTCCTATGACACAGGCACCAACCAATCAGAAGGGGCAGCAGCCAGTGGGCCCTCCTGGTGCTGAATGTGGGCCCAGAGCCAGCCTGTTCATTCCTTCAGAATGATGACCCTCTTTCCTAAGAAGGAAAATGTGTTTATCAAAATAAGAATCAGGACATATCCTTAAAATACAGACAAATTACAGAAAATATCCACATCTCCTTTATATCTATTTCCAAATTTAACCTAAGTTGACCTGAGTTGCCATGTCATTAAAACTGGCCTGAGCTTCCATTCTGTCTCTTCCTCCTAAAGATATATTAGCCAACACAGGAATGGGGTTAGCGTGAAAACAGCCAATTAGCAAGAGATGCTACACATTAACTTGCTCAATGACTAATGCTCTGACTGAATCTTTCATTTGTTTTAAGCCATTCTTAAAAGTTCAGACTTCAAAGACTTCAAAGGCAATGCAATACAATGGAAGAACCAAGAACAGAAGTTGGTGCTCTTGGTCCAGTAACAAAATCCTCTGAACACTACAGAGCTCTGACCACAACGTCTTAAAGCCAGCTTCCGAAAAACACCGAAGAAATCTTTTTATTTTTATTTTAAATAGATTAGTTCCTTAATCTATTTAAACTAAATGTAATTATTATTCAGAAGTTTTTTTTTTTTTTAAATAGCAAACTTTGCAAGACTGGTTACAAAAGAAAATTGTTTCCTTTTCTAGAAGCACTACGAAAAAGAGACCTTTTCTCATTACCCACGGAAAAAGTCTAAAACCATTATCAGAGTAAGTCTTTGCGCTCTAACTTAAATCATGTAAGAAACGAATATCAGAGAAAGAATGAATGACTTTGAACTAAAGGAATAACACCACTTTTAGTATTAACGCAGAGGTGGGACCACGGATTTCTTTCTAAGGACCAGCAATTAATTGCTTAGAACACTAGAGAAACATTTTTTTGCCTCTGTAGCTGTAATAATCCAAATGGTTTAAAGTTTCAATGAAACACCCAGCTTATTGCTCACAAGACATTTCAAACCGCATAGCAAAGTGAACACAACTCTGCAAAAACATATGCTTCTCGAACAATAAATTTTCATGTAATGGTTCTAACACCATGCTGTTTCTTATATTTAAACACATTTTTAAATCTTTTTATCCCCACTTACAGTATGCATATGATATCCAGTGAAATAAGAGGATTTCTAATAACGGATTTCTTTGATGCAAGAGACCAAGTAAGACCGTAGAAGTGGGAGAGTATTTGGAGCAGAATGGTGGTGAATACAAGCAGGACTCACCCATTTCCTCACTGGAGGTGCATCAAGTACCAGCGTAAATAACCAACCCTAAACTCTATCCCTGCAGCCACCTCAAGGGTCTGTCCACCAATTTCATCCATGGAATGCATAATTTTGGGAGTTACATTTTTTTGATCTCTAGCATCATTTAAAGGCACTTTCACATATACCAGCACATGAATCACAACATTTCTAAACTAGTGAATTTTACCGCATTTCATGGGCAATATCTCAAATCTGGCCCAAGAGCATACCAATAGAAGCTCTGATTCCTGGATCTGTTTGAATAGATGGCTTTATACTTTACAAAGTGCTTTCACATTCATTATCTCAATCTTAATTTAGAGTTCATGGCTGAGAAAGGAGGCTACAATAAACAGTAAATAAATGAGACACTGCCCATTGCATAGTCAATGGTCAGGGGCAGTATTTCCAAGCTTTGACCATTCTAAAAGAGAACAATGGCCTGCACAGTCATCTCTAATTTTTTTTTTTTTTTTTTTTTGGTGCAGAAGATTGGCCCTGAGCTAATATCCATTGCCAATCTTCCTCTTTTTGCTTGAGGAAGATTGTTGCTGAGCTAATATCTTGTGCCAATCTTCCTCTGTTTTATGTGGGATGCCACTACAGCATGGCTTCATGAGCAGTGCTAGGTCCTTGCCCAGGATCCAAACCTGCCAACCCCAGACCACTGAAGTGGAGCGCGTGAACTTAACTACTATGCCACCGGGCCGGCCCCCCATTATCTCTAATTTTGTTACCTTAAATAAGTTTCTCTAGTTGTGATCCAATTAAAGAATGTCATCTATTGCACTTAAAATGTAATGTGAAAGGAAATCATTATATAAATCTACTCAAAATCAATACTGACTATTTTTTTTAAAAAGGGTGTGTGCATTTTGACACTCAAAATGTTCCCTATAAGACATTTCAAAAGATGCCTCATTCAAAATATTCCGTTCACCAGGGGAATGAAAAGGTTTCTTAGTTGATGATTTCCATTATTTTATTTACAAAAGTAAAAGTGACATTTATCCATCTGTTTTATGCATTTAAACATATAAGCTTGTGTGCATACATGTGTGTATATATAAATATACGTACATATACATACACATATATGTGTACTTGTATGGCCTGTCCTGTTCTAGAAAGGTCTTAGGGTAGCTCACAGAAAGGCATACACTACAAGATAAAATAAAGGTTAAAAAATCAATGGTAAGGAACATAGGCTAAAGGGAAAATGAGGCAGGAGCGAAATGGCCTATTAACAAATGATCGGTTGTTTCAAGTGCCTGACTTCTCATCTGTGGTTGAGCCTGAAGAGCTTGTCTAACCAGCCCACAGATCCAACACAACAAATGACCTGGAGAACAAGCACCTGAGTGACAAGAAATCTATCATAACTTCAGCACGCACAGTTCAATGATAATTGGTCCAAATGATGCTGCTGAAATGCCAAGTGTTGAGTGTAACCTGAATCACAAGAGGAAAATGTATCTTAGTGCATTCTATTGGTTTGAAAATTGACAATTCATATAAGATATAAAAGGTAAAACTAGAATCAGAAAATTTGATTACTTAAAACAACTTGTTTCTTGACTAAATTGGAAGACAGCCTAGTTACTGACTACTTGGAGCTACAAACCCAGGGTTTATTAATGTGCTTTATGCATGGATATTAAATACCAAAACAACTGAAACAAGCAAGGTTCCAGGTCACCAGAAAGACAGAAAGTAACCCTTTACTTCTCCTTTCCTTAGATGACAGAGCCTGAAGGAATCTGCCAAGAGTTTGAAATAGCTCTCATCTTGCACACCAACTCTGATGAGTTGCTAGTGGTTACGGTGTGTATGGAAGGATTCTGAGGCCCAGCCAGGCCCAGCAGGAAAGAGTGTTCTCATCTGTTTATTAGCAGTACTGCCAGGGAAGAGGAAATGAGGCGGTACGTTGCTACTTACTTGTTTATTCCTGATCTCAGCTCGATTTGCTGATATTACCAACCAGGAGCTGCAGGCTTACAGTGGCTGGTTATTTATTTACATTTCTTTTTTAGGTTTATTTGTAGCCTGCCTTATTATAAAAATTATTTGATGTGTTACAGAAACACATAAAAGATAATGATAAATAGACGAGAAAAAATGAGAGAGATGATGAGAATGATGAGAGATGAGATGATGAGAGACAAAAAATATATATCATGGAGGAGGAAAAAGTTTGTCCTTGTGGCAAATTCTAAAGCCTTCATTTTCACTATGGCCTTTCCCAGCATTGGGTAATACAAATTCACTGATATGTTAGTCGCTCATCTCAGTGAGTGTGAATGTGTGCGTGTGTCACAAATATGCACCTCAGGACTAGGTCCCCAGTTTGGCTACCACGGAAACAACGCCTCTGCAATTAGAGATTAGGGCTCATAAGCTCAGCCTTCCTTTGTGCCATATAAAGAAGAGTTTTATTCATTCATTCAAAAATATTTACTGATATTTGCTTATGAGAAATAAGCAAAAATAAGCAAATTACACAGTTACGTGAGAGGGTGGGATTATGATAATTAAATAGCACACAGAAAGGGGGATTGATATTAAGAACACCAAGGTGAAGTGGAGGCAGATTACTATTTTTTTAAGGTGGCCCAGGGACGCTTGCTGAGAAGGCGACATTTGAGCCAAGTCTTGAAGGAGGTGAGGGAGTAAGTCCGGAGGAGCCAGGCAGGAGCCATGCAGGTGGAGGAGCAAAAATCAATGCAGGGCTGGAAGGCAGCAAGAGGCGTGGCAGGCTTTAGAAACACCAAGGAGTCTCCAATGGCTGGATTGAAGTGGGAGAGGAGAATAAGGGGAGATAAGGTCAGAAGAATAATGGGGAGAGGGGACAAAAAATATACGGCCTTGTAGTCATCATAAGACTTGTGAATTATACGCAAAGAGAAAAAGTCATTTGGGGTCGGTAAGCCGGGACAACTGAGTTTACCGGTCTTTAGAGACCTGGCCTACCTGTACATTTTGTGCAGATCGGGGCAGAGCAGGGTACACAGATTTTAGGTACATGCCCAAAGATGTTTACCTTTATGGTTCATATTGATCTATAACACGAAAAGACAGGCTCAGATTGTGACACAGCCTGGCAACTGTGTCGGTGTGGCTGCAGCATTCCTAAAATTCTGCTGCTGGGAGGTTTAGAAAGTAACAGCAATACGAGCAGAGAACAAAGGGTTGCCTAACTTGCGGCAGTCCGAGACCATTTATGAAATGTCATCCCTTCGTTTTTCTTCAGCGTGGAATCAAAATTCTTCCTCCTGGACACCTGCAAGAAGGGGAACCCACAGAGGAAACCTTGTTCTAGCAGTTTCAGAAGTCAGAATACCATTAAATCCATATAATAAGATTAGGGTATAAATTAACCTGATAAAGAAATAAAACCAATCCTGAAAAACTCACAACCGATATATCATTACTGTCTACGAAAGCCCAGTAAAGGCTGGTGCGATTAGAACAGACATTGAAAAAGAGAGGGAAGTAGAGGAGAGGAGGCCAGGAAGCTAACAACCCTGGCATGATGACCCACTTCCGGGAGAAGAGTGTTCCTTCAAGCTCAAGTCTGGGAATTTACCAAGGAATTTATCAGGAACTCATAGCAGATAGAGAATACAGCAGATGCAGGGCAGGCCCCATGGCCGAGCAGTTAAGTTTGCGCGCTCTGCTTCAGCGGCCCAGGGTTTCATTGGTCAGATACTGGGTGCAGACATGGCACCACTTGTCAGGCCACGCTGAGGTGGCGTCCCCCATGCCACAACTAGAAGGACCCACAAGTAAATATACAACTAGATACTGGGGGGATTTGGGGAGAGAAAGCAGGAAAAAAAAAAAAAAGGATTGGCAACAGTTGTTAGCTCAGGTGCCAATCTTCAAAATAGAAAAAAAAAAAGCAGATGCATAGCTCACAAGAGGTTTAGGAGACAGAACGAAATACTTTAAATTGTGACTTATTAAGCCACCAAAACACAAGTGAAACAAACTTCTACACCTAAAACACACATCCAGGCAAGTTGCTGAATGTTTCCTGTCTCCAAACCTTTTAAGAGGGACAATTAATTCAAAGCCAAAGTGAATTCCAAGTGAGAATGGGTATAAGAAAAGCACATTTAGAAAAACCTTCCTTTTATTGAAGAAGTCAGTCAAGCTAGGAGTTGCTGGAAATCATGATTTTGGGTATTCGCTAATTTTAATGTTTACTGACAGTCAGGGAACCATTGTGCACCCACTTATGTCTTTATAGGGCCATGAAAAAAAGGACTAGATTTTCCTTTCCAATGGAAATGTCATTAGATATTCGAAAATATCAGTATTCTAAGAGCCACGTTAATAAAAATGATTGCTGCACCAACTGACAGAAGATGACTAAGCAATGTTCCGTCTACGGTGATTTTAAAAGGAGTCGTCAAGCAGAAAGCATGAGAAAGCTTTATTTATACACCTTCCCATAAAAGTTTGAGACTGCTGGCAAAAATATAAGCAACATCACAAGATAGAAATAGATGCAAAGTTCAAGGTGAAGGGGAAATAAACTCAGGAGTAGAGTTCTTAGGCAGCTTTGTGAACCAGAAAGTGAGTTCCTTCAGAACTGCCAACAGTGGATGCAAATTTGGCTCCGAACTTTCTAGTAGTCAAAATAAGAAGGAAATAACAATTACAACATTGAGTGTTCATGAGAGTAAACACAAGTCTGGGGCTCAGGAGAATTTCCATTTGTCCCAGCTCTAAGGCCAGAAGGAGGTTCCTCCTGTGGTCTTCCTAACGGCCACACCCTATGTGCAATGTCTGGGCAAGGAGCACTTGGTGCTCCAGTACCCCCTGGTGCTGGTGTGGAATTCTACAAGGGCAAATAGCTAGTGGTTAACGTAACAGGCTCTCTGTCAACTCTGTTGCATCGAGGGATAATACCCACACTCCCTGAACAGTGGTTATCAAGCTAGGCGCTGAAGAGGTGCTTTAGGATTCCACCAATTTTCTGCTTGAATTTTATTTCTTAGCCTTTAAATACAAAAACAAATAGGAAATGCAAGCATACCCAGCACAACCAATCTTAACACACTGATGATCACCTTTATATTAAGCCACTTTAAGTGCAGGTGCCAGACAAATGTGTCACCTACTATCTCTTTGAATATATTTTAAATTCTAAAAATGAGTCATTGATTAGGAAAGTTATAACTCTACGGTAGTATTCTGATGTTCAAGTCTGCACATGTCCATTCACATAAAATTGTACAAATGACCCCCACACACATCATGCTCAAACAAATGACAGGCCAAGAGCAGGTACAACTAGTTGGCGTACACCCTCATCATGATCTAATAGCCAGTTGTACAATAATAAGCTGCCTACCACACTGAATCACGACAAAGTGACATCACTAAGACTGGTACTGACTAAGTTTCAAGTGCTCCTGGTCTGACTTTTATATTTATCCCGAGCCATGTGAACAGCTGTATTATTAAGGGTTCAACACCAAAACAAAAAATTTCTGGTTCTTTCCAGCTTCTGGATCAGATTAATTCAAGAAGATACTACAAAGATAAAAAACACTGTTAAAAAATTGTTACCTTTGCAACTACTTATGTATCTGACTATTTCTCCTAATACTGTACAACTACAATGGAACACAGAAATAACCCAGATATGTTAAGTTGTGATACCGTTCTGCAACTATCATCCAGAAGTCCCAATCTCAAAAGCTTTAGTTCATCAAAACTGCCTCATCACTGTTCTCCCTGATGAATTTTATAAATGTTATAAATTTCTATTTATAAAACATACACTAAAACAAATACTTTGAAATATTTGTATATGTAAGATTTATTGGTATGTGTTAAGATTTCATTTGACTAAGGGCTTTTCTACTCAAAAATTTCTAAAATCCCCCTGCTGGGGTAGTTCTATGGTAGATGTGGAGATACTGATCTCATCAACCCCTGGACACTGAGCAGGGCCTGTCACTTCCAGCACTGAGCAGCCTCGCCAATGGATGATGCACCAATCTAACCTAGTCTAATACCAACATAATCTAATACAAACATCATCCTCTTCTATGTGTGCCTGATAAGGCTGGGCAGCTCCCGTGATGAACAAAGAAGCTACAAAGCCTTCAGGCAATTCTTCATAAATCTGATTTCTTCCAACAGCTTTTGACAAGAGCTGGCAGTGGAGGGGACAAAGTTAAGTTCTTTGGCAAGAAGTTGAAGCATAGATATTTCATACTCGTGATTAAGGACAGGGATGAAGGCAGAGTTTACATTCACTCATGAAGAGTAAGGAGGCAAATCAAGAGGCATTTCAGGAGACAATGAGATCTATTCCTGGGCCGGCCACCTGCCAATTTTGACTTCAAGGTCCCTTAACCTTCTCTGAGCCTCAGCTTTCTCAGTTATAACATGAAGGGACTAAATCAGAAGCTCTTAATTGGGATTGAACATTAGAACCTCCAGAGAGCTTTAAAAAATACATAATGATCGTAGTAACATTAACACATGCCAGGAAATGTTCTGAGCACTCTACATGTAGTAATCCACTTAGTACCACAAGAACTCTGTGTTGTAGGTACTATTATTATTCTGATTTTGCAGGTGAGGAAACTGGGGCAAAGAGAGGTTGAGAAATTTGTCCAAGCAAGTGGCAAAGCCAGGTGGAAGGCTCCAGAGCCTGTGCTCTGTAGTACAACCACATGTTATCCTGCCTCTCTCCATATGTATCTCTCCGAATCTTCTGACTCAGAATCTACTGAAGTGCCTGGGCACATACATTTTAATTCTCGTGAATGCTCCTTGTTAACAGGCCCCTGACTAGAAGTGATGTAAAGATCTGTGATTCAGATTGCAGGGGAAAAAAGAGCAATAAATTTTATAATTAAATAAATGCTCAGATTCTTTTACCTCAAAAATCTGAGTCAAAATTAAATGAGTTTGGCTTTTTAACAGCTAACTGTATAGTATCAAACAAAAAAGATAATGAATAAAGGGATAGGAGGGAAAATTTAAGAAAAAAAATGTTATCTAGCCAGCAAAGGAGAAAGACTACACAGGGCCATTTAAGTAGATTAAGCATTGGAGCAAAAGCTATGCCTATAAAAGGGCAATAACAATATTTTCATAATTTATGGCTTAGATTTGGGGGTGAAGATGAAACATTTTGGAAAAACCCTTGGAAAGGATCAGTGCTCCTGTCCAAATGAGCCAGGAGCCTAATTTGTTTCTAGGATCACAAATAACTGCCTCTTTGTTTCATCTTTAAAGAAACAGTCCTTATGCTATCAGAAAGTGCCTCTGTAAGCTGGAAATCTAAAACTATGCAGGTAAATGCTGATACTCCAAAAAATGTTCATTTTTTTCTATACAGTTTTCCCCATCAATGTTTGACACTTAACAGAGGCAGGAAGATACTATGGCATAAAGAGAAAATGAGGAAGACAGGTGATCCCCGTCCCATAAGCAATTTAGACAAGTTTAAACCTGGTATGGCCAGGTCAGTGAGTGTAAATACAGATGGCCAGGAGGAGAGACTCCACGTCCCCTGGCAGCGCCATGAACTTGGTCGGGTTTGTTTGTGTTATGAGTGTACTTCCTCACTAATTCTAGATACCCCATTTAGAGAAACTCATCCTGCTCTCCTCCCACTCAGTCCCATGGCTCGCTTACAAAAATCTCTTCTCAAAAGTCTCCGGTCTGAAGCCAAATGATCCTATCAAGGGAGTTACAAAGTACTTTATTAAACAAAAAGGAACTTTTAAAAAAGTCTAAGCCCCTAAAACAACTATAAAAATTTAAGAAAATAATCACATATTAGAAGAATATATAGATCTTATCATTGTTGACCATAAGGACTATACGGACTGAAAGTTTCTAATATACAGTATTCCAGCTGACAAACATGTTTAATTACTAGTCTCTCTTCCACACTGAAGATTCACCAGTCTGGAATGGATGTATTATTTCTTTCCCTTTAGTAGCCACACCAAGAGCACACAAACTCTCGAAGCAAACAGGCACTCGATTTGGAAAGTTTCCCAAGAGTGGATGAGAATTTCCAGGCAAGAATAAAAATAAGCTCTTCCTCCTGATCTGCATGTCTGTTAATGTTACCAAACTCCCAGTTTCCTAGAATCAAAATCATACACTCATCTTTGAATCATCTTCCTCCTTGGACCCACCCGGTTTCTGACATTCCATAAAGGACAGATCCTGAGACAGTCTGTGTCACCCACCTTCCCAGTGAAGGACAAGCCTTCCTCTGGCATTAAAACCCACCATGATCAGGTAGTCCTAATGAAGATCAGACAAGGCGGGCAGCCAGACTAGTCTGGGCCTCAAACCTGGGCTTCAGCTGCTCACTCGGCCCTGAAGACTCACTCCAATGCCAAGCTTTTCCTGATGCCCCCAGTCATATGCAATCACTCTCCATTTTGTAATCACTGTGGCACTTTCTAGCTCTCATATGACACATTACATTCTGCTATACATGATGTGTAAAGTTTATTTTCTATATAAGACAAGGACCTCCTTGAGCACAGAAAATGTGTTTTAGCAAGCACAGTCTAGCAAAATCAAAGGTAATCGCCACTCACTTCTACTTATTTAATTTCTCCTCAAAAGTGGCTTCACCTTATGTTTTAATCAGATTTATAAGTGTAGTAAAAATATACTGCCACATTATGCCCATTATTTTCTAAAGCAATGTTGCTTGGAGTTGTCAGACATTGATCCCCAAAAGAATGTTTCTTTTTTGTATATGCACTAACCCCCTCAGGCATCAAGCGAATAACAAATTACGTACCTCTTCTGTGCTGTATAATCTTGGGGAGCTGCACACTAGACAGCTAATCAGGAGCTGCGTCTCATATAACCAGCTACATTAAAAGGGATTACTTTGTTAGATGCCAGGAAAGACGAGTTCCTCCTCTATCCTCTTGCCTTTACTTTGAACTTTTGATTCTGTTGACTATTCACCTGGACTTAAGGAAAGCTGACTTTTCTAACAAAATCTTGTGAAATGTATCATGGCTGAATATCTCTTCTAGAGTTCTGGAGAAATAAATCTTTGTAGCTTGTGGAAAACAGAGGAACACGGGCAATGATCAGGGAAGGATGAAGATGACCAACCAGCATTCAGAGTATATTTGGGGAGGTAGAAAGCACAGGGCTTTGGAGTATGGGCTCTAGAGCCGACTGTCCAACCTCAAGTCCTGGCTCCACCATTACCAGATGTATTATCCTAAGCAGTAAGAAAAACAAATCTCTCTCAACTTCATCTTTAAAATAGAGATAATAATACTGCTATCAAGTTGTTCTTAGCCTTAATAAAACACTTGGCATAGTTAGTGGCACAGAGTAAGCATTTGACAAAGGTTAGCTGCTGGCATTATTCAGGTCTTTACACATTATACAGGATTTTTTTCACATACATTTACTATAAAATGAAGATGGGGAAAGATGAAGGGAGAAGTTGTAAATTTCTAAGATTCATGGCAACCCAATGAGGAAATTCTTTAAGGAAGAAATTCTACAAATTTATTAAGTCAAACTGAGCACAATTCCAAGCAAAGATTTTAGAGGCCTTTATTCCTGATGACACTACATTCACCTTCATATAATGGTTAAACACCCCCAAGCTGCTGCTACAGAAATCTAAGGTTCATATAAAGGAACATGGAATGGACATAAAGTAAATTTCATCTGCTTTCACAGAGAAGGAGAAATGCTCTCCAAAAAATTTTTGTGGTTATGGCCATTATCTTCAGAGCTGGCTTCCCAATCAACTTCTGCTAAGGCTAATATTAAAACTGGTTTGCCAATAGCTTGTGCACTCTTTGGGCAACACAGGGGAGAATGGCTCTTAATCATGCCTTGGAATAACACAAAGAAATCCTGAAGAAAAAGGTCAACTGACAATAAGGAGGATTGGCTAAATCTCTAAATATCTGTACTTGCCAGCAGATTTTACACTAAGGATAAATTAGAAAATAGACAGAACTCAGATATTCTGCCAAAATATCAAATGCATCCCTTTAGTAGGTATTTGGCAATAATTAAACTTGTAGTTTCAACTACTCATGACAACACTGAAAGACTGTGACACGTAGTAATTTTTAATTTGGCTGCAGCATGTATTCGAATGGTGGGCACTCTTTAGCAGAGGGAAGCAAGCCATGTAGCCAGTGAAGAAGCATTACCCATCACCCAGGGTCCATAATTCAAGAAGGTTTTGCTCTAATTGTGTAGCAGTAACTCTCAAGGAGGGATTAAATATTGTGTTATTTTAAACAAATTGCCCACCCCCTAAAAAAAGCCAAGTGATAGTTGTAATCATAAAAGTAAAAAAAGAGCAAAGAGAGGTCTAAGAAAGAGATGGCGCTCTACTGGAAAGTAGGTATTCATGGGGAATTTTTTGATGCTAAAATTATTTTTGTGAAATTCTGGGATTTCCAAAAGTCTTCAGACTATAACTTGGTATGTCCAAGATCTACTGTATTTAAACTATTTCTTAAAAGTGTCAGAATTCTTTCACATCAAGAAGAAAAATGAAGCCGTTAACAGGAAGAAGAAAATGATTCTATATAGCTTATCCAAGAGATGAACAGGGGCAAGATTTAGTTAAATACACTGTTTCTCCTAAACTCTCAAATTTGTTTTGACTTCCATTTTTAGAAAAAAAGATCACAAAGAAGAAAAAGTTTGCTGTCTTCAGTGCATCATGTTATAGTCTTTGACTATACAGAACCATACTGGAACACCGTCCATGAAGAAAGAGTTAAATTATAATTAGTGACTCAACATTTTGACTCAATAGACTGGAATGCCTTTTTAAAAGGATGAGACAAAGTCTGAAAACTTCCATCTTAGATCACACTTTTCAGTAAAATGCCCAAGTTCCTTGTTCTAAGCCCTCATTGAATTATTTAGTATGTGTCATACTTTTATGCTAGCAATTATAGGAAAAGCCAAATCCCAGAAACTATTGCTATTAGTACTTGATGTATTGAGAATCTTCTAGATGAAGAAAGAACTCTTGAGAGGATAAAAATTAGCTGCTTTACAGAACAAAAAAATTGGAACTTAAAAGAAATCCTATTATTTATAACAAAAATAAAATATGTATATGGGCAAGAAGTTATATAATAGTAATAGAAACAAAAATGGCCTGCATTTTCTATGATTAACTGTGGAAACCTCACCATCTTAACACAACTTCACTTTTTGGGAAGCTTAAGAAAAAAGTATGTCAGCCAATAAAGAAGCCTATTTTTTTTCAAAGGTACACACTTAATGAGAGAACTATTTTTCCACTACTCTACGTTTCTGTTAACTTTTCTTTTTCCTTCTCTTTCCATGTTTTTCAAAGGAATCTGAGAAACAAAAATTTGCTAGATATAGTTTTCAGTAAACTTGTAAAACACAATTTAGAAAAAACTAAAAATTTGGCTGGCTTTGGAATAGAATACAGTTCAATATGTCCAAATCTCAATTATCTGAGATGCAATAGATGCCAAAGAAAAAATGATCTGTCAGTCTTTCATTGTTGGTGTGTGTGAGTTAAATACACCACAACCACTATTACCAGCACCACCACTAAGACACTACTTCAGCTTGCCTAGGAGACATCACTTGAAGGGTAAATTATACCTTAAAGAGAGACCATCTCCTTATACCAGCTTCTAATTCAACTCTACATCAAGAGCTTTGGGTTTGGAAGACTCACATGCCTGACTTTAGAATGATGCTGAACGTAGGCAATAAAATTTCTGGTCTATGTCTTTCACGTCTACCCAGCTATCTGAATACACCACTGTGGAAGTGATGTGGAATGTGTGTGTGTGTGTTCTCTAAAATAAGTGCACTAACTCAGGGTATGTTCAGGCTTACCTTGGGTCATCTGGCTCTAAATACTCTCTTCAATTTGAAAATGAGAACCAGATCACTTTTGGGTGAAATTTTTCCTACTTCATCACAGGATCACTGTTGTGTTTTGAATTTAAGATCCTCTCATTTCACGTTGTTTCTATAAATTCCAAAGGATTTCACGTTTACCTGAGGTTTTAGAATACTAAGTCTGGCAGGCCCATTGTTACTGTCAGAGTAAACATTTAAGGTAATTTCATAATAGGCTAAAAGTTGATTAAGCACAAAAAACTAAATTCATCTTATTAGAACGCCCTCACTTTCAAATTTTACCCTAACAGTAGTCTAATCATTTTGGAATAAAATTTTATTTTATTCCAAGGCAGAGGAAAAATAACTTTCAGCAGATAGACTGCTTAAGAAATTTTAGAATTACAGAGATAAAGGGAGACGTATACAGAAAGAATATAATTATTTCAAGTTGTCCACTTTCCTGATAGTTGCCCTACATTTTTACAACAGTCAGAACAACTTAAAATATTCTTTTAAAATCAGTGTTCAACAAATAATCTGGCGGTTTCAGAACAGGATTTAGTTCACTGGGCCCCATTTGTGGGTTGTACAAATGAATCCAAGCACAGCCACATCTGGGGAACACAGGGAGAGGCTGGTGTTTAGGATCTGAAAGAGAACCAGCAAAAATCAGTGCCTTTCCTGCATTCTCTCTCTCAGTTTAATGCAGCTCAAGTTTTCCCTTTACTCAGAGCTAAAACTTTACAGCCACTTTTAATCATGCTTGAGTCTGAATGTTCCTATGTCCAAGACACCTGCCTGCAGTCTCAGTGTCCTCTCCTCTTCCCATTTCCTATCACTGCCCTGGGCCAAGGTCGCATCCTCTCTCGCCTGTGACAATCTCTCTCCTTCTCCAAGCCAACCTTTCTACTTTCATCAGAATTACCACTCTGAGAGAGAAAAACAAACATAACATTGAGTTATGCTTCTCTCCGACTCCAAGAGCTAACTCCTCCTCTGTAACTAAAGAATAAACTCAAACATTTTAGCTTATTTGTCAAGGTGCTAACCATATATCCCCAACCTGCACCTCCAGCCTCATTTTCTTCTCCACCCACACTTTCCACTCTGGGCAGCAGCAGCCCCGGCTAACCAACAACTGCTGATTGACAGCTATGCACCAAGAAGTGTTCTTCGTGCTTTCTTAAACATTCAAGCACTCGCACACCTCCTGGGCTCTTTCTGACGCCTGGAGGACACCATAATTTCCATCCCACAAGAAATCGTCCTTGTCCTTTAAGGTTGGCATGTCATCTCCTCCTTGAAAGCTATCCTGCTCCCCGGGGAACCAAGGATAACGAAGCCTTCCTCCGACTTCTCACAGGACACTCTGCCAATTCTAACATTCACTTCATTCTGTCTTAAATTAGGGATGGTTTTGTATGTCTCCTTCTGTTGACCTGTCCTGCTTTTCTGCCTTGTCTTTTCGATACGTATTTGCATTGTATTCAAAAGACTAAGGAAAACTTGCAAAGAACAGAAAGCAAAGGGATAGGAAATGAAAATATATTGGCTATTACAACCAGGGACATGGATTATACTTCAAACATATTCCCTTTTAATTAGTAATAGGCTACCATACTGTAAGCTGGATTTAATTTCACATTTATATTATAAAAATCATGTTTTATTGCACTTTGAAATGAATTAGATATCTGTTGAATGAAAAGAAAAAAACATTCGTTGACAAAGGATTGGTTTGGGATTGAGAAAAAAGCTGTAGAAAGTGGGAGGAGTGGAAATATCTCATTTTGTTCTAATATCAATAGATGAATTTTCCTTTAACATAAGTTCTTGATGCACTGAGTTATCTAGATCTTTTCATGTGATTTCAACACCACATAATCTCTAAGTTAACTAGCCCTGGCCAACAGAAACTCACACATTGCTCCCACTATAGACCAGGAAGAGCTATGAACCAAACCTTGCACACAAATGTTGTCTTTTAAATCTTTAGTAAAGATAGTTCGGACACAATGGAAGATTTTACATGCAACAGTCATTATTATGACAAGAAATAAATCAGGGGTGGGTCACATGAGGCTGAAACTAGTCTTCTGCAAGTGCCAAGAAAAAAAAAGCCTCAAGGAGGAGGCTGGTGATTATGTTAACATAACCTACTTCCCTGGCTTTCTCAGCTTTCAAGATCAGAATCTGGTATTTTTTTATTTTCCTCCTTAGTTTTAAATGTAGGATTACAGATAAGTTTATTCTGGTAGTTAGGATTTTGAGGAGCAAAGGCTCAGGCACAGGGGAGATAAATATCCACTCAATAACAACTGTGTTCTAGGCAGCAGAGCAGTTCCTTTCCTTAGATTACTTGACTTAATCCTAATCAAACCTCATGATATAAGCATATTTGACCCAATTTACAGGCTACTTACTGAGAATTAGGTCCTTGCCTAGCACTGTGGTGGGTAACTCTAGGGTACCAAAAACTTGCCACAGTGAGCGCCGTGATTTTATAATGTAGGTGAGGAATCTGTGAAGATGATACACTGTCAGCATCACATAGTGTCATGGACACGCTGCTAGATAATATAAGACACCTGAAGAACAGAACTGTATGGAAATAAGACGCTGATTGTGTGGTGGTGACACATAAAAAGAAGCAAGGAGAGTTCAGAGTGGTCCAAGCATGAAGGAGGCAGGGTGAGCTTGGCCTTGGCCTGGAAGAAGCAAGAAAGGAGGCACCTGAGGTGAGGCAGCGGCAGGACAAATGGTTCTCGCTTGTCACACTGTAGGAAGGGAGGGAGGAACCACCCAACTCTTCTGGCAGTGAGAAGGAAGAAGAGAGCCTAAAGAAGCTACAGGATTTGGTGACTAAGAGGAGGACGGGAAATAGTCAACGACTGCTCCAAAGCTCCAAGTTGAGGAGAGTAAATTTGGCAAAGTGACAGTTTGGAGAGGAAAGAGATAATATTGAATTTGAGGAGCTAATAAAATATTCACATGGAAAAATCTATACAAAATTGGAAACAGTGGAGAATAATCCTATGAGAGGATGGGGCTACAGAGGAATGAGCCAAGAAAACTGGAATCAAAAGAGCCAACAGTGGAGGAGGAGAGGTGGTCAATAGCGAAAAAAAGCCAGAGAAAATAAGGCAGATGGAAGATGCTCGTGCAGTCTCAGTTGAGAACTTGAAGGCAAAATAAAGGGTTAAGGTGCCAAGACAATGGAAGCAACAAGAGACCTCAACTCATTTGTCTAGAAAATTCACCTGAAGAGTTCGAATGAGAGAAATAAAATGGTAACACAGTCAAGGAAAGTGTGTGTTTGGCTTGATTTTAGAGAAGGGAGAGAATTAAGAATGTCTGAAGGTCAAGGGGTAATAGAGTAATCCTTTCTGTTAGCCAGACCATTCCATTTCCTAAACTTGCTGGTTAACTGTACTGATGTACTCTTTCTGAGTAGATAACTCTTTAGAAATAGGGAGCAAAGTTGCAGCAGCCGCAAGTAGTCATGAGGTCCCGACAAGATCTCTCATATATATATTTCACAAATTAGAAATAAACTAGAGCCGGTCAGTTTCTTTCATTAAATACTCCCAGAAAAATTACCTACTTTCAATCCATACCACCATAGCACCATGACCACAGTCACATCCCTGCCTGGTCCTCGATGCTATCTCCTTCAGCAGCCTAAACTGACGGTCCTCCAGGTGGGCCCCTTCCTCTTAACTTAACCATGTTGATCTACACTTTCCAGTGTCATGAGTCTCTCTTTGAGTTGGGGTGAAGCTGCCTCTTCACTGTCACCTCTTGTTAACTGTCATCTCCTGCGCTGTGTCATCAGAGCATCTGCTTTTTCACTGTCATTTCTTCTGACACTATAGCATCTGTATATTCTGCTCCAAGCACGGCTTTTTAAAAATATTTTTTGTTTTCCTCTTGAGTTTTCACAACCCTCACGCCATTCTTGCCTTTAGCCTTGCTGCATTGTTTGTATGGAACTGAGTTACTATTAGAAACACTCTTAGGTATCTTTCCTCATCTTTCTATTAGATAACCCAAGCCCCTAGAGACCCAAATTATTTTTTTCCATTGTTGCCCCTCCTACAATCCATCCCTATCAGGTCAATTTGTAATTATAGTGCCAAATTTTTATTTCTAAAGCATGTTTTTTTAGAGCTATGAATTTACACCCATCTTTCTGCAAAGCTTCTGTTACTCACTTTTCTAAAAAAATCTCTAATTATGTCCACTGGGTTTTTTAAGCTCTAGGAGGAGTTACTTATCCATAAGTTTCTTGTCACTTTCATGTCACCAAGTACCTATTTTTTATTGGAAACAATTAAGTCCAGAACAGGAATGTCCTTTTTTGGCTCTCTCTACATTCTAAGACACAAAATTGTCTCTAAGTCAAACCTGGTACTTATTAGATGCTCTGTGTTAAAGGGAATGAAGCGTTCAGTAGATATTGACAGAGTCCTCTATTACTCCACTGTATTATATAATAGAGTCCTCCACTGTATGTCTTGCCTGTGTATACTACACGTCAAGAAAACTACCATCAGAGCTAAATATCAAACCTAGAGTTTTATAAATGATAGGAAAGAGTGAGACTGGCATTGGTTATTGCTGCTATTGATAATAGCAAAGAGAGTGATGTTTACACATTAAGAAAATCCACATATATCAAATGGAACACAACAAAAAAGAAATGAATTTTCTGGGAAAAATGATAAAATGCTCTTCTACATTTGGAATATGATTTGATTCGATAAAAAAACTGGTGGCTTAATTTTTCAAATACATACTCACTGTATATAAAACATGGCATTACGCTTTTATGGTTATTTAACTCTATCTCCTTGATGTTAAAACTCACCTTACATGATTCAAAACCAGCTGAAGGACAATTTGTGAAATCCTTTCCCCTGCTCTTATACCTCAAGGATTTGAGAGTTAGCTTCATTCTTTTGTTTCCTACAAAGTTATATTTTTAGCTCCTTAGACTCCGTGGCGCTCCATCTACCTGTAATTACGCTGCAAAAGCATAAGAAGACGCCAGTAAAGGCCAGCAACAGACAAGATAGCAAGAGGCCCATTTGTGGCCTTGAACAGCTGCAATAGGGCAGGGCGCGCCTGGCCAAGTTCCCTCTAACTCTGGCCAGGCATGACAAACGCAAAGAGCCGGACTTGCTTTGAGAGGAGTCCCTAGCACAGGACATTATTTCACTGCCCTGGAAGCAAAAGCAGTCAGCGTCCATGTGGGCTGATCGAAAGGATGCTAAAGGCTAAAGGCTAAAGGGAAAGGCACAGGGAGGGGCTAAGAGTGACGGCCTTCAGAAAGCTTTCCAGATCCTAAGATCCTAAAGAACCACCACCCACTGTCCGGCTCACCTCTCTAAAAACAAAACAAAAGCACCACCACTTCCTTATGGAAGGCCAGATGTTACTTTTAATTCCAGTTTGGAAATACTGCCCAAGTTAGTTAAAAAAATTTTTTTCCTTAAAATAAGAAGAAATGAATCTGTATCTTCACCAAGACATCAGAAAGGAGATGCTATTAATCAGCAGTTTAGAAATGGGAATATTTTTCAGGGAGTAGGAAACATCCTCTAACGGATATCTTCTACAGTTAGGTAAAATTCCTTTTGTAAGGGGCCATTATTGTCTTTGGATAAATAAAAGATGCTGTTCTGGGCCAGCCCGGTGGTGCAGCGGTTAAGTGCGCATGTTCCGCTTCGGGCGGCTGGGGTTCACTGGTTCGGATCCTGAGTGCGGACCTACTCAGTGCTTGTCCAGCCATGCTGTGGAAGGCGTCCCACGTATAAAGTGAAGGAAGATGGGCATGGATGTTAGCTCAGGGCCAATCTTCCTCAGCAAAAAGAGGAGGATTGGCAGCAGGTGTTAGCTCAGGGCTAATCTTCCTCAAAAAAAAGAGAAAAGAAAAAGAAAAAAAGGATGCTGTTCTAAGTGTAAGCTTTTCTAGCTCAATCTTGATTAGAGACTTTTAGTTATTACACAGTGATCCTTGCACTGCACAGTGCTTCTGGCCCCTTAGTTTAAATTAGTGCTTTCTTACTTAGCGAGGTAATATAATTGCAGCAAAGTAGCATAGTTATATTCTATTCATCAACAACCTTAGCACATAATGCAAATTTACTGTGGAACTTTATGCACACTTGCGTATTTCTTCACAAGACTCAGAAAGGGTGGAAGTGTGAACAGGAATAAGATTTGGGGAATAAGAATTCCCAAAGAGATGAGGGTGAGCAACCCAGACCACAAAGCTACAGGTGTGAGCAAAGACAGACTACCACTGTCCGGCTGGAATTCAGTTTTACACTTTTAGGATAAGGTTAGATAGTAACTACCTTTCTGACAAATAACGACAACTAAAGTTCCTCTTATTATGGGACAGAATGGCCCCCAGAGATGCTTCCACAAAAAATGAGCACTCCTCAAAGGATCTAGCCATACGTTTTAAAATAATTCATATTTTATTTCTCACGTGCCAACAAAAGTCACATTCTATTGAAAAAATGCTCCAATTAATTTTGTTATACAGGCATTCTGTTGATGTTAATACTGACTGAATAAGTGTCCAAGGACTTAAAACTTGGAGACCCTGCCATGGGTCGATAATGAGGGTCCAGAGATTTGTCAGGTACTAAACCTCTCTTGTAACACAATTTGTATCACTCCATAATACAAACAAGGAAATATTTAGCAGCTAAAGACAAGAACTGCCACTTACGGTTGACAGAGCTTCACCAGGTCCTGGTCTGTGGTGTTGGGAGGCAGTCCTCGGATATAGAGGTTCGTTTTGCTTAGCTGATCCCATCCTGAGTTGCTACTGCTGCTACTGTTGTTATTACTGCTGGTGGTGCTGGGGCTGGGAGGGGCCATGGGGTGCGCTGGGACCAGAGACTGCTGGAAAACCAAGACGGGGAGCGTTAAGATGCTAGATGGATGGTATTCAGAGGCTGTATGATTTCCAAAATGAAACGAAGTTACCAAGATAGAAACACAGATTATCTTAAGCTACTATAATACATACAAAATTTACACCTTAAAAAAGATCTGTTCATACTACCAAAAAAAGCCCTCTCCTTCAACATGGAATTAATAATAGGATTTTTTATTCAGTAGCATCTTCTCTATATGCACCTTAAATATGACTAAATTTATGTAAGATTAATTCAGTCACACATTTTAAGGAACACATTTACTGAGACTCCAAATTAACTTGCATGAAGTTATGTGATAATATCATTTTAATATTCAATAATTTAGAAAGCACTAGACTTTTGAAAAGGTCTTCAAATTTTGAAGAACATTTGACTGAAAGTTGCTGATAATTTTATTAAGATGATTCTTGGGGGAAAAAAAGATTACTCTTCAAGTGTGAGAAAGTAGGCATTCTATCAAGATGCTCAAATAAGGAAGACCTCTTAGTTCTAAGACAGACACACAGCCTCACTGAGACATCTGGATAAGATTCACGGCATGCTGCCTTTCCCTCTGGCTAACCTTGTGAAATTTAACCCCTGTGAGAATGGTGTAGAAGTTGGAAACCTCCGGCCTCGCAGCAACCAACGTAACTTTTGTGAAGCCTGCAACTGAGGGCTCAGTGTGGTTTCACAGTCAGTAGCCACCTAGTAAGAACGTCTGAAAACGTACTCACACCTGATAATTCTCTGTTAACCAATCCAAAGAAGCCACAGTTCTCTGTCCCTATGCCACACACGTGACTTTTGAGGAAGTCAAATGGTTCAGTTTGAGATGGAAGCGAGCACACCCCAAAAATGCCCTCACAGCAAATGCTCAGCAGTTTTGCACCAAGACAGGATTTTTTCACCTCAAATCTTCTAAATAATAAATATACTAACCCAAGGACACCACTTATATTGAGTAACAGCTTAAAAACATAAAATTAAATAGTCACTAAACATCAAAGAAAAATTTCAAATCTTACAGATTCTTACTACCACAAATAAGAAAATTAGGCATATGTAAGACACAATTAAATTCCACTTTGGAATGTTCAAAAAGCAGACCCCTTGCAATAAAGGTAACCTTGCTTACCCTGTCAGGAATCTCAACCATCCATAATAGACATCTGGCTCTGCACCTAGTTTCTGCCATGACCATCCTTTCTTTTCTTTCTTTGTTTTCAGGAAGATTAGCCCTGAGCTAACATCCATGCCCATCTTCCTCTATTTTATATGTGGGATGCCTACCACAGCATGGCTTGCCAAGCGGTGCCATGTCTGCACCCAGGATCCGAACCAGCGAACCCTGGGCCACCAAAGCGGAATGTGAGAAACTTAACTGCTGCGCCACCGGGCGGGCCCTGCCATGACCATCCTAATCTCACAGTATCCCAACGCACAGGGATCCTTATTAATCTAGACAAGCAGCCATTTCTTCATGTCCTATTTTATGCAGATTCTTCTTCTCACTGCCCAGAGTCCTTGCTAAGATCATAAAGTCCAAACACCACTTTATCTCAAGAGATTCTCTTCCAGAAGGAAAGTATCAGAAAGGTTAACAATAGTCAGTGTTTAAATGAAGGCTGAACTTGAACTGGGAACATCAGTACTGCTTAAATCCAATATAAAACCTGCCTGAGGTCATATCCTATCAAATCTATTTGACTATGCCCTTAATATGGCATTGAACTCATATCCTTTGTTTGCATCCCTAGTTCTTCTCTAAGGTATAAAGACCCTGTTTTCTAGATGTAAAACTAAGACCTCAGGCCGCCAGCTATGCCACACAAAGACCTGTGTTCCTTCTCCAAAGTCACTCGATACGACTGCAAGTTGCTACCTGAAATTAGCCAGGCATCCCCTCTTTCTCACTTCAGTTAAGAAGAGAGGTGCGGGTAAGTAACACATACATTGGCCTCCCTGCCTCAAGCCTCTGATTTACACAAAGAACTTTTAGATGTGGACGAAGCTAGCAAGACTGAATTTTTTCCCAAATCATCTTTGATTAATGTCCGAGAACCTGTCCTTGCCACAAACCACACTGTCATTCACAGTAGGACCTGGCAGGTTCAGCGCAGCTATTGGGGATGAATAGGGTCTGCTGGGATAAGACGTGGAGAGGTCTGAAAGGAGCTGTGGATCAGGTCCACCCCCGCCTCGCAGTGGGATTTACCAACACGAAGCAAATCAGCCACTGGAAAGACTGCATTCCAGGTCTGCATCCGCATCAGCTCCAACCTCTGCTTTTCTCTGGGCTGCAAAGTGCAGTGCCGGGCGTGGACTTGTATGATTCAAAGAAACACCTGGAGCTATGATTTATTTGGAGATTATTTGGACATGAAAGTAATAGGTTTTTATTTATGTATTTACTTTTGGCAGAAGTAGAACCATGATTTACATCTCAGAATTTACATAGCTGATTTAATATATCGTTGACAGGCCTCCGTATTTATTACAGTAATATGTTCCCACTCCAGGAAGTAGGTGGGGAGCCTGTCCCTCTCCACTTGCCCTCTAGCCTGCCTGACAGGGAAGAAATCTCCTAGCACCCTGATCCCAGGCGGGAGAAGGGGGCTCCTGAATGTACCCTGAGGAGGACAACCAGCCTCTGGTGAATCTTGCACAGAATAAGTTCAAATTCAAATACTATCCTATTATCAACTATTTCTCAGCACTATCTGAAGACAGAGAAAGATACCTGAAAGAGAGAAGCACTGAATTATTCTAGGTTGTCAATTTCTTATTTTCGGGTGCAGAAAATTTTAGATCAAAGATTAAGTTTTTAGAACTTGTTGAAATTAAACATTTAAATCCTGATAAAGATTGGACACATGTTCAGAGGAGAAAATTGCAACATAATAAAGCTGTTTACTCTAAAATATTTAGAATATCCATTCTGCAAATTTTAATAGTATGAGTAATCATTACTGCCATGTACTGCATGATTAGTATGTGCCAGACACTGTGCCAAGGGCTTTACATGCATTATTTTACTTAATCCAATGAGGCAGATACATTATTGTTCCCATTTTGCAGATTAGGAAACTGAGTCTCAAGAGAGATTAAGTAATGTGCCAAGGGCATCTATTTAGTAGGTGGCAGGGCTGGAATTTAAACCCAGGTCTGCTGGACAACAATCCCAAAGTCCTCAAACAGTACTCTAAAAGGCACCCCAAACACTGTTTATATCCTAAATGTCCTATTTGTATTATTTCACTTCTCTGTGCCCATCCCTCCCGCAACCTAATTATTAAATTCAAGTTCCTATGAAATGTGACATTGATAGCATTTTTTTTGGTGAGGAAGATTTGCCCTGAGCTAACCTCCGCTGCCAATCTTCCTCTTTTTGTTTTGCTTGAGGAAGATCAGCCCTGAGCCAACATCTGTGCCAATCTTCCTCTATCTTTTGTATGTGGGATGCCTCCACAGCATGGCAGAAGCAGGTCCCCTCCTGGCATCCGAACCTGCAAACCCAGGCAGCATAAGCAGAGCTTGCAGAGTGCATGGAACCTTAACCACTCGGCCATGGGCCGGCCCCAACAGCTATGTTTTTTTTAAGAAAGAAAGTCAAAGGTGCCTTCAAGTTAATTTAATGAGCACACAGTCAGTTTGTGGTTTGTTGTTGTTTTTTAACAAAGTTTGCTTTAAAAAGGTTACTTTTTAAAATTCTACCTTATAAATCTTTAACAGAAGAATTCTGCAAAATTTTTTTGAAAGCTACAGCATACTACGGCTGAACATCAGAGTCAGCATTTTAGGAAAGTTCACTTAACTCGTGAAGAATTAAACTCTCAATCCCAGACTGAAATACAATTGAAATGCAAACACTGACCAGTCTCTAACTACAACTTCAAACTCTGATCAATTCAAACCAATTACATTTGTCCTTGCGTGACTCAACAGCACTAACCACAAACTTAACAACAACAACAAAAAAGCTTACCAAGGGGTGATATTTTACCAAACTCCATTTCCATCACCGGTTGTCCTTTAACATTTTGCCTCTCCAAACCGCTAAGCTGCCTGGGAATTTGGAAAGATGCTCCCACCCCCACCCCCACCCCCACCGATGAGGCTTGTAGCTAATTTACACCAGTTCAATCTAATTAAGGAACTGGGTGGTCAGCTAAGCACTGATCCATCCCACAAGAGCCTATGGTCTATCTCTGCCTGCCCTGGTCTAATTGCAGTGCTTCAGGTCAGGTAAACAAGCTACCTATCAAGCTGTCTATCCAAGGGCAGGGAAAACAAGCTAATTCAGTTTCCATGATAACATTTATCTGGGCTTAATTTGATGCCAAAACTGACAGAAGAACAAAGTTGGAGGTGAATAAATGGGGAGGCTGTATTAGCATAGCCTCTCTGCACTCCCTGCAGCACTGGGTGTGGGCACCCGCAGGAAGTGCTTGTCAGCAATCAGGGAGGACTTCCTGTGTGGACAGCTCTGACGCCTCCATCCTGCCAGGAAAGCCCACTGGCCTCCTACACTCAAAGACAGGATGATCAACAACAGGCACACGGCAACTACATAACACGGCAAATCTATTTCCCTCTCCATCACATCATCCCCCACCCCAGGGTGGGGTGCCAGACCAAGCAGTCTCTTCTATATAACTACAAGTCGAAAGTCTCTTACCAAATGTAGGGCAAAATTAACCATGTGTGAGCTAAAATATATTAGTAGTCATGTACATTGTTGTAGAACTCTATTCAGCAAATACAATCAAAAAACAAAGACCTGTCATTATAAATTCTATTGTCTTATTTCCTTCCTATTTCTAATAGGCTAAAGAATAGGGCTCTGACCAATCTTATAGCTGAAGCTGCCCCTTCCCCCTCACACTTAGTAACTTCCCTAAGAATTCTAATGGATTTTTTAGAAAAGAAACCTAGCATCTGCCTTTTAATTACCCCCAAGTCTTCCCTAAGGCTATTACCATTCTAGTTTAAGGAGGTTATTCCATAATCCATAATCCCCATCTCCACCCTGCTGCCCCCTACACACACACACCCCCCCCAAACAGCAAGGTAACACACCAACTATTTCCTTTCTCCAGAAGCAAAATAATCACTACAGTTGCTCCTGAGAGCAGAAAGCAGTCATGGAACATTCCCATTTCCCCAGGAAATCGTATAATATCAGGCCTGGCAGGAACTGAGTACTATGCAGAGACACTGCATACTACACAAATTCCATACACTAGTTCCTCTCCATAAGCTTTCAAGATATAAAAGAAATTTCAGAATTTAAGGGAATTATCAAACAGGAGGCAAGGAAAAGCATCCAAATGGGCCAATTTCAGTTAGGGTATTTTCTTTCTTTCCTTTTAGACATCTGAATGGCCCTGAAAAGGCTAGGAATAGTGGGTGAGAAGGATAAAGTTGCTGGCACAGGGAGCTGGGAAAGTACACACAGCTGAGAAGTGGGAGGTGAAACAGTGAGAGGTGAGAAACTGGCCAGGAAGCAGATGTTCTTCCGGGAGGGCCAGGATGTGAAAGGACAGCGCCTATATTAATGAGGAACAGTAGTGCCCCTTCATACATGCAGGTTCTTGCTTATCCATAATGTGGGAAGGAGGGCAAATGGGCAAACATCATTTAACCCCATTTGATGCTAGGATATCAAAGCTTAAAATCGCAGAGCTAATTAATTAGTGAAACTGGTTCTCATATCATCACTATCCCTTGTTTGGAAACCAACTTTTCAGCCTCTAAAACTATGAAACTGAGCAATAGATTATTCAATACTTTTGGGTGGATTATGTCCATCAAAGGGGAGAGGTCCATGTTGTTACGTTAGCTATTCAAAAACAATCTAAAAATAAAAATTCCCAATAGACTTTATAATTAATATTCTCCAAGATACCTAACAAAGCCGATTCTTGCATGTAAAACTGCAATCTCTACATAGAAATCTCTTTACCTAAGCCCATGAATAAAGCATCATTTTTTTAGACTTCAAATAAAAGAAACAAAGTCAAAGCTTGCATTGAATAGATAAATATCTGCTGGATAGAACACAACTGATTGAATGGATGGAGACCATGTTGCAAGTGAAAATCAACTTAAAAGGGAAAGTCCTTAGAAATTAAAGCAGCGTGGACAAGCTTTTTGGGGTGGAGGTAGCAGCTGTGAAAGGGGTAAGATGAAGAAAGGGCAAGCAGGTGTTCAAATCCATCATAGAAAACCTACCTTAGATATAACATGAGTTCTGAGGTCAAATTTTGTTTCAAGGTTCCACCAAGAAACTAGATTCCTTATCATTCAAATATCTTTTAAAGGTCTGTGTGCTCCAGCATGTAAATCAGTTCAATTGTTCTGTTCCCTCCAGGGGTTCTCCCAAGAACCCCACTGATGTCCCAAGTTGTCCACTGACAACTCTGGTCCAAGAAACACAGTAGAGTTCTTGTGCTATTTGTTCCTTGTAGTGTTTGAAACAGTATTTACAATGTGTGGGGGTGCGGGGGTTACAAAGCAACAGGAAACTGCCATAAAAATAGTCAACTAGTCTTTGACAAAGGAGCAAAGACAATACAACGGAGCAAAGATCGTCTCTTCAACAAATGGTGCTGGAACCACTGAACATCCACATGCAAAAAAATAATCTAGACACAGACCTACAACCTCCACCAAAATTAATTCAAAGCGAATCACAGACCTAAAATGAAAATCCATAAACCTCCTAGAAGATAATGTAGGAGAAAATCTATATGACCTTGAGTACGGTGATGCCTTTTTTAGATACAACACCAAAGACACAATCCATGAAAAAAATAATTGATAAGATGGGCTTCACTAAAATTAAAAACTTCTGTGCTGCAAAAGACAAATTCAAGAGAATGAGAAGACAAGCCACAGACTAGGAGAAATATTTGCAAAAGATACATCTGATAAAGGACTGTTATCCAAAATATACAAAGAACTCTTAAAATTCAACACTAAGAAAACAAATAACCCAATAAAAAAAATGGGCCAAAGACTTAACAGACATCTCACCAAAGAAGATATATAGATGGAAAATCAGCATATGAAAAGACGCTCCACAGCATATGTCATCAGGGAATTGCAAATTAAAACAACATAGAGATACCACTGCACACTTATTAGAATGGTCAAAATCTGGAACAGTGACACCACCAAATGCTGGTGAGGATGTAGAGCAACAGAAACTCTCATACACTGCAGCTGGGAATGCAAAAAGGTACAGCCACTTTGATGGTTTCTTACAAGACTAAACACACTCTTATACAGTCTAGCAATTGCACTCCTTGGTATTTACCTAAAGGAGCTGAAAATTTATGTCCACACAAAAATACTGCACCAGACGTTTATAGCAGCATTACTCACAATTGTCAAAACTGGAAAGTAACGAAGATGTCCTTCAGTAGGTGAATGGATCAATAAACTGTGGTACATCCAGACAATGCAATATTATTCAGTGCTAAAGACATGAGTTATCAATCCATGAAAAGACACAGAGGAACTTTAAGTGCATATTACTCACTGAAAGAAGCCAATCTGAAAAAGCCACATACTGCACCATTCCAACTACATGACATTCTGCAAAAGGCAAAACTATGGAGGCAATAAGAAGATCAGCGGTTGCCAGGGGTTGTAGGGGGGAGGGATGAAAAGGCAGTACAGAGGATTTTTTGGTGAGTGAAACTATTCTTTATGATACAACAATGGAGGATCCACGTCATCACACATTTGTCTAAACCCACAGAATGTACATCAAGAGTGAACCCTAATGTAAACTACGGACACTTTGGGTGACTTTGATGTGTCAAGGTAGGTTCACCCTTGGTAACAAACATAGCATCTTCTGGTGAGTGATGTTGATAATGGAGGAGGCTATGCATGTGTAGGCGCAGGGGTATATGGGAAATCTCTCTACCTCCCTCTCGATTTTGCTGTAAACCTAAAACTGCTCTTAAAAAATAGTGTTTATGAAAAATAACACAACATGAAGATACTAGACTGGAGGCATTAAATGCAAGTTATTCATCAGAAAACTGGAGGGCCAAGAAAGTAGTAAGGGGCTTAAGGTAATGGGTTCAAAACTTCCTTCCGGAAAACAAATTCATAAGGAAGGAAAAGCATTTGACAGTGGGTTCCTGGCCTTATGTACCCTTAATTTCATCACATATAATGGTCTGGTATGGCCCAGTTTCTAAAAAGAGTTCACACAAGGGAAGGGGTGAAAAGGCCTGGGACAGAAAGGTTGAAGAAGGCTAGACAAAGGGGAGAGATGACTGAACAAGGTGAATATTAACAAGTTTTTGAGAACAAGAGGAATGGCAGTCCTGAGAGGGGCAGTGTGTGGGGAAAGGAGAGGAAGGACCAACAAAGATAGAGACAGGAAGGATGATTCCTCAAGAAGCCAGTGCAAAGACCACCTTGGGGAGCTGAGATTAGGTATGCCAGGACAAGCGGATGGTTTGGGCAGGGGAGGGAGGGAGGATGGTACTAGCAAGGGAGCTGGATAACCTAGAAATTGAGATAGAATATGGATATGATGGCACAGATTACTGTTGAGAGTCTCACAGGGAGAAAAGAAAATCCAAAAATGATAAATGAAGAGGATGGCTGGTGGGGAAATGTAAAACTAGGGAAATAATTCCTCCTCCTCTCTCTGACAAGGTATATAGACAGGAAAAATTACTGGATGGAAAAATCTGAATATCTGGATTCAAATCCTGCCTTGGTCAGTAACTGGAATGTCATCTGTGGACACTCAGTCCCTCACCTGGCAAATGAACAGGCTGGACTGGCTGATTTCTAAGCTCCTTTCTGGCTTTCAAATTCTTCGACTGGATGATGCTTCTCGCAGTCTCCAGCTAAGGCATATCCAGATAAAACCCAGCCACACTCTTGGGTACAGCCAAATAGCCAGAGACAGGCAGCAAGAGGTTAAACTGGCAGACCCAAGAAGGAAGACACATGGCTGCACAGTGCAGCTGGAAGGTCGGCAGGAATCACGCTGCTGTCCTTGTACATCACTTAGGCCAAGCACTGATTCCCTATTTAGAAAATACTATAAATATATGAGCCAAACTAAAATTACAACTAAAGCTTAAAGGAACAATTTGTTTTTTAATGACATAATATTCAGAGTTCCAGAAACTGAAGTGTCTTAAAATGAAAATATGATAGCTGAAGTCACCTTAACTTACATCTATCGAGACCTTGTGTCAGCTAAAAGCCTGGCATCTTTTTGTTTCAACGTGCAATCAGTATAAAAAGTTGCATTTCACGTCCTAATCTCTTACATATAAAAGTACCACGTAAAAGCTACAAAACCATCTTAAAAGAAAATGAAAACAATATGCAAATTACATCTGAAACAACCAGCTAATTAGAATATGCTAAACATAAAACTCTGCCCAACTTCAGGTGTGAAATTAATTACTCTTCTGGATTCTGAACGCAGGTGTGTGGAGAGTGTTTTTCTCCACCTGCTGAGCCCCAAATGCGGAATTTTCAGATCCACACCAGTTTTCTTCCTCAGCACAGAGCCTTGTGAAAGGGACAAGAACAACATCTTCTTCTCCTTTTTCCTCAAAATAAAATGAAAAGAGAACAGTTGCTCGGGGAGTGCACACGGCCTTGATCACGACAGTTTAGAACACCTCTGCAAGGCTCTGAATTTCCTGCCTCACCCCAACGGAGTTAGGATTCCAGCACAGACAACTTCCTTCCAGCTGTTTCTAAAAGTCTAAAAAAGTCTAAAAGTACAGTTTGTATCTTCTCCTAGCATTTCGTGTCAGTAAATTATCGCTGAGACTGCAAAGTCCTCAGGGTGGAAATTACCTATTTTAAAATACACTTTCCTCACATTAAACAACACTTATCGAAAGTATTATAAAGTGATTAACTAAACGTTAAACTTAAAAAAATTATGTTGAGTCAGCTTACCCAAAAAACCCCACATGAATTTATTCAAGTTAACTTTTTTTTAGATGCAAAGGGATGTGTGAATGAGCGTGCAGCATATGAGTTTCACAAATTAGCCCCCTAGAGAAAAAAGCATGATCTGTACTTTCAGAAAACTGAACAAGTATTTGAAATCTCCTCATAATAACAACTTAAAAAAAATGAAATCTTATCTGACAGTGTTATGATTTGTATACAAAGTAAAATATTATCAAACAGGAAAACTTTTTGAGTTAATACAACTCAAAAAATTAACAAATACATTTGTTTCTTTCTCATGGTAAAATCCAACAGTTTACATCTGATACAATATGGATAATCGGTATAGAACAGCTCTTGATTATGGACTTCTGTGTACGTATCTCTGTAAATGTCTGTGTGTGAGTAAAGAGAAGGGATTGAGTAGATGGTTGTCTCTGAGATAACACTGTCTCTGAGTTAAAAGAAAAAAAAAAGGCCACTGTGCTTTGTAATTTTTTTTGCCTGAGATCCAACTAAAAAATTAACTTTTTGCCTGAGATCGAAACCCTGTATACACATACAGGCATAGACATATAAAACAAAAATTTTGTGAAGTAGTCCTTTTCCTTTACTACATATGCAATGTACCCTAATATTATCTTTTGTCATCTATTTCCTTAAAAAAGAAATGCTACTGTTGACCTACTAAATTGATGGGGGACCCCTCCAACACTGCCACTTGCAGGTTAAAAAATAGTGGTCTGCTGCATTTCCCAAACTGTGATGCACACAGGAATCACCTGCATTGTTAAAATGCAGATTTTGACTCAGCCATTTGGGGTGGGGCCAAGACTGCCTTTCTGGCAAGCTTCTATGCGATGCCCATGCACAAGGAGAGACTCAGGGCATGACTCCTGGCGTGTGAGGAGGAATTTTTGAAAGGTCCCCTTCCAAATATAAGGAGGAACAAGCTGCATCTATTCACAAAATAAAACAAAAACCTTTGTTTATCTGATTTCCAATCCACTATCTGCTCAGAATCACAAAATGTTCGAGCTGAGAGAGACATCAGAGATCATGCAATCTAATAATTCTAACACAGTATAATAGAATCCTGAGAGAGGAGGTGGGGTGGGGGTGCGGGGAATACTTTAATTTTTATCACAGGGAACTTGACTTTAAAAATGTTGCAAAACACTGATCTAATCCAATCCCTCACCCCAGAGAAGTCAAAGCAAATATCCAAGGTCATACAGCTAATTCAAGGCAGAGCTAGGTTTCCGTCCCCACCACTGCTGTCCAAAAGCACCAATTCTAGTCTGCCACAAGGACTGTAGCAAGGATGATGGTACATGCCAAGTTTTCCTAATGAGTTTTAAAAACGGAAATTGATATGCCAGTCCTGTTAAGGCACCACAGAAAAAGTATATATTTTGTACAGCCCCCTTTACACCTTCTATTTCATCCACTGTCAACTTCTAGCTGACTTACTTGGATGTCCATGTCTATGCTGGATATTCAGTCTCTCGCTTAAAAAAAAAAAGGAAAGGAAAGGAAATTCATCCCATCTATTAAATTTATAATTCAAAACTCCTAAATAATGCTTATGAGTGCCACCATTTCTATTTTTGTATATATATTAAACATTTGTGAACAGCACACACAATCATTATCTGTACCATCTACAGGAAGACACAAAAATCAAACAGGTTAATTACAGCAGTTTGTTGCCTTTCTGTCAGAGAAGTACATTCCAGTCAACCAGCAATTTAATAGCTTTAGATCAGAAATTTCTGAAGAATCACTAGAATTGTCCACCCACTGTCTAGTCTCCCTATATACGTCATCAATTCACACACTTAAAACAAGTAACTTCAACCTCTCAGTTTCCTTACAAAGAAAATAGAGAGATTTGTACAACTTTTCCTTACATGTAATCCAGGGTTGGCTTTTATCCTAAAGCTTCACAACGACTATACTCATATTAATTCCCTAAAAGGAACTGGTCTTCCTTCAGAAGTCCAAAAATTTATGCGAACCCTGCTCCCAGCAGCTGGCCAGTACACTCTGGAGAACTGTTTCTCTTTTGACCTAAGCATTTCCCCGTTTTTGCAGGGACAAGCTTTCTCAGATGTCAGATTTCTCATCGATGTTGCATATTTGGACTGAATATCTCCTGCTACCAACAGTCCTGAGACCTTCCTCTCTTCTATGGAGCCAGCCCATGTACTACCATCTAATCACTTCAAGAGTGATGCTATCATCCTGCAAGAACTAGGTGCCTTGGAAGCTAACCAACCCAAATGCTAGCAAGGTTCACTCCTCTCTTCATCTTTTCTGAAGGAGAAAAACTGAAGCAGAACTTCATTCTGCAGTAAGCAGAATCTGGGAAATGGTTTCAATATTTATGTAAGCCAGACGCAATTTTTTTTCTTTTATTCTTAAAATTATTTCATAACACTCTTTGTTTAAAAGTAGGGAGTTATGGCTCAAGAAGAAAAAGAGTGAGGCTATTAATCTCCCTAAACACCTTTCTATTTTCTGTTGCTAAAGTTACTCACAAAGCATCAGTTTCATCACCTTTACCAAAACGAGCTAAATGTACACATTGCTACTTATTAAAATTTCAGAGGGACCTTCTTTTCCAAGGGATCTTGGACAATACAAATAAAGTTCTGGTTCCCTAGGACGGAGACCCAGAACCTCTGTGTGTCTGGGGGGTTGGGTGTAGCGATCACACAGCCCACAGCAGCACAGCACTTGGTGACTACGCTTGAATTTTCCCAAGCCTTTTTCCTTTCATTATAGTTATATTATAATATCAAATTATAATATCAAATTATATCTTTTAGCTTTGCTGTACTTAATCAAACACATAATCTTTCCCTCTCAATCACAATCCTAGATTAACCTTATTAGTGACAAGTACCCAAACTGGGTTTCAAAATCTCTGCCCTTCTGAATGCACAAAACAAGCAAACAATATCATCCCTTCCCACCCACCACAAAGAAACAAATTTATGAAGAAAATCATGCCTAACTGGAAATTGGCTTCAGGGGACTCCATACTCAATGACCAGCGACGGAGGACCAGCCCTCTGCCCCCACCCCACCTAAACCAAAGCAGCCACTGAGCATTTCCAGCACAGGAAAGAGAAAAACAGGCCAGAACCCAAACACTGCATGGACCCCTGCATCTGCCCCAGACGGGGCAGACAGAAACAAACGTCCAGGTGTGGCCCACAGCTATGCCGGGATCTCCAAAACTAGCCAACACAAAGCAGCAGAATCAAAACTTCACAGCAAAAAACCCCCAAAATAATAATTTAATAAAGAGCCCTAAACCGAAAAAAAACCCAAAAACTTCAGAGCACCCCTACATTATCAAATCATTTTGCTGAAAAAGAAAAAAACATGAGAGGGGGACACAAACAGTTTTTTAAATTTCTATTTCTCCATACAGCCAACATCACAAATCCTAAAATGCAAGTCCTTGGATAATTCCATTTTGGACTAGATTTAATCTCAAAACAGTACTCTCTGCCCAGTCTAAAAATCAGAGCATAGAGCAAAGGAATGAACTCGGAAGAATGGTGGGTTTTTTAAAAAAAGATCAGAACCAGGCACTATAACTTCAAATACGGGAAAAAATTTAGCAGTGAAGGGGCAAGCTGCCTTTTCCACACCACGGCCTGGAACCCGGGGAAGCGGGTCCACACCTTCTGGCAGAGAGGACCCCAGCAGCTACTCTGATCTTCCCTGCACCCCAGGAGCTGCTCTCAGTTCAGGGAACTGAAGTTAACCCTTGCAGTTCAGTGAAAAATACCGAGGGAAATCGAACGTAACTACGTGTGCAAAAGGACCCATATGGTTGGCTTGACCATAAATGAGTACTAGGGGACAAACTGACTTAGCTACTTAGACCGTTAGTATAGTTTTACCTACAGTTAATAAAATTATAATATTTAGATTAAGAAATGAAATCACCCTACTGCATAGACATTAAAAGTTCTTAGTCTAAAAGTTCATCTCTAAGTTGAGTTTTTTTTAACCAGAACACATTTTTTTCGTAGAAACATTGTATTTGGTAGTTTGGTTTCTAGGTTTTCCCAGTGTAATATTATTAATAGTAGTTGGGTTCCCAGGTTAGCCCCAAAGCCCAGTCTTCTAATGGAATTTTAGAACTGACAGTGTCAGCTTCAGTTGGGTCTCCTGTGAGCAAAGGGCTGTCACATGGTACATTAGATAAAGGAAGAAAATCTCATTCTCACCTCTAATAATCATAGTGAAAAATGTAAATCGGATGGCCTTTTGCACTCTCCCTCCTCTCTCTCTCAAGGTTGAGAATAACAAAAGTGCAGCACCTCTAATGGAACATACGCATATCTTTAAATTCCCTTGTTGATGCATCTCTCGAGAGTCTTAAGTGATGACTATTTCACCACATCCTAACCTGGAAGTTTTGGGATTTCAAAGAGGGGCCCTAACCAAAAGGCATCTGTACTTGGAATTTCAAGCAGTAAAACTAACCCAAGTGAAAACGCCCAGGGAGTATGAATGGTTTGATCAGGCCAGCTTTTCCAGGGAGCCTTTCTGGGGAATCAGCTCCCCAAGTTTTATCCGCCTTTCACAGCTTCTTTCACTTTGAAGCCACAAGGTCATTTTCGTTTTCTGTTTTCTCCATTTTTCTTTACTGTGGCTGTGCAAAGGAGCCTCAGTAGAAAGAGAGGGATTGAGAAGATGCTTGTATGTACAAGTCAGTTTTAGGATTAGGTCTGGTGGTGGCTGTGCTGGGAAGAGCCCTCGTGGTCATCTGGACACCAAGTTTGCAGAGGGACATCAAGAAAGATGAACTCAAGCACAGGTGACCGTTACTGAGTGCTTCTTACAAGCTTGGCATATTACTGAGGGCTCAACTGTGATGACCTTGTACAATCTTCACAACCACTCTGTGAGCCAGAACAGACGGTAGCATCTTCACTCAACAGATGGAGAGAGGAGACTTGGGGATGTTAAATCCTTTGCCCAAGGTCATAGTGAGTGAGTGGCAGTGGTGGGATCTGAACTTGGGCAGTCTGATTTCAGAATCCACCCTGTCAACCCTACCTGCTATACTGCCTCTTCAGAAGTCATCTTGGCCAAAGAAGTTGTTTGGCTACTGTCATTTCTTTGGAAGTTTAAAGAAATAACATTGGAGGGATAACAGTTATCATTAAAGATTTAAATTTGGATAAGAGAAGGGAAGACTAGACTTGCTATATGTTGTAGCAATTACAGATGTTTTAGAAATAAACTGAGGCATGTGCTGTCTTATAATGATCCCCCACCTTTATACCCAACCTCTATTCCATAGAGAAAAATATTACTTTGGATATGAAGCTGGACAAGATGATGTATAAGTTTCTTTCTGGATCTAATTATGGTTAAAGAATTAATTGGTATCATAACTTAGTGAGTGCTTATGTAAAATTATTCTCTAGGAGCCAGCCCGGTGGTGCAGCGGTTAAGTGCGACATTCTGCTTTGGCGGCCTGGGGTTCACCGGTTCAGATCCTGGGTGTGGACATGGCACCGCCCAGCAAGCCATGCTGTGGTAGGCGTCCCACATATAAAGTAGAGGAAGATGGACACAGATGTTAGCTCAGGGCCAGTCTTCCTCAGCAAAAAGAGGAGGATTGGAAGCAGATGTTAGTTCAGGGCTGATCTTCCTCAAAAAAAAAAATTTTCCATACCTGTTTTGATTACATAGCTCAGATTTTTAAAAATAAGATTAGGAGAGTCAAAATCAGCCTTTAGAGAAAGCCTCTTCAGTGGGTTGAATAGTATCCCCCAAATTTATGTCTAACCAGAACTTCAGAATGTGACTTAATTTGGAAATAAGACCTTTGTAGATATAATTAGTTAACGATCTTGAGAAGAAACCAAAGTGGACTTAGGGCCCACCCTAAATGACCAATGTCCTTATAAAAAGAGGATAGGACACAGACACAGAGGGATGGCCAGGTGAAGATGGAGGCAGAGATTGGAATTATGCCACCAGGAGATAAGGAACAGCAGGAGCCACCAGAACTAGAAGAGGCAAGGAAGGATTCTCCCCGAGGGCTTCCAGAGGGATCGTGGCCTGTTGACGGCTTCATCTCAGACTTCAGGCCTCCTGAAGCGTGAGAGAATAGGATCTGTTGCTGTAAGCAACTCGGTTTGCGGTAATTTCCAGCAGCCCTAGGAAACTAAGACAGTCATTTGCCACTTTCTCTCCATTCATAGTTTAGCTGTAACTTTGATATAGCTTAATGCACATATATAATGTCACTGGACAAACTGTAAGTTTTAAATTTCCTAACAGAAACTAATCACATTTAAATTGTATTGGGATGGCTATACTTACATTTAATTAACTTTTTAAAGAGTTGAAGGGCATTTCAAGGAGCAGTTTTCGTCTTTTTTTTAAAGCCATGCTGGTGTTGGGGGTGGGGTGGGGGTTGCGATTCATCTGAAAGAATTTTATCAGACTATGCAGATGACTCTATTAAGAAATTAGTCCTCTAAATAACTCTCTTACACCTCTCTAAGGTTAAAAATCAATTAAAAGGATTGGAGTGAAGGTGTCATTTTTCAATTGAGAGTCTAATAAAGCGAATCCTGGCAAGAATGAGTAACAACTGCCTGACCAGATGTGGCCATTACCAAAGGCAGGAGGATCCCAAAGTGATTACAAGTTCTTGAAGGTTTATAGTAATTCTGATTAATCTGTTTTGAAAAGACAGACACCCACGTATCTCATGTATGCAAAAGTAATAAGATTAAGATTATTAGGACTCATATTTGTCTCTGAATTATAATTCTCACTATCAATCATAATTTGTCTGGTGTCCCTGGTGTTTTGAAGTCTAAAGTCGGAATTTTTAAAGTCCACCTGTCATCAAGTGGGGAAATTGTTCCAGAGATGCTTCAGTCTGGAGAGGAAACACAACAGATTTCCAGTGGAAGTCGAGATCTTGTTTCAGCTAGGGAAATGATAGGATTGACTCATTTCTCCCCAGACGTCAAACTCCTTTCTAAGATACTTAGGTTCCATCACCAGCTAGCTGCTGCTAACTCCTTTCACCTCCTTATACCCCAGAGCTGTTCAACATACAGCCTTTTAATCACTGCAACAGTTACATGGTTTCTAACATATGTCAATCTATGTTATTTCCCTCACCAAATACATAAATCTCTTTGTCCAGGGTCCGGGCTATACAGGATGGGTTTATCAGGCAGGATGTGGTCACATGTCCTCAAGGGGCTTACAGGCTGGTGGGAGATTTGTTTTTTAATTCAAATGTACAAATATCAGGGGCTGGGCCGGTGGTATTGTGATTAAGTTCACCCTCTGCTTCGGCAGCCCAGGGTTTTTGGGTTTGGATCCTGGGTGCAGACCTACACACCGCTCATCAAGCCACGCTGTGGCAGCATCCCACATACAAAACAGAGGAAGACTGGCACAGATGTTAGTTCAGGGCCAATCTTCCTCACCAAAAAAAAAGTAGAAATATCATATTAGAAAATGTTAAACTTTTGTTGAAATTAAATATCATATATTGAGAATGGTGTACTGTTGGCACTGGAGTAAGGAAGGATCTGTCACTAAGTTTCACTGTTTCGTGACCAGTTTCTTGAGTCAAACCTTTTGGTTATGTTCTATTGATGAGTGTTAGGCAGATTTTTAGTAACCAGGACATAGGTAAACTATTCATGGCAAAGGCCAGTTTTTCTGAGAGCCTTAACAGAGCAATTATGTATCAAGTAAGACCCCCAATACATGAAACTTAATGGCACATCCCTCCCTTACTCTGGTTTTCTCTTCCGCTTAGCTCCTAAAGAGGGTGTCAGACAGACCTTATTTCACAACCAGATTGCCACTTCAGGGACCTTGGGAAAATCCCTTAACTTCAGTTTTCTTATCTGTGTATTGGTGATAATCATACCTACCTTATTCTGATTAAACGAAAGAATACATACAAAGCACTTAGCTTGGTACCAAAAACATAGTAAACATTCAACAATGTTAGCAATTAGTACTGTGAATAACACTCATCCTCCAGAAAAAAAAAATGTTTTCAGTAAGTTGTCATGGTTTAAAATGCTTTTTTCACCTTTAGTTTTTGCTTATTTAGCTATTTTTAAAGATTGCCTAGACTACTGTGAGAGTAAGAAAAAGATGAAATATTATAGCTATTAACCCTCCTTTTAGTAACTTGGGCCATCTTCCAGTGTGCTGATATCTTTCTGATAATTGTTATTCTATGTAGATTACCATTTCTCTTAGCTAGATGTCACCTAAAGGATTGAGAAGCACATTTCCTACATGGTGTACAAGTTATTGTTTTCAACAAATTTTATCACAGCACATTCACTGTCTGGTTTATCAAATCCTAAGACTGCCCCCACTTCAAGATTTTCCCGGCTGCTTTTCCCCTCTAGTCCCCTCTCGTCTCCCCTCTATTCAATGCGTCTATATATGGTTGTCAATACAGAAGTTAAAAATTTCAAAACACTGTCATTAGCTGCAGTAAGTGGGGTCAGGGAGGTGGTGATAACGGGGAAAAGGCTGAAGCAAGTGAGATTACATTACAGTAATTGTTCTTTTTATCTTACTGGTTCATTTTGCACTCTTTCCTTAGAAAGAATGAATAAAAACTGGGTAAATCTCTAAATTTCAGCACAAGTTTTTAATTAGTAAATGTTTCCTAAAATTAACAGTAACTGGCAATTTTTGTGGACTGTGGCTAAGCAAGCAGAGGAAGTGTACTGAGAGTGGAAGGAACTGACCACTGACAGGATGGTCCTTCGCTTGCCTCTGATGGTGCAGCCAACCAGCTTGGGGGTGGTGTCAGGGAGTGGGGGTCTCTGCGATGGAGTGAGTTCTGGAAACTTGCCTGTCTCTGCCGCCAATGGCAGTCTTGCCAACTCAATGTGTACAGCAGAGAGGGCGAGTAAACGGGTCAATGAAAAAAAAAAAAGAGGAAACCCACTCTCATCACTCACAGTCTTTGGGCTCTGAGAACGCTCAGAATCTCCTCCCTGTAATGTCCTCCCCAAACAAGAAACACAGAGCTAGCTGTGGATCCACCCTCCCCACCCCTGGAACACACATACAGACCCCTAAGCAGACCCCTAGGAAAAAAATGCATGGCAAAAATTCAGCAGGAAAAAAAAAAGCTTTCTGTATCCTGCATTTCAAAGATTTCATCTGGTCCCTGAGGTTTACGGCTGGCCCTGGCATCTTAGCTGGCTCAGCACATCTACAGACTGACCTCTGAAACCATTTCCAGTTTCCTATAGGAACTCAGAATGGCTTGAATGCATAGCCCAGCTAGTCCAGTACTCTGGCCAACCAAGGTGCCAAGGGACATGTGCTGCCAGCTTTTCTGGCTTAAGAGATGTATCTCAGTTTTTCTTTGGACCCAATTTTGACTCAGTTACTCATAAATTTGTCATTTTCTACGTGGCACGGATTTACATTTCCCACCTTCATCACCCCTGGACTTAAAAGATCACTGCTTTACAACAGAGCTCATTCTTCATTACTGAAAGATTCCAACAGGCAGAGCTTCTCTGAGGAATATTTCACCCAGTGGTCCTCAGACTTCAGTGAGCTTCTAATCATCTAAAGACCTTAAAATGGCCCTGTAGTGTTTGAGGATGCCTGAGGTGGTGGGATCCAATAATTTACATTTTTAATGAGCACCCCAGGAGATTCTGACAAACTTTAGGAAATGCCTATGTAAAGGGTAGAAGCAAGACAGCACACCTTAGAATTCAGAGACCCTGGTGCCCCTCCTACGCTGGAAGATCTCCTCCATGGTCTCTACAGCTGATCTGAGTCTTCAGGGCATCGGGGCTCCCCCATCCACTTATTCTCTGGCTCTGTGACGGCGCCACTTGCAAAGCAGCTGCCATTCTGCCCTCGCTCCCCACAGGGTCTATCTTTCAACTCTTCCAAATGACACTTGATCCTTTCACTTGCCAGCAGGAAAAGGCGTCTCCTGGTTCTAAAACTGCACATTCTCTGGCCACACCCTCCAGATCCTCTTTTGCATCAGCTGATCCAAGCAATTTCCGGTTCCCCGATCTGACACTTCTTACCAAAGCTCCTTCAGATGTGAGAGGTTTCTGTGGCTCCTCACTAACTGACATGCAGAGAGTTCACTGTCGGGCTCTAGGTTAACAACTCTCATACTTCACTGGGTACAAACAAATATAAATGTGTCTGCTTGGATGACTCCCCTGGGAGAGACCTTCCACGGTGCCCCTCCCACACAGTTACTAGACAAAATCCTTCTGTTTCTATTCAGTCATGGAGTTAATCCCACATACGTTCCTTTTACAAATTGTCTCAATGTTTACTTTAGTTTATGTGACTATTTGTGGCAAAAACTTCAGAAAGCGGTTGCTTTTGTAAACCCAATGACCTTATTTTGGGCAGAAAAGTACATTCCCTGACACACATCACTACCAGTGTCTGCTAGATTCTTGTGGAAATAATGACTGATAGGTATGCCTAACTTCACACACTGAATGTGTTTCTGAAAAATTCTACAAGAGAAAATCCATATTTTAAATGCAGGAAGGAAACAGGATTTTTAAAGAGAATATGAATTTTGTGCAAATATTGTGCTGCAAACATATGTATAATATACCCTGCTACATAAACCCTATGCTACAAAGAAATACAGGTTCCAGTGCTCAAAAATATTAAATAATCTAGTTGGTAATGAGAAACACACCCAAAGAAAAAGTTAAAGAAGAACTCAACAATTAAGCAGCAATTATATATAATGAGGCATTCTTTTGTTAAAAAGAAAACCAATTTAGCTGATTTTTTTAAAAAAATGGTGCTATCCGAGATGTGTCCTCAGTATTCCTCAAAAATAGAAAAGAGAAAAGTGAAGGTAGAGAATAACAAAAGTGAGGCACCTCTAATGGAAAATATGAACATTTTTAAATTTTTGTATAAGACTCGAGAGGCTTTAATACCACTTCACATTCTTACAGAATTACAGCTCTATAATAGCTTTCAAAACACACTTAGAAATGGCAAGAATCTCCCTGTTATGAAGGACTGAATTAATAACTACAGGAACTCATGCCCATTCCAAGTCCCCAGGGGTAACCTGATGCCTTAATGGGTAACGGTGCAACTCATCCCCTTCTGAACAGAAGGGCATTATTGCTTCGCCATTCCACCTACACACTGCCCCCACCCCCCAACTGAGACTCGGGTGAAGGAAAACCATCACATCAGAATTCTGTTCCAATAGTAACAGCAGGAACTGCAGAAAAGGGAGATCACAGAAACCACTTTCCTGGAAGAGGCAGACCTTGAACTTCACCTTAAAGAAAGGAATGTGAACTCAAAGACAAGAGGACAGAGTTCTGTGGCCATCTGGGACAGCCTAACAAAAGCCTGGCGGAGAGGAGGAAAAACAGACTTCAAGAGGCAAGGAAAGAACTTTTGGCTGGAATGCCAGGTATGGACTTGGGCAAAGCAGATCAGAGGAAGAGACAGTTAGTTCTCAAGGTCCTTGAAGGCTACATTGGAAATGGAGTCTTCCACAGACATTTACATGTCTAAGCTATTTCTGTAAAGAAATACCTTTTATCCCATAGGTTAAAAACAACAACAAAACACTTCCTTAAATGTTATGCACAACAGGGCCACCAGCACAACACCTCTGTTAGGAAACCTAACGTGATCACGAGTAAGTCATGAAGCATTCTGGCTTTATTTTGGGCCAATCAAGGGGCCCAGCTGCCTAAGCTGAATGAAATGTCTGGTACCAGGTTGTTATGAGTTGAATTGTGTCCCCCCAAAAAGATACATTGGAGTCCTAACCCCCAGTATCTTAAAATGTGACCTTATTTGGAGATAGGGTCTTTACAGAGGTAATCAATCAAGTTAAGATGAGGTCATTAGGGTGGGCCCTAATCCAATTTGACTGGTATCCTTACAAAAGAGGGAAAATCTGGGGGCTGGCCCCGTGGCCGAGCGGTTAAGTTCGCGCGCTCTGCTGCAGGCGGCCCAGTGTTTCGTTGGTTCGAATCCTGGGCGTGGACATGGCACTGCTCATCAAACCACACTGAAGCAGCATCCCACATGCCACAACTAGAAGGACCCACAACGAAGAATATACAACTATGCACCGGGGGGCTTTGGGGAGAAAAAGGAAAAAATAAAATCTTTAAAAAAAAATTTAAAAAAAATAAAAAATAAAAAAAAAAAGAGGGAAAATCTGGACACAGCCAGACACTCAGACACACACACACAGGGAGAACACTATGTGGAGGCTGGGGGTAGGAGAGAGAGCTGTAACAGATTCTTCCCTCACCCCTTCAGAGGGAGCATGGCCCTGCCAACACCTTGGCCTCAGACTTCTATCTTCCAGACCTGTGAGGAAATAAATCTGTTGTTTAGGGACTCAGTTTAGGAAGCTTTGTTACAGCAGCCCCTAGCAAACTAATACACAGGTACACTGATAGTTTACTTGGGCCAGGTTGTTTTGATAACAATTAGCAAAACAAATTTAGCCAAAAAATATTTTTAAAAATTAACATTTTACTCCCAGGATGCTATTTCTACTTTACTATGGCGCTCTGTCTCACTACTTCAGAATTATGGCCAAGTCTTAGGGATTCGAAACACAAAAGATGACCAAGGTGGTACTGACTACATAGATATGTGAAGGATACTTCCCCAAATAGAACCAAACAAAATAACTATCCAGTCCAGATGGAGGCTTTAATCTAAAACCTTTTGCTCAAAAATAGGAATCAGACCTGCATTCACTTGGTTTTATTCTGTGCCTACCCTATTTTGATGGTGCTAATAAGTATTATTATTATCTGGTTTGAGTCTCATTTTCTTTCAATTCTTTCTGTGCACCTTGTGGTAAAAGACTTAACAAACAAAAGGATTTTATAGATCAGGGGTCTGCAAACTACAGGGGTCTGCCACTTGTTTTCGAAAATAAAGTTCATTGGAAGACAGGCACATCTATTTGTTTATGCATTATCTATGACTGTTTTCAAGCTGCTGAGGCAGTGCTGAGCAATTGTGACAGAGACCGTATAAACTCCAAAAGCCTAAAATATTTACTACCTGGCCCTTCACAGAAAAAACCTTGCCGACCCCAGCTATGGACAGTCTCTGAAACGTATGAGCAATTCCTACGTAAACTAATGACTGTTTCCCTTGTCAACAATCCTAATTCCACAAGTACTAGCTTCTAATCCTACTTCACACATTTGACCAGCGAACAATGGAAAGAGGAAGGACCTCTTAGAAACTGAAATAGCATCTTTTTTGCTTGAATGTCTCTTTCTTTATGCTCTCTAGTTTTTCCACATCTCTTTTAAAGAACTAAAACCAAATTTGGCAATGAATTGATGCCAAGAACATGGAAGATATACTTCCTTTTCTTTTCTACTCTGCTTTAGTAGCCTAATAAGCCCCTTAATAGAGTCAATTAATGGGCAGAGTAACTCTAAGGTGACAACCAACACAACGACAAAACTTGATCAGCTAACTGAGAATCTTGTTTCTATCCTGGAACCAAATCATATGCACCTGGAAGTCGAATAGTCTAACGTCAGGTCAACTGGAGCGCGACAGCTGCAGGTGAGACATATGTTTACTATGGACTTCTTAAATCTCTACACCTCTTCTGGCAGTGATTAACTTCTGCCTTATATAGTAATTTACATACCTGTTCCATAGCCCCTATTAGACTCTAAGGTTGAGAAGAGGATCATTGATTTGTTATTCCCTTTAGGGCTTAACACAGCGGCTGGTCCATAATGGGCTCTAAAATATTGATTGAATGAATGATAATCCAAGCTGGATTTGTTTGATAAGGTCCAAACTGCACTGGTAGTCAGGATGTATGGGTTCTAGTCCAGGCTTTGTTCCAAATAAGCCATGCGATATTGAAACATCCTCTAGAAGGAGTACTTGGAAAAGCTGATCTCTTAAAGTCCTTTCAGCACTAATATTCTATGCTTCTTTTCTGATACATATGATATAATAGACATCATTTCATATCACTTCCTCCCAAACACTACTATCAAGTCAGAGGATTCATTCAGGGTAAACTTTCATGTTGTAGACACCAGAAAGAGTCAGTGAGGGACTCTGACAAATACCCATCCACTTTTCTTTAGACTAGGCAACAACTAAGAATCTTAAAATATATAAAAGAGAAATGCTCCAAGTGAACTATTAGTGCCCGAAATATCTTAATCATAAAAAAGGGCAATAAACTGGTCATTGAGATTTTTCAGCAACACACAGCAGCAGGTCCTAGATGGGTCTTCAGCACAGAGGGTGTACGGTCTTCACTGTGGTTTCTTCTATACAGGAACTTAACCTAGAAACCACAGAGCAAATTTTGCATGCTGTACTAAGTCAGGCAGGAAGGGGTCAAAAACATGTAAATTCATCTACCCACAGCCAATTATATGAAAAAGACAAAACAAACTTAGGGCAAAAGAGCATTCATTAATAATTAAAATGTACATGTCTTCTAGATCACTGATATTTTAAACTAGACTGATTTCCTAAGTCAGTAATCTTGATTTCATAAATGCTTTAAGAAGGAATAAAATAGGTGAGAAAATTAACCTTAAGAGAGGAAAAATTAAAAACAAAAGAGATGATAGTTGGCAGATACTTTTTTATTTTGTCTAAAAATAACACGCAACATACCATCCCTGAGGGCCTACTTGTTGAGAGAATTTAAAAAAAAACTTATATGAAAACAATTCTGAAAACATTGGTGCAAGGGTGTGCCACACTTGGAAAAGCCAAGACTTCTAAGATAGGGTGGTGGTGGTCTAAGAGTCAGAAGACCCAGGCTTTTCAGGCTGTGAGATCTGGGACAAATCATTTTAATTTCCTTATGGGTAAATTAAAGGGGTGAGACTAAATAATCTCGAAGGTCCCTTCCAACAGTTCCTTTAAATAAGTGTTTCCTAAACTGCTCCATAAAATGCAGTTAGTATCGTCTAGACTAAGTGGTTCCATGATCAAATAATTCTAGGAAACAATAAAATACACAAAGTTGGACAAATATCTTCACTGCCAGACTTCTCAGAAACTTCTTTATGTTAATTTATACTGTTAACTCTCTAAGACAATACTAAATAGTATGTAGTGTTTCGAGAGTTTCTTTGAACGCTGAATATTTTAATTCCTGGAATACTTTCAACATTGAGTAGAATTGGAGTATCTTAGTGAACACAATTTGGGGAAGGCAGCTTTAAACAATAAACTTCATGAATTTAAAATCAGATGCTGAAAGAAGCAAAATACTCACATAGTAGTTTAGGGCACCCATTTCAGAAACTACAACATCTCTATAGTGTTGACACGTCACAAAGCACTTTATCTTATATTAACTTGTTGACCCATTCACTCTAGGAAGTCAAGGACGGATATAAGAATCATTTCCATTTTACCAATGAGAACTGAGTTTCCCTTCTAGATTTTTCTCATCACAAAACATTTTCTGCTAATGAACAGAATGCTCACAATCTTCCACCACTGTTATCACTTCAGGCTTTCCTTGAGCCATCCTCCAAGACACTCTTGGGTAAACTGACTTGTTAGGTACGTAAACTGACTTGTTAGGTAACACCAGAAGGAAGGAGGGAAGCAGACAGAGCACCTGTGCCAGGTAACGTGTCAAGTGCTGTCACATATATGACTTCAACCAATCATTCTCAACAACATTAAGTCACTGTTATATCTAGTTTTGCCACTGAGACAATTAAGACCCAGAAAGTTTAAGAAATGTGTTCACAATAACAGAACTAATAAATGATGAAGTTGGGATCCACACCCATGTCCACCTTTTTTCTTTAAAAGCAACTTATGAGATCATTCCTGCTGGTGTAATGGAGAGAGATGCCCTAGAGGCTGGGTAAGAATCCTGGCTCTACACCCATTCGCTCTGGGATCTGGGGTGAACAACTTCAACTGTCCTCATCTGTGAAACAGGGATGAGGAAACGTCTCCCAGAGGTGTTCTAAAAGAGACAGAAAGGTGCAAAAGTACCCAGCCCCCTGCCTGCTTCACAGAGAGCGCTCAGTACATATTAGCCCCTTCCCTTCAGAGGGCTTACAGGTTTTGTGAGGAGGAGTAATTAGAAACAATAGTTCAGAAGCTAAGATGCTAAATATAACCAGGGTCAGAGAAAGAATGGTGAGCGAAGGCTCCTGGAGGAGGGGTCTTAACAAAGTAAGGTGGTGATGATGAGAAAAGTATCACGGATAAGTCTATCCAATTTTCTATTCTAAAATGAAGGAGGGGCCTAAGCTGGGCACCAGTACTTCCTAAAAAGCCTAAGGAAAAAAAAATACGTGTTCACAGTAATAGAAATAATAAATGATGAGTTGGGATCCACATCCATGTCCACCTTTTTTTCTATAAAAGCAACCTAAGATGTTTTGAAAGTTTTTAAAACTTAAGTTGGGCTTGTGGTTCAGTTAAAAAAAATTAATATTTCATTTTGGTTTGTGGTTCATGGTTGGTTGAAGTGTATTTGAAATATGATTTGATTTACACAAATTCTGTAACAGTAGTTATAGGGAGGTATTAATTATACAAGAGCCACATCCTAATAATTATAACCACCTGAGCATGCCAGACACAGACACATGAGTATTATCTCATTTAATCCTCCCAAGAACTCCGGGAGGCAGATCCTGGAACTACTCCAACTTAAAGATCTTGACTATGGAATTTCCTCCATGATCTCTCTCCTTCCCTCACTCCCAGGGACTTTTCTTTTTATCTTATCAGAAGCCCCACGCCCTTCCCTGTTCTGAAAGTTCATTATCTCTCGTGATTTTACCTGTCTCCTTAACCTTCATAACAGCGCTCTCAATTTTCACACCTATTTAACTTACCAATGCCAAACCCTACATAAACTCATTACCCAGATTCTTTCCTTCCATTTATTGCTGAAAAAGGGTCAAAATATCTTGCCAACTGGGGCCACTGAACTCCCAGGGGGCCCTCACTACAGCTTAGTCATCCTTTTATTCTCATCTCTATTTGAATGCTCACCAAACTCTCAAGAGCAATTATTCCAAATCCTTTGTCACACTCTTTTAGCCTAGAATCTGGACATCTCTAGGCTAACTAGCCTCCTGCTTCCTGTACCATTGATGGGAAACTCTCAGATCCCTTTCCTGCAAGACTAACCCTGTCTCAGTCTTTCTTAAAAGAAAGACCCATTTCCAATTATTCCCTCTGTTTTCTATTACCTTGCTTTATCTACAACTAGAGTCAAGATACTAAGATAATCTTGCCTCAAGGGTGTCTGCAGGGACTCTTTCCTTCTAACTTCTGATTTTACTAAAGACAGACACTCTTTGCTCACTCACTCCTTAAACCCTTTGAGATGTGCTTTCTATCACCCTCACCCTCAACCCTCTTCCCAGCCCCACCACAAACATACTACTTTTTCTTTCTTTCTTTTTTTTTGGTAAGGAAGATTAGCCCTGAGCTAACACCTGTGAAATCTTCCTCTATTTTGTATGTGGGACACCATAACAGCATGGCTTGACGAGCAGTTGTGTAGGTCCATACCCAGGATCTGAACCCGTGAAACCCTGGCTGCCAAAGTAGAGTGCACGAACTTAACCATTACACCACGGGGAAGCCCCCACATACTACTCTTTTGAAACTTCTGTTTGAAAGGCTTTCAAAGACCTCTCAATGGATATTTTCCAATAGCCTTTTACTTGGCCCTTGTCTTCCTTGACCTCGAGGCAACATTTAACAGAGCTGACCATCTCTCCTTGAAACTCAGCTTTTCGTGGGCTTCTGTGACACTCTCCGGATTCCCCAACATTTTGCCATTTCTTTTGCCACCTCTGCCAAGGGCTCCTCCCCCTCCTTCCCACTACAGAATCGATGCTCTTCTAGGTCTGTTCAGATTCTTCTGTACACATTCTCTTCTCTAATCTATTCCCAATCTTCTACCTATTAAGTCTGAGGAGGTTCTGAGCTTCTTGCTCAAAGCTCCAGTTCTGTTTTTCTAACTGCTTGCTAGACATTTCTGCCTGGGATGAGGGGGTGGGAAGGGTGGTAATGTGTGTTTCATGTGGCCAAACTAAAATGGCCAAACCAAGCTCATCATCTTTCCCCAGAAAGTGACTATTTTATTGTGGTAGGATGAATACTCTAACCTCTTCGCCACCCCGCCCATCCATCTTCCATACTCCTGCTGAAGTGAGAGATTTTTTTAACATAACCCATGCACTTGTTATATTATACATGTTACAGATGACTATACAGTTATAGATGGCATATACTATCAAGAAAAAGGTTTGCTGTAAAAGTGCTCCACTCCAAAGAATGCGAGGATTCAGGCCAAACATGAAAATCCATGCACCCATGTGATGCAGCCTCTAAGCTGACTTTAAGGCAATCCCAGGGGCCGGCTCAGTGGCCGAGTGGTTAAGTTCGTGCACTTTGCTGCGGCAACCCAGGGTTCGGATCATGGGTGCGGACATGGCACCTCTCGTCAGGCCACATTGAGGCGGCGTCCCACATCCCACAACTAGAAGGACCTGCAACTAAGATATACAACTGTGTACAGGGGGGGTTGGGGAGACAAAGCAGAAAAAAAAAAAACTGGCAACAGTTGTTAGCCCAGGTGCCAATCCTTAAAAAAAAAAAAAAAAAAAAAGAAGACAATCCCAGGACAGCACTAAAAAAATGTTTACAACCATCTCCTAGATCCAAAGTGAGTTCTTCAAGTGGTTCTCACTGTGGGCGCTACTGGTCTTTGAGGCTGCACAGTTCTTCCTTCTAAGACTGACTTGGACACAGAAAGGCCTTTCGCATCTCTGGTCTCTGAGCACTGAGTATCAGGAGAATTTAGCAAAGACACCCCTCATTTATTTTAACACCTAAAAGATTGTAGCAAATCCCTGTAAGAGAACGCCCGGGTTCTTCCTTATCTCTGAGCCCAGAGCAAGCAGGGTTCAGTGACTTTTCATTTTCTCAATCATTTAAGACTAGAAACCTAGGCCCCTCTTTTTACTGACCCTCCCCATCCAGTCAGTGACCAACCAAATCTTATCAATTCTCTGTGTACAACACCTTGAATCCATCCATCCATTCACACTGCCACTACTCTACTTTACAGCATTATTTCAACTGTGGCAACACCTTCTAAACTCAGTCTCTCCTCTCACCCATTTTAGCAAGCTTGACCCTAATAAAGCTTCCCCACAATATCTATCCCGCAGTTCAGCTAACCTGAATCACTCACTATTCCCCTAATAAAGCCCATTCTTTCTATCTTCAAATCTTTGCTGTAATGTTCCTTCTGCCTGGAATGTCACTTTCCATGATGCCACCATAGATCCCACCCCCTGAATTAGATATTTTGGCATCATCTTTAAGTACTTCTGCTCCCTCTCTTTCCACACGCAGTCATAAAATCTTTTCGAGGACATAGATCCCTTTGGCAAACTGATGAAAGCTATGAATCTCTCCCCAGGAAAGTGGTAATATATGCAACATTTTACTTAGGATTTTAGGGGCTTTATGTACTCAAATGTCTAGAAAATTTGGTCATTCCTCCTGTCCACAATTTAACAGCCTTCTTTGGGGTCTTTACCATCTCGCAGCTGTTTTAACAGCTAGCTAACTGGTTTATCTGACTACTATCTTCTCTAATGAGCAACACTGTATCCCGTGCATGCCACCAGTTTACTTCCTACAGAAGGTCTGTTCCAGAAACCACTTAATTTATGCTACACACTCAATAATTATTTAACTCAACATTTCTGAGTCTCTGTTAAACTTTCAGTTGAACAAAAGAACATATCCACCTCCTTGGAGTTGGTCTGATGCATCTGACCTACAAAATTGAGACTACAGAGAGAGAAAGTAGAGACAAAGTTGTTTCTAGAATGTATGACTAGGTAGGGTTGGGTTGATACAAATGGTCTTCCAAAAGGGTGATTTTTAGGTAGTTCCCTGAGGTGGAGAGACAGAAATCCGGTCTTAGAACAGAGCTGAAAGGAAATTCCAGGTGATGAGAATGATAGGAAGAAAAAAATGGGTTGCAAGAATCTGAAATAAAACAAAGCAACGAAGGCTACACATTTGCACCCAACCTACACAGCACCAAAACAAGGAGACTGTAACAGATTTTGTAAGGTGACACATCAACTAATAAAATAAGAACTAGCAAGGCAACACTGCTTTCCTTCTTTCTCTCTCACTCAGCAGCCCCCACCGCTTCCTTCCTCCCTTGGGCGCTCTCTCCTCCTTTCACTCTGAAGTCTTGCAGCCGACAATGCACACCTAAAACTCCCCAGATATACTGAAAATCCCCCTGGGTTACACAGTAACAACAGCCTGTAAAGTGCTGACATGATCTGTACAGTGTATTTCTTACAAAACTTTCACTGTTCCATTACAAATTAAAGACGCCCATAAAGGGGCCACACCTCCCATTCCACTGTGCGTTCAATAAGCTAAAACTAAAAGGCAGGTGTGTGATGAAGACAATCATGAGTATTCATATTAGAATAAACCCAAGGGATTCTGACGTAAGTAGGAGAGCAGTCTTGGGTTTTCACATTTAATACAGAAATTAAATGTAGGGGAATTTATCTGTCCATGAAACAGCTGTATTTAAATGCAGCTATAAGTCAAATGAAAACAGAGAAAATAGTGGTAATTCCTCAATATTTAGAATAGCAACTTTCCTGAAAAGTAATCTAGAATATGAAATTCCATATATATAGCTACATTTTCCCTTCAGTGACTCATACAGATAAACTGGTGTCCTAAAAATGTTTTCATAAAAGTGCAAGAAGGCCTGTGTAAAGCACATATAAAAGAGGAAAATACTAAGTTCATAATATACAAACTATCTGCCAAAAAAATAGGTGATTTCCAAAAAGGTGGTATAGGAGTTTACAATAAGAACAGAAATTCATAAAGAACAGGAAAGGAGCACATCTCAAAGCTCAAGTGAACCAAGCAGCACCTACACACTTCTTGCTGAAATTCTCAATGACGTGAATTGCTTGGGTTTTCACCACAATTTTAAGACATTAAAAATCACTGAATTTTCTAAATTGTTTTCACTTTATCTTTTTCTTGATAACCAAAGGACTGTATGTTGTGGGGAGCAATGGGGACTGAAAGGTTGGAAAAAACTGTAAAGAATCAGGAAAAATAACTCACTCATGATTCTACCTACCAACAGAAGAAAAGACTTATCAATATTTTGGCATATTTCCTTCCAGTCTATTTTTTTAAATGCATTTTTGAGACTGTGTTGCATGCACAATTAACAAATATAATCCTCCCTAGTTTATGTTACAATGTTCTGAAATTCCATATGTTTAAATGAATAAAGCAGAGCCAAAACAGATTTCTATTTATTAGGGTACTACTCTGAAGAACACTAAGTTTGTTGTCGCTGCCGCCACTTAGTGATAAATAACAATAACTTTATCGATTCATTATTTTAACACAGAATTTAGTTTGCTCCCTTCAATTTTTTCACTCTGTCCTAACTCCAGGAAAAGCTCGCTTCCTTCCTCAGGGTACGTCTATCCTATTTTAAAATTTACCAAGCTTTTAGAATGTGTTAAGCAAAGCGTTCTCTACAGACGTGAGTTTAAAAACAAACACCCACCAAACACCTACAGATGTCCAAGGACGAAAAACAAATGTTTATTTTTCTGAGTAACGCAAAGACAGCATCTTTGAAAACCAAATATACAAACAAGACAAAGGAAAGAATTCAGGAACTCATTACGCATATAATAATCAAATCTGTCCATTTTCAAGCAAATTAAAAGGAAGCATTGTTCATCACTAAGAGGATCAATGCTCTTTTTCTTCCTTTTCCAATCACGTATTTGAAGGATATAAAGAATACAAAATTGAAAGGATTTCTTTCCTGAAAGAGAAGGAAAATTCTGCTAACAAGAGTATATAATACAGGAAAAATTCTTTTAAAGTATGGTGTGATGCACTTTATACTTTTTCTTTTTCTTTTTTGTAATGTGATTCAGAATCGCATTTTAAGCTCCAAGTCCTTACCCTGGGGAGGCTGCCCCTACTTTCTAAACACAGTCCATTCTTAGAGGCTGTGTCAAGGTCTCCCAGGATCACACACAGCCTCCCAGGACCACCCCCTGTTGCTTGCTCTGTGGGGACATTAATAATAATAACACCTTAGAAGGATTAACAACAACAACCCTGTGGAGCGGGCATTATTGTCTTTACTTGACAGAAACTGAGGCTTAGCAAGGTGAAGCGAAAAAGCATGCAACTGGTAGAGCAAGAACTTAAGCCAGGGTCTTCCGATTAAGTAGAGTCATGGTTGAAGAACTTAAAACGTGAAATTTATTATTATTATCAGGGCTCAAGGAACAAGCTGAGAGGCAAAATTTTAAGTGGAAAAAGTAGGAATAATATGGTTTATAATTATGATTTTTTTAATAACTAGTTTTAAAAAATGAATTGGATTCCCCAAAGATAGAGTTGCAGGATTTAGCAAATACAAATACACAGTACCACACACTATTTGGGACATGCCTATACTAAAACATTATTTGTAGTTTATCTGAAATTCAAATTTAACTTGGCTTCCTGTATTTTTTTTTTTTTTTTTTTGAGGAAGATTAGCCCTGAGCTAACATCTGCTGCCAATCCTCCTCTTTTTGCTGAGGAAGACTGGCCCTGAGCTAACATCCATGCCCATCTTCCTCTACTTTATATGTGGGACGCCTGCCACAGCATGGCTTGCCAAGTGGCGCCATGTCCGTACCTGGGATCTGAAGTGGCGAACCCCGGGCCGCCGAAGCACAACAAGGGCACTTAACCGCCCTGCCGCCAGGCCGGCCCCAGGCTTCCTGTATGTTATCTGACAACCCTAGGGTAAAAGCCTTCATGAAAGAAAAAACGCTAATAAATTACAGAGCTCCAATTCCCAAAGCTGAAATCTGGGACACTGTATGTGCCACATGTCTTTGGGAGACAAGGAAGTGTGGTGGGGCTACAGCTGTTCCTGACTGGGCTTCCTTCTCTTTTTCCTGGTAGCAGACACAGCCCTTGACGCAAGACACCTAGCTTTCACTAACTAGGCCATTTAAATTCACTGCCTCAGAATTCCTGACCCTTCTCTCCTTAATACAGATATTGTGAAGATTAAATATAACTGAAGTCGGGAGGGGATATCGTAGATTTCTTTAAATATTTATTTATTGGCAGAGTGCTTTGGAAATGTATTCTCAGAAACTTGGACAAGACAGACTCTTCCGCATCACCAAGAAAGGACTTGAAAAGTACTACCAATATACGGTGGAGCCCAGGTGACAGCAGTCCCTCTAAAAGGAAGGAAAGAACAAAAACGAGAAATGTGTTCAAAGCCTGAAGTGAACTAGGGAAAACGTAGCGAGATGCCAAAAGGGGTGCCTTGCAGAAAAACTCGGTGATCACTGATGGGGAAGTCTGTACTCTTCAAATGGCTATGGATACACATTTAAAACAAAGTTACCTTGACTCATAAATATTATAAATCACAAAGACATCAAGATAGCCTAATATAAAAACAGGCAAGATCTTACTTATGGATACCAATTGAATTTTCTGCTACTTCTCCTTAAACCTCCAATCTCGGTTGCAGGAGTAGGTTTACCTCCTTTTAAAAAACAACCAATTGGGACTGGTGCAGACAATGTTCGTTTAAGTATTTCTAAGTACAACTTTAATCTTCAAACTTTAACAAAACCCAATCTACTCCACATAAATTGCTGTGAACAGAAACTGCTTGAAGAGGATTAATCAACAGCTTTGTATGTCATCCTCTAACATGGCCAAACACTGAATCACTGCTGAACCCTTCACGTTCAACTATGCCCTGTTAATCTTCAAGGAAGCAGCTAACCATGTAAATCTACTTAAACTGAGGAGATAAGCACTTCACTCATCAAAAGTTGGCAACATTTAACAAATACAGCTACTAGTTGGCAAGATCCTTTGTAAAGAAAAAGAAATATACATGTATACACACACGAAAATTCTTGCATTCACTCCCCTACCCCCAAAACTCCACTGCACACCACTAAGATATATTACTTAGCAACAAAGGACCTGCTACATGCCACAATTTGTAAAAACCAAAGTCTATCACATAATTGAGTCAACCACCGCAAGAAAGCAGTTCCAAAATGGAAGTAAGGAAACACGAAGAGAGAAGTAGCTAATAAAAGAATTCAAAGGTAAATGGAAATATTCATTTTCTATAAATAAAGGCTTTTCAGCATAAAGCACTTTTTCTTTTGAAACACACTAAAATATTTTTGTAACTACGAAAGTCCTGATAAATGGTTTTCGTTTTGGTTGTGGGAGTGTGTTGATATAACCAGACTGGACTTGATTACGGAATATCATATAACTGAAAGTCACAGTCAACAACAATAGGACCAACATGCTTCTCCACTGAGACTTGAACCAACGATCTTTGTCTAGATACCACCTACTGGGTTATCACTCCGCTCAAAAGCATCTGACTCTGACCTGAGCCGAGTGGGTGTATTTCTAAAGCGCTCATATGCCTGTGATGCAGGAAAATCCTGTTTATCCTAGATGATGCCAGAGATCAATGCTCCTTGAGGCCCTCGACACACTACGTGGGGTCGGAGGGGGACAAGCACCACCCACCTGTGCTTTAACTGAAACTGGCCGACTCCTATACACGTAAAATATAGGAAAAGTTAAATATAGGAAAACTTTAAAAAGTTTTAAGAAGAAACTGGATAGTCATTCAGTGAAGCAATACTTTGACATCAATGCTGCTTCCAAATATCAGGAACCCACCAGCCACATCATCCATTTATTAACCTCATCCTTCACTTCCAACCTCACCACCTCTGTCCTCTCCCCCGCCCTGCCCCCAAAACATGGGAGGAATTTCCAAACTGGACTTCTGAGGCTAGAAGGGCTATGGGCAGGGATACAGGCGAGCTCTGGATGAGTTCCTATTGAGATGTACATGTAAGCAGGCAGGTGCAGTGTGGTGGTTTCTAAGAGGTTGAGTGCCAGGGTCAAAATCCTGGCTCTGCATTTTGGGCTGTATAGACTGGGCAAGTTACTTAATCTACGCCTCAGTTTTCTTAACCGTAAAATGGAGATACTATTACCTGCCTCACAGGACTGTCAAGATGACGAAGAGTTAATGCACCTGAAGGACAGAACAGCATCCAGCAGGCAGTAAGGTGCTCAATGATGGGTAGTTACTATTATAGATGTATAATACAAGTGTGATTCTGACTCATTATGTTTTTTCCAAAGGTGATTTTTAAGTATTCCTCACATTCAATTTTCACCTCAGGCAAATTATCTGAAATCAGCTCTAAGAGCTGATTACAAATTTCTAGATTGGAATCGAACTGCACTGTAAGACCTAAAATTTACCAATTCTTTCATCAAAATGAACAAACTAATATGAACTGAAAGATGCGAGCTTAACACCACAAAATCTTATAAAAAGCATTAATTAGACTTCCCGTTTAGACTAAGGCAGGATGAGATCACAAAGTCACTCATGGTAACCAGGTCCCCGAGCTGGAAGTGTGCTTTCCCAGTGAATGGCTAAATACTAACAAAAGAAACCTTTGACTCAAATACCACTGGTACCCGGGGTCTTGTGTCTGTATAATGCCTACACATTCATTTCTTTCTTTGCCTATAGAAAAAAGAAAGTCTGTTTGTTTTTCTGATTCAGTCAGCCCTTTTAGTCTCTGAATCTAAGGAGAGCCCAGTGAAAAGAAGAGCATCTTATCAGCGTGCTCCAGACCAGCAGGCTGTCCCCCTCCACACACAAAACCTCTAGCCCCTCACAGCAAAGGGCCTCGCCCTCAGAGCTTTTCCCCCATTTCAGAGCTAACACCCCGCCGGGTTTTGACAACAAATAAATGAATACACAAGGCCCTTACATAATTAGCCATCTTTTCAGGTAGAGTGAGGTGGGTGGGGGAGGAGGGCTCCGGAGCAGAATATTTATTATAAATTGGCTTCATTGATGAAGTTGATGTAAGTGTGCTGGATCCGAGGGCATTTATTTTAAAGTGAGGCTGCATGAAGTGAGTTTAGAGATGCCTGCTTCTGAATCTTGACAATTTTAGCATATACTTCAGCCAAGTCACAAATGCAGAATTTTTTTTTTTTTTAATTAAAGGAAGGGGCTTTTCTGAAGCCAGGTAAAAGCTCCATTGACTTGGAAAGCAAGGGCACACAGAGCAGAGTGTGTTTGCTGCCTTTTCAAGAGAAAGCTAACAAATAAAAGAACCAAAGACCAGGAAAACAATACTTTTTGCCACTGTCACTGTTAGACAAAATTAGCCCTACTTTCAGATATACTCATGCTAGGACATACCCCCCAAAAATGACTTAACATAATCAATAATCCTGTGAACGTCTACAGAAAAGCCAGCAGGCATCACTGTCATCTGTCATGATCTTAACAGAGGCACGGTCTGCATGGAAGGATACAGTTCACTTGTATCATTATTGGGATAATATCTTAATTGATTTGTCTCAGTGGCTAAGGATGTAGACAAGAGATTTATTATGGAAGAAAAATATCTGCAATCGCGTTTCTGTTTTCTCAACAAGCATCTTGCCACTGACCTCTAAATCAGTTTAACCTTTTCTAAACAGACCTGCACATTTTTTACATAATTTAAAGCTAGGTTTTGTTATTGCTTCTGCTGAAAGGCTCTGTGAGATTTATCACAACATGGCTTCAGTAACCTTTTAAAAACAAAGATGAAAAACAAAACAAAAGGCCGCAACTATAAGCTCCCAGCTCCACTCCTTCTCCTGGCAGGGGATTTTGATCTAACCACTAAAGTGCTTTTGGAGTTCAATCTGTTAAAAAATGTATGAAACGGTATTAAAATAGGAAAAGGCATGTGTATGACTCAGGCTTATCCAAGTATCTCGGCAACTAGGATGTCACAGGATTTCCCTGTGCTGCTTAAAACTGAAAACCTTGAGAAAGTGACAGTAGAAGTTCCTGTTTCTTTTTCTTTTTTTTTTTTTTTAACATATATATGGGAGGGGGGGCGCGCGCGAACACACACACACACACACACACACACGCAAATTGGTCTTCCGGGTTTCCTACGAATCAGGCAGGTTCTTTGAGGTTTCGAGCGAAGATCGTTGCAAACCAACGTTACGACTTATGACCGTACTCTTCTACACACAAAGGTTTCAGAAAAACCCCAAACTTGTTGCAGAGCCAGGCGAAGCCCCCGGCCCGGCGCGCTCCTGCGCTCGCCGCCTCTCCGCCCCTTCCCCTTCCTCCACGTCCCACCCGGCCCAGCCGGCGGGCGCGAGGGCATCGCCCCTGCTAAGGTCACCGGCCCGAGCCGTCCCAGCGGGCCGCCTCCTTCGGAAACAAGGTCACCGCCCAGCCCGGTCCCTCCGCGGCGGAGAGCGGGGTCCGGCCGAGCGCTGCCGCCCTTTGTGGAGCGGGGCCGCCGGCCTCCGCGCGGCATCCCGGCCGCCGCCTCACCTGCTTGCGATAGGGCGTCCTGCAGTTGCTGCTGCCCCCGGGGTTGCCGCTGCTGCTGGGGAAGATCATCGCGGCGGGCGCGGGCGGCGGGCGCGGGCGCGGACGCGGGGCAGCCTAGCCGCGAGGGGGAGGGCGCAGGGAGGGGGCCGGCCGGGGCCGCGGCCGCTCCGGGAACTCCCTCTCGCCGCGCGGCGGCGGCCGGCGAGGGCTGCAGCTCGGGGCTGACTGCTCCTCCGCCCTCGACCTCCGGACTCGCCTAAAAGTGCGGCGCGGCGGCGGCGGGCGAGACTCGGGCAGCTCCGGCGACCGCCGCCCTGCGTGCCATGGACGGGAGTTCGCGCGCGGAGCTGGCGGCGCCGCGGACTCTGCCGGCGGCAGCGGAGGAGCAGAGCCGCCGCGTCCCCACCTCCCGCGGCCTCAACCACCGCCCCGAGAGCGCGCCGGCCGGGGGCGGGGAGGCGGCCGCGCACCGCCCCGCGCCGCGCCCGGGCCCACCCGCGCCTCCGCGCCCGCCCGCTGGGCGCCGCGCCCGCAGCCCCGCCGGCCGGCCGACCCCCGCGCGCTCCCTGCCGGGCTCGGGACCGGGGCCGGGGCCGCGCGGCCCGGGGAGCCGCAGGCGCCCCCGCTCTGCTGCAATGGTTGGGTCTGGCTCCCCGCATGCCGCACATTCCTTGGAGTAGCCACCCCCCTCCTCCTTTCTTTTTTCCCCTCGGCTCTTTGCCGAAGCACCAGCGGCAGCTTTGCGCCCCTGCTCGAAGCCCCTTTTAAGGGCATCGCTTCGGGGATCACTCTGACACCTGGGTGGGAAGCGAACTGGTCCCAGGTCTTCCCTCTTTTCTTTCATCCTGCCAAACTACTTCCCCCCCCCCGCCCCCCCTCCCAGAAAAGGTGCGGACGATCACTCCTACTTCAACGAACAAACCAGCCCTCCATCAGACCCCGTTCCCCCAATACACGCTAAGATTTTAGCAGAGAAAACAGGTCTCCACTCCCCATCCCCTCACCGCAAACGCACACGGTTAAAGTTCCATGCTTCATCCCTATGCCCGAGTTTGCGAGCTTACCTTCAAGATGCCAGTATCACAGCGAAACTCATTTAAGGCCATCGGTTTGGTTAGGCTTCCTGAAAACTGGAATAGTGTAATCCTTCTATATGTTAATTATCAGATGCAACACCAATGTGTTCTATTCAAGGGACAGAGAAACTCCGCAAAAGAGGGACAAAAGGAGGAGGTAATTTCCTTTGTTTCCCAGTTGAAATGATCTAAGGCAGCTAAAGAGGCCCCTTTTCTGGATCTCCTTTGCGTTGGTCTATGCAGCCTAGAACCTGAGCAATGCAGAAGGCTTCCACAGCCAGTCCCACAGGCAGAGCCCGCTGTCTCTGGCTAGGCCACTGGGACAGGCTTGCCAACTTTTAAGTTGGCCTGTTCAACTGTGAGTATTACAGGGTAATATCGTCGCGGTAAGTCTAACACCTTCTTGGAAAGGGCCATCTGCGATGATAATGAAAAATCCTAACTTGTTTAAGAAGTGAAGGCACTCCACTTCTGGCTCCCACAGAAACACAAAGTATCCCGTAAGGAAATTGAGTCCTCCAGCAAAGCTGTGGTCATTCAAGGGTTTTTTTTTCCAGCAGCAAGAAACTGAAAAATATCCATCCTAGTTATCCTGCTGGTGACTGAGTGAGCCGCCTCCTTACTCCGAGGTGCTGCCAACATTCCCAGCAAAAGTGATGAGAACTAGCAAGTCTCAACCTAATTAAAAACAACCATATACACAAAGTACACATATAATTCCTAATTCTTTTCATGGAAAAAAAGCAGCAGCAGCAAAGGAACTTATTCTAGGCACAGTGCTAGGTGCACAATGGGCAAGTAAGAACTTGCTAAATAAAATCCACAGAAACAGATCTGTCCTTTAAAGTGATTTAGTGAACACAGCACAGCTGTGTGTTATTCAGTTGTGTGTTATTATATACGCTAGAACTACTTCCTGCAACTCCGTGCATTTACAATTTGGCTGCCTCTTTGCTGTCTTCTCTCACTAGGACCTTTTAGTTATTGAACACAGGTATAAAATATAAGGTTTAAGGCAGAACTGTTCAACTCATACGTTCCTTCTCCTGAGAACTTAATACCCAAGACCCCAGCAGTTCAGACCTGTCATCTATGGAAAAAATTCCACATACAATGTCAGTTGTCATGACTGGTTTCTTAGGAAACCACAATCTAAACCACAAAAGAACAGCATAGATTAATTTTTCTATGGCTCTGCTGTAAGGTCATGATACTTTGGATATTGTTCTATTCTAGAATGCTAAGACTTGATTTGATACGCTGCAATAGTTTTACAGGAATAAGATGAGATTTTAAGTGATAATACAATTTATATTAGAATACTAAAAGAATTCTAATACTAGAGTCTAAAATATATGAATAATACTAAAAGAATATTAAAAGGACTCTAAGAATAAAAAAGATATCTAAATATCAAAAAATGTAGTGTTCTATAATGGTGAATGCATAAAAGGAATGAATACAAAGTATCTATTTTTAAAAACAACATCTACCAGCCAGGATTCAAAAGTTCCAGACTTAGGTAGGTGCTACCCTCTGAACTAAGTAAAGTATTACAAGAAAGGAGAAGACAGATCTTCTACCCTCAAAGACTATAAAATGTAACAGTCACTAAAGCCCAAATGATTCCAACATAAGAGAAATAACAGAAATATGACACCATGTGTATATATATAATCAATAATAGATATTCACAAGTGCTTAGTTATAAGTGATTACAGGGATAGATCCTGGTGAGATTCATCTGGGAAAGCTTACTGACCTTTGAAATAAATTGTTTTAAAACAGAGAAAGGAAGGAAACATTCCAGAGAAACTGCAAATTATCGTGGTAAGAATAAGGGCTTTGGAATCTGTCCTGGAGGCACTCATCCTCTTTAAAGGGAAACTGAGACTTTAAAGGGAAACTGGGCTGTCCCACAAGCCTTCCTCCCCCAGCTCAGTGGGTGGGTAAAGTTGTGGGAATCTGACCTAAGGGCAGCCAATCCACAGACAGTCCAGTGACCTATGACATGTCTGGGAGTGAAAAAAAGAGCAGAGCCAATCAGATTCTCATCCTTGGGAATTTGATTCAGAAAACTCCAAGAGCTGAACCGGTTGGGAAAGGGGCAGAAAGTCCAAGAGTGCCAGGGGGTAGAGTTGGGGCCACAACAAGCCAAAACCATATGCAAGCCAAGGTTATGAGGAAGCAGAAACTATGAGTAAACAGGAAGCTGACTGGCAGCAAGCAGAGAGTAGAGCAGATGCCAGGAGCGGGTGAGCCACTGGCCATGAGATGATGGAGGGAGCATCAGTCCCTAGAGCTGCTCTGGCTCTGAAGACTGACAACAGCCCCTCCAAGTGCAGAGTGAACACCCCCCCACCCCCACCCCACTTCAGATAGTTTAACTATCTGGACTTTGCAATCCAAGAAACAAAATTAAAACAGCCAAACAGATCTGGCTCATTTCAGCTGCCCACTTACTGGCCACACGGCTTTGGGCAAGTTAGTGAGCCTGAGTCCCGAACCCCTCACAAGATTGTCTTAAGTATATATACAGTGTACCAACAAAAATGCCAAACTCAATAAATGGCAGCTGTTATTATTGTTTTTCCAGGTTTTATAGCGGTGGCTTGTAGCTTTAAGTGGGTGAACTGTGTAAATAACTGATGCTTAGTAAGTCTGGCTGACCATCAACGAGCAGGAGCAGCGGCGTAGTTGGAATTGACAACAAGTAAAAAGAGCAAATTTAGGTAAGGGGAGGCTGCTTTTTTCAATAACTGTTGAAAGGCTGAATGAATATGCTTTCTCAGGCTATGTATACCACAGATTTAACTTTAAGCAGTTAAAAAAAGAAGTCTGGAGAAAGGTCTGTTCCAATAGCCTAGGTGCACTGAAGTTTTCCTCCCACGTTTGTTTTTGTCTCATTTCCTTTGAAGAAGTTATGTGTTGGACCAGGGCCATTTCTGTATGAATGGCAAGACTGTGAGCAATATCAGAGGTCACACTCTGTAAGGCAGGAGGAGTACACCAATGAGGGTAGTAAGGATGGAGCCATCAGGACATGCAGAAGCCTGCAATCTTGTAGAGGAGATGCGACTTACAAGCTGCAACTTTGTATAACTGGAATTTGAGAATCTGAATTTAGAAGACATTTGTCTCATAGAAACAATTTGAAAATGAGACTTTCGTTTATAAATCTTTCACGTCTCATTTCACTTTCACAACCCTATGAGATTGGAACAGTTATTCGGCTCCATTTACAGATGAGAGGGAAAAAAGTAAGCCTGGCTCACATACCCATAGAGCTAGTATGTAGCAAGCAAGAGTTAGAATCTAGACCTAGCTAAGGTTAAAAGATTGCCCTGTGCTCTTTCAACTCTATAATGTTACATCTCCAGAAAGCCTTATAAATAATGCTCCATTTCCCAGGTGAGTACTTGTAAGCCCTACAGCACCTGGGCTGCTGTACACTAATAATGCAAGGCATTAAGTGATAAGTGCCAGCCAAGTGGTCTAGACAATTATGTGCCATGGGAGTCCACGGGAGGGAGGGATCAATACAGGATATAACATGGGCGTGGGAAGCTCAGCTGTATAAATGTTTTGTCTGAGGGACGTTCAGAAAGAAGCACTGTGCAGATGACCAGAAAACCAGAACTTGAGACAGAGGGCTGCTAGGAGAGTAGATGTAGATTTGGGATGATCGCTGCTGAAATCACTAATCGATGAACTCCCTGAGAGGGGCAGACGATGAAGAGCTGAGAGGCTAGGGGACCTCCCCTGACTTCCAATACACACATTACTGAGCCCCAGAGAAGAGAGGAGCCTTTGAATGAAATTACTACAAAGAAAGTATGGTGAGGAAGCTAAGCTTTGAAAGAAGAAAAAAAAATGGGGGCAGAGAAGATGTCCAATGAGATAAGAATAGAACACCTCTATCAACAAAAGAACACACTTACAGCAGGTTCTCTCTCTCACTGCTAAAGCATTTCAAGCACCATTTTTTTATTTGGGTCAAATTAAAAACAGAACGGAATTAAGAGGAGAAATTCATTCGACGTTATTTCAAATTACAATCTTTAAAGAATAAAATATAACTGTATAGTATTGGTTGGTCTAAGCAGTTCACACTAAAAAATTGTTTATGTTTAAGAGTCTCTAAGTTTAAAAGCTCACAACGTCTCTGGCTCCCAGCAAAACAGAAAAAAAAAAGAGAAAAAATATGAGGTCAGCAGATTCTTAAAATTTCTGTTCTTTCCTCGTACAAAACAGAGTTGATAAAGTACCCTATTTCTAAAGTAGCAGCAATATTTTCTATTATTTACTATTTTGCTTTTTAAAAAATCTACGATTCTTATTCTAAAGACTCCCTAGACACACATAAAATCCCATGTATATAAAAATGAAACCACTCTAATAAAATAAAACCATAGCTCTATAGCTAGAATCCTAGAAAGTATATAGAACAACATAAACATAGCTATCTTCTGATGAGTCTCACCAGAAGCAATAATCCAATGGTTCTTAAATCTACCCTGGCGAACAAAACAGAAGAAATGGGCTTTGCCTTACTGCTGCAGCTCTGTATGGACTAATAAATAATAGCTGCCATTTACTGAGTAACTACTATATTCCAGGCACTTTCTCAGCATGTTCCTCTCTCTTTCTCTCCTCTCTCTCTCTCTCTCTCACACACACAGTGAGAGAAGAATGATTATCCCATTTTACTGAGGAGAAAACTGAGGCTAAGAGGTTTAAGTAACTTTCCCAAGGCCACAGATTCAATACATGATGGAGCTGAGGTTTGAACTCACGTCTTTCTGCTTCCAAAGTCCCCTGCCTCCGATAATACTAATGATAGTTATTATCACTATTAGCTGTGGATCAAGTACAAACTTAAGAGCCCAAGCCTAGGTGTGCATCTTGGCTTCTCCAGTTACCATGTATGCGACTAGGTGTGCATCTTGGCTTCTCCAGTTACCATGTATGCGACCTTGGGCAAGCCACTTAAAAAAAGGATATGAGGGGGGCCGGCCCAGTGGTGTAGTGGTTAAGTTCAGCATGCTCTACTTTGGCAGTGCAGGTTCATGGATTCAGATCCTGGGCGCGGACCTACATCATTCATCAAGCCATGCTGTGGCAGTGATCCATGTACCAAATAGAGGAAGACTGGCACAGATGTTAGCTCACAGCCAATCTGTCTCACCGAAAAAAAAGGATGTGGGATTACACTGAATTTCCATTCAGTTGAATATGAAGGCAAACTCTCCTATATTAGCATATATCATTAATAGTACAGATATATATTCTGCCCTAACCTAACTCCTAGATCTCATTTAACTGATGGTCGCTGAGATGTAACTACTCTCTTGCAACTACTTTTATTTTCTGGGATAGTTGGTAGGATGGAGTTGGGAGAGATGCAGAAAGAACTATCTTGTAAAGGCTGGGATGGTGATTAGGTAAAAACTATTTCCATAAGCCTAAATGGAACTGAGAACATATTTTCCCTCAAAAAATAGTGGAAGACCATATTAGTGATTAGCTTTATTATGGGATTCATAGATGCTTATAGTCAACTAAAATCCTAATCACCATTTAGGACATTTCTATGGCAATGGATGGGTGCCTTGATCCTCTATATTTTTTGACTGTGGAAATCTACTATTGGAGATGTTATTCTCCATTCCTATAGTAAACCTACAAAAAGTAAGTGCTCACTTTTAGAATACTCCAAGATAATTCAATGAATTTTCCATGACTTATAGTAAGACTTACAAATCACAAAAAAAAAGATATTATTAGGTAATCTTTGCTACTATGGCTTCCCTAAAGAGATGGAAGTAACATAACCATCTACTGTATGGGAGCAAACTATGGGTAAAAAATAAGAGCTGAGGTGAGGAAGGGAGTGGTTGATGTGCTGTGGAAACAGCTAATCACATCCACCTCTTGCTACATGACCTGGGAAGAGACAGAAAGTACTTAGGAAATCGACAGAATCTGTGGAAAACTAGAGCCAAAACAAACAAACAAAAAAAGTATTTAAATCATGGAAAAACAAAATTCCAAACCTGGAATGACCATCTCCTTTCCATGAGTAAAAATAACTTTTCAAGTGACAACTTTGACAGTGCAGGGCCAACAACTGTACCTGGGACAACAAAACCCTCATATAAGATAAGAATGACAAAAGGTTATCATAAGACATTCCTAAATGTCCAGGGGACATAACCAATGTCTATCCAATATCAGGGATCCATAGCACAAGTTAGGTTTTGAAGCATTCAAAACCGGCAAGAAAAAAACAAAACAGTTTCCTTTCTCTTCAGTTGCTAAGATTACCCTTGAATTAGGTCTATTTCACCTGAAGAGGAGGATGATAGAACAATTACCGACATCCTTTAAGTAAATGAGAATGCTGAAAAGCTTTTCATTTTCCACTGAATTATCAATGTAAAGGTTCAAAGCAGAAAATACAGAATTAGGAATGCATTTCTATTCAGCTGAATATGTATGAAGGCAAACTTTCTAACATTAAAATATTTAGTTAAGAGTACCGGAATGGGCTACGGGAGGAGCTTATAAAAATTCCCCACCCTAAGTGTCTTTAAGAATGACTAGTTTTGGCTTATCTAATGCACTTAACACATGGGGCAATCTGATGACAGACCTGTGGCAAACTGATACTCCCCAAGCGAAGAGAAGGCGAATGAGCAAATTCTGATGTTGCCATGACAATATGACTGATCATGACATCAGTAATTCTAATTCCAAACTATAAAGAACACTCCCAGAATGCTGACAACATGCTAAAAGATCCTCCCAGAACCACCCCCAAGCTAGGATTGGATCTCGTGGCAAATGTGGTGCTGTTTCAACCAAAGAATTATTAAGCATTAAAATCCTGTGAGTTGGAGAAAGCACCAGGGGAAAGAAGTAGATCACTTCTGAAGATATTTTTCAAACCTACAATATATATATTACAAATACATGCACATATATATATTCACACAGAGACAGAATCAAGGTATAAAAATGTTACAATTTACAGAATGTTTTATTATACATAATCTCTTAAAGTCTCAGGCAAGGAATCAGGGCAGGCATTCTCCACGTTCTTTGAACAGGTGAGACAGGATCAGGTAGGTTAAACAACTCGACATAGGTCATGAAGCCTGGAAGTATTGCATCTCAGGGCTTGAAAGAAAATAAAGGGCCAATCTCTGTGCCTGGTATATAATAATCATTCAATAAATCTCAGTAATTGTATGAAAGCTGCTGTCTCCCCTTGGACACCTTGACAAATAATAAATTCATTCCATCTATCCATATTTAGCCATATCTATTAGAAAGTTCTTTGTTAAACAGCCTCCAAATCTGAACCTATCCATCACAGGCCTGCCCCAGGACTAGAGTCCATGTCTCCTGTGGATTTTATGGTGCTTTTCTCTGTATTCTACACTGCTCTACCCACAGAAGTGAGCACTGAATCGGCTCATTTTGAGCCTTACCAATCTTGTAAGATTGTTTAAACAGTCTCTAAATCCCTAATGAGTTACTTAACCCATTGTCCTACACATGGTAGGTTTTGTTGGAGGCATGAATGAATGAGGCAAGCTTTCTTATATACACACACACAAACAGCAGAAATGATGATTTTCACCCTCTTTTCAAAACCATGATTATCTGAAGTTAGAAAGAGCTGAATGTAAGAAATGGAGTGATCAGATCTTAAAGAATAGCTTTACAGATTATATTAAACATGGTGAATTTGCATCCTAATCTTTAGATCACATGCTTATCACAAGAGGGGTTGTAATAAATGCTGCATTTTGCATTTGTATGTGGCTTACTAAGGAAATGAGATTCCATGAACAAATGGTTTCTCTTGACCTCAACTGCTACTGTCAGAATAAATCTTCCTGCTTTACTTTTTGGGGGAAAAGAGAAATGTCCTACTCATCTCTCTGAGACCAGGTCTCCTACAAATATTTGGACATAAACTGTATGTCATGCAATCTAAGACACCACTGATTATAAGATGGTTGACAATTACTGAGATGTTAACACTTGAAAAAAATGGACAACAGTAATTATAAGACATCATAAATTATAAGATGCATCCTGATTTCAGAGATGTTGAAATGTGAAAAAGGGGAGTCTTAGCATCTGTGCAATACGGCATACAGGTGCATGAACACAATACATGCAAATGCAGACACGTGTTCTCTTTATTCATAGTCTGGGCTCAAGAAAAGTATTTTTTCAAACATTCATTTTTAACCTTCCTAAGGAAACAGAGCTACTAAGTGGTTACAAGCAAATGGATCACACACTCAGTTTTTCCAAGGAGATCTTGTGTGGGCACAGTCTCCCCGAGTCAGAATGAGAAACAACCCTGATCTTACAAGGGCACCCATCACAAAGGAACAAGCTGAGCTGTCTGCTTCCCTCTCAGCCATCTCCTCACAATCACATCAAGTTACATTCATAGTGTTTTAGATATACAGTGCACTTATAGAATAAGAAAGGTTAAAGGGAGATGAACCTAAATCTCTATATATTTATCAGACTTCTCCACTCTACACTTACTGCTATTAGTGCTTTAAAGCTGTCAGGTGCAAACATAACTTGAGAACATTCGTCCTGGACTGTTACTTCTTTAGCAAGTTGTAGTCACACACACATATGCACATGGACACACACACACTCAGAAGACCGGTCATCAGTGCTGTTCTGGCACACAGCATCAAATCCAAACTACGAGTCTTACAAACAGATTTCCATGTTTTTGCAGGACCTGGAGCGCCAGTTCTCAGTCTGCCTAGGGATTCGGATTGGAAAAGTAGTTTTTACATAAATAAGGTAAGTCAGATAAAAAGATATATATCTGAAATGGTTATCACAATCCTTAAAATTGATAAGAAATTACAAAGTGAATCAAAAGCAATAACTTAGCAGGTAAGATGACCCAGTTACAGAAAAAGATATAAATGGTTCCCAGTTGAAGCAATGACTATTATTAGTAAATGTTAGTATCTGATATTTCATATTTGTTCAGGAACTAACTAGTCCCCTTGCATTTCCTCCTTCTTCCTTGTGCAACTTTCGTTTTAGTCATTTCACTGCTGGTGTGACAATTAAACCAATATTAGTGAAACAAACTGGTCAGTTTATTAACTGACTATAGGTTGGTCAAATTGAAGCTTGGAGATTATCTATGAATTACATTTATCTGTAATGTTTCCCTTGTTATATGGGAAAATTATGATTGATTTCGCACTGAAAATTATCTTAGGAGAATTACTAACACACCAGATCACTAATATATCCCAAGCCTGTAACTTAGAGCCGGGCACATATTAGGCATTAAAATATTGGTTCAATGAATGTATAAATAAATGAATACGGGGTATCTTCAAAATGCACACAAGTTCCTATTCAAACAGATGTTATTATTCCATAAAAGTAAAACAAGCTTACGATTTTGAGATATGTTAATTCAATGACAAACTGTAAATTCCAATTTATTAGCCAAACTTCTTCACTATTGAGGAGTATCAATTCCAGGTACTCTCACTCATGATCTCTTGAGTGACTTGAAAATATATTCTATTTTAGGGGCTCTTTCAAGTAGTCTTAGAATTCACTTAAGCTATTTACCATGACATCATTAAGCATATCAAGCTACAAAATATTGCAAATCACTGTAGGGACTGGTTTTCCCTACTTCTGTATCTATCTGTCCCCTTTATTTTAAAAAAACATAATTTTAGTTTTTGATGACTATCAAACTTTTTAAAGTAGGTATACAAAGTTTTGTAATTGAAAATCATGTGGTTTGTTTTATTCTATCACATAACATTTTCAAAAAATTCTATCAGTAAGTAATGGCAAATTGTTGATAATTATTGTAGCTATTCTTTCTCCTTTAGCGTGTGTTTGAAAATTTCCACAATTAAAACATTTTTAGATGATACCAGGGTACTAAAAGCCTTGTGAGTTTTATTCTTAGAGGATTCCAGAAACAAAGACAAATTGATTCTTGCTGCTCTAACATCTATAAAGTGAGTACATAGTTGGTTATAAGTTTTCTTTTAAAAAACTACTTTATCTGCTCATTTTACCCTTTTCTCCATGAACCTCTTCTAAAAAACAAAACAGAGTAAGAAAAAGAAACATTAAAAAAGTTGATCTATGAGACTACAGTCTGGATAATATGAAGGTGACAGTGAATCTGTTAGAAAATGCTACAAATCCAAGTGATTAAACAGATAGGATTCAGCCAACTTCAACATTGGACAGTGAAAATGCAGAATGTCTAAATTAGCAGCATCTCTACTGTTCTTACTGACTCTCTTTTCTTTTTCTCTTTTATCCGTTAGTTTCCTCAAGCTAGAACGGCTTGGAACCTCTTCTGTTTCTTCCTCTGACTGGTCCTTATTTATGCCAAATCGTTGTGTACATTGCTTCCAGAATTATTCTTTATGACCTCTTTGGCCATATGATACTACTTCCCAAAGCTCCCACATCAAGTGCAAATTTCTGAACATCACTTGTAAAGCACTCTACTTTCTAACTCCTTTCTCCCTTTACCTCTTCCAGCTACTATTTGTGTTTTGGCTGCCCATGAACTCACTCTTTTCTGGCTCTGAGTTTTGCCAGGAAACAGCCTCTGTTTTTCCATCAGCCAAACCACATTCATCCCTCCCTCTGTTTACTTTGTTGAAATCACAGCTCATGGTCTACCCCCTCTGGGTTTTTCCTACTCTCATCCATTTTCTAAGACCTCTCACTATATTTTCTAAGGACTGTAATAATGCCTAAATTAGGTCAACTTAGTGTCTTTACATTATAAACTCTTCTACTGACGAAACCATGGCCAAGATTTACCATGTGCTTTCCACTATTTACTCTATGGAAAGGCATCCTGTGAGAGCTCAGCAAGTACTTATTGACCCGGCTTCATTATAAATCAGTTGTTCTCAGCCTCTTTTCCACTCCAGCACACCTGAGGAATACCATTTATTCCCATCAGTCACTGTGGCTTACTTTTACACGACTCTGAGTCAGAAGTGATGAGAATATACACTCCTATCCTTATCTGAAAAGCATTGTTATAAAGAATGAACCAGAGAGTGGTTATAGGAACCCAGAAAAGATAAGTATTTAACTTCAGCTAGCTAGCTAGTGTGTGCTTGTGCATGCTCTCTCTCTATATATAGTAGATATATCTATATCTATAACAAATATATTATAGATAAATAATATATAAAGTACATGAAAATTATAGCCTCTTGACCTAAGAGGGCTTGGGAATGACTAAATGTTTTCTTGGCTGAGCATGTATTTATTAAAACCCAAGATGGTACCAAAATGTGTTTTACAATGATTAAAAGCAGCTGAGAATTACTTTTCCTGATGACACAACTTCCCTTGAAACTCCAGTGGTTGAGTCTTCTGTCTTTCCGACACAGAGAGGCATGTGCCTTTTCCTTGTTCCTCTTCAATGCAAAACAGCACAGTCCTTGAAATGTACTCCATCGATCCACTGCCATTTATAGTATGGAGTAGCGCACAAGGCAAGGGCTTTCAATAAAAACTGCCATGTTTGAAAGACAATTCTACCACTTGCTAGCTTAGCAGTCTTCGCCTAAATCTATTTAACTATTAAAAAAAAAAGGGAAAAGATAATAATACCTCACCTACAGAGTTTTTGGGAGAAGCAAATAAGACACTTCAGTTTGTTAAATTACAAAGATCAGTTATCATCACCTACTTACTTTCAGCCCAAATTTACTTACCTTCAGATAACTTAGCACATAGCTAAGAGCTTTTCCTAGGTGGTATCATTTCATCTAAAACCCCAACCTTACAGGTCCTTGAACTCCATTTCAAGAAAACCTGAATATTCACTTTGCTTCAATAACTAACATCAGTGCATGTCATCAAGTCTGAAATTCCCATTCTCCCATCTATTCTGCACTCTTATTAATAAAAATAATAGCATCAGATAATATTTTTTGAGTGCATAATATGTGCCAGACATTGTTATAAGTATTTTACAGGCACTGTCTCATTAATCTTCACACCACCATTATTCTTTCCACTTCCAGATGTGGAAATTTAAGCTTCCCCTTCATTCTTTTTATTCTCCATTCCTCTATCAGGTCATCATTATCACCACTGTCACCACCATCACCCCTTCCCCAAATTTCACTTAATTCCAACCAATCTAAATTCCCAAATCAAGCAACCCAAGTTTGTTATTTCTGGTACCCAGGATCCACAGACCTTTCATTTTGTCTTTAAGATGAGCTCTTTGACCATCAGATTTTTCTATGCCTCCTCCTGAGTTGCTGACAACTGCAAATCATAATTATGCTTCTTGGCTTCAAGAAAAATTCGCTTAAGCTTAGCATTCATTTTACTCACTTCCAAGTGGCTCCCTACCCCATCCCACACAGAATTAATTCCAAACCTTTTATTTTTTTCCCTCAAACTCTCAGTATTCACTGCCAAATGTTAAGGTAGAGATCATGTGACATTATTTACATGAACTTCCCTCAGTTCTTTCTCAAATATATATCTCTCTATATTTTTTTCTTGGCATTCTTCTCTACCTAGTAATAGCAATGTTCCTAGTTCTTTTCAAAATATAGGTTTCCATTTCTATCTTTGATTTCAAATGAACTTCCCTATTACTTCCTCTGCCCCACACCATCACCTCTTTCCCCAACCCAATTTCTGTACTGGCTTTCTTTCTTTCTTTTACTTTTCTCAGCTACTTAATATTTTTTTTTTTACTATAAAAGTCATACATTAATACATTTTCCTTTTAGAAATAAGAACAGCAGATGCAATGGCCTTTTTTCTCTATAAACTAACTTGCTCAAGTCTTCTCTATCCTAAGAAAAGGGAAATGCTTTCTTTGATTCTTAAGCTATTTTATTCCTTCTTTCCTTCATTGCCAGAGTTCCTCAAAGGGCCATTCATCAGTGGATGTTTGTATGTCTTCTCTTCCCATTCTAGTTACAGACCACTATAATCTGGCTTCTGCCTCCACCACTCACCCACAACTGCCTCTTGATCCCCATCCAACATAATTTAGTTCTGTAACTCACCTTCATGGAATTCCAAGATGTCTACTCTTTTGGTTGTCCTCCTTTGCCCTCTTTTTTTCCCTGCTGAGATTCTTTTCCATATATGAGTTCACCCATGACTAGCACTTCAATAATTACCCCAAACAAAGAAGTTCACATCTAGAGATTCAATCTTGGCTTTTCTCTAGAAAACCAGACCCATGGTTCAAACTTTCTTGAGCCTCTGTTTCACCCGGTCAGCAGTCACTGCTCTGTCTCTCTGATGTCCCCACTGAAATTTACATGGTCCCTAACACAGCCACTTGTATTGTACTTTGGTTGTATCTGTCTGTGCAGTTCACTGGAATGTAAGCTTCTCAAGACCTAGGGGTCCAGCTCGATGCCTTGCACACAGTTATAGTTATATATAGTTTTGTCTATAGTTATAGACAAAAGTTATTTTAAATTTACTGACTTATGAGTCCAAGAAAAAAAGTACCATTTTCATAAAACTAAAGAGAAACTTTTCCTCACACTCATGAATTTGTTATCTATTTTATTTTTATTTTGTTTTTACATAGAAAGTCTTCAGAATCTGAGAAGCACTTCTTCTCTAATAAGGGAAAATATTCTCAAATGCGTTTGAGAATGCCGATCATTTCCAAAGTGTAAGAGGAATGAAAGCCCCATTAACTGGTGACTTTGGGCATTCACACTTTTAGAGGAGGAGCTGAACAACTGAATTTTAAACTGCTTTTCAGGTTCTGCAATTTTTAGTTGAAAATTTTTAAATGAAAAGAAGAATTACACATTGGGGTCTAACTGTGTCTACTGTCTATTCATAAACTATTATACAAATGGCAGAAACTAGCAAAGATTTTATTTTACAGAGTGAACTTCAGAATCTCTTTTTCATATTTAAAAAAAAAAAAAAAAAAGCCAGCAAGGGAATGAAGAATTGAGAACGCTTTCCTGGTGTTTATTTTTTACCTTATTTTTTCCAGTTATAAGATGAGTAAGTTCTGGGGATCCAATGTATTCCTGGTGTTTATTTTCATACCCTGAGCAAACAAAAGGTAAAAGATGAGCAGCTTAGGAAGGCAGAGGATTTAAAAGGCAAACATAAAAGGGATGGTTGCCTTAAGATAATTAGGAATTGATAATCTATTCACAGACAAATAATTAAGATTAAGATCTGAAGGCCAAAAAAAAGTAGTCTTCAGACCCATATTAGAGACCTTAATCTTGGTTCTTGAGTGGAATATGGTCAATAAAATGACTGCTGCACTTCTTGGCATCTGCAGTTAAATTATCTCCATTGCCAATAGTATGTGTAGCTGCCTAAATGGGGCAGCATGAAGTGGGAGAATTTAAAGGCGCGTCTGTCTTTCAATGGGATAGTCTGGACTCTCAAGCTTAAACATGTACATTTCTTCAATGCCTCTGTAAACAAAGAATTTCTCACTACTATTACAGTGAAATCTTTTTAACCCAAAGGGAGACCATCAAGTCTCTTAAAATTTTCAAAATGTCTTTCCTCTTCCAGCTGCCTTTCAGTTATTTTGTATGTGATTAGCTCATTTAAAGTTTGATTAAAAGAGACCATTACTTTTTTTCTCCCTAAAAATGTTCCTTATCTATTCATTCAAACAACGTTTACAGGAAGCCTACTAAAGTCAAACCGTTGGGTGCTGTACAGAGGGGGGCCATGACTAAGCTGAATTTGGGAGGAGCAGAAACAATGAGACAGAGGACTCATCCCTTGTAATGGTGACTCACAGGGCAGGGATTTTCAACAACATGGAGACTCAAAGGAGTGGAGGAAGGAGATGCTGGTAGATAGCAAGAAGCCAAATAGCCAGGCTTAGAAACCAGCGAACAACAGAGAAACTGGGTGACAGAAATGGTGCAAGTTCAAGGGATAAAATTCAAAGCTCCTGCTCTGGAATTTGTGCCTAGAACTGAGAACAATCATCTAGTTGGTCTCCACAAGGCCCACGGCCATTATGGTTCCAGCCAATCCCCAGGCCTGGAAGGCAGCTTTCCGGGGTTCCCCTGAGGTCTGGTCTCCTAATTGTGCTTCTGATGCCCTTATATTCTTAGAACAACCCCACTCCCACTACTTAATACAAACAGTAGTAGGTCTCTATCACTTGCAATCAAAAGCATCTTGCTAAACAAATACTAACAAAGTGGTATAATAAAGTGCTTCTTGGAAGTTAGCACTTAGCAATAAAGTTATTTCAAGAGGGAAATAATTTCATGTCAGGCAGCACCACCTGCGTATTTAAGACAAGTTACTAAATTATTTCCATTTCTTTCAAATCATTTATTATAACAAAATTGCCCTACTTGCACCTACCTGATCAGCAGGTATTACATTCATCTTTCTTATCAACCCGATTACAGTATCACCTGTTGTCCAAAGAGCAAGCTTCTCATATATAATCTGAGCTGTCTCAAATTCTTTAAAAGGAATGACAACATATAAGCTCCCCCTTCCCCCAAAAAACACATACAAATTAAACTGCCCTTCATCAAACTTAAAACATGTCTCTAATGTTTATATATTTCAATGTCTCTAAAATAAACTACCATTTGATATATAAGAGAGAATGTTATTTGTTGCAAATCCTTCTAAAAAGTGTATATATGATGTATTGTTTAAGTAAGTCTCAGGGATTCTATTTTGCTTTTCAGTGTATATATGTTAAATCAAATGAGGCACTTTTTTTGCTATTAGAAGCCAAGAGATTTTTGATAAGATGGCCTTAAGGGTTGTGTTATATTTTAGGAATGAGCACTTCCTGTCCAGATTTGTGCCGCCGCCTCATTCCTGGTGACTTCTAAACAAACTAAGGTCACAGTGGCCTCTCTTTAATTAGTATCTCACTGGAGGGAGGGGAACATGTCAAGAGGAAAAGAATGCATGAAGACATGATAAACAAGGTCTTCGAGATTTGGTCAAGGAATGAAAGAAAGCCAAGCTTCTTCTTTGTTAGCAAACTACAGCTGGAAATGGTTTTGATTCCTACAAATTGAGAAGGCTGGAATTTTTATGTATGTTTGTTAATTCTGGCTTAATGTGTTAGACTTTATCTCTATTTCAATTTGGTAGCCTTGATTCGTTGTTTAGACAGCAAAAGAGTGATCCAAAAAGGAAACAACTGATTCAGTAAACACTCTCCTATCTAAGGTATAATCCCACTAAGGTTTGGCAATATTCAAGTTATATTGATGTAATATTTTCTTTCTTTAAATTAAGTAGTATGATATGTAGGAGAGTAAAAGTCAGTAATACCTACCTAAAAGATATTTTTAAAAACAGATATTAAATAGCTAAAACTGTACCTTTCATATACATACATAATCAACTAATCTTATGAGGCTAGGAACAGAAATTCTATTTAAATTAGGCTCACCACAATGAATGAATGAAACTGAAACGAAAATAAATTTGCCTGAAACTCAAGAATGACACAATTTAAAAATTCTGAAAAGCCTAAATATACATAAACATATGTAGAAACTCTATCTATCTATGAGTGTCTGTAATAGACAGACATAGATTCCATACAAATATAATCCCACAAGGGAATTATATTTTCAAAATACCAAAGAGTAAAATTCTGGAAAATTAAGATGCTCATGTGTATGAAGAAGCAATGCTTTTAGATTATTAAATCTTCAGGTAAAAAAACCGAGACTGATTAACGGTTCCTATTGGGTACTATTTACAAGAAAGCACCTCAGCAGGGTGCCCGTGTCCAGTTTCATAATCACATAGTACACTCACTCTACAGGATTACGTTCCAGGCAAGTTCACATGTTAAGTTGAATTTCCTTCTCTTCAGGAAGTGACTTTTACTCAAGATTGAATACAGCTGTTAGCACAAACCACTGTTCCAAAAACACTTCTACGAGAACTGGAAGAAAACACCATTTTAAGAATTGCAAATTCACTTTCATTATTCCAAATCTGTGCAACTAGATGGGAGGGAAATCTTTCGTCTCCATTTGTTAGTTAAATTCAGTTTTCATAAATATTCAAAAAAACCATGCACGGTGGTTAAAAGGTGGCTATAAGACTTTCCATATTCTTCTGTAGCCTATATATTTTAATAACCAGATGACCAGTTTGTTTATAACAAATTTAGTGCATTTTTTTTTGTTTCAAAAATCAAAGTTATACTAACACTTAAGTTTTTGTAAAATTTCACTCTCCAATACAACTTGGTTTTCTCTCTATATTCACAGAAATGAAGCCTGGCAAATAAAGTGGGCCTCAACAGAGGAAATGCTGCCAGCTAAAAACACCGGATGTAATCGAGACCACAAGAGACACTACTCGGTTATAAATGTTGAACGAAAAAGAGGTACTGGAAAGAAACAAAGTCTAACTTTTTATTGGACGGTTTAAGTGTTTTCGTGAAATCATAGTAGCTCGTAGTTTACTCCCAAACAAAACAAAATCTCTGGGAATTATTGTGATAATGCTACGTTCCACTTTCTGGAGATTTAAAAAGAGAAAAATCTATGGGTTCTTACCTACCAGCCCTGGCCATTCTGCTATCTTTGTGGGCAGGAGAAGAGAGGGATGCCAGCCTCAGCCTGCCAGGTAAGACAATGCACTGTAAGTAACCTGGATCAGCTTAAACAAATAGTAGAGAAAATAGCATTTTGTAAGCATATTTTTTCTGCTAGCATTATAGAAAATGTCCTTCTTTAAAGAATTAGAATAAATCTGTCTGTGAATGGACAGGTAACAGAGTGAGTTAACGAGCATTATTAACTCTCTTTGCTGTGGGGTGGGGATAGGAAAACTTCATTTACGAAGTCCTAGTAGCTGTTTTTCTATTCCCACCCTTTGACGTTGGGTTTCCTTTTGCACCAAGCAATAGTGATAGCTATGATGAATATTGTTTCCCCACCCCGCTACGAAAATCCAAATTTGAACTTTTTTAAAGAGGAAGCATAAGGCTTTGGTACCTCTGGGGTTTTTTGTTGTTTTTTTTTCCGTTTGGCTATTAGTACCTTCCAAGTTTCACATTTCAATAGCTACCTATTGCTCTCTTTCTAAAGATTTTTGCAATTAAATACATTTATCTGTTCAAAAAATAATTCTTGAGACAAAAATTTAAAATTCAATTCAGGGATCAAGACATTTTAGTTGTCCAAATACAATAATTTTTACTTAAGACCTTGATTGATGGAAGCAGTTAGCAATTTTTATACTTTAAAAGTTAACAGGAAGTCTCCTTTCCATTTTTTTTCATATAATATGATCAACGTTTCTTAGGAAGGTGAACATTTCTCATAAGAGACGAAAGAATCTACCATAACTCACGCAGGAGAAAGCATATATCTTAGCAAAAGCCAGTCATTTTTGAAACTGTCTTGTGTTATATATGTCAGCCATCTTATTATTTCAAGCAAGCTCTTTGAAAAAAAATAAAAGAAGATCTTTTGCCACTAGAGGGAGTTCAAAATTCTCTTTGTATCAATAAATGTGTAGAGTGCATTTAGCTTCTGAAACAATAAAAAGAAAGATTGTCGTACGTTCCTTTTTTATTAAACAATAAGACTAAATCAGGAATTATATTTTTAGGGGATGCTTTTCCTCTCCAACTAGAGTAAGTACAGTGAATACATTCGATGGCTATTATGCAGAGAACATATTAAAAACGACTCAAAAATTTTAATCTCTGGAAGTAGCCTAAGTCAAGAGTTTGATTCTAATTGCTTATTTATTGAGAAGGGGATCTTTTAATTTATCAAACTTTAATAATAACTGTGGTAGAGTGTTCCAAAGATGGCCGTCACAATCCTTCCCATTCTGCACATGCTTTCCCACTGCGACTCTGCCCTTCTTGGTCAAGAGCTGGAACCTATTTTTCCTCCCCCGGAATATGGGATGGTCCTGTGATGGACCAGAAGAATGCAAAAGTACTGCTGTATGACTTGCTGGTCTAGGTCTTAAGAGGCCTTCAGCCAAATGCTATGTAAAGAAATCTGGACTGGTCTGCTCTCCAGATAGAGAGCCCACATGGAGAGAGAGGTCCTGCAGAATAGGAAGCCAGGTAGAGGGGAACAGAGGGTCTCCAGCCAAGAGCCAGGCCACCGTGAGGCATGTTAGTGCAGCCATCTTGGACATTCCATCCACAGCCAAGCTCCCAACTGCGTGCAGCTGCATGAGTGACCCAACATAATATGGAGCAGAAGAGCCACCCAGCTGATCCCAGCCAACCAGGAATTGTACAAAATAACAAATCATTGTTTTAAATTCGAGGTGATTTCTTCCTCAGTAATAGACAACTTAAACAATAATACTAGCAGATACATCTGTATGGTGCTCTAGTTTTTAAAAGTCCTTTCACATCCACCATCTCTTATAGCTCTACCACACAGTAGGAAATTGAGTCAGAGGTTGCCCAAGGGCTGAAGAGTGCTTAAAAGCAAAGACAAAGTTTATATTTAAAAGCGAGATGTTTCTCATAAGAAAATACTGTATCTCTATTTTTCTATTTTGTATCTGGTATAGTAGTGATTATCAAATAATCAAGCAGTGACTAAAAACTACTCTTTCCAGCACTTCTTTTTACTAAGAACTGATTAATCTAAACAATTTATTCATTTCTACTAGTCCTCAGGATTCAAAAAGCAAAAATTACCTTTCTGGACTTGTGCCTCTTTATGCACACCTCTAGTTTTGTTTTGAAGTTTGAGAAATGGTATCATTGAAAAGGTCTATGCACAAAGCATTGCCATCTTCAAGCAATGTTAGAAACTGGATTTTTAAATTTGAAAATGCCCTTAAAAATGTCTTGCCTTCCTTGTTCTCACTGCATTCGCAGATTTTGCAACTCTCCTATCTGTTGGAGTTCCAGTACAACAAAATAATGATTGAGCACTTAGCACCAACTTCTTTGTATTTTGGTCCCCCTGCTCTTTTCTTTCTCCAAGCTTACGAGGAGACTAATTATGACTGATATGGACACATAGCTCCAGCAAGGGAAAAATGCTGGGAATTTCCCTTTGACAGCCACGTGTTCGGGGGGTGGGGAGTATTGTGTGTGGCAGGGCGAAGGAATGGTTTCAGAATTCAAGAATGGCCCAGTTTACCCAGGCAATAGTCCAAAAAGAAATTGGTAGGAAGACAATTGCTAGAAATCAGTTTTTCAGAATAAACTGAGTGGTCCATGAAGACAGAATAAAATTCAAATTTTGAAAGCCTTGGATCCAAACGGGTAGTCCTTCAACCTACTAGTCAGCTTCTTTTCTGAGGAGGTATCTCATTTTCTTTCAGTAGAGAGGTTCCAATTACCTGTATAAATCATGCCACTTCCTCTTTTCACCCCCAACAGTGCAAATGAGAACAAAGAGCATAAATGTAGTCAAAGAAGCGGGAAGGTGAAAGCTGTTAGAATTTAATTGAATAAATATGTAGACTAAGCATCTTCCATTTTATACCTTTCAATGGCTGTTTCTTGATTTTAGGCTAAAGAACCAAATCCTTCACCTGGCCCACAAATCTCTGGAAGATTTGACACCTATCTACTCCTCCCACACCGAATCCCACCATTCTCTTCCTCACTCACTAAGTCCCAGGTATTCTGTCTTTCAGCTCTTCATATCTGCAAGGCCACCTGTCCAGCAACATGCTTCACACATGCCCTCTACATGGAATGCACTTCTTATACCACAGCCTGGTTAACTCATACTTATCCTTCAAGTCTCAACTTACACCACTTCTACCAGAAAAACCTTCCCTCTCACCCCACAGTCTTACATATATGAGATTGTACAATCTCCTTTTCTGGACTCCTCAAGTTGCAATTTAAATTATTATTTAATGTCCATCCTCTGATGAAAGCTCCTTGAGAGAAGGGGTCATACCTGTTTTGTTCATTGTTTCTTCACCAGTGTCTCGTACAATGTAGAGTTGAATTGAATATGAATCTATAATATTTAAGGAACTTAAAAATACATGTCTATGTAGAAACATATATTATGTTATGTTATAAGTGCTTCTGAAGGTACAAAGAAGAATGTGACAGTTTCACTAAGAAAGAGACATGCACAAATGACCAAGTGGCCATGCAGAACCTGAGCAGTAATACGACAGAGATCTAAATAACATACAGGGCAAGGACAGGGAGAAGGAAACTGACTCCAAATGGTGGCTGTAGGACGCTTAGTGGAGAAGGTTCTGAAAGGGCCTGTAAGAATGAGCAAGATTTGCACAAACACATTTTCCAGGCCCACTAGAACAGTGAAATTCCCAAGCCTTTGTCATCCCCACAAACACTTTTCTCTTCTTCAATCTTCCTTTCCACCTGGTGTCTCATACGCCTTCCAAACTCTAGGAAATAAAAGAAATGGTGATTTCATGAGGCACAGGCAATGAGTAACTCAAAGAAATGGTATTTTAATGATATACTATTAGATGTATGTGTCAAGACTGAAATCCTTGCAGCAATGAAGCTTGGCATCCATGCAGGAATTCAGATTAGGAATTGCAAACCAACCCTGCCCAAGAAAAGTCCTTGGCTAAGTCCAGATATAAGGGATGTACACTGCTTGGGAGTCGGGAGAGAGCTGGCAGGTAGCCTGGTGGCAATGTGTTTATGAAGAAGCCAGAGCTTTAGGAAAAGCCAGGCTTGCTGCAACACAGCAGGGAACTCTTGTTGACACGTTGATGTTTCATGACACAGTGATTAGAAAACACTGATGATAAGCATTTCATTCAATGGTTTGGAAATCTGGACAGATATGCTAAGTAGCCTGCCCAACTACCTAGAACAAAGCAGATGCAGACCTAGGACATCACCCTCGTTGCTCAATCCTCAAGCAGTTCACATCACGTAGGATGTCCAATGAGATGAGCTGTGAGCTACTCTTTCCTTCTGAAGTTTGTGGCTCCTGGCCAACTGGCTGACTCTCCCAGGGGAGTTCCTATTCTTCTGGTTTTGATATGAAGATAGGAAAACAGGCTTACAGCAAGTCTGTTCACAGAATTCAAGTTTTCAGAAACAAGACTTTATCTTTAGTTTCACAATTAAAATTACTGGAATTTGGGGCCGGCCGGGTGGCATAGTGGTTAAGTTCTCACCTTCTGCTTTGGCAGCCCAGGGTTCCCAGGTTCAGATCCCGGGTGCAGACCCAGCACCGCTCGTCAAGCCACATCGTGGCGGCATCCCATATAAAACAGAGGAAGATTAGCAGAGATGTTAGCTCAGCGAGAATCTTCCTCAAGCAAAAAGAGGAAGATTGGCAACAGATGTTAGCTCAGGGCCAATCTTCCTCACAAAAATACAAACAAATTACTGAAATTGGTCCATGTAGCAAATATCAAGTGACATAAAGGTATAATCTTGTTTCTTGGCTTTTCATAAATTATGTCAATGTTAAGGTGAAAAACAGGCTTCCTTGACGGCAGACCCCTTTGGTAAACTACATGCTTATACAAACGTCTCTGGTTCTGATTCAGCGTGTGGCTTGGCTTTGAAAACTGTTCTTTTTTACATCACATCTCCACAGTGCTATCTGAAAGCCTTTTTAGCACCCACTCATCATAAGTGAATTCTAATTCCCAAGTCTATTTTAATATCGATTTCTCAACATGAAGCACCATAATTTAAAAGCAGTGTGGAATACCCCGGAACATGCCTGTGCAACTGAACTGTGCTGCTTACGTCCAGAATTGTGCAATCCTCGTTTACTTTGGGTTTTGTGATAAGGACTCAACTCCTAATCATTTTAATCTCACATTTTTTATGACCTCCTTGTTTAAAGTCAATATTTTAATTGGCATATATCAACATCCAAACAGATCTTGGATCAGAAATTTTGTTTAAACTGAGAAAAGGGCACATCCTACTTCAAATGACCTAGATATGAGCATAGTGGCCTAATTTTCACTTAGTAAAAGAGTCCGTAATAAACTGAAATTTTTAGAAGTAATGAAACAATACTCAATGGGAAAAGTGTAGTCACTTGCTCACGAGAAGTGTTTAACTAATGCATGATTCTAATCCATTTAAAAAACAAACATAGCCGCCTCTTCAACCACCGCTGGGCAATAAATATAAATGGAATTCAAAGACATTTCAAAAATCTTATTCTAGTAAACTGGGTAAAATTCCAGTTTACCCAGTTACCAACTATTTCATCAATACTATTAAAACACAGACACACTGGACAGGAGTTTGATCTCTTTTTTGCCCATTGCTCACCCATAACAAACAAGCACCAAAGAAAGTGCCTTTGAGGGAGACAGCAGGGAAAAAACAGCAACAAACGAGTTAGGAAAAAAGACTATAACAGTGTCAGCCATTAGAATTTCTGTAATGGTGAAAATGTTCTACAAGTGTGCTGTCCAATACAGTGGCTACTAGCCACATGCAGCTAGTGTGCACTTGAAACATGGCGAGTGTTGACTGAGGAACTGAAATTTTTTATTTTAATTAATTTAAATTTAAGTAGTCATATATACCTGGCGGGTACTGTATTAGATAGCACAGGTCTATAATTTAGTGAATCTCTGAAAAACGAAACACAAACTATTGTAAACCATCAGTTAAATGTGGCGATTATTTTGCGGCCACCAGGAGTCTAGAATTATTTTTATCTGACGATTATCTGAGAGTCTTCTAAAATCCTTATTAAATTCATCATGAAAAGAACCTTTAACCATAAAAAAGTAAAAGTACTGTCAAGGAAGGCCAGAAATGACAGAATGTCACGGCAGAAAGGACAATTCCAGTCCTGAGTCCTGCGGTTACTGTTCTGCCATGTTACCAGCGCTGACAGGGAATTGAACATTAAAGGGGACTGGTATTTTGGTCAGGGCAGTTCAGCCTGGCTCAAACTTTCTACATAACCAGCAGAGCCAAGCAGAACTGCCAAGAAAAGGTCTTGCTAGCTCTCTCTGGATATGACTGGGATTATTTTAAACTATCTCTACGGCTTAATGAGATATTCCACTGGAAATACTCTCTAAGGAAACTTGAATCCACTGGCGGGAATACATATATATATTTAGTTGAGTTCTTTCTCACTTTTTTTTTTGGTATCCCAACACTTCTCTTATCACCCAGTTATCATAGCTTATGTGTGGCCTTGAATACTTTTATTCATTTAAATTTCACACACACTCTCTGAGGGAGGTGGAGTAAGAATTATTCTCCTCATTTTACAGATTATGAAAAAGGCTGAGACCTGACAAAGGCAACCAGAACATTGATCCTCTCATTCCTATTCCATGACTCTATCTTCCAAATATTTAATACACAACAATCATGCAATGTATTTTGTTGTCTAACAATCGGAATGCAACAGGAACAGCAGATGTTTATATTCAGCAAGCTATAGATTAGTCTTTATATTTGGGGAGATTTTTACATTAGAATTCCAGCCTTGTTTTTTCTCCTACAAAAGGCACTTATTTTCAAGATCCTCTCTGGCTGTGAGAAAACGGACATACTTCTCCTCCAGGAAGTGAGAGAAAAAATAAGACGAGTTACATGGTCAATTGGAGTACAATAATGTGAAATCTAGAATTATTTTCAGGTCTAGACTAAATTAATCTTCTTTGCCCCAATTTGTTAAGAATCAAGAATGCATTCATTACAGTATCCCAAAGATACTTCCAGGTTACATGTGTAAATAACCATGACAGATAATCTCCAAACAGCCATCATCAATTCCTTCCATTCCTGTACGCACATGCCACTCCACCCATCAAGAGGTGGAATCTACTCGCTTCATCTTGAATCTGGCCTGGCATGTAACTTACTTTGACCAATAAAATGTGGTGGAAGTGATGCCTGGCAGCTTCCACCTTTCCCCATGGAAGCCAACCACCATATAAGACATCCAGCTATCTTGAGACCACCGTCCTGTGACAAAGGCCAAGCGACAAAGGAGGAGAAAGGATAAGAGAAAAGCAAGAGGCACTAGCTATTAAAAGTGAAATGTTCACAGCCTTCTAGCCCATCCAAGCTGCCTATTGAATGCAGTTGAATGAATGAACCCCAGCTGAAGACATGTAGAGCAGCCAACTCTGTCCAAATTCCCGTGCCACAGAATCATGGGAAAGAATAAATTACTGTTGTTTTAAGCTGTGAAGTTTGGGGTTGATTTGTTATGTTATCTATTCTATACTTTATTACCAAACTTGCTAATTCTACTTTTTATTCTGAATAAAAGAAATAACTTGAAAGTTTCAGTTGTCCATTTTCACTCAAGCTTAAACATGGCTGTGCACAAATATCTTTGAGGGTGTTGCCACCATGGAAATGGCCCACTCAAGCAGAAAGCTCATCTTTGGGGTTTCCTGCTACGTTGGTCTCACCCTTCTTGCCGCCACCAAGTAAAAAGAAAAGAAAAAGTGGGCTAACAGAGTAATGGGTTCCTGGAACGCTGTAGGATACATTTTTATACTGTTCAGAAAAAATATGTTTAGCAAAAAAATCCTCAGCTGGGGCTGGCCCCGTGGCCGAGTGGTTGAGTTCGCGTGCTCCGCTGCAGGCGGCCCAGTGTTTCGTCGGTTCGAGTCCTGGGCGCGGACATGGCACTGCTCATCGGGCCACGCTGGGGCAGCGTCCCACATGCCATGGCTGGAGGGACCCACAGCGGAGAATATACAGCTATATACTGGGGGGCTTTGGGGAGAAAAAGGAAAAAAAGAAAATCTTTAAAAAGAAAAAAATCCTCAGCTAAGGTCATTAAATTGAAATTTGAAGGGTGATGAAGAAAAATAGCCAGATAAAACTGAAATCAAGCAGCCCAGCTGTCCATCTCTGGAGTATATCCTAGATTCTCGTCCCCACCCCCACTCTATGTCATGTCTTTTCTTTTTTACCATGAATATTTAATTCAATGATGGGATTAAAACTTTAAATCATCACAAAACCTAAGTAGATAAGTGCTAACTTTGCACATTAATCTTGTTCATTTGTGGAGGAGACAGATTGATTTCCCTACAATGACATGACGCTGGGAAAATATTTTAATAAATATTTAACAAAATAAATATGAATGGTATGAAAAAAGCTGAACAGCTAGAGAAGTCTAAAATGCTAAAGGGGGATCCCCTCCAAGGTAAAAACTGTTTTAGAGCTTCGATTCCACTTAGTTGAACCCTGAAAGAGTGATGTTAAAGGCAAAAAAAACTTACATAAAAATAGAATAGCAAATCGGCAACTACTGTCCTCAAGGCCATGATCCCAGACCTTCATGGTTACTCTCAGAGACACCTGAGTTAGCTCCACCACGGCCACCACCTCCTTAGTTTTCTGTCCAGTTTGTGACTCCCACCTCTGCCCTTCTAAAGGTACTCTGGGGGAGGGAGAGGTGAGAGCGTACGTAGACTGTTCTCATTTCTCTTTCAATCTCTCCCAGTTTAGCATAATTAGCAAGAATGGTATATAATCCATAGTAAAGTGATATATAATCCATAAAGCAAAATCTACCTAATGCCTCACTCAAAGTGAAAAATCGCCAGTTCTGTCAAAAATGCTAACAGGCCCATCCAGTATTCACTACACAGAATCTTCATCTTTCCATCGGAACATGCAGGAGTAACAGATGTTAAAATACAACCAATTTTGTGGCTGACAAATGAATCTTGAAATGTCTATAACCATATGAACAAAGGGAATCTGACATTTTCTTCTGGATCAACCTCCCAAGGGTTTGGTGGACATTGTCTCACAACATTTTTGCATCTTTAGAACACAGATATAACACAGGAAGTGTTCAAACTGAGACGGCTTTGAGTACAGAGGAACAGTCCATATCACATGCAGTAGACACTGCTATCATTCAGGAAAATCAGAGGCACTGATTATTAAGGGACCCAAGTGATATTTCATAGTCTTTCTAAAGCCAAGTTCCAATTACGGCCGTATTAGATACTTCCCCACTTACGGGAATAAGAATATACAAGCAAATTTCTCTGAAACAGTTTTCAAGAGCCTGATTCCAAAAATGCAGGAGAATCACCCTACTCATTCTACTTTTACTTCTGTGATCAGCTCAGATTTTTGACAGGACCTGCCAAGAAATAAGAAATGCCTTAGGGTTCTGCTGTTTCTGACATTGTAGGAAGGGAAGAAGTGACTTTGATGTTGATGCCCTCCCTGACTTCCTCTCAAGTCCTTTTTGCTTTTCAGCAACATCGAAAGCATCCGGAAGTCAAGAATACTCATTGAGATCATTATAAGGGACTCCATAGGGGAATCAAGTTATATAAAGTCTATTGTTTATGCAGATGAAAGGCAATCTTTGAAGGACCAATGCTTTCCGGTAGCTGGAAACATAAAGGAATTCTTCTTCATCAAAAAGGTTGACCTGATAGATCCCGTCTCCTGTCTGAGTTGGAACTCAAGATTCCTGGCCTTAAGAAACAGAGTCCAAAGTGCAATTCTGACACCTAAAACCAATCCAGTGTCCCTGACTTCAGGATGCTTCCAGCTCAGCTCCACCTTGAACATTCACCAACTAACTGATCTTTTCATCAGTCAACGGCCAAGCTGAGGAACATGAAAAGTATCCTCAGAAGATCTCCATGTACTGCCTTCTCCTCTGAATGAAGCACGAGAGTCAGCATCTCTGCCCCTCCAGCCCCTCATCAAAATCTGCTCACTCTAAAATGGCCTCTTCAGTGTTGTCTCTAGATCTGCTGGTACAGAAACTGCACTTTCCATTTCTCTTTCCTTAGTAGGGTGTTGACTACAGATCCTCCTAAGATTCTTGTGAGGGGTTCTCATAGCATAGACATATTTGTGCACATTGGAGGCAGCCAATTTCTTCTTCTTCCAAGAAATCTCACATATAACATTTTCTCACATTCTCTAGGCTCCCATCTTGGATTATTCATCAGTCCGCAACCGTTTTGGTGGAGGAAGATAGATTCTTCTTATTTTTCTTTTTAAACTGAGATATAATTAACACAAAATAAAACACAGAGGGGCCAGCCCCATGGCCTAGTGGTTAAGTTCACGTGCTCTGCTTCAGCAGCCCAGGGTTCGTGGGTTTGGATCCTAGGCACAGACCTAGCACCACTCATCAAGCCATGCTGAGGTGGTGACCCACACAGAAGAACTAGAAGAACCTACAACTAGGATATACAACTATGTACTCAGGGTCTTTGGGGAGAAAAAAAAAAGAGGAAGATTGGCAACACATGTTAGCTCAGGGCCAATCTTCCAAAAGAAAAAAAGAAAGAAGTTAAAAAAACAAAACAAAACAGAGATCTTAAGTGTTCAGTTCATGAGTTTTAACAATTGTATACAGTAGACTAACCACAATTCAAAACAAGACAGGTCATTTCCATCCCTAAGAGAGTTCCATCATGTCCCTTTCCTGTGAACTTCTCTCTCCAACCACTATCTGATGTCTGTCATGATAGATTAGTTTTGCCTATATTTAGATTTTATGTAAATGAAATCACAGAATAAGACCCTTTTTACAACAGGCTTCTTTCACTCAGCATGTTTTGGAGATTCATCTGTCGTTGCCTGAATCAGTAGTTTGTTCTTTTTTTTATTGCTAAGTAGTATTCCCTTATAAAGGAATATGTTTATCCAATCTCCTGTTAATGAACATCTGAACTGTTTCTAGTTTTGGGCTTTATGAATAAGGTTGCTATAAACATTCTTAAGCAAGTCTTTTTGTGGGCCCATATTTTTATTACTCATTGGTAAATACCTAAGAGTAGAGCTGCTAGGTCATATGGTAGACGTATGTTTAACTTTATAAGAAATTACCCAACAGTTCTGCAACGTGGTTAGACCATTTTATACTCCCACACAGACTGAGAAGCCCAGGGGCTCCACATCCTCCACAACATTTGGTATTGGCAGTCTTTGTTATTTTAGCTATTCTAGTGGATGTGTAATGGCACCTGTCTGTGGCTATAATTTGCATTTCCCTGATGCTTAATGATACTGAGCACTTTTTTGAGCTTATTAGTCATTCATATATCTTTTTTCGTGCAGTACCTGTTCAAGTCTTTAATTGGGTTGTTTGTCCTTTTCTCATAAATTTGTAGAAATTCTTTATGTATTTTGGATTCAAATCCTTTGTCAGATATAAGCGCTGTGATCATTTTCCCAGTTGGTACTTATCTTCTGATTTTCTTAAAGGTACATTTTGGTGAGCAGAAATATTTAATTTTGATGATTTCTAATTTATCAATTTTTTAGTTCATGATTTGTGCTTTTTGTGTGGTGTCCAAGAAATCTTTGTCTACTCTGAGGTCACAAAGATATCCTCCTATGTCTTCTAGAAGATTTCTGGTTCTGAGTTTACATTTGGGTCTATGATCCAGTTTAGATTAATTTTTTAGAATGGAGATAGATGTCAAAGTTCATTTTTTTTCCCAGAGAGACTGTTTCTTGATACTATATTTGCCCATAGTTTGAGAAATGGTTGCATCCCAGTGCACTTGAAATATAATTTATATACGCCTTAGTTTGCATATAAACTGTACATTCCCACACCACGCTGAAGTTATCTTCTACTGCATTCAATATTCTAGTAGAACTGGCCATCCTAATGCTGAAAAGTGTTACAAAGACAGATCACTTGAGCTGTACATCCTACAGCAGTAAGAGACTGCACTACATAAATATTTCACTTCAATTTCTTTTTCAAAGCAGGAGCTCAGATATAAAAAGACTCGTTTCTAATTTTAGTAAAAGTCTTACAATTTGACTCATAAGTACAACCATTTAGAATAAAATGTTTATAAGTGTAAAATATCCATGACTTGTTCACGTACTCAAAATGGGATAGAGAGGTAAGCAATGGGCCCAACTCCACAACATGAATTCAGGAAAAGAGAACTGTTTGCTAGGAAGGGGGCTAAGAGAACTCATGAGCATTTTCTTTCTTGCTTTTTCTCCTTCCATTTTTTTTGAACCCTGCCTGCCAAACAGAAATGACTTTGATGCTGGTAGAAAATTTAGCTTCTGCTCTAGACTTAGAAAGAGCCAGGAAGGACTGGAGACTGACAGTGTGTGTTGCAAATCTTGGAAAAGAATTCATTATTTGAAAATCAGTTAAGTGCATTTTCTCCACCCTTTTAATTCAATTCAAATTCTAGTCAGTGTTCAATTGAACACAGGAAATAGAATATTGGCCAAAGAATTAGGCCACTTATTGGTGGCCTAGGAGCTACTGGTAAGTTGTCAACCGTTTTCTACTCAGCTTTCCAAGACACTAAGTGAGGATAATCTTTGACCTCAAACTCCCTTGAGTTAGAGGCCAAAGATTAGTGAATTTCTTGTTATGGATGAAGTACCTTGATTTCCACAGCAATAAGGTATAGAACCATGTGTTCTATTTTTTATTGTACAAATAGGAAAAAGTGTGTGTGCGTGTGTGTGTGTGTGTGTCCAAGGACTAAGTGGCAAAACGGGAAAAGTAGAGAATTCCTTTTTCTACTGCTAGGAAAGTTACTCCACAATTGCTATTTGGTAGAATGTGCACAGCATCATCCTGAAATCTTTAGATAATAGACAGAGAAGGTCCTGAGTCTGTTTGGAGACCAGACATTCTCCAGTGCTGGGGGATGGGACAGCATAGAGGGGTGGGGGGAAGGCAGATCAACACTGATGGGAACAACTCTTTATAAGAATTTTGTAAAATAAAATATACTATATTCTCTTATATTTAAGCATCTATCAAGATTCAGGGGGAAATTTTCAAGGCATGCTGTGAATTCCCAAAGCCAGTGGTCATTTCATATGTAAACATGACATACTTGGAGATCACATATATAAAATCACAAAATTCTTAGCTAATGGCCTAAATATCTAGTTGTATATTTACTAATAACCAACATTTATCGCTTGCTTAGTAGATGCCATGCATTAAGTCCTTTGCACGTCTTAACTCATTTATTCAACACAATAAGGTTATGAAATAATTACTATCTTTATTCTCAGCTACAGAAAACTGAGAAATGGGGTAAGTAACTTGCCCCAGGTCACATTCAAACTCAGGCAGTCTGACTCTAGAGCTCACTGCCTATGTGCTATGGAGTGAATTGTGTCCCCCTCAAAATTCACATGTTGACGCCCTAACTCCCAATGTGACTATATTTGGAAATAGGGCTTTTAGAAGAGAATTAAGGCTGACTGAGGTTATAAGTGTGGGGACCTAATCCAGTTGAATTGGTGGCTTCTCTCTCCATGTTCACCTGAGCACCAAGGATAGACCATGAGAGCACACAGCAAGAAGTTAGTCATCTAAGAGCCGGGAAAAGGGCTCTCGCCAGAAGCCAACCACACTGGCACCCTGACTTCAGACTTACAGCCCCCAAGCACTGTGAGAAAATAAATGTCTGTTTTTTAAGCCATTCAGTCTACAGCATTTTGTTACAGCAGCCCGTGCAGACTAAAACACTATGAAATCATCTTTTCAGAAACTTCCAAGTAAGGGGAGAAGCAAAAGAAACACAAGATCTAATTTTTGCTTCATCTCTAATTTCTTCTCATACTCGTAAACTTGACCCTCTTTCATAGGATACTAAAAGCACCTGAGAAACTGAAATCTTATTGGATTTTATCACTATAAATATTCATAGAGTTTTAAAATATACGCTTCAATACATGCAAGTTAAGACGTGTTTACTACATTGATCTTTGCAAAAGAAATATAAAAGCTTCTGATCAATATAAATGTACAAGTTTTTGGTCAGATCTTTAACATAACTAGATTTTCAGGCAATGACTGGGCGTAAAAATGGAATAAGAATGAAGATCTTAAATGGCTGCTGTTACAATGTTCCTGATTTATTAAAAACAGCCACAGAGCATTACTAGTAATACTAAATCTCTAGGATTCTGATCTAGTGAAAGGAATTATCAGTGTCTAAAAGGTCTTTGTCAACTCTAACATCTATAAACATTTAAGTGGTTATTGAGCAGATTCCATAATCTGATCTGCTTTTAACTGTGGAAATCAATGCAATTATTAAGAAGCTATTTGAATAATTCATGTTGTAAGAGAAGGCCTTCAGAGCAGCCATAATGTGTTTGCATCTTAATGGTATTTTAAATAAAGTTGTGTCTTGCTACAATGCACATTTGGAAAGCAAGACCAATCAATCCCAATCCATCAGTTCAGAGACAGCAATGAGAGAAATTCTGACAGCTTCAGAGGAACAGCTGAGCTATCTGGTTTGGATAAATAGGGGAGCTAAGGGAAAGTTTCTTTCCCCATATCTCAGAGAAGATAGTATCTGCCTTTTCATTCACCCCACTGCCTTGCTGTTGAGGTGTGACATTCTACTGGAGATACCATTCGGTGATATCATTGCAAGGTCATTTAGCCATGTTAACTGGACAAAATGCTTATTCATCAGCCCCAACAAAAAGTATGTATTAAGTGCCAAATGGCTAGCTCTGGGTAAAGACATTTGTGTAAGCACAGCTTTCTCTCTCTTTGAAAGTGTTTAACCCTTATATCATACATTTCCCTGACCTTGAAACCAGGGTGAATGCAAGTAAAGTGAGCCTTCATAAAATTTTAAATTTCAGATAAATATCAAGGAATATCCAGTCCCAGCCTCATCTAATACTTGAACCACCTCCAAGGCAATACCTCCAAGCTGTGAAGCCAGTCTATTTCAACCCTTCCTGCTCATAAAACTCATTGTCACCTTCTCCCGGACTGAACGATTGCTCTTCAGGCAAATAGGACAGAAAGTTCTTCCTTATGCTGAACCCATATCTGTCTTGCTACCCTTCTACCTATTTGCCTTAACTAGGCTTTGGGGCCACTCAGTCAAGTATAACCCTCTTCTACCTGCTATCCATACTTGAAGGTAATGATTGTGGTCTTTCCAAGTTCCCTCTTCTTCAGGCTTAACATTCGCAACTGCTTCACTTTTCTCATGTTCTATCAATGTCCATGTCCCCATCAGCATCAACGGAAGGGTCTACAATCACACACTTTTGGAGACCTTGTATGTGAGAAAATCTACCAAGCATGTCTGTTACTAAAAATTATCTTTATTATGAGAAATTGTTTCTATTAAAACATTTACCAAAGCTGGGTTAGCTCCTATCCTTTGTTGCTTGCACATGACCATTACGCACTCCATCTCTTAGGCTCCTTTTCCCTCAGGTCTAGGTGGTCTCCTCCCTTAGTCTGGCCCACAAAGCTTTCCATGATTTGCCCTTGACTTTCCTTTCCAGTCCCATCCGTAAATACTGTCCTATACTCCTGCTACTCCCTGGCCACACCAAACTATTGACTGTTTCCTAAAAGTTCCAAGTTTTCTCCTTCTCCTATGCTGTTCTCCACCTGGGACACTCCTGTTTCCCTTCTTCACATAACTAATGCTTACTAGGCGCAGGTATCCTGAGACTGGACAGAGAGTACATTAATCAATATAGATTACCTGCTATAAAAAATAACCTTTAAAATTTAAGGACTTAAGGGGCTGGCCCCGTTGCCGAGTGGTTAAGTTCGCGTGCTCCACTGCAGGTGGCCCAGTGTTTCGTTGGTTCGAATCCTGGGCGCGGACATGGCACTGCTCATCAAAACCACGCTGAGGCAGCGTCCCACATGCCACAACTAGAAGAATCCACAACGAAGAATATATACAACTATGTACCAGGGGGCTTTGGGGAGAAAAAGGAAATAATAAAATCTTAAAAAAAAAAAAAAATTTAAGGACTTAACACAATGAAAGCTTATTTCTCACTTTCTTACAGTCCGATATCATTTGGGAGGAGCAGTGTTTATTGCTGAGTGAGTGAAATACACACAATCCTTCAAGGACCCAGACTCCTTTTGTCTGATAATGTTGCCATCTTCTACATCTGGCCTCAAGGGTCACCTCAGAAAGAGAAGAAGGAGCGTGAAGGATTTTATGTCCATCCAGGCCAAGATGTGGTGTACATCACTTCTGCCCACATTCCACTCACCACAACTCAGTCACAGGGCTCCATTCTTACTGCAAAAGAAGCTGGGAAATCTAACTGCCAGAGGAAAATGAAACAGAGTTGCTGAATCCATAGCCCCATCTCTGGATCACTCTACTTCACTGTCCACAAAAGTCCAAGGTTACTGATCTCATTGCACTTAGTACACTGGATGGGAAAATTATGTATGTTGACTTGTTTGTTTCCCCAGCTGAACTGTAAGCTCCTGGAGGACAGCAATGGGGCTTTCATTTTTATACTGCTAGGATGTAGCACAGGACCACTCTGCCATATATGTCATTTTATACTTGTGAGTCAATGGATTAGTGGAGGAGTCTTGGCCCACTCTTCCTACTATTCCTAACTAACTTGCTGAAATGGAACCTGAAGACCCAAAGATCAACACATACTGAAGCATGGCTCCTCTGAGCACTGGAGGTCAAGAGATGCTACAGTGACCCTTAGAGTGGACTGGATGATGCCCTTCATAACGATGGAGAAGATTAAGCCATCCCCTTTTCCCCTAGACTCTGAGCTCTCCAAAAGCAGGAGCTAGGTCTTACTCATCTCTGAATCCTCAGCACTGAGCACCCTTAGAAACTGTCTGTTAAATGAATGAATGTAAAGTATTGTTATAAATAGGATAATCAGATCATAAGCTCTATTAACTTTAATTTCATGCCCAAAGTAATAAAATTTGATATCAGGACCAGCCAAGAAATCCCAACAAAGAGTCAGTTTTACTATGGCTTACAACAATTACTTTTATCTCCTTTTATAATGCTGTCTACAGTTGTGCATTGCTTAATGATGGGGATGGGGACACCTTCTGACAAATGAGTCATTAGGCAATCTGTCATTGTGTGAACATCACACACAAACCTAGACGGTACAGCCTACTACATCCCTAGGCTCTATAACTACCCTTAGGGGACCACAGTCTGTCACTGACCGACACATCGTTATGTGGTGCATGACTGTATTCTTATATTCTATTTACGACCAGCTCCACTATATTTTAGGGCGAAGAAATTTTTTAGAAAGTTGCATTAACTTTTAAATAAAGTGAAATGGTAGAAATCCCCTAACCACTTGAATTTCACAACCCTGACTCCAGCTTCTAACAGTGGTGGTTCCTTCCGCAGACATCGAAAGAATGCCTTCTTCCTTTGGATTAATTCATCACAAACCGAGATATCATCATTAGGAAACTGAAAAAGCAGGAAAGGCTGTCTTCCTTTTCCAGTCTATAAATAAACAGGAAGACGAAGATAAAGACTGAAGTAGCTCCCAGGCCAATATTTTGAAACTCATGTTGACCTGCCTTAAATCCCTTACTTACGGTGACCGATTTTTGTTAAGAGGGGAAAAAAAACCAACTCAACTAAATGTCTAAAACTAGAAAAAAATTCACAACGTGTGCCTCTTTTCTTGACACTTTGTATTAACTGGTAAAGAAATAGTCAGGATCCTCAAATTTGTTTATGTCAAAACTAATTTATACGTTTGCTCTTTGGATGCGGGTTGTTGCGCTCAAAATACTGCAGATTAACCTGCTAAAATGAGTGTTCACCTTCCAGTGCCTTCAGTTTTTACCTCTTGCTAAATAGAACAGAGAAGCAACAAGTCCAAAACCAATCCAAAAATATATTTACTTCTGTATACACAGTACAGCTTACATTTGAATTGAAATGTAAAAATCAATAATTTACCTTTTTTGTAATAAAAAAACCTTCAGTTTCTTTATTGGTAATTTTCAAATCTACTTAAATCCAATCCATCTGGCAAAATATGAAAATGAAACTTTCAATACAACATAATCTTGAAAAATCATCTATGATCTTCATCTAATTTTTTTTTCAAATTATAAAGCCTTAAAAGTTCAATAAAAATCAGATGGATAAAACCTGAATAAAAGCAAACTTGAACTCTTAAAGGAAACTGCTCAGAGAATTTGAATATCAATCTTGGCAGGCCTGGAGTCCCTGTGGTCCAGACCTGCATGAGGACACGATGTAGTTCAAGCCCTAGAAAATCACTGCATTTATGAGAGGCCCCACGGAATAAAGGGAACTGAGATGAGATGATAAAAAAGATACAGAGTTTGATCTAGAGGCATTTAAGCCCCAGGAAATTCCAAAGTCTGCATATCTTAAGGCCCCAGGGCTGTCATGGAGCCAAGCTAACAAGTGTCCCCTCCCAGTGTGGGCACTTGGACCAGGTGGGTGTACCACAGACTTAGACGGACCTTACTACAAGAATAGCTATCTTTAGGGTCAAGTGGCTGGTCAACTGAGCACCCCACCATGCGCCATGTAACCACAAAGCTAAGCATTAGAGGGGATAGCCAGGAAAAAGACAGACATAGAATGTGCCCTCACGGGGCATACACTCCAACAGGGAAGAGCCACCTTTATCACATAAGTGCCAATGGGATAAAAGTCTCCCCAGAGAAATTAGGAGCGTATGAAATCACATTACAGGGGTTCCTAACTTGGTCAGAGGTGCGGAAGGCTTCCCTGAGGACGCGATAAGCAGTGATACGTACGCTTGTCTAAGTCAGTTAATCTGGCAATGCCTCAGTATCTTCATCTGTAAAATGGGATAATAATCATATCTACCAGATAGACAACTGTTGTGAAGATTAAATTAGATAACAAACGAAAGCACTAACCACAGTGCCTATCATTGGAAAGTGATAAATATATATTTCTATAATAATTATGGTGATGTTGCTTATTATTACTATTATTATTTGCCTGAAGGATTAAAAGATGGCCAGGTAAAAGGAGGGGAGGAAGGACAGCAAGGGGAACTATTCCAGACAGAGGAAAAACATGCATATATGCAAAAGCCCTCAGACCCAAAAGGTGGTGGCCCCTCTAGGCAGATAAAATCAGGACCTATGGAGAAAAAAGAAAGAAACTAAGGGATCTCCACGAGGGAAGATCCTTCTGGATCCTTTCCGAAAGTTCCTCCTTACCCTGACCATCCTAAGAACATTTTCCCTTGGCTCTGCTTTCCCTTCCAGAAACCATATTGTAATCTTTATCTTCTTTTTAAAATAATTTTCTGCATTTTCTCTACTAAACATGTATTATTTTCATAATTTAAAAAAAAAAAAAGGAAATACTTTTAAAAGAGATCCCATCATTATTTCCCTTCCCATAACAACCTAACTTCCACAAAGTTTGGCTGGTGTTCACTGCCCTCCTCCTTCCCTTCCCGCTCACTCGGCAACTCATTGCCACCACTCCACTAAAACAGCTCTCTTCAGATAGGTCTTCAGATAGAACTCTGGCATGATGTTTCTAAAACACAGATCGGCTCTCTCACTCACCTGCTTGTAACATTTCACAGCCTTTTATGGCCTACAAAATAACATCCAAACCTTTAGCAAAATCACCCAGATGATGCAGGACCTAAGCCTAATCTATCCTTCCAGTGTCATTTCCTGCCACTCTCCTCCATTACTCACCCTTCTCCACAACCACTCCCAGCCACACAGAACTTCTCGCCAAATTTCCTCAACACCATGTACTTTGATGCCCCTCTACCTTACTTAGCCCATTTTAGTTTTTCTGCCAAGAGCAGCCTTCCAACCTTCTCCATCTAGCAAAATTCTGCTCCTTCTTCCAAACTCATGGAGCTTCGACGTCATCTCCTTTATGAAAAGTTTATCCTATCTTGTCTACCACTCCCCAAAACATATGCCCTTGGAAAGTATCCCCATATTGTCTTCCAAAGAGTTAGATAAACGTTTCTCTCTCTGCTTACATTATGAGTTCCATTAAAGTAGAAGCTACATCTAATTTACCTTTATGTGCAGAAGCACCCAGCTCATAACTCAATAAATGTCTGTGTCATTGCTACTCAAATTAAAATAATATCATAACGGTTTCTTTGAGGAAACCCCATGAGAGGTAGAATGTTTACAGCAAACTAGAGATAGAAAAGAAACAAAGACAACATATGGCAACCATTTCAATTATTTATCCTTCTCTTGCAATGTTACATATTTATCAATTCAGCACACAGCTATTGAGTGCTCGCTGTTTCCCAGGCACTGTGCTGGGCGCTACATATATATTTGTGAATAAAACAGAATCCTTGTTTTCCGGGGGCTTACAATCTATTTGTGAGATGGATGCTAAAGAAACTCACAAATAAATATACAATTACAGATTGCCATAAGAGAAAAGAACAGGAGACCATAAAAAATGAGGACTTTGGAGCTCTAATTTAAATCGAGGAACCAGGGAAGCCCTCTCTAAGAAAGTAAGTGTGACAATGAAAAGTAAAGGCTAAGGCTGAGGAGGAATTAACCCCGTAAAGAATGGGAGAAAGAGCATTACAAAAGAGGTAAGATGTTCTGGTAGGTCCTGAGGCAGGAGCGAGCGGAGAGTATTTGAGAAAGTGAAGGATGCTCAGTATGCCTGGTATCTGGTGAAGAAGCAGGAGTGCCATGGGCCAGCTCTTCTAAGGTGTGCTGGTTCTGTGAAAGAGACTGCATTTTCTTCTAAAAGGACCCATGGGCCGCTGAAGATTTTACGTAGTGTTGGCAGGGGTGGGAGTAGGGTGACAGGATCAGATTTACGTTTTTAAAATAACATTCAGAAGTGAGGAATTAAAATTCCTTTTAGGTAGAATTTCTAGTGAGACCGAAAAGTTCTCAGCTGATTTGATTTTCAGTACACTTAGGATAACAGTTATTTGAACATCCATCAGTCAAATATTATATTCATCAGCCAAATATTTGTCTCTGATCATTCTCAAAAGTTAAACCCAAACCACCCCTGGAAGCTGTTGTTTTTCTGAATGATATACTTCAGGTGTACAAAGTTACAGTACAGATCCTGGTTCCTAGAATGCCACATTGTATGTGCCAACAAATGTTTAATCAGAACTATTGTTCCAAAGTGTTTCAAGCCTCCTGTCAAGATAAAGACTAGTATCTGATGTTGACTGAAACTTAAATTTTTCATCTTAACTTCAGTTGAAGACTTGGCTTCTCTACCTGAGCTGATGCTTTATGAATGGCATGTAAGAAACAGTGAAGGCTGTTATTTTCGTTTGTTTAGAAATGTCACAATCCTTCTCTCTGTCAAGAACAAATTCACTCAAGCTACAATTACGTCACAAAAAGGAGAGAAAGCATAGCATCATTTTTAGAATGTTCTTGTGACATTTTTGTTAAACCAAGAGAAATGTTACAACCAGAAATAGGGAGAGGAAGGAAGAAGAGGAATAGAGATGCAGATAGAACCAAGACGAACAGAAACACACAGACACACTTCAATATATGGACTTGGGCTGCCAAGCAGCAGTGTTGTTACCTGGTTGCTTCTTAGAGCTTGGGAAGGAAAAACGAAAACACGCATGGAGAGGACACCAAAGAAATATCCAACATCCAGCCAAGACAAGAAAAGAAAGAAAACCAAGGAAAACGTATAACCATCACGCGCAATGTAATATAAAACCCCTGCTCAAGCTTTTAATGGGCAGTGGTTTATCTCATACAAAAACAATGTCTGAAAAACCAAAGATAGATGAGGAAATCTACAGCAATCAAGGAAGTAAAGAGCAACGAACTTCAGGTAATCTAAAAGGAGTGGGACTCAATAGTTTCAGAAACAAATTCTTGGAAAGGTAAAATAGCAACTGTAACATTCATAGTAAGAACACCAACAATAAAAGCTAAGCTTTATTTAGCACATACTCTGTATTAGGGCCTGTGCTAAGAGTTTTCCACGGGTTATCTGATTTAAACCTCTTACCAGTTTTACGGTGGGTGGTAATTTTAGTTCAATTTGAAAGATGAGAAAATTGGTGCTAAATGCAATCATGAGGAGGCTTCGATGTGAATGTGAGGTCAGGTCTGTTTGACTGGAGCTTTTGCAAATGACTTCCAGGTAAGTTTTGTTGTTTTTCATGTAGATCATTAAGGCTTAAATAAAACACAATATAGATTTTTACCTTAACTCTTTCAACGAAAAGTTTTCTAAGTCATACTTTAGATTTTTCCTTCTTTCTTAAATGCAATATCCTGAGCATAATTTAAAGTTCTCTTAACAATTCACAAAATACTGAGCGTAATTTAAACATTAGCTATCAGATCTGCCTTAATAGCAACTTCAAGAAATACTAAGATACGTAGGACTATTTGTTCCTACAGCAAATGGGAGCCAAACGTTCTTTGAGTTGTTTCTGATTTGTATATTGTGGAAATATACAAATCAGAATCCCTCATTCTGTTTATTCCCTCATTGCCAGATTATCAACTCTTAACTTCTGGCTGCTGCCAGCGTACTGAGCTGGAGCAGCAATCTGCCCTGCCCTGCCTCCAGTTCAGCTGCTTCTCCATCCTTCTCTTGCTCCATCCACTGCCTCATGAATTTCAACCGGTTCAATCCAATATATTTTATAAAGTCTACTTTGACCTGCATTTGTCCTCCATGGGCTATTTTACCAACAATAGTAGTAGAGAGATTGTCCCAAACCAAGAAAACTTACACTTCCTTTCCAGCAAACCTCAGAGAGCTAGTTCTGAGGGATTTTGTGTAGCTTAATGGAGGTTAAGACTGACAATCCTACAAATTCGTCGGAGCATCCTCATTTTACAGAGAGGTAAACTGAGGCTCAGAAATATTAAGCAAGTCACTCAGGCTTTCACAGCTAATAAGTAGCAGAGCTGGGATTTGAACATAGGGTTTCTGATTCCTAAGCTTCCCTGAAACAAACGGGAGGGGAAAACAAAGCAATTTCATGCAGTATTAATGGTCTCAAGAAAGAGCCACAATCTGCTTTATATCCTTAATGTATGGTAAGGATTGAATAACATCACAAATCTACTCTGAAATTATAAGACAAGATTCAGAGCATTGACTAGAAACTGTTAAATAGGCAACATACAGTTTATGATCCGCTGGGAGTGCCACCTGTGCATTAATCACCTTTACACACCATGAATGTACACTTCTACACATCACGAGACTTCCTCAGTGATTTCCTGGCACTCTTGGGTGCAACCCACCACTTTCGAGGCAGATTATTGCATAAGAATAAAATAGCTATGCAAAGAAATATAGATTTCTTTAACACATATTAAATACCTTTAGAATAAAAATATTGCTGGCATCAATTTTTGCTTACTGACCACCTTATTCAGAAGCCCATTTATCTCTCCTATTTAGACCTACTTCTATTTCAGCCTGGTTTTCCAAACTCATGTATATATTTAACCAATATTTATTAAGTAGATACTCTGTGCTATATATTATTCTAGATGGCAGGACATAGGTGACTTTTATAGTATAACCCTGGATGTTTACTTAGATACAGTGATTATGACTGGATTAACACGTACATTTGCTCACAATGATCATTAAAATTGTCAATATTTACAAAGTGGATCTTTCCATAGAAGTTGTTTCATACATAAAATTACATTAAAAGCATTTTCTTCCCAATTTCCTAATATTTAAAGTTACTGAAGTCTTTACAAGGAGCGGAGAGGTCTTCATATGGCAACCACACCTCGAGGAACTTCCTTAGATCTGTAGTAAGAACAACAGGTCACATCTTGGGGTCCTGGATCTCAGAGCACACAGACAGAAAGAAATCTCCAGAGAAACTTTGTAAACACAAAGGCCAATAATATATACTACATGCAGGGAGTTGCGGAGAAATGGCTTCTTGGATGGGGCAGACCCTTGCGTTTCATTCACTTTAGACTCACACAGCCTTTATGTGCTGCCTTGACTGTTTTTAATCATAAATCTGAGGCACCCTGGCAAAAACTGCATCCGCTAAAAAAGCTCCTTAGAAGTCCAGGCAGCACCTTTATGATACCGCTTGGAAGACAAGACCTAATACCCACCATGTGGTCTAATTGTTTTCGTGATGCAATTACATCTTGAGATTGCCTGACCTATGGCTGGTCTGAATTCATGTTCCAAACCATCCTGTTAATAGAGTGTCGATAGCACTTTAGATAGTTTCCATTCATACAGATTCAAGCTTTCTTTAAATATATTTATAGACTCCTTTCTAGGCATATTTATTCCTATTTCCCACAAACATCTATTCTTTCTTAGGGTTACTAAGTTGTTGTCTCCCTCAGAAAAAAACTCCAGTAGGCTTCCCAAATACATGACATTTAATTTCATCTTAGAAAAGTAAACAAGACACCACACGAAGTGCTGCCATTCTTCCTGCTTATAAGATTTACATTTAAAATGCTTCTACCTGATCCTCCGTGATCTTTTTAAAAGCACAAATGCTTAAAAGATTAAATAAATTTGGGGGAAACTTTAAATCCGTAATTCTCAATGGTGTTATTTCAAATAACTGAAAATGATACACATGCTGATTTTTAAAGAATTTCAAACACAGGCCAGCCCAGTGGTGTAATGGTTAAGTTCGCATGCTGCACTTTGGAGGCCCGGGGTTCACAGGTTCAGATCCCAGGCACAGACCTACATACCTCTCATCAAACCATGTTGTGGCAGCATCCTATATACAAAGTAGAGGAAGACTGGCATGGATGTTAGCTCAGGGACCATCTTCCTCAAGCAAAAAGAGGAAGATTGGCAATAGATGTTAGCTTAGGGCCAATCTTCCTCACCAAAAAAAAAAAAAAAAAAAAAACAGAAGTATGAACCAACATAAGCATTACTTTTCTGAACTACTTGAAAACATTTTCCTCTTTCTTCCACCCATTTATTATTAACTGTTAACCAAAATCATATTTTATTTCATATATTATACGGTGAATCTTATTGCCTCTAATGATCTGGGGGCATTTTATGACTAAAGTCTTCAATAAATAATTTATTCCACTTTTCCGTTACTTGGAAAGTAAAGTTCGAGAATAGTGCCTGACACTAATACTCGAAGTGTAGCAAGTGACTTACTGGATAGATGAGATAAGGTCTAACACACTTATCTTCCTTTCAAGAGATCAGTTCGTCAATACTGATTGAAGCCAACGGGCACAAAAGCATATATGAGGAGAGAGGGACTTCCTCTAAACACTACTTTACCTCAAGCCTAAGCTTGCTGAACCATGGGAGAATTTATGGCCTTTCCTACACCAGTATCGTTAATTGGGAAGAATCTTTAATTACAATCTAACACACAATTAAATCCATTAACCTTGTAGATAAGTTAAAACAAATCTCTGGGCCCAGAGAAGGCAGTCTCCCGAAAGCAAATGATGACCACACCCCACCCCCGACTGTTCCAACCTTAACCTGAAGCAAGGCAATCAAGGTGAATGTCCTGCTTCTGGTCATCAATTTGGGGATGCACCTGCTTTTCTGTGGGGAATAGGAAGTTAAGGCCACCTAATGACTGTGAGAGGAGCAGGAGAAGGAGGTGGTGCCCAGACGTGGGTGCCTTCCTCACTCACCATGTCACCATGAGGTAAGGGAATCAAGAACCAGGGGTTCCACAAACGACAACTTTGTGGCTAAGGACACTGTGGTTCAGAGAGGCTGAGTCTCGGTTAAGGTTACTGTAGAGCTACTGGGGTTTGGCCACAGGTCCACTAGCTGGCTAGTTAGGGGAAGAAAGTTCTGGAGCTGCTGCTACAACAGTGCTCACTCTCTCTTCTACTACAGGCCATCAGACAACCGGTTGCTTTTTTTTGTATTTTTCTCTTTGGCTGTTCTGTTCCCCTTTAAGGCCGTCCTTGACTCAGCTTATTCTAATTGCACTAATGTAACCATCATGTTGAGTGGATATGTGAGGTGAGGAGGAAGGAGGTGTGTTTTCTCTTGGTCCCTAGGCTTCCTGAGGAATGACCACCCCCCTCACCTCCCCTCATGGTGACCTTGTTGCAGCTCTTCTAAAGACAGCATCCTCTTGTTCTCTTTGTCCTTCACCCACTCTACTACAGTGAGCGTTAAATGAGCAACGAAGCTTAATATTATCCCACTCAGAAAATGTGCCTTTTTTTTTTTTAAACCAGGGGTAATGCTCTAACGAAAGGAATAAAGTGCAAATGGTGGGATTACACACATCAGAGCAAGAAAGGGTGGCTGTGGCCTTGTCTACAGTTCTAGAACTTACTTCACTCCAATTCAAGGGAGTGGAGGGGCAGGGTGTGACTTCCCGTCTCTTTCCTTTTACTTTTGTAAAGTCAGCACAATGGTCCCTGGAGGGCAACAGCCTGCATCTCCATCACCTCTGGAAGGAGAGCCACTGTAGCTGGTCTGGCTTCATGAGAGCTTCGGGGCTGCAGCGAGCACACAGGGCCACAAAGGCTGTGGAAGACACCCTGCCTGAGCTCCCATCCATCACTGCCACTCACCGCCTTCCTCCCTGAGTTATCACTTCCGTTTTCACTGCTCTATACTCCATTAGGCCCACACAAGTATTTGCCTACAGCAAATGACTCAGAAATTCTTCACAAATACAAATTTCCAGTAGAATATAATAGAAAGGGAGTCAGAGAAAGGAGAGAGAGTTTAATTTCCCTTGGACCTGCTGCTTATTTTCTTTCAGGCACTAGCCATGTGGCCATTTGTTTAGCTGTAAAAGACTAACTTTCTTAACTTTCTTGCCCTCAGGCTTATGGGCAGCAGAATGGAATCACCATTGTCATCTTCTTGATTTAATAATTTCAATCAATATTCACTTTTCTATGGCAACGGAAGGCAAATGGCAGAGCAGATGACCCAGAAGAAGAGATAACACAAGTTATTATTATTGTTTTAGCTGTTACAGTTCAACATGCTCAGCTCCCACCAATTTCCTTCCCCAGCTCCCTTCTGTTTAGCCCAATGGGCCCCAAACTTGGGTGTGCACCAAATTCATCTAGGGGAGGGTATTCAAGTAGGCTGAAAGTATATTATGTTGTCAAGAAAATCAATCTGTTTTGTGCCATTTATCACAGATAACTGGCAAGTGGACACTCGAGAGTTTGTGCTTAATATTTACCGACATCACAAATGTGCTAAGTACTATATTGAAATAACAAGGACATGGTCCCTGCGCTCTGCTCCGACATCTGTCTTTTGTCAGGGCGTTTCATGGTAGCCGCCCTCAGGAGACTTTCTCCTGACCCACAATTTAACATATCACACTGGTCAGATGAGGGCAGGAAAAGAAAGGGCTGACGAAAGAGAAAAGGCTGATTTTCCGATGACAAAAGCAGTGAGTGGGACTTAGGAAGAAGACTTTACAACCAAGTGATTTTTGTGATTCTAGTGCTGGGAAAGCAGAAATGATACTCCCAACGATAAAAATATTTGGCAAGAGGAATAGAGAATTTGGCAAAAGATAAAGAAAATCATATTAGCCACGGTCATTTGTAAGATTTAGACGGGCATTTCAGTCAAAGAATGAAAATATGAGATGAATGGAAGAGATTTGAGGTTAAAAAGGCAGTCTAACCCATTCTATTGATACATTAAAGGAAAAGCCTGTCAAGAAAATGGAGTCTTCCTGCAGAACTGAGAAGAAAACAGAACCTACTGTCAGGAGAAGAGAGAAAAAAAAATCACAATCCATAAAATTAGGCATAATGCTTTTTTGTTTTTCCTTGCGACAAAACCAGAATTTCATTTCTGCTCACACGAGTTTCCAAACAAAAGAGATGATATCTTTTCTAGAAGAAAGGGGTCAAAAAGATGTTCACAGTGGTCAGGATGATTAATCCAACAACTGTAAAAGCTGATTCTTACGTACGCTATTTAATCCAGAACCTTTCATTAGATATCTACTTTCATTTTATAATACAACTCTCAAAAAGCATCCATTCAGGCTGCTATAAGACTAAGTATTTAGGGCTGAAAAACTATTATTTTGTAGTCTTTTCAACCAGGCTTGTCATCAGGAGGTTCAGTCCACACCTCTTTCAGAATGAGATGCACTTCATGTAGCTGAACAGCCACGTTCGACGGAGAGCCACAACTGGGTTTTTAACCTAACGTCTCATCTTTTATTCCAAGGTATCCCCTTTTTTCATTTACAAGTGTTTTGTTTATTACGTTGCCTTCCTTTCTCCTCTAAGATTATGAAAAAAAACTGAATTTTGTGAAATTAAATAGCAGTTAAGCCATCTACCATGAACTTAAAGAAAAAACCCACTTTACATATTTTACTAAATACTAAAGTCTCGTGGAAAAACATGGAGAAAAGGTATTCTCCTGCATGTCAGCGGAAGGATAAGTAAAGACAGCCCTTTCAGGGGCCACACAACACACCAAGACCTTCCAGAAGCAGTCCTCAGGGAAGCTCCCACACATGCACGCAAACAGACCCATACAGGGATGTTCGTGGGGACATTTCTGTAACAGTGAAACAACCTGCAACAGTCTAACTACGCCACAAAAAGTGAATAGATAAATTATGGTATAAGACAGAAAACGAAGCGACAAAATGAATAAAATAAATATATATGTAATCACCATGGACATTTCTCAAAAACATAACTTTGAACAAAATTGCAGAAGGATACTCTACCATACAGTATGATAGCATAAATGTAAATTTAAAAACACGAAGTAATCCAGCACCATATATTATTTTGTTGATACACACAAATGTAGGAAGAGTACAAGGACATGAACATGAAGAGTGGTCTCAAAATTCACGATGAGAGGTGCTTCTGAGGAAGGAGGGAGGGCAATATTTTATTTCTTTTATTAAAAAGAAAAAAGGAAGTAAAGGATATATAGCAAATGTTAATAACTATTAATACTTTACGGTATATGGGTTCTTACGTTATTTTCTGCAGCTTTCTGGATGTTAAGTTGATTTTTTAAAATAGTGTAGCTTTGAATACTCTATTTAAAAGTCATATATTTTCTTAAATTCATTCAATTGCCCATTTACTCATGCAGTCAACAAATATTTGTTGAACATGTCATTAATTCTGGGATATGAAAAAGAAGAAAAGATCCTTGCCCTTGCAAGGCCCACACGAATGGGCTAATTCCTATTGAGGAATCCTGTCACATTCTGCAACGTAGGTTCTGCACACAGTAAGGAAGGCTTTCCATTAGGTTAAAACTGCCCAAGAGTAAGTGCAATGTGCTTATTTACAGAATAGCATACTACTATAGTTCCAAAACTATAATTGTCAATATTTATCTTTATCTTCTTGCCAAGAGTTTTTAAAAGAGCACTGAAGCAAATGAGTTTTGAAGATGTTCCAAAGTGAGTTATTATCAAACAGACAATCATATGACCAAAAGTCAAATAAGTTCATCTTTCTTTGAAGGTTTTTGAAAGAGGGAGATTAATTGGCCAACCTCTGCCACTACTAATGACAACAGTATGTAACACAGTGAAACTTGAATTTGGCACAGTCACCATAATACGACCACAGTACCTTCGATATATTTTTTTTTATTTAAATATTTTTTTTTTATTTTTTCCTTTTTCTCCCCAAAGCCCCCCGGTACATAGTTATATATTCTTCGTTGTGGGTCCTTCTAGTTGTGGCGTGTGGGACGCTGCCTCAGCATGGTTTGATGAGCAGTGCCATGTCCGCGCCCAGGATTCGAACCAATGAAACACTGGGCCGCCTGCAGCGGAGCGCACGAACTTAACGACTCGGCCAGGGGGTCAGCCCCGTACCTCCAATACCTTACCACTAGAGTATGTAGAAATTCAAGACTAAAAGTCTCGTCTATCCTGTTTTTCTCTAAGGTAGCTTTGTATACTCTTGGCACCACAAATATACATCACCACCTATACTGAAAAAAATCAAGCCCCGATATTGTTGGTTAACTCCAACATTATTGCCCCTGCCCGAAGCAATCCTATACTCTTCATTCAACTTTTTTATTTGATAAAGATGAGAGAGGCACCACTTTTTCAGCATCACCTGTCAGCCCCCAAGGCCTGCAGTCAGGCCACCCTGACTATTATTTACTTTCAAAGAGGCACCATGTCTAAGGGTGAGAACAAGTCAGATATTAACCAGACCACAGGCAGTATCAGGAGTAAGGGATCCCAGGGTGGAAGCATTAAAGCTTGGCTCAGGAACCAGGTGTGAGGACTGTGGGACTGAATTCTCTGTTCTGTCTAACACCTTCTCCTGAGAGTGCTCATCAGTCATCAAAGTTCACGGCAGAGCCCATCAGATTAGACGGCTGCTTCAGATTACAAAACCTTACGGCTTGAGTCCGATCAAGCAGCAGGAAGGAGAAGCCAGGTAAATAAATAGGACTTGGTAGGGCTACAGGTATGTGTCCACAAAGACACACGCATGCACACAAACACTTGTGAATTTCAACCTTTATCTAGTAATTATGAATGTCATCTAGCTTCCAGAAAGCCTCCCTCTCTGGGTAATGCTAACACGTATCAGAAAAGTTTTTGTTAAAGTGTATTCACATATTATCATCATACGGTATACATACACTCAAAGAGTTTTATTAGAATTTTATTGCAATTTATTGCCATCCCAAGTTACATTATGTCTGTCAATCATAGCTATAAAAACAAAAGTTTCTAAAATTTTCTTTTGACATTAAATTTACTCAATAGATTATATCGTAGTAAATTCTAGAGATTCTCAGAACACAACTAAATGTAAATATAAAATATAGCTTGCTTTCAATTGATGCTTTGCCAAGTCCTAGTTAGAGGAAAAAACGCTACAGTAGACATCCATGTGAAAATGAGACGCCAAAGCAGATGTCATGCTACTTTTAAGATTTTTAAATTTGAGAACTGAATTAGCGAGGCCTCAGCTCTTGTTTTCATCTGAGGTCAAAGTACTCATTTCTCAAATGTTAACACAGTAACCAAAAACCAACATGTACAAAACACACACACACCCACACACAAAAATGAAAGCGCAAATTTCAAGCTTCCAGGCCCACACCTATGATGCAATCAGATGCAGCATCTGCTTTTAGTTGAATTTTAAATGTGTGTTCAATCTCTTATCGTGAATAAATCACTTAAGCGAGCCTAAGAGAAGCTAAAAAAAAAAACCTAAGTGAAGCTCTGCCCTCAGATGAAGCGATGAGGTACAGTGAAGACAGTTGGCTTTGAAGTCTGACACAGGTTTCAAATCCTGGCTCAGCGCTTTACCCGCTGGACAGCCTTCAACAGGCGCTTCACATCCGTGAACCTGAGTCTCATCTTACGTAAAATGAAATAATAATAATTATCTGCCATGGGTGGCTGTGAGGATTAAATAAAATAATTTCACAAAGTAGAAGGCACATTACTAGGATATTAGTAGGCAATAAATAAATGTTAATTCTCTTCCTCCTATCTGGGGAGAGGAGAGAAGAGAATCACCTGGGGACAGAAGCAGCAAGAAAGTGTTGGCAACACTTCTGAAGGAGAGAAGTGAAGAGTCTGTTACTAAGTGGTGATTACGATGCGGGAGGGCATTCTAGTCTGCACATGCGACAGCAAAAAGATGGGCAAGGACTAATTGCTATGAGAAATGCAAAAGGGATGCAGCTGACCAGCAAGTCTGTAAAGTAGACCCTGAGCTATAAAGCAAAATAAAAGGTGTTTAGTGAGAGCTAACGAGAAGAATCAGGACTTTTGATTAAACACCACCTGGATTCCTGACTGTATCACTTGAGTACCATCTCAAAGTGAACCTTATGCACAGCGAGGATCCAGGATGAAGTAACTACAATGAGACTTTGTTTCCCAAACCCCAAATAGGCTTAGCAGAGTTAACACTGCTAAGACATTGTCATCCAGACTGACTCATACCTTCAGATCCACAAGGGTATCATAAGCATATTCTATACAAAATAAGTTTTCTGGTCCCTGTGGCAGCCAACCAGAACCTTTGTCTGGGCTTTTAAATGCCATGGATCACATGGATAACTGCAACCTGAATGAGTATTGTATTTCATCAAATCTAAGATGCCATCAACAATAGGATACACCATTACTTTATGTACCACTTAGAAATAAAAAATGCTCTAAAATGAGGAATCAGATAAAAGAGTGCTATAGAAAACTGGGACACCAAAGGGTCACATTCTCTGGGGAAGGGCAAACAAGAAATAAACTGGCCGTGCCGAAAGAGACAGCAAGGAAATGTCCCCGTCTCAAAATTGTGACTGGGTGAAGAGAGGCAAAAAAAATCTCCCCGGAGAATCTGAACTACCAGCTGGTGCTGCATCCACACAACCAGTGTGGCCAAGAAAACCTCAAGCAGAGAATTTAATTTCAAGTGGTCTCAGACTGGTAATGTCCCCAGGTGGCTATCACAAGTAAACATAATTCTTCTCCACACATCTTCTCCAGAAGAACTGGGCTCTAATCCATGCTGACGGCCCCTCAGACATGCCATCAACTACAGGACGCACTCTGATTTCAGGAAGGTAAAAATACAGGGGGAAATGTGTGCATCTGCTATTACAGAAATGCAGTGGCTGTTTTCTTAAAAAGAATAAGATGGTATTATATATGGATCTGGGTCACTCGACAAGTATTTATTAGTATGTATGCACTACGTGCATAACAGAGGTTTCAAAGCAATTGAAGGCATGACCCTTGCTCACAAGCAGCTCACTAACAATCTCTCTGGGAACACAGATTCATGTTTCTGTCTGCTTTACTTCTGGATTATTTTGCCAACATGGTTATAGTGCTGTCACAAAATGGTTAGTGAGGTAAATGTGCACACTCCCCATGTTGGGTCTGCTTTTAAAGGGCGTCTATATAAAGTCAGCTTTAATAGAAGTAAACTTATTTTCATCCCTCCAATTTCAACAAAAAACATACAAGGTACTTTCTTTTTACTTTGACTATATTTCACTCAAAATAACAGTATTACATACAACATGTGGGATATTCAATTGTGATCATTTGGTTAAAATTTATAGCATAAGTAAATATGACTAACTTCTTTCTTGGGAAGGAAAGTTTAAGGGAACTTCATCCTGAAGGCTTTAAAAAAAAAAAAAGCCATAATGTAAGAAATCACTAAAGCAACTTTCATGCATTAATTCAGTTTTGCAAAATGAACATCTAATTTATTGGTCAAGAGAGAGTCGAACTCTTGCATGAAAAGAAGTAGCAGGGCTAGCTCAATAACAGCTCACTGAAAAAGTTATTTGTTAGCGTTCGTTCTGCCCTCACCCATGACAGAGTTAGTATTTACCTGTGTCAGGATTATTGCACAAACATATGCCAGAACCCAGCCTCAGGGGACCCTTACACAAAAAGTCTCTGTTTGACACCACTTCTTGAGAAATGTTCTGTTACCATCATCTGAAGGAATACAGGTTTCTCCTTCAAAAACAGAGCCACTTGGGTTCAGGCCTTTGTCCTTTTCTTACAAGGCCCTCAATCCCCACTGAGTCCTTCAGCACTATGTGTTCAGAAAGTCATTTGAAATAGACAAAATGATTGACGGAGACTGTTTGCAAGAAACATAAAGAGAATTTCGGGGACTAAACCACAGACAAATAAGACATATTATAGGTACACGCTCTCAAATTCACATGGTCTGGCTCACGTTTATGAATTAGATCGCTCCTTCACGGCATTTTCAGTCTCTTTTCTAAGTTCACCCTCACTCTCTACCCTAACTCAAACCAGAGTCCTCTCTGTCTGCCTCGTTGGACATGAAGGACCGGACCCGGAGGTTCTTGCCTAGGTCTGGTTCTCATGCCCTGGGTTCCTGCTGCCACCACAGCACTGACTCCAGTCTTCCTTGGACTCTCTCCCTACAAGTCACGTGGTCCTCAATGGCAGCATGGGGTTGCAGGGCCTTGAGAGCTTCCAGTGTTTTCTAAACTCACAGTTTCTCTAGTAGGTTCCAGCTTCTTCACAGTTGGACAACCCTCCACCAGCATCACCATCCAAAGGTTTCTAATTGCCCACCTTGGTATCCACCTCCCTAAAGACCATTTTACTTTAGGGAGTCACTAATCTCAGCATTTGTATCTGGACCTTCTGTTTTCTCTTAGGACTTTATTGGTACCCATCTAACTTTCACTCATGCCACAGACTTAGGCAAACAACTCGAAAATCATTCTGGGAAAGCATCAAGAGAGTTGTCACAGGGCAACATATATGATTATAGCAGCTACACATTCTGGAAGGTAATTCCGCAAGAGAGCACAAAAGACATTTCAAAAAATAAAGTAAAAGTTAAGGAGACAAAAAGCTGACCTCATAGTGAACAGATAAAACAATGAAAAGTGGAGAGAGGTCAGGGCTACAAATTTCTGAAAGGAGGATTGAGAAAGAAGAGTCTTAATAAAAGATGCTCAGCCTGCATTGGCAGCATCTGATGCCTAATGCAGATAACTACGATCTTCATTGAGTGTAGTGCTCCAGAGCCAAGATGATGAAACTGCACAGATATATTTTTAAATCCATGAGGCTGTTGTGCGGGTGTAGATGTAAAAGAAAAACAAATCCAAGCTGGTGTTCTGCTTGGAATAGCTCCACATCACACTCCCCAAATATTATTCTGTACACCCAATTTATTTTTACTTTCTAGCATATGTTAATGAACTATATTATAGACTTTTTCAATTATCAGTATAAAACAGTGACATTATTCATTTCCCACAGTGCCTAGTACACAGGCATTTTCTTGATGATATGAAGGACTATATTTATAGATTAAGTTTGTTCTATTTATCAAGCATTTCAATTTGTTCTTCTCTTCCCTTTTCTCTATTGTTTACTCTAACATGAGATATATTCATACTTAACTATACATTATATTTTAACAATAGTGATTTGCATACATATAAACTCCTTGGAACAGTGCCTGGCACACAGTAAATACTCAATAAATGTTAGCTGTAATCATTATTATTTTTGTTATTTTTGTTAGCAACAATTTACCTTACTATAATGAATTCTAATTATACTATAGCCTGTACCTGCCAGGAAATTCCTACAGCTGGGCAGGATGGATTTACATAGTACTTGAGTCTGATAAGGTGAAATTACAAATTCAAATAATTAATGAAAAAACGTAGAATCACTTTGGCTGGATATCTTTTGTACAAATTGCAAGCACCTTGATTTTGTACTTAAATATTTTTGTGGTCAGGAGTGAAAAGAACTGTTTAACACTAATTTTATTTGAAAGAATATAGGCAGTACCTCAGTTAGCGGTTTCCAAGAAATCTTTGACAAGTTTCCCGCAGAATCTACTTTAAAATACAAGCAAACAAAGCTTAGAGTTCCCCTCACCTCCAAACCATTCCTCATGCATCTGCTGAATTAATCCCCCTGAAATGCTGTCATTCTTCAGCTTAAAAGCTGCAAAAGCTCCCCAATGCCCGAAGGATGAAGCAAGAACTTTTCACTTGCCTCGTCTTCCTCCGTGGATGCCAGACTGTACCTGCACTGCTCCTCTAGTCCACCCCACCTTCCAGGGCTGCTCTGCCACCAATACCACCCATCCTGATCATTATCTTTCTTTCAAGGTTGAGCATACATGTTCCCCATCCACTAGCTTTTTTATCTCTCCTGGACAGAAGTGAAGTCTGTTTCTCCACTTGTCCATAGACCACTCTCCTCTTACCATCCACAGCCCTCATTTTAGGTTGTTAACGGCTATTAATTACACGCTATTTCCCCTAGTTGTGTCGGACTCTCTCCAAGAGTGAGGATATGTCATCTGACCTGTGAATCCTCCACATGCCTAGTTAAGAGCATTTGTGCAATGAACCTTATTATGGAAGGAAATGTAAAGAAACCCACATAAGAATCATGAGGTAACTCTTTTAAGTTCCAAGAACGGTGTCTCTCAGACTCATGCCTGGCTTAATTTCACATTTTTATATAGCACTTGAAAGAAGTAGTATACATTGAAATGCCACATCTGCATATACCACTCTACCCTTTTATCACAAGACACACTGTGCTGATGAGGATGAGCCGCGGGAAAGTGGGTCAAAAAGGTGACAGATGATCCTCAATATCCATAAGACTAAGACTAACACAGCCCACTAAACTATCAGTTACAAATGGACCGTGTTTGGGAGTCATTTGGGACAATCCGAGGGGTACCAGCCCAACGTGAACCATAACCCAAAAGAGCAATAAGCACTAGGTATGAGTTATTTAATGGAAATAAGATCGAAAACCTCATGTTACTATGTACGAATGTCAAGTGCACCCGGGTCACTCTAGGAAGTTGTAATTATTGCCCTTCCAAACAACAAAACGGAAAACTAAAATGATTCAAAGAAAGATATTTCCATGCAAGTATAATTTTAAAATTGGGATGCTTCATTCTGGAAAGATATTAATTTGAAGGAGATATTTTTAAAGTTTATAAAATCGTAACCAAACTTATTTCTCAAATTATGGACAATTAGGAATAAAGAAAACATTTGAAATCTGTTATCTTCTTGAAAAAAAGAAGCCAGTAGAACTTCACAAATGTGTGTGGATCACGTTGCTCTGTGTCCTAAACACATGAATCGGTCCAACAGTGGGCTAGCCACACTCACAGATGATTGATCCATTGGTATATGTAAGGGATATTTGGGGCATTTGGTTGACCTTGTCCAACTGACAACCAGTGCTCCAAAAAGTCCCTCCCTTATTTCCAAAAGAAGGGTGAAGACCATGTTTGGGAAATCCTTGGTCTAACTCAATATAACCTTTCAGATATTCTGATTATAAGTGGAGGCTCACCACGTATTTTGAGAAGTGGGGAGAAGGAATTATACTATAAGAGAAAGTAAACGACAAAGAGTTATCTGTACTGAGGGTTCTAAACTATAAGTTTCAGGCCAAGGTTAGGGGGAGGCAAACATTTCTTTCTTTTATTGAAAAACCATATTTCAGATAACCTTCTAATTTTTTGAGGTGCTCTAACTCTCAGTCATTCAAATATCATGCTGCAAACCTTTCATATATCAGGTTGACAGCACTTTGGAGGGAGGGGTGTCATATAATAAGTCAACTTTCTGTCAAGCAAGTTCAAACCTCTCTAGAAACATGATTAACAAATTTCCAAATTTTAGACAACAGACTAGAAAACAGAGGCAAAAACAGCTGGAGTCACCGGCTCCAGTGACCTAAATTGAGCTCAAATCTCCCTCTTGGTATTGCCAGGCGATACGGCTATGTTTTATTTTGGTGTCCACGTAAACTAATTTTAAGAATTATAAAGCCAACCATTTCAGCGAAACTGACAGGAAAAAAAAAAAACTACAGGGAAAACCCAATACGTGTATTAAAAATATACATTTATATTACTGCAGGACAGAACTATAAATTAATCTCTTAAATATTCCACTTTCCAAAAAAAGGGAATTGCTTCAGCTATGTATCTGTCCCTCTTATTGTTGCCATCAACACGGAAAGATCGACCTTTCTGGTGTAGCTATAGCTATTAAATTGGTCTAACAGATCAACAAAACATGACGTGGATTTAACACTTAGCATGCATTTGGTTTCACTTTAATCTAGGATATTCTGTTGCTTCTTTTCATTTGTTATTTTAAGTACCCGTCTGAAAGAGGGAACCAGGAAGTGCATTTTGCATTAATTTCTAGTGTAAGGTTATTTTCAAACAAATAAACTTCGCTTTGTAATAAATTTAAACACAACCTCTTGTTTATATAAGCTTACATAAAAGTCCAAAGACCTAAGTGCTTAGGCTCAGTTGCAAACAAAAGTATTACATTTTTTGACAGTCAAAGAAATAATGCTCATTCAGTGATCCCTTCATTATTGCTATCTTTAGTTTCCATGGGGGTTTATGTGAATAAAATAAAATAAAATCTGGCATGCACTTAGATAGAATTACAAATGAATGTTCTCTATTCCTGTTTATGTTAAGAGTTCCAAGAATGACTATCATGTGAGCATAATGGCGGTCTTTTAGCAATGCTGACATAAAAGGGCCGTTCGACAGTGCTGTTTAATTGTATATATTCCAATGCTAGGCAACTCTCCAGACCTTATTGTAAACATTGTATAAGGTCTGTAAGTTCAGCAAAGTAGTGGAGTTAGGCTTTTTACAGTTAACTCCAAGTGACAGTTGACTTCTCTTTAGGATTTTATATATTGTTCACCATGATTAGTGCAGATTGCTTTGTCACATAAAACAAGGTGACATTTGGAAACACAGCCTGATGTTATGCTCCAAGGGTGTCATTCTTTTCCCCAGGAACACTGACTTGGTGCAGTATTTTGTTTCCAGGTCTATAGAAACAGATAATCTGTTACAGATTGTTGTGTTAAGGTTGGAAATACAGAAATATACTATCAACAGCTATATTGAACAGGTATTAAGTATACTGGTTATCGAGCAACAGGGAGATTTTTGTTAATTTGATGAAAATTATAATTTTAGAAGTATTTATAGGCAAAAATACGTGTTTTTGTAAGCTCAAAGTAGACACTAGTTTCTGTGCAATGATTAAGGAGGAAGGAAAGGCAGAGAACTATAGAATAAAAGGTAGTACATTCCTACCCTCGAATTTTATAAGAATGAGGCTCATTTGCTGTTCAAAGGACATTGTTTATACATTCCAGACTTCCATCTTATAATTGCTCCAGGATTTGTAAAAAGGAAATCTCAGCAGGGCAGCAAAATTTATTCAAAGCAATAGCTGCACATAATTGGTATAAAATACCAGAACAGTCTGCTCTGAAAACTCTTTTCTCAGTAATACAGATTTCCACCCCTTCAACTCTTTCTATATTCAAATAAAGTTTGACTTCTCTTCTATTACTTGGATCTTTCCTTCCCCTACCCAGGCAAGATATTTTTTAAAAGATCCTATGAAGAATTTTCAACACAAATTATGTGAGAAACTTTTTTGATGCCCATTTGGTTTTATTAGTGTTTACCTGGTTCCTATGGCAACAGTAAGTAGGAGGAACCCATGTTGTGGAAGAAACCTGGTTTTATCTTTCATATTTTCACAAAACAGTATGAGTTAATTATGTGTTTCACCACACATAAAAGTAAGTTAAAATTTCATTGTTGTATTAGTATCATCTCAAGAACTCAATTAAATGAACAAAAGAAAGGAAGCTTAAGTCTGGATATTATTATACAAACTTGAAAAATACATTAAAGGAAGGTGAGTCACAAAGTGTGGCATATCCCATGCATGACAACCACAACCTTTCTTCAGCATACCATATCACTGCTCTATAGCGTTAGCTGGATTTCTGACAAAATTCCTCCAAAAGTGAAATGGAGAAAAGAAAAATTAACTGCATCTTCCTATTTAAAGTGCCGTTTTCATTTACAAAGTTATTTCAACAAGTTCTTTCTGTGTGTTGATGAGCAAGCCTACAATACCTTTGCTAATTTAATACCACTTTAAAATGCCATTGGACAGGATTTTAGCATGTGTTTCTTTACTGATATGAATGAGAATTTCTGGAAGATTTTGCTGTTTTTCTTTCTGAAAGAGAAAAAGAAACTCCAAGAAACTGGAAACATCTTTTTTCTCAATATTAAGGATCAAGAAATGTTCTTGAGTGAGATGGCTGCACACGATACGAATGTACCTAATGCCACGGAAGTGTACAATTTAAAACAGTAAAAACGGTAACTTTTATAACATGTATATGTTACCAAAATAAACAAAAACAAACACATTCTTGAGTTTGTACAGCAAAAGCCATTTTTAAAACGTGTCATAATGAACTTAGAACTTGTTCCTTTTAAAAGGCATAGTCTCATATATAATTCTTATGTCCTATTAAATCAGATCAAATAAAGCATAATGTGGAAAACACAGACTTGAGTAGAATGATAATCAGAGAAAAAATATCTATGAATCTAATGCCCCGAAAAGTATTTTTAGTTGAATTACAGATAATATGTCATATTTATGACGTGACAATCTGTTTTTCCCTATGGAATAATTATGAGCTTCAAGTGATCGTCTTTTCAGATTCTGGACTTAAGACAACGCAAATTTCTGAAGACAAGCTAAAAAGAAGAAAAAGTGTTATAAAAAGGGCTAAGAGAACTCTCAGATTTTATCATAGAGCTGAATATAAATACGTATATAGACATATATCCAATAAACCCAAGAAAATAAACAAAAAAATGAAATGAAGCCACTAATATCAAAATCTTGAAGAGAAGATACACATGCCTTTACTATATCATCAGTCATATTTTCTTCTAGCTGTGTACATAATAGATTTCCTATCTTCACTTTTTGAATATCTTCTTTGTCACCAATTGCCTATGTATGGCAGCAACTAGTATGGTAATTAAGGATCAAATATCCAGAATAATTACATCATGGAAATAAACGGGTTTTTTTTTAATTGAAGCGGACTTCTTAATGATGATAAACCTGGACACAATGGTCTATTTTTAAGTGTAACTCAGACTAAATAAATATAACCTACATTGTAAAGCATATATAACATAAAAGGGTTCTTGCATCTTTTATTTTGCTTTTATTAGCCAAAGCCTTAGGACCTGCTCAATCTTAGTTGCTTTTGATTTCTTTTCCCTTTACATACTAGTCACCAGTATTTGCAGGGTTTCCAAATATGGAGGCTTCACTGTTCGTGCTGTCCAGTTGACTTCTAGAGACTCTGTGTACAGCAGAGTGGAGCCCTGCCCAGTCTATTCCGCCATCCTCTCACCTTCCGGCACTGTATCAGACAATGCTCGCTGCCATTCAATTTTTTCAGATGTGGGTGGCCAGGTCCTTCTTCCTAGTCTTTCTTAGTCTGGGAGCTCCACTGAAACCTGTCCACTATGGGTGACCCTGCCGGTATTTGACATACTGGTGGCACAGCTTTCAGCATCACAGCAACATGCAGCTGCCACAGTATGACAACCAACAGATGGGTGGTGTGGTTCCCTGCCCGGGAAATGAACCCAGGCCACGGCGGCAAGAGAGCTACATCTTAAACACTAGACCACCAGGGCTGGCTTGAAGAGTTTAAGTATACTATAAATGTAAACTTATAATCTAAAATTCATTTTGGCAACTTTGATTTTTCCCCCCAAGAAACTCAAGAGCACAGTATTCCATGATATATCCATCCAATTCTGCCCACTTTAATTATTAAATTTTTCAACTTATAAAAAAACCATTAGACCACCAGTGCTGGCTACATGTGTGCGTATCTATCTATCTATCTATCTATCTATCCAAAGATAGAGAGAGAGCACTCAAGCAAACTGTTCCTATATGTGGAGTCTAGCAATCTGAAAATCCAAAAATGCAAGATGCAACTTCTTCAAAATGGATTTCATATAAAAATTAAATCAGATAGTGTATACTTACTTAACAATCTACTATAGCTGCATCGTCCAATAGGAAAGCCACTAGCCACATGTGGCTAAAAATTTTAAATTCAGTTACTCAGCCACACTACCAAATTTCAAGTGCCTAATAGCCTCTATGGGGCCAGTGGCCACTGTAACAGACAGTGCAGATATAGAACACTTCCATCATCACAGAAACTTCTACTGGACAGGGCTGAACTACACGATTGCTTTAAAAAGCAAGCTTCCCAAATTTATTTGAAATGAGGTTCTTTGGATTCTTTATAACGTCACTTCAAAGTATTTAATGTCAACACTCGTTTGGTTGTTTTCAGTATCATCTATTATGTAAAGCAAGGTACAACTCCACCAGCAGCTAATTTCGTTAGAAAGTTATCCTCTATGGATAGCAACAGGCCTGGCAAAATGCTTTGCACACAGCAGGCACCCTACTAAATACAGCTTATCTCATTTGAGTAATAATGCAGATTTTTAAGAAATAAGCAGCACTGTTACTTGAAAGAGGAAAAGCAGTAAGCACTCTTTCACTTATTCAACAAATATTTACTGATCCCCATCCCTCTGTTTACTCTCCACCTTCTCCACCCTATTCTGTGCCCTGGGAGGCTCACCAGAAATGCCCTGCATCAAAGAGATCGTCCTCCCTCCCGCTTCCTATTGGTTCCACCTAGAGGCAATGGCAGGAGCTCCAAAGGTGGGAGGAGAGTGAGGGATGTCTGCCCAACATGGGTTGGCCTTGGTCCCCAGCTGAAGGTCACTGCTCCTCTCAGGCAGCCCTCTTCCCAGGGCTACCCCTCTAGGTTCCGGTAACTGCTCCCATCCCTTGCCCTTCAGATCCTGAATAGTAAAGGTGCCCATCTTTTGCTGGCCTCAGAATACGTCATTACCCCTTTTTGGTCCTGCCAACACATTTGTGAGTATTCTTGTTTATTAAGCATCCATTAAATACCAAGTTTAAGTATGCCATGTTTCTTGTCAGAACCCTGACAAATATAGTCATATATCCTTTCAGACAGTTCTAGGCCCTTAGATTCCAGCTAATCCTAGGAAATATCGTTCTTAGAAATGTAGTCTTCTTAAAAAATTCAACTGCTTTTTAATAATAACACCCCATCCACATGTAATTCAAAAAACTACACTTACAGAGTAGAAATTTTCATTTTAATGGACCATCCATCTCTATACACATTATATTTGCTATATTTAACTTAAGATAGTCATTGAATATTTTGTTTTTATATTTCATGAAGTACTTCTATGACAATGACAAACTAGACTAGGAAGAGTGATAGCCTTCTAGGTACGAACAAGGAGTTGAATAGTAAGTCTTGAGATTGAGAAAATTATTTAGGTGATTTAGACTAAAAGCCTGTTTTGATCCTAATCATGTGTGTATTTTAAGCAGAAGCATTTCATCCCTGAAGAATTCTGGCCGTGCTTCATATTTCTCTTTACCATGTTAGTAAACAAAAAGTACAGATTCAATTTAATAAACATTTATTAATTACCTACCATGTGCAAAGCATTGTAATAGGCACAAAAATGAACATGATATATTAAGAATGTTACATTCTTATAAAGGAGACCACGTGTACACAAATTACTGTTAACAAAATGCTACATCGAACTGTTACTAAATATACATATATCTTCATGCCATGCTTTTTCTTTCCTGATATCTTCTGACTTTTTTCAGTCTTTCCCCCCAACATGTAAATTATATGATAATGGAAATTTATTATACAGTATAGTCTAAATGAAATGCCACTGAGTGAAAGTTAAAATATAATCAGACAAAGAAATATCAAATTAGTCTCACATCTCCATCTTTTAAACATCCTAAAAATAAGACTTTATAAGCTAAGAGTGAGTATATAACCAACAAAGAATTTGCTATATCTGCCTTAATTTGTCTGTATATTCTTTAAAATGTGGGTAAATTGTGCTCAAAAGCTTCATAACATGTTGAGGAAGACAGATAAAAGGTGCTAAAATCAGAAACTTTTCGTTTAGGAAGTAAACTTGGATCAGAAAGGAAATTCCCTGTATTTCTACGGATAACAATTATTCAAGTGCTTACTGGAACCCTAACTTTCCTTTTACACTTTAGGTCACCCTGACTGAATATGTACATGTTTAACTCAGACAAATAATGCACAGGACTTCTAAGGTGTCAAGCACGCCTATCTTTCATTGTTGAATATTAAAGAAGTAAGGAGAATCCAAATACAAGGGTACTGCTGTGTTTTCGGAGCGATTCAGAGCAACTTACACATGACCATTGTTAACAGCAAAATGTGTTGGATCAACAATGTTGTTTAAGATGCTTCACTTGATCCCACTTAGAGAACTTTCTAGCCCAAACAGTCAACAGCTCTGTAAAAAAGGGAAGCTAAAATGTTTAAAAAGGCACGTGTCTTTCCAGTCTTCAAACATACTCCACACTGGAAACCTCCTTGACTCTGACACTTGTCAACTAATAATGATCCGCAAACAAATTGGTTTTGTTACAGATAATATAGAGGCCCTAACGTGACTTTAAATTGCCCACAGCCCTTTCTGTCATGTCCTTCTGTGCATCCAGGGCTTCCAGAGTTCACCAGTTACAGCTCCACACTCTTACAGGGACAAAATCAATCAGCACAGAGGACTCTTGAAACAGTGAGAACAAAATGAAGCCAGTGACAGTTGGATCTTGCTTTCCTCAATCCTTCACTCCTAAGAAGCTGGGTTTAAATCAAATACAGCAAAATGAACCCATCCTTTCCAACTAACTTAAGAAATTATTTCACAAACTATTTTTCTTAATATCTAATTAATCTTTAATAAACCAGAGTTCCTGATGGCTTAACTCTAAATTATACTTTCTGTCAAAGACTTAGTGACCTGGAATAATCCCTGAAATATGGAAATGAACTCAGGAGGCATTTTCACCGGCGAATCGTTTTGTAAACCGTGCAAAAATCATTCTCTTTTATATCCTTAATACAGTCCTCCCTTATCCATGGTTTCGCTTTCCACAGTTTCAGTTACCCATGGTCAACCAGGGTCTGAAAACATTAAATGGAAAATTCCAGAAATAAACAATTTCTAAGTTTTAAACTGCGTGCTGTTCTGCACAGTACGATGAAATCTTGCACTGTCCCGCTCTGTCCCAGGTGTGAATCACCCCTTTATCCTACATATCCACACTGCACACCATCCGAAGTTTCAGGCATCCACTGGGGGGTCTTGGAAAGTATACTCCATGGATAAGGGGGGACCACTGTATATCTCAATTTCTCCTATATTTGATTTCCCTAATGCGCAGCATATAGCAGGCACAATATTTTCAGCTAGTGTATCTAATGAGGGAAAAGCTGTGTCCCAGCAGCACAATGGGTTTGCTGATGCCACCTACTTGCATTCTGTTTTTCCAAGGTTCTCCACATAACTGACGGAAACAGAGCTCCTGAAGCCCCATCGTCTGACTAGTGCTAAAGGCTGCCAACTGTGTTCAAATATTTCATAAAAAATAAGAGATACCAGAGACTAGGGTGGAGCGCTGGGCATTAGGAAGAACGTGGTTCCCGTCAGAGTGGTGAACAAGAGGGTTGGCTTCAACAAATAAAGAAGGTTCAATCAGAGCCTCTCTGGGGCTTTTTTTGGTGACCAAACAGGTTATAACAGGTAGTGATGGCAGGACAGAGGAAATTTTGCAGGAATGAAGTAGACTGGAGTCTATTTTGCCAGTGCGGGAAAGCTCTAGGCATGCTGAAAAAGCAAGAGGGTTTTGGCGTCAGACTCAGGGCTCTAAAATCAAAGACTCTTAGGAATGTTGTCAAGAAAAATCCAGAAACAGAACAAGGCCCTGAACAGGTTAAGAAGCCATGGAGGATGCGCTCTGGGCTACCCAGCTAATCTGCAAAGTCAGAAACATGAGAACAAAGCACACTCAGCTCTGAACACTGTTCTGGCAAACCAGGAGAAGCGGCTGTGCTGGTGGAAGGACAGGCAGAAGTCTGGGCAGCCCTACCTGCTGGAGTGATCTCAGACTGAGTGACCACGACTGATTCCTCATTAGACACCAGCTGATGCTGCTGGCCTCATTCACACCCCAGTCCAACCTTGGTGATAAATTTCCTGGCATGGCCGCTAAAGCTGTGTGTGGCCTCCCTTCTCCTTCCTTCCTCTTTAGGTCACTGCACTGACTGTCATATGAGGTCAGGCTGCCACCCTCTCCATCTCTGGCCCTCCTGCCACTGCCCCCAACCCTCTGGAGCTCTATTGCTGTCTCTTCACTCTGGGTAGCTTTCCTCATCTGTAAGATGAGACGCTTGGGCCAGATTATCTTAAAGTTCCTTCCAGTTCTAACATTCTGTGATTCTTGGATGTTACAAATTCCCAGAATCATAAAATTTAGAGTTGAAAGGAACTTCAGAAGCCATCGTTCAACTTCCTTCTCAACCTAAGCTAACCTAGCCAGAGCTAATAAGCTTTGAAAGCTCTATGTAGTTGTTTTTGGCTGGCTAAATACAGCAATAATCAAAGCTTTCAAATCTTAAATATAAAGCATGAAAAACATATATGAAAGATTTCTAGAACATCTAAGAAAAAGTTTGAACGATCTGAAGCCCACAGAGCAGCACGCTCTACTGCTTAGAAGTTAGTATCTAAGCAGCAATTCCCCATCTTTGTTTTCACAATATCCGGGGCATACTGAAAAATTACAAGGGATGTCAGAAAATTCTCCAAACACAACTAATTTTCAATTTATCATTATGCTTATAAATATATAAGACAGGGTGATGGGACTTCACAGCATCAATCAAACAAAGCCTCAAAAGGAGAATAAAAAGTGTAAAGAAGAAACATAGTCATATTTTGAGATGCATTCAAGAAAAATTAAAAAGAATATCATCTGTTCTGAAAGGGTAAATTTCAGTTAGTAAGCTACTTTCCAAAATTAATTTTGATCTCTGATAATATACATTCCCTTCCCTCTTTAAAAGAATAATCTTCTTAACAGAGTGTATGCCACCTATCATACTACAGATCTTGAAGAAATTATTGGATGTATTTACGAAACAAGCACTTAAAACAATTAGAATTTTCCATTGTGTTTTACTATTAATTACTTAAAAGTGGTCAGTTCATAAATAAATAAGAAGAGATATACTTAACTGTTTGGAAGTTAATTCTCCCAAAATTGATGTATAGATTTAATGCCATTCCAATAAAAATCCTATCAGATTTCTTTTTTATAGAAATTGACAAACAGATTCTAAAATTTATAAAGAAATGAAAAGGATCTAGAATAGTTAAGATGCTTCAAAAAATAAACACTTAATACATTGCTACAGCAATTAAGGCTGTATAGTATCGACACAAAGATACATATGGAACAAAACAAAAAGTCAGAAAAAGACATAAATGCGGTCACCTGATTTACAATAAAGGTAACAGTAAAATTCAAAGGGGAAAATGAAAATGTCTTTTTAGTAAGTGGTACTGGATCAATTAGATATTCATATGTGGGAAAAAAAATCTTGTCCCTATCTATGCCAAACACAAAAACTAATTAGAAATGGAGTACAGACCTCAATGTGAAAGGTAAAATACAGCTTCTAGGGAAAAATATAGGAATACATCGTCATGACCTTAAAGTAAGCAAAGATTTCTTAAACAAGACACAAATAGCAATGATCATAACGGATGGGTAAATTGCACTTCTTTAAAATTAAGAACTTCTATTCATTAAAAGATACTAATCAGACAGTGAAAGGGAAAACTGAAAATTGGGAGAAGACATTCTCATACATTTATCTGACGGATTTGCATCCAGACTATATTTAAAAACCTACAAACCAATCAAAAGGACAACCCAATATAAAAAGTGAGCAAAAGGTTGAGTTGTACATTATGTGAATTATGTTCAATAAAGCTGTTATTTTTAAAAAGTGAGCAGAAAACTTGAAAGACACTTCACAAAAGAGGCTATCCAAGTGGCCAAGAAATATATGAAAAATCACTCAATAGCATCAATCCTCAGGGAAATGCAGATTAAAACCATAATGAGATACCACCCACCAGAAGGGCTAAAATAAAAACAATGACAATACCAAGTGTTAGCGACATGCAGAGCAATTAGATTTCTCACGCTTTGCTTGAGACCATGTCAGAGCAAAAAACTGGCAATATCTACCAAAGCTGAACAGAGATATATCCTATGATCTACCAGTTCCTCGCTTACGAGTACATGCAGAGGTTGACCAAATGATATGAACACGAATAATTACAGCAATTTTACTCATAATAACTGCAAACTGAAATAATCCAAATGCCCATTAATAGCAGAACAGATAAATAAATTGCGGTATACTCTGTGATGGAATACTACATAGCATTAAAAAAGAACCAACAACTGCTACACATAACAACATGGATGAATCAAACCAAAATAATGATGAGCTAAAGAGGCCAGACACAAAAGGATATGTACTATAGGATTTCATTTTTATGAGGCACAAGAACAGGCAAAACCAATCTACCAAGACAGAAGACTAGTGGCTACTCTGGGGAATGCAAACTGGGAAGGGGCAAGAGGATGCTTTCTGGGTGCTAAAAATGTTATATAGTGACCTGGGTGACCATTACATGAGTATTGTCAATCTATATATTTAAAATTTGTACACTATACTATATGAATGTCTAACTCAATAAAAATTTTAAATAAACAAGTAAATAAAATTATTCCATTGTGTTGCACAATGGCACGAATCATGTCGTATTTACATATTTGCACCTTCCTAATACAATAGGCCTAACACAATGCCTGCCCAGGTAGTTCCCACTATATGATCTTAACTATATGATTCTAGTACAACATGTCTGAGTTGTCAATAGTAGAACTGTAGCTGTATGCTTGCTTCCTGCAGACTCCTTTTAAATTCCCAATGTATTCATATTTTAAAAATATCTGGCTTTTCTTTTTCCCCAAAAGAAGGAGATAGGAGCATCTGCATATTGAAAAACAACCCCATTTGCAGGGTTTAACAAGATTCAAATCAAAAAGGCAAAAGAAGAGGAAACAAAGGAAGGTGCTGCCGTGGTGCCCTAGAAAGCAGATGTTCATTAGGGCCCAGACACAGAGATTACTATCACAATGCACTCATCTGAACGTGCTATCATCAGACCACACAGTCAAATCAAATTTCGAAGGCTCAAAGGATGTACGCTGAAGAACATCCTGCACTGCTGAAACATGAATTTGAATTCTGTGACAGAGACAGAGGGGTAGAAGAGAACACCAGATATCACCCACTGTCATTTTAAATCCTATTTATATGTTAAGATATAATCTATTCTTAAAAAAAAGAAAACAATCAAAACCAACATTTAAGATTTCTGCTATTAAAATTAAAATCTGAGGAACTATTACCAAGTGAGAAACATCTTTTTTCAGTCTTTTGCAAATTAAAAAAAGCACAATAACTTTTGTTATTATTTTTAGACAAAGAACGGTTTGTGAAATATTCAAGAAAGGGAAAAAATAGTTATGAGTGATTTTAAATTTTAGTACTGGTGAAGAAAAAATGCAAACAGCTTATCATTTCACTGTCATATTTAAATTCCAATCTCATTAGGAGTACACATTTATCATCAAAATACTTTCTATTATGCTAATTATGTTCTCTTTTGTTCAAAGTATTACATCACGTCTGTGCTTCTATAACATGTTTACATATCACCAAATAAAATTTTATTTAAAATTTCCATATAAAATTGGATAAGGAATCAGAAAGAAAATCCAATTCAAAGAGGCAATTGTAGTTAGCAAATTCTTAATCATAATCTGTAGCATTAAGAGGTAGTAAAGATATTTTTAGCCAAATTAAGTCAGGCACACTTGGTCCCTGATTTGGGAAGATGCAGTGGGAGGAGCTTATATGTGACAAGCACCCTGGTGAATCAACCAGTAACGCACACACCTGTAGCTGGTTAGAAATAAGTCCAGAGTAACACTGCTCTCAGTGTGCAGGAAGAAAAGTGGGGCAGAGGAGCGGGGGAGAAGGGAGAAGAAGCAGGGAGTAGGGGAAAAAAATAGAAGGGACTTTATCCCCACCCATTCCCACTTTGCAGGCCCTTATATACGAATTACAGGAAATGAGTTTCAAATTCTAAGGAACTGACAAGTGAACTTCTTGGAACAAAACCTGTTGGAAATACAAATCCTTGTAAGTTACGGTATAAATCATTACACAAATCACGGAGAGCCTTAGAAAACATCATCTGCTCAGCTATAGAATTTTTGCCATAGAAGTTTCCCCGGTAGCCAATTCTTTCTGTGTTGTGGTGTTGTTGCTGCTTAATAAAAGCAGGCAAGTGATCATGTGGAATGAAACCTATGAAGAGGCTGAGAGTAGGAACCTTTTAAGATTTCCATTTTTAAAACAATGAAATTAATCAAAGCTGTGCTTTGTAGAAAGTAGAGAAGGCCTTGGGAGAATTTCACTTAATGACCTGAAAATAAAAACTGGCAAACTTTTCTTTTTATAAATGTCTGCATGTGTCAAAAGCTTGTTTGGTGATGAATCCATATTGCTGTTGAGAAGACAAAAGTAAAGTTAACAGTATTAGAAATTTCTAATAAAATTTACTTTTCCTTATAGCCAAATATTGTAACCTGAGACTTTATTTTACAGTGAAGATATTTCATTGTCATTCTACAGGTAAGGGTTTAGAGAGTCCCCAGCACAAAAATACTCCCAATTGCAACTCTCAAAATCACCATGTTTAAAAAGTGTTAAACAGGGAAAGCAGTATAGTGTCATCTGAAGACCCTTTTTATTAGAATTGTGGAGTCAATTCTGACCCTGTGTTCAGCAGAACAGAATCCTGCCCAGTCTTTTTGCACCATCCTCTCATCTTCTAGAGCTGTATCAGACAATGCTTGCTGCTATTCACAGAGTTTTCATAGCCAATTTTTTCAGAGGTAGGAGCCCAGGTCCTTTTTTCCAAGTCTATTTCAGCAATACAACACGCAGCCGCCACAGCATGACAACCAACAGATGGGTAGTGGGGTTCCCTGACGGGAAAAGGAACCGGGACCACAGCAGCCGAAGCTTAACCACCTAGACCACCAGGGCTGGGTTGAAGAGCTTGAGTATAACATAAATGTCAACTTATAATCTAAATTTATTTTGGCAACTTTGATTTTTCCCCCCAAGAAACTCAAGTGAAGAGCAACTATTCCATGATATATCCATCCAATTCTGCCCATTCTAATTATTATATTTTTCAACTTAAAAAAAAAACTGGTATCATATAAAATGGGTCCACACTTGCAGAGCTGAAACGAAGCATTTTTCCTTCAAGATCAGTAATAATTCCATATAATCTGTGAAATGATCTGGTTTGGTACACAACCTTTCCCTGGTGTCGCTCTTTATCTGGGACCCAGCAGCCCAATAGTTCGTGTTGTTCAACGGGCAGCCAGAGGGATGGGTTCTGTGTCCCACACTAAGGTCTACCAGAGGACAACATGACTCCTGAAGGACTTAGTTCCATTCGCAGAGGTGAATAACAGCTTGTTTTAAATGAATTAAAGCTACATAATGATCAAATAAGGAGAATAAATGGCTATATTTACAAAAGATCAGAAATAATAAGAAATCTACTATTTTCTGAAGAAATGCCAGCTCACATTAGATATATTATCAATGTGTAGATTGCAGGCACACAATGATCTAATTAGCAGCATAACAAAACCCCAAACTTATTTTTTCCCCTTTGCCATGAGCAAGGCTAATGAATTAGAACAAATAAACATCACTTCAATTGGTTTAAAATAATAAAAGTAATATTTCTGTATAACCATTCTGTATGATTTAAGGATTATATTCTCAGCCTGTCACAAGCTAATAGGTTGACCTACAGCACATTTATAAAGCATAACAGTGGAAAATAATAATGTAAAATAAGGTAATTGAATATGAAACTCTGAGGGGAAGGAGTTAAAATAAAGTACAAAAAAAGTTATTGTTTAAAATTCTAAGTACTCATAAGAGGATTATAAAGCAGAAAAAATGCAAAACAATGCTGATTATCAATTCAAGAAATTTTCATTCATTACAGTCTAATTTCTTTTTAAAATTCCCAGATTTACTGTAGCTTTTATTAGCACTGTTTTCTCACAAAACGCATGGCATTCTTCTTAATCCCACATATAGATCTTAGTGCTTTTCTGTTAACTCAGACCCTTGGTTGGTATGCTGCCTTCCTGGGTTTACTGTTTTATAAGTATTCTTCACTTGTTTCTTGTACGGTGTCTATTCTGTCTTCCCTGGTGAGATGCTCGAGAGCAGGGACCAGATATTAAACTCCTTATCCTTTCCCAATGTCAAGCGCAGAGAACGCTGCTTTGGGGGCACTCAGGAAACCCAATCGATTAGTTAGTATTCTAGCCCTTCATAAGCCTCAGCAATTTTCCAACAAGCTACTAGCTTAAAACTTAACCTAATTCCAGAATAAAGATGTTACAGCCAATGTAGGAAAGCATCCACCAGACATTGATTTTGTGTGTTTACAGTATCAGATTTATAAGCAAGTTAACTGTTCATCTTACCATCAAATCTCTCTTGTAGAATCTAGGTTTTCATATTCATCATCCACAAAACTATTCCCCATCCTCTAAAACAACAAAAGGCATCCATTTAAGAATTAGCTAAAAGACAACGAATGGAGAAGGATAATGTTCAATTTTAGACACTGTTTCCCCTAGGAGGTCTAGGATGTTGATTTTTGCACTCTCCTTGTGTCTCTCTCTCTCTCATCATCTTTGACATGCCTATTTTCCAGTGCTTGCTTGAAAAATTAAAATATTCATATAATTATGTTAAGGAGACTAGATGCATTAAGCAAAAATAAGGAATTTGATTATGGGAGATACATGTTCAGTTTGTTGTTGGCTTAGTGGCATCATCCCCTTTAAACGTTTCCCCTCATATCTACCTGACTGAGAAATCTTTAGTTTCTGTTATCAAATTTGCGTGTGCTCAAATGTGCATGTGTTCGACACACGCGGTTCTAAGAAGACATTTCGCTGTGTGTCATCTGACCATACTCTCAGAGGTAAACATCTGTATCATCCAAGTGCTGCCTCTCAGGAGGCACAGCCGAGTTACATCAGGTTTTACTATTTATTCATTAAAACGATACAGCAGAAAAAACAGAACATTTAAATTCATCCACACAAAATCCCCAAGCTCAACATTCAATTTTGAATATATGCTTTGATTTTATACCAAATATCATAGCACTGCATTTAAATCACTGACATATCATTACTACATTTTCGTTATAATAAGCCATGTTACATCAAATAAAACATTTCCACTTGAGAGCAACTTGATATATTCTTGCTTATTCCTACAATATCCCAACGAATGGGATAAAAACCTTAATGGCTGAATGTCATGTTTAGGGTTATGCAACAGTCAGTAACTGAGATAGCTATTAATTCTGAACACCTCAGTGCTAGTTTATATTTTAGTTACTATCCATTAAATGAATAAATGTTTTTACCAAGTCTGAAATATACTGAAAGAGGGATTTCCTTGAAAATTAAGCAGGAAAAAGTGTGCACTGTGTTGGTGGGGCCATTGATAAGAAGCAAAGACAGGCTGAGTCACCAATTCACCACGGGGAGCATTTCTTCCTCCAACATAATACTACGAGATTTTTTTCTGGCACCACATTTTTTAATAAAGATGGCACAGAAAGATAGTTTTGATTCCATAAATTAAGCAGTGACCAACTGATATGCAATTTATCTTAATTCATAAAACATTTGGAAGTTTTTATTATGGGAACACGATAAATAAAACACAAAACAAACTATATTGAGATTTCATTAGAAAATTTTAAGCTGGAGTGTTATATTTGTAGATTTTGGCCTATAATTTTTTTCTGGTCTACAGTAATTTTTCATGTACTTATCCAGAATAATAATAGTCACTAACAAGCATTTATTTAATACCTACTGTTGTGTGCATCCAGCAAAGAACTGAAAGGTGTTGAGATCCTTTGAAGAGACACAGTGACACAGGGAGCCCACGCTAGGGGAAAATAAATTTAGTGAACTAAGTATCCAATAAAAAACTAGACACGAAACTCCTCATCTTTAAAAAGAATGAGTGATATTTAAGTGTCCATATCATTTTCACTAAGCACTTATCCTTCTATTCTAGAGCTTCCTCACATGATTTTTACTGGTTAAGCAGATACAGGGGGAAAAAAACGATTTTTTCTTGCAACTCTCTCTTTAGTAAAAAGAAAAGGAAAAAAGATAACCTTCGTCTTTGGCTAAAAGATCCCTAACTTAAAATTTCACCACTCTTTAAGTAAGCTGGGATAATTTTCAAGTTTCAATCAACCATTAAGCAAAATACAAAGCCTGAGCGATATACCAGTAACGCTTAAAAAAAAAAAATTCTTGAAAGCATATTACACGGAAATTGCCTATATGTGAATTTAAACTCAAAGCCAAGAGTGCCAAACATGTAAGTGTATCTAATTATACTGATAATAAACGATTGAATACTTTCCTACTTCTCTTCACTTATATTTTCCTGTTCCCTTCTAGTAGCTTAAGATTTGGTTCCCAACACATAAAAAAATAACATGTATTATGAGAAATTCACAAGAAACAGCTATCTGAGGAAAGGATGCTACAATATTGCATTATAATGCATCTTCATTTTAACATATCCATGACCTTGAGTCTTTCAACACTGCTTCCAGAGAGCCACAATATCCCACTCACCTAAGGGAAATAAGGTATATTCATGGCATAAAATATTGCATTACTATACAGATACATTTAAGCAAACTTTATTCACCTCATAAATGTGGTTACTTCTTAAGACACAAAGAACCCCAAGTCTTATTAATATCATGCCTCTCCCTCCAATCCACCTTCATATACTCAGTAGTTCTATGTATCAAATCATGACCCCTAATTCCTCGAGAAACAGACTGACACAATATTCATTTGACTACAACTAAGAAAAGGCTAAGGACTTCAACGAAAAGTTAATGCATGCAAAAATTCAATTCAGAAAAACTGTATGTCTATTAGACTTTATTAAAAGAACCCCAAATTACATCACTTACTAATTTTCAGATTTTGAAGCTAGGTTCAGGTTTGTTCTTTGGTATACACTTAAACAAAAATGGCTTTAAAACAAACTTTTGTTTTAAAACAAACATTTCTTTAATATAGAAAACAATACTGTTGTACACATGAAAAGCTTAAAAATCAAGCTTTCAATATGATATATTTTATAGAAATATATTTTGATAACTATGAATAAACATCACAAATGCCTCAAATTGCTTTTAGTTGGTATAAGCTATTCACTAACCACGTAAAGAACATTTTGTACTTCCCTTTTTTCAAAAGAAATAGAATAAGTATTGCAATTCCCATAAATATTTGCACACACGCACTAGCAGTCATGAACGTTACAGTATCTTTGAAATAAACAGATCATGATTCAAGGGGTGCCTTTAGAGTAAGTAAAGCCATCGTCTGAAAATGTGTACATCCAAATATTTAGGTTAAAATATGTCAAATTATCAGAATTTTTCCTGTGTAGCTGAAAAGTGGATACCAAATTAAATTTGTCATAGTATAGTCATTTTATAACTTAGAAAATCCTTTAGAACAACACGTGCTAATACTTACGAAGCTACATCAAACTACATCTTACAATGAATGTCAGATGATAAAGAGAACCTGCTGTGGTAAGACCATCCTGACAGAGCAATATGAGTACCCAACAAGCACGTAAAATCAGGCTACTTGAAATCTATGTTACTCTACACTAAGTATTAAGAAATTTCACAATCGCCTTCATTTCCACCCATGTCCTGCCTTTCCATAGCATCCTCGAATGTACTTTTTGTTTAATGCAGCTGTAATCCTTTAATGATTTTCTCTTTCTGTCAAAGCACAGAGCACACGAACACGGTCATACATTGCAATACAGCTCCACAAATTTTTGTCCTTCTTAATAAAATGTAGAAGTAACTAATATGTTTTTATGGGAGAAAACTACTAAATAAATTTTCCAAAACAGACTCTAATTAGACGATTAACACAAGAAGAATGATTTGACATATGTTAACTTTTTAAAGTATGGTAACAAAACTCGTTTTCAAGGGCCATTTTCATTGGTATCTATTCCTTCTGATGAAAAGAAATTCCATTCGTTTATTATTTCTCAGTTCAAAACAATCACATCCTTCTCTTGAGCACAAGTTTAAGTCAAATATCACTCTGTAAACAACGTGCTATTCCTCAGGTTTGATAGAGCTTCCAAATAGAAGTTTCAAAACAACCCTGACTGGCAAACACATCACTGTACTTTAAACAGAGTGATGTTTTCTATCCCATATTTCAGGAAGGTTAAAACACACACACAAACGCAGGCAAGGATCACCACTGTAGACAACAGATTCTAAGTGAGTTCATTAACTCTTTAGGTAGATTGGGCAACATTTGTTTTTAAACTAACTATAAATCAAACAAAGTGTCTATTTTTTTTAATGACTCACACTACCATGTCACCAACAGATACGTAAAGGAGGGGGGGAAAAAAGGGCTATGTGTTCCAAACTGTGCTTACCTAAAATCTGCATCTAGTCACTTTGCATTTTGGGAGTTGTCCCTTTCTGAGATAATCAAGATACTTTACAATAGGGAATTTAGATTTAATTATCAAACTTTAATACCCTGTTATATAGGTCAAGTGAGTATGTCTTTCTCCAGAAACAAAGAGATTCAGAGTAATAGGATTTCAGATTTCAGAGTAGAAACAACAAGATATGTTTTGAGAATGTCATTTACCGTAACACAAATCAATATGAAATGCTTTATGCAGGAAGCACACTTTCAGAAAATGGGCCCTAAAGCTTTCTGGGATCCGACCCTAATTACTAGAGCAGGCTCTTGCCGTTTGCTTCTCTCTTCAATTATTTACGGGGCAAAAAGAGCCAAATGGCATTGCATTAGCTATATTAAATGCTATGTACTTGGTTTCTAACTTACTAATGGTACATAAAAATTACTAAGGTGAACGTGCCTGTAGAAACATGGCCTTTTCTCTTCTTCACCTGAGTGTATATATTTATTATTCATATAGTTAAGTGTTGAACAGGCTGTCTTTTAGGCACCCAATGCTTGCATAATTTAAACAAGTGCATTAAACATATATGATATTTAAAAGGTACTGCATTGATTATGCCTCAAAATTTCTTTGAATAACTTATATTCACAATGTAGCTCACAAAAAACGAGCACCTCTCTCCAGTCCCTGAAAACAATACGTGGGGACCACACAGAAATGAATAACGGGTATCCTTACCGCTACCATCTTGCTGCTTTCTGGCGACCCAAAGTAAAACGAGAATTGGGGGAGTGAAAATGAGGCCCTTGAGAGCTAGGAAATTGCTGGTCTCTATGCTGACAAGTGTCCTTTTTACATGGACAAACACAAAGCTATGTTGTAGGTACATAAAGTGGACCACACACACTGTAAGAAAGAAAAGCTTATCAAGGTTGAATCAGAGATTCTTTGTACCAGGCCAGAAATGCCCGCTGCCCGCAAGCAAGGCAAGACTGCAATCTCCCACAGAAAGTTCAGACACTGCATCCATACTTAATTCTTTTGTGATCTAGAAGGGAACCTGGAGTCGAGACAGGAGATGCTAATTGCAGAAGAAGGCTGATGCATCCAACTTCCGCCCTCCCAAATTACGGAAGAAGCTTCCAAAGCAGTGAGACCCTCCCTCTTCGTGAACCTAATTTGTTTTTTTAACGATTTCAAGAGGCATCAAATTCTTATTGTAAAAATAAGATAGGTCCACTATCAAAGTACCCAGGGTCCCTAGAAAGCCAGTCACAATTTCTATGGCTTCACGTCATCAGTGTTACCTAAGAGCGTGCCAAGGCCACTTTTGAGAAAGCACTATTGGAAATCGATCTGTGGTAAACATATAAGGTAGTATTTTTCTAAACTGAATACAAAGTCACTTCTTTCTCTGCACTGAAATCTGCCCATTATCCCTCCTTTGCAAAAGCCACAGAGAAGATTAAAAGGGACATCAATGAACGCTGAGTGAACTTTGACCACCCTTCTACCCAAAACACCAGCGTAAAAGTAGAAATCAGTAACCAGGTAAAGTGCCACACCGCACAAAGATCAAGACGAGGGGCGGGCGCGCAGGGCCGGAGGCGGGGAGGAAAATGTTCCGTCCCCCCTGGCCCCAGTCACCGCGCGCGCGGGAGGTGGAGGGGCGTCCCCGGGGGGCAGGAGGCTCCGCGCCACTCCGAGGAAAGCCAAGAGTTACTGCTCGCGAGGCGAGGCCCAGGAGAAGGGGTCGACGACCGCGCCGCCAGCGGGTCCTGCCGCGGGCCCCAGGCGTCGGCGGCCGAGCAGCCAACGCTCGGCAAGGGGCGCCGCTCGGCCCCGCGACCCTCCCCGCCTCCCGGGCCAGGAAGGGGCTGGCGGCTCTTTCCTGTCTAGTCTCTCCCCCAGCGGCTCGCTGTAACCCGATCCCCGCACTCCGCTCCCCGGGCAGCCGCCGCCCCGCGCGCCGCCCGCCTCTGCCCAGGCCAGCGCTATAGTTAGCAACCTTTCATCAACTCCAACGGGGCCGACCGGGGCTCGCCGCGCGCGCCCGCGGCGCCCCCTCCTCCGGTAGCCCCCCCTCGCCCAGCGCCCCTTTACCTTCGCTTGAAGATACTGGGGGTAGTAGTAGGTGGCGTACTGAGGGTACATCTGCTGTTTCCACACTTTGCCCATGAAGCTGGAAGGGAGCCTGCTGTGCAGGGTCGCGGGCACTTTGGGGTTTCCAAGTCTCGATGTCTCCTGCCTCTCCCTTTCCGGCGGCGGCGGCGGCGGCGGCTGCCGCTGCTCCACCTCCTAGCCGGGACCAGACGTCCTCCTCCTCCTCCTTCTCCTCCTCCCAGGCAGAGAGAAAGACACTGCAGAGCGCAGAGGGCACCCCGGACAGGGCGCTCCCAAGGAGTTGCCTCCCGGAGCCCGAGTGCTCCGGGGCTGCCAAGAGCTAGTGCGCTGGCCGCGCTCCGCTCGGGCGAGCAGGCTGAGCCGGGCTGGGAGGTGATCGATACAAGTGGAAAGTGTTGCTGCGGCGGCGGCGGCGGCGGTGGCTGCGCTCGGTGCCAAGCGGCATCTGGGGTGGGTGCGCCCGATTGGGAGAGGGGAGAGGGGCTGGCGTGCCGAGGCCGTGGGGGAAGGGCGGACGGGGGCGGGGCTTGGGCGCCGCGGAGCAGGGACCGGCTGGAGGTGAGGGCTGAGTTTTAACCACTCCTCACCTCCCAGGCTCACGGTGGGACGGGCAGAAATCCTAGGATCCCGAATCGCTTTGTGTCGGGGGGGTAGGGGCTGAATTCGGGGGACACAGCTTAAGAACTGGAGAGTGGACACCTCGTTGGCTTGCATGAGTTTTTATCTCCGTCAGGGGGAGGGGAGATAAGGAGAAAAAGGAGGAAATCTGATTAATCTCTCACTTCCCCCCGCCCAATGATTTTTTTTTTCCACAAGGGAAGGAAAGTGATTTAGTGCCCAACCACAAAGCTGGAGTCGAGATACCTGGGTTCTGTTAACCCCACTCCCCCCAGGTCACAAGACTAATTTTCTAGGTGACCTTGGGAGGGTTAGTGTCCTTCGGTTTGGTTTTCCCAGATGTGAGAGGTGAAATCATGCCCTTTACACAAGGAGAGGCAAAGCTCGCGCGCGCGCGCGCGCGCGCGCTGACACACACACACACACACACACACACACAGACAAACGCACACACACCTCACAACAAATAGCCGGATCCTTCTAAAGGTGGAGATGCCGCAAAGAGGCAGAATGTTATTATTAGAGGACACAATATAGACATCAGCTTTTCTCTGCCTGTTTCTAATGCTGCCAGACAGTCTGTCAACTCCCACTCAGGAGCAAGGAAACTCCCTGAGTTTGGAATATTTTAAGGCCATTTTGAAAGTCACGCTGGCATATTGTTGCAGTGTGCTTCAGTGACATATAACATCAATCTCTCTCTTTCTGCCTCTCTCCATCTCCTAATTGTCACAGCTCTGGACAGCCCCAGACAGCAGTGGTTCAGTTCACTACGTAACTGGATATAATTTAATGCAGTTAATTGGTCCCTGAAGCCTGTAGACGACTTTTATACTCTAGCTCAAAAAGAGAGAATACCAAAATGTACAAGTAGGATAAGTAAGAAAGCACCTCCAAATTGGAGTTCTTGCACATCTAATAAAATATAATGAAAAATTCATTTGTTATTGAATAGATCTTGATTACTTTGTTTTGTCATTTTGGTTTTCCGAAAGTCTGTTTTGGTAACCTAACAAAGGTAAATCGAAGTGAAATGGAATGCATGATTTTGTTAAACAGTTACATTTTTATATGATTACATTTCAAAACAGGTTTAGTAAGATATGTAAAACAATGAAATAGTGAACTAAAACTTTTATAATCTTTTTATGACTTAGACAAATTTCTAGCTTATGCATTTTGACAAAACAAAATAAATAAGTTCATATGAGAACAATTTGGATATGCAGGGGGGCAAATCATGTTTTCTTAAAAAAAAAGAGAGAGAGAGAACATTTAACTTATGTGAAATCCTCTATGGAAACTGGTATTTACTGAGCTGCTATATTGTGGGCACTGTTGGTTAATGCCAATCTGAAGGTTGGAGTGGTTCACCGTCTAGCTAGAGGAGATTAAAACACTTCATTTTATTGTTTCCATGCGGGACTCTTTACTGTTTTTGAGCAGAGAACGGACATGAACTAATTTGTGCTTTAAGAAACTGGGAGGACTAGAAATGATGGTTTGGAGGAGAGACTAAAGGAAGAGAACAAGTTAAGAGCAATCTCAGAAGTTCTAGGCTTGAGGTGAGAAAGGAAATTACCAAACTTAGACTGTTCTATTTTTTTCTGGATGATGAAAATTCAGCCTGTTTTAGAGAGCCCAGAAGCACATCTACAATTATGTAGACACTTGATTTATGACCCAGTTGGTCTTGCAGAGCAGTGGAGAAAGAATGAGCTTTTCAAAAAATGATTCTGGGTCAATTGGCAATCCATATGGAAAAAATGAAATTGGAACCCTGCCTCACAAAAGGGGAAGAAAAAAGTTCAAGTGAATTAAAGACCTAGATGTAAAAAACAAAACTGTAAAGCTGTTAGAAGACCATATAGGAAAATCTCTTTATAACCTTGAGGTAGGGAAAGATTTCTTTAATAAAGTGACCAAGAGTACAAGATTAATCAGTGTGACTATATTGAAATTCTGCACACTGATTCATCAAGGGATGCTATAAAGAAAATGAAAAAGCAAGACTCAAAATAGTTATTTGTAATCCATATAACTACAAAAGGTTAATATACAGAATATATTAAGAACTCCTTGAAATCAATAAGAAAAAGAAAAACAACTTGTTAGAATATGAGCAAAAGAATGAATGTGTATATTTCACAGAGAAGGAAGCACAAATGTCCCTATGACATATGAAAAGATGCTCACACTCATTAGCAATAAAGGAAATGCAAACTAAAATAATAATGAGATATCATTTCACACTCACCAGTTTGGCCAAAATTAAGAACTCTGAAAATATTAAGAGTTGGTGAAGATATAGAAAAGGGGAAAGTCTTGAAAACACTGCTTATGGAGGAAATGTAAATTGGTACAACCACCTCATTAGAAAACAGCATAGCGTTACTCAATTTCATTTGCATGTATTTGCATGTATTTACAAGTATTTGTATGGTTGTCTCTGAGGGAGAGGAAGGGTGAGATGTTGAGGGGTGGGCCAAAGGGACCTTGTAGAGATGGTACTGTCCCATGTTTTGCACTGGGTTGTAAATACATAGGACTATGTTTCAATATTTTTCATTATGTGGTTCATAGACTCTTTTGTATGTTCACTATATTTTATATTAACACATTTTAAAAACAAAACTCAGCTTTTAATTTTAATCATGATCATTTTCAAACAAATACAAAAGTAGAGAGAATAGAATAATGAGCCCTCTGTTCCTAATACCCAGCTTCAACATTTATCAACATTTTGTCATTCTTGTTTCACACACACACGTTTTTATTTTTCTGGAGTGTTTTAAAGTAAATCCCAAATGTCATATCATTTCATCTGCAACTATTTTAATATCTATCTCTAACAAATAAGAACTTTATCTGGTAACACAACATCATGATCACAGCTAACAAAATTGACAATAATTTTTTAAGATCAGCTAATACCCAGTTCTCGTTCGTTTTTCTCTGACTATCCAAAAATGGCTTTTTGTAGTTCATTTCTTTAAATTAGAATGAAACAATACCCACATTAAATTTGGTTGATATATCTCTAAAACCTATTTTAATATATCAAAGTTCACTCCCATTCAGTTTTTAGATTGATATTTATTTGTTGAAGAAATCAGGTCATTTGTCCTATAGATTTTCCCACATAGCTGACTGCAACCTCATGGTGTCGTTTAAAGTGATGGTTAGTTCTAGAGGTTTAGTTACATGCAGGTTCGCTTTTTTGGCAAAGAATACTTCATAGATGGTTCTGAACATATGTCGGTGATGTGCATAATATAATGTCTGATTGTCTCACTTTTAGTAACGTTAAGATTGATCAGATGTTCAGGTATTACCAGTCTGATTTACCTGTTAAAAAGTTCCATGGTTTTAATAGTCATTCATGGGTGTCACCTCAATCCATTATTTCATTAGGGGTTACAAAGTTGTGGTTTTTATAGTTTTATCATTCCTTCTGCACTTACTGGTTGCAAATTGTCTATGGAGAAGAGCTTTCTCACTTCAACTCTTTGGTTAACTTGAAATACAGTTAGCATAGGAAAAGCAGGATAAATTTCCCCCTATTTACCAATTTTCAAAATAATGAGTTGATGCCATGGGAAACTCCAAGCTAACCAGTTTTAAATAACATTCTGAACCTGTGGATTTTTATGTATTTGCTTTGTTTCAATCCGTTGCAGTCATTATTCTTGTTGATGCTCAAATTGTCCCCTCTTCAGCCAATGGGAGACCCTTTGAATTGTTTCCTGTGTCTTTTTTAGCATTCCGCAATAGTCTGATACATTTTTTGCTTTCTAGCATAATAAAATTCTTCCAAGTTCTTGTACAATTCATGCCCAAATCTGGATCAGCTATTTCTCTAAGAAACACACATCAGCTTGACCTTAAAAAAAATGTTTTTTAATAGTAACAAATTCTTGAGGCCAGCCTGGTGGCACAGTGATTAAGTTTGTGTGCTCTGCTTCGGTGGCCTGGGGTTTGCCAGTTTGGATCCTGGGCGCAGACCTACACACTACTTGTGAAACCATGCTGTGGAGCCGTCCCATATACAGCATAGAGGAAGATTGGCACAGATGTTAGCTCCAGGGCAATCCTCCTCAGGCAGAAAGGGGAAGGTTGGCAATGGATGTTGACTCGGGACCAATCTTCCTCACACACACACACACACACACACACACAAAACAAATTCTTTAAAATGTGTTCTTCATACTTGTCACATTTGGGGGAAGAAGCTCATAAAAGATTCTTAATGAAATTTGTGCCAAGATGACCCCTAGGAGACCATGAGCCATTGAGTGACTTTCCAATAGAGAAGTTATACATTTATACCTTCACCAGCATTTAAGAAACATCCTCTATGTGCAGGACATTGGGGATATGGTTGACTTGGTGTTCACCTGCACGGGGCTTACAATCTAGTGAGAGAAACAGAAATAAAACAAGGATAAATTGTGATAACCTCTATGAAGAAAGCAACAAGATAATGGGAAGAGAGTAACTTTGTAACAGTTGGGTCAGGAATTTTAAGTAGAGTAGTCAGGGCAAACCACTACGACGAGACATGATAAATGAGAATGGGTCAGCCACAAGAACCTTGTATGAGGGAAAGAGTGGGGGGTGTGTCCCTGCAAAAACAGCAGCAAGGTAAAAACTTTGAGGCACAGATTGTCCCATCCAAGATCTCCAGTCTGGTTTCACTTATAATCAAAGGTCAACATATTTTTTGTTATAGTTAATCAGAAGTGGACCAAACAAATTAGCTTTGGTTAATGCCTTTGTTCTAAGGCCATCTGCCTGAGAGTATTGCAATATTTGAAGGATAAAATTAGAAATTTTGCTACAAAAAGCCGCTGTGCTGGAGCATCAGCGAATTGGAAATGGGATTTAGGTTCACTGGAAAGATCTCACACAGAACCTGAAGAATCACTGATCAGTGAGTACTCTTGCTTTCACACTAGACATCTAGGTGATGTCTGTAATACATTTACTGAACACTTAAAGCAGAAAAGCCGCATGGTTTTTGCAAGGTGGAAGTGTGACTGACATATACGTTAGAGTTCTCAGAGGGTTAAACAAATAAGAATGTAGATGAAAGGGAAGCAGTGGTTATAATCTACAATGAACTTTTGTCACAAATAGGGAATTGTTCTACAGTCTTCAGGGAAGGGTAAGTATAAATCTTCTAGCCTGATGTTTCTTAGATATTTTTCCTCAGACTCTATTTTGTGGAGCCGTGCCCTAAGAAACTAAAATCTTACTATCTTCATCAGTAGTAATATACTTAAAAATTTTTTTCATCAAAATGAAAGAAAAATTTAAAAATTCTCAGAATGCAATCCTTATCCCACACTAGAGTTTGAGAAGCAGTATTTAGTTCATACTTTTTATCACAGCTCACAACTCCTTTTCTGGCCAGACCTTCCCATGTTTCCAGATTCATTTCCTTCCACTATACTACCTCTCGGCTTGTAGCTCTTTCCTCCCCTCCATGCTTGGCTTGTGATTCTTTCCTCCCCTCCACGCCTGCTCCTCCCATTCCTTACCATATTGTTGTACGACTCCAACCAGCTTTGGCTTTTTCTGATCCACCTGCCGAGAGCACCTTTCACCTTTCTTCACCTCTCTTACTCTTTCTTAAGACTCGGCTTCATCAAGACTTCTTTCAGGGGTAGTTGGCGCGCTCCACTTCAGTGGCTCCGAGTTTCGTCATTGGGATCCTGGGCCCAGACATGGCACTGCTCGTCAAGCCATGCTGAGGCAGTATCACACATAAAACAATCAAAAAGGCCTACATCTAGACTATACAACTATGTACTGGGAGGTTTTGGGGAGAAGAAGATGGAAAAAAAAAAAAGTAGATTGGCAACGGATGTTAGCTCAGGTGCCAATCTTTTTTTTTTAAAGACTTCTTTAGTCACCATGTTGGATTGAATGCCCTTCCTGTGGCACCCAGTCTGAGCCTCTCTCTGATCACCATTTATCCAATTAATGTGCAAATTCATTGGAGGGAAGTGGAGAAATGTCAAGAGTAGGCATCCTCCAGAATTCTTGTTAAGAAATGTTTAAGTGCTCAAAGTTCCCTTCCAATTTAGAAGTTCAGTGATTTTTTGATTTGCAAAAGTGACTGTGTTAACAACCACTCACATATTTTCTCTTTGCCCCATTGCATCTTAGACCAATAAAAGGAGCATATATTTCAACCAGTAAGTGTGAAACTTTAGGAAAACATTCCTCCAAGAAGTGAAATAAACAAAAATTGTATATGAATTAAAGATTGTTTTTGATAAATTTATTAATGAGGGCTAAAATTTGGCACAGTTGAGGAACGTAGTTACAGTGAATATTTAGTCGTGTTTATGATGGCAAACCACTATGTCCTAAATTTAGTAAGTAATGCACTAAGTTGGATGCTGCTATCTAAGAACGTGGTGGAACTAAGGACTCAGTTGACCACCAAGAACGTACATTCTCCCAATCGGCTCTTCTTGTGATGGGTGGTCCATAAAGAAGGTTTCACCCCGTTATCACCATACCCAGATGACCATCTCTACAAAGGGACAAATGAAATAATTTAGTAACTAATTAATTCATCCAGCAAGCACTTAGTAAGCATCATCAGTATGCAAGGGCCTATTTGTTGATGGCCTCTAGAGAGGAGTAAAGACATAGACCTTGCCCTCAAGGAACCATGGTTCCATTATTTGCACTCATTAGCTGATCCTATGAATGTGTTTGTAAACAGGTTGCTGATAAGTACTATTATAACCTTTGATGACATCAAAGCCCAAAATAAGTTAAAATTTTCAAAAGTTAAGGGAGTAAGCCAGTTGAATGTGAAGGGAAAAATATTCTTTCACTTTACCGTCTGATTTCTTTCTTATAGGTTAGCAGTCTTCAAGCTGCTTTCTGTTGGAAATTTGGATTTTGTGGAGGCCAATATTTCTTAAAGATAGCTTTTATTTTTATGCCTTTGCTTTCCATGTTTTAAAAACGCTTTTGATAAAAATCATTTAATGGCATCATTTTTTAAAAAATGGTTTAAAAAGACCAACAAAATCATGTTATTAAACATGTGTCTACTGAGGGTTATCTTTTCAACTGTAATTTCCCTTCTGAATAGAGCCTGACCTGTGCAGCAGTCTGTTGAGCTGCATGTGTGAGGCAGGCTATGATTTCATGATTTCAGAGTCAGAAGAGGGCAAAAAAAGGTTCCTGTGCCCCCAACACTTTAAGGCTCTCTTTTAATTAGAGAATGTTTCCAGTATGTTCATCAATAAGAGAACTTCCAAAGAGATATGAGAAGAGATAGAGAGAAGAGAATTATTGCTGTTCTCCACTTCTTTCTTTTTATATATATATATTTTAAAAAACATTAAAGATAACTATTTAGTATTCAATTCTTAGATGTTAGAGTTTTTTTTAAGTATTTAAAAATGAGATAGAACAATGTCCTCAAAGCTGAGATTTCATCAAATTGTGTGTGTGTATACATACATCTGTATGTATATCCTCTTCAATGAGTACTGAAATGAAAAGATTATAACATGTGTTTCAAAATCACGTAGAAATATTTAATAAAAATAAAAATCCAAGACTATAAATTCCATCAATTTTTATCTACCACAGAGTATGGGTTCTTTGGCATTATAGATTATTTGCCAAGTTAAGGTGGAAGGCACTGGTAATTCTATTTACTTGATGCTGCTGCAGAATTAGAAAGCTGAGGAAGAAAGAAAGAACACATAAAGGAAGCATCATTTTTAGCTTCTTTAGCACTTGTAAATTTTCCAAATCTAAATTATAGTAGAATTCTCAGCAATACTTTGTTTTTGTTCTTAAGACTTCCTGTAGTCTTATCTGAACTTTATCACCATCGTTGCTATAATAATTATTTTGAAATTATTTTAACATCTTAATTACTTTTTAGTTTACAAAACCCTCTCACATAATATACCTCATTTGGTCTTCACTGAAGTCCTTCCAGGTAGGTATTGTTATTAAGGACACAGACTCGAGTCAGATTGCCTCAGTTTAAAGTTGGCTGTTCACTTCCTAGCTAGGAAGGTGTAAAATAAGGTTGTTGAGAGAATTAAATGAGTTAATATATATAAGGCATTTAGAATAGTGCCTGGCACAGAGTAAGCACTATAAAAGTATTAATTATTATTAGTTATTTTATATATGAAAGGAACCAAGGCTCAGAGACATGCAATAATCGGCCTAACAAGATAGTTCTTTATGGTAAGTTAACAATCTAGGGCAAATCCCAGGACTTCTGATGCTAAAAGCCCTATTTTTTTTAGTATTGTCAGTACTATCCTCTCACTTAGATTGGGCTTCTTTTAAGATTTCTTTCTTCCCTCTCTTCTTTCTCCCTTTTGTCCTCTCATCTTTTTCTTCTCTTTCATCCTTTCCTTTCTCTCTTCTTCCTCTTCTTTCTCCTGGCATTACCATCATCCTTACCATCTGTTCCACCACCAGTGCCACCAACATCACCACCAAAAACACTAGTGTGATGAACTAAGTTATCAACAAACTTGAAAGGAAGTTATGATTATAAATTTTTTTTAATAGGATGACAAAGAAGGAAGGAAGGAGGGTAAGAAAGAAGGAAAGGATAATTTATGTGCTATAGCACAAAGGGACACATTTTAGCTGACAACCATGCTGTGCTGTATATTTAAATTGAAGTTATGATCTCTACTTATTTATTAAAAAAAATGCTGAGAGGAAAAGTGTACTTGAAAAGATGAGCAGCAGCTTAGACACTGCAGAAGAAAAGTTTAGTGAATTTGAACAGAGAACAATAGAAGCTATCCAAAATGAAAAATGAATGCAGAATGCTAAACTGTCCAAATGCTATGAATAGAAATTGATAATTTATATAAAATAATTACCTAGAAAAATATGGAAATGCTTGTGTAAATATTACTAGTATGTGAGTTAGGGTGTTGTGATAGTGGATAGTTTTTGTTGCTGTCGTTGCTTTAATTATCAATATTTATTCATTCCATTGTTAAGCACATACCTCCTGGGTAGCCTGACACTGTGTTAATCAACAGAGCACTAAAGATGAATTGAATATAATTTCTGTCCTTGAGTAGTTCTTGGTCCAGTAGAGAAAACAGATATGTAAACTATAATTGCTATAGAGTATGGTGAGCTGGATAAGGAGGAAGCACTTTATTTAGACTGAGGAAGTCCAATGAAGCTTCTCTAAGAAGAGACATTTTTAGCTATAGTTTGTGGGGGGAAAAAAAAAAGAATTCATCGAGTAAATAGCAGTACAATTGAAATGGAGTAGGGGTACAGTTGGAGGAGAATTGGAAAAATCCAGCAAAAGATTAGTATGTGCACATATAGTGCAATATAAGAAATTTTCCAGTATTTTCACCTGGGCGTCATTCTGTAGGTGCAAGGGAGTTATTAAGGGATTTTACATAATCTGAGTTACAAGGTCAGATTTATGATTAGAAAGATTACACTGTCATCAGTATGGTGGATAGATTCAATGGGGGAGACTAGAATCAGAAACTCCAGTAATTCTAGGGAAGAGATGACAATGGCTTACTCGAGCAGGGATATAGGAGAGCAGCAGGAGCAGGCAATAAGGAGGTACATTGTGGAGAACGTAACAATAAGAAAGCTAACTAAAAGTCAGTATGCTTTATATTATCGCCATGCACAATTTGTATCACTAAACAATGTTAGTGATAAAACACTCCTCCCTGAAAAAAATCTTTTGTTGGTCTAAGTTCCAAACAATTGCCGTGGTTACCAGTGAGTTTTAATAATTGTATTAGTTGTCTATTGCTGCTTAACAAATTACCCCAAATTTAGCAACTTAAACAACAAACATTCATTATCTCACATAGTTTCTGAGGGTCGAGAATTTGAGAGTGGCTTAGCTGAATGATTCTGGCTCAGGGTCTCTCATGAGTTTTAGCTGTCAACTGGGATTGTAGTCACCTGAAGTTCTAACTGAAGTTGGAGCATCCATTTCCAAGCTCACTCATGTGGCTGTTGGCTGATATTAGCTGGTGTCCTCAGTTCCTCTCCATGTGAGCCTCTCTATAGAACTACTCATGATGTGACAGCTATCTCTATCTCTATCTATCTCTCTATCTATCTATCTATGAGAGAGAGAAGGCTCAACCAAGACAGAAGCTGTAGTGTTTTTTTATAACCTAATCTCAGAAGTGACATACCATCACTTCTGCCATATTCTATTAGTCACATCTAGCAAGGAACTGATTACACAAGAAAGTGAATACCAGGAGTGAGGATCATTGGAGGCCTGTTGGAGTCTATATACAATAATGTATATAGAAAGTTCAAATGAACACATCCTTATTACTTACTCTTTTGCTTACTCTACTTACTTACTCATATAATAAACACTGTATGCTACATGTAAATTAATTCAGTAAATTACCTATTAAGCAAGCATTCCCCATTCCCCTCTCCTCCCAGCCCCTGACAACCAACAATCTGCTTTCTGTTTATATGGATTTATCATTTCTGGATATTTAATATAAATGGAATGGTACAACATGGGACTTTCTTTGTGTGACATCTTTCACTAAGCATATTTTAGATGTTCATCCACATTGTAAAATGTGTCAGTACCTTATTCCTTTTTATGGCTGAATAATATTCCATTGCATATATATACCACAATTTGTTTATCCATTCATTCGCTGGTGGATATTTGAGTTGTTTCTATCTTTTGGCTATTGTGAATAGTGCTGTTATGAACATCCATGTAAAAATATTTGTTTGAGGGCATACTGATTTTTGAGTTGCCAGTGAATACGTGAGTGAATGTGTCCAGCAGGTATTTGTATCTGTGAGTCTGTGAGTCCAGAGTCTCTCTGGAGATATCAGAGATATAGATAGACTTAGAGTCAGGACGTATATATGGGTTGTGGTCAAAACCAAGAGAGGAGATGAGATCACTTAATGAGAGCATGTACAGAAAAAAAAAGCAGGAGATTGAAGGTAGGAGTTAAGTCAAGATGTTTATAAGCATGTAAGACTTGGCTAAAACTCTAGATATGCTCTGCTCCAACCCCTTGAATCTCCTCAAGCATCAAACTAGCTCGCATTAGGCAGAGCTTCTCATTTATCGTTGACCTATAGACTTTGCAAGATCACATAACTTCCTTCAATAACTTATTCAAGAGTTTAGTCATTTTATTTTCAAGAAATCTCTTCTTTCTAGGTGCTCAAATGGCAATTTATGACATTAAGAAATCACATCCTGCCCTGTGGAAGATGGATAATGTTTAGTCAGTGCTCTGTGATATAAATAACTTCTCAGACATCTTTTCTATTGACTAAATAACTTCAGGTCTTTCATCTTTCCTTTAAATATTTTCTAGTATCTAGATGCATTTTCTGATTCAATTGGATAGTCTAGTAAAGTGCTGTCTCATGCTCAATAAAGTATGTACCCTACCAAGCTCTTATGGTCTGCCCTTCTTTTAAGATAGTGTCATGTTCTATTATTACAAAAAGGAACAAGACAAATCCACTATTGATTTATCAGTATCTTTAACTTGTGTTCCATTGTAATCTCAAACCCAGGTATTGATGTTCATATCTAGATCATCGTTTGTTCTATTATATCAGCAGAGAGTGTTTTAATATCAGGGCACTTGTTAATGTTGCCTTTGTACTTTTCTCTCAAAATTCTTTGTTTACACATATCTCTAATTTATAAAGAACACTTTTGATTTTCTTCTTGTATTTTTTACATTATAATCTTGTCATATTTACTGTCATACCAGAATTGAGAATTTCCCAATTCCATTTTCTCACTGATAAGGAATATTGAACAACGTTGGGGACCTAAAAGTCACCCCAGTATGGTAGCTTTCAATTAGATTGACACTAAGCTGTTCACTTGGACTTTTTGGGGACATTACTCTCCATCAAATTATCCTTCTAGGATTGCATGAACCTCTTTATGTTTGCCGCCTTCCCACTTTAATGGATATTGGAGCATAAGCAGGACTGTAAATCTGTCTGGTGGACTAAATTCCAGCTCTTACAAACCTCAATCGTCTCCCTTTCCTGCATGTGCATTGCAGAATGCAGTGATTGTAAACCGTCCAATCTTTGTCAGGACTTTCTGTGTTTGGTATATATTGTGATTGACACAGCAACGATAATGAAATGCAAGTAATCCTGTGCTGTCAAGATGCTTTAGATGGATTTCCTTGTATTTGGGAGATGTCTGGCCAGGGAGAGGAGGAAATCTAATCTAGCATTCAGAAAACAGTACCTGCACCCTGATGTCTAGAAGGAAGTAAGTTAGACTCCAGGGTAATGCTATTACAAGGCAGTGGTGTTTACTGCGATGCAATCATTAGGATATTTCAACTCTTTGAAAGGCTGGTATCATGTGCTCAAAGGGTGGAGTTAACATTCCTTAATCAATGCTGTGCAGAGAGACTTGATTGCCTAGTGGGTAATTGGCATCTGTGGGGAATGGGCAAAGTGTGGTTAGGTCAGGGCATCGCTGCCCCACCAGGATCTAGCCCGAAAAACAGCCATTTTCTAGCTGGCTTCCTGGAGGTCATGCTAACATATGACTTCCATGAATCTTTTACACTGGATAGCTTTTGCACAATGTCAGCCATTTATTAAATGTTATATCACTTAATTTTCTCAGTCACCCTGCTTTGTAGGTTACTATCTTTGCATTTGCAGATGAGGAGACAAAGGCTGTGTGAGGTTACCACTTCCCGAGGCTTCAGAGTAGAAGAATCAGGATTTGAACTGAGTTCATACACCATGGATTAGGCTTCATTATTTCACTTTAAGCAAAGAGCCAACAAAAGATGTGAATGATCCAGTTAATTCATTTTATAATTAATTTTGAAATTAGTAGGCACTTTTATGTAAATTTTTTGTAACACTGTGTTTTAATCTACCCTCATCTTGTAAAAACTTCTTCTGACCTTAATTCAGATATAATTATAATTTTCATATAGTTGTAATCATAACAAATGCACAATTTCAAGTTCCACCTTTCTCATGTAACATTTCATTTACATTTTTCTATGTTGAATAATTTTTATAGTTATAATTTTAGTAGCTACACAACAATACGGTCAGTAAATATTCAATCATTAAAAAAATTCATGTAATAATAAAGATTAAGACAGTACCATACAAGTATACCTCACTTTAGAAAAACCAAAATTATGGACAAACAAAAAAGCAAAACAGAGAGTGAATATTTTCTTAACGAAAGGATTCAATATAAAATTCCTTTAAATAGTACGTCCCCCTGAGTCTCCAGGGGATTCAGTTTCCTAAAATTATGAGTTATGTGAGTGTGTGAAGCTCTGCCTAAGGCTAGATATTTCCTGAGATCCTTTCTAGCACCACCATGACTAATACATCGATTGGGTAAAACAAGGCTGTCCATATATTCCAGACATTTTTCAGTTACAGAAACCTACAGGAATGAAGGATGTGCTTACTTCTCAGGCCTTGGTGGTTCAATAAGAACTCAGAGGAGTTTTTCCCTCCTATACTCCCACGATGTCAAGTCCAAAGCATTTGTAGAATCATAGATTCCTCAGGATGTCGGAGACAGAGCGCGTCGTCTACTCTAGTCCATCCTCCTGCCTCCAGTCGGGACCACACCCAAACCAGCCCAGACAGAGGAGACTCTGTCCTATTTTTAACAAGACCCAGGGACTGGGTGCATTCCTCATTTCCTCAATAACTCATTTCAAATCCTACCCACACTTTAATTTTCACCCAATTAAGTGACATCTCCATGCACTTCTTACAACTTTAGATGAAACACTTTCATGAATTTAAAATTAAGAAAGTAAGAAATATGGATCAAATAGACAACAAAATGTCTTTTAGATTGTGACTTTAGATATGCTAGTATAATGTCATATTATGTTGTAATGTTAGGATATGCAATAGCAAATATTATTTCCTAAAAGTCCTGAATTCTGTGAATGTAAATACGTATCTTAAATATCTTAAGACATTTGACTAGAAACGGATGATTATATTTAAGACAGAAGATAGTGTCACACCCTTCACTCACCCCTCAAAAAAGATTTCATTCTTGCTTAGTGAGATTAGATTATATGTAATCGAGATTATATTTGAGCAAGTTTATTTTTAAGACACACAGTAATGAAAACCATTCTACCCCCTTCCACACACAAAATACAGTTTTATTTTCGTTCAATGAGGTTAGATTGCTTCGGGAGAAAAATCGGTATTTACCATTCTGCCTGTGTTCTGCTAATTGCCTCCCATCAGCTTTGATTTTAGCTCTTTTAAATATCAGGAAGCTGAAAATTTTGAGGAGACTTAAAAGAATGAAGATTAATCAAAGATAGAAGTGCCTACTTTAAGTCGGACCTGATCAGCATCCCTACTTTTATTTTTTCTGCATGGCCCCCTCCCAAAGTCAAGTGCTTGTTGGGTATTGCAGGAAGCTTTCTTAACAGACAAGGACATGCTTTCCTAAAGTGTCATGAGTTATTGCTGTAGTTTTGGCTTGTGTATCTTATAAACTTATTCTACAAAAATTGATTGATTGTCTTTCTCTCATATCAACATTCTGACAGGCCTGGTTCCCTCATTTTCTTTTTCTTAGAAAATTTCTGTTTTGAAGAATGTGAACAATTGTGAATACTGCCCCTTGATGCAGTCTTCTTTTGTCTGTTTTCTTTCTTCCTTTTATTGGCACCGAGGCTGATAGGCAGCCACGAGTACTAGATAAGAATTCTCTATCAGATTCAGCTGTTCTGCACATGATTAATTTTGTTATGGGCAAAACAGAGTGTGTTTTCTAGGTTCCTCCGGCAGTCACCATATAAAGCTATTCCCGGCCTTAAATCACCTTAGTTTGTGTGTGGTAGAATATGTCTTAATTGAAACAGTTGTTTTCTTCCATTCATGCTGCCATATCTCCTGGACTTTCCAGGACCATATTTTCATATTTATGAAAATGGTTAATATCACTTTGACAGACTGTCTTGATCTTTTTCCATGAGTTATAAAATCTTGTGATAAAAACATGATTTTATTTTTCCTGTTATAACTAATTTTGAGGCAAGGTACTTTAGTAAAAAAGAGACGAAGAAGATAACAGTCTGAATCAGATAAAATAAAACAAAAACAAAGCAGAAAACAAGATATCTTTCTTATCAGGCTCTGCTAAAAATGTACAAACTCCTCAAGAGCAATGAAATTTTATATTTTACCAGAGTTCAGTAGGTGTATGATCAACAAATATTACCGAGTGGTTGATAGGTCTGCAGACTCAGAAAATTTAGCCAAAGGTTTATTTGCTGATCATATCCAACTATAGTATTTTTACGTTGTGTATGAAGATGGCTTGGTAGGTGAGAGGTAGGAGATAGACCTAGATTTGAACTTTGCTCTCTCACTTAATTGCTGTGTGACCCTGGGGAAGTTACTTAACCTCTGTGTGCCTCAGTTTCCTCAGAATAAAATGGGGAAGATGATAATTGTTCCTACTCATAAGTTGTATTAAATGAATATGAATAAATATATATTTGAATATATTGAATAATATTCAAAACATATGACTATTAAGATATTATTCATGTCATATATGTATATATCATTGAGAAGGGTACTGGGGAAATAATAAGCACTATATATGTTAGCTATTATTACTAATTTTAAAATGTAAAATCTCATTGCCGCGATTATTCTACTGATCTTGGCCATTAGCAAAAATTGTGATGTTTGGAAGTGATTCCCAAGAGAATAGAAATTCTTCATAGAGATTCCAGATGGCACAGGAACTCCTAGAAGATGTGCAAACAGGAAGAAATGAATTTACTCTTTACTGGGCAAAGTTACCACTGTTTTATGATTAACTGAATCTTAAGGTTCAGTTACCGTCCTGGGGAGTCACAGGCGCAACTGTGACTTTCCTGAGAGCTCCACAGCTGGCCTCACCTGAGCCAGTCAGTACAAGTCAGGGTGGATGGGATCCATATTCCAAACTGCCTTTGGTTTACAGGGACCCGCAAGCTGCCTTAGCTTCATACTTGTCACCCTCTCTACTTGTCCCATGGTGCTGTCTTCAAATTTCATCTGTGTTCTCCACATTTGGGTAACCAGTTGCCAAGTCTCAAATTTCTTCAGGTGGCATTGGAACAGTCAGTAAACATCACTAGATCTTTTGCAAATTCTCCCTATTGTTCGCGCTATCTGTAAGAATTGCTTAATTTTAAAAGAACTACAAGCAGATTAGAATACTTTCTCATTTTTAGTGTTCATTTATTTATTAGACAGATATATATTGAACACCAGCTATGTGTTAAGCACTTGATATATAGGGATAAGTAAACAATGGTCCTTGTCCATATCGGATTTATACTCTGGTAATTTGGTGTTGATCTCTTATATAGTTGGTCCTCATTATTGTTTAGTTTACTCACTAACATTTATTCATAATTCCAAAATCAATACTTGTGGTGCTTTGAAGTCATTTGTAGACATGTGTAGGGTGGCCAAAAATTTGAGTCCCCGGTCACATATTTCCAGTTGAAGTTGAACCAGGCGATGCTCTGCCTTCTTGTTTCATCCCTCACACTGTAAACAGTGTGTTTTCTGCAGTCTGTTTCTTGCCACATTTTTTGCATTTTTGTGCTTTTTATTGGTGATTTTGCTGTTTAAAATGGCCTCAAGTGTAGTACTGAAGTGCTGCTAGTGTTCCTAAACACTGGACTGTGATGTTCCAGAGAAAATATGTGTGTTTGATAAGCTTTGTTTGGACAAGATTTATAGTACTGTTGGCTGTGAGTTTAATGTTTATGAATCAACACTGTGGTACACCCAGAAAAAGAGAGAGAAAATTCACTAATCTGTACATGAGACTGCTCCAGAAAGGGCAACAGTAACATCTACAGTGCATGATGAAGCCACGAAAAAGACGGAAAAGTGGCCAAACTTGTGGATTCATGAGATGATGTATTGTTGTGAAGCTGAAAACTAACAAAATTTACAGTTATGTTATCCAGGGTTGGGAAAATGTTAAACCTGTCTTGGCTAGTGTTTTATTATAAGGAAATACTGCATATAATCATTTGTAAGAAGTATATATTAAATATATTGTCTTTAAACAGAAACACACATAAAACAAGGTTAGGTATTGATTTTGTTGTGACCAGAAGCTCACAGGAACCTAACCCTGTATTTCCGCTAAGAGCAATGGCTCAGTATTCATTAATTCAGTGTTTCTAGTGATTTTATAGAACATAACTGCTGTGCATAACAAGAACTCTCTGTATATTCTTCGATAATCTAGCAATGATTCTCAACTAGGGTGATTTTGCACCCCACGGGACACTTAGTGATATGTGGAGGCATTTTGATGGTCATGACTTTGTGGAGGGTGGAGGATGGGAGTGGGTGCCACTGGCATCTGGTTGGTAAAAGCCAAGGATGCAGGTAAACTTCCTACAATGCACAGGACAGCCCCCCACAACGAGGAATTATCCCATTAAAAATGTCAACAGTGCCAAAGTGGAGAAACTCTCCTCTATACCGAGGGTCTGCAAATTTTTTCCATAGGTGCCAGATAATTAATATTTTTATCTTTGTGGGCCACCCAGTCTCCATCACAACTACTTCCATTGTGGCATGAAAGCAGCCGCCGACAATATACCAGTTGACAAGAGGTACAGTTGTTTTTCAATAAGCTTTATTTACAATAACAGTCAGCATGCTGGATTTGGGCCTGGGCTATTCTTTGTGGACACCTCCATGGCAGTCATTCTCAATCTTTGATGCTCATTCGAAGAATCCAGGAGCTTTTAAATGATGGTATTGCCTGGACTCCCCTCCCCCAAATTGGTCTGGGAGGGGTCCCCAGTGTTGGTATTATTTAGAAGCTCCCTGGGGATTACAATGTGCAGCCAATGTTGAGAGCCATTGCTCTGAAATAGTTGCTGTTTGTGTATCCGAAAGTTGACCCAGCACAGTAGACCCTTATCAGCAATCAGCAGACTCTTTTCTTGCGATCTGGCTTTTGTCCCAAGCACTTCCCTGAAAGTCCCCAAATTAATGGCCTTTTATTAGTGCTCATTCCTCTGAACCTCTGAGGTTCAGATTTAGAAACACTCCGTATTTTGGGGTATCCTGAAACTACTCAGTCTCCTGGTTCTTCTGCACTCCTAACTACTCTTCTGCTGCTTCTTCAACCTTTTGCACATTAAACATAGGTGCTCCCCAAAGAGCTGTCCTAGAGTTCTTCTCTGATTAATTTTCCCTGCACTGCATCACGGCTTTACCTCTCTATAAACAACGTTCACATAACTATCTGTTGGCCTGATCTCTCCCACAGGGGTGGTTTTAGTAGGCCACCTGGCAACTCTATTCTTGGTTTGATAAAAGTTTTGGAAATTAGATATGAAAATTCTTACTCATGAAACAAAGTTACAATCTCTTCTTCCAAATATCAATTCCCACTGCACACGACGTTTCACAGAACATTTTTAAAACTATAACCCTTACTATGGAACTATCATACAGGAGAAACAACCCCACCGTAAAGTCATTCCAGGACTTTGTAACATAACTTATGCATCTAGACCTACTCATGCCGGATGGAATGTTAACAGTGTATACAAATTTAAATACTATTTAATAAGAATAAGTACAATAAATACCAATTTTGCATATATGTCACCAGAACACTCCTAGAGTGCAGAGTTATAGTAACGAGGCATTCATTGCCAGATGTATCCAGCAGACCTTGCCGGGACATAGGCAGCTCACTCAAACTGGGTAATTGGCAAGAGTTTCAAGAGGGTCTGTTTACAAAGATAGGGCAGATATATTTGTTTCCCAGGGCTGCTGTAACAAATTACCACAAACTTGGGGGCTTAAAGCAACACCAATTTATTCTCTCCTTCTGGAGGCCAGAAGTCCAAAATCAAGGTGTTGGCAGGGCTGCACTCCCTGCGGAGGCTCTAGAGGAGAGTCCTTCCTTGCCTCTTCCAGCTTCTGGCGGCTCTTGGTATTCCTTGGCTTCCTTGACTTGTGGCCACATCACTCCAATCTCTGCCTCTGTTTTTACATCACCTTCTCCTCTTCTCTTCTGTCTGTGTCAAATTTCGCTTTGCCTTTGTTTTATAAGGACACTTGTCATTGGATTTAGGACCCACCCAAATAGTCCAGGATGATCTCCTCATCTCAAGAGCTTCAACTTAATTACATCTGCAAAGACCATTTTTGCAAATAAGGGGTTAAGACATGGACATATCTTTTTGGGAGCCATCATTCAACCCACCACAGCAGGATTGGGGGAAACCAACAAGGGACAGTGAAGTCCTATGGGGTTGTCTTTAGTAGGGCTGCAAGAGAGAAAAGGAAGCACTCAGTGGAATCTAGAGCCAGCGGCTGTAACTGAAGGGTGGGAAGGGAGGCACCTGACAGCAGTGTGGCTTTTGAAAGATAATTTTACTTAATGAGTAAACTGACATAATGAAAACTGAGGGAATAGATACCCAATTTTATTCTCTTCCCACTCTCCTACTGGTGCTTTTCGTTGGCCCAATCAAAATGGATGCCAGAGAAAAAGATGCCCAGTGATGCAGTCCATAAAGGAGAAGGGTACAGAATGGATGTGGAGGGGCATATGAGGACATTACCACTCCTGAGGAGGAACAGATAAGTTCTCAAGTTAGAGGTTCAAATGAGGTTGCTTTCACAAGTGCAGCAGTAAGTTTAGCTTTTTCTATATGTAAAAAAAAATGAGAACATATTTCACTTTTTCCTGTAATTTCATTCCGTTACACACTTGTACTGGGAAATACTAATTACCTCTGTGTTTTGGGAAAAGAACTATAAGCAGAGTACAAACCGCGATGGTCCCTTCCATATATAGAAATAATCCCATTATCATAAGCATCATCATCATTATTATAATTGTACTTCTCTTATTTATATTCCTTTTATTTCTCAAAAGGAATTTAGGTGGCTCATGGAGAAGAGATGTATTATAAGGATGATGAAATTGAAATACGAAGTCAAGACCCTGGAAAGGAGGAGAAAGCAAATATGTCAACCTCAAGGGTTAATAGAGTTGCTGTGTGTGATTGAGCATTGAATTTGGTTCTACCTTCCTGGCAGCATCATTATGATAACATAGTTACATCTACATCTCACTCGAACAGAGCTCTGCTTATCTAGTCATGAGAAACTCTGCAGCACGATTCCATAAAGGCTGTCTCCCTCTCCCGTTCGTGTACCCGTCACTATGATCAAAAATTACCAGATAATTGTAGAGCTAATCACTTCTTGTGGAAATAAAAATTTGAGGGATGAGAAAAAGACTATAGAAGAACACAGAGGGACCAGAAGAAAAGAAGTAATGAGGAGAGAAGAGGAAAAAGAGTGAAGGTCAATGTAGCTCTTGTAATTGCTAAGTATTTCCAAATTTTTCTCATTCCTTTTGTATTTTTTATTTGTTTTATTGAGGTATAATTTAAAATATATTTAAAATTTTTAATTTAATTTTATTATGCCTTTATTATAATATATATTACATTCACCAACTTTACATGAATTGTTGATGTTTATTGGTAAATGTTTACAGCTGTGAAACTACCACCATAATCACGCTATAGAACATTTTCATCACCGCTCAGAATTCTCTCATACCCTTTTACACTCAATCCCCTCCTCCCACTGCTGGCCTCTAGCAACAACTGATCTGCTTCTTATCAATATAGTTGTGGCTTTTCTAAAATTTCACATGTACGTAGTCTTTTGTGTCTGGCTTCTTTCACCCAGCACAATGCTCTTGAGATTCATCTATGTTGTTGCAGGTGTCATAGCTCACTCCTGTTTATTTTTGAGTAGTTATCCATTTTTTAATACCCCACAATTTGTTTATCTATTCACCAGTTCAACAGACATTTGAATTGTTTCCAGTTTTTGGCAATTATGAATACAACTGTCGTAAACATACAATACAAGTCTTTGTGTGAGCACATAGCTTCATTTTCCTGGAATAAATACCTCATAGTGGGATTAGTGGGTTGTATGGTAGATGCATGTTTAACTTTATAAGAAACTGCCAAACTGTTTTGAAAGTGGCTGTACCATTTTACCTTCCCACAAGCAATGTATACTACTATTTTACATCTTTGTCAATGTTTAGTATTGTCAGTCTTCTTAATTTTGGCTTATTCAAGTGAGTGTGTAGGTGGTATCTTTTTAATTTGCAGTTTCCTAAAGATTAATAATGTTAAGCATCTTTTTATTATTCATTTGCCACTCTTTGGTAAAGTGTCCATTCAATTCTCTTGCTCATTTGAAAAATTGGGCTTTTAAAAATATTTTTATCAAGTCCTAAGAGGTTTATTTTTGTTTTAAAATATGTTCTGACTTAAACAAATCTGTTAGTGAATGTGTTTTGCAAATACTTTTTCTCAACTATGAAAAAGAAATATTGCTTATACCATAGAGCTGTTGTTAAGAATTAAATTAAACTAGATAATATGCAAAGGTTCCAATACCTAATAGCCACTCAGTAAATGAGAGTTCTCTCTCAGGAAATGAGGGTTCTCTTCCCATGTCCCTTCTCCTTACCAATAGATTCAAATCCTCTAGAAAAGTTGAGAATGAAGCAAGCAAGAAAAATTCTCTCAATGAGGGCACCTTGGAGAGAATATTTTCAGGACAATGAAAATTGGGAAATTGCAGGGAATATTGGGAGAAAAACAGGGAAATTGCAAAGGATTAAAGAGTGAAGGGTAAGGATTTAACCAAAGGCAAATGTTATTCTTTCAGAAAATTGGGAGATGAAGGAAAAGAGAGAAAGCAGTCGCATGAGTGAGAGGCAGAAGTGTACAGCGGTTAGCACAAGAGTCTGCGGCTGGGTTGCTTGGGTTTGAAGCCCAACTCTGCCACTTACAAGCTGTGTGAAGATGGCAAGCTCTTTAACTTCTCTGTGGAAGAGCAAGTAAGAGAGGAGGGCAAGGCCCCAAGGGAAGTTATGAGGCATAAGCCTGGGAAAGGTTTGTTTTTACTATAGGATAACAGGAGCAAAGACCACAAGGAACTCTGAAAGATACATCAAATTAGATGATCATTATTTTTTCAGTAAAATGTGATGTTAAATCATCTTCCCAGAAAGAGGAATATGAAGGGCAAAACTGGGAGTTAAGGAAAGTGAAGAAGGTAAGGAGCAGTAGTTGTTGAGATTCAAATAGTGACTTGGCAAGAAAGGCATTAAAAGATTGCCAAAAATCAAAAAGGATCCAGGTGAGCTTGGAGAGCAGGAATTAGAAATGGATTCCATCAACAGGTTTTTGTGACTCACTCTAATAGTATTTATCAGCCTGAAAGCAGGAAAGGGAGAAAACAGAACACAACCTACTGAGGGAAGATAGTGGTTGGCAAAACAGCAAATATTTCAAGGATTCCAGATGAACACATTGTTGAAATGGTCAGCCATGTTACAGTGGACAAGGTACAGCTAAAGAAAGAGGTGTTCATGAGCATGTTTTATTTCTGAAAGTAGAAAAAACAAAGAACAATTTTTTTAAGTGACAAATTTTAAATGGCTGCCCAGATGGACAGAGTAAGATGGAGACAAAAACTGAAAATGTGGTTACTCAGATATTTCAGATTCAGTGATAAACAAATGCAGATGGAGTTGAGTTGATGGATGGAGAGATCAAATGGGAGGTTCTCCTGTCATGGGGAATTTTAGTTTGGAGATTTTGAGGTAGGGAACTTTGGAGGTTGAGGTACATGGTCTCATGAGTATCAGAGTCAGAGTGGAGAAGGGAGAAATGGCAAATGAGTTGATTAAGAGACTGTAGGGTCAGTATTAGGAAGAGTAATGCTAGGGGTGGTACATGAAGGTGCTCACACACACTGAGGAAGACTGAAGTCCCCATGAAACAAGGAAGAGTGCTTTAGTGATCAGTAGATTATTGCAGAGATTTCTCAACTACATTATGTTACCAATCAATCCTAAAAACAGGAGGAAAATTTTGTCCAAATGAATATTTGCTTAGCCTTGCCTTGTAACTGACGCTAAGTGAATTTTTATATTATCTTTTATAACTGATGTCATCTGAGTATTTATCGTACACCCACACCAGGCTCCAGAAAACATGAAGCTATCAAAACTCAGTTCTCAGCAGCTTCCTCCTCATTCTCAGATGTAACATGCCTGCTGGGGATAACTCTAATGAGCTGCCTTTGCTTGGGACAGAACAGGAGGGCTGGAGAAAATGGAAAACAAAGTATTCTTCTCTTCTTCTTACTGTGGGTCCACCCAAAGGGGAGTGGAAGAGTGGGAGGGAGAGCTTACTCATATTTCAGTGCTGGTTAAAAAACATACCTTGGCTTTTCACTCAAGGTGCTTATTTATATATTTTACATATTTGCACGCTGAGCCCTAGGCTTCTTAACTAGTACACATGCATGCAAAAGACCATTTAAGATGAGTCACTGAAATCTCTAGGGGAGTGTCTTCTCCTTCTACTTCTAGAGTGTTAGGTAATGTTGTCTTTGAAGGAGGCCCCCAGGAAGAGCAACAGTCTTCGGAATTCATCTAGAGCTTGCGGTACATCATTGACCACATTGAAAAAAAATTAAACTTGCCAATGTCTCCCTTGAAAGGTCTTAAAATTTACTTAAATGGGGTCAATTTCTTCTTTTTCTATGAAAATAGGCAAAATACTGCCATTTAATATCACATTCCAAGCTATTGGCAGCACATACTCAAATAACTTAGGGGTTGCAAGGCCTGTATTGATAATTCAAGTTTCAAAATGGGATTCTGAGAAAATATTTTACTGCTTATGTGGTACAGACTGACTGTCTCCATTAAATACATTAATTGGATAATTGCTTAACTTTACACTTTCCTTTTCTAGTGAAGTCACATATAATATGTCCAAAATGGCTAGAGGAATCATGGGATTTGGCATATAAATACAGCATTGCTTTTCAAAAAGGACAGAATATGTTCAAGAACTATTTATATTCTGGGTAAGCTTTAAATTGTATATATTACATGCAGAAGAAAATAATTCATTGTGAGCATATCTCATGTTGTACACCAAACTAAATGACTCTTTGATACTGATGTCATGCTCATTCATATTAGTGGGAGTTGTAGATACCAAGAGAACCAAAAGCCAATGCCAAGAATGCATGGAATGGTTTCCATGGAGCATAAAGGCACAATTGTCTGATGGAACAAAATTGAAAAGAACTAGAGAACAGGAAAAGGGTGTGGTGTCTGCAAAAATAAAAAACTTTATTCATGGATTCAAATTTATGCTTAAAATGAATTGGATGTGATATATCATTCTCAGTTTTCAGGCAAAAGTTAGAAACTAGTTAAATAGTGATGGAACTTTCAGAGTAATCTGGCAAATTCTCTTGGAGCTTTCTTTCCCTCCACCTCAAATATACTTATTATCATCAGTTCTATCTTTCTACCCTAGAGGATGACAGACTATTCTCCTTTTTTAAACCAATGATTTTGAAAAGGTCCCTTCCATATCCTTTTTAAGACTTCATGCCAACAGTCTTCACATAGCCTTGTAAACCTGCCATTTCCTCCCACACATCTGGAAGGGCCTGTGGGTAGAGTCCATTACCATAAAAAACCCAACCTGAGTAAGAGACAGTTGGAAAAAAATTCTAAACATTTCTTTTGTCTCCCCCTCAGACTGTTGGTTATATTTTTATTCTGTTCTCTAACCATAATTAAACCTTCCTTTGATTTCCTTTTTGAACACTGAAAACCAATAAACAGCTTTAACATTATTATAAGTATGTAAATACTGGTCGCTTAGAGGCTTCCCAGTGGTACACTTTCATGACTTTGGTGTCATTCCAAGGACAGTTTCTTGTGTTAAGTTCAAATGAAAGTGCCTTTTTAATGCCACCAATTGCTTAAAATTATTTCACAGTTCTGTTTGTTTCACAATGTCTAGTTCAGACAGTTTTCTTATGGTGCCTTCCCCATTGTATATCGAAATAGTCTCTTACTCTTTATAACTTGAAGTCCATTTGATTGTCTCTTAAGTCTCTTGACTTTCTGTTTTAATTTGACTGTTTTTTTCATTTGTGGATCAATATTTTCATACTTACCCTCACTCCTCCCTCCCAACTCTTACCAAAGATCTCCTTGGGATTCTTTCATCTTAGTAGTATTAAAATTTGGAGTGGCTTTCTAGACTTGATGTCATTCTAGAGCTTCGTCTTCTTGTGCTCCTTGATTGGATGGATCTACTATTTTTTGGATTCTACATCTTCCCTTTGATTACTTTGTACCTTTGTTTTCCTACATTTTCAAGTAACTGCCTATGAAAAGATAAATGGGATGCAAATGTTCCGAGACTTTGCAAGTTTTAAAAGGTCTTTTATCTGCTCTCACCTTTGATTGAGAGCTTGGCTGAGTGTAGAATTCTGGGTTGCAAAAAACATTCCCTTAGAACATCCTCAATAAGATAAAAGGAATTTATGAAAAACCCACAGCGAACGTCACACTCAATGGTGAAAGAATGAAAGCTTTCTCCCTAAGACTAGGAATAAGACAAAGTTGTCTGTTTTTGCCACTTCTATTTAACTTTGTACTGGAAGCTTTGGCTCGAGCAATTAGGCAAGAAGCTGAATAAAAGGCATTCAGATGGCAAAGGAAGAAGTAAAACTATCTATCCACAGATTACATGACCTTCCATATAGAAAATCCTAAAGAATTCTTCAAAACTATTAGTGCTAATAAATGAATTCAGCAAGCTGCAAGATACAAGATCAACAGACAAAATTCAGTTGTATTTCTATACACTATTAATGAACAATCCAAAAGAGAAATTAGGAAGACAATTCCCTTTACAATAACATCCAAAAGAATAAAATACTTAGGAATAAATTTAACTAAGGAGGTAAGAGGCTTGTACACTGAAAACTAGAAAACATTGCTGAAAGAAATTAAAGAAGACCTAAATAAATGGAAAGACACAAAATGTTCATAGATTGGAAGACTTAATATTGTTAAAATGGCAATGCTACCCAAAGTAATCTACACCTTTAATGCAATGCCTATCAAAATTCCAATAGCCTTTTTAGCAGAAATGGAAAAGTCAACCCTCAAATTCATATGGAATTGCAAGGAAACCTAAATAGCCAAAATAATATTGAAAAACAAGAAGAAAGTTGGAGGACTCACACTTCCTGATTTAAAAACTTACTGCAAAGCCACAGTAATGAAAACATTGTGATACTGGCATAAAGATAGACATATAGATCAGTGGAACAGAATTGTAAGTCTAGAAATAAACCCATAGTCAACTGATTTCAACAAAGATGCCAAGACCATTCAATGAAAAAGAAAAGTCTCTTCAACAAATGGTACTGGGACAACTGGATATCCACAAAAAAGAATGAAGTTGGGCTTACCTCACTCCATATACAAAAACCAACTCAAAATGGATTAAAGAGGTAAAACTATAAAACTATTAGATGAACATAGGGCTAAATCTTCATGACTTTAACTTTGACAATGGTTTTCTTAGATATGACACCAAAAGGACAAGTAACAAAAGAAAAAAATAGATAAATTGGATTTCATTGAAATTAAAACTTTTATGCATCAAACGCTATCAAGAGAGTAAATGAAAGGCAACCCATGGAACGGGAAAGAAACATTTGTAAATCATATATCCGATAAAGATCTAGTATATAGAATATATAAAGAACTCATACTCAACAACGAAAAGATAAAAAATCCGATTTAAAAGTTGGCAAAGAACTTGAATAGATGTTTCTCCAAAGAAGATATACCACTGGCCAACAAGCACGTAAAAAGATGACCAAAATCATTAGGCATTAGGAAAATGTAAAGCAAAATCAAAACCACAAGATACCACTGCACATCCACTAGGATGGCCATTGGGCGGGGGTGGGGGACGGGCGGAGGAAAGTAACAACAACGTAGAGAAATTAGGACCCTTAAACATTGCTATGGTGAATTTTAACTTACGTGTATTTTACCAGAATAAAAAGAAAAAAGATGGGTAAAGGAGGTTAAAGTAGGCACCTGTGTTGGTTAGTTACTTGTCAACCTGGTTAGGCTATAGTACGCAGTTATTTAATCAAAAGAGAATCTAGGTGTTGCTGTGAAGGTTGTAGATTCCTTAACATCTACAATTGGTTGACTTTAAATAAAGGAGATTACCCTTGATAATGTGAATGGGTCTCACCCAATCAGTCCTATGGACTTGAGAGCAAAAAAATAAAAATAAAAATTCTGCCTTAAGACTACAGTGTCAACTCCTGCCTGATTTTCCAGCCTCCTGGCCTGCCCTACAAATTTCAGACTTGCCACCCCTCTAGGGGACCTCCTACAATTACATGTGCCAATTCCTTCAAATAAATCCCTGTCACTCGTATACAGGAGAAAAAAAGAGTCTCTTAAAATATTGAAGGCATTCTTCCAAATCTTTCAGTTTCTGATGAGGATTCTGATACCGGTCTGATAATTATTCTTTTGTGCAAGATTTCTTTCTTTGTCTTTCTTCCTTTCTTTCTCTCTTTCTCTTATCCTTCCTTCCTTCTTTCCTTCCTTCCTTTCTTCCTTCCTTCTTTCTTCCTTTGTCTCTCTCTGTCTTTGGACTCTTCTTATCTTTGGTTCTAAAGTCAGATAGTGGTATACCAAGTGTTGGTCTTTATTCTTTCATTGGCAGAATAGGGGTTTTCCCACTATTGAAGACATGTATCTCTCTTTAGTTCTGGAAAGTTACTTGTGTAATTTCTTTAATTATTTTTTCTTCATTGTTTTCTTTGTTCTCTATGTCTGGCATGCCTATTAGACAGATATTTGATCTTTTGATTGATCTTCTATGTCTCCTTTCTCTCTGTCATTTTGTTTTATTTTTTAAAAGAAGTTCCATGATTTATCTTTCTACCTTGGGTTGATAATTTTTGGGAGGAAATTATATTTGAAATATTCAAGAGCTCCTTATTTATTCAGTAATTGTTCCTTTTTCATTTTATTTTACAAGTGTAATATTTTCTGGAACACCTAATGAAACATTTTGTTTGATATAAGTTATCTCTTTTCTCTGGGGCCAGTTTTCTGTGCATCATGAGAGGCAATATAGCAGAGTAGTTTATCAGTGCAGACTGGAAACAGATCAAATCTCACCTTCAATACAGGCTAACTGTGTAACTTTGGTCAAGTTACATAAGTCATCTCTGCCTCAGTTTCCTGGGGCATAATAGTTATATTAAGCTGTACAATTTTTGTACAGATTTAGAGAGTTTGTTTATGAGTGTACTTAGACAATTCCCAGCACATAGTAAGCACCTAATAAGTGTGAGCTATTATTATTGGTCTTTTCTTTTACATTGCAAGCTTTATTCATATGACTAATGAATCTTGGTTGCCCATTCCTATTTTTTAAATGTGAGACTATAAAGTTGACTTGGGAGCTCAGTTTTTGTGGGTGAAATTTGCTGACTGAAAAGCCTAGTTTTAGCAGAGTCAGAAACGGGCATCGAATTAAGCCAAATGAAGAGACTTTCACTATGGGTCACCAACATCCATGTTCTAGTTCTGCCTAGATAATTGGTTCAATTTCTTTAGAGAAAAACCCTCAAATTATATTGCTTTGTATTAAGTGCCTGACTGCAAGCTCTCTACATGGAGAGACAGTGTGGGAGGGGTTAATTGTTAAGCATATTCATCTAGAAATGACTCCCCAACTTTCAGCCACAGTCTCTACCCTGCACGCTTGGTCCTATTTGGCTGACTCTCTTCTGGGTTTAGTGGGTGGTTGCCTCTTTCCTTGGCTGCACTTCCTTCCACATGTTTTCTGAGTGATGGCTTTCTTTTTTCTCTTCATTAATACGCTCTTTTCTCTTCTTTTTTTTTTCATTTATTTGTTTATTTTCAGATGTACATCATATTTCGAATTCTGTCTAGATTACATCATGTTCACCACCCGAAAACTAATTATAGTCCATCCCCTCGCATGTGAGCTTAATCATCCCTTTTGCCCTCCGCCCTCTCCCCTTCCCCTATGGTAACCACCAATCCAGTCTCCAATGTTATGTGTTTGTTTGTTGTGGTTTTTATCTTCTACTTACGAGTGAAATCATATGGTATTTGCCTTTCTCCCTCTGACTTATTTCACTCAGCATGATACCCTCAAGGTCCATCCATATTGTCACAAAGGTCCAGATTTCATCATTTCTTATGGCTGAGTAGTAGTCTATTGTGTATAAATACCATATCTTCTTTATCCATTCGTCCCTTGATGGGCACCCAGGTTGCTTCCAAGTCTTGGCTATTGTGTATAATGCTGCAGTGGACTCAGGGGTGCAAGCATCTTTATGCCTTTGTGTTTTCAAGTTCTTTGGATAAATACCCAGCAGTGGGATAGCTGGATCATATGGTAGATCTATCCTTAATTTTCTGAGGATACTCCATACTGCTTTCCATAATGGTTGCACCAGTTTGCACTCCCACCAGCAGTGAACAAGGGTTCCCTTCTCTCCACACCCTCTCCAATATTTGTTGTTCCCTGTCTTGTTAATTATAGCCATTCTGACCGGAGTGAGGTGATAGCTCATTGTAGTTTTGATTTGCATTTCCCTGATAGCTAATGATGTTGAGCGTCTTTTCATATGCCTGTTGGCCGTCCGTGTATCTTCTTTGGAGAAATCTCTGTTCAGATCTTTTGCCCATTTTCTAATTGCATTGTTGGTTTTTTTGTTGTTGAGCTGTATGAATTCTTTGTATATTTTGGGTATTAACCCCTTATCTGATATATGGTTTGCAAATATCTTCTCCCAATTGTTAGGTTATCTTTTCGTTTCGTTGATAGTTTCCTTTGCCGTGCGGAAGCTTTTTAGTTTGATGTAGTCCCATTTGTTCACTTTTTCTTTTGTTTCCCTTGCCCGGTCAGTCATGGGACTTGAAAATATGCTGCTCAGACCGATGTCAAAGAGCGTACTGCCTATGTTTTCTTCTAGAAGCTTCATGGTTTCGGGTCTTACATTCAAGTCTTTAATCCATTTTGAGTTGATTTTTGTGCAGTATTACACTCTTTTCCATCTTCTCTTCGTCTTCCAGAAATTTGTAGAAATTTCTTATCAGCTAAAAACTTCTGCCACCACGTTTCCTTTCTCTTTTTGTGAGATTCTTCTTATTTTTTAAAACCTTCTTTCTTATTTTAATGTGACCTCAGGAGGGTGAGGAGCAAAACAGATGTGCTCAGTGACTATTTTGAACCAAAAACCCTGATTTTTTTTTTACACTTTTGCAGTCTAAATTCCATGTTAATTCCTAAATTGAAAATATTCCATTCTATTTCCATCAACAACTTACTGTTTCATCTTCTACAATAGTGGTGCTATTTAATTTCCCCTTTTTAAAAGCTAATTTTGTCCTTGTTTACAGAAAACTCTAGTTTACTGTAAAGAAATTTGAAAAATAAGAAAAACCACAAAAAAGTAAAAATCAATCATAATCCCATCACACCAAGGTAATTATTGTTAATTTCCACTTTTTCCCCCTTTAAAATCGCCATCTTCCCTTCTCCAGTTCAGTTTCTAGGCATTTTAGAAATTCTGCAACCCTAAAGCCTAGCATACAGGCTGACAAAGACAGAATCCTCTCATAGCAGGTGAGGAAAGGATAGAGACATGTGGAAGAGTCCCTCTCATATCTGAGGAACTGCAAGGAGACCAGGGTGGCTGGACCTGAGCAAAGAAGGAGAGTATTAGAAGAAGAGGTCAGAGAGATGGGGGTATGTGTGCGTGTGGCATATCACGCATACACTTAGAGACAGACCATTGTAAGATCTTGGACTTTTTTTTTTTTTTAAAGATTTTATTTTTTCCTTTTTCTCCCCAAAGCCCCCCGGTACATAGTTGTGTATTCTTCGTTGTGGGTTCTTCTAGTTGTGGCATGTGGGACGCTGCCTCAGCGTGGTCTGATGAGTAGTGCCATGTCCGCGCCCAGGATTCGAACTAACGAAACACTGGGCCGCCTGCAGCGGAGCGCGCGAACTTAACCACTCGGCCACGGGGCCAGCCCCCAGATCTTGGACTTTTACTCTGAGAAAATGTCAAGTTATTGGAGGGATATGAGCAAAGAAATGACATGCTATAAGTTACGTTTTTAAAAAATCTCTCTGGTGAAAAATGGGCAATAAGGGGCAAAAGCAAAAGCAGAAAGAGCAGTTAGGAGATCATTCAATAATCTAAGAGAAAAATGATGGTTGGGACCAGGGTGGTTATTGCAGAAGTAGTAAGAAGTGGTCAGATTATGCATATATTTTTATGTCTATATTCAAGAATGAGACTTATCTAACCATCCATTCACCTGCCTGCTTGTCTGTCCATCCATCCATCCATCCATTCATCCATCCATTCTTCCATTTATTCATGTGTCTATCTATTCCTATTGTAAGGTTTATATTTCAGAATTTGGATTTGGAAAATGTCCATATTTTTCTATGGTCCAAAACAGTTCAGAGAGTATGGAAATTGTATGTTCTTTGAAGTTCAAAAAATCTTGCTCATCTGATTTGCTGGACCTGACGCTTTTCTTGTAGATAAGGCTTTGACAACTTTTTATGTATCTTCCATGTTAGTGGTATGTTAAGATTGTCTATCTCTTCCTGAGTCAGTATTGGTCATTTGCATTTTTCTAGAAAGTAATTCATTTTCTTGAGATTTAAAAATGTATGCTTTGCATTGTATATAGTTTATAGTTTTAAAAATCTCTCTGTATGTTTGTGGCTATATCCTCATTATTATTATCTTTATGTATTTATGTTTTGTCTGTCTTTTGATTTACTAGACTAAGTAGAGAGTTGTCTATTTTAATGTATCTTTTTCCCCCAAAGAATAGGCAGCTCTTAAATTTCTTTGTCTATTTACCACATCTACTTGTTTTTCAGGTCACATTTTTATTTCTTTTTAAGTTATTTCCTTCTTCCTGCTTTACTTATATTTGCTTCCCCCCCCCCACTCTTGTAATTTCTTGAATTAAATACTTAGTTCACCTTTTTTCTTGTGTTCTGAATTTGCCTCAGATAAATGCTTTAGCTACGCCTCATTGGTGTTGACATGTTATGTTATCATTATTGCTCTTTTCTTAGTACTCTATACTTTCAGATTTGTCCCAAGAGCTATTTATTAGTGATTTTTCTTTTCATTTCAAAATGATGCTTTTCAGTTTACATATTTGAAATTAATTTCTAGTTATAAAGATTTGTGGTCAGAGACTATGTCTTATATGATTTCTGTTTTATTGGAATTCACTGAGGTTTTCTTTATGGCTTAATGCAGGATCATTTTCATAAAGTTTCCATGGGTCTTTAAAATAGAGAGTGAATTTTCTGTTGAGTACTAAGTTCAATTTGTAGTTATTAAATCAACCTTATTAATTACATTATTTAGCACTTCAATTTTTATAATTTTTCCTTGATTAATATGTAAAGGAGAAAGATATTTAAGTCATCCACATTCATTGTGTTGTTTATTTACCTTTTTTACTTTATATATTTTATTTGAAGCATATAGTTTCATAACTATTATAATCTTTGTTGATTGCATCCTTCATTAATATACAATGTCTCTTTGCTATTCTGTAATTATCCCATTCAATGTATTTTTTGCCTTGAATTCTTTTTGGACTGGTATTAATATTGTAATCACTGCTTTCTTTTTCTTTGAATTTTCCTGATTCTAAGACCCTATCATTTGGTGTCACCATATAACTTTAGCTTTATTAGAAATCAATTGAGAGAAGTCAATATTGATAATTTGATTTTTCTTTAAAAATTGTGTTACGTTAAATACATAGTCTACTTATTTTACATTTTTAGAATTATCTTATAAAATTTATGTAAATTCATGTGATATGATTTCAAAATATAGGTTTGAAATGGAAAATAAATAATATGAAAATTTAAGATTATTTTTAAAAATTTGGTGTCATAATATAACATTTTAACAATGGGAAATTATAAAAGCTGCCTTCAATTTATTTTTGGTATAGATTCAGAAAGATACCTGTCTCAACAACTTTTGGTAAATAAAATACAAATTACAAATAATAGCATAAGACATATGGATGACAATGTTACAGGATTATATGTCTGTAGTTAATTATTATGTGACATAGAAAAATTTAAAGACCTCAAGCTTCTCCATTATTATTGTGTTACTTATTTTGTTTGTCTTCCGACGCTCCCTTCCTCAGATCCATTTTCTGCCCTTCTCTGTCCTGACTGTGCCCTAGGAGTCTGACCCTCTGCAAACTGCTTCACCCACTCTCCCTTGTCAACAGGCTTCTCATAGTGCTCAGCCAGTGGGAGGAATAGAAAGGAGATCGGAGGACAAGAGGAGAAAAAGGTTAGAGTATTTTTTCCCATCGATTGGGCAGCCCCATCCTTCTTGGCTTCTGTTCTTGCTGGGCTCCAGTAACACTATTTCTTCTCCTTTTCCCTTCAGGCCTAGAGTTGGTAATGGTGCTAATCTCTGGGTACCTCAACACCCCTTCTTGGTCCCATTAACCCTGCCTACACCTCTCTAAATTGTCTCTTCATAGAAGTCTCTTCAGGTGAATCATGTCAACAGAATTCTGTTTTCTTCTGGGATCCTGACTGATCCAGCACAGCATAAGCCTGGGTTTTTTTTTTTAAAGTAACGGAAAACAACCTGGCCTTTCTTGTAGAAGAAGGAGGAGGAGGAGATGGAAGAGAAGGAGGAGGAGTTGGCAGGGGAGGAAGAGGGAAGGATATCAGGGTGCAGAGAATTAATGGGAGGCTTGAGAACAAGGTTTAGAAAGTGGGCAAGAGCCGAAACGGTCTGAGAGCTAGGCAACCCGTAGTGTTGGTCACGCTATGGGAATGATCTGGTTCACATGCTTCTGCTCTTGAGATATTATTGAACTCTCTCAAAATAATTTTATTCCTGACTCAGCATCCAAAGCCCTAGGAGAAGTCAGTCATTTGCCCAGACCCTGGCTGTGATTGGGACAGGGAGAGGGGATCTCAATCATTTGGCTTCAGAAATATGATATGTCCATAGGAAAATTGGGCAGATGAGAAGGAGAGGTGGATAACAAAGACAGAGATCACCAATGTCCACCATAGATATGATCTTTAGTGGCATATTAAAGTTCAACACATACTATTATATAAAGGCTTACTATAATACATTATGGACTTAACAGGTGGTGGGGTTAAGTGACTCTCTTAATTACTAGGTAATTATTTGCTCATTCATTTATTGATTTCACCTGTGTGTCTGCAATTGAACAAGAGCCATTGGTTAAGTTATCCAGGGTGTTTCCTTAGATTTCATTTCTATAAACCCAATAAATTAACATTCAAGTAAAGCAAATATACACATCGCAAGAAGTTCAGAATTTTATGAATCAGATTCACATCTAAATATGCTATACTCAGTCTTTCCCAAGACATAATGTTGTCAGAGGTTGTTGATAATCCTCACAAACGAATTTGTTCTTGGTTATCAGGATACTAAGCCCATATTGAAAATCAATGTTAGTTCAAGAATTCTCACTTCAAAATGCAGCTTGTTTTGAGCTCCAGGAATTGTGCAGGAGAAGGAAAAAGGAATGATTTGTGATCTGAGGAATATGTTTTGACAGCCCAAACCCAACACACATTCAAAAATTTTCACAGGGGCTTTAAAGATGACCTTGCTGGGAACGGGACAGCAATCTTCATCTGGTGAAGACAGGGTGACAAACACTGCCTAGAAAGATACACAGACTAAATTTAAGGTAAGAAGAATTTTGGATTTTACCAGATGTGTGCTTTGGCCTTCTGAAAATACAGTTTAAAATGCTGGCATCTCAGCAATAAATATTGGAGAACCTGGAGACTAGGCATCAGATGGCGGCGCTATCAATAAACCTTCAAGAACAGGAGAAGATTCAGCTGCTGTAAAAGGGAGCATTGGCTCCTGCTGCCCCCAAACCATGGATTGTTCGTTGAAATGACTCTCCAACAGCCTCCTTGCAAGCTGGTTCTGGAGCTGGTCCACAGGGTATAATTATGAGATTCCTAAGCTCCCATTCTGCTGTTAGCCAGAAGTAAAGGTCATCTAACTTACAGTTCAGCTAGAAATCCTTGTCCTGAGGAAAGTATGAAGGAACAGGAGTAGGGGAGGCCTTGTGTTTCAATTCATAAACTTTTTCCTTAAAATGAAACATTGGTAGAAATCGTTCCACTGCTCCTCCTTGTTTCATGGGTATAGAAATAAAGTGCCAGATACTTAAATGTACGAAAGGAAAACTTCAAGCTTATGTTCAAAATAGAACACATAGCCTCTAAACTATAAAATCATAGTAAACTGTGATGGACATTTCTTTAATATAACTTTAAGAACTTTATAGTCATTATTATCTTCATTAGCCTAGAAGTATTATGGGACAAAATGGGTCACAATGCTGCTGGAATTAGTTAGAAATCTTAAAAGCCTTGTTTCATTTTCAAAATGAAAGATTTCTTTCCAGGTTTTTTAAAAGAAAGCATTAGGTTGAACATTTGAAGAGAGAGGCTAATCTTGGGGGTACTTCTGACTTAGAAAAATAAAAATCCATTCTCTCAAAACTGATGTGAGTTTCAAGGATTATTTCTTGTTCAAAGATGTTTTTACATGTTTTGAGCCTATTAGAAATATTTTAAAAGATCAGAAATGAATGCCTATATGGGGCATTCCATATGTACCACACTGTTCTAAGCCATTAAATCGGAAGACATGACCCTGCCTTCAAAGGACTCACGATTTAAAAAGCATGGATTACAGATAACCCAACATCGGTGGTGGAGGACAAGAAAGACCAGGCCAGGAGGCTGAGGTCCTGGCCTTACCAACACTTCATTTGAACCTTGTTGAAGTTAACTAAACATGTAGTATCTGTTTCCTCATGTTTCAGTGGTAAGGTAATAATATCTGCCCTCCTTAGCTCATGGGTTCCTGTATGGAAAACACGAGATAACGACTATAAACATTCCTAAAAATTCTAATGCCTTGTTGTTATTTATATCAGGCTCGGAAAGACTGCAAAGGAGAGTGCATTTCCTTATAAATAGCTTTAAGAAGCATAGTTAATATTTGTAAACTCTGAAAATCTCTTCGGTCCAAAACTGCAGAACTGTGTTTTTAGCTACAGCTTGGGCTGTGACTTCAGAGGAAGACGTAAGTTATACCTCCTCTAACCAGAAGCAAAATGCTGATATTTTGAAGAACTTTTTTTCCCCATTTTATTGAGAAATAATTGGCATATGTCACTATATCAGTTTATAACCAGCACGATGGTTTGATTTACATATTTTGTGAAATGATTACCACAATAGGTTTGGTTGACATTAGTCATCTCATACAGAGATAATAAAAAAAAAAGAGAAAAAATTTCTCTTTGTGATGAGAAGTCTTAGGATTCACTCTCTTAACTTTCCTACATATCCTACAGCAGTGTCAAGTATAGTCATCATGTTGTACATTACTTCGCTAGTACTTACTTATCTTATAACTGGAAGTTTGTACCTTTTGACCACCTCCCTCCATTTCTACTTTCCCCACCCTCAACAAATCTGATCTCTTTTTGTATGAGTTTGGTGGGGTTTTTTGTTTGTTTGTTTTTCACATCAAAGAATGTTTTTACTGACACTCAGAGAAATGTGGGAAGTAGCAAAATCCAAGAGGAAGAGGAAGATTATACTTTTTAAGTCCTGAAATATAAAAACTTTGGCTTTGGCTTTGGCTTAGGGCCTTTTGGGGTAATTGACAAAGTAGTTTAATCTACTTTATTGAACCTTTGGAATGTCAGGTATAGAATAACACTTTTTAGGGATGCAATGATACTTGAATATATTTGAAATTTATATAAGATATTGTTGACTTACAGAGAAAAAATGTGGAGAGCTGAGAAAATACATTAAAGGCAGAAGACATTGGTTTCAATTCTAGGTTCATTCATGATAAAATGAAACCTTGAATGTAAAAAACTATTCCCACAAGAGTTAAAGGTGTTTTGTGCCACTGCATCTTAGCATCTTAGTGTTTGCTAGTGTGTCTCTGAGTTTCTGCTGCCTTGATCAAGTCTATTTCCAGGTATTTCACGTTTAAACTTCCCAAGAGAAGATTGGCTGGATGATCACTTTATTCAGTATTTGGCAATCCTCTAGGTCTCAAAACAGGGCACTTAGAAGTCACTGGTAAGTCAACTGCTGTTCCAATTAGTCGTGGCTGTGGTGATGGGGTCAAATGATGCAAAGCACACCCTGGTGATTCTAGTGCACTGAGTTTATGCAAGAAGTGCAGGAAACATTAGTTGGGGAGTGGGGGAGTGAGACAGGGAAGGAAAGGCAGCCAGTAAAGGGTGCATTATCAAGCACTGTGGGTGACTGGAGTTTAATCCCATGGGGAAATCCAGGAAAATGGCATAAAACACATGTCTCAGTGTTATCTCAACAAAGGGCAAGGGAGCTGGGGTATTTATACACCAACTCTCCTTTAATCAATGGTTAAGGGCTGCAGGGAGGGAGGTAGAAGAGGGATGTTCATTTTTCCATACTCCAGTGTTTGCGCCCTCAGGCCAAGAGATGCAGTTGAAAGTGCTGGAGCTCACTGAAGTGCTCAGGCCTGAGGGATCTGAGCTGGTACTGTAGCATTTACTGCACTCAGTGCCTCTGTGTAAGAAATCACTCGTAGCAACCTTCCCCTAGAAAGGCTCTTCACGTGTAGGCTTCAAGGCTTGTCCAATACCATTTTTATTAAGGCAGTAATTCAATTTAAATTTTAAATTTAATTTAACATGGGTGGTATTAGATTTTTGTGTTTGACTTTTTGGACAACCTTTATTTGTATATACAAGTTTAAGTGCCTAAAACCCTTCTTTATATTGAATTTAGATTTTTTCATACATTAGCTGATGGATGAATATTAAGCTTTTCTGTGGGAATTCTGGGTGCTCATTAATAGCTCAGTTTTGGCAGCATTGACACTTTTTGTCAATTAGTTGAATTGGGCAATTAGTTGTCTATTTTATTTTGATTTTTGCCCCAATTTTAATGAAAAGTAGAAGTGTTAATATTAATCATGGGGACATTCATATGCTTAATAAAATAGAGACAAAGATGCAAACCATAAAGCATGCCAAAAATGGAAATCTTTAGTCACATTTGAACTTAAGCTTTGTTTTCAATTTCAAGAACAAAATTAACAAGAACAAAGCACAAGATTATGATTCAAATGTAAGGTGAGATTAGGATTTTTATATTTTTTAATTTTTGAGAACAGCACTCTTTAAGAAATATGTCTATTGTTTGACTTTCACTTTTCAACTTTTGTGCATGTTGTTTCAGGAGTGTGCAGAGACAGAAATTAGAGACTCCATAGTAAAACTGCTTTCTGGGAAAATAGAAATGCTTGAAAATGTCATTTTACTAAAGGTGAAATTGAGCCCTGGTAGAGATGGAGTGCCTCACCAAGAGACCATGGATTTGGAACTGGCCCTCAGCATCTGAGTTCTGTCATCCCACCAAGTTGCAATGTCGGGCAGGCCCAGTAGCCATCCAACATGATATGGCAGTGATACACTTGGGGTTGAGCACAAGCAGGACCAGAGGGCACAAGCAAGCTGTGGGAGCAAAAACCCCAGACCCCATGTCTGAAGAAGCACCTCAGCTGACACTTGTGGTTGTATGGGAATTCATTACCACCAGCTGATGGAAGAGGAAATAACCTAAATTTAGCTTATAGGTGGATCTGCCTTATTTGTGGGTACAAACCAAGAATTCAAGAGTGACCTTGAAATGATGTGATACAAACAGGGGATCGCATAGCCTTAGAAGACTACGGCATCTTCTCTGCTGTAAAGTGGATCCCCTGGTCTGTGTGGGAATCCTCTGCTGGTGGACCAAACACCCTATTAGCCTTCATAGTGATCTAGCTGGGATCCTGCAGGTAGGAAAGGCAAACCTATAACTGGAATATGTATCTACTCCTGGTAGGACAAATTTCTGGCCCTTCCAGGATGAGGGTCCATGTAGCCAATGACTGAGACTGCTGATGTCAGCTGTCCAAGTCATTTTGTCTGCTTAGTTGATTAGGGTCTCCTCTATGTTGAATGGCCCTCTTTTGGGTGCAGACATGTGAAACATAGATCTTCACATTGCACCCACTCGTGTATGTTGATCCACATGTCTCTATCTTACACCTCATTGTACTTAATCTTCAAATTTTTTGTTTTCCAGGCCTCTGAACAGTTGACCATTTTTTGGCCTCTGGCCAAAAAGCTAAGCTTGTTGCCACCTTCTCTGAATCATGTATACTGTAACCTTGGGCCACTCCCCCTTGTACCCAAAGTGGACATAGCCAAGTGCTAGGAGCATTTATATATATTTACATTTCTATGTTTTTGTTTCTCTTGAGTAAATATCTAGAAGTGGAATTGCTGGCTCATATGGTAAGTGTCTGTTTAACTCTATAAGAAACTGCCGATGTGTTTTCAAAGTGGCTGTAGCCTTTTGCATTCCCACCAGCAAAGCATGGGGATACACACTAAGGCTTCGACTTTTCAATCTTTAACTTCAGCTATTTAAATTTTGGTATGCCTTAGCATCTCATTGTGGTTCTAATTTGCATTTTCCTTGGAACTAATGGTGTTGACTACCTATTTATGTCCTTAATGGTTGATTATATTTCTATTTTTGTGAAGTAGCTATTCAAATCTTATGCCCATTTTAAAGAATTGGATTACTATTTTTTTTATTATTGAGCAATAAGATTTCTTTACATAATTTAGATTCAAGAAATATTTTCTCCCAGTCTGTGGCCTGCCTTTTCATTTCTTAATGGTATCTTTTGAAGAGAAAAATTTTTAATTTTGGAGAAGTTCAGTTTATCAAGTTTTTCTTTTATGTCTTATGATTTTTGTGTCCTAGCCAAAAAAATCTTTGCCTACCACAAGGTTGCAAGATTCTCTCTTATGTTTTTATCTAAAAGTTTTATAATTTTAGTTTTCATGTAGGTCTATGATTTATTTAGAGATTTTTTTGGTTGTGTGTATAGTGTGAAGGAAATATCAATTGACTTTTCTTTATGTGGATATCCAGTTGTTCCAGCACTGTTTGTTGCAGATTGTGCTTTTCACACTGAGTTGCCTTGGCACCTTGGTCAAAAATCAATTTACCATATATGTGTGGGTCTATTTCTAGACTTTCTATTCTGTCCCATTTATTTATACCTTCCTTTTTATGCCAATACCACACTGTCTTTTGCTTTACAGTAAGTCTTAATTACTTTAGCTTTATAATGAGTTTTGAGATTAGACATACAAGTTCTGCAACTCTGTTCTTCTTTTTTAAAATTGTTTTGTCTATTCTAGATCTTTGTAATTTCTACATAAAAAGTCTGCTGGTATTTTGACTAGGCTTGCACTGAATCTGTAGATCACTTTGAGTAGAAATGACTTCCGAACCATATTGAGTCTTTCAACCCAGAAACATATTATATTTCACCATTTATTTAGATATGTTTAATTTCTTTTTGCGTTTTTCAGTGCACAGGTCTCATACATATTTTTATTAAATATATCTCTAGGTGTTTCATGTGTTGGATGCTACTGTAAATGCAATCATTCTTTTAATTTTATTTTCCAATTGCTTGTTGATTATATATTGAAATACATTTGGCTTATATATATTTGCTTTGTATTTAGCAACCTTGCTAAATTCACTTATTAATTCCAGTAACTCCTTTGTAGAATATTTAGGATCATGTCATTTTACTTCTCTTTCAATTTTTATTTATTTATTTGTTTGTTTGTTTGTTTGTTTGTGTGGCTTATAGCATGGGCTAGAAGCTCCAGTATAATGCTGAAAAAAAGTGGTTTGAGTAGACATCCTTTTTTTGTTTCTGATTATAAGGGAAAAGCAATCTTTTACTATTAAATTTGACATTGTCTGAGATTCTTATAGATGTCCTTTATCAGGTTGAAGAAGTTCTTTTTTATTTTTGAAAAATCTTTGTTGAGATATAATTCATATACCATAAAATTCAGAGTTGTGCAACCATGACCACAATCTAAGTTTACAACATTTTCATTACCCCAAAAAGTAGCCCTGTACCCACTAGCAATCCCTGCCCCTCCTCCCACCCCGCCACCTCTCCCAGTGGCAACCGCTAACTTACGTTCTGTCTCTATAAATTTACCTATTCTGGACAGTTCACATAAAGAGAATCATGCAATATATGTGGTCTTTTGTGACTGATTTCTTTCACTTTGCATAATATTTTCAAGATTCATATATGGTGTAGCATATAATCCACTCCTTTTTATTGCTGAAGAATGATAATAATAATAACAATGATAGTAATGATAATGCCTTATGGTATGTTTTCTTTATTCACTCATCAGTGGGTTGTTTCCACTTTTTGGCTACTATGAATAGTGCTGCTATGAACATACAGGTACAAGTTTTTGTGTGGACATATGTTTTCTTTTCTCATGGGTATACAGCTAGGAGTAGAATTGCTAGGTCATATGGTAAATCTATGTTAAACATTTGAAGAACTGTGAGACTGTTTTCCAAAGAGGCCAAAACATTTTAAATTTCTGCCAGCAACGTATGAGGGTTCCGATTTCTTCATATCCTAGGTAACACTTGTTATTATCTGTCTTTTTTATTATAGTCATCCTAGTGGGTATGAAGCGGTGTCTCACTGTAGTTTTGATTTCCATTTCCCTGATGACATTCTTGGTGTGATGTTTTGAAAACAAATAGAACTGTACAGAAAATTTAAATATAACTCAGTAGTTTTACTGTTAATAGTAAAATTATTATTGTAATTTTGAAGCTATTTCTTACATGGTAGAGTGAAGCAAATGAGATAATTTGTTAATGTTATTTATTAGGAAGCAAGATCTTTTAATGTAAGCAGTAGGAGGTAAAAGAGAAAATTAAAGAAGGTAAGGGAAAAGGCCCTCTGCTATTTAAATCTGAACTGAACATCTCAACATAAAACTCTTGATTTTATATTAGACTTTACCCATTGAAACAGTGTAGAATCAATGACACCCCAGTAACAACAGTTATACTTAACATCCTCATCTTGTTTCTAAATACCTTGGAGCTGAAAGGAATCAGCTCCTTGGAGAAATGACCGATCCTTAGACATACGACAGGAAAAGTACAAAGCGAATCTGGGATGTTTTGCAGTTGTAGAAAGCAAGGAAGTGCTCAAAGACCAGTGGGCATGTGAGCAAAGTATATAAGAGTCAGATTGAAGAGGCTCCCATTGGCCAAATTTGGGACAATTTTAGGGTTAGAAAGAGTATCAACTGTCATTGATTATAGTTCACAGATCCGTAGTGCAAAAGAGTAGGAGAGAGCGCGCATGCCTCATTTGTCACATTGAAGGTGACTTTGACGTCAAGTCCTCACTGTGAAAATCTGTAATTAAAGGAAAAGAATAATCATTTACCATGTCTCTTTAGAAGATGATAAGGGGAAGCTCTTCTTTATAGAAGAATGTCAGCTAACAAATGTAGAAGAACTGAGAGAATTAGAAAACTGTCATTTTGCAATTCCCAATGAAATAGTTGATTTTTGGCAGAATGATCCATGGGTGCTAAGACTGAAATCATTAGGTGAAAGGTAGTTGTAGAGAAGGACTGTCTCATGATGCCTAAATATCCCGTTACTGCTAATTGTTGGGGGGAAAACAAAACTTCTTTTACAATAGGAGAATCTGGTTGTCAACTCTTAACTGAATCAACTTACAGTAAAGTTCAAATGATGTCTTTTCCAGCAAGAGGATCCATTCTATGATTATGTGTTGCACCCAGTTGCCAGGTCTTTATAGTCTCTCTCAGTCTGGAACACATTCTTTGCCTATCCTTGAGATCCACGCCACTGACATTTTTGTAGATTACAGTGAATTCCTTTTTCAGAATGTGCCTGAATTTGGGTTTGTCCAATGTTTTTTCATGATAGAACCCAGGTATATCAGAGAAGCGAAGCTGTGTTCTCACTGCATGCTATCTGGTATTAGACGGAGTCCATTTGTACCATTACTCATGAACTTAACTGTGAGTACTTAATTAAGAAGTGTTTGCTGAATATCTCCACCTTCAAGTTACTTTTCTTTCCCTTTGTAAATTAGTAAGCATTTTTTGAGGAGACGCTCCTGAGAGTATGTGAATATTTAATTTCTTATTCAACTTTTACCCATGAGTTCTAGCATCCATCGATATTTATCTGAATCATTACTCTGATGATTGCCAAATGATTTTCTAATTCCATTATTTCTTCTGCATTTATTTTTCAGCTTTCTGTGGTAAGAAATCTCTTTTTCATCTCCATATTTGTTTACTTATTTATGTCAGTGTGGACTCAGGGACTCCTATTTTATTCAATTACTTGTAATCTGTCACTATTTTTATTTATTTTGATGCTCAGATTGTCCCAGAGTTGGATATTAGAAGTTCCTGCAAGCTGCCTTCCATATGTCCTTTTGACATGTCCCATCACTCTTTGAGCATTTTCTTTTTTTCTTTTTTTTTGAGGAAGTTTGACCCTGAGCTAACATCAGTTGCCAATCTTCCTCTTTTTGCTTGAGGAAGATTGTTACTGGCTAACATTTGTGCCAGTCCTCCTCTACTTTATGTGGGATGCTGCCACAGCATGGCTTGATGAACCATGTGTAGGTCTGTGCCCAGGATCCAAACCCACAAACCCTGGGCCACTGATGTGGAGCATGCGAGCTTAACCACTACACCACCAGGCCAACCCCTGAGCATTTGCTTACTTTCTGGCATAATAAGATGTTCCAGGCTCATCTTGTATCTTTTCTGTCCACTCCTGCAATTAGCCATTTCTCCAAGAAGTCTTGGTTCCTTTTAGTGGAGAGTTTGATTTGGAAACCAGGATTTGGGTGTGACTGTGCTCATGGTTATTGGAGTATTACTGCCCCCAGACCCTCTCAGTGGGAGCAGCAGGAGGTATACAGACAAATCTTTATACATATATATCTCCTTGAGTTCAAGTAACTCCAATTTCATTTCAATACTGCAGGAGTCATTCTACTTTCATCTTTTCCATGTTCGTATTCCCCATCTCCGTCAGTGAGAACTCAGCTCCAGGGGCTCTCCCTGCCATCCCATTATGACAGTGTCCTTGTGTGGGACACAGGTACTGGCTGACACTGAAATGTCCTTCTTCCCATTCTGACACTGTTCTTATTCTTACCAACTGCCACTGGGCTTCCCCTGATGTCTCACTCTGATACTGTTCTCATGCGGGCTGTTATTATCCATCTTGTTTCTTATGGTAATGGAAGTAATTCTAATGATTCTTCATTATGTATGATGCTAGATTTTGGTTATGTGTATATATATGTATATATGCAGACATATATACATATATGTGCATATATATATGTTTTTTAAACTAGGGAAGGACGTTCAACTTTGCAAAATACATTTTTGCCATTTATTCAGGTGATTAAATAGGATTTCTCCTTTAACTTATTAATGAGATAATAATAAATTGATAGATATTCTAATTTTGAACTATCCCTTGCATTCCCAGAATAAACCCTGTTTGATCATTGTATATTAATCTGTTAATTTGCTTATATTTTATGGCGTTCCTGCAGTCGTCAATGGGACTCATGGGCCTGGTGCTTCAGTGACAGGTTAATCTTTGATCACCTTCTCTAGTTCTTACTAGTAATTGGTCTGTTTGTTTTAAAAAAATCTTTCCTAGGGTCAGATTTGATAATTTATATTTCATTAGAAACTGATTTATTTTGTCTAGATTTTCAAGTGTATTTGCATAATTTTATGCAAAGTATGTTCTTAGACCTAATTATTGTTTTAAACCATTCTAAGTGCTGATCTTGTGTTTATGGTTTTCTCACACATCCTTTAAAAAATGAGACAAGCTACCATCTTATCCACTTTGTTGATATTTTTCAAGTAATCAGTTGTGTTTGTTTCATTTATATTTTGTTTCAAAATCATAAATACATGATTTTGTCTTTAATTTCTTTTTTCTGCTTTCCTTAGGTATATAGTCTTATTCTTTTTCTTACCTCTTGCTTTAAATATGAACTCATTTATTTTCTTTCATGTTTGTTAATTTATTAAGGCTCTGAATTATTGTTCCTCAAAGCATTGCTTTTAGCCATAACACATGGATTCTGATGCATAGTGTTTTCATTAATATTATTTTCTAAATATCCTTCAATTTCAGTTTCTATTGCCTTTAAGTCAACTTTTTAAATAGCCTTAATTTTTAAGCAGTTGGGGATTTTGTTTTTCTATTAAAAAAAAAATCAATTCTACTTTCTTTGCACCATAATTTGAGAAGATGATCTGTGTTGTTTTTATTTGTCATATTTTTTGAGAGTATTTTGGAGTCCTACATAAACTAAATTTTTGTGAATGTTCTTTGGGTACTTAAAGACGGAGTATTCTTTATTTTCAGGGTGAAGGGTGTGGTATATCTTAGAGAGATTAAAATTTTAGATTGACTTTATGAATTATAGAATTCGATCCTATATATTTACCTTTTTGCTGTTTTCTTGATCTGTCACAGGTCAAGAGAATAAGTGAACTTTCCCTGTTACTTCTGTATTTCTCTCTATTTCTCCTTGTATCTTATGCAGTTTTTACTTTAAGAATTTTCCTGCTAGGATCTTTGGCATTAATGATCTATGACAGGTCTTCACTGAGATTGACTCCCTTATTATTATAAAGAGAACTTATTTGTCTTATTTAATGCTTTCTGCTGTGAATTCAACTTTGTTTGATCTTAATAACGTAACCACTCTATTAGCCTTTTTAAGGTAATTACCTGACATAAATGCGCAGTATTTAATCTTGCCTGAAATGTATCTCTCGCCTGCAACAAATAGTTGAGTTTAGTTTTCTAAACCTGAGAATATTTTCCTTTTAATAGGTGGGCTTTTTTCTTTTCTTTTTTTTCTTTTTTCTTTTTTTTTTTTTATTGAGTTAATGATAGGTTACAATCTTGTGAAATTTCAGTTGTACATTATTGTTTGTCAGTTGTGTTGTAGGTGCACCACTTCACCCCACCTTTCTCCTGGTAGCCACTAATCTGTTCTCTTTGTGTACATTTTTAAATTCCTCATATGAGTGGAGTCATACAGAAAAAATATGGAATGCTTCACGAACTTGCGTGTCATCCTTGCGCGGGGGCCATGCTAATCTTCTCTGTATCGTTCCAGTTCTAGTATATGTGCTGCCGAAGCGAGCACTTAATAGATGGGCTTTTACATATATTGTTACACTTACATAAATTGTTACACAGATGTGTTTGGTATTAGTTCTCTTATCTTGTGTGATTTCTGCTGTTACTGCTTTATTTTCTGTCTTGCTAAATTATCTATCCTTTTAAAATTAAATGTGTACGTGTCTTTTCGTTCTGATAGTTCAGAAGATTTATAAAGTATTTTTAAGCCCTTTAGTGGTTACTTTATAACTTTTAATAATATACTTAAGCTTACATTTTTTGATTTGTCAACTTTTGACACTACCTACCTATTGCCTCCCTGCTATGAATGAGAAAACTAACTTGTGTTCACTTCCATACACCTCTCATCCAACACCTAATTTTAATTAATTGTATTACTTTCTTTAATTCTTCTTTACAACTATAATTTACATGATGTATAAACTGGTTTCTTTTTTGAACATCAGATTTATTAAGATATAATTTACATACAGCAAAATTCATCCTTTTTAGGTGTATAGTTCTCTGAGTTTTGATAAATGGGTACAGTAGTATAACCAGTAGCACAATGACCATATGGTAGAATATTTCCCTCACACCATAAAGTGCCCTGTAGGCCTTTGTAATCAATCTCCTACCCCACCCCTAAACTCTGGCAACAACTGATTTGGTTTTTATCCCTACAGTTTTGCTTTTCAGGAATGTCATATACATTGAGTAATCCATTATGTAATCTTTCGTGTCTGCCTTCTTTCACCTAGTATAATAAGTTTGAGATTCATCCATGTGGTTGCATGTGTCAGTAGTTTCTCCCTTTATGTTGTTAAGCATGGTTATGTCACAATTTGTTTATCCATTCCCAGGTGAGTGGACATTTGGATAGTTTCTGGTTTTTAGGGATTATGAATAAAGCTGCTTTAAACATTTGCGCATAGGCACTTGTATGGACATATGTTTTCATTTCTCTTGGATAAATACCTATTACTGGATTGCTGAGTGTATGTTTAACCTTATAAGAAACTGTCAAACTGTTTTCTAAAGTGGCTTTTCTATTTTACATTTCCAGCAGAAAGGTGTGAGAGATTCAGTTGCCTTGCTTCGTTGTTAATGCTAGGTATTGTCACTTTTTAAAATTTTACCTATTCTAATAGATGCATGTACCACTGAGGTTTTAATTTGAATTTCCCTAATGTCTAATAATGTTGAACATATGTTCATGTATTTGCCATTTGGATCTTTTCTTTGTTCAAGCGTCTCTTCAAATCTTCTACTTTATTTTTTTCTAATTGAGTCGTTTGTTTTCTTGCTATTGCATTTTGAGAGTCTTTATATATCTTGGGTACTACTCCAATTTATCATTTTTTATTTTATGGTTTATACTTTCTGTGTCTTAAGAAATCTTTGCTAGCCCAATGTCACAAAGATTTTCTTTTTTTTTTTTCCCCTTAACAGTTTTATAGTGTCAAAGAAAAACCAGAGCTGGACAGTAGTTAAAGAGGTAAAACCAGATTTTATTCAGGACTGTTGCATTAGGGGAAAAGAGACCTCAGGATAGAACTGGGCTCAGTTCCGAATACAGCACGGGCAAGGGGGGATTTATAGCCTAGGAGCAGGGTGGGGGTCAGTGGAAGGAACATTACTGAAAGGAAATATCAGAGGTAAGGGGGATTCTGGCTAAGCTGGCCTAACAGATTTCTTCTGAAGACAGGCCAGGGCGATCAGACATCACCCAGGGGTTGGTGGAGGACAAGGAACTCGATCAAATATTGAGGTGGGGAGTTCTGGTCAAACTCACATAAAAGGGTTCTTGCTAAAACTGGATTTTACAAGGGAGTGCCTAGGAGAAGGTGCAAAATACATAATTATGTACAAAATATGTAATTTTTGCATGTGGTGTGAGATATGGACCCAGCTTATCAACTTTTTTCTTTATAGTTTGTGCCTTTTGTGTACTAAGAAATATTTGTTAGCTTAAAGTTCCAAAGATTTTCTCTTATATTTTCTTTTAGAAGTTTTATAGTTTGAAGTTTTAATTTAGGTCTATGATTCATTTTGAATTAACTTTTGTATACAATTGAAGATATGGGTCAAGCTTCTTATTTTTGTTTTTTTTTTAAACATACAGATGTTACCATTTGTTGAAAAGACTATCCTTTCTCTATTGAATTACCTTGGCACTTCTGTCAAAATTTGATCATAGATACATGGGTCTATTTCTAGACTTTCTATTCTGTTCTTTTATCTGTATGTCTATCCTTTAGCCAGCATCACACTTTCTGGATTATAGTAGCTTTATAATAAGTCTTAAAATAAGGTGGGATGAGTCCAACTTTATTTTTCTTTTTCAAAGTCATTTTTGCTATTCTAGGACCTTTGATTTTCTATATAAGTTTTAGAATCAATTTGTTGATTTCTACAAAAATGTCTCTTGGGAATTGGATTGGGAATTGCATTCAATCTACGGATGGATTTGGGTGGAATTCACATCTTAATGATGTTGAATTTGCTGATCCATGAACATAGTATATCTAATTATTTATTATGTCTTTGATTTCCCTCATCAATGTTTCATATTTTTTAGCTTTTTGCCAATTATGGAGGAGGTAATGTAGACTGAAAATAAAAATGACTTTATTTCTTCCTTTCCAATCTGTGTGTCTTGTATTTCTTTCCCTTGCTTTATTGCTTTGGTTAGAACTTCAATACAATATTGCATAGGAATGGTGAAAGTGGACTTCCTCGTTTTGTTCCCAATCTTAACGGGAAAGCATTTAGCCTTTTATCACTAAGTACAATATAGGCTGTAAACTTCATTGTTTTTTAAACAGTATAATTGACTATGCCCCCTTTCCATGAAAGCTAAGTCCATTTCTACCCATTAGCTTCTAGACTTTGTGAGTAATGCTATTATTTCTATATTGCTTTGGTTTATAACGTGTACATTTTATATTGGTTGCTTAGTCTTAGTTCTACATTTAAGTTAATTTAAAGAGGACTATCAGTCCTTTAACCACGTTTTCTCTATTTATCTCTTGGTTAGTGAAGTGCTTCTTGAAATTTATTTAAGAAGATTGAGGTGAACTGTATTATAAATTCCTTCATGTTTGAAAATAGCTGGGTTTTTTTTTATACTTGAAAGAATGTTTAACTGGCTTTTTTCCTATGATCTTTGTAGATATTCCTCCATTGTTTTCTAAAGTTGAGCACTGCTGTGAAGAAATCTAAAGCTACTTTTTTTTTATTTTTTTAACTCTTCCAGGTGATTTTATTATTATTATTGCCTGGCCTCTCACGAAAATATCTTTTTAAACATTTAAGCTCACTTAGACTAGTGCCTCGGACTTAATAATCACTCAGTAAACGTTAGCTATATGCTTTGATTTCTTGTTGCATAAAGACCATTGTTTTCTTCAAAGTTCTCTTATTTAATGGAGAACAATTTAGCTTATTTTATGGGAGAAATTTGTGTGTGTTCATCTGGTTTTTGTTAGCTCTTTTACTTGAATTATTTTCATGTAGATTCTAAGCTGATTCTGTTTTTGAAAATTACTGATTTCTAAACTAGGGGAATTCTTCCTGAATAAGCTATTTTTTAAAGAGAAATGTGGAGGAAGAGCCAGGGAACTAAGCTGAGGTAGCAGTAATTTGAGAAATCTTAGACTCTTTGGAAACTCTTTCCTTAGCACACTGGCCTATGGGTATTCATTGTCTCTGGGATGGTGTGATTTCTCCTATGTCGGGGTGTATGTGTGTGTGTGTGTGGTGTATGTGTGTGTGTGATTTAGATTTCCTTTCCCTCCATATCCTTGACTCTATTTTAAACACTGTTCAGTCTACATTTTGTTTTTCCTGCTTATTTTCTGTATTGGTTTTATTTTCTTTCATCTGCTCACTTTATATGTCTTTCTGCAGTCTAATCAGTCTTCTTTGTTTTGTTGCTTTCCTGCTCGTTGGTTGCACAGTTCCGTTTCTGATTATCACTCATCTTTGAAAGGATTGTCTGGTCATAACTCGCAATGACCTCAACTATTCGGAGGAAAGAGACCCAGAAAGTGAGCTGAAGCAGCAGGCAGTTTCAACTCAGGGGACTAAGCTGAGGTAACAGTAATTTGAGAAATCTTTGAGTTCGTGGAAACTCTGAAAACCTCAGAACACTTTCTAGCACTCTCTGTTAAGGGCTCTGCCTGTGAACATATCTCTTACCAGTGTTTTCAACATTCTCTGTGCTATCCTTGGGTGAGCAGGTTGCCTTTCTTTTTACTGACAAAGATTTTCACGTGTGCTGATGTTTCCTTCCTTCATTTTTTCACTCATTTATATTTCCCTTCAAAGACGCACTATAAATTAGTGGTTATGAGCACAAACTCTGGAGCCATTCTGCTTAGGTTTGAACTCAGGCTCTGTCATTCAGAAGCTGTGGCCCTGGGCAAGTCACTTAACCTCTCAGTGTCCTCACTTGGTTAAGGATGTTGATAATAAAAGTACCTACCTCGTAGGGCTATCAGGATTAAATGAGTTTGTAACATACCTTGAACAACTCTTGGCAAAGAACAAGAACTAATGGTTTATAAAAATAAATAAAATTGTCTATGATCACCTGCTACAAAATACAATTGTTTCTTACCATCTCTTCTCCATCCTGTCACACGGGCAGACTTCTTGTAGAAATGTCATGTCTCAGTGTTTCCCACTCAGCTCTACATCTCCTACTGCTGGCAGATCAGAACAGACTTCAGGAATATTCCTGGGCAAACTCCAAGAATTTGCTGTTCCAGCCGAGGCATCCCTGATTGAGCCCTTCAGGGCCACATGCTGCTTTTGGGGAACTTGGCCCACTGCATGAGATCTGTCAGTTTGGTGTCTTTCCTCTTGGCCTCTTTCAATTTGGTCCAGAATCTGCTGTCTTTTGGCAGCCTCTTTTCATAGTTTATGGTCTGAGGTTGTGATTATTTTCCAGTTTCATTGGAGATGAAGTTTCTGTCTCCGTTTTTATCATTCTTATTGTTGAGGTTGGTTTCAGGGAGGACAGCAGGGGTAGAAATGTCTCGAGAAGGTCACCTAGAACTAAAAGTTGAGTCAACTCGACTTCAACTGATTTTATTAAATCAGCTTTTAAATCGTTATTCAGAAACTACAAAACTGTTTGTTTATTTTCTCTAAATTAAGCACTTGTTCTTCACAACTCAGAGACGTGTTTCAGTTTGTCTATATATTTTAGAGCAGTAATTACCAATTTTTATTAAATAAATATATTCACCTAGTTACAAATCAAATAAGACAGAAAAGCCCAAATAAAAGTTTCTCTGCCCCTGCCCCATTTCCAGTTTTCTCAGCTCTGCTTCCCAAGAGCAATCTTTTTATCCGTTTCTCTTTTGAGTTCTTCTGGCAGTTAGCTTGACATATTTAAATCACCAAGAATGAGTTTATATATAAATATATTTTTCCTGGTTAATTTTGCAATACATAAAAAAAGAAAAACAAATTGGCACGTTAGGACATGTTGCATGGGTCATGTCATGATTCTCCTGATAGAGTTGCACTGCCTGAATTTACATGGAACTTCAGGAACCTAGTCTCAGATATGAATTCCTTGCAGTTTGCTGTCAGAGCAGGTCTTCCTTTCCACCGTAAAACTGATTCATTGACTCTCAGGGAAATGGGGACAATTTTTCCTGAAGATTCCCAGAGTAGTAGTCTTCAAAAGCTTTCTTTTTATTGCTCTGTCATTTCACCTTATGTTTAAGTCAGACATCATTTCCCTACCCAGATTTACTCAGAGTTTTCCTGAAAACACTTTAATTCAATCTGAGATTTAAAAAAAAAATTGATCCTTTAGTAGTTTTTTCCTTTACAAGTTCAAAATGCTTTATCCACAAGTACAAATTAAAAAACTCTGAAAGCTGGGGGCCGGTCCCATGGCTGAGGGGTTGAGATTGCGTGCTCTGCTTCTGTGGCCCAGGGTTTCACTGGTTCGGATCCTGGGTGCAGACATGGCACCGCTCATCAGGCCATGCTGAGGCGGCGTCCCACATGCCACAACTAGAAGGATCCACAACTAAAAATACACAACTATGTACTGAGTGGCTTTGGGGAGAAAAAGGAAAAATTTTTAAAAGATCTTTAAAAAAAAAAACTCTGAAAACCATGAGTTTTTTTTTTCTTTTGGTCACTCATTTTGTGGCAAAACCTGAACTGAACTGATCTGAGGGACTATTTATCCCCTCAAGTGTTGAATGACGAGGGAACTACTGTCCCACACCCCATTGGACCTATCACACAATTTAATGTATATACTATGACCTTTCTAAAATCTGAAATATTCTGAATTCTGAGACAATTTCTGGCCCTGAAAACTTTGAATAAGGGCTTGTTGACCTGTATTACAAAAGTAGAATGTTATTGGTACTGGAATTCTCAGCTTAATTAAGTAAGTGGACCTGTTTGCTAAATGCCATCTTAAGTCAACAGTGCTGTTTATATTTGCATCCCTTAGTGCCCAGTCAGGAAAAAGAAACCATACTAGTTATTTTAAGAGAGAGAATTTGATCTAGGACTTTGGTTAAATGCTTGCTAGAAAATCAAAAAGCAGAAGGAGAACAATGCCTTTAGATAGATGTAGCAACGGCAGGAAGACCTGTCACTCCAGGACTGGAAGAACAAAGGGACAAAGGGAAGATTCTGGAATTATTCGAAGCTAGAAAGTTGGATAGAGACTCTGAGGGGTGGGAAATCAAGCCAACAAAGAGCTGCCACTATGTGTCTGGAGCTCGTATGTTTAAGGAGGTATAATGAGGTTGGTTGTGGGGGTGACAGAAAATGAGCACTGCTGCTGACAGGATGGAGGGCAATTGTTGGGGTGACATGGATAAGAACAGCAAGCAAACAGGAGAGGATAAGTCCTTTCTCTCTCCTCTCGCCTTCCTCTAGTGCCCTCTATTAATAGAGGCTATCAAGGAACCAGCTAGCAAAGGAGGAATACAGTTTGCAGATTTCTATCGACAAGATTCCAAAGCTGAGCATAGGTTTGGAGCTGAGCGGCATTAGCTGAAAAATTGGCATAGTTCAATTTTTGGGCTACTCGGCATCCTTTCTAAACATATTTGAATTTCCATATACCAACAATAGCGAATATATGCAACTACCTCTCATACAAAAGAAGTTGTTTTCACCTTCTACTCAAAAAGGAGAGCTATAGAGTCACAATAGTCAAATTAAATAATATCCTAACATATTTAGTATTTAATATGAGGACGATCACAGTGTCCATCTCTAGATAATATTAATTCCTCCTTAAATTTCTTCCCAGTCCCATATGAATACTCTGTAATCTAATGACTAAATTATGAAGTTAATCACCACCAATAATCTTTCAAAAGAAAATGGAAAAAAAGGGGGAAGGAAAAAAGAAATTTGTTAATATATGCAAGTATATATATTACATAATATGTAATGTAAAGGATAGTAATAAAATATTATAATAATATATCATCTAATATATATTTATTTAGGTAACAAGCAAGGAAGAAAATACACATAGTTGCTGTAGTCATAGTTTCACGAGGCTGTAGTGATATTTATAAATTCCTTCTTTTACTAAACATTTCAGGTTTTCTTTGCCCTTAGCCCAGCACTTCAGCTGGCCTAAATCCTTTACCTGGTGAGGTGACCCAAATCTTCATTATTAAACTGTCTAAATCTTTAGTGGTCATGACTTTCTTTCATTCTTATACTTTTCCAGTAACTTTTTGTATTGGAAATGGAAGTACTAGGAGGCGTCTGAAAGAATACCTGGGTTCCATACATTTTCCTTCTTGCCCCCGTTTTGTAGCAGCAAATAACTTCCCCTTGGTAACCAGGACCAATCGCACCAGTCAATAAGTGACTCCTTTCTTTAGCTGTTGAAAAAGTAGCATAAGGACCTCAAAATGGCCAGGTATGAGCTTACAATTCAGTGGAATCATTGTTGTGTCCCTGGTGGAAGCATTCCTCTCAGACCTCCAAATCTGCAGAATTCAAAACTGGGAGAACAGGCGTCAAATAGTTTCTGAGTGGTTATAATGTTGAAAGAAGCCATCCTGCTTCTACCCTTTGATGATCCCTGGACCCACCTAATCTGGCTATGGGAGAAACCGTGCTATATTGGTCACTGATTCAAAGTTTATACTGTAGTCTTTAAGGGAGAAACCAAACATTTCAGGATATTGTCTCGTAACTGTTGTTGTAACTGAATCTTCAGTAGGTTAGTCTACTTTTGTATCAGACCAATCATTTCTGGGTGATGGGGTACTTGGTTATATCCTGCTAGCCACAGGTCACCAGAAACACAGTTAAATTTATTAGCTTGTTGCTACAAGGGAGAATGCACACATTGGGGAACCATGGGGTGTGTGACAATGGGTGAATCAAGGAAGGTTTATAGGGTTTAGGGTGCTGGAGTTAGCCAGAGAATGGTCTTGTCAAGGATACATCAGAATTTGTAAATCAGTCAAGTTGCTGGGACAGTCAGTGGTCTTATCTTTAACATAGGAGTCCATGCAGTTCCCACTGGATCAGTTAGTCAGTGATCTTATACTGGAACACAGGGATCTGAATGAGCTGTGTTAAAACAGTATGAGTTTAGATTATCGGTCTTGCATGCTATGGTTATCTGTTCTGCGAGTCCTGGTACAATTTTGCAAATTGCGGTTTCTGCTTCAATTTTCAGATACCCCCTCATGGCTATCATTTGGGCTTTTTTCTTTTTTTTTTCTCCCTTCATCAGACTCCCTTTCTAAAAGATGGACTATTATCTTCTGGGGATGTGATCAATCCAGCTCTGCATTGTTCTTTGAGAGGTCATTATTATGTACTGAGCTTTCAGCGGTAATTGTTTTCATCTCTTTAATCGTCAACCTTCTTGGTCTCTTTGTTGGATAATCACTTGTTGAATTACATGGCATGACAGCAGTTATACAGCAACAATTAAGACTCTGGAGATCACATGTTTGGCTTCTGAAACACAGACAAATACTGAAAAGGATTATTATTAAAGTTTGCATGGCACTTGAAGAACAAAATATTAGACTTCTAAATCTGAGCCGTGAAGACATGTCTTATAATCCATGTGAATCTTCCTTAGATAATCATGCAACATTTTCCCTTAATTTGAATATGGATTACTCGGTTTAGCCAGCGTCTGAATAGTCAGTCCTGTATCTAGTGACTGCTATGGGTAAGGATCTTAGGAGAGCTGTGATTAAAGGCTGGGGATTCCTGTGCACTATTTAGAACCTTAAACCAGCTGAGAAGGAAGAAAATAACCAAGAGTTAAAGACCAAAAATATGCAAAGAAGTGAGATGCAAAGAGAGGCTTTTGGCATCTGGAGTGTCTCATTCTGACTGTCACGGGTGAAATGAATCTACTTCTACTAGTTTTTTCTTCTAAAGTCCAAAAGACAGCAGCTTGCACTGCAGACTGGACTTGTTACTGAGCCTTTTCTTACTTGGAGCCCACACAAAATTTGCAGCCATACAAGTTATTTGGTAAATGGGTCAGAGAAGCACTCACAAATGTGCTATATATTTTCCTCTGATTCCTGAGATTCCCAGGTTGGGCACCAAGAGACAAAAGCTTAAAAACCAGCACAGAATTTAACCTTCTTGAGCCTTAACACTTTTAAAGAGAGAAGAGAACTAGACTCTAAATATAACAAGATGATTAAGTCTGTTCTTTTTAGTTCCATTATAATAAGCATGTTAAAAATAATTGCTCTCAGCACATGCTAACTATATGAAGTCCCTTATAAGCATTATGTCACTTAATCCTGACTAGACTATAAGAAAGTAAAATGAGGAAAATTTTCCAGTTTATCCTTAATGATCCTTGATTATCTTTGGAGATGACAGATCCATAATTTACAAACTCAGGCTAACATCTTTGCTCATGCTCAATGAGAACTTGAAGACCTCCTCAAGGCTAGTCTGAAACTACTTACATCAGAATCATTTCAAGAGCTTAGTGAAGACTTAGACGCCTGGATTTTATGCCCAAACTTCCCATGGCTATTTTTGAGGATGGGACGCTGGAATCTGCCATTTATCAAGCTTCCTAGGTGATTCTTATGCACATTCAAATTTGAGGGTCACTGTTCCACCTATATTCATTAATTTCAGATTTCCATTGGATACGTTAATGTTTTAAAATGAGATTTCCTAAATAATCTAGTACAGTGTTTAAGGAATTCTGTAATATTGAGTTCTTGACGAAGTCTTTGACCTGGTGCACTTATTAATAACACCCTGATAAAACAGCTGTATGAGTAAATATATAATATGCTATATGATAGTTCACCTGATTTATGAGGCTTAGGTTCCTAAAAACACTGTGGAAGGAGAATTCACAGGTGAAAAATGTTAGAATTTAAAGGAATAAAGAGATAAGAGGATTAAAGTCCTATGTGAAACTATTCATTTATACATTTGTATAAATGTGAACACAAAATTAAAATCATAAACATATCTAAGTAAAGAGACTATCATTGGGCATTTTACACATCTCATATTAGTGTTTTAGTTTGGATTCTGTCTGCTGTAGTGGCAAAAAGCCAAATCAAACTGACTTCACTTAAAAACTTTTTAAAAAATTGGTCTATGTAATTAAAAAGTCAAGTTGGTAGGCTCAGTTAGATTCAGGTACACACATGAGACCCTCAGCAATCTGTGTCCCTCCCATTCTGTCTTCCCTGACATCCCCTGAATTGTTTTCATTTCAGACAGCTTCTCCCAGTAGTGCAAAAAGATAGGCACCACCAAGTCCAGGCCTAGAGCACATCAGTTTGGCAATCCCAGGGAAGAATCCTTCTCTTTCCCAGTAATTCCAGTGAAATACCCATATAGGTTGATCAGAGTCATGCAGAATTGTTTTCTTTCTTTTTTGAGGAAGATTAGCCCTGAGCTAACTTCTGCTGCCAATCCTCCTCTTTTTGCTGAGGAAGACTTGCCCTGAGCTAACATCCGCGCCTATCTTCCTCTGCTTTATATGTAGGATGCCTGCCACAGCATGGCTTGATAAGCGGAGGGTACGTCTGCACCTGTGATCCGAACCAGTGAACCCTGGGCTGCTGAAGCAGAATGTGCAAACTTAACCGCTGCACGACCAGGTTGGCCCCCATGCAGAACTTTTTTTTTTTTTTTTTTGAGTTAATGATAGGTTACAATCTTGTGAAATTTCAGTTGTACATTAATGTTTGTCAGTCATGTTGTAGGGGCACCACTTCACCCTTTGTGCCCAACCCCCACCCCACCTTTCCCCTGGTATCCACTAAACAGTTCTTAGTCCGTAATTTTAAATTCCTCATATGAGTGGAGTCATACACAGATTATCCTTCTCTCGCTGGCTTATTTCACTTAACATAATTCCCTCAAGGGCCATCCATGTTATTGCAAATGGAATGATTTTGTTCTGTTTTACAGCTGAGTAGTATTCCATTGTATATATGTACCACATCTTCTTTATCCATTCGTCTGTTGCTGGGCACTTAGTTTGCTGCCATGTCTTGGCTATTGTAAATAATGCTGCAATGAACATTGGGGTGCATAGGACTTTTGGGATCGCTGACTTCAAGCTCTTTGGATAAATACCCAGTAGTGGGATGGCTGGATCGTATGGTAGTTCTATTTTTAATTTTTTGAGGAATCTCCACACTGTTTTCCATAGTGGCTGCACCAGTTTGCATTCCCACCAGCAGTGTATGAGGGTTCCTTTCTCTCCGCAACCTCTCCAACATTTGTTACTATTAGTTTTAGATATTTTTGTCATTCTAATGGGTGTAAGGTGATATCTTAGTGTAGTTTTGATTTGCATTTCCCTGATGATCAGCGATGATGAGCATCTTTTCATGTGCCTATTGGCCATCAGTATATCTTCTTTGGAGAAATGTCTGTTCATGTCTCCAGCCCATTTTTTGATTGGGTTGTTTGATGTTTTGTTGTTGAGTTGCGAGAGTTCTTTATATATTATGGATATTAAGCCTTTGTCAGATATATGACTTGCAAATATTTTTTCCCAGTTAGTGGGTTGCTTTTTTGTTTCAATCCTGTTTTCATTTGCCTTGAAGAAACTCTTTAGTCTGATGAAGTCCCATTTGTTTATTCTTTCTATTGTTTCCCTTTTCTGAGAAGGCATGGTGTCCAAAAAGATCCTTTTAATACTGATGTCAAAGAGTGTACTGCCTACGTTTTCTTCCAGAAGTCTTATGGTTTCAGGTCTCACCTTTAGGTCTTTGATCCATTTTGAGTTTATTTTGGTGAATGGTGAAAAAGAATGGTCAATTTTCATTCTTTTACATGTGGCTTTCCAGTTTTCCCAGCACCATTTATTGAAAAGACTTTCTTTTCTCCATTGTATGCCCTCAGCTCCTTTGTCAAAGATAAGCTGTCCATAGATGTGTGGTTTTATTTCTGGGCTTTCAATTCTGTTCCATTGATCTGTGCACCTGTTTTTGTACCAGTACCATGCTGTTTTGTTTACTGTAGCTTTGTAGTATGTTTTGAAGTCAGGGGTTGTGATGCCTCCCGTTTTGTTCTTTTTTCTCAGGATTGCTTTAGCAATTCGGGGTCTTTTGTTGCCCCATATGAATTTTAGGATTCTTTGTTCTAATTCTGTAAAGAATGTCATTGGGATTCCGATTGGGATGGTGTTGAATCTGTAGATTGCTTTAGGTAGAATGGACATTTTAACTATGTTTATTCTTCCAATCCATGTACATGGAATGTCTTTCCATCTCCTTATGTCTTCATCCAATTCTCTCAGACAGGCCTTGTAATTTTCATTATATAGGTCCTTCACTTCCTTAGTTAAATTTACCCCAAGGTATTTTATTCTTTTTGTTGCGATTGTGAATGGTATTGTGTTGTTGAGTTCTTTTTCTTTTGGTTCATTACTGGAGTATAGAAATCCATGCAGAACTTTTAATGACCAGATCGGGGTCTTGGGTCCAGGTTGGGAGTGAACTCAGTCTCACTAGAATTTGCCCTGAGATGGGGGGAGGGTGATTTCTCAAAGGAAAACCAGGAAACTCTTTTCAGAAGACAAGTATAGTTTATGGGCAGGTGAAAACAACAGCGACAGTGTGTAAACTGAGTAGTGTGTAATTGGTTTCTCCTTACTGCCTTAAGATACTTTAAAGAAATCTTTAGAATCTTACACCTTTACTCCTTTCAATAAGATGCTTATTAAGTTTGTTTGCGAATGCTGTGGATAACATTTATATGAAGAGGCTTCCTCTTCTTTTTTTTTCCTTTCCTGTTCCCTGTCTTTCTTTCAAATAATCAATGCCTTTCTAACTTTTGACTCAGTTTTGATTTTCAGTTTGAATGAGGATTCTGGGTCCGGAGATGAAAAATAACTAGAAATCTTGTGGTGCAAAAACTTTTGTTTAGCGCTTATTTAACCCTTTCAGCATAGTCAACTAAGTACATCTTGTTCTCTGCTCCAATACAGAGAATTATATATATTTGGTCATGAGGACAGTGTCACACAGTGTTTAAGCCCACAGTTTCTGGAGTCATACTGCCTGGATTCAATCCTGTCTTTGCCTTTGCTAGCTGTGACCCTGGCACATTTTAAACCTTCGTATGACTCAGCGTCTTCATCTACAGAATGAGGCTAATGCGCCTCTCCAGGGGCATTGCTGTAAAGATGGATTAAGTGATCTCATCTGTGTGGTGCATAGGAAAGTTTCAAGAGTCTTTATTCATGCCAAAGCTCAGGAAGTCTGTCAGCAGCCTTTTACTAATATCTGGTTCTTGCCTTCCTTACAGACACGCAGCCTGTGTAGCTCCAAGCATGAGGTCTACTTTCTCTCAACATTCTTTTCTTCTCTGCAAAAAATCTTCATTGCAAAACTCTCTACTCCAGTTCTGCCATATACTTTACCTGATTAGTCACGCTAATCACAGTTTTAACTAATGATTATCATACACTTTCTGTATTCCAGGCCCTGTTGCAAGTGCTTTATGAATATGAATCATTTAACTTCACTACACCAGTCATTCCCATTTTGCAGACGAAGAAATGGAGTCTCAGAGAGCCTAAGTTTCCTGTCTAAGATCATGTAACTTCTAAGTATGGATTTTTCATAATAACTATGAACAGGGGAATATTTGCTTGTTAAGCATATGCTTAAAGGATAACCAGAAAACCTACTAAATAAAATGGTGTGGGATTATGATAGCTCTTTGCCTTAATTAATCATTACAGTCATCTACAAGATTCTACATTTTGAAAACTCAGGGTTTTTTAAGCTTCTCATTATATGGTATTTCTACTTTTCTTCCATCTATTCTTTTATTTATTTTCTCATTGATTTATTCCATAAACATTTATCAAGTGTCTATTGCAAGCCACACAGGACAAAGGTAAATAAGAGACCTTTATTTTCTCTAGAAGAGTAGGCTCTTTTAAATCTATGGATGGTCATCTTTGGGAATTATAAGTTGTTCTCTATTAAATATCAAAAAGATTTTGGGGGTGATATTGACGGGGAAAGCAAGGGTAAGTTAGGAAGTAGGCAAAATTTTCACAAGCACTTTACTGGCAAGGTTTTCTAGAGATGGAGAAATGTCCTTTTTGAGGGCTTTTTCTTTACTCTCCCATGCACTCTGTCCACTTTGCTCACATCCATATTTTGCTGTCAAAGAAACCTGCTGATACACAAATAGATAAAGAAAAGGCTGAAGTTGTTAACCACCCATTTCAGAATTATAAAACATTTTTTCTCAATCTTATTGTCTTAAGATTTAAGCTGAGTCTCAAAGAACTAGTAAGGGTTTTCAAAATAGCCTCCAAATTTCCAATGTTGTTACATGCACTTGGTAAAAATAATTAAAATGCATTTCTTTATTGTTGTTCACTTACCTGTTTTCAAAAGTTTTACTGTTTAAAATAATGCCATAGAGAAATTATTTGCTATAGTAGATCCTGGCCAATACTTACTTCTTAGGATTGTGTATGACATTAGTCATAAAAAATAAAAATTCTAAAAAGTAGACCTACTTGGTGATATAAACCATCTTATTTCTATTAATACCAATATATTCTTGTTTTTGACTGTTCCCATCTCACCTCTGATGAAATTCCTGATAAAACAAAACAAAACAAAGCATCCCATATCCTTAATATGGTCTGGAGGGACAATTTCCCAATTCCTTTTAAAGGCACTTGCACCTAAAGGCATAGATGCTTTCTAATCAGGAAGCTGGGGCATTTGATCCAGGGTGTGGTGAACTAAAGAGTTTTGGATCTAGAGGTGGAAAATGTGAGCCCCGGAAAACAAAGAATCCAACTTCTCATGAGAGAACATATTTTAAACTACTACAAGACAAAGTTTTGTTCGTTATCAATTTCATCTATTACTGGTTTCTGGATGCTGTGTTAAATCAATCTGTGTTCTAAAATTTGGAAAGGATAGTCTGATTAAATTTCAAGATTAAAAAATATCCCATCCCCTCAAGATAACCCTTTAAAATATATGTTTTGCTTTTCCCCCTGTGATTAAAACACAAAAACCTAACACAGAATAAAGATATAATATATTCAACTTAGATTTCATGCTTCCATCTTTGTCTTTGATTGGAGGTCAGTGATTCTGAACGTCCTTTTTAGTTATTTTATAAGACCCACAAACCTAAGTGCAGGTGAACCAACTTGAAAAACTCATCCTGTTTGGTATAAAGCTCTCCACTGCATTGAAAGAGTTGGAAAATGTTCCCTTGGCCAAGCAGCAGAGCCAGCTATGGAGAAGGAAATGAGGCACCGCTCCACAGAATGTGTGAATGCTACTTCTCAGGCTTAAGAAGAATGTTTATCGATTGAAAACAGAGGCCATGTGGGATATGAGCAATCAGCTTGTTCATGTAAAGGTGCCAGAACTAGCAGGATTTTTCTGGGTCTTTTTCCCTCTTCCACTGCATATAAATGGATTCTGGTCTGGTCATTAATTTGGGCATCTTCAGAATTCAAATTTCTGAATTTCTGTAGAGAGTCTAGCAGAGAAAACTTCGGTTCTTTATCCAGGTGTCATTGGCTTTTAGGCTAACATATTTATGACTCAAATGAGCAGAGTATTTTAAAGATTTCTTCAAGGTTTTGAGGACAGGAAAGACAGAGTGCCTTTTAGCATTCAAGATATCTTTAAGTTTCTCATTTCCTGACCCTGATGTGTTCACCTTCAATATTTCTTTCCTATCAACAGATTTCTAAACGGCTCTCCAGTAGCATTCCATTTGAAATGGAATTGATTTTGTCTTGAGGCAGCTAACATTAGGAGCTAAGTGCATATTTTCTGTTTAATCATTTCAACTTCATTTCCTAAAAAATGAGCACACCGAGCATTTAAGCTGTTTGCTGGTAGAAAAAAAAAGTACAGACCTTTGGCCCACAGCCTAAAAAAACCCAATAAGATCTTAAGAGGTAGCAGTTTGGGAAGCAGTTAAGTATGTAATTAAAAACAAGTCTAGAATCCTCAGATCGCATTGGAAAAAATCTCAGGATTTTCGGGGATCAGTCTTATGACCCCTAATCCAATCACTCAACTGGGGTTTGACTCCCATTACACCCTTGCCAAGTGGTCACCCTGATGTGTGATTATCTTTGCAGGGCAGGGAACTCAGCACACTCCAAAACAGTTCCCGCTAACTCTGATCACGAGGAAGATTTTCATTATGTGGACTCAGAATCTGTGTCATGGTAATTTTTACTCATTGGTTCTGGGGAAATCAATGGGAGCCCCACAAAACAAGTTCAAAATTCTATTCCACAGTTCATTAAATTTCTAAAGACAGACTGACATTTCCAATTCTGTCAACAGTTCCTGCATTCCAGCCCTGTGTTGAGCAGACTCCAATTTGCTTATGAAGTTTGTGACTATGACACCTGATCTCAACCTCTTGCTCCAGTTGCAGCCTGAGCAGAGCAGAGTAAATCATGGCTTCATCAGCCTCATTTCAGGCAGTGGGATTCTAATTAAATAAAGCCTTAAATGACATGGACTCCTTTGGCAACTCTGTCCCACAACTGAAATCTATTGGATGTAATATTCATTGCTAAATCTTTTTCATAGCTATTTACCAGGTAATATTCCTGCCAGCACTCCCATATACACATCACTACTAACAGCTAACATTTTTTCTGTTAGTCTGTGCCAGGGACTGTTCAACTGCTTTACATATAGTAACTCACGTAAGCTACTACGAATTAGGTGTTATTATTATTTCCATTTACTCATGTGGAAACTGAGGCAGTTAAGGAGAGAGAAGTAATTTGTTGAAGTTTATACAGGCTGTTAGTGGCAGAACCAGAGAATGAACTCAAGCTCTCTAGTCACAAATATACAAGATCTTGTAATTAGTTGGCTTTTCTGGGCTCAAGTAAAAGGCTGGTCACATATTTCTATTGGATATCAATTTACATTGGTTCATCACTCTGATTGATCCAGATCTTTGTGGATCCTGAACTGGCATCTGATTCAGTCTCACCCTGGGTTTCATGTCATCAGCAATTATAATCAGCTTGCTTTCTGAATCTCATCCAAGACACTGACAAAAATGTAAAACTAGGCAGACCCAAACTAAGACTGACCCTGTGGAGCACCATGTGGAGCCACCCTCCAGGGTGACATCTATCCATTAAGCAACAACTTTGTATAAAAGTACTCAACCATATATGTGGCTTTATAATTATACTATTTTTCTAGCTGAAGATTTCTCAACTCTGATGTTACAACATACTGGTGTTGCAATCAACTATGAGGTGTTTCATAACTAATTCGTTTCTTAAAAAAATAGAGCAGATTAAAGATTACCAGCAGTTTAAAGCCACACTCATTCAGTTACATTTTATCAAACTTAAGTCTTGAGTGTGATAAATAAAGTAGGGGTTATAGCTGGCATGGGAATAATGGTGGATATGTCTTTCCCAGGGTGACAAATAGAAAACTCAACTCTCAAATGTGTGACAGTGGAAGAAAATGATAAATATTGCTCCAGCCCACGTTTTTCCATTCTGGTTATAAGACTTTAATGAGAAGATTTGTTAAATTCACTTTGATTAGTTCCTGTCTTCATTCCCATGGCCAAGACCCTGCATTAGGTCCTTATCATTTCTTTCATAGAGAATTAGAATGAATTTTTCAGTAATTTTTTATTCTGAAAAATTTCAAACTTAGAAAAATTGCTAGAAGTATATAATGAACACCCATATACCCACCTTGATTCAGCACTTTATCACATTTGCTTTCTCTGTATTTATATGTATATATTTTGTTCTGTGAACTATTTGAAAATAAGTTACGAGCATCATGACAATTCTCCCTTGAGCCAGTCACTTGCCTGCTTGATCCATTTCCTGTTCTTCTGTATTGTTCTGTTTCCCTGGGAGCTAGTGCCTCCAAACTACATTTCCCAGTCTCCCTTGCAAAAGGGTTCTGTTTAGATTTTGGCCAATGGGAAGTAGTAGCTGGAGATTGGATGGTAAGAGGAGAGGAGAAGACAGGATATTTCTATTATCCTCACTGTGCTTTGGGAAGTGTCTTTGATTATTTCTGTCAAACAGTCCCTTTCTCCATGGTCCAGGCTTCCACTGGGGAGCCCCTGCCAATTCTCACTGAACAGCCCTGGCTCCTGGGCTCTGGTAACACCATCTTCTCCCATTGTCCCTCCAGTCAAAGGGGTGGCAGTGACTTTCTACTTTTGTTAATCACTGGGTCACTTCTTTGTCCCTTGTATTCAACTCTTCCAGCACCTTTTAAAACAGTTCCCTTGATTGAATCTCCTCTTTTGAATTCCTTTTCTTGGGAGTTCTGTTTGCCTGATTCTGAATAACGCAGCCTTTAGATTCTTCAACATGCTTCTCCTGAAAAAAGAACATTCTTTTATCAACTTCAATACCATTATCATTAAGAAAATTACTAATTCTCTAATATCATCTAATATTCCAGTCCATATTAACATTTCCTCACTTGTCCCAAAATGTTTTTTAAGGTGATTTCTTCAAACTAATTCCAGTCAACGTTCACTCATTGCATTTGATTGCTGTGTCTTTTTAGTTTCTCTTGATCTGGAACAATTCCGCAATTTTTCCCTCATAACTTTGACTTTTTGAAGATACCACATCAGCTCTTTTAGAATGTTCCACATTCTGGATTTTTCTGACTTTTTATTCCTGATGCTGTTGGATTTATTTCTAAACTCCCTACATTATTTATAACCTGGAAGTTAGGAATAAAGACTTGATTAAATTCAAGTAAAAAAATTTTTGGCAAGAATGCTTTGTAGATGCTGCTATTTATTTCATATTGTGTCACACCAGGAAACAACATGACAGGATGTTCCACTATGAGTGATGAAATGTTTAATCACTTAGATAAGATTATGACTACCAGATCTTACAAGTAGTCAAGTATAAGGGTATTTTGCACTTTTGTATTTTGTTTTGGGCATTTTTGTAGCCTGTATGGTAGCTAATTGGATGTTAGTATCGTATTTCTATTACATTTTAAAATTATGTTTTCTATATACATAGTTTAGTGAGCTTTGTAATTTCTATAGAATACTATCGTGAGGATTGTACATGTTCTGTGAACATTTGTGAAATGAATGGCCAGCCATGAGTTTTATAGCAGTGTGATTGCTTGCTCTTATATCCTAGTTCCTCTTTCACTGATCTCTTTCTTTTTTGCTAATCTCTTTCACTCTTAGCCTTTACATCCAGTGAAGAAACAATGAAATAGAAATGGGTTGGAACTAAAATCAACTTGCTTTTTGTCCATTCAAATCAGTTGACTCAACATGTCTGAAGGAGAACTCATCATCTTTCCTACCAAACTTGCTCTTCTCCCTTTATTGCTTAACTTAGTGATTAGCATCATTCAATAGCACCAACCACCAACAGAGGATTCATCTTTGACCCCTGACTGTCACTCACACCCCTCATTCAATTACTTCCTAATGTGTCCATTCTGCCTCCCTGGCTGTGTCTTCTGCAATAACTCGACTCTTATTACTATTACTCAAGGTCAGTTTTTCACTAACTCTCCTGTGGACTACTTCAAAAACCGGCCCCCCTGCCTTGTCTTCAAATCTTTCTTCCACATTGCTTTCAGAAGTTCACTCTGATATGCAGATTTTCTCCTCTCAATCTCCTGTTTAAAATCTTTTAATTGCTTTCCATCACCTACAGGATACAAGGCCCTTCATATCAATGTGTTGTTTGGCTCTCTACTCGCACATCTTGATGTTCTGCTCCTTGTGTCCTCTACACTAGCTCTACCCCCCACCCCATTACAGTCCCATGATAGGCTATCCTCTTTTATCTATACATTTGCACCCATGCTGTTCCTCCTCCTTGGAATGTCCCTCCATGTCATACGTACTCACTTGCCTCAAGTCTCAGCTGAAGAGCTGCCTTTATGTGAATCCTTTCTTGACTCTCTCAGACAATGTATACTTGAATCCCAGTATCTAGCACAGTGCTGACATCAGTACATGTGCCCCTACACCACTGAAGGGAGTACCCAACCACATTTCTCCCTGCAACCCTCAAAAGGCTTTTCCTGATCCTTCCTTCCATCTGAATTAGCCTCTATCCCCATTAATCTCTGTCTTAGCAAAATTTTCCTTTATTGCCCAGACTTGTGATGGCTATATATAAGTATAAAAATATTAAAGATGTAAAAATATATCCAAAACATGAAGACTCAAGGCTTGAAGCAGAGATCCTCAGATCGGCATCAGGGCCCCCGGGGACAGAAGTCTAATGAGGTCACAGAAATCATCAGGCCAGAGTATGTCATTGCCAGGAGTCAAGGGCCAACATCCAAATCAGGACGTGGGAACAACAGCAGGGCCAAAACCTTGAAGAAGCAGCCATGAGAATTCCGCTGTGCCCTTCTTTCCATCTCATCTTTGGGGCTATGCAGGCCAGTGATGAATCTAGAAGTTTATAGTTTGTACCGGCTCTGTGAAGTCACAAGATAGGGCTGATAATAGTTGTATAAGAAGGAAGACCGGGGATTAGTCTTAAATTCGGTACATTAAATAACCATTTCTTTTTCTTGAATGAATCTCTGTTTTTCTGCCTCTTTTGGAGCATAGGCAAATGAAAACAAGAGACCTAAGAAAGAATAAAAATAAACCAATGATGTTTTTTAATAAGGCCAATTCAGAAGACTGCAAATACTGCTGCGTGAATCTGGATAGCAGAAGGAAAAATGTTTAAGGAGAAGTGATTATACAAAGATCGATAAAAATAGCAGCATAATGTATGGGAAAAAATAACACATGAATAATAAGATATCTTTATTTTCTAACTTCCTTATCTGCTGAGTATCTGATAATCACGTCACTCTTCTTCCTAAAATCCTCCAATGCCTTTTTAATGTATTTGGAATAAAATCCAAAATCCTTAGCATGACCTGCAAAGTCCCAGGATCTGGCCTCTGTCCACATTTCCAGCTGCCTCTCACACCCCTCTTCCCCTCCCTCACAGGGCTCCAACCACACTGGCCTTCCTTTCATTTTTACATATACCAAGCTCCTTTTTGCCTCAAGGCCTTTGCAGATATTTCCCCCTCTTCCTGGAATTGTCCCAATCCACTGCCAGCTGATCCTTGTGCCAGCGTCCCCCATCATACTTCTCCCTACAACCTTCAAAAGGCTGTCCCTGATCCCTTCTGCCATCTAAATTAGCCCCGATCCCCATTAGTCTCGCTCCTAGCAAAATTTTCCTTTATTGCACTAATCAAAATATGTAATCATATATCCATCTTGGTGGTTTTTGTTTAATGTTTGAAAACTCCATAAATGTAGGAACCATATCTGTGATGTTTACTGCTAGACAGTAGGAACTCAAAAGATAACTTTTGATTGAATAAAGACTAAAAGGGCGGATGAAAAAATGAGCTGATGTGTCCATCTTTGCAGTAGAGACTGCTATTTATCCCTCAATCCCTCTCAATATAATCTCTTCTTCATTAGTAATGGAACCTCAGTGTTGACCTGGACACATGTCTGACCAGAAAAAGACTACGTTTTCTCAGACTCCGTTGCAGCAGAGTGTAGCTCTCTGTGACTAAGTTCTGGTTAATCATATGTAAGCAGAAGTATCGTTTGCAACTAATAAGAAGGATCTTAGGAAAGGAGCTGTGTGCCATTCTTTGACCTCTAATTTTTTCTATTGGCTGGAGTAAAGATGTGATGGCTGGAATTCAAGCAGCTAACTTGACATGAGGTGGCATGCAAAGAGTGACAGAGTGCAAAGTAGAAGGACCCTGCATCCCTGATGATTTTGTGGAACAGAGCAGCCATACTAGGTTGGGACTATGGAACTGTTACTCACAGCTGTACCTAATCCTATACGTAAGCATAGATAAGGTCTTGTGGGACAGGGCATGGGACTTAAGGAAATTTAAGCAGAGTCTTGAGAACACTGGAGTTAAATAGAGGAGGACATTCCAGGGAGACTAAACTCCATTAATATACTTACTAAGTAATGAAGTAGCATAGCATATTTAGGTAATGACAATTAAAACCCTAGGATCCTCAATATACAAGAGATGGAGCAAAAGCAGTTTACAAATAAACAGTTTACAAAAGCAGATAGACACTGCTTCCTATCCCAACGCCCATCTCCCCTTCCTCCTTAACTCTGGTAAGTTATTTGTCATATTTACCAAATATTTCTGTTTCTCCTCATTTTTATAAATGGTAGAATTATGGTTCCCTGCCCCTTTGTATTTAGATGTGGCCACATGACTTGCTTTGACCAATAAAATGGGAACTTTGAGAACCAGAATGAGATTCATGTTCTTTTCTCTATCTCTCTCTCTCTCTCTCTCTCTCTCTCTGCTATGAAGACTGGCAATGTTTCTGATAGTGGTTCTGAGTTGCAGAGTGAAGACACCATGGATTAGAGCCATAACCATCCAGGATGGTCGTGTAATATGAGAGGAAAATAAGTCTGTGATGTGTCAAGCCTGTGAGATTTTGAGGTCGTTTGTTACTGCGGCATAGTCTAGTTTATTCTGCTAGATGGGACCCTGGTTTTATTTAGAGTGGCAATGCACTCAGATGAGATAACATTTCCCAGATTCTCTTGCAGCTAGGTATTGTCAATAACTAAGTGCTTACTATAAGGCATAAGTGGAAGAATTGTCTATAACTTCTGGGAAAACAGCATAAAGAAAAGTGACATAACTGGAGGGGACCCTTTTTGCCCTCTGTGCTTCCTCCTTTCTGTCATCTGGAATTCGGGCAATGATCATGGGCATTCAGTAAACTATTTTGGACCATGAAGCAATACAGTTTCTTTCTTTTTGTTTTAAAAGATTTTTTTATTTTTTTTCCGTTTTCTCCCCAAAGCCCCCCAGTACATAGTTGTATATTCTTCGTTGTGGGTCCTTCTAGTTGTGTCATGTGGGACGCTGCCTCAGCCTGGTTTTGGCGAGCAGTGCCATGTCCACACCCAGGATTCAAACCAATGAAACACTGGGCCACCTGCAGCAGAGCGCGCGAACTTAACCACCCGGCCATGGGCCGGCCCCTACAGTTTCTTATATAACCAAATGTACAGCTACCATGCAACCTGGCAATTGCACTCTTGGGCATTTATCCCAGAGAAATGAAAACTTATGTTCGTGTAAACACCTGTCCATGAATGTTCATTGCTGTTTTATTCATAATAGCCCCAAAATGCAAACAATCTAGAGTTTCTTCAGCAAGTGAATGGTTAAACAAACTGTGGTACACCTATACCACAGAGTACTGCTCAGTAATAAAAAGGGAACAAAGTCCTGACACAAGATGCATGCAACAACCTGGATGAATCTCTAGAGAATTATGCTGAGTGATAAATCCCCAAATGTTACATCCTGTATGATTCATTTCTATGATCCCCTTGAAATGACAAAATTATGTTCACAGAAAACAGATTAGTGGTTGCAACTTATGCAACTTGTGTTGATGAAAATGTTCTGTTTCTTGACCGTTATCACAGTCATTATCCTGGTATGACATTGTGCTATGGTTTTGCAAGAAGTCACCATTGGGGAGAACTGGGTAAAGGGTACATAAGATCTCTGTATTATTTCTTACAATTGCATGCAAATTTGCAATTATCTCAAAAAATATTTTAATACTCCTCCCTCTGAAAAAAGTTAAAAGAGGAAAAAAAATCAGAAAAATTTGAGGTTTGCCCTAGACCAATTGAAAATAAAGTCTCTAGGACTTGGACCTGGGGGCGTAAATATTTTTTAAAAAGAGCTCTAGATGAATCTAATGTTCAGCTAGACTTGAACTCTAAAAAGAACTGCTAAAAAATGGTACCATATGCTGTCCCAAGGCTTATTCTAAGGCTCATTCTTAAGGCATTCTTAAACATGGCCTTATCTCCAACCCCAAACCGGGTTATATATGCAGAATACTGTGGAAGAGAGGGGAGAATGAGAGTAGGAGTTACCAGGTTACAATGTTCATCATCTGAGGTTATTCTGCGCCCCTGTCCCCCGCCCCCGCACCACCAATAGCTCCCACGCCAGGGGGCTATTGGTGCTTCCTACTCAACCTCTGCTAAGCTAAATGGGTAGGCAGTGCTCTAATATTGTATATAGACATCAGAATCCCATAGGAAGACCCCAGTTAGATGTCTGCTTAGGCAGAAGACATGTTGATTTACCCATCCTCTGCCCAAACAGAGCAAAAGGGGACGGGACAGGGATGGCAGGGCAAAGACAGAGGGTACAATGGAGAAGCCTGCACTGCCACCGTTTGGCCTGAGTTTCCCATGTGCCAAGGAATATCACACAAGTATCATTAGGCTGGAGTCTTCAGGCTATTGCTCCACTCAAAAGAGAGGGCCCCTGGTTGAGGGAATCCTAACCATAAGGGGAGAGGTGGGGGAAATGCTGGTGGTGAGAGCTGAGGAAGTTGAGGAGGGTCATCTGGGAGTGGATCCTCACAGAAGGGCAGCAGGGAAGCACTTAGAGCCCTCTGAAGAGCTCAGAGTACCCTATGAGAAAGCTGCAGGTTTTGAGTTCAGTTCAGCATTAGCCAGAAAACGTGTGAAAGCCAGCAGACAAAGGACCACAGGAGCAGCTAGTTATGTAAGAGGCCCTCATCCCTTGTCAATTCCTTCTTCTTCCTGTCTTGGCACAACAGAATAGCTGTTGTAACGGGTCCCAATCCTGGCTGCTCATTAGCATCACCTGGGTGCTTTTAAAGGCTTGCTACCCAGACCTCACTCCCCGAGACACCTCACCTCAGGTCTGTCTGACTTTAAACCCGAAGATGCAGGGCAGCTTTCTTATGGAACGTCTCTCCAGACTCACTCATCAAAGGGAGACCAGAACTCAAGGCCTGCCTTCAAGATTAAGCCACTAGCCTCTAGCTCCTGTGGCTTCTCTGTTCTGAGTGTAAACATATGACAGCACAGACAGAGGCAAGCTGGAGAGAATACAAAGTAAATTTAAGAGAGTGCAAGGAAAATATGACAAGTGAAAGTCATACGGTGGGAGGACTGGAGGATCGCCTAGAGGCTTGTAGGGCTTATTTTGCATGTGCACAAGGAATGAGTTATTAGTGATAGCGACAACAGGGCTTTCTCAGAGATGGAAGATGCCTTTCACTAAAGGAGGAAGTAAACACTACTTAGAACAAATCTCCTATCATACCTTAATGTTTACAAAGGAGACAGAGGGAGAGAGGCCAGGAAAGAACAGATTTCCCAGGGGAGGAAATTGCAATGAGAACAAGTAATCTGGATCAAGCCAGAGCATGTTTGAGCGAAAAGAATACCCGAACAGAGGAAACCCTAAGGATGAGACAGGATTTTACACAGCAGGAACCCCTGCTGAATTGGCTTTGGACTGTTTTAAAGTGGCAAATATAGTCAAATGCCAGGGCCAGAAGTTCCAGGAATAAATACTGTTTTCTACAGGTTTTGATCCTTGAATACTTTTCCCAAGTTCAGAATAAATATTTAAAAATTAAGAATAGCTTTAACTCCCCAAAATAGGGGAATGGTTAAGCACGTCACAGCATATTCCATGAAATAGAATAGTATGCAGCCTTTAAAAATGATTCAGATGACAAAATGTAATGACCCAGTATAATACTGACTCATTAGGTTAAAAAAGCAAGACACAAAGTATATGTGTTTACAACTATGTGAAAAATCTGTATTTTCTTTTACACTTTCTTTGCTGTTCATTTCTAAATTTTGGTCAATGAGTGTATATTATTTTAATAATAGAATCAAAAGATAAATGTTATTTATAACATTGTAGTCCTCTTTCATGTTTTATATCCGTTTTTCTCCCATGTGCTTGCAGAAGGTGTTTTTGACTCCTCTAGTAGATTCCTAGCCAGCAATCTTTCCCTAGGCTACAAACACTGCTGTTCCTTCCTCAGGCTTCCTTATCCCTGTGTGGGCTTTGCCAATCTTTAGATTTCTCCTTTTGAACAGTGGCTTTTTTCTGAAGACCTCGTATCAACTTCAGGGAACTCTCCTAGGACGTCCCGACTACTGGGGGGGCATCCTCCACTATTTAGCGCATACTGTCTTCGATGGAGTTTGTATTAGTTTTCTATTGCTGAATAACAAATTAGTCCTAATTTAGCGGCTTAGAGTAGCATTCGTTTACTGTCTCTCAGTTTCTGTGGGTCAGGACTGCAGGTATGGGTTAATTGGGTCCCCTGCTTAGGGTCTCTCACGGCTGAAATCAAGGTGTTGACTGGGGCTGGGATCTCATCCGAGGCTCAGGGTTCTCTTCCAAGCTCAATGGCTTTTTACTAGAATTCAGTCTTTTTGAGATTTTGGGACTGACATCCTCATTTTCTTCTGTTTATTGGCTGGGAGTCGCTCTCAGCTTCTAGAGGCTGTCTAGCTATGTGGTCCTCTCACAACATGTCATCTTACTTCTTCAAGGCTGGGGGAAAGTAGCTGCTACTGCTTTGAGTCTCTTTTAGGGGCTCACCTCATTAGGTCAGGTGGCCCACCCAAGGTAATCTCCTTTTGATTAACTCAAAGGTAACTGAATAGGGTCCTTATTTACATTTACAAAATCCCTTCACCTTTGCCACATAATCTAACCTAATTATGAGTGTTATATCATCATAGTCACAGGTCCTGCTCACACTTAAGGGGAGGAGATTAGAGTATATACACCAGGGGATGGAATTCTTGGGGGCCATGTTAGAATTTTGTCTACCACAAGATTACCGAGGTAAATTAAGGGTATTGCAAATATTGGATTAGAATTTATTGAATGCATATTTTAACTGAAGTTCATAATAAAAACCCACACATTCTCAAGTATAGTATATACCATTTCTATGTAGACTTCAGTATAAAACTCTTTTGCCATTTCTGTTTAATTGAAGAGTTTCCCAAGAATGCAAGTTAATCTACTTTTTAAAAAAAATACCATTTGCAATAGATGTCCCCGGTAATCTGGATTTTCTTGATACTATGAAACTAGTGAATGAATAAAATAATCGACCAGCCAACCAGACACAGCCTGGAAATAAATTGGATGCTGAGGAGAATAAAAGAATGCTTACCATTTTTTTTCAATGAAGGGGAATTACATTTCTGATTTCCTTGGAAACAAAAAAATCCTGCTGTTAAAAAGTTTGAAACGCTTCTCAGAAAAACCCACTGAGGTAGAGTAGGGGCGTGCGATGTGCCTTGAGGCAGGAGGAGTTGGGTAATGGAAAGATGCGCCTCACATTTCCTGGCTCTGTCTGGGGTTAAGCTGTTCTCTTAACATATTGTGCCATAGGAAGCTGCTTCTGGGAAAGAGTTTTAAAACCTAGTCTGCTCTCTTACCTCATAGCCAAGCATCACTCTAGTATTTCCAACCCAGCTGGGAAGATAACAGTAGTGGCTGGCACTTTGATAGAATTTACTGTGTATCAGGTATTGTTCAAAGCTCTTTTCATATAGTAACTCATTTAGTCCTTCCAACAACTCTGTGAGGTACGTGTATATTACTGTTATTATTACAGGTTAAACCAGTAGCTGGTTTTCATCTCCATCTTTCCTGTGTGGCTGCTCCATCCTACTTTATTTTCAATACTGCAGCTCCTGCCTCCCATTCTCTCTTTTCCTTTTTGGCATCAGCCAATTTGTGCAGTCGCTGATCTTGTGGTTAACGCCCTCACCTGGATGCTTTTAATACTCTGTGACAAACATTTCCACTAGTCTCCACTAGTATTCAACCTATCCCATGCTCACCTTAATCAAATGGGAGCCACATTCTCTCATGTTTCTTGGAATGGCCTTGGGGACTATGCAGCCTCCTGAACACTTCCACAATTCACAAGGGAAGAGGTTTTAGTCAGAGTGTTTTAGCTTGCAAGTGGCTGAAACTCAAGTCAAGTGATCTTAAGCATAACGTGATTTACTGGCTCTCATAGATTTTAAGGATACTGGAGACTCGTGGAAGTGAGATCACAGAAGAAGTCAAGAAGATACACTAGCTCAGAGAAGAACTTTAGGCACCAGAGCCTCAGGGACAAGAACTGTGTCCTAATCTCTTGACTCTTGCCTCCACTTGGCCTCATTTTGCAGCTGGGGTGTCTCCATATGGTGGAGAACACGGCTGTCATTGACTCCAGGGCTGCATCACCCCATGTTATCCAACCCCACATCAAGAGGGCTGCTTTCATCCAGCACCTGAGTGTCACTCTCAGGGAAAGACCATAATTGGCTTCGTTTTAGTAGGCGCCAGCGATACCCAGGGGGAAGGGCCATCTCAGCCCATGTGAGTTTCACCCCGTCTTTCAGGGATAGTGATGAAGCTCTGCCTCTAGGATCTCTGGGAGAACAGGAGCTCCTCAAAGGCAAGAGGGCTATATTTCAAAGGGGATGGGGGATCATGCTATGAGACAAAAATCCTAACTGCCACCTCCCAATGTAGTAGGGAGATCCTCAAACATAACTTTGCCTCCAATAGAGTGTCTAAATAATTGTCTCCCTAACGTTCAGTTTTCTTTTGTGTGACGTGATTTAAGGACACGGTGTGCACTGAATGTAAACTGTAGAACATGATTCAGCAAGAAAATCATATTGCTGCCCAAGCCATACAGGGTAACCCATAAATTAAAAATCACCAGTCGTGGGTATTTTCTGTACAGGTACAGGAAGATCTCTTCCCTGGGAGAGAGAAAGCTGAAGGAGCCGGAGGAGGGCCATGTCACACCCCACGTTAGACCTGGATATGTTACTGTTTACGACGGTGAGATATACAGCTGCTACAGAGCACCATTGCCTTGAGAATGCACCGGAGCTCAATGGGAGATGTCAGAAGGCCACTTGAGTAGGAAACTGAAGGTGTCTCAAGGGACTGGGTACTTTTCACCTTGCTCAGGAACCAGCCAAAGAGCCAGTAAATTCTGTGCTCCATTACTGGGTTTTACTACAAGTATCAGTCAAGTATCTGGAGGTAATTTAAGAAAAGGGATGGGGTGGGGGTGGGGAAGGGGAAGAAGCATTTACACAATACTTCACTAATCTGAATTTGTGGCAAGAGTTCTGGGATTTTCTCATAGGACTGGACCTTGATAGCCTCTGTCTGGGTAAAATGAAGATGAAATATTTGCTGACTGCTTATACCCTGAGAGTGGGATGCTCTAGAGCTTCTGAGAGCTTTTTTAAGGAAGTCCCTGTCATAAGAAAGACAATAGGATGTTTGCAGTTTTCTGCCTTTCTTTTTTTTTCCGGTAAATTCTGGCTGATGATAATTCAGAACCATGCTTTGAGATGTTTGGGTTTTTTAATGCAGACAGTGCAATGCTTGGACACGTCATGAACTTAGCAAGGAAAAAAAATATACCTTCTGGAAAATTAAGTACCCCAAATTTGGAACCCAGAAAATTGGAATCTATGAAGAATGCACATCTAAATCGTTAACATGTTACCTCTAGGGGGCTGGGACGGGAGTGGGGTGAGGGGATGTAATTCAAATACCAGCCTGGAGGAATCATTTCGATAACGATGTAAGAAATGTAAGAAGTTATTGTAATGAGGTCAGTTCTGGTCCTTATGTTATTAGCCGACCAGTGAGGACACAGACGAGGTAGAACAGAAATTAATTAGAATATTATGGGGTCTTTACAACCTGAAGTATTCAGAAACTTAGCAAAACTAGGTCTGTGTTCTTAAAAAAAAGGAGAGAGATTATAGAGAGACCTTATTAAAACACAGAAGGCTCAGCTATTTAAGATGGTGACATACATAGAGGCAGGAATGTGCAAAGAGAAGCTGAAAGGCAGCCAGGCCCTGAAGGAATTTCAGTGGAATTTCTTCACCGGAGGAGTAGTTAATAAATAGAGCAGATTTCTAAGGGCAGAAACTAGAGCAGCTACTACAAATAGTTTTTTTTTTTTTTTTTTTTTTAAGAAGGGAGTGATAGGAAGTTAGAGAGGAAAATGTTGAAACAAAGAAAAACAAGCTTCTTAGCTAGCAATCCTGGCCACCTCCCATGCAAAAATGTCTGTTCCCAGACATTGCGAATGTTGTATCATTTCATGATCGTAAAATACACTGTGGAGTTGGCCTTGGGTATTAGTTTTAGATTAATACTAGATATCATTAAGAACTGCATGTAATGTAATACTTGTCAAAAGTCTGAAAGACCATTTGCTTTGTCTTGTTGCCAACACTTCCGCTATTTTCCATTGCACAGAAGGGCAGAAACAAGGACTAGAAAATCCTTTTGTGCTCTGTGAGGATCCCTCCTCCTGCCTTTGACGCGGGCTGTTCCTCCTAGAGGGGTCCACAAAGGCTTTTCTGTGCCAGTTTTAACCTACTGAGTGTTTACCAATCCGAGGCTCTGAGATTTTGTTTCTATTCCCCCAACCAGGTGGGTTGGGATGGCTACATTGTGCACGAGGGTTTTAATTCTTTGGATTGTCGAAAGATGACAAAAAGGGAATGGATGTAAGTGTATCTTTTGTATCTTTGTATTTGTGTATCTTTGCATAACATTTGACCAGCATATCTGCAACTTTATCACTATGTAGATTTCTTCCCACCTCATCACACAAAAAAATTTCACCAAGACTCAACTTGGTGGGGCCGGCCCAGTGGCGCAGTAGTTAAATTTGCATGTTCCTCTTGGGTGGCCTGGGGTTCACAGATTTGGATTCCGGGTGCGGACATGGCACCACTTTGCAAGCCGTGCTGTGGTAGGCGTCCTACATATAAGAAATAGAGGAAGATGGGCATGGCTCAGGGCCAGTCTTCCTCAGCAAAAAGAGGAGGATTGGCAGCAGATGTTAGTCCAGGGCTAATCTTCCTCAAAAAAAAAAATTTCAACTTGGTGAAAACTAACTTTAAAATTTGCCAATTGATTCATGAGGATGAAACTGTTATCTGTTACTCCTGTTACCAATTCTCTGTTCGAGTTTCTCTCACTATCCATGAAAAGTAAAGGAGATATTTACTGAAAACCTTGAGAACTGGTGGCAGAAGGATTCTGTCAGGGCACCAGCTGAAGCAGCCGCTGTGGATGGCGAAGCTGACAGGTGCGTGGAATGACTGGAGTTACCACACTACACCGTTTCCTAGACTGTGGGCTTGCGAGCACCTGGGCTACAGTTTGAAGGGGAAGACATGATAGGAGCTAAGACAGCAGCCTTATGGATACTTGCTTTCATTTCATCCCGAACCTTGCTGGGAAGAGCAATGGCAGGGATCACAGGGGGTCCGAACAGCAGCAATCTGGGGGTACCAGGCAAGCAGGGCACGTAGAAGTGTAAGAGTCTGTGCAAGAGTGAACTGGGGCCAAGTGGCAGGAGAACATTCAGGAAGTGTGATAGAAAGTCTAAAATGAGCCATGAACAGAACACTGTGATATCCTGTGTGTATTAGAGATCGTGGGTTGCAAATCTGGCAGATTCAAGCACAAAGCAATTCACTGAAAGGCTAGGAAGGCACCTGCAGATTGAAGGAAAGGCTGAAGAGTGAGCCAGACCAAAAGGAGGTAAAGGTACGGCAGGTAATCTCTCTAGCAGTTTCCTGGGCTATGGCACCTTGATCAACAATCCCTCCATTTGCATCCAGTGGGAGAGAGAGATTTCTGTAAGGAGCTCATGGTGCCCTCAGTGAAAGTAAGAATATGGAATGGAGTGGATGTGGGCTGTCAAAACAAATGACTCCCTCACCCGAAAAGCAAGCAAACCAAGGAAATTCAATCCCATTGTGCGAACAGCCAGCAAACAGAGGCCCTCCAGTAAGCAGGATGAGGTCAAGGGGCCAGAGAAGAATCAGGAACTTCATAGGAACAGCTGCAGAAAGAGACAGAGTTAGCTGGAGGGCAGATACGCAGCAGCTAAGGGGAGACCTGCCATAATGTTATTCTGCTTATGAAAGATCTAGAAGGCTTGCCCCTGCTCCCCTGCCACTCGACTCTTCCCAGTCTGTGATAGCCCCCACTGTGTGAGCCCTCTCTAGACAGGGGTGCCCTCTGCTCTGCAACCTTCACCTCTGCTTGGTTGCCCTCTGAGATACTGTTCAATCTCTTTCTTGCCTCCTCTGCCACTGGAATTTCCTCTCTTGTTTCCATGGGAACTGTTAAATTGCCAGGGGCTTCTACTTGCTTGCCTATTCCCCTCTAGGTCAACCTTGCTGGACTTGGACCCCGTGAATTAGGACAGCTATGCCAGCATCATGGTTGGTTAAATAGGCCTTTGTGGGTTGGCTTGGGAACCATACCACTATTTATAATATTTTTTTCTATGGGGAAATTCTTTGAGTTCCAAACACCCCATTGACTGGTGACCTTTTAGAACAGAACAGTCCTATCTAGGCTCTGAAGTGGAGTGAGATCACTAGGAGTTTCCAGAGCCAAGCTGGGAACAGCATACCAAGGCCAGGGTAGGCTGAGGTCAGAAGTCGGGAGCAGGGAGGCATCTGCGAAGGGACAGCAGGCTCAGGGCAGGCTGGGGTTAGATAGTGAGTTCATAGCGGAGAGATGTCAAAGTCAAGTGGAGATATCAATGTCTAAGTATGTGGATGAATCTAAGATCAATCTTGCTGAGATAGAGGCCCAGCAGGGAGAGGGTGGATGACATGACAAGCAGACAGGGAAACCAGGGTGAGTAAAATGCAGCCAGACTGTCATGGGGCTAGAGATGTACTGTGGCAGTGCCTTTATTATTTCACTCCTCTCTTGGGGTCCGACAGCTTAGAGCTGGGAGTTGGCTGCCTCTCAATTATATCTGTTCTCCTGTTGAGTGAAACACAATCCCTAGGGATCTGGGGTCAGGGAGGGCTTACCAGGAGCAGTGGTCTTGGGTTGTTGGTACATCTCTGTTGGTGCCATTTCCTCCACCTAGATCCCTCAGGCTCATTGCCTGGATTCCCTGTTGCTCCTTCTTTCTCTCTCTCTCTCTCTCTTCTTTCCACTTTCTCTCTTCCCTTTCACAAAGAATTTCCTCATGCCTGTAGCACCAATCTTGCAGCCTCTGTGCATCTGTAACCACACTCTCTGCCTGCCCCGATGCGATGGATGAGCTGAACTGCAAGGTTGTGCTTTGACTTCAGACCAACTCCTCTACTCTGCAATGGATCTCATCACCTCCTGCCTAATTCTAAGTGCACTCTCTCTCTCTTGCATCACCACCCATTGGAACATTAATTAAAATGCAAATGTATGTAATATCTTCCACTTAGAGACTAGTCATACCTTGACCCCACGTTTCTTTCCAGCTCCTGTCCCATTTCTCTGTCCTTTTATAGAAAATTCCATGAAAGAGTTGGTCTCCTCAAAGTCCTCTAATTCTCCTCTTGTTTTCTCTCTCCCCTTTTTCAGTTACAGCTTCATTGAGATGTAATTTACATACCATACAATTCACTCATTTAAAGCATTCAATGATTTTTAGTATATTCACCAAGTTGTCAATCATTACCATAACCGATTGTAGACCATTCTTATCACTTGAAAAAGAAATCCTATACCCATTAGCAATTACTCCTCATTTTCCCCAACTCATCACCAGGCCCTAGGCAATCACTAATCTACTTTCTGTCTCCAGAGCATTGAATATTACAGACACTTCACATAAATAGAATCACACAGTATGTGGTCTTTTGTGACCAACTTCTTTCACTTAGTATATTTTTAAGGTTCCTCTATATTGAAGGATGTATCAGTACTTCATTTCTTCTAATGGCCAAATAATATTCCACTGTATGGATATACCATATTTTATTTATCCATTCACCTGTCGATGAACATGTATCTGCTTTTTGGCTATTATGAATAATGCTGCTATGAACACTCACATATAAGTTTTTCTGTGAGTATAAGTTTTAATTTCCCAAGTTTTTGTGTGAATAAATGGTTTACATAGCTAGCAATGGAATTGCTGGGTCATATGATAAATCTATGTTTAAGATTTTTAGTAACTGCTGGGTTTCCAAAGTGGCTGCATCATTTTACACTCCCATCAGCAATGTATGAGGGTTCCAATTTCTCCAATTCTAGCCAACACTTGTTTGTAATCTGTCCTTTTATTACAGTCATCCTAGTGGGTAGGAAATGGTATCTCATTATGGTTTTTATTTACTTTCCCTGATGGCTAATGATGTTGAGCATCCATTCATGTGCTTATTCATCATTTGAATATCTTCTTTGGAGAAATGTCTATTCATATCCCTCGCCCAGGGTTTTTTTTTTTTTTTTTTTTTTTCAGTGCTGAGGAAGATTAGCCCTGAGCTAACATCTATGCCAGTCTTCCTCCACTTTATATGTGGGTTGCCGTGACAGCATGACTGACAAATGGTGTAAGTCCAGGCCCCAGATCTGAACCTGTGAACTTGGGCTGCTGAAGTGGAGTGTGCCAAACTCAACTACTACATCACAGGGCTGGCCCCTTTGCCCAGTTTTTAATTGGATTATTTGTCTTTTTCTTATTGAGTTGTAAGGGTTCTTTATACATTCTAGACACAAGTTCCCTATCAGGTATATGATTTGCAGTTATTTTCTTCCATACTATGCATTGTCTTTTCACTTTCTTTGAAGCACAAAAGTTTTTAATTTCGATGAAGTCTCATTTATCTATCTTTTCTTTTCTTGCTTGTGCTTTTGGTGTCATATCAAAGAATCTATTGCTTAATCCAATCAAATTTATTCCTATGTTTTCTTCTAAGAGTTTTAGAGTTTTTGATTCATTTTGAGTTAATTTTTTTGTATGATATGAGGTCATTCTTTTGCATAAAGATATCCAGTTGCCTCAGTGTCATTTGTTGAAAGGACTATAGAATTGTCTTTGCATCCTAGCTGAAAATAAATTGACCGTAGATGTATGGGTTTCATTTCTGAAGTCTCAATTCCATTCCCTGAATCTTTTTATCTATCCTTATGCAAGTACCACACTGTCTTGTTTTGAGTTTTGAAATTGGGATGTGAGAGTCCACTAACTTTGCTTTTGTTTTTCAAGATTGTCTTGGCTATTCTAGGTCTCTTGAATTTTCATATGAATTTTAGTATCAGTTTATCAATTTCTGCAAAGAAGTCAGCTGACATTTTGATAGAGATTGCATTGAATCTGCAGACAAATTTGGAGAAATATTACCATTGTAAAATACTGTCTTCCAGTCCATGAATGTGAGATGTCTACTTATTTAGTCTTTAATATATTTCACAAAATGTTTTGTAGTTTTCAGAATATGTTTTATGTTTCTTTCGTTAAATTTACTCATAACTATTTTATTTTTGATGCTATTGTAAATGGAATTGTTCTGTTAATTTCATTTTTGTGTTATTCATTGCTAGTGTATAGATTTTGAGTCCTGCAAACTTGCTGAACTTGTTTATTAGTTATAATAGTTTTTTAGCAGATTTCTTAGGATTTTCTACATAAATATAAGATCCTTAAGATCCATATACAAGATCATGTTATTTGCAGATAGAGAGAGTTTTACTTCTTTTCCAATCAGGATGACTTTTAATTTTCTTGCATAATTTCCCTGGTTTTAACCTCTGCTATAGTGTTGATTAGAAGTGGTGAGATCATACCTCCTTGTGTTGTTCCTGATCCTGGGGAGAAGCTTCTAGTCTTTCACCATTATGTATTACATCAGCTGTGGGTTTTTTACAGATGTCTTTTGTCAGGTTGAGGAATTTCCCTTCTATTTCTAGTTTGTTGAGTGTTTTTAACATGAGGGGATGTTGAATTTTGCCAGTGCTTTTTCTGCATCTTTTGAGATGATCCTGTGGTTTTTGTTTTTTATTCTATTGATATGGGTATTACATTAATTGATTATCAATTGTTAAACTAAACTTACATTGCTGTGATAAATCCAACTTGGTCATGGTGTACAGTCTTTTTTTTATGTTGCTGGATTCAGTTTGCTTTTTTTTTTTTGAGGATTTTTGTGTCTATATTTAAAAGAGATATTGGTCTGTACTTTTCTTGCAATGTCTTTGTCTGATTTTGGAATTAGACCTCATAGAATGACTTAGGAGGTATGTATTCTTTGTTGATTTCTTAGCAGAGTTTGTGAAAGATTGGTATTAATTCTTTTTTAAATGTTTGGTAGAGTTCTGGGCCTGGACTTAATTCTTTATGTTTTTTTGATTACTAAATCAATTTCTTTACTTGTTAGAGGTCTATTCAGATTTTCTATTTCTTCTTGAGTTAGTTTTAGTAGTTTGCGTCTCTCTAGGAATTTGCCAATTTTGTCTAAGTTATCTAATTTATTGGCATATAATAGTTCATAGTAGTTCTGATGGTTCTTTGTATTTCTGTAAGGTCAATAGCAGTGTTCATTCTTTTGTCTCTTATTTTAGCGATTTGAATCTTCTCTTTTTTTGCTTGGCCAGTCTAGATAGTCTGCCAATTTTATTCTTTTTAAGGAATCAGTTGTTGGTATCATTGGTTGTTTCTATTGTTTTTCTATCCTGTATTTCATTAATCTCTGCTCTAATCCTATTATTTCTTTCCTTTTGCTTGCTTAGGGTTTAGTTTGCTCCCCCCCCCCCCCCGACAATGTTTTAAAGTATAAAGTTAAGTTATTGCTTTGAGATGTCTTTTTTTTTTTCCTTAAAAAATAATGTAGGCATTTACAGGGATGAACTTCCCTCTAAGCACTGCTTTATCTGCATTCCATAAGTTTTGGTATGTAGTGTCTTCATTTTCATTCATCTCAAATTATTTTCTATGTGGTTTCCTATGGAATTTCCTTTGTGATTTTTTCTTTGGCCTATTGGTTATTTAGGAGTGCGTTGTTTAATTTCCACATATTTGTGAATTTTCCAAATTTCTTTGTTATTGATTCCTAATTTCACCCCATAGTGGTGTGAGAACATGCTTTGTATGATTTTAATCCTTTTAAATATGTTGGTGCTTTTTTATAGCCTACCATATGGCCTATCCTGGAGAAAGTTTCATGTGCACTGAGAAGAATGTGCATACTGCTGTTGGATGTAGTGTTCTATAGATGTCTGTTAGGTTTAGTTGGTTTATCATGGCGTTCAAGTCTTCTATTTCTTTGTTGATCTTCTGTTTAGTTGTTCTATCCATTACTTAAAGTGCAGTATTGAAGTCTCCAGCTATTGTTGATACATTGTCTATTTCTTCCTTCAATTCTTGCTTCACGTATTTTGGGGGTTCTGTTTGGTGTGTATGTGTTTATAATTGTATATCTTCCTGATGACTTGATCCTTTCTAAAAAATAAAGTGTTCCTCTTTATGTCTAGCACTGACTTTTTTAAAAGTCCATTTTTTCCAGGTTTCTAAGTTTTGCTGTTTGCTTGGTATATGTTTTGCCATTCTTTTACTTTCAACCAATTTGTTTCTTTGAATCTAATGTGTATCTCCTGCAGACAGCATATAGTTGGAGCTTTTTGGTTTTTTAATCCAGTCTGGCAATCTCTGCTTTTTGACTGGACTGTTTAATCCATTCACATTTCATATTGTTATTGACAGAATTGGCTTACATTTGCCATCTTAATTTTTATTTTCTTTCTCTTTTCTTTTTTTGTTCTCTTCCTGCTTTACTACTTTTTTGTGTGTGTTAAGTGAATATTTTCTAGGGTAACATTTTAATCCCTTCAATTATTTCTCCAAAATATAGTTTTTAGTTATTTTCTTAGTGGTTGCTCTGGGCTTACCATATACATTTTGACACTCTCATTCTCTCTTTAACCTACTCTAACTGGACTTGCACGCCCATTCTACACTGAAAGTGCTCATCAAAGAAACAGATTTTTAAACCCAATAATAAATTTTCATCTTACTCAACCAGGATTTGATCCAGTAAATCTCTCCTTCTATTTTGAATCTTTCATGTGGCTTCTAAGACACCACTCCCTCATGCTTCCCTCCTACATCACTAGTTACTCCTTTTCAGTCTCCTTGGATAAGTCCTTTGCACTCTCCAGACATCAAAACATTGCAATAGCCTAATGCTTGCAGCTGATCCTCTTCTCTTCTCTATCTTCACTCATTAGTTAATTCAGTTTACCCAAGTCCATGACTCTTGTTTCTCTCTATATACCAAGGCTTCTAGGTTTACTTCCTTAAAGCCAACCTCCCCTTGAACTTGAAGCTCCGTATCTGATTGCCTTCTTAACATATCCACTTGATGTTTAATATGCATTTAAATTTTAATATTATAAAAAAACCCTGACAAACTTGTTATACCCTCCCAGTTACCCCATTCCAATAAGTCCCACTTTAATTTTTATGGATGTTCAGGCCGAAAACCTTGGAGTCACACTTAACCCATTTCTTTGTCTCACACACCACACCCATTGTATTAATAAATCCTGTCAGCTCTCTATTTTCAAATTTATCTGAGATTTAAATACCTCTTCACTTTCTGAATTGCTACTGCTCTGATATAAGTCAACATATTCCCTAATCTGGACTCCTGCAGTTGTCTCTGTCCATCACTTCCCTCTACAGCATATTCACAGAGCAGCCAGGGTGATGTTTTTAAAAATTCAGATCATGTACCTTTTCTGTATTAAACACTCCAGTGCCTCCATGTATCATTTAGAATAAAACTTATTGTCCTTATTATTGCCTCCTAGCCCCTATATTATCTATGTATTAGTTTTCTATTGCTGCATAACAAATTATCTCAAAACTTAATGGCTTCAGACAAAAAATAAAAATTTATTATCTCTCACAGTTTCTGTGGGTCGGGAAATAGAGAGCATCTTAGCTGGGCGGTTCTGGCTTGGAGCCTTTCTTGAGGTTGCAGTTAAGGTGTTGGAAGATGTTGGCTGGGGCCACAGTCATCTCAGAGCTTGACTGAGGATGGAAGACCTGCGTCTGAGAAAGTTCACTCTCACGCCTGGCATGTTAGGCTGGCTCTTGGTGACAGGCCTCCGTTCCTCCCCATGTACGTTTCTCTTTAGGCTGCTTGAGTGTTTTCACAATATGGTATGTGGTTTTCTCCAGAATGAGTGACCCAAGAGAGAAGGCAGGTGCAAGCTGTCCATTTTATGATTTAGCCTGAGGAGTCACATAACATCCCTTTTGTCACGTTCTATTGATTAGAACCAAGTCATTAAATCTGGCCCATATTTAAAGGGAGAAGAACTAGGCTGTTTGTTTTGAAGGGAGGGGTATCGTAGAATTTACAAACACATTTAAAACTACCATCATTTGTTCCTCATATACTTCTCTGACCTCAGTGTCTTCACTCTCCCCACTGCGTGCTCAACCATAGCCATGTTTGCCTTTACTTTTCCTAAAACATGACAGGAATGTTTCCACTTTAGGGCCTGCACGTTTGCTGTTCACTCCACCTGAAAAACTTTTCCTCCAGACAGGCACATGATTCATTTACTCAGCTGTCACATCTCTGCTCAAACGCTACCTCCTCCTGGAGGGCTTTTCTGACTACTGTAGCCACAATAGCACTTTCTCCTTCCACATCTCTCTCTGTCTGCTTTCCTTTGCCTCTTTTTCTCACAGTTCGTATCACTACCTGAGTATGTATGTATTCATCCTTTCCCTCACACGCCTGCTCTTCCTGCGCTCACATATAAACTCTCTGAGAACAAAGATTTAATTTCTTTTGTTTCTTTCTGCAACCCCAGTGCCTTGAACATTTCTCTGGTACATTGTAGATACTTGATACATGTTTTTTAATTGAACATACACACTGAATTACTCTTGTTCATAATTATTTTGGCGGGCATATCTACTACATGATACAATGAACATTTGGAGGAATCACATTTGGAGGAAAGAAGTTGAGAAGCAGTAATTGTGTGAGTGGCTTTGCTGAAAATTTCTTTCCTGAATTTGGGCAGTACCTCTTCTCATATATCTACAAAACGCTTTATCCAAAAGTATAAACCTTCAAATAACTTTTCAAAAGGTTAATTCTCAAACTCCCGAAAGGCTTTTGGGATTGATATTAAATTGTAGCAGTCTAGCAGCATCTTTTACATAAGCATTAGATCCATCATGCCTGAAAATCTCCTTTCTTTCCACAGGCTCCCCTTCACGAGCACTCTACAATGAATAATACTTTGATTGACAAGATGAAGTGAATTAGCTCTCAAATTTTGAGAGTGTATAGATGTATGCTCACGTAGAAACATTTTCATCCCAGGAATCTCCAAGTCAATAACTTTTTGATGCTATTTTGCTTTTTCATCTGAGTTATATACTCAGTGAAAAATATCACTTTGATATTCTGATATTTGCCTTCCTGGAAGTATTACCATTCTGCTTCTTTTAAGAAACATAAAACTTTGTGCTTGGCCTCAATTACTACTCATTAGATGTTAATATTCTCTAATCATTTTAAAAAAGGTTTATTAGTAGGCATCACTCTACCATATTAAGCACTGGCATTTTTATCTTTCTTAGTGCTTGAGCGGTGTCTTGTATCGTGGAACATCTTTCTATAGATTGGCTCTTTTTATATGTCACATAAAACTATCTTTTTTGCTAATGAAAATTTGTGTCAATTTAAATATTCTTTTGAAATAAACATCATCTTCATTTTCTGACTCTTTGCTAGCCAAAAGCTGAAAATATGATAATCCTTTAAATAGGATTGTAAAGGACATTGTAGTCCTAACCATGTATTATCAAAGTAAAGAATGAAATGTGCTCGTGTGTGTGTGTGTCTATCTATCTATCTATCTATCTATCTGTCTGTCTATCCACATGTATATATCTCTCCAATGGTCTCACGGACATTTACTGCTGTATTTGGTTATAAGTATTATAAGTAGCAAGAATCATAAAATAAGAAGAGTGCATTATTATAAGGATTCAGGGACATCTCATAGACCCTAAAATGTAAGAAGATACTAGAAACAGAAAAATAGAAGTGGATTGGAAAATTAGGAAGTTTTCTTCATCTCTAGTCTTTCCTTCTTTCAGGAGATTTGCCTTATTCTTCCATTTCTGCGAATAGTTTTAGCTGCTACTCTAAATATGTGGCAGAAGATGGCTGACCCAGAGCTCCTGAGTTATAACATCTTCTCCATCCATCAGACTGGCCAAGGCAATCCTGGAATTCCTTAGTCCCAATTCCATACTCTCAAGAGAGATAATCTGACTGGCTAGGAATCTGCTCTTCAGCCAGTCAGCTGTGGCCAGGTTTGGGCAGTGTAGACATGCCTCCTGGGGTCCCAACCCGTGAATACGGCAGGCAGATTCTAGAGAAGAGCAGAAGGCAACAATCCAGCAGGTGCTCCCTACTCTTGCATTTCTTTAAACGTGTATGTTTTTAAAATTTGAGATGTGGTTCTATACATAATGATTAATTGTGAAATTAATTTAAAAACTAAGCGCCTGCCTTAAGCAAACAGATTATTGAAAGGGTTAATATTCATTGGAGGCTCTCTTTCTACCCATATCCAATCAATCATCAAATGTTACTGATTAAATAAAACAAATTCTGTTTTACTATGTACTACCCTAGTGTGACTGCCCTCTATTACTAGCTAATGTTTGTTGAGTTTGAGCAATGTGCCAGACACGAAACTCTCTATTAAGCATTTTACATCACATTTAATCCTCACAATCCCCTATGAATAGAAAACTGGGGCTCAATAAAGGTGAATATCTTATGTGAAGACACATTCCTAATTGGTCATGGGTTGGAATTCCAACTCTTATTGCCATCTCTGATCTCTCATTCACAACTAACAAGGGATAAAGCAACAAGCTAAATGGTACCATGAGGCAAATCCAGAATATGGGATTTTATATAGGACAGCTGGCCTAGTCTCTTCAACAAATTGATGTCATTAAGAAAAAAAGAACTGTGCATTAAAAGAATCTTAGACATATAAACATATGCAGTACCGTATGTGGTCCTGGACTAGATATTTATTTAAACAAATCAACTGTAAAGGATATTGTTGGGTCACTGGGAAAATTTGAATATGGTCTCAGAATTAGATAAAAAGAAAATTTACTGAATTATTTGTTGAATGAAAAAGTAGATTTTAGAATTAGGTGACAGTATGATCTCATTTTGATAAAAATAAATATGTGCATATAGACTGAGATCTGGGAGTATTAAGGTGTTAAAATGGTGATTTCTGAGTAGTAGGACCATAATATTTTAATTTTTTCGTGTATGCTTATCCGTATTTAAAATTTTTCATATCAGACATGTACTGCTTATATGTTAATAAAATGCTATTTTTAAAGAAGAAAGTACAAGCACTGGATTTAGAATGCCTTCGTTCTGGTCTGTGGTTCTAGTTCTGACTTGTTACTGTGACCTTGGGCAAGTTATTTATCTCTGTAAGCCTTACTTTTCTCAACTCTGAATTGGCACTGATCACAGGACACTTTCATCCAGTTGTTGTGAGGATTAGAGAGATAATGAATGGAAAGTGCTTAACACAAAGTCTGTCATCTAGTCATGGCTTAATAAATGTTAATTATTACTACTACACTCAAGTGTTACCAGAAAACATTTGAATATAGCCCTCATCTGAGAAACTAAGGCAACTTAGTGCTTAAAATCATGACTTTGGGTCATGTTGAGGCATATTATAGAGCCAGATGTCCATGAATGAATTTCTTTAGGTTAGTAAGGTAAGATCCATTCTTTGTGGCTTAACTGCAAACCAAATAAGAGCCCTGAACCAAAGTACACTCTGTGGGATCCAGACATATGCTTTCATGGAAAGCATCTGATGAACTTGAGAGTTTATCCAAAGCATGCTTCTCTGCAGCACCTTAATCATCATTTAAACATTTAAATTTCACAGAAACTGGTTTCACCAAGACAAGGGCTCTGCTACTTACTACTTACATTACAGATCAACACCATCTGTCTTAAAAACCGCAATTTTGGGGGCCGGCCAGGTGGCGCAGCGGTTAATTTCGCACTTTCCGCTTCTCAGCCGCCTGGGGTTTGCTGGTTTGGATACCGGGTGTGGACATGGTACCGCTTGGCACACCATGCTGTGGTAGGTGTCCCACATATAAAATAGAGGAAGATGGGCATGGATGTTAGCTCAGGGCCAGGCTTCCTCAGCAAAAAAGAGGAGGATTGGCAGTAGTTAGCTCAGGGCTAATCTTCCTCAAAAAAAAGAAACCGCAATTTTGTAAATTGTTTTCAATGGTATATTGTAGGATTGCCCTGTAAATGAAGTGCATGATGAAACTCTTCAGTGAGGCCTTGTTGGTTGAGTCAAAATCAACACATTAATGACTTAAAAAACAAAAGAAGGCAACATCTGCATTTTGTTTGATGAATCGAGGATGCAGTTTGCAGATTTCATAAGATGAAGGTTTGTTTCCATCAGGCTGACTTCCAGAAACTGTGTTAGTATCCACATCACCTTGAGTCAGGTAATCTTAATTGTCCACATGCCAGTGAAGGCCCCCAGGAGTTGAATCAAATTTAGAGGAGTCATTGGCTCCATATCTTACCCTGCACCTCTCACCTTCCCTTAAGACACCTTGGTAAACATCAAGAAAATATAATACAGGAATATATAGAAATCAATGTAAAGATTAAAAAACTGTGGTGAAGAAACTTTGTCAGTCAATTAATCAATTAAATCAATAGCATAAGAGACAGCCAAAGACTAGAAGAAATGGAATATTCCAACTTTAAAGAGAAAATGGGGCAGTGCTCTTCTTTAGTTGTTTAATTGACACCAGTTGCTATAACAGATAAGCTCTGAAATTCTGGTAAATTAACCCAATAAAAGCTTACTTCCTACTCCTGTCGTTTCATTGAAAGTTTTCCTGGTCAGCAGCCTTCTGTGGAATTATTCAGGGACCGAGGCTCCTTCCATCTCGTATGGTCCTCACAATCACTTAATATTCACTTTGGTCTGGAAGGGGCTTCTGTCACATTCTATGGGGAAGAACTATACATTACCTATGTAAAGGGGCCTGGGAAGTATGGTTCCTGTTTGGGAAGCCGTTTAACAGCAACAACTATACGCTGTAGAAGGGAGCACAAATGAGGGGTGGTCAGCTAAACATCTCTGCTTCCCTTGCCTTCTTTGTCAGTTTTAGGAGCAGATACCCCATGCGTGGGGGTGGTAGGGATGGTAAAACCTTTTGTGACATGTCGATAATGCAGTTTCACAAAGCCCAACTAATGATATGGTTACTGAGATCAGCAAGCGTTACACAACTCAATAAACATTTGTTAAAAAACTAGTATGTGCCAGATTCTACTAGGTGCTAAAGGAGAGAAAGACGAACGGACTTGGTCTGGAGGAAAAGTGAGCAGACAGATATACACATAATTAACATTGATTGAAAGTGAGATAAAAGTGCCAACATTGAAGTATAAATAAAAACCTTAGTGAATGCTAACCAGGAAGATATTAAATCTTGAACATGAGCAGAGAAATCTGATCTCTAGGCGAGACTCAATTTTCCAGGGGAAGAGACCCATGCAAGACCTACTCCTAACTCAGGTAAATGAGGAATTGTTGAAAGAATATGAGGATCAGATGAAATGAAAATACCCCCCAGGCCTCATGGGGAATGGGGCCTAAGACAGATAACTGAGGCAGAAGTAGTCTCTGATACCTCTTATCTCTGCTCTTCTTTGTCCCCCTCTGTTCCTGCTGGTTTTCTCTATTTTCGCTTGGCCCTCCAGTGTTCCCAGCCCTAGCTTGACGAGACCTTTTGGGTCTAGTATGCAGCACTATTTGACCACATCTCTATATTTAGGAAGGAACCTGATTGGTTGCTAACCAGCTGATGGACAAGCTGGCCTTAGGGCAGCCATTGCTGAGGACCATGAGTGTGCAGAAAGGTTGGGATTGCATGGCTCACTGAGTTGCCCCTTGCAGGGATTGTGAGTGGGGCAAGCAAATTAACTGCCTAGTATAGGAGGTAACTTTTAATTCACCGCTGAAAGAGAACTGGATTTCCACTGGTGGTAAAGGCTGGAAGACATTTCTGACTTGGGCAGAGCGTGAGCAAAGGCAAGATAGAAGGTAAGTCCAAGTATATTTGGGGAATAATTAGGTGCCGAGAGTGATTGGAGTATAAGATCTATGGGGCCAGTGGCGTTTACAGTGGATTATGAAGTTGTGAGGTCAGAGCCTGGAAGTTTAGAGTGTAAAGAATATGGAGACCTTGAAAATGTTTTTCAGGAAGGCAATATACAAAAGATAAAAGACACAGTGCTCACACAGGTGATGTTGTGAGTGTTCAGCATGGTTTGTCATCCAGAATCTTAATGGTCACAGAGCCTCTTGGTGTGAAACTGGTCACTCTAACAGGAGGAAGCATGACATAGTAAAACGAAGAGGATCCCAAGCTTTAGAATGAAGCAGATCTGTGTTCAAATCCTGGCTCTGGCATTTCCTAGCTGTATGTCTTGGGCAGGTTGCTTAGTTTCTCTAAGCCTCAGTTTTCTCATCTGTACAATGTGATTTAATATTCAGCCAGTATACACGATATTGCACAATGACTGGAGGGGTATGGACAGGTTAAGTGTCCATTAAGTTAATTTGTCAGTCCCAGTCTGTAATTATTGTGGAGTATTCTGAACGTCACCCCTTTCATAGGTTTGTAGCAGGATCAAATGGCATAATGTTTGTAAAAAGCTTAGCAAAGTGCCTGGCACATGGCAAATAGTCATCACACATTAGTTTTTTTTTCTTCTTTTGTCCATTTCTCCTTGAAAATTTCAAATGTCTAATATGATGATGAGAGCTTGAATCAACAAGGAGTCCTTGAACTGGCTAGCTGTATGATAACCATCTAAGGCACATCAGCAGCCCCCAACCCAGCACAGAGAGGTAAGAAAGCTCCTCACTGTTTTGTCAGAGGGATTAGTCTTCAATAATGACTCTTGCCCGATTGTGGATGTGAATACTGCAGATGCCCAGTTATCACTCCTGGATCCTTTAATGCTTCAATCAGGTACTGATTTCTAGAACTCAGATGTGTTACCTCACTTCAGTGATTCCTTAGTTTTGTAGTTGACAGAGGACAAATTCATAGATAGACTTTAGATAGGTTCATATCATTATGATAACTGGCTGTCAGAAAAAAATGTTATCAGGAACATCTGGTGTTTCAGAAGCTACTGGTATTAATTCCAGTCAAAAAAGAGAAAATGGAATCTGTGATAGGCCCGGGATACAAATAAAGCAAGAATGTGGTCCTCCTACAGCTGTCTAATTTTACAGATTAAAAGAAATCCAATAATTTTGGATTTCCAACCATGAGGATGCTTTGCAGAATATGAAATAGTCCATAGGCTTTTGAGTCTGTGATGTTGTAACCCTCACAGTTTTGGGTGAGAAGTGATCCACTGGGAATTCCTGGGGCCCCTGCTATTGTGGGGATGATGCTTATTAGCATTCCATAGAAAGTATGGTGGAGTTTTTTTTTAACCCAAGAGATTTGAATATTTCCATTGTTAATGGCTTAAGAAGAATGCTGCCCTTGCACAGAGAAGAGAGATTCCACAGCAGTATTTGGCAAGAACAAGATAAAAATTTTGAGATACTGTAAAAATGTAAGGCCCCTTTCTTATCACTTGTGACTTCTACTGCCCTTAGAGCAGAGATGAGGAGTGAGAGAACCAAGTTCAAGGTCAGTGATTTGCAGGCCTGGAGACTCCTTGGTGTGTCGCATGAGGACCCAGGTTCTTCCCTCTCCCTCTTTTTGTTTCACCTACCTTTTTATGAATCTCTGTTTAAGTGAGGGAATTTTTAATGCTGCTTGCCCCAGGCATAGAGGTTTCAGCATTATTTTGTCACTCTCAAGAATTGACTAAACCATCAGACTAGCACATATCAAAAAATGTAGGGCCAGGGCAATGCAAGGCTCTAACGAGGATCCAGATTGGACCAGAACTATCATCTTAATCACTCTGGTTAAAGATTATCATCAGTTCCATAGTGAGGCAGAACTGGAGATTGATTCCAAAATCATTATTTCTTTTTTATAGTTTATTGTACACAAGTGTGTGAAGTAAATGGAATCAAATTCTCATACTGATGTGGTTTAGTCATTTTCAGGAAGTCCTTTCGTCTTCTTCATACAATCCTAAATTAGGATTCAACACCCTTCAGGGATCGTTACTTGTGAGTCCTGAGTCGTTGTACCTACCTGACTACATAATTCAATCTTTTGGTGTCTGGAGTGAGCAAAATCAAGCAAGATGCTTTGACAAATTGATAAATTTGCGGGGCTTATTTCAACATTCATATGAGACTAGTCATTGAAGTGATCAAAAACAATTATTTCTTGTTTCTAATACTTCATCTCACAGTGTTGGGATTGGCATAGTCAAGTTCAAGTGCAAGGAAGCACGGAGGCATTAATTGCCTAATATTCAAGAACAATGTAACCTATAAAGCAGAACTTCACAGAACTTGATGACAAAGCCCTTGCTCTTGAGAAGTGCCACAATTACCACTAAAGGTGCCTCTAAAATTTCTGTTGATCATAAATCTCTTTTAGTTTCTCTGCTAAAAAGGAACCAAACGCTTTAATTATGTTCCTGGAAAGAAGTTCGGAATCTTTTGTCCAATCTCCATCACTGCAATCTTGTCTATAAATCTGGGAGAACATGATCAAATATCTTTGCCCTCATCTCTTTCTCTCTACAGATTCCAGATCGTGTTATGTCACTTCCACTGGAAATTTTCATATTAGAAGACTTCCTGATCCATGTGCTAAAGAGGATGAAACTCTGTGATTGATTGATTTAACTGTGTGGAATCCCACATAGCAAATCTTAAAATAGAAGTGGAAAACCATCCTGGGGAATTCAAGACAGTCAATGCGATTTATCATTCATAAAGGATACCTTTAATGGTAACTTGATGTTTATTCTGGAAAGTAATCATTACTTTTTTTCAGCCACACTACGCACAAAACAGTCGGGAATTCTTTGTGTGGAGGCAGAAGCTTTAGTTCTTGACAATGAATTCTGATTTTTATGTTATTGTAAGGGAGAGTGTATGCAACACATGCTAAACTGATTAGCAAAATATGCCAAAGGCATTGGTTTTTCCATAGAAAAGTGAGCATAAAGTCTTGATATTTGTTTCATTGTTGCGTAACAACAGGAATTTGAATGATCATTCAAATTTGGAAGAATTTGGTGATTATGGTATCCTGTGTTTTGAAACAACTAGCATTTTGAATCATATAATCCCAGGTATCTGTACAAGAAATTGAGTGTTATTTGCAACATACAGATTGCAAAACATTATACTATCTGGTAACAGTTCTGCACTTACTTCCTGAGGCTGGATAGAATGATATTGTAGGATTCCTACAAGGCTTTCGGTGGTCATTAGTGGGGACTGCTGGGAAGGACAGCTCTGCCCTTTCTGGAGCAGCATTGTTTAACAGATAGTGGAGGACCAGTGGCTACAACTATAAGTAGTAGAAGAAGCAGCCACCGTGGGAACCACCGTGAAATTAAGAGACATACCCTTTCCCTGTTCTGAGGCATTACGTAAGCTCCTTGGATTCTGTAACGCTCAAAGGAGAGGCTGCTAAAATATGACACCCTACCCTGATGAGGGGAACTTGGTGGTAGAATTCATTAAATTTCAGATCAACAAATTATCAGGATGCTTCTTGTTTCCAAGTGTTTCTGAGCAAATTCATACTCTCTATACAAGTTAAAATTTCTTTATGGAGAAGTTACACAATCCTTCTTTTTAGGGACAATAATATCACTGGGCATTCTTTTCCTTTTAGTTGTAAGATTTGTTTTAGGGAATTCTTTATAAAAAATTCATTATTTTGTATATGTCTGTTTTTGTAATTCACAAACACACTTCCATTAATTCTTATTGTAGTTTTCCAACTTTGTTAGCCCTCTCTTTGAACTTCTCTTTTAAAGCTAGCTTTGAACAACCCAAATTTTTGTCTTAATCTTTGTCTATTGTTCAGTAACAGGAGTCATTAATTCACTAATAATGTTGGAGAGGTGCTAAAGTTTTTCGAAAACTGCAGATTGACCTAATTAATGTCTTTTCTGAATTGTGCTAATTCCCCCATTAACCACTCTGGGGCCTCTCAAAACTCCCCAGTCTCTGCTGATGTCTTTTCAGAAGTGTTATGTGCTTAGAACAAGTTGTGATTGCCTTGATTATGTGCAAAATAGCAATGTTTTTAAAATGTTTGCATAAGCTTTTTCCTTCTTGTCATTTATTTCTTGGATTAATCATTTATAACTCTCACTTATTGCTTCGCCAACTTTTAATTGCCCCCATTCTGCTTTCCTGTACCCACCAAGTTCTCCCTGCCAACACCACCCAGAAGCTAATATTTCTTGGTGATTGACAGTGAAGAGGACTAAGCACAGACCTAGATCAGAACTATTCTCTTAACCACACTGATTAAAGATAATCATTTCACAGTGAGGAGAGAGTAGAGATTGGTGCCAGAATCACTGTATAGCCTTCACTGTCTGTTATTTAGAACCATGTATAGTGAACTGTACATAACATTCAATTGTTCTGTCATCTTCATGCTATAAATTCATAGAGTTCTGGTTACATGTGGATTCTTTAGGTCAGGTGACCTGACCGTGAGATTAATATTTGAGTGCGGAGAACGTAAGCATGAAGTAAGCAGCTGTTCTGGCAGAATGACGGCTTAAAGCTTATTTCTGGCTGAGTGGCTTCCATGCTTCACAAATACGTAGATAACACAACCCCCCATTTCTTATTTTGTTTTATAGTGTTGTGCTTAGTCACAAAATGGGGCTTAATTTTCAAATGCAGGACGTTTTCTCCTGCATGGGAGAGTCAATTCTGCATGAACAGCTAAGGACTAAAATGAAAAAGCAAAAGGAAACTTATAAAGCTAGTCCAACAAAAATTCAGAAGTCCACTTGGTGATTTATTTGGCAAGTAATCTAAATTTGGGGATGGTTATTAGCTCCTCATTCTATTTCCCACCCCCTGCCTCTTTGGTTTTCAGAGCACTCTAGTAAACTACATATTTCTGATGCTTTGACATCTGGCCTTGCTGACCCTGGAGAGACTGCCTTTCCCAGGGCTAGCCACTTCCCAGATATAGTAAATGACTGGCCTGTGAGCGTAACTTTCATATGCAAACCAACCAATTCAGAGCCCATTTGCCCAACTACCGTCTCTGGGACAATATTCCCCTCCCTAATCAATCCAAGCCCAGGTATCCTCAGCCCACAGCCTGCTGAAATTATTCGAATTAGCCAATCCTGAGCCTGCTTACCCTGCCTCACCTGTCCTTCTTGAGGAAACTATAATAAAGGCTCTTGCCCACATTTTCTCTTTGTTTCTTCTGCCTCCTGATCTACCCTGGTACTTACCCCACGTGACCCCCTGTGGTGTGATGTGCCCCTTCCTCTTGGGACTTGTGAATATAACAACTGTCTTTTCTTTTTCTTTTTTTTTTCGAGGAAGATTAGCCCTGAGCTAACATCTGCCAATCTTCCTCCTTTTTCTGAGGAAGACTGGCCCTGAGCTAACATCCGTGACCATCTTCCTCCATTTCATATGTGGGACGCCTACCGCAGCATGGTTTGTCACGCAGTGCCAAGTCTGCGCCTGGGATCCGAACCGGTGAACCCCAGGCTGCCAAAGCGGAATGTGCACACTTAACCGCTGCGCCACCGGGCTGGCCCCAACAACTGTCTTTTCAATGAGAGTCATCCCCTGATCTGTTGGCCTCATCCTATCTGACTAACAATAAAACCTACATTTTACAACAGACGCTTATTACCTTCAAACACAATATACGTCTTCTAATCATGTTAATTGTCCCTGTCCAAGTCCTTCCCTTTCTGCCCTCCATCTGCTAGTATAAATGGGAAGACAGATATTTTGTCTCTTGTTTAGTGATGAATTCTAAGGTGTAGAATGGTGCCTGGCATATAGTATGTGCTCAGTAAATATCTGTTGAGTTCAATTATTTACTTGATTTATTTTATCTTTTTTCCAGAGTTGCTCTGCAGACACTGGCAGAGTTGTAGCTATAGCCGGGATCGGAGTGAAGAAGAAATTTCTGTCTTGTGTTCTTGACACACATGGCAGAAGCAAATGAAAAGGCCCAAAGGGTGTCTTCCTTTCACTTTCAGTTCACAATACAGTAGCTGCCCTTGCCTATGAGTTCCGTCCAATATAAGCTTAAACTCCGGCCCCGGCAATGGGCTAGCTGAGGGATCCTGAAAGAGATACATCACTTCTCTGTCTCTTGGTTTGTTCATTTCTAAACTGAGGGATTGACTAGATCAGCAAACATTTACTGCGCTAAACAATTTTCACAAATTTTCCTATTTAGTAATGCAAAGCTGATAAGTATTATTATGTTCATTTTAAAGATGAAGAAACTGAGGCTCAGAGAAATTACAAAAAATGTACAAACTCATACAGTTTGTAAATGAGAAATCAAGATTTCAACCCGTTGGAGTTCAAATAAATGATCACAAAATGATTCCATGTGTGAAACCATCACTCTTGTCAAAAAATAGGAAAATCACAGAAGCACCCTCTCTTGAATCCCCTCTCAATCACTGTCCCTTCCATTGTCCCCAAAGGTAACCACACCTCAAATTCTAAAATCACAGGTTAGTTTTGCCTACTTTTGAAATTCATATAAATGGATTCCCAGTTATATTCTTTATGTCTGGCTCCTTTACCCAACGTAACATTTCTGAAATTCACTGGTTTTGTTGCATGTAAGCGTAGTTTGTCATTTGCTATGGCATGGTGCGAATACACCATCATGTTTATTCATTCCACTATTGATGAACATTTGGGTTGTTTCTAGTTCGAGGCTGTTATGACTAATGCTACTATTAACATTCTTTTGTAAATGATTTTGCTGTACATGTGTGTGCAATTCATCTGAGTACAGACCTATGAGTGAAATTGCTGGGTCCAAAGATATTTTCAGCTTTTCTACCAGCAGCTTTTCTACCAGCAATGTATGAAAGCTCCAGTTGCCTCACATCTTTACTACATTTGGTCTTGTCAGTCTTTTTCCATGTTTGTCTCATAGTGGATAGCGGTATTTACTTAGATCTGAATTTGCATTTCCATGATGACTAATGAGATTATGTACTTTTTCTTATATTTATCAGCCATTGGATATCTTCTTTTTGAAGTGGGTCAATTCTCTTACTCGTTTTTCCGTTGAGTTGTCTGTGTTTTTCCTATTGACTTGTAGAAATCTTTGTAAACTCTGGATATATTTAGTTTTATGCATTGTAGATATCTTTTCCCACTGCAATAATGTTGCTCTGTCACTTGGTTGGTGACATCAATGCTGGCACTAAGTTCAGTGCTCCAGTGATGGGCAGACACGTCGACTCAGTCTTTACCACTTTACCTTCTTTGGTGTATCATTACTAGGCTTGTTAAACTTCCCAGAGTAGTTCTGGGTTGATTTCCTCATGGTTCCTTTTTGTTTGGTAAAGTTCCCTCTACACATAGATGGACTTTACAGAGACCAAAAACCACTTCTTGGGATTCAAATTTCGGTAAGAGGAGTGAGGGAAAACTGGATTCAGTGACCTTGAAATAAAAAGTCCTTAGCTACAAATACCAGTCTATCCCTGACCCTCATTCCACTCAAGCCTCATCTTGGCCCTGACTCTCACTCTCTCTCTATTTCCCCCAATCCTCACCTATGGTAGGTGGTGATACCCTTTACCTAAGGGTAAATTGAGGGTAAGAATTATGGTATCAGAGATGAGGGGAGTGTCAGGGATAAGCGTGAGGGTTTTAACATATATTACTTGAAAGTTTTAAAAAGTGAAAGAGTAATTATTTTCAGGTGTAATGTCAAATGTTTTGTTACTAAGTTTCAAAATGGTGATAGCAAGAACTCTGCAGGGTAGACCAGCACAGACATCATACGGAGATAGAAGGTGGCACAGTATAACACTGTGCTACTACCTCTAGAGCCTCTGTGACATCACTCCATAGTGACATCACTTCACAGGCCTTTATTGAATGTCCCCCGCCTGCACTTACATCCTTTGAAGTCCTGATCTATTCATATGGGTAAGTGTTCCTTATTTCATGGCGGTACAGATTGATACTTGATGTACTAGAATCTGTGTTACTTAAGGCAAAATCTCTCCCTGCCCATGCTCTGTAGAGGCAGCTGACATGATGAATGGGGAAAACATCTATCTTGGTCAGTCAAGGATAGAGCCTGGGAATGTTCCTAAGTAATGTCTACAATCCATTATCTCCATGTGGAAGCTGGTCAAGAACCCAAAATCATAGGAGGTTTTAAAGCTCAAATTACCCTAGATTGTCTGTTCAGGGGTTTTAAACCTGGGATTCTTGAATAGGTTTCTGTTGATTTATTCTTGATATTGTATGTAACATGTCTTCTGTACATGTGTGCACATCTGCACATTTGAGGAGAGGGTCCATAGCTTTCATAAACACTCATGGGGGTCAATGATTCCCCAACAGTTCCATCGACCTGGTCTAGTCCAACACCTTCCTTTGGGAAGATAAGGAAACTGACTTACATAAGGTCCCACATCTAGTGACTGGAGAAACCAGAATCAGACATCACTGTTCCTGACTCTGGACAGCCACATCAGCCAGAACTAAACATTACAAGGTTAAATGTGGGCAATTGAATAGGGAGATATCTCATGGTCTCTTTTAATGGGATTAGACATTTTTTTCTATCAAAACTCACTTTCAGTAATAATAGGATTCAGTGGAAATACAGGATTCAATATATAAAACATTGCTTTATTGCCAAGGCATCCACTTATTTCGTAACTTGGGGGAAGCCTATAATCAGAGTTAGCGGTAGTTCTGATTAATAAGTTCTCTTTGCTCTCACACTGTGCTAGGGTTCCTTCAAGTGCTGGGCCATGTTTTATTAACATGGAAAGGCTGTTGCAGCTCACCTCTTGTCACTTGAATCAGTTGCCTGCTGTCCTGGCACTCAGTTTTGTGTGGCAGAACCTTACTGAATATGCATGATAATGGGCCTTTTAAATCCTAAACAATAAACATTCGTTTTACCACTCCACCCAGCACAGAAATGCTCTCTAACCTCAAATCAGCCACAAATAAGACTTGGAAATCAATTCATTGTGCATCGGCTTCCTGCCTGGTTCATGCTTTGCGGCAAATAGTTCTAGTGAAATATCTGCAGAACATGTGTGTTTTTAATATACATAAGTTGAGGTATTGCATGTAACGGGGTCTTCAACTCTTTTGCGACCTTTCTGTTTTTATCCATAGAACAAATTCTATTGGGCAAAGCTGATTTTTATGCAGTGGTAACTAGGATTAGAAAGCCCTGAGATGGGTTTCAGGGGAGAAAAAACCTTCTGGTGATTTCCCCAAAGTTTAGGGAGAATTTTCAGCATCCCAAAGTCCTCTGGTTGTTTGAAAAATTAGGTTTTATGGAAAACCAATTTATTACATTTGTGCTTGTCAGATTCATTAGAATATTCTCATGCATAAGGTATCAGTTGTTGGAGAAGCCACTAGGAGTGTGTTTGGCCCTGAAGAGGACTATCTTGTCAGGTTGAGACAGAAGATCAAATGGTTATGTCTCAAATTCCCTTCTGCTGGTGTTTGAAGTTTAAGCCAGACTTTCTTCCTCATATCTCCTAGGCCAGGTTTCCATTATTTCATCACACTCTGGCACTCCTGGGAGCTTCCAACTTCTTAAAATTCATGAGAACTCAAGGCCAGGAGGGGCAAGTCTCAAATGTTTTCAGTTAGAGGACCACTCGGGGAGGCAAAGAGCTCTGTCCCGACTATTGCTATTGTAATCACTCCCCTTCTCCCTCCACAGCCCCAACAGTGCTGCAATTAATGGCAAAACTGATGCTGCTTCTGGGAATTTCAAGGAGCCGATGTGTGTTTTTCATTAGCATAAGAAAATTAGTAACTTATGCCAGAAACTGAAGCATTGGCTCTGTTAAACTATAATATAAACCTTAATATGCAGGAGACCAACCCGAAACAACATGGGTGACCTCTTGGACCACACTAAGATGGATGTCTGAGAGCAAGGATGTGTGGGGCAGCCACAGAAGATCAGCTAACCCTTTAATGATATTCATCCATTCTCTCCCCTTCTCTCTCTGCTCACATTTGTTTTCAGGCAAGGCTTTCCCTACTTTTAACCATACATTCTAATTAAAAATGGGGACTTCTACAAATTTACTGTACGCCTTTTGCTTTGTTTCCAGAGCGCCTCTTGAAAAAAAGAGAGACAGGGAGGGCAGGTACCAAGGCTATGTAGTGTAAGGTACCAGTTCTATTTTAAAATCACTGCAGTGTATTTGAGATAGAGGCCTGATATGATGATCTCCTGTATTGCAGTTACCATTAAACATAACGAGTAGGATCAATCTGCAAGCTTATCACTATTCTATGTTGTAAAATTGCCCAAGAGTAAAATGCAAATAGAAACAAGGAGTTTTAATGAGCCAATGTAATAAAAGATTCAGGCAACAGGAAGCTGGTGGCTGTGCTTTGGCTTCTTCCCAATGGGTGGCTTGAACCGGACTCCTTTGGAGCAAGTTGAGTGGGGTCAAGTCAGTTTCCAAATATAAATATCGAAGATTAGCTCTAGACAATATTATTCTTTTAGAAATTTTTTTAAATATTTTTGTTAACATGAGAAGTAATATTGAACTAACCTGCAAGATACAAAGAGAAGTAAAGTCAATTTCCTTACTTTTTCCTTTGTGAGTTAGTGTACATGTTTTGGGCATTTTACTTGACTATAACTGATAATGCTGGATTAAGAAAAAGGTCTTTTGGGACCATTAGAACCAGAATTCTCTTCTCTACCATCCTCACAATCAAGCTCTAATTGAGGTTTATGCTAAGTCATCATCATAAACTAAAGTTATTTTTTTGTTGTGGTGAGAACATTTAAGACCTATCTTAGAAAATTTCAAGTATGCAGTTAGTGTTGCTAACTATAGTCACCAGGCTGTACTTTAGCTCTCCAGAACTTATGCATTGTACATAACTGAAACTTTGAACCCTTTGACTAACTCCTCCCCATTCCCCATCCCCTGCAACCACCTCACCCCTGGCAACTACCACTCTGCTCTCTGCTTCTACAAAACTAAAGTTCTAATATAATATAAGTAATCTCCTAATGGTCAGACTGAAATGTATTTCAGCTGTCTCTTTGTAGAACAGCAAAAACCCTTTAGTTTTCTTCTGCTTGAATATCCATACTTCTTCCTGTATATAAATATTCTAAAAGTGGCAAAGATGGATCCCCATAAATGGAGCATTCAGGTTCATTCTAGCATATGATAAGTCTCCTTTTCTAATTCTTTACACAAGAACTGGTTGTGATTTTAGACTTGGAAAAATGGAAGGAGGAGGCCATGTAAGTCCGTTCACCTTAAGCTCTATCCCCAAGGGACTATGTTACTGGTGAAGGTTCTGTGAAGGGTAAGGATGGACATTCATTCGCGGAATGTCCTTTGCATGGCTCAGGGCCATTCTGGGTATTAAGTGTTTGTAAGGGCTTTGGAGTGCAGCATTCAACATCCCCAGTAGTGCGAGAGACACGCTATGGCTTTTTTGGGTGGGCTTGTCAAAGAATGCTCACATATTAGGCCTTTGGATTCCAGTGGGAAGCTCTCAGGGAAGCCAGGACATAAGCTGTCTTGCTTCATGGTGACAATTTAGCTTTTGGAAAAGAAGGGTGCTTTCTAGTATTATTCATGATTTTTTAACCTGGGTCCACATCTTGGAGCTTTGGGATTTTAACTATATCCTCTTTTTTGTTTAAACATTTTCTAGACAGAAACATTTGATTCAGTGAAGATACAGTCATCTTTGTGATTGTAGAGTCTCTGTCCAGTAAGAGTCTCAGTCTTGGTAAGAGTAGAGCCCAAAATGTGAAGGCAGCAAATAAAGTCACCGTTTTAGGAGGTACGGCTCATCTCACTACCACACTTGGGGAACAAATATATTGTTGAGGAGGATTTTCTTCTTGTTTTGAAGCCAAGAATATAATTATCACTTGATAATTTATGGGGTGCCAACTCTTTAATGGCATCTAGCAACCACTAAATTGCTTTAAGGAACAGAAACATTGTCACCTGCAATTCAGTAGAAGGTCACAGGCCATTGTCAAAACCAGCATGTTTGGGCTCCCTGCAGTGATTTGATAGCATTGTGTTCTGTCTATCAAGAGTCCAGACTTTGAACTTTTTCTAGAATCCCCACTTCCTGGGAACATGGTGCTGAAGATCTAATATGAATTGGAAAGTTTGAATGAAACCAAAGAGTGGCTTTTGTTTCACAGAGATGCCCTTTAAAGCTCCGGAGGACCCAAACCAACTGGCTTTCCATACATGTTCATCTGACCTCACTGCTCTCACAATTCTGATGAACAATCTCCTGTTTATAACTCTTGATTAAAAAAATTCCTTTTGTACTACGATCTTTCAACTTTATCAATATGCCAGAAACTTCAAAAATGTTAAATACACATTTCACCTGCTGAAAAAGTACATATTTTGGGGGAGGTGAAAGCATATCTAATACGTATGAAAGAAGAAGAAAAATCCTTGTAATACTAAAACCATCAAGTATCTGCCCAAAAACTCCTTGAAATTTAGATTGGAATGTACTTTCACAGGGCTAAGGTGGAGAGGTAAAGAAAGTTTGACGCACCCATGAGCGGCAGCTGTCACTCTTTTAGCTTCTTTCACCTTCTCTTTTGAGTCAGATTTCCCTGATGACCCTGTTCTCTAAGAACCTCTCAATTGTTCCCTCAAAATGCACTACTGAAAGTTGTAAGGTACACAGCACACGGATAAAGAGTCACACGTTTCCTAAAATGTTGACAGGCCTCTGCAATATTCATCATTAGAGATAGTTACTGCTGAAGTTAAAGTACAATACTGAGATTGATAAAGATGGAAAGAGATGGGGGAAAAGAGACTGAGCTAGCTCATGTAACAGCTGCAACCATTCCCAAATGTTTTTCTGCATAATCATGCAAGAAATTCATCATGCATTTCCTATTAAATATTCATGTAACTTGCTCCATAGGATGGCTGTGGTATTTATTAATTCCCTGGTGTTGGTATGTTTTGGTACATCTACTGCCAGCAATAAATGTGTCATGCCTCCCAAATTCAATTCTTGGCAGAAAATATTAGAATATAATACTTGCTTACAGGATATTGAAAACTTTAATTGTGCCTAAGTGATTTTCAAGACTACCTTGAAATTAGCAACTGATTCCCTTTGCTTTTAGATGAAAGGAAGGGTCAATGGCATGGGGAATGGATGTTACATAGAAGCATTTCACTTTAAGTACCCCATCTTTGTGAGAGGTGATCCCTTTCTTACCACATATCACATATTAGTAATTACCGTAAAAAGTAGTTCAGTCTAATAATTATCAGCAAGTGAAGTCATCTGCTCTTCTACACAATTGAAAGTTTCTTATCCTAAGATTTTATTAACTGAAAGGATGGAATAGGAAAAGCTGATTATCAAAAATTGTCCCCAAAATTAGTCAGCGTAGAACATTACAAATCTCTAAGCTTAGGTTGACCAACATAAATAGATAAAAATCAAAATGAGGTTTGTAGCTTGCGCTTCAGAAGACTTTAACATGGACAGACACAAGGTAAGGCGGAATTATTTTAGCAATGTGTTTAAACAATGCCTATTTTGGGAATTACACTAAACAGGAAACTACGGGAAATAAAACGGAGGTAGAGGACATAGGCCCTGTCTTCTAGATGTTTACAGTCTAGTTTGGGGAGAAAGACATTCATCCAATTAACAGCTAGACAAACAGATATTTGATCATGCAGAACTAACTGACTGTATTCGTAATGTGTATCAGGTTTCCTTTTCCAAAACACTTTAAATACTTTGTGTCATGACAACTCCATGAAGGAAGAAGAGCAGATGATGTCCTCGTTTATTAAGCGGGGAGAGGCGAATGGCTGGTCTGTCTTCACTCAGCAGCATTGTGCAGTCATGGTCTGCAACCAGTTATTCCGATTCTTGGATACGTTGAGGTAAAACATTGCCCAGGAAATCCCCGGAAGGATGTATCTTCCAGCAGCTCCTCTGTTGTTGCACAGCAAGGGCTCCTCAGAACCCATTGTAAAAACAATATGGATTTTGCTCTGGTTATGATGAGGTAGTGTGCAGCAGACTGCTTTCTAGCCAGAAAAAACTGGGCTAGCTAGATAAAATGAAAATTAGTTTGAAGGCACAGGAGAACTGTTGACACAACCAGGATTGGGGAGGGAGGGAATGTTCCAAAAGGGGGGAAGTCTCAGAGATCCAGCCAGTACAGGCACATCTCAATTTGTTGTGCTTCACTTTATTGTGCTTTGCAGGTACTTTTTTTTTTTTTTTAATAAATTGAAGGTTTATGGCAACCCTGCATTGAGCAAGTCTATCGGTGCCGTTTTTTCAGCAGCGTTTGCTCACTTCATGTCTCTGTGTTACATTTTGGTAATTCTCACAATATTTCAAACTTTTTCATTATTATTGTATTTTTTTGTGGTGATCTGTGATCAGTGACCTTTGATGTTACTATTGTAATTGTTTTGGGGTGCCATGAACCGTGCCTGTCTAAGATGGTGAACTTAATGGATAAATGTATGTGTTCTGACTGCTCCACCATCTCTCTCCCTCTCCTTGGGCCTCCCTATCCCCTGAGACACAACAGTATTAAAATTAGGCCAATTAATAATCCTTCAATGGCCTCTACGAGGTCAAGCGAAAGGAAGAGTTGCATGACTCTCACATTAAGTCAAAAGCTAGAAATGATTAAGCTTAGTGAGGAAGACATGTTGAAAGCTGAGAAAGCCCCAAAACTAGGCTTCTTGTGCCCAACAGTCAGCCAAGGTGTGAATGCAAAGCAAATGTTTTTAAAGGAAATTAAAAGTGCTACTCTAGTGAACACATGAATGATAAGACAGCAAAACAGCCTTATTGCTGATAGGGAGAAAGTTTTAGTGGCCTGGATAAGAGATCAAACCAGCCACGACATTCCAGTTAGCCGAAGCCTAATCCAGAGCAAGGCCCTAACTCTCTCCAATTCTATGAAGAATGAGAAAGGTGAGGAAGCTACAGAAGAAAAGTTTAAATCTAGCAGAGATTGGTTCATGAAATTTAAGGAAAGAAGCTATCTCCATAACATAAAAGTGCAAGGTGAAGCAGGAAGTGCTGATGCAGAAGCTGCAGCAAGTTACCCAGAAGATCTAGCTAAGATAATTCATGAAGGTGGCTACTCTAAACAACAGACTTTCAGTATAGATGAAACGGGCTTGTATTGGAAGAAGATGCCATCTAGGATTTTTATAGCTAGAAAGGAGCAGTCAATGACCTGCTTCAAAGCTACAAAGGAGAAGCTGACTTTCTTGTTAGGGGCTAATGCAGCTGGTGACTTTAAGTTGAAGCCCATGCTCATTTATCATTCCAAAAATCCTAGGGCCCTAAAGAATTATGCTAAATCTACTCTGCCTGTGCTCTATAAATGGGACAACAAAACCAGGATAATACTACTATCTATTTACAACAATGGTTTAATGAATATTTTAATCCAAATTTTGAGAGGTACTGCTCAGAAAAAAAGAATCCTTTCAATATATTACTGCTCATTCACAGTGCACCTGGTCACCCAAGAGCTCTGATGGAGACGAACAACAAGACTAATGTTGTTTTCATGCCTGCTAACACAACATCCATTCTGTGGCCCATGGATCAAGGAGTAATTTTGCCTTTCAAGTCTCATTGTTTAAGAAATATATTTTCTAAGGCTGTAGCTGCCATACATAGTGATTCCTCTAATGAATCTGGGCAAAGTAAATTGAAAATCTTCCGGAAAGGATTCACTATTCTAGATGCCATTAAGAACATTCATGATTCATGGGAAGAGGTCAAAATAGCAACATTAACAGGAGCTTGGAAGAAGTTGATTCCAAACCCTCATGTTTGAGGGGTTTAAGCCTTCAGTGCAGGAAATAATTGCAGATGTGGTGGAAATAGTAAGAGAACTAGAATTAGAAGTGAAGCCTGAAGTTGTGACTGAATTTCGCTGCAATCTCATGATAAAACTTGATTGGATGAGGAATTGCTTCTTAAGGATGAGCAAAGAAAGTGGTTTCTTTTTTTTTATTTTTAAAATTTTTTTATTGAGGTTATGATAGTTTACAACTTTGTGAAATTTCAGTTGTACATTATTATGTGTCAGTTATATTGTAGGTGTACTAGTTCACCCTTTGTGCCCAACCCCACCCCCCCTTTTGCCTGGTAACCAGTAATCAGTTCTCTTTGTTCGTGTGTTTAACTTCCACATATGACTGGAGTCATACAGAGATTGTCTTTCTCTATCTGGCTTATTTGACTTAATATAATACCCTCAAGGTCCATCCATGTTGTTGCGAATGGGACAATTTTATCCTTTTTTATGGCTGAGTAGTATTCCATTGTATATATGTAGCATATCTTCTTTATCCAATCATCAGTTGATGGGCACTTAGGTTGCTTTCACATCTTGGCTATTGTGAATAATGCTGCAATGAACATAGGGGTGCATGGGCCTCTTTGATTTGTTGATTTCAAGTTCTTTGGATAGATAACCAGTAGTGGGATGGCTGGGTCATATGGTGTTTCTATTTTTAATTTTTTGAGAAATCTCCATATTTTCCATAGAGACTGCACCAGTTTGCATTCCCATCAGCAGTGTATGAAGGTTCCGTTTTCTCCACAACCTCTCCAACAATTGTTATTTTTTGTTTTGGTCATTTTAGCCATTCTAATGGGTGTAAGGTGATGTCTTAGTGTAGTTTTGATTTGCATTTCCCTGATGATCAGTGATGTTGAACATCTTTTCATATGCCTATTTGCCATCTGTATATCTTTGGAGAAATGTCTGTTCATATCCCCTGCCCTTTGAAAGTGGTTTCTTAACATGGAATCTACTTTTGGTGAAGATGCTATGAAGATTGTTGAAATGATAGCATTTCAGCAACAAGGTTTGAGAGGATTGACTTCAATTTTCAAGTTCTACTGTGAGTAAAATGCTATCAAACAGCATCGTGTGCTACAGAGAAATTGTCTGTGAAAGGAAGAAACAATTGAGGTGGCAAACTTTACTGTTGTCTTATTTTAAGAAATTGCCACAGCCAACCCAAACTTCAGGAATCACCACCCTGATCGGTCAGCAGCCATCAACATCAGAGCAAGACCCTCTACCAGCAAAAAGATTATGACTTGCTGAAGGCTCAGATGATGGTCAGCATTTTTTATCAATAAAGTATTTTTTAATTAAAGTATGTACATTGTTTTTTTTTTTCTTTGAGGAAGACTAGCCCTGAGCTAACATCTGCTGCCAATCCTCCTCTTTTTGCTGAGGAAGACTGGCCCTGAGCTAACATCCATGCCCATCTTCCTCTACTTTATAGATGGGATGCCTACCACAGCATGGCTTGCCAAGCGGTGCCACGTCCACACCTGGTCTCCAAACCAGCGAACCCCGGGCCGCTGAAGCAGAACCTGTGAACTTAACCACTGTGCCACCCAGCCGGCCCCTGTAGATTGTCTTTTAGACATATGGCTATTGCATGCTTATTAGGCTATAGTGTAAACATCTCTTTTATATGCACTGGGAAACCAAAAAGTTTGTGTGACTTGTCTTATTGTGATATTTGCTTTATTGTGGGGTCTAGGACCAAACCAGCAATATTTCAGAGGTATGCCTGTAATCTGCACCTCATTTGCTGATTCTGAGCATGGGGAATGAAGCTGAGAATCTGGAATTTGTCTTCCATAGGGAGGGCTGCTGCTGGGGAACAGAAAAACAAGCAGAGATTTTTTTCAAGAGAGAGCATGGAGTGGCTAAGAAAAGAATGGGGTATTAAACTGAGATTGACATAAGGCCAGATTTCTCCTTACTACATTTGCTAAAAATATAAAGCTATGGCTTGGAGGCTAAGCAGCTAAGCAGAAACCCTGCAAAAAGCAGAAAAAAGTTCTCAGCAGTCTTTACATGCTGAGACGTAAGGATTAGAGTTCAGGACTCATCCAGAAGAGAACTATAGGAACTGAAGTAAACCAGAGATCAACTGAGCCATACGAAAACTGCAACCAGCCTGGGTCAGTCCACTGCCTGATTGGATTAGGTTGATCAGTCTTCATCCTATCTGCCTAGCAGAGAAAAGCCAAACTCTCTCTGGATGAAGTTAACACTTTGCAAAGCCTCTAATACCATTTATATTTATTCTCCATTAAAACATCACTAGGTATGCCAAGAGACAGAATCATATGACCAAAAATAAGGGAAAAAATAGATAACAAAAATAGACCTATAGGTGATACAGATATTGGTGTTAGCACACAAGACCTTAACAATGATTAGGATGCTAAAGAAAAAGGGAAAAGATAGAGAAAATGGAAAACAAGATGAAAGACTTTATCAAAGAGTTAGAATCTATTTAAATGTAGATATGGAAATTCCAGAACTGAAAAGCAATTCAATAGATCAGTTTCATAGCAGAATAGATTCAGCAGAAAGCACAATTAATGCACTGGAAGATATGTCAATAGAAAAATATCTAAATTGCAATGCAGAGAAATAAGAAAGGAAAATACAGAAAAGAGCATTAGAGACCCATGCAAAACAGTAAAAAATCTTTAATATATGCTAATTGAATACATAAAGAAAGGTGGGAGCACAAGCAATATTTGAAGATATATTGGTCAAAAATTTTCCTAAACTGAGGAACCTACAGATTTAAGTGCCTAAAACCAAAACAGGATAAGTAAATGAAAAAGAAACCAGGGTACATCACAGTAAAAAATGCTGAAAACCAAAGATAAGAAAAAATTTAAAACACCAAAAATAGGTTATTTTCAAAGAAACAACAAAAAGAATTACACTTGACTTTTCACAGAAATGATGGAGGCCAGAAGACAACAGAATGACATCTTTAAAGTCATGAAAAAACTATATCTGCCAATTTAGGATTCTATGCTGAGCAAAAATATTCTTCAAAAATAAGCTGAAATGAAGATATTTTCAGAGAAACACAAACAAAGAGAACTTTTTGGTCATAGATCTCCACTAAAAAAAATAAACCAAAGGGAGCTTTTATGAAGTTTTAACTATAAATCACTTAAGATGGAAAAACAGAAATGTAAGGAGGAATGAAGAGCACAGAAAAGGTAAATATAAATAAATCTTGACTGTAAAAGCCATTAATACTAATAAATACTGAGTTTGTGATATATATAGAAATAAAATGCATGCTAATAATGCAAAATGGAGTTAAAATTTCAAGGGTCTAGTATTATCAGAGAAGTTGTAAAAGAAATATTTTAAACACATTGTACTGTCAATGATGCATGCTGTAATCTCTAGGATAACCACTGAAAGATTGTAAGAAAATATAAATACAAGATAATACAGAGAAAAATAAAATAACAACAAATAGATCCAATTAATTAAAAAGAAGACAGGAAAGGAGAGAAAAATGAGGATAAAACAGGCAGATCAAATAGAAAACAAACAGAAAAATAGTAACTATAACCCCAATTTATTATAATTACACTAAATTAAAAAAGGCTAATACTACCACAAAAAATTTAAGAATTTCAGGCTTGATAAAAAAAACTTGAAAATATTAAAAATATATTAATTTTAAAAGACATGCCTTCAATGTAAGGACACAGAAAGGTTAAAATTAAAAGAATGAAAAAAAGATAAACGATTAAGCACTAACCAAAAGAAAGGTACAAATTATAGACTTGAACGTAAGGAGTGTTAAAACAGATTTAAAGAGATACTTCATAATAAAAAAGGGATAAATGCACTAGGAAGATATCACAATTCTAAATCTGTAGCCATCCAATAACAGTTTCAAAATGTATAAAGTAAAAATTGGTGTAGGTAAAAGAAGAAACAGATCCACAATCATAGCAGAGGACTTTAACACACCTTTCTTAACAGGTGATCAGATAGACAAAATAATCAGCAAAGTTATAGAAGGTCTGAATAATAAAATTAACCAACTTGAGCTAATTCATATTTACAGAACAACGCACTGAACAATGTCAGGATACTCATTTTTCCAAGTGCAAATGGAACATTTGCCAAAATTGTTCACATACTACATCATAAAGCAAGCCTTGATAAATTTTAATGATTCAGTCATTCAGACTGTGTTCTCTGATCATGGTGGATCTACGCTAGAAATCAACCAACTAGAAAATTCCCAACTTTTTGAAAATTACACAATGCATTTCTAAGTCACACGTAGAAATTAGAAAATATGGTGTACTGAATGATAAGGAAGACACAATTTATCAAAATTTGTGTAATGCACCTAAAGTACTTAAAGATACATATTAGGAAAGAAGACAGAAAAAGAATGATCTAAGTTTTTATTTCAAGAAACTAGAAAACGAATAGCAATCATAAATAAAACAGAAGAAAGAAAACAAGAAAGATAAGACAAGTCATCAATGGAATAGAAGACAAACTTACAATGGAAAACAATTTCAACAAAGCTAAAAGTTGGTTCTTTGAAAAGATTGATTAAAGTGATAACCTCCTAGCAAGAGTGTTCATGAAAAAGAGAAGAAAAATTACCAATATTATCAGGCATCAGAATAGATCATGAAGATAAAAGCAAGGTGTCAATACAAATTATGGAAATATTAAAAAAGTAAAACTAGGATAGTACAGACAATTTTACGCCAGTGAGTTTGATAATTACAGAATTGGTGAATTCCTCAAAAAAACTTGATTAAATCTGTTATTAAGGACCTTTTTATTTTATTAAAGAAGTCAAATCCATTATTAAAAGCCTTTCCACAAAGAAAACTCTGGGCCTATGTCACTTCACTGATGAATTATTCTAAACATTTAAGGAAAAAACAATACGAACCTTATATAAGCTCTTCTAGAATTCAGAAAAAAAGGGAGCATTTCCCAACTAGTTTCACGAGTCCAGTAAATACCTGCTACTAAAACCTGAAAAGGAGTTTACAAGAATAGAAAATTATAAGCCAATCTCTTTCATGAATTTAGAAGTAAAAATCCTAAACAAAACAGCAAATGAAATCTAGTAATACACAAAACGGATAGTTCAATAAAACCAAGTAAAGTTTATTCCAAGAATACAGTAGTTCTTTAAGAAGAATGAAGGCAGCCTGATAGAAAATGGACAAAAGACGTGTACAGGCACTTCGTAAAGGTAGATATCTGAACTGCCAAAAACATACAGAAAGGTGCTCAACTTTAGGGAACTTCAAGGAAATGCAAATTAAAACCATAATGATATATACTCAAATGAGGCTTTGGCATAATTGATGGTGAGAGTAGAAATTGGTATAACTATTGGAAAGCCATTGGCAATATCTACTAAAGCTGGTCCAGCGATTCCACTCCTGGGTGTGTATCTATATATCTCTCTATATGTACAATATTGTTCATAGCACATATTTCATAATAGCTCTAAACTAGGAATAAACCAAATGTCCCTCAAGAGTAGACTGGACAAATACATCATGGTACATTTGTAAAATGGCGTGACACATAACAATGAAAATGAACACACTATTGCCACACAAACAACCCGAATGAATCCCACAAGCATAAGGTTGAGCTAAAGAAGACAGTCTGAGAAGAGTACATAGTATATGAATGCATTTATATAAATTTCAAAAACAAGCAAAATTAATATATAGTGTTATAAGTAGTGAAAGTGGTTTTCTTTCAGAGTTAGTGACTAAAAGTAGACACAAGGAATGATTCTGGGGTGGTGGTAATTTTCCATTTCTTGATCTGGTGCTGATTACATGGTGCTTTTGCTCTGTACACTTGCAATTTGTGCACTTTTTTTGTATTTATTTGTACACAAAGTTTACTTTAAAAGACTATAAGGAAGCTCTTAGATAAATTGTTGAATGTGCTTCAACCAAAGAACAATTCTCTCAATTCAGTTAAAAGACTCTTTTCCAATAAGGAGAACAAGGGAAGATGGGTAGCAAAAGCTTTTCTTCCTTTACTCACAGATTCTGTGCAGGCACAGGTAGAGGAGAATGAGGTCAGTGTGAGGCAGATGAGAAAGAATTCCAGATAAATGGAAGATTGGTGCTATTGGGAAGGAAAGGTTTGAGACAGAGGCCTTCTGGGTGTGGTGAGGGCTCTGTTTGAAAAGGTAGTAAGTCATTTATCATGTTCACTGTTAGTTGGAGATAGAGATGCCCCTGAGGTGTGGGGTATGGGAATGTTTACTCAAAGCAGCCACAGAGTTGGTTCAAATCATCCACCACAGGGTGGCTGGAAGATGGGCAGATAGTCTTAACTAAGATTTTAATGTCGATTATTTGCTCATCTCCCATCCACCGTATACTGGGGAGATTATGTCTCTCCTAGGAGAGGAAGAGCTAGTTTACTGGTTCTATTATTTTGGTTTTCCAAGTACTCTTGTGTTTTTAACCATAACAGGAAGTATTAATCAGACTATAAAAGAAAGCCCAAACTTCACTTTGAAAAATAATAAGCTTTTGTAACTTTTAAACATCAATTGAATTTTCACCATTAGCTTATTTTTTCCCCTAATTAGAACTCTGATTTTTTTTTGGTGTGTGTTTGCGTGTGTGTGCATGTGTGTGTGTCTAAGTGTGTTGACATATAGTCTGCTAACAGAGGAAGATAATTTTCTACCCCTTTCTTTGATCATAAAAAAAGTTCTTAGTGTATGTAAGGTACAAAATCTGAGTTTCCTTGATCTGTTGGTCAATTTAAATCTTGTTTCTACTTGTGTAACTTCCCTGGAAGTCATCGTTAGCTTCCTACAGAAACAAAGGACAACAAGAATAAACTTGTTTTACTATAGGCCACAAATATAAGCTTATCTGTATCTAATACTGATGTTTACGTGTTGTTAATACACACTTAAATGACCTGAATGGCTATATTAGAAGAATCAATTTAAAATTATAACCAAAGATGAAGGGCAAATCGACTCAAGACAGTTTTTTATTTTAGCTTTCAGAAAAGGCTGAAAAGGCTCAGCTGTGTTAGATTTAAAAAGAAAAAAATCCCTTCCATAGTATTAGCTGAAAAAATAGCACATTGTAACAATGTATATACCAATTTACCATTGTTTTCTGTAGTTGTTAAGTGCTGTACCAATGCTGATTTATTAATCCTTACGGTCTCCTGAAAGGAAATAGGTAACAAATGAAATCCCCACAGATATAGGTGAGTTCTTCATGACAAGAGAAGCAGCTGGTGGCTGAACCCAGGTTTCCAGGCTCTGAGCACAGGACACATGGGATACGATACTGAGTGGTGCATGGTTACAGCCGAAAGAGACCTCCAAGTAGACTCTGTCAAAGCGTGGCCTGCACTTGCTCTGGCATGACCTGGGGTGCTGTTAAAACAAACCACAAAGAACAACAGAATCCTGGGCCTGGCCCCGTGGCCGAGTGGCTGAGTTCGCGCACTCATCTGCAGGCAGCCCAGTGTTTCGTTGGTTCGAATCCTGGGCGCAGACATGGCACTGCTCATAAGGCCACACTGAGGCAGCGTCCCACATGCCACAACTAGAAGGACGCACAACAAAGAATATACAACTATGTACCGGGGGGCTTTGGGGAGAAAAAGGAAAAAATAAAATCTTAAAAAAAAAAAAAGAACAACAGAATCCTGGGACCCATTTGAGCAGATTTGGATTTTGATCCAGAATCTCCAGGTGTGGGGTCTGGGAATCTGCTTTTTTTGTAACCCAGCTTCCCCCACTGACGTTGATGCTCACTGAAGTTTGAGACCTGCTCCCGTAGATGGCCATCTAGTCAACCTCTTCATTTTCAGACAAAGAAGTTGAGGCTCAGAGAGGAGAACTGACCTTCAGGAGGACACCCAGGCATTTAGTGGCAGAGCTCGAGTAGATCCACGTTTCTTACTACTCCCAGGCCGACATCTTTTCTACCACACCTTGTTACTTCTGAAGGAATTGGTTTCCTCATTTAGTGAATGCTATGAGCATCCTAAGAACCAATGCTGTATACTCAGAAATATAACTCCAGATAATTCTGAATTTCTCTAACCTCATGTTTTATTTGATTCTTTAAAATATTGTTAAAGGAAAGTCCAAAGAATATGGAACAATTAAACCAACTCTTTTAATTATATGGAATAATTAAAACTAACTCTTTCCTTTTCAGCTGTTCTGAAAGTGGTAAGGCTGGAAACCAGGAATCCTCACTCTTACCACTCATGGAAGTGTGGGAGAGATGCAAATAATTTCCATCCAGTGAAAAAGGATAGTTCCACAGGTTAGGGTTTATTTACCTGTAGGTTACACATTTTTGCACTTCTCACGTGCACTGTTCCAAGTAGACTTGCTGAAACAGGCCAACACGGGCAAAACTGCGAAGTTGCTTTGTTTTTGGAGAACTTCTTCTTAGTCAAAACAGTAATAATAGTATATACTACTATTATTTAATGCACACATATTACATCCTATGCAAACACAAGCACTTCCAGTTATATGTATACTATTTCAAACTCACAATACCCTAGAAGCTAAAAAAAGTCTTCTTATCCCCATTTTCCAGAGGAGGAAACTGAAGCACAGAGAGAGAGCTTCTTGACAAAGTTACGAGTCTAGTAAGAAAGAGACAGGATTTGATTCAGGTTTCTCTGATTCCCAAGCCCAGGAATTGATCCAGATTTTATCAGTTGCTGGCTATAGAAGCCTAGGCAAGTCACCTAACCTCCTTGAGTTTCCGGTTCCTTATGCTGTCTGTGTTGCCGGGTCATTGTGAAGATTAGAAACAATGCAGGAAAAGCTCTACCATAGCACCTGCCATTGTCAGTGTCTAATTAAAGCTAACAATCACCAAAGCTCTACCATAGCACCTGCAATTGTCAGTGTCTAATTAAAGCTAGCAATCACCACGATTGCCATTGCTACCCTCTTGGTATTTTCTTCCCTCACTTGAGGTTGCCAGTCCCTCTCTCTCTCACCTTCAGCATTTAGGACTCCAAGCACCTGAACTTGACCAGGGTTTATTCCTTGGAGATACTGTCTCATGCCCTAGAGCAGTGCCTCTCAGATTTAAACCTGTGCAGGAATTGCCTGAGGGTCTTGTTAAAACGCAAGTCCTGATTCAGCGGGTATGGGGTGGAGAGTCCAAGATTCTGCATTTCTAACAAGCTCCCAGGCCATCCTTAACCTCTTGGTCCCAGCACCACACTTGGAGAAGCAAAGCCTCATCTTGCTACCACCTTCCCTCCCCCAACCCAGTCTCATTTACTCAAAGGCTTGTTTTCTGCTACTGTGATAACAGAAACTATAGATATTCATGATTTTCCCAGGTAACGAATTTGCATTTTAACCACAGTTTAGGTTTTCCTCAATTCTCACTTTCCCCTCTTCACCACCTCCAGGCACATCAGGAAGAATTCACTGATAATTTTCAGCTGTGAAGAGGAAGTAATATTTGTGAGTGAGGAGGGGTAAGGGGTAAGGTTGGGGTTGAGGAGGAAGATTTTTGGTGCTTTCAAGTCACACGTTGTAATAATGGCTATTTACTGGTATAAGTGTATTTATCAAGTAAAGAAAATAATTCACTGTATCTTCAAAATTCCTAAAACAGGCTAACGAATTCTCTTCTCTTATGAGCCTATCTTTCATCTTAAAAGTGAGTTACGGATGCCAGCACAGTATTCCTGTTGAAAATGTTGATTAACTTTTTGTGCAATTGAGCTGCTAATAGGCAGTACTGTAGCTTTGGGAAATCTAACAAACATTGACAGAGCACAGTGAAATGGTGTGGTGGTTATTATACCCCTTCTCCTGAGGACCAACTGGGGCCCTCCCACAGTAACCCTCAGGCACACTCTGCCCTTGGGGAGAGATCCCATAAGTGACACAATCAATCCTCCTTTATCCAAGTTTAGAAATAATTCTCAGAAAATAATAATATATATGTATATATGGACATTGAGTCATAGGGTTTAAGTATCTGGATAGGATCCTGAAGGAATTACTTGATATCTAAGGGTAAAAAACGTCCACCATTGAGAAATTCCCAGTTTCGTTGGCCATTACTTAGGAATATACTTTGCAAATGCCAGTATTGTATGCATATATTATCATTATCTTCATCATCGTTATCATCTAGAAGGTAAATATGCCCCTGTCATTTATAACCTAAGTGTGCAATGCATGCTGGTAAGGGATATTATATGTTATATGTTATAAGCACAAAGAAGCATACTTTAAAAGTTTATGTTTAAACGGAGCTGCCATTAAAAGCAGTTAATTTTCTGTCAGTGACACTCTTGGATATCCACCCAATTGCACCCTGGAACTGCTCCTGCTGCCTGCCCAGCCACCTCTTCTATCTTGAGGTCAGATTTTGACAGGTAAGAATGAAAGACAAGAAAATGACCAATATTGCTTTCTGCTCTTATAGCTAGGGCTTGAGCGTATACCCTAGTCTGGGCTTAAGGGACCTGAAGAGTAGTCCACAGGGGGCTTCTGGGAAAGGTCTTCCTCCTGCATAAAAAGACATGCATGGAAAATCTGTCTTCTGCATTTTAGAGTGATTATATGAAAATACAATACACCAGAACTGAGGAAGCCATTTTGAAATCACTAGAGAGAGAACAAAAACCGAACTCTGTGTAAGGACAACAGAGAGATGAAAAGAACCTGCGTCCTCAATGGTGTGGGGAGCTCTTGCTTCACTGTGGAACTGCCCTGCTTCCAGAATGCTTACTCTGTGACATGATAAATGCCTCTTTTTGTTTCAGTCACTATTAGCTCTTCTGTTCCTTGCAGCCCAGAGCATCCTAATTGTGTTCCAGTCTTCAAGCTGGGAGGCCCTGGGGTTGAGACAGGGCATTTCCCAAGCAGTGGAAGCTGTGCTGTTGCACTCTTCCTGAGGTGGCAGAGTACGGTTGTGGTCAGATGCGCTTGGAAACAGGCTCTATGTAGTGGAAGCCATGGGAATTTGCTCTGCCAGCCCTCATCAGGCAGCCTGACCTTGCTTCCTTCCAGTGCCAAATTCCTGGTGCCATTTGTAACAAAATCTCAGGTTTGGGGCCAATGGTTGTTTTTTAGAGCTTTTAGTTTCGTGGATAGACAGATGTTTGAGGAAGTTTATTTCTCTGAATATAGCCTATATAAATTATAACCTCTTTAGTCATCTGAATGGAATAGAATTTAAAAGCAGCCTATTAACAGACAGATGTCATTTATGTCCTTTGCAAATGATGTCATTTATAAAGATCTTTTCCTTAATAAGGTAAATTGTTTTTACTATTACAAGAATTATCTGAAATTGAGCTCAGACCCTCAGACACACTGTGATGGAAGGGTATATGCTTTATGAACAAAGTAGTAACTATAAAGTGATGCAATACTATTTTGAAACTTACAGGAGCTCTTTGTAAAAAATGAATTGCAAGATATGTTGATCTTGCCTGCTACTTTCCTTTTGATTCTTGTTACACTAAAAGTTCCTTTTTGGTTTAGACTGATTTGCACAAATAACTTTTGACTTTCTATAATCGTATATTATTTCAGTTACTGTTGTATATATGACGTTCAACATTCTGAAAAAAGTGAAGATTTTAGAATTAGTAATTCCTTACTGTTTTGGATGTGAAGCCTCATTGGTTCAAGATTTTAAATGTTGACATTATAAAAATAGTAGCTAACCTCTTTCATTTCCTTCATTTCATCATGATAGTTTTCAAAATCTATTTTTATGTGCTAGTGAAGTTTACAAGCAAAATATATTTCATTCCACATGCATACAAAAAAATTAATTTAGCACTGGAAAACCGCATTGTTAGGTGCTCATAAATATAGAAAGTGTAAGATCTAAGTCATCAAACAAACAAAAACAAAACAAAAAACCAAGACAGTGTCACAGAGGACAGTGTATGACAAACTCTACAAAGGTGTCATCACATCAGCTCTGGCTCCTTGGCTCTGTGTTCACTCTTCCAAAGATGGGAGAAAAAAGAGGCTAACGAATGTAGAGAAGAGGAAGTCCAGGCCTAGGCAGCCTGTGGTTTTTGCCCCACCCCACTGTATTTTCATCTACCTCCCACCCATCACCTCCATTGCCAATGACATGCTGTGTTGTACAAATTTTTGTATTATTTTCACAGTGTGAGACAAATAAATATTTAATGGAGCTCTACAGTAGCTCTTCAAATATGAAATACAAGTAGGAGTCCTGATTCTTCCAGCAACATGGAACCATTGAAATAATTTTTTTTTTTTTAGGAGAACAGCATGTTCAAAGTTGTGCTTCAGGGAGATTAAGAAGGCAACAGTGTGTAGGGTAGGTTGGAAGGAAGTGGAGGAGTCTACTTGGGGCAACTGGTTAGAGAACCATTGCACTAGTTAGATAAACTGAAGAGGTTTTGGTTGGTTGACATAGGGTAGTATCCAAGAGAATGGAGAGGTGATGGATATAGAAGGGTCAAGCTCAATATATCTTAGATCTTGCATTCCTTTCTACCTTACCTAAGTTTGATATTCCAGCCCAGCCCTGCTTGAATATCCAGGGCCACTTCTAGCCAGATGCTGCAGATGCTTATCCAGCCCCAATCACATGACCTGATGGCTACCCCATCAGTAACCCTTGCTGCCAATGCAATGTGGGTGAATACCTTGCAATTCTCTAGGCACCCCATCTTCAGCATCTTTGCTATGCCTTCCTTCTGAAGTTCCCTCTCCACACTGCTGGGGCTTAATCATACTTCAAGAACCTGCTTGAGCATCATCTCATCTATGTAGCCTCATGTAACACCTCCAGGTAGTAGAGCTGACCCTCTCTCTTTTTTTCACTCTTCTAAACCTTGTCTGAATTTGGATTTGGCACTTATCATACTGAATTGTACTTATCTTTAAATTCGCAATATCCACTGCTATGGCCCATCCTGAGTAGTTGGTAAATATTTATTGAATGGTTAAATTCTGATAATCAAAGATTCTGCTCTATCCTCATTGCCTCCTAACACAGTTCTTACAACTGACTCCCTGCCTTCATCCCTGTTCCTGTGTTTCTTTTGTGCTAATTGCTCAGTGACAGTCATACTCAAGGACTGTTGATCTCTGTTGCCTTATTCTCTCTTCCCCTGCCACTGGGATCCTGGCTGAACTGTATGCCAGTGTCAGCCCAGCCACTTGTTGATAGACCAACCGTGAACCAGGTGACCAGCCATTAGCATCTACACCTCCCCTAGCACGTATTCCTCTTCCCCAGCCACCAACCAGTGGACATGGGTGATGCCTAGTATGATCTTCCTGCCTCTCTTTTATAACTGGTGGTACCCTGCAGAATCTCAAGATATGACAGATAAATCTGTTAGATTTGGAAACTGCTTGGATTTGGGGAGAAGGCAGATGAATGTGGGACAGGAGTCAAAAGCTAACAGAGGCTAACTGGGTGGTTAGGAATGTGGAGATGACATGAAGGAGAGAAATCACTTAAGAAGGAACATATTTAGGAAGGGAGGTCATGAGTTTAGCTTTTAAGAGGAGAGGATGAGTCCAGTTCTGGATATACCCAGGGTGATATTAAAATATTTAATGAGGTATGACTTGGCATCAACCAATCAACACGGATGCCAGTGTTAAGCTATATGGGCGCCTGTCAGCCTAGAATATATTATGCAGGGTGGAGGGAGCAGGCAGAGCAACTTACTGGAAATTCAGAGGGGTTGTCAACCTAAACCAAGTTCAATAAACCCCAAATAACCTTCCCATCTGAATTTCAACCTTCTCTTCTCTCCCCCTTCCTCTAAGGATTAGACTGCCTGTGTTCCAATGGGTGATAGTCTTAATCTTTTTTCACCCTCTTATCAACCCTTAGATATTTTGTCTTGAATTTATCCCCAGGCTCCTAGTTAAAGCACTCTATTGCGCTCACTCTCATTCCATTTTTCATGACTTTGTAACAGCATGGCCAGCCTGAACCCCTTCAGCACATAAAGACCTCTTTTATCCTCACAAACAAGAGAGGGCTGACTGCTATGGATTTATGCAAATTCTGTTTTTAACCTGCCAGCCAAAGAATAGGGCATAGAGATTCGTTCTTAAGATGTTTTTCAGCTTTTGAATTTTGTGATCCAGGGAGGATGTTTTTGATTTTTCTTTTTGGCAGGTTTGATGTAGACATAAAGATGGGAAGTTAATTGTTAGCTCTGGGCTTTCAAAGAAGGTGAGGATTTTTACCCACCCTGCTTAGAAAGGACAAACTTACTGCCTAAGGATTTGACTCTGGATTAAGTAACTTCTGATTCAAATTGAAAATACAAAAAAGTCAGATAACCAGATTGGCGGCATTGAGGGTCGCTCGTGAGAGAGAGCAGGAAGTTGCGTAGCTAATGAGAGAATCTCCAGTAGTGGAAGCAGGAGCGCTGGATTCTAGGCTCACTTCTGCCAGTGTCATCCAGAGAACTCCAGAGTATGACATTTTAGTTCTGTCAAACCCCTTCAGTTGTAGCATTGATAAGGAGCAATGCAAATTTGATTCCCCTTTTACCTCACAGGTGTGTAGGAGGTTTGGGAATCCGGAAGACACCACCTTGTGTGTCTATGGCACCTCAGGCTGATTGCAAGCTTTTGTCCTTTTGTTCCAACTGGTTTAATAGGGATAAAGGGCATTGATAGCAGGGCTGTTTATCATGCAAGGTAGTCACTTGCTTATTCGGTTGAGACAGACTGCCACCTGGGTCTTGACTCTGCTATGAGATTTGCCAAGTGATGACATGAACACCTACTGAAACGTCTGTGAAATGTCTGCCTCTTGAGTGTTCTGTTTGAGCCATTCTTCACCTCACTCCTTGACACACGTTTCCTCACTGACTTTGCTCCTGTCCCAAGAGTGAGCTTCCTAGCCTCGATCCTGTGCTGGCAGAATCAGCTACCTCCTCTGAACATTCAAAACACCCCTCTTGGCAAGGATTTCCCTCCCAGATGAGCAGCAGGGAGTCAGAGGCACATCCCTTCTTAGTGATCTTCTTAAGAACGCACTTTGCCTGGCTTTAGGCCCAGGGTTATCTGGAAGGAACGATCTGTTGGCTGACTACTATACTTGCAGAGATAAGTTTAATGGATTTCTCAGTGTTTTGAGATATAGTCTTCACTGTTAAGACTGACTTCATGAGAAAAACCTACCTATTCTCTGCCTTTAACTGTGCCTGGGTTTTTCCCTACCTTGGAATATAAAGCTTTGCTTCTCCTCGTTGCCTTCTCCAACTCCTGCGTCAACACAACCACTTTCCATTGCCAAATTCCTGAACAGGTAATATATTTTGATTGTGTTAATTTCTTCATCACCTATTCTCATACTAAGCCTTTGCGATCTGGTTTCCACTCCTACCAACCAACTGAAATGACTTTTTCTGTGTTTTTCTACCAGCCCTGTGTCACTTTCTCAGTTATTACCTCATTAAATCTCTCTGAGACATTTGGTACTGTTGAATATCTTCTTTCCTTAGAAATTTGTCCAAGACTCTGTCTCTGTAACACGTGATTCTTTCCTTACCTCTTCGACTCTTCTCTCCTTGGTGACTCTCTTTTCTCATCTTAGCCATTAACTCAAGGCTTTGTTCTTGTCTCTGTGCCCATCCATTTTCAATGAATACTTTTATCAAAATCGTAGTGACTCCCTCCAAGTGTCTTAAACTCTACCTTCTCACACAGAACCTATTCCATACTCCTAACTACCTACTAGTCTTTTCCACTGGGATATCCAATCTCCCCTCCCAAGTTATCCATTCCAGGAAACAGACTGATTTGGCTTAAATCTTGGATCTAATCACTTAGTTGTGGGACTCTGGGCAAGTTGCTTTGTATTGCCTCAGTTTCCTCAACTAGAGCATGGAATGATGATGGTGATAATAAAGACTACTTCAGGCAATTCAATGAGTAATACATGGAAGGGCTGAGCACAGCACCCTGGCACCATAGTAAACGCTAAAAAAAAAGTTAGTTATTATTATTAGTCCTTATCAACAATTCTCTTTCTCCTTAACCCTTACATCTAATAATTCACCAAATTATTTCCCTTACTAAGGAGGAAGGGAAATCTCTCTACTTTTCATCTCTGCTTCATTTCCACTATCCATTGAATGAACGTTTTCATAGCTGGAATTTCAGAACCTCTTTGCTGTGTATTGTAACATTTATTAATTAGGCTGCTTCCCAATTCAAAAGGGTTCACTACTATCAATGAACCACATTCAGATTCTTCAACTGGGTGTCTAAGGCTCAGCATCATTGTTCCTGCATTGGTGGTGACTTGCATCTCCTACTACTTAAAGTATAAACTTCTGCTCCAGTCAAAGAAATCAACGTCCCTGTCCCTGAAAATGCCATACCGTTTCCACCATCTGAGCATGTCCTTTAGATGACAATATCTGCCTTGGGTGTGTGTGTGTGTGTGTGTGTGTGTGTGTGACATGAGCCCCAGGTATTTGCCATCTTTGCTAACTTTTTAAGAAATACTTCTTAAATCAATTGATTTTGAAGGAAGAAGATAATCTATTGAAAGTTTTGGAAATAGGATACAACATGCTAGAGGGCATAAAATGTGTAAAAAATCTAGAAGTACTTGGTTCATATTATCAGTTCTCTAAATTAGACTGGCTAATGGAAGGTTTTGTATAACTGATGGAGCACTTACAGTTTGTCAGGTATTTACAGTAAATACGACCAGCTCTGCCTCCCTCTACATACCATCCCACCACCCTTCTCAGTATCAAGACAAAGAACTGTATAGCACGTAATGACCTCAGGGTACTTTTTATAAGGAGAAAATTAGGTTCTAGATTATATCCCATAGGATTCATTGTCAAATCTGCTGAACTAGCATTTGAGCAATCACTATTAAATAGCATATAGTTATTGATCTGCTAATATATTCAAGGATCTGTTTCAATAGCTGTGAAGTAACAACCTCAAAGAAGAAGAAAACATGTCACTTTATTATACATGTTCTTGACTTGGCAGTATTTTCAGTGCCATACATATTTTTTCAAATATTAATTTTTAGAAAAAAAATACATCTACAAAGTTAAAAATGTTAAATACGGGGCTAGCCCCCCTGGCCCAGTGGTTAAGTTTGCATGTTGTGTTTCAGCGGCCTGTGGTTCACCGGTTCAGATCCTGGGTGCAGACCTACGTACCGCTCATCAAGCTATGCTGTGGCAGCATCCCACATCGAAGAACTAGAATGACTTACAGCTAGGATATACAACGATGTACTGGGACTTTGGGGAGGCTAAAAACAAAACAAAACAAAAAAACAAAGAAAAAGAGAAAGATTGGAAACAGATGTTAGCTTAGGGCCAGTTTTCCTTACCAAAAAAAGTTAAGTACTATTACAAGACATGATGAAAAATGGCAGCTCCACCCCTTCCTGAGTTTCATTATCCACAGGCAACCACATTCAGGTCCTGTAGGTGTTTATTGAGCTACTTAACTCAATATTTATAAATAACATTTCTCGACTTTTTAATTCTTATAAGAAGAGAATTTAGCTTTCCTATTATCCTCAACCTCTGCCATTTCCCACTTTTCTCTTTTTAACACAATTATAATTTTTGGCAAAGTAAATATTCACAGTTTATATTACTATATTTATATAAATGTTCACCATTCACTAAGTAGTGTATTGTGTTACAATTCCTTACTTGTACAACTTTTTGTTTCTCTAACAGTTAATAATTGCCTCATTTTGTCATTTAAAAAATTGTCTTTGTTTTTACCTCTAACTTAAAACAGCTATAAAATCCTTCCCAATATGGTCAAACACAAAATAAGATGCTAGTTGCATCCTTGACCACACCACATGCCCGGGAACCCTCCCTTGGAATCCTCAGTTTCATGTTCCCATCTGGACTGGCTGCTCTCTTAGTTTCCTGATCAACTTACCATCATGGGAAATCTCTTGATCTTTCTCTTGAGTTGGATTCCATGTTTTTCTCTTTTTTTTGATGACATCCTTCATTAGCCTCCTAGGGAGGGGTTTATGAGAATAAATTTTTGAGACATCTTTTTCTAGCTTCAAACTTGATAGCTTGGCTGGGCATAGAACTTTAATTTAGAAATCAGTTTTCCTTAGAATTTTGAAAGCATTGCTCCATTGTCTTCTGTCTTGCAATGTTACAGCTGGTAAGTCCAACAATCTGTTGACATTACTCCTCCATTGTTATCACTTCTTGTCTTTATTTGACTCTGTGACTTTCTAAACCTTTTAAAAATTTTTTAATTTTAGTTTTTGCGATGGTTGGAGATAACTGCATGGGTTCAATCTTCCTTCTTTACCTTGGAGTCTTCAGTGTTGTATCAGTTCTGAGGCACTGAATTATATCATTGTGTAGAGTTCGTTTTTTAGTAAACCACAGAGAAGCATCTGGATATAACCATGCACTAATTATTTAGTGACCATCAATCTCACATGTTTCCTATTCCTGCCTCTGTTTGAAATTAATTGCTCCTCTCTCAGTGCCTTCTATTCCCTTTTTCATTACTTTTGGCATACAGCTAATTAAACCATTTATGCAATTTTATGAATGCGCCTGTCTCTTATTTATTTTTCCTGAGGAAGATTTGTCCTAAGCTAATATCTGCTGCCAATTTTCCTCTTTCTGTATGTGAGCCACCACCACAGCATGGCCACTGACAGACGAGTGGTGGAGATCCATGCCTTGGAACCAGACTCCAGCCACCGAAGTGGAGAGCTCTAGACCACCAGGGCTGGCCCTTACTGATTTTTTAAAAAATACATTTATTGAGACATAATTTAAATACCATAAAACTCACCAATTTACGTGTATAATTCAATTTTTTTAGTGTAATCACAGAGTTGTATAGCTATCACTACAATCTATTCTATCACCCTCAAGCAAAACCCTGTATCCCCATTTCCCACTCCCTCCTGTTCATTCTTGCCACCACTAATCTAATTTTTGTCTCTATAGATTTGTCTATTCTGGATATTTCATATAAACAGAATCATACAATCTGTGTTTTTTTGCGATTGTTTTCTTTCATTTAGTGTAATGTTTTCAGTGTTCATCCATGTTGTAGTAGGTATCAGTACTTCATTCTTTTTTATTGACAAATTCTACCAAATTTTTTTTTGAGGAAGATTAGCCCTGAGCTAACATCTACCCCCAATCTTCCTCTTTTTGCTGAGGAAGACTGGCCCTGAGCTAATATCCATGCCCATCTTCCTCTATTTTATACGTGGGACACCTACCACATGGCTTGCCAAGCAGTGCCATGTCCTCACCCAGGATCTGAACTGGCGAACCCTGGGCTGCTGAAATAGAATGTGTGCACTTAACTGCTGTGCCACCAGACCCGTGCCCAAATTCTACTAAATTTTAAATTCTCTGAATACAGATTTTATCTTTGTATGCCTGATACCTAGCATAGTATCCAGGAGCTATTAGTGTCTAACATATTTATTAAACAGATAGATGGCTAATTCTAAGTCCATTTTCAAATATGCTCTCATCATCCTCCATTCAAAATTTTATCTGACCATACTCCTTCTCTGTAAAAACAGTTTATTATTTCAAAAAGTTTGATAAAAATTAGCGTATTCTAGATATAGGTTATTTTTAATTTATCTTCACAGTAAGAATAGCAGACTAGCCCCCAGCACTTCATTCATACCTTAGACCTTCATGAGGGTTTTCTGGTCTGTAACTCAGGCGTTTAATCAAGTTCATAGGCACTGACTAGAGCAAGATTGGGGCAAATAGGGTTTTTAGCTTCATTCTAGAGTTTCTTTATTTTGCTGAAGGGGATGGCCTTGGGCATCAAACTAATATAATAATTTAGCTCTTGTGGAATTCTGCTCTGATTTAGCAACACAATGTTTTATTTTTCCCCCCAGCAGCACTATTTCCTCTTCCAATCCTTTCCATTTCTTTAAACCAAATGGAATTAGGTCAGGGCTGGGGCACTGGTGTTTCTTCCAGTGTTCTGCTAAGAATAAGATCAAATTTTGTGAGTTCCTCTTGTTCTATCTCCCTGTCTAGTCAACCTTCAGGAGGCAGAGAATTTTCTAAGAATCTTAAACTATACTTTCCTGGTTCCCTTCAAACCCTGCACCCTCAAAAGAAAACATACAACACAATGGTTTTGGAAGGCTTCCAACCTCAATACCTAAGAATAATTTAAGAGGGCTTCAGTTTGAAGAAAGAGGGATAGAATAAATGACTTTCTCAAACTTATCTGTGATTCTAGAGTATTTCGAGTCCTAACATCATGATACTAAAATATGTGGAAAGTAGTGGTAGAACAGGTATGAACTGAACAAATATTAAAAGTTAAACATATCTATTTGTGGGCTATAGTTTCCATGTATGTTTATGATTTCAAAAACAAGGATTTAATTTTTAAAACTAGTTTAATGTCCTTGAATTGTTTTTGAACAGCTGGAAATCTTTTACAGTAACTTCAAAGGTGATTACTCCTTCATGGCAAGAGACCAGGGGTTTGTGTCTTCGGGACTGATGTTAACTCAAACCTTTTTTTCTGAACACACGTGCACACACACACGCATACACACATGCGCACACACACAGTATTTTTTAAAAAATAAATCTTTTATTCTGAATTCAAGGGCTATGAAAAAGCTTTAAATGCCCCCTGTAGGGAAGCTCAAACCAAACAATGCAAACACCTAACTTTATCCTTATGTTTCTTCCTCAAAAAGATGAGAAGGACACAGGGGAAAGTTTGCCTATTTTTATCTATGAAATAAGGTCACTAAACACATTATGTCAGTTAAATCAAATTCCTATCTTTTAAAAATGTTTTTATGTAATATATTGAGTCTTCTTTTTGCTACAATTCGAGAGTGGCATGGGTTTTGTAATTATTATTTTCCTAGTTGGTTGTAAGACACTGAATTTTTGGTTGACATTTCTGAAATAAATATAGCTACCAGGGCCCTAGCACTCTGATTTGAAAATCTGACTGCATTAGAGGAAAATTAACCTTTTCAAAAAGCCGCTGTTCTAAAGAATGATTTCAATCAAATGAGCTTTAAATGTTGTACCTGCATTTAAAATTTTTAGAGGGATTACAATTCCCCAGTGGTCTACTTTTTGAAGGATAGAAAAAATATCAAATAAACTATGGGAAAAGTAACTAGAAAAATTGTAAAGAAGATCCTAAATGAAACTAAATTTCCTTAACTGAAATGGTTTTTATAGTAACGGCAGGTTCAGAAATCAAAGTAGAAACTGACTTTATTGTAAGTAGTTTTGATATCTTCAAAGAAAAACACCAGATTGTATTAATATCCAGTAAATTGTTGTTTTCTGTTGGAATTCTCCATGATACCATCATTTATTCATTTATTTCATGTTTGACAGGTACTTATATTGTGCTAAACAGAAACACTGAGGGTGGGGCCAGGGAGCTGTTGCAGAGAAGTATCAGATCTAATGTACACAACAGAGTGTTAAAATGTTAAACACTTCATATTCTTAATAAATATTTGAATGAAAATTATAGTGCACATGATTTTCAGTCTACAAATTCGAGTATATAAGACACATTTTTACTCTTCTTTTAACTTTCTTTCAATTGGCTTAACTTGGTATCCAACTCCTGGATCCCACCAGTTTGTGGAAAATTTCACCTCAGGAATTCTTGGGGTTCCTTCTCACTCTCGGGTCAGGTGGCGGTTTCGGGGCCTGTTATAGTTTGGATTGTTTCTCGCAAAAAGATATGTTGGAGTCCTAACCCACAGTACCTCAGAATATGACCTTGCTTGGAAATAGGGTCATTGCAGATAAAATTAGTTAAGATGAGGTTATACTGGAATCAGGTGGGCTCTTAATCCAATATGACCGGCGTCCTTATAAAAAGAGGAGAGAGACAACAAGGGGAAGACAGGCTTGTGACAAAAGGGGCAGAGACTGGAGTGATACATCCACAAACCAAGGAACGCCAAGGATTGCCAGCAACACCAAAAGCCACAAGAGACAAGGGATCATTCAGAGAGAGTATGACCCTACCGACCCTTGGTTTTGGACTTCTAGCCTCCAGAATTGTGAGACAATACATGTCTGTTGTTCTAAGGCACCATGTTTGTGGTACTTTGTAATGGCAGCCATAGGAAATATATACAGGGCCTTGTACCATGCAAGGTGTTGGGGTAGGATGGCAAAGCATCTGGTCTCTGGTCCGCTGGCCACATAGACAAATGCTGAGCAGGCCACTGTTGTTGTTCACATGAAGCCCCCAGGCTGGTGGTCCCTGCTGTTTGTACTCCATGCTTGGGAGTCAGGTACTTCCTAGGAGGCAGGAATCTCCCATCTCTTCATCTGGCACATCAAGTGGCCACCATTAAGGCTCTGACACATCCTGGGGCACTGCCCAGGAGGAGTATGCCTTCCTCACTCTCTCTCCTCGCCCTGGGAATATTTTAATATTTTGGGAGGTAGCCCCTTTCTCCTGCCTACTTTTCCAGACTTCTCTGTTTCATCTTTCAAAACATGTATTGCCTTTATCTTTTCCTCAAGTCTTGTAAATACTTCTAAGGGATTAAGCTTTTGGAAAACATCAGGGAGGGAGTCTTCCTCTGTCTCCACCACTCCACCCCTTCCCAGGCAAGGAAGCCGCAAACAATGGGGGAGAGCCTACTACAGGTAGATTGGGGAAGGAAAACGTAGAAAACATAAGAAGGAAGGGTCTATAAAATAATCTTATCAAACTGTTATCCATCCACAAAATTATTAGCAAGGCTACATTAAATTATCCAATGGATTTTAAAACTATTTGCCCAGTCTCCCTATGTTCTGACAGTCAAATAATTTAGCAGATTGAGGCTGAACAAAGAGATCAAGAAAGTAGTCTTTAATGCAATGTTTCATTTGATGAGGAACCATTAATGGGTCTCTCGAAAATTCCAGTTTAGGAAAATTTTGCGTGAATAATTGACTGACTCAACCACATACATTACTGATTACCAGATGACAGGTATATAGATTTGTAAGACAGGCGAAGTAACCAGACACAACAAATTATGAGCCAACTATCTTGGCCTTCTTAAGAAGTCAGTGATTCCAAACCTAGCTCAAAATCATTGAGCCTTTTTTTAAAAATACACACCCAGACTTCATTCCTGGGCATTGCCATCTGGAGTAAGGTCAGAGAATGTGTGGTTTTAAAAGCCCCTGGGTGATTTTGGCCAATTTGAGGGAAGCACTAACCTAAAAGATGAAATTAATAATTTGAGTAATGATTGTTAATATATATATATTCCAAATGAACACATATATTTAGTGTTTTGGATACTATCTTCTATCATTTGCATAACCTTTGCCCTAGCAGAAATAGTTCAATAGGTTATATTTACCCATTTTTCTTTTGAAATCCACAACTGGTATTTAAAAGGAATTCATTAGCTTCTCGGACATAAATCTTTACTACTGTCCCATCAGGCTGGTAGGAAGATTTCTTGCCTTTTGATTAAAGGAGAAACTGAACTTGTTTCTAAGTGACACCAAAGTTAGTCAATTACCAGGACATTCCCAAATATCCTTTAAGAGAAGAAACTTAGATGTGTCCTTCCATGCTACCCCAGGCCTTTTGAGTGCTTATTTAGACCTCGACACTATCTAGTCCTCTTAATTTAATGCTATTAGCATTTCTGAAACTAATCATCAAAGTATTCTAAATTAATTATGCTGTTTGTCTGCTAACATAAATGACTCATTTTCAGTGGAAGGCTGTCTTTAAAATACCTGCTCCAATACAAGAGTCTTTCCTGCTTCAGCAAGTATTGTGGGTGTGCACGTGAGTGTGTGTTTGTGTGTGTCTGTACAGGACGGTGTGCCTATCACGCTCTTTTCCCCATTTTTGGCTAAGATATTCCAATCAGGAACAATAACACACCAATACAATGACAAAACTAGACAAGATCAGGTGAGCTGCTTAACTACATGTGTCTAGTAAATTTAGAACAAACAGTTGATCTGGTAGATTTAGGAAGACATAAAACCAAGTTAAACATAAAACCAGGTGTTAAAATTCACTGGATAATTCAGTTAAGATAAAAAATATACATACAGAGAAGCACCTAACAAAAAGACACTGTCTAGTTAATTGTAGAATAAGAAAGAGTCTTTGTTTGTTGAAGGACTTGCTGCAGGGCCTAGCCCAGAAAGCCCAAGTGTTGGTGGGAAAGGCTTCCAGGAAAGCCAGGAAAGGAATGCTAACCAACCTAACCCACTGGAGCTTATCACTTCTCTAGAAGTTGTGGTATTTGGAATTGTTTGCGTAAGAAGTAATAAAAACCTGACAGGCTGGTACCTGTTAAGCTGCTGCCATATGTTGTCCGTGTAGCTTGCAGACTGGCTCTGTATTCCCTCACGTGGGGGCCAGAGCAGCTACACAGCCCTCGTGCTAGCAAAACAAAGTATGAAAAAAAAGTCAACTCTGATCTCAGTGCCACCTCCTTTTCTCTCAACTCCTGATCAAGGGTGATGCAACTTGCATTTGGAGGCGTCTGCTGGCTTTGGGAAGACGTCAGCTTGATGCTTGGAATTGCTTTGATTGTCTCTTCTCATATGGCTGTTTTTCTACACGAGATTTCTAAGTGGCTTCTTTGCTTTGTTTTCCTTTCCTATTTTTACCTAAACCTGTGTCCTCTGTTCTTCACTGGTCTGAGACTCAGCATCTGGTAATTCTGATGTGATTCAAGTGTAAACCCAGAGCGTCTGAGAGGAGGAATGAGAGTCTCTATTGCAAAATACTCCCCAGAAGCATTTCTGAGAAGGTTCCTTAAGATGAGCATTTGCCACAGATTCTGCTCTTCTCCATGCAAATACTTCAGGGCGTGTTGAATTCTTAGCTTGGTTTGGAGTATATTTCAGTTTATCCATTCATCTTATTAGGTTTTTAGTAGTAGATTTATTCTAAAATAATTTGCTAAATAAAATGGAAACAGCAACAATTTACTCAGAAAGATCAACATATTTCCAGCAAATCAATGCCACTCATTATGGATTTTGCCTTCTAGTTTGTAAACAGGGGGCTGGCAGAAAGTGTAAGGCAGGTTGACAGCACTGTGTAGGTGTTCACTGACAACCCTAGGGTATACCATTTATATCATTGTCTTTGAGTAATGACAAAGTGACTCACCTTGCTACTTGGGAAATTTAATGTCACAGGAGGAGTTTTCCAGAATTAGATTCATATATGGGGAAAAAAATCCTATGAAAATCGGAGAAGCTGGTCATCATTAAAATACAGTATTGGGAAGTTATTTTCTCACATTAGAGCTGAATGTTTCATATGCTCCTCAATTTTAACACATTTCACAACTCATTAAATGGTGCCTCTGTCCATGTGTTATCCTTGCCAGCAACCTGGGAATTGTCTTCGGCAGCTCTGTTTCTTTTGTCTTCATAGTCAACTGGTTACCAAATGTGGTTGCATCAACCTCCAAACTACATTTTGAATCTGTCAAGTCTTATCTCCATTGCTGCCATCTTCTGCTTAGATATAACCCCTAAGTGGCCCTCTTGCTTTCACACTTGCCTCCTTCAAATCAGTTCTGTCTAGAGCAGCCAACGTGATCTCTTGTGTGTGTGAATTTTTATTTTCATCAAAATTGTACGTGTGTATAGTTTAAAAAGTCATAATTCTACAATTCTTATAATAACTACCCAGAAATAGCAAAGAGCTGTCTCCTCCCATCCTCCATTTTCAGTCCCCAGCAGTAAATATGTCAACCCTTTTAGTCCTCTATATTTCTAAATTGCATGTTTATACAGCTTTTACTTGATATTTCTGTTTTAGATATTATCTTCTGACTTCCTATATACTACAGATGATGAAAATTTAAGCTCTTTTAAACACCTTCCCCTCTTCTCAATCCCACCCATCTTCCTAATAGAATTATAGCATAATTTCCAGTTAGATCAAAATCTGGTGTTTGCATTGCTCTGAATAGGATTTTTAGTCGCAGCTGAGTCATGTGGTATATTATCATTGTACTTTCTTTCCTGTTCGACTTGTTTCCCCTGTCAATAATTGTCTGTTTTCTGTTTGCTTAGTTATCTATATCCATATCACTAATCCATCCCCAATTCTGCATGAAAGATGGAGACCTCTAGTACTAATACATGTTCCAACACAGTCTGGTGACACTCAGGCCTGTTACACAGCTGTCAGGGGTTTTATTGTGCCATCATCCTCAGGATTTCTATTGCTTCTCTTTTGTATTGGATCCCGGTTTCTTAGATCCACTGACTAAAGTGGAACGTTCTATCCTCATACTTGATTGACGGAATTAATTCTAGGTCAGAAATCATTTTTGCTCAAAATTTTGAAGTAATTACTCCATTGTTTTCTAGCTTCTAGTGTTAGTATTGAGTAATCCAATGGGATTCTGGTTCTGGATCCTTTGTATGCGACACTCCTTTTTTCTTTCACGAGCCCCTTTTAGGGCCACTGTGCCTTGGTGTGGGTTTCTTCTTGCTTCCTGCCTTGGTTTTCTTCCCTGTGTGTTCTTCTTTTTGCTATTTCTTTATTTTCATTTCTGACTCTCCTATTGGAGACTTTCCTCAACTCTCTAGTGATCTCTGGCTTTCCATTCATATTTAAACAAGCTGCTGGAAGCTTTGTGGGGAGGATTTGTCAACTAGGGGACTTTATTCTGGAGCATGGCTTGGCAAACTGAGGCCCACAGGTCAAATCTGACCCACTGCTTATTCTTGTATGGTGCTAAGGATGGTTTTTATAGTGTTAAATGTTGAAGAAAATCACAAGAATAATAACATCTTGTGACACATGAAAATTCTTATTTTTACTCCAATTAGCTTAACGTAGAGAACAGAGTGAATCCTAGTAGCTGGAATTCCTGTATGAAGAAAATGATCTCGCATTCCCCTCCAGGGGCTTGTAGTCTTAAGAGCATTTCTGACCTTTTCCTAGTCCTGATCCCAACTGGTAGATCCAACTAGCACCAGTAGAACCCAGACAATTCAGGCACTGTCCCCTCAAGCCTGTTTCTACTGAATCATTTGAAAAGACAAGGCTAATAGGGCTGCTCTGGGAAGAACAATAATACAGCCAGAGTGTAATTGTGCCCTACCAAGATTGGCAAGTCTCAGATTGGTCTTGTGGGATGTTCTGCACCAGAAGAGCAGGAAGGAGGCAGTAACACAGCAGAGACTCGTGGGAACATATGCATGCAGCATCTGAGGTTACATGTATTTTCAAGGTGAATGGAACCTTTCAAAAATGTTGATCAGTTCACATCACTCTACTACTCAAACATTCCCATGGTTTCACATCACATTTAGCACCAACTCCAAGCTCCTGACCAAGGCCTAGAAGGCCCTGCATGCTCTGGCCTCTTGTCTCTCTCTGGCCTCCTCTCCTGGTGGTTCACCCTTTGCTCACTCTGCTCTGCCTACAGTGGCCTCTGTGACCATGCTGAACTCTTTTCCTTCTCAGAGTCTTTGCATTTGCTCTTGCCTCTGCCTGGTACATTGTTTCCGCAGATCTTCAGATGATTTAATCTATTACTTCATTCAGCTGCCTGCTCAAACATTACCTCCTCAGGGAGAGCTTTCCCAACCACCCTCTCTAAGATGATCCCCACCCATCATGCATCACTCTGAATCCTCCTTCAGTGAGTTTTGTCTGTTTCATCTCAGACACATACTCCACCTTCATCTACTTTCCTTGTACTGTGGAGATTGATTCTTGAAAATGACATCTCCCAAGCCTCCTTTTGCCAGTTGGCTTCCAGTTAAGTTTGGTCAATGAGAGACATTAGTCTTTTGAAGGAGGGGTGAAGGGAGGACGTGGGAGAGAATCCAGAGGATTTCTCCCCTTTTCTCTTTTTTGGGTGTTATCCTCAGAAACGACTGCGTCTCTTCCATGGTACCAGCATTTGCAAAATGGCCTTGGCCCCTGGGCTTCAGTACCACTTCTTCTTATATTCTCCAGCTTGAGGGGCAATTGCAAATCTCTGGGTTGCCTCTTCATCACCTGTTTGCTCTGTAAGCATTTCTAACATCGTCATAATTCCTTATACTATTAAATTGTGAGCTACTGTTTACTGGACTACTGTTTTCCTGCCTGGATCCTGACTGATATATCCTGCTTTATGTTTTCCATAACACTTATCACTACCTGTTGATATATTATTATTGGTTTCCTTGCTTATTTTCTGTCTCCCTCATTAGAATGTAACTTTCATGAGGCCCACATGCTTGAGCATTTGAACCTGCTGAGAAATAGAGGGCCCTGTGTTTCCACTTTCTGATCACTTACCAGAGAGCTGGAAAGAAGGCCAACTATGTGTTTCTCCTGGAGAGCAGTAGGGGAGGAAGCAGGTATATTGGGAAAGATGGAGCCTGGGTCAAGTGTTACATGGAAAGCTCTAACTGAACTGAAAAGTTCTTTATTATATTTCCAGGTTCAGGGAGAGATGTCCAAGTTCTGGCTCCAGAAGCCCATTGAGAGTAATGGGAACTGGCCCTACAGAAAGGAGGGACTGTGGGAAATTTCTGAGAACATTAGGGGAAGGAACCTGTGGACTGGCAGGGAGAGAAGGAGGCAAGACTTTCTACTAAGCTGAGCAGGTAAGAACTCAAGTATTAAAACATTGGATAACTAACATTGGATGTGTGACATGCTGTTCTGTGGGCTGTCCTAAGCATTTGGTATTATTGACACTAATATGAATATATGTGAATAGCAATGTAAAAAACTGTATAAATCACATATTTGAAAATATCAAAACTAACCGTGTGCTTTATATGTTTTAAAAAAGTTGGGCAATTTTATTTGTTCTTGAAATACGATTTACTTTTAAGAGAACAAATCAGTGATGTAAATAAATAAACTGGGAAATATCAATTCCAGACATACACCAGTGTGTAGGCTGAGTAAGCAGAACTGCTTTGCTAAACATGAAAGTGACAGATGGGGAAGCAGGGATGGGAACCTTGTCTCCTCACAGAGGGCTGTGTACGTGTAATATGTGGGTCTCTTCCACTTCATACCATTTTTAGTAGCCACTTTCATTTCCAAGGGTTATTTAGGAGTATGGGTCTTAATTTGCAAGTAGGTGGAATTGTTTGGGTATTTTTATTATTTATTCTAGTTTTATTGGATTATGATTACAGAATATGGCTGTAAAATCTCTGTTCTAAAATTTTTGCTGAGGACATCTTTTTGTGGCCATTACATAACTGATTTTGTACATATGTCCTGGGCATGTAGGAAGAAAAAGAAAATGGTCTATTTGAGACATCTCTATCTGCATTATGATGGGTTTGTTTATTGGATTATTTAACCCTTTTTTTGGGTACTCATTTCTTCTTATTATTACTTTTCAGCCTAGTTCTGAAAGAGGTATTTTAAAATCTCCTACTATATTGTATATGTTTTTTGCATTTCTAAAGATTTTTCTTTTATATGACTGTTTTGTGCATATAGATCTATGAATGTTATCTTTTTTGAAAAATATGACTTTTATTTTATGACTTGTGACTTTCATCATCACATTCTCTCTTTATCCTATTTAATGCTTGGACCCTTAAGTTTAACTTACCTGATATCAATATTTCTTCTGCTATTTATTTTGTTCATGATTGTCTAGTATTGCTTTGTCCTCCCCTTTGTTTTTAGCCCTTTAAAAAAATTCAGCTATTGAAAATGATTTTCTTATAAACAATACATAGCTCAGACTTAAAAAAAATTTTTTAAATACTATTTTACTAGTAATACTAAAAATTTTTTTAATATGCAAATTTTTTTAAAATACTAAATTAACAGTACCAGTCTTTAAATAGGAAAATTTAACCTGGTCACATTCAGTGTTACAATTGATATATTCCCCCACCCATTTTAATTAATATTTACAATTTAATTCTTTGTGCCCTTACTTCTTATTTTTATAAATTTGATCCAGTTACTTTTCATTCTTTAATTTCCCTTGTTAATTTGGTAGTTCTCCCGAATGTTTCCATTCTATCATTGGTGTATTTCCTTTTTGTCAGCCTATCGATCAAGCACATATTTATTTATTGGATTGACCCCAAATTTTGAACTATGTAAAACTTCAAGGCCTTTGGTCAATTCATAAGTGAATGATGTGCCTCAGTAGACAGTATTTTCCTTCCTAATCTTAAGGTTTCAGGAGCTTCAGCTAGTAAGAGGAAAAAATAGGCACACTTTGATGGTAAAATTTGTGACGTTAAGAGCAGGAAAACACAAATGAGAGATGGTGCCCCTCACTGGGTAGCCACACAGGGCTCACAAGGAAAGCCACAGAGGTTCAAAAAATGGGATTAAGAGTCATCTGCTACAAATGCAGTAGAGGGTCAGCACATGGACCAATAGCTTGATTTTACATAACCACCCTCTCCCCACCCTGGGTCTTCCAGGGTGTGCCTTAGGAGAAAACATGGGATTAAGTGTGGCCAGGTGGTCAGAGGAAGGCTGACAAGTATGAGACTGAGCAATATAAACTGGTCAATCCTTCTCTCGTGGGAAACCTAAAGATCAGTAGTAAGAAGAACAACGAGCATTTTATACGAAGGTGGAATAGCAATTAAATCTGTTCCTGAGTCCTCGTTTTTTTAAAGTTAAACATAATAGCAGTGAACTCACAATTGTAATCCTAAAAACTGCATCAGTATCCATGAAAATATTAGTAGATTGTTAATTAGGGAATCTAGTTCTCATCTATTTATAAGCAGTGCTATGCTTCCCTCCAAGTCTCTGAAACTAGCTCCCCCAAACCTCTGTGACTTTGAACTTCTGCTTCTCAAGACCATCACTTTCTTCCAATGGACAGGATATAAAGTGGGTCTGAGTGGAGGCTGCGACCCCATAGATCCCACCTCTCTGCTTGTTTCCTCCCCATTCTACTCCTCCTTCCTATTATGGTTTTTTTAATGAACCCCGGAAAGCCCACCTCACATGCTTTTCCCCAACATATTTAGAATTCATATCTTTGCTCAAAATTTTGTTCCAGATTCATCTTTTCCAAGAAAATTCTATGAATAATCTTAGCCCACTTTGTAATTTTGGCTTTGTCTCCCCCTTCCCAACTTTAAATATATGTATATTTAATACAAATATATAAATATATTTATATTTAAATATAAAAGATATAAATATATATATTGTTTTCCCTCCTTCCATCTATATAGTAAGCTCTTTAAGGTCATAAAACATGTCTTTTGCTTGCTTTGCTCTTTCTTTACTCTAGAATAGTTATATGTAGGTCTTAGATACTTTAAAAAAGTTTGTTTAACTGATGTTTGCACTGAAAGTGTAGAAATATGCAAATATAAAAATGGAATGAAGAATCTTTAAGACACCAGTAGAATAGCATTGCAAATTATTTTAGGAAGAGCTATTGAAATATCAATAGATAAGGAAAACTATTTTTGGAACTATAAAGAATCAGTGAAGCAGAATTTTAGCACTAAATGACATTATTGGAAATGATGAAAAAACCAACAACACAATAAAAATGGGTGAAAGACATAAACACATTCACAGAGACAGAAATACAAAGCCTCTTAAGCACCTGAAGAGATGGTCAACCTCACTCATGGTAAGATAAATCTATATTAAACTGTTTAATAGGAACTTCTAATTCTGGCTAAGACAGAGTAAGAGGGATCATATTTAATCTTTTACTTTAAAAATGGAGAAAACTAGACAAAATATATGAGGCAATAGTTTTCAGATATTGGACAACAAGCAACCCAAATCTCTGATTCCTGAGAAAAAGGAAAAAAACAAGAAAGAAGAAAACATTAAGAAAGACTTATAATTGCTCCGGCTTCCTGTGCCCGGAGACAATTTCCAGGCTTCAGTGCAGAAAGAGGGATCCCAACAGACCTGGGCTATCTGATTGAGAAGAGAAAGATTAGAGTTCAGGGAGGACAAAGGCTAGAAATAAATTCTGGGGCAGACATTGGAAAGGAGGGACTGGCTCCAAGAAAGGGCTCTGGAGATCTGTGGGGAGGTCTCTAGAGTCCTTCACTGATTACTAATCTACACATGCATGAGAGGAAACTACCTGTGACTGGGTTAAAAACCAATGGACATTAGTAGGCAAACAAAGTCCAGGATCTCATGTAAGGCTGAGAATGGTTTGTGTTTACAGCAGCCAGATGGAAAGACCTAACACTTGGCATTGAGTAGAATCTTCAGAAGTAGGGTTAAATTGGTCCTACACTAAAGTCTGATCTGGACTTGTCCCACCAAAGTTTCAAAGCAAGCCTTGCAGTAATCCAACTGATTTCAAACTACTTAATCGTGCATAAAAATAAAACACATTATTTAAAGGAACATCAGAAATCCAGAAACATATCACAATGTCAAAAAAAGCAAAAACCAGGCATGAAAAAATGCAGACAATACAATCCATAACTAGGAAAAAAAAATCAATCAATACAGAAAGAAATGATGGAACTAGTAGACAAGGATGTTAAAACAGCTGTTTAAATATGCTTCACATGTTTAAGAAAACCTAAACAGTATGAGATAGGAAATGCAAGACAAAAAAACAAGTAAATCGTACTTGTATAAAGTACATTTTATGGTTTTTAAATAAATTAAAATTTATTACAATGAAAAATGTACTTGAGTCTAAATAGTAAATTAGTAAATATAGAGTAAATGACCAATGGACTTGAAGACATAGCAATAAAACCTACCTGAAATGAAGCACACAGAGAAAAAAAGATGAAAAAAATAACTGTGCAGCAGTAAACTATAGGGCACTATTAAATGGTCTAATATATATTTAATTGAAGTCTTATAAAAGGAAGTGGGGATAGAAATATTATTTAAAGAAACACCGATCAAGAACTTTTCAAATTTGATGAAAACTCAAACCTATAAATCCAAGAAGCTCACTGAATCCAGCAGATTAAACACGCAGAAAACCAGGACAAAGCACACCACAATCAAGTTGTTGAAAACCACAGGCAAAGAAAACTTAAAAGCAAACAGAGAATACAGATCCATTATGCACAAAGGAACAAAGATAGGAATGATGGAAGAATTGTTATCAGATGCTATGCAAGAGAGACATTTTTAAGTACTAAAAGAAAAAAATCTGTCAACTAGAATTCTTTAGTCAAAATGAAAAGTAAAAATAAAGACATTCAGACATACAAAAGCTGAAAGAATTCATCATCAGCATATCTGTACTTCAAGAAATATTTTTAAAAATTCATCAGCGAGAAGGAAAATAATACCAGAGGGAAATTTGGATCTATATAAAGGAATGATGAGCACTAAAAATGGAAAAATATATGGGTAATATAACAGGCATATTTTTCTTTTAAAACCTCTTTAAAAGCTAATTATCTATTTAAAGCAAAAATATCAACAATGTTTGCAGATGTTATAGCATATATAGTAGTAGAAAGCATGACAAAAATAACACAAAGGACAGGAGGGAGGAAATGGAAGTATACTGTTGTAACACACGTACACCTATACCTATAAAGGGTATAATATTATTTAAAAGCAGACCATGACAAGTTAAAGATGTAAATTGCAAACCCTAAGGCTACCACTGAAATAATGAAACAAAGAGATACAGTTAAGTCAATAGCGGAGATAAAATGGAATCATTAAAAAAACCACTCTGTTAACTTAAAAGAAAGTAGGAAATGGGGAAAAAAGAAACAAGCAGAAAAACAGTAGATTTTAAACTCAACCATGTTGCTAATCACATTAAATGTAAATAGTCTAAATGCTCCAATTAAAATGCAGAGATTGTCAATTAGATTAAAACGCAGGATCAAATGATCTGCTGTTTACAAGAAACCCATAATCTAAAGATAGGTTAAAAGTCAAAAAATTATACCATACGAACACTTATTAAGTAAAAAAGCAGGAGTTGCTTTAATGTCAAACACAATAGAATTCAGAACAAGGAACAATAATGGGGAAACAGGAACATTTCTTTAATGATAAAGTCAGTTTATCAAGAGGACATAATTTTAAATGTGCATGTACCTACTAACTGCTTCAAAATACATGAAGCACAAACTGATAGAACTTAAAGGAGAAATAGATAAATCCACCTTTATAGGTAGAAATTTTAACACTACTCTTTCAGTAATTGATAGAGCAAGTAGACAGAAAATCAGAAATGATACAGAACACTCAAACAATACTATCAACCAGCTTGACCTGATTGACATAGAACATTCCATCTAGCAACAGAGGAATACACACTCTTTTCAAATGAACACAGAACATCTATCAAGATAGACCATATTCTGGGCCGTAAAACAAGTCTCAATACATGTAAGAGGATGGGAATCACAAAAAGTATGTTTTCTGACCAAAAAAGGATTAAGTTAGAAATTGATAACAGAAAGTTATCGGAAAATCCTAAATATCTGAAAATGAGTCAACACAAAAGAATTCTTGGTTCAAAGAAGAAATCACAGTGGTAAATTAGAAAATATTTTAAGCTGAATGAAAGTAAAACACAACAAAATAAAATCTGTGAGGTGCAGCTAAAGCAATGCGTATTAGAAGGAAATTCATACTGTTACATGTTTATGTTAAACAGGAGAAAGTTCTTAAACCAATGATCCAGGCTTAAATGTTAAGAAACTAGAAATAAATAAATTAATTAAGCATAAATGAGCAAAAGGAAGGAATTAGATAAAGACAAATCCAGAATATTGAAATTGAGAATAGAAAGACACAGAAAAATAGTTGTATTTTTGAAAAGATCGATAGTATTGTAAACTTCTAGCTAGATTGATCAGAAAAACACAGATAAAACACAATCAATAGGAATGGGATAGGTGAAATTACTACAGAATCTACGGGTATTAAAAGATAATAAGGGAAAATTATGAACAACTTTATAGCATTAAATTTGATATAAAGGTAAAATGAACAAGTTCTATGAAAGACACAAATTAGCTAAATTCACTTAAGGAGAAATAGGTAACACAAATAGTCCTCAATTTATTCAAGAAGTTGAATTTGTAGTTAAAACTCTTTCAAAAGAATACTCTAGGTCCAGAAACCTTCACTGGTTAGTTAACCAAAAATTTAATTTATAAAAATACACCATTTGTATGCAACTTCTTCCAGAAAACAGATTAGAGAGAAATACTTCCAAATTCATTTTATGAGGCCAGCATTACCAAGCCCATAAAAGACAAGAAAAGAAAAGTATAGACCAGCAATCTTCATGGACATAGAGGCAATAATGTTTGACAAAATTTTGGTAAATCATATCCACCAATAAAAAGGCTAAGACGTCATGACCAGGGAAGTTCATCACAGGAATGCAAAGTTGTTTTAACATTTGAAAGTCAATCAGTGGAATTCACCATATCAATAGACTAAAAAGAAAACCTCATAATCATCTCAACAGATGCATAAAAGACATTTGACAAAATTCAACATTTATCCAGGAAAGAACTCTCAGCAAACTGGGAATAGGAAGAAACGTCCTCAATATGATAAAGGACATTTACAATAAACCTACATCTTACATCATAATTAATGGTGAAAGAACAAAGCCTTCCCCCTCAGATCAGGAACAAGGCAAAAATGTTCACTCTCATCATTTTTTCCCAACATGGTACTGGAGATATTAGCTAGTGCGAATGGCAAAGAAAAGAAATAAAAGGCATACAGACAACAAAGAATGAAAATTCTGTTTCCAGATCGCATGATCACCTACTTAGAAAGTTAATAAGTGAATTTAGCAAGGATCACGATATACGGTCAATATACAAAAATCAGATGTATATCTATGTTATCAACAAACAATTGAAAATTAAAATTAAGATGCCATTTGTAAAAGCATCAAAATATGAAATATTTAGGATTAAGTTTTTAAAAAATATTCAATATCTATACAATAAAATCTATAAAACATTGCTGAGAGAAAGATCTAAATGAATGAAGAGAAAGGCCATCTTTATGGATTAGAAGACAATATTGTTAAGATATCAGTTTTCCCTAAATTGATATATAATTTTAGCATGATACCAATAAAAATTCCAGCAGTATTTATGAAATTAAAAAGATGATTCTACAATATATATGGAAATAACAAGGACCTAGAATAACCAACATGCTTTTGAAGAAGAACAAAATTATAGGACTTACACAATCTGATTGTGAGGCTTACTATAAAGCTAAAGTCATTAAGACAGTGTAGTACTGGTGTAAAGATAGACACATAGAGCAATGGAACAGAATAGAGTCCAGAAATAGACTCTCATATATATGGTTATTTGACTTTTGGTAAAAGTGTCAAGGTAACTCAACAGGGAAAGTATAGTCTTTTCAACAAATGGTGCCAGAACAAATGGGTATCTGTACGTAAAAAGATGAAACACAACACTTGCTTCACATGACACAAAAATTACCTCAAAATGGATCATAGACAGAAATATAAAAGGTAAACTAATAAAATTCTGGAAGAAAATATAGGTAAAAACCTGTGACCTTGGTTAGCAGAGATTTGTTAGATAGGAAACCAAAAGCATGAAGTATAAACTAATAAGTAGTTACATTGGACTTCATTAAAATAAAAAATTAGAATCTGAAATGAAAGGCAAGCCATAGACTAGAAGAAAATATTAATAAAATATATCTCTAATAATAGACTTTAACTGGAATATTTAAGAATACTTAAACTCAATAATAAGAAAACAACATGATAAATACTGGGCAAAATATTTGAACAGGCATTTCACTAAAAGAGATATATGAGTGGCAAGTAAGCACATGAAAATACGCTCAACATCATTCGTCATGATGAAAAAGCAAACATCATTCGTCATGATGAAAAAGCAAATTAAACTCTCAATTACCATTACAAACCCCTTAAAGTGACTACAGTTAAAAACTGACAAGATTGTGTTGGTAAGGATATGGTGTAAATGGAACTCTCACACATTGTTGGTGGGAATTAAAAAAAAAATGGTACAGCAACTTGAGAAAACAATTTGGCAATTTTTTATAATGTTAAAAATACGTATTACACAACTCAGCAATACCACTTCCAGCTATTTGTCCAAGAGAAATGAAGACATATTTTCACACAAACATTTATATTCAAATATTCATGGCAGCTTTATTAATAATAGCCCCAAATTGGAAATAACCAATATGTCCATCAACTGGTAAGTGGATAAACAAATTTTAGTTTATCCTTACAATGGAATACTACTCTGCAACAAAAAAGAATGAAAGATTGGCACACACCTCAATACGGATGATGCTCAGAAAGATTTGGCTAAGGGAAAGAAATACAGAAAAACAGTACATACTATATGAAGTTTGTATGAAGTTCTATAAAGCCACAAAACTATAGTAAGTGAAAGAAAATTAGTGGTCGTTAGGGCTGGAGATGGGAGTAAGGAATTGGCTATGAAGGGGCATGAGGAGATTTTTGTGTGTAATGGAAATGTGCTGTATTACATTTGTGGTTACTGACCATATACATTTGTCAAAGCCCGTCAAATTGTACACTTAAAATAAATTTATTACATAAATTATACCTCAAAAAAGGTGATTTAAAAAAACTACACTTAATCAATTTTTTACCTATTAAGCTGATGAAACCTCAGAAGTTTGATAATGCACTGTATTGATAAGACTTTGCAGAAATAGGCAGTATTATGCATCATTTATTTGAGTATAAAATAGTTCATCATGTTATAGAGGGCAATGTCTTAGCATCTGTCAAAACTACAAATATATATAGCATTAGACCTAGAAATGCTGTTTTTCAGAAATTATCCTGGTCATATTCTTGCATACATGCAAAAAGTTTATGTACAAGTATACATTCCACCTTGTGTTACAGTAAAATGTTGGAAATAACCTTAATGTCTATCACTGGGGAACTGATTAAATAAATTACGATACACCATATTATGGAATGTCAGACAGTTTTTGAAAAGAATGTGTAAGACTCTTTTTAATTGAAGATACATTGTAAATTGGAAAAAGCAAGATGCTGCAAAATTCGTAAAAGAAACACGAAGAAAAGTAAGTGGAAAAGAAGCCATGTTGGCTTGCACGTGCTTAAAAATTCTCTGGAAGGGTAAATAAGAAGTTAACAAAATGGTTACCCATTGGGAAGAAGGAGGAACTGAACAATGGGACTCTGTATACATTTTATACTGAGTTTGAATTTCAACAATTAAATAGTTTAAAAAGAAAATAAAAATGAGAATTAGTAAAGTATACGTAATATAAATACAAATATAAGAGCAAAAGATATCCTTGAGAAGAAAAAGATGTAACTAAGGGGAAAGGAGTGAATATGGCTGCTAAATAAGGATTTGGATGAAGTTAATTATTATGCAAATTGATTAGACATTTAATTAATGTTCTTAAATCTTTCGGACATGCATGAAAGATGAACAAATGATATCTATAAAAGAAGTTATGAAATCTTGAAAACACATTCATTAAAATATTAAAAATATTCAACTTGGTGTACTACTTAGTAGCCGTGGATGACATTATTAAGATAATTACCATCTTTATTCAGGAAATAATTATAGAAAATCTACTGCAGCTAAGTTTCGACTATAGGATACATGAACCAGGGACATAGACATAATTCTTGTCTTTAGAAGGCTAGGAATTCTTTTTTTTTTTTTATTGAGTTAATGATAGGTTACAATCTTGTGAAATTTCAGTTGTACATTAATGTTTGTCATTCGTGTTGTAGGTGTACCACTTCACCCTTTGTGCCTACCCCCCACCCCACCTTTCCCCTGGTATCCCCTAAACTCTTCTTAGTCCACATTTTTAAATTCAGAAGGCTAGGAATTCTTGATGAAGAGAAGACCCAAGCACATGAAAAATTAAATAAGTTCAAGCTGAAATATGGCAGAAAGTGCCTGTATGATCAGGAAAGGCTTCAGCAAGGAAATGATCAATGAGGTGGGCCAAGTTAATGAGTAGAAATAAAATTGGAAGGAGCACTCTTTCTAGGATGAGGTGCCTTGTTGAGCAGTGGGAAGGAGCAAGGGGAAGGAACGAAGCAATGCACAGATCAGACCAGGGAGACGGACTTCAGGTGAGAGATGGGGAAGATAAAGGCGTAAGAGGTGGAGAACCTGAACACTAGACACTGAGATGTCTGAACTTCTTACAGACATGGGCTGCCACTAGAAGCTTTGAGTAGTGATGAGCCCCACATAGAGAAGTTTAAAATAAGCCATATCTAGAAGCAATGAGCAGGACTGAATGCAGCACTGAGAGATTGCAGACAGAGACCAGGAAACTGCTGTAATAAATTAGGTGTGAAGTGATAACTAAGGTTCTGGACAAGGGTGTGGCTGTGGGATTGGAAAGGAAGGCATGCACACAAAATAGATTACTTCACAAGAATCAACAGACTTGGTGACTGCTCAGATTGGAGGAGAAAGGAAGGAAAGGGAAGAATCAAAGACCTTCTGGGTTTGAGATTGTTTTGCCGAGAGAATGATAATGCCATTGACAGAAATAACGGAGTCAGGAAAGGATGCTGGTTTAGAAGAGGAAGAGGGGGAGTTTGACTTTTAAAATATTGTGTAGGAGTCACATTGGGTATCAAGTAAAAGAGTTCAGAAGTAATTAGGAAGAGAGAGAAGACTTGGATAGTTTAAATATGGAAGTCACCAAGGGACAGAAGGATGAAGAAGGAAATTAACAGTTTGATTGTGGGAGAGGCTGATGAAGGAGAGCAGTAGGAAGGAGGAGTGGCCCCATTAATGGTTCACACAGTAGGGAGGCCAGACAGAATAAGGACTGAAAAAGTCCATTAAATAGGGTGCTTAGGAGGTCACCAGTTCCACTAAAGTGGGCAATTGAGGATAGGTTTCCGGGGTTGTGGAAGAAGAGGCTTTAACACAGGGGGTATTGCCTACTTACTTAAAGGGGTGTCAAGAAAAGCAGGGAGGAAAATTATAGCCAGAGTACTACTAAATGGACATATATTTCGGGAAGCAAAGGAGGAATCTGAAGAGGTACTACCCATACGTCCTAAAGGCAAGTACTGTGATGCTTCATATAAACAGTTGTATTAATAAAAAATTTTTTGAGTGGGCATTGACATCTTTACTAGTGCATATATATAAAAGAAAGCCAGTCCTCAAATAAAAGTGAGGAATACTGTGTTTCTTGGCACACTAGAGTAGAGGTCCCGATCAACTACCCCATAGAGCAGATCTGGCTCACAGAAGTGTTGTTTGCTTAAACTTGTTGCTTGAACGCCACTTCCTCATCCCTCCCTATTATCTCATAGCCAGTCTGAGCCACGTGCACAGTTGCATTTGCAACTCCTGAACTAATACTTTCTAAGGCTAAACCATCCTAAAGAAAGAAAACATTCAAATAAATAGCTCAATAACTCAAGGCCAAACATCCTGACTTTGTCCAAGTATACTATATAACAAATAGGGTTCAGCAAATTTTACTTCTAGCTGTTGTTTTCTTCTGAATTGTCTCTGTGTGCAGAGCCCGCCCCTGCCCCCACCCCTAGGGCTCTCTCTTGAAGAACTGACTATGGTCAGAAGGCTCCCACCATTGCCTTTGCTATGTGCTCCCGGTTGCTGCAGTGTTCCTTTTATCCCGTTCTCTTTAATTACCATGCAAACCCTCTGCTGAGCTTTTAATTAGCAAGTTATCTTCATCTGAAGACTGGAAACCCTGGGCTCTTTCAGCATATATTAGACAGCTAAAATATGAAATTAAAGAAAACAGAGTTTTAGCCAACAGAAACAAGTGACTCATTTCCTTGTGAAAACACACAAGGTTTATGTTACTCTGGCAACGATATTCCAGAACAGTGTCTCTCCCCTCTGCTTTTAGAGCTTTTATGTGTTCCTGTTAGTGTGTGTTCTACGGTGACCTAATGTGGAACCATTCACGAGAGACAAGACAACTGTGCTTTCGGGTCGATAGCTCATCCTACGTCCTTTTGACCGGAGGAAGAAAGTTTACTTTGTACAAAGAAAGGAACTGTAAGAAGAGAAAAAGAACTCTCGACTGAGTGCTGTCCTAGGGTTTAAGTGTGCTCCTGCTGTGACTTTCAAAACACCACAACTGGTTCCAGTATGTTAGAATTCTAAGTGCCTGTTTTTCTAAAGGCAGCTGATTAAATCATAGAGTGCAACCTGTGTGTGTGCCGCCCGGGAAAAACGAAGATTTAGAGGCTCGTTGCGTAAAGACCCCAGATGTTTCTTGGGACTCACATCATGGGCGGGAATTTCATGGTGCTTAAGGCCAAAATTTCAACCCAAATTGCTACAACTCTCCAAAGCAGAAATGTGTAGAGCAAAAACATTGGTACTAACCTCTTCTCTTCTAGGTTTTAAGCTCTCTGAGGTACTTGAAAAGAAGCGGAGAGAACCTTCAATTTATTAGACTCTTGCCAATGTTATTTAAAAATCTTGGTTGGAGAAAGGGAAGACTTCAGCATTTTAAGTTTGGAGACACTTCATGAGCAGTTTTATATTTTTACTGAAAGGGCAATAAATTTTGTAGCTATTAGAATATAATAGACTAAACATGACTGGTGCATGAAGATTTTTAGGTTCATTGTCATACTTACAACCTGTCTGCAAAAGAGATTTTCAGCTTTGCTCAGTCATTTTTTCTTTCCCCTCAAAACGTGTCTTGCCAGTTATCTTGGCTTTAGAGAGAGAATAGGAGAACAGCAGAGAGAGATGAATGGGAATAGTGGGAGAATGAAGGAGAACAATTTAGTGTCACTTTATATATAAAGTCAATTTATATAATGAGGGACTGGGAGAGGGAAGATGGTTGAAAATAGAAAAAGTCGTGTAGGCTGAAGGTAGAGAAGAAGATTTTTTGGAGGATTTGAGGAGAAAGGTCTAGGAATAGTTCACATGTTTGATGGCAACAGATGGGAAGGGAGAAAAAAAGGAATTTAAGAATTGCTGGGACTCATGTATCCTCATCATAGTGTTCAGGAAATACAAGAAAAGGAGCTGATTTATTTTGAAATTAAGTTAAATTTTTTTCAAGGATTGTATATATTTTTAGCCACAACACTGCTCTGGAACATGAACCATAAGGGTCGTGGCATTACAAACCATAAAAAAGTTTTATTATTAAAAAAATTGCTTGACAAAACTTGAAATTATTCTTACTGGAAAGATAATCTTGACTTGGAGAATGTTGAGTAAAATGTTTTCTTCTTTTTTCTTTTTTTCTGTGTGTGATACCCAAATATTAAGGTGGAAGGCAAAAGTCAACAACAACTTACTTAGGTCAAAACACTGTCACTCAGCGCTGTCACGAGGAAGGTGGCTCAGATATGAGTGACCTTCCATTCCAATGTAAACAAAGAAAGACATTAGGAACAATTTTAAGTTCTAATCAGTTTATTATAATTTCTTTACATGAGTTTAAATGAAATAACGTACTGATTTTTTTTTTTTTATGTGACTTCTCTTTTTTCCCTAATGTCAACTCTACTTTTGGGTATTAAAAAAAAGAAAAGTAGTCCCTCTGTTGGGCGTGTAGCTTGTGAAATTACAATTACAAATTCCCCATAGAAATACGATAAAATATTTTCTTTTTTGAAATTAATAATCCAAAGTAGTTGCCAGATATTTTCCATTTGTTCAGCAAAATAAAATGAAAAAGCTAAACTATTTGCTGTACAGGATGAAGAAAGCATGTTTTACATTTTTGAAAATTGCAATTGTCTACCATAAACATTAATGGATCACATCTAGGAACTTTTAACGATATAAGAGTCAAATAGCTTGTATATATTTCAAACTTGAACTATGAAATATGAATGAATTATAATTGACCACAAGAATTGAACTTTGACAGAAATAAACACCGACCAGAGCCTTGACCATTAGTCTTAAAAAAGATGTTACATGCCACAATATATTGGCCATGAAAAGCATTATTATTATTAATGAACCAATGAAATGTGTTAGATTCCCTATTTATTTGGCCAACTGTTTGTTGGTCTAAATAGTATTAAATTTCATGATAATACTGCCAAATTTGATGAGCAATTTTGCTCATGCAAATTTAGGAGAAATTTCTGGTGATTTTATTCTATAGCAAATATTGGCTATGTCCATATGATATGAGAATGAGTAAGACTGAGAGAAACTCTGGAATCATGGAGACAAAAAGTCCTTGATTAATTGAAAAAATTTTTAATTGTGACAAAATATATATAATGTAAAATTTACCTTAACCAGTGCAGACAGGTAGTGTTAGGTAAACTCACATTGTGGTGCAACCAATCCCCAGAACTCTTTTCATCTTGCAAAACTGAAGCTTTATACTCATTAAAGGACTATTCCTTAATCTTCCCTCCTCTCAGCCCCTGGCAACCACCATTCTACTTTCCATCTCTATGAATTTGACTACTCTAGGTACCTTATGTAAGTGAAATCGTGCAGTATATTTTTGTGACTGGCTTATTTCACTTAGCATAATGTCCTCAAGGATCATGCATGTTGTAGCATGTGTCAGAATTTCCTTCCTTTATAAGACTGAATAATATTCCATTGTGTGTATATACCACATTTTGTTTATCCATTCATCCATCAGTGGACACTTGAGTTATGTTCATCTTTTGGCTATTGTGAATAATGCTGCTATGAACATGAATGTGCATATATTTCTTAGAGACTACGTTTCCAGTTATTTTGGATATATACCCGGAAGTGGAATGGCTGGATCTTATGGTAGTTCTATTTTTTTTTAAAGATTTAATTTTTTTCCTTTTTCTCCCCAAAGCCCCCTGGTACATAGTTGTATATTCTTCATTGTGGGTCCTTCTAGTTGTGGCATGTGGGACGCTGCCTCAGTGTGGTTTGATGAGCAGTGCCATGTCTGCACCCAGGATTTGAACCAACGAAATACTGGGCCGCCTGCAGCGGAACGCTCAAACTTAACCACTCGGCCATGGGGCCAGCCCCCAGGTAGTTCTAGTTTTTATATTTTGAGGAACAACCATACTCTTTTCCACAGTGGCTGTACCATTTTACTTTCTATTGGCAATGCACAAGGATTCCAATTTCTCCACATCCTCTCCAACACTTATTTTCTGGGGTTTTTTTTATTGGCCATCCTAATCAGTGTTAGGTTGTCTTTGACTAAATTTAACTAATTCAAACATTGAAATTATTAAATAGTGTTAAACCTGTTGTACACGTAGAAAACCCATAACTCAATTTTTTCTTAAGTTACTTATTCTTTTTTAAAGTTTGTTTTTAAAAGTGAGATATGTGTTATTTAATAACACATTTTAAAATAAAATTATTTCACACTTAGGGGTCCATTTATCTATTGCTGGGTAATAAAGCATCCCAAACTTAGTGCCTTAAAACAACAACAACAATTTGCAATCAATAATTTAGCTCAGGAATCAATGATCTGTGTGAGGATTGGAGAGCTCTGCTCATCTCTGCTCCACTTGACATCAGCTGAAGTGGATGTGTGGAGGCTGGAATATTCTAAAGGCTTGCTCACTCACATGTCTGGTGGTTGGTGCTGGCTGTTGGCTGGGACTTCAGCTAGGAACGTGGGCAGGAATGCCTACGTTTGGCTTCTCCTTGTGGGTGTGTGGCTTCCTCATAGCATGGTGACTGTGTTGCAAAAGTGAGGGTCTCAAGAGAGAGCTAGGAGGAAGTTGTATTGCCTTTTATACGTGTTCTATTCTCCAGTATCACAGGATGCTGCTTTTACTGTACTCTTATTAGTTAAAGAAGTCATAAAAGCTCACCTAGGTTCAAGGGAGGAGACATATACTTTACCTCTTGATGAGGGAATGGCAAGGTTCTGGAAGAGTATGGGATGAGAAGTATTGTGGCCATTTTTGGAAACCACAGTCTGCCATACCGCCATACTTAGTAACTTACTAAACCACGTTACTGTATGTGTAAGCTTCTTACTCTAACACTAAAAATAGTCACATTTATTTTCTATTTCAAAGTACGTTGTAGATCTGCTTAACCATGCTATGTTATACAGAAACATACTACACATACTTGTTGGGTTTTTTTGTGCAAAAATTTTTCTCTACACACAAATAAAATCTGTTTGTCTATTCTGCCTCCATTCTATGGCCCACATGTAGGCTTTGCAGGCTTGGAGAAAGAGTGTAGCTGGAAAACCATGTATCATATATTTGATAGTTTCAAATCAAGTTAGCAACATGTTAAGTAGAATCATTTCTAGCCTCTTAACTTGACAAGTGTTTCTTTATAACAACCTGGAAGGTCTAATTTTAACTTAGAATTTTGGAATCCTACAGGTTTTATGTCAAACGTGACTGGGAGAGTCTGCCCCTGACTGCTGGCTTCTGTCTCCTTTGCTCTTCCCCTCCCCAGCTCCATCCATCAATTGAAGACTCTCATGTACACACATGTGGACAACCCAGCCTGTGTCTAAACCTCAGCTACAATCCCATACTACAGGTGACTATTCTTTGGCCACCCCTCAGGGCCAGGAGTGCAAGCATTAGAAGTGTAGACCGCCTTCCAGAAGATGATGCAGAGAAGGTGCCCATGTAGACCTTGGAAACCTACTTGGCATCTGGGGGCCATTTGTGTAGGGAATTCTAGGGTCTAAAGTTCACTGAAAGAGATCTAGAAGTGGGGACATGAGCTCTGAGTGATCATGTCCACTTGGCCCTGTTGCCCTGGATCCCGTAGGATGGAGGAGGGCCAGTGCAGAGATCTCTAAAGCTTAAGAACCAGAGTAGGGAGCTTCTTTCCTGGGTCTGAGGGAAGTGCCTGTGGGAAGGTGGGAGAGAGTGAGTGGGGATGCTCTCTGTCCTGGACCCCTGCCCTGGGCTTTGCTTTAAATGTCAGGTGCAGCCCTATTTTCTCCCCTCTCATTTTTTTCTTTTTTCTTCCTTTCCCTTTTTCTTTCTTTCTCTTGCTCCTCTTTTCTTCTCTTTCCCTTCTTTTATTTTTTTATTTCCTTTCTAGATCTTCCTAGCCCCTCTTTGTTTCACCTTTGTAACCCCCAAACCCTCATAGTTAAATGCTGGGACTTTGTTAGAGGCCCTTCTTTTGCGACGGCATCATCTGCTGGGACTAGGTGATTCCGCTGTCTTTCGTCATCTGCCGTGTTATGTCATTTCCCGTGTATCCAGGTTGGAGTCTGAGCCTGCACATTGGTGATGCGGGTAACCATGCTCATAGCTCGAGGCTTCAAAAATCAAGCTGTAACATATAGGGGCCATGTTATTTCAAGGTGACCAAGAAATGACTTGCCCTATTGACCTCCAACCATACAGGAACAAACAACTTTTATTAGAATTGGTGATTCTTGGAAAGGATATTTGGAAGGAGTGAGTCAAAGCTGTTTGAATCTTGTGAAAAACATTTTTTTTTTCCTGGTTTTTAGTTCATTTTAATTCAAGTACCTTACCAGATGCTTTGGGTCCAGTTCCAATTGGTCTCTCCAAAACTAATATGACAGAACTAATTAACTCACCATTCACCTCCTTTTTCTCCTATCCCGTTTCGTGTTCTCCTTCAAGCCTTCTCTTTGGCTTGAAATATTTTATCTTCTACCTAACAGTTTATTTCCTGCTCCTCAACTAAAGGTTACTTTAGTTCCTACTGGATTTATTCATCCTTCGTGTCTAGATGGGTGATGCTAAGAGGTAACTAAACTATACTCTAATCAATTACCTTTTATTTTTTCTAAGATTTTGTTTTTCCTTTTTCTCTCCAAAGTCCCCCCTACCTCTACATAGTTGCATATTTTTCAGTTGTGGGTCCCTCCAGCCACAGCATGTGGAACGGCACCCCAGCATGGCCCAACAAGTGGTGCCATGTCCGTGCCCAGGATCTGAACCGGCGAAAGCCTGGGTCGCCGAAGCGGAGCTTGCAAACCCAACCACTCGGCCACGGGACCAACCCCTCAATTACCTTTTATGTCATTATCTCAGCTGGCTCGTTTCTCTGGCAAAACTCTAAGGCCTAAATCTAACATACACGTTTTTACACAAACATGAACTAATAAGTAACAACAAAGTCACATCAAGACAAAAACTCTTCAACGTTAATTAAAGAGGAGAAAATGCATTAGTTTTAACTTTTTTCCATTTAGATTTTAAACAAGGCAGAAGCTTCTGGATACTATGTTTGCATATGTTCAGAACCTCTCAGTACACATTGAACATACAGGATTTAAGGTGCTGAAAAGTGAAAACTGAAATTGATATAAAAAATAGATCTGTCAGCTCCTAATCCCCAAAGGTGTAATATGAGCTTTCAGAAGTTAAGCATGGAAGCTATGGGCTGTTACAAAATGTTTCAATTTTTCTGATATGATCTGCCTGATGAATTTTAACTTTTGGTTATTTTTGAGAAGATCTAAGTTTTTTTAAAAAAATTAACACAATGTTACTTTCAGTTTTCAGTGTAGAAAATTTGAAAAACCACAAGAGAAAAACATCATTAATAATTTCATAAACCAAAGATATGTCCATGCACGTGTTTTTTCGTATTAAAAAATGGTATATTTTTCCCATAACAAAAAATCTTCTACAGCAATATTTCTAAATATTTTACAGTAATATATACAAATATTTTGTGTAAGTAACATATGCACATGTTACTTGTAGCAAAATTTCAAACTGTATAAGAGAGTTCAAAATGGAAAATTTTCCCTTGGAAAATACGATATGCATTCTTATGTCACTAAACATGTGCTATCCCAAAGAAAATATTACTAAAAATAAGAGGAGAAAGAGGGAGAAAAAAAGAACTTATATCTTCACTCTCATCCTCTTTTTCTCATATTAGAGTCTGATTTTATCTTTTTTACAAAGATAATTTAGCTATTTAATCATATATTTCTTACAAATAATTTACTTTCCTCTTGAAAACATACTTGTCGGAGCCTGTGATTCTGTTATAAGTTTTAGCTATTGTTTTATAGACTGGCTGATTTCTGTCAACTTGAGATTTCTTTTCTTTTCATTCTTGGGTTAGCATTATTGTTCCTTGGATTTCATACTTTCTATTTTTGATTACTTTTTCAATTTGCTGTAGCACATCCTTGAGTAGTATTTTCAGAGATAGTCTGTTGGTCATGATAAACTTCCTGATTTTCTCATGTCCCAAAATATATCTATTTTGCACTTATTTCTGATTGATATTTTAGGTAGATATAGAATATAGATTCAAAATAATGTTTCCTCGGTACTATTAAGGCATTGTTCAACTGACTTGCAGCATCTAATGATCCAAATGAAAACTCTGATACCATTCTGATTCTCACTCCTTTATGTATAACTATTCTTTCTTTCTGGAATCTTATAGGATCTTTTTACTTATCATTGGATTTCTGAAAGTTTTCTGAATAAGTCTAACTAAGGGCCTTTAAAGATACATTGATAGTGTTATAACATACCTCCCCAAAAGTTAATATTTTAAAACAATGACAATTTACTATTTCTTATGATTCATTGGCTAGAAAATAGTGCAGAACTTTTGCTCCATTGGAGTCAACTGGGATTACTCCTTTAGTTGTATTCAGCTGGCTGCTGGGGTGGGCTGGAAGGACAAAGAAGATTTCATTTGCATCTTTGTTGCCTCAGTGCTCTTCCACCTGGCTTTTTTCTCCAGATGGTCTTCTTCATTATATACTCTAACCTGAGCTTCCTGGCTAAGTGGAAGCCACAAAGCCTCATCAAAACTAGTCTTGGAGGCTACCCCATACTACTTCTGCCACATTCTGTCCATCAAAGCAAGTTTCAGGATAAATATAGGTTTAAGGATAGAGGAAATTGACTCTACTGTTTGATGAAAAAACTAACAAAGTCTTATTGCAAAAGTCACGTGGTATAGGAGATATTATTGTGGCCATCTTTGGAAACAAGCAACCAGAAGCATTTGTAAGAATTTTCAATGCAAAGAAATATTATTTTCAGTTTTAGAAAATTTCCTTTCATTATTTTCTCCCCCTCTCTTTTCTCTCATTTAGGAACTCCTGTTAGATAGATATTGAACTCTCTGGGTTGATCTTCTACGTCTTAACTTTTCTTCCCTGTTCTGTTTTTTATCTTTTAGAAGGTTTCTTGTTTTTTTCCCCCCTCAGAATCTCTATTGAATTTCTTATTTTGGAATGACATTTATAATTTCCAGGAACTCTTTAGTATTCTTTGATTGCATATTTTTCTTATCATTATATTCTTGTTTTCCATGTGCAGCTTGTTCTCTAATATTTTTAAAGTTGAAAGTTATTTTCTGTTCCCTTAATTATCACTGATTCTTTCATGGTCAATTGCTTTATTTTTTCATCATATGTATGAACAAAGGACAGAAAGGCAAGTTTGCTTAGCAGAGATAACTAATTTGAGTTTCCTCGATAGGTTCTAGACCTGTTGAACCAACAGGCTTCTCCCATTCATGGAGAAATGAGTGTGAATATGAGCAGAGAGTGAGTACTGGAAAGCTTCACTTAGGGAGTAAAATCAGAAGGCAGTCAGGCAAGTAGACCAGCTCCATCCTGTGTTGTGCCAAATGAGGAAGGCTTTGTTCTGGAGTGCTTCCATTTCTAGAGGTTCTACTCTCTCCCTAGCATATTGGTCAGTTGTTTTAGACATTAGATCTTTAGTTTTATCCTAGAGGTAAATATTTTGACTCTCCTAGAGAAAGTAGGATGCTGTTGATGAGGGGACAAATTGTATAGTTGCTGTGTAAATAATCCTAGAATTAATCATCTTGATTTTTGTCTCTTTTCCTAGTTTGGCCCCTTTCAAGCTTGGAGCCTCTCCTTGACTTTGTTGCTGAGGAAAATTACTCCTATCCCTCCTTCAGCCTTTTTATTTATTTATTTATTCATTCTTTTGTGAGGAAGATTAGATCTGAACTAACATCTGTTGCCAATCTTCCTCTTTTTGCTTGAGGAAGATTTTTGCTGAGCTGACATCTGTGCCAGTCTTCCTCCATTTTGTATGTGGGACACCCCCACAGCATGGCTTGACAAGCAGTGTGCAGGTCTGTGCCTGGGATCCGAAAGTGTGACCCACGGGCTGCTGAAGTGGAGCATGCAAACCCCACCACTACACCACCACTATATCACTTCAGCCTTTTTAACGTCCATTCTACTTTCTATCTTCCAGAGATTTATCAAAAGCCCTGCTTGCCTGGGCTTCCCCCTCTCCTTCACAACACTGTGGGAACTTACTCTTTTTTGTACTTTTTTACTGTGCTTACTTTGGGATGTGCTCTGGCTGCTGTATTGAAATGGAAGACAACAACATGATGTTAGTGGTTACTTGGTATTCCACTATATGGATGCACTGTAATTTGCTTCAATAAGTGCCGATTTCTGAGCAGTTAGATTATTCCCATTGTTTGATTGTTACTCTTATAAATGTACCAATGAGGACAAAATATTATTTTGAGAAATATTTGTTAAGGCTTTCTGATCATGGCTGGAATAGGCTGGATGAGTCAATGAGAAAGCTAAACTGTTTCTCATAAGAAATAAGATTTTGGAGGAGGAAGGAGGAAGCGAACTGGGGAGGAGAAAAAGTTGAAAGATTGAGGAGGTCCAGCAACATAGGCAGGAAATTGAAGCCCAGGTAGAAGAGACAGCCAGAAATAAAGGGGACTGTGTCAGGAGAGGAATATCTGAGATTGGCTATGCTCTATTGCCATATAACACCCTCTGTGACCTCATGCCTGCAGCACAGTCTACCATCACAGCCTTAGGGAGGGAAGGGATTGGGCAGTGTCCAGCAAATGAAGGGTGACATGATCCAGAAAAGAGACATTAGGGATGAAGAGGGGCTGGGTTTCTGGCTGTGTATGAGACAAAGATTTGAGAGAAATTTTGCTTGAGACTTGAAGTGCTAGTTCTCTATATGAGCTTTCCTCCACGCCATCTCAATTTCTTCTTATTGGTGTACAATGTGTCAGGAAAAGTCTCCTTCTTTTTAATCAGAAAAAGTTTCCAGGAGGAAACTTAGGTGAGTGGAAATGGACTGCTGACCTTACTCTAATTCCTATGTTAGGGGCTTAGTCTTAGCCAAGATGGTGGCCTGAAGACAAGCTTGCCTGTGTCACCATATCCTCTGAATCACTTGAGAAGTCTTAGACTGTTGCAAAAGAAAGCTCAACTCACATTAGCTTATAAAAAAGAGGGAGAAATGATTAGCTGACCTAACTTAAAGTCCTGGAGTAGGGAAGGCTTTAAGTTAAGCTTCATTCTGTCTCTCCCTTTTATTGTCATTACTCTTTAAGGGGTCAGAATATGGCTGCAGACATTCCTGGCCTGACATGTATGCAAAACAACACCCAGAGCAGCAAGACACTATACCTTCCAGAGGTTTCTCTTGGGAGGAAACGTTTCTCAGAAGTCCCCAGCAAACTTCCACTTACCTCTCATTGGTCACATGTCCATTCTTAAAGCAATCCCTGTTCTCAGTGGCTTAGATGGATCCTGAACCAGTCAAGAGATATGTGATCACCATGATTGAATAGAACTTGGAGCGAGGAGAAAGGTTGTTAGAGAGACAGCCTCAATGCCCGGTGTGTCCTCTTCTTCACAGTCAAGGTTCCCCTCCTCCATCACTGACGCCCATATGATAGGATCTCACCCATTAAATATAGCTTTCTTCATGTCCTCTCTCTGATTCAAGGCCTCCATGAAGAAGAGGTGGCAATTAAACTTGGCTTCTCATTGATCTCCAAGCCCACTACTGTTTTCTGACCCTTCCCAACAAGCATTAGCTTCTATATCACCTTAACTGGATTCTCAGCCTCAAAGTATTTGTCAAGGAATTCCCATTGTTTCTACCATCTACCAAATGTTTTTTACCTCATAAGTACCACCTTTATGCAAATATTGGTGTCCCCAGCTCTCTCTAGGATGTTGCTATGACAATCTTGTGCCTCCTTCTTCATGTAGACTGTAGTTTGCTAGCTAACTTCATTTCAAATGTTGTTAGATATTTCCAATTGCCTTTAAAAGAGATTGCATCAATTCACATTCCCATAAGAAATGGGTATCTGTTTTCTATCACATCCTTGCCAACACTGTGTGCTATGAACCTTTTGATCATTGCAAATTTTGTAGGTTAAAAACTGGAATTATTACTTTTGTTAATCTCTTGGTCAGCTAGAGTATATCTTCAAGTGAATTTTTTGTGTGTAAAGAGTCTCTGTGTGTCATATTTTCTGTGCCCTTATACAACTAGGACAATCTGTTACTTACACACGTGAATGACAAACCTGAAAGTTCTAAGTTCACAGTATAATGGTCTCAGTTTTTGAAGAGAACTGTGAAGCTAGGCTGATTTTTATCTTTATACATAACTTGATATTGCTTTGAATCCTTGAAAATTAAGGTTTGTTTCTTTTTCTCATCTAGACTCTTCTTTTCCCAGAATTTATTTAGGTATAAGAGTGTGTGTGTGTGTGTGTGTGTGTGTGTGAATACATCAGTTTCCCCCAAGAACATTTTCTCATTTTTCGGTTTTGCTTTTGCCACTGTCTATTAATTCTAGTTTCTTCTTCAGGAAATCCCAGTTTTCATAAATTGCTCCCTACTTCTTGTAAACGCAGGACATTTTTAATTCATTGTTTTATATCTGGTCCACTTTTTCTTCACTATCTCTCCTAGGATAACACATACGCTATCTTGCACACATTAAAACTTATTAATAAAACACTAACACATTTTGGTTATTTATTCACATATTTCATTACTAAGGCAGTTAAAAATTTTATTCTTTGGAGTCATGTGCTTAATCAGTGCAAAGATAAGATACTTGAAAGGACATTCCTTTGTCCATAACTAAATATGGGTTTTGGACCATATTATCAGACTTTGCCCAAAGCCCTTCTCTGTGACAGTCTCAGTTGCATGCACAGTTATTATGTAAATGTATCTGTGTGAGAAATTAAAGGGCAAAATGAGTGATATGTTTAACATTATACATTGTACCAATTATGAACTTTATTTCAAAAAGATTGTATAATTAAACATTAGATAGCCACACCATTAATGCAAACAATCATTCCCTACTTCTTACATACCATTGTCAACATTTATAAATACAAGACTCGGTTTCATGAATCAGTAGACTGGATAATTGGAGGTGAATTGGCCAGAGCAATTATGCGGAAACCACACTGAGCTGAAGCTTGATGTATTTTATGGCTGGATCAACGTGGAAGACGATCTAAAACAGTAGCTCTTCATCTTGGTTGCGCTTTGGAACCATCTAGGGATGCATGAACAAGCCCGAACACACTGACCTCTCCAGACACAGGGCCCACTTCGAGCACATCAGTCTGGACATATTGACCATTCTAATATCTACCAAGATGTACAGTGCAAATGCTCTTTGATCCAGCAGTCATATTTCCAGGAACCTGTCTTACGGAAATACTTGCATGTATGCATAAAGATCCATTTTAAAGATATTTATTTATTCATCCAACTAATATTCATGGAGCCCATATTCAGGGCCAGCACTGTTGTAAACACTGAGGACAGTGAACTGTGTGTGCTCAGGAAGATTACAAGCTTGTGGGAAGGGTCATATAACAAACACACAAAGAGAGAAACTGGAAAAATAACAGATGGTTATAAATGCCATGCAGAGAATTCAAATATGGTACCCAGTGAAGCCTTCTGGAACTTTTACTTCTCACATAGGACTAGAGAGACACTATGTTAGGTTTCTCTTTGCCTTGACTTTCCATTATTTTCACTCTACTGTGGAAGCCTGTGAAGGAGAAGAGTCTTTGTGAGGCGTCACCACCTGGAATTCCAGTGGAGAGTGGGACAATATCCTGGGAAAGAAGGTAATCTTTGCTGTTCCTAGATGTTCCCAACCTCATCTGTGGTTTCTTTCTTTCTTTCATTAAAATTTACTCATTTTTGTTTTGCTAAAATACATATAACATAAAATTTACCATTTTACCCATTTTAAAGTATACAATTCTGTGGTATTAAGTACATTCACATTGTTGTACAACCATCACCACTATCCATCTCCAGAATCCGTTCATAATTCCAAACTGAAACTCTGTACCCCTTAAACACTAAGTCCCCACACCTCTCTCCCCAGCCCCTGGCAACCACCATTCTACTTCCCGTCTCTACGAATTTCACTATTCTAGTACCTCATAAAAGTGGAATCTTACAATAGTCATCCTTTTGTGTCTGGTTTATTTCACTTAACATAATGTCCTCAAAGTTCGTCCATGTTGTAGAACGTGTCAGAATTTCCTTTCTTTTTAAAGGCTGAATAATATTCTATTGTATGTATAGGCCACATTTTGCTTATCCATTTATCCTTTGATGGATATTTGACTTGCTTCCACCTCTTGGTATTGTTAATAATGCTGTTATGCTGTTATGAACATGGGAGGACAAATATGTCATTGAGATCCTGCTTTCATTTATTTTGGAAATACTCCCAGAAGTGAGATTGCTAGATTCTATAGTAATTCTGTTTTTAACCTTTGGTGGAACTGCTATACTGTTTTTCATAGGAGATATGCCGCTTTACATTCCCACCAACAGTGAGCAAAGATTCCAGTTTCTCCACATCCTCATCAACAATGGTTATTTTCTGTTTGCTTGTTTGTTTTTCTAGCAGTCATCCTAATAGGAGTGAGGTGACATCTTGTTGTGGTTTTAATTTACATTTCCCTAGTGATTAGTGATGTTGAGCATCTTTTATATGCTTGTTGGCCGTTTGTAAATCTTCTTTGGAGAAATATTCTTTTTCCATTTTTTTTTTATTGAGGTCACATTGGTTTATAAAATTATATAAATTTTCGGTTTACATCATTGCATTTCGGCTTCTGTATAGACTGCATTGCGTTCACCACCAAAAGTCTAGTTGTCATCCATCGCTGTACCCATATGCCTCTTTGCTGCTTTTTGCCCTGCCCCCACCCTCTTCCCCTCTGGTAACCACCAATCTCTTCTACATATCTATGTGTTTGTTTGTTTATCTTCCACATATGAGTGAAGTCATCCCTTAAATCTAAGCAACCAAGTCTTTCTTGAGCTAAAATTTTATTTGATTATTTTATTGATTACTTGCTCCACACTGCTCTTCATTCTCTCTGTTCTTTCTTGGATTTCCTATGAGATAGATGTCGGACTTCCGAGTCCATCATTTGTCTCTCACAAAGCTCTCATGCTTTCCACAGCTCTGTCCTTTTAAGCCGCGCTGTGAGACACTTTTGGGATTGACCTTCTAGATTAGTAAGTCATTCCTTAGCTGTGAGTGTTCTCCTATTCAGATTCAATGTTTTATTTTTAATATTATCAATAAAATTTCTAATTTATGGGAATTTCTGATTTTCTTTTCTTTTTCACAGGTACATTTTCCTCTCAAATCCCTTGGAGACTAATTTTACTTATTTCAAAGTCTTGCTACATTAAATCTCTTTTTGGGGGGATAAGTTCTTTTGTTAATGGAGTTTCAGACCTCTCTTTCATGACATTTTTTGGCTTTTCTCAAATATTTAGGGGATTATTGGTTGTCTGCTCATGTTTGTGTTTGTCTCTTGTAGAATGTTTTTGAAAAAACATTCTCAAACGATAAGCATGACCCTTGGAGGTGTGAACAGTTATAGTCTGAACAGAGACATTGGCTCCACTTTCTGGCCTGCTTATCATGCCCACCGGATAGAAGTGGAGGCAGTAAGACTTATTTCCTAAGCTAAATTGAATTTAAGAGAAAAGGCAAGGTGGGCTGTGGCCTAAGGTACAGGAGGGATGTTGTTTATTTGCCTTCAGGGTTGTTACTGTGACTTGTTAGCAATGACTTAAAGTGTTACTCAAAGGGTTTAATTTAAACACAAAGGAGAATCCCTGGTACAGTAAAGTTCGTAGGAACTTCAATGAGTTTTCTGGAGGAAAATTGCGAAATCCCTTGTCTTTCAACTGTCAGCCTCACTTGAACTTTGGCAAAAATATAAATCTACCCAGGACGAATGATAGCCCATTAGTAGTCAAGCAGATGTTCCGCCTTCACCTTGGGAGGCCTAGCTCTCTTAGAGAGTGCTGCCGGACTGGATTTACTATTCCAGAACCGGGAAGCAGTAAGGAGGTGTTGGAACTCTGAGGGAGATTGTTTCTATCTGTGCTTTGAGGCTAGAATTTTCCTGAATCTTGTAAGAAGAATGGTTGAGTCTTGTGGTGTCAGTAAAAGGATTCCCATTGCCTGTGTTTAAAAAAGCTCTGCCTAGATTTTGCTCAAATATTAGTTTATGAGTTGAAGTTTTTTCCAAGTCTTAGTTGGTCATTTTTGGTGGATTTCTGCTGCCTGGTTATAGCAAGCCAATGTAAATGTGAAATTAAATCCATAGAGCTAAATGTGCGTGATGAATAGAACTTTGGTTTGTGTTGAGTAGCCTCACTTAGAGTATTACTGAGCTTCAGGAACAGGGAGCAGCCATCAATGAAAACTTTGTGCTCTGCAGAAACTAGCCTACATAAATATTTTATTTAGCTGAGATAATAACAGATTCTTAGAATAACTTTTTTTTGACTCTTGCAATCAAATATGATTTGATCCATAAAATCCTAGCTATAAGTTTAGCTCCAGTGCAGTTAAGCAGTTGTTTAGACACATCAAAGAATTAATTTTGCCTTTTAGAATAGTACATGGAATCTTGTTAGGTGGGATCCACAGCTCTCTTTTATTGAAAGTGACCATTTTCCCAGTTATGGTGAATATATCTTGCACGTGATTTTTCAAAAAGAGTACATTTAGAATTGATGCATATAATGTTATTGATTTTAAAAATAATTCTTAAAAAACCAAGAGAGTTATATTTTGAAAAAGGTGCTATGATTTGAGAATTTCCAAGAGTATAAAATGTAGGACATGGACCCTTGTAAGGATATGCTATCCCACCTCACTCTCTTTCATTCCCATCCATATTTCTGCCCTCCTTCTCTACTTGAGGAAAAAATGAAGGAAAGCAGTTTAATCCCCAAGCAGAGAGGTTATAGTTAATTACAAGGCAGAAGAGCCTGTCCTTGAGAGTTGTTAAGCAGCAAATGCTGATGTTTGGGAATATCCATTTCATGTTTTAAAGTTGGATCAGTTCCCAGGTCCAGGCTGGGAAGATGGACTGCAAGCTTGTCACTCTGCTCTAAAAAGAACTGCTTGAGTGTCGGATGACTTATCAGTTGATGTTGTCCTCCCCAGTCCTGGTCCACAGAGACCCAGAAATCTTAGCCAAACTGAAATGTCCAAAAAAGGAGCATTGTCACCCAGTGTAGAGACAGAATTGGCTCGTTCTCTGGATGCCCACCCAGCCTCATGATTCTTGTACCGTCTTCCTCAAGATGATGGTGCAGACACGTAACATCAACAACAATACCAACACCACAGCAGCAACAACCACAACCACAACCAAGACTGCTGAACCTACTTAAAAAAATAGTCCCCTCTGATCCGTGAAAAGCCACGTAGACTGACATTTCATTTATACATTGTTTTAAACGAAATGTTCTATTTTGAGGATTCACTAGAAACTACTGAAGTCTTTAGCTTGAGGGCTAATATTTCTTCTTTGGTAAGACTAATTATGTAACTCAACTAGTATTTCTTTTCAACCACTCTTTCACTTGAGTGGACAAAACAAGATGAATGAGATTGATGAAGAAATAATAAATATTAATATTTTTATATTATTTATAAATATTTATATTATATATTATTTAATAAATAATAAATATTTTTTGAGACTGTCTATGTAACAGGCACTATGTGTATACATTATCTCATTATATATTAATAGTTACCACAAGTCTGTGAAGTAGGCACTCTTATTATCATTCCATTTTACAGATGAGCACCCTGAGGCTTACAGAGATTAAGCAAATTCTCTGAAATCACAAGCCAGTAAGTGGCATGGCCAGAATTAGACACTAGCTCTGCCTGACTCCCAACCCAACCTGGTAACCGCCTTCCTGCTCACAGGGTTATGAAGAATGACAACTGAATACAGTTTCATGTTGATGTGGCAAATTCAGATATTGTTTGGTTCCAGTGATTGACAAAAACAGTTAGCTCAAGAAAATTCTTATCCATCCAAAACTCCAATTGAAGGCACACTGAAGTGATGGCAGGAGGCCAGGGACATTAATTTGACAAATGAGGAGTGTACATTGTCACCCCTGGGCAAGGAAGAATGCTTTCAGAAGAGTTGTCTGTCTCCCCACTAGTTTGTAAATCTCAAGCTTCCTTCCTGTATTCTAAGGTTGAAATAAAAGCTCAGCTGGCCGCTACAGAATCAGACTTAGGCTGGAGGCATGAGTCATGGACAATTCAAATATTCTGCTAATTCAGCAAAGCATATACTCCCAGAGTAGAAAAATCTCTACTAGAATCTACAACTTATAATGGAAATATTATATAAAACTTTTCACATTCAGAAGGTACTCCTTAGCTTATATCGATTTCTCCTGATGCTAATAATAATAAGAGATAACATTTATTGAGCATTTACTATGTACCAGGTACCTTGCTGAGCTCTGTATGTGTGGACTCATTCAATTTTCACATCAATCTTGTGAGTGAAAGACTGTTACTATCATCTTTTCTAGTCAAGAAGATTTAGGCTTAGAGACGTTAAAGAATGGGCCCAAGTTCACATGTTATGTAGGCAAACCAGATCTGTAAGACTCTAAAGCCAGTGCTCATGGTGTAATTGTTCTTAGGACTCTGGTGTATAAGGAGGACATGCAAGAAGAAGGAGAGAGCAAGATAAAGTCAGAAAAGGAAGAGAGTCGTCTGCCTCCTCCATTTCTTTTTTTATAGAGACAAATCCTTCAAGAGCAGCCTTTAGGTTGATGGGAGTTAGACATAATCTGGTCACTGATTTTCTCCCAATTGATCAGTACCTTTCTATCTCCTCCTTCTACCTCTTCAGATAATGTTCCACATTCTATATCCTTACCACTCCACTGCCATTTTCCTTTCCCCCTTGTTTTCCTACAAAACCTAGCATACAAATCTCCAGCCCCGGGTGGATCCAGCCTTGCCACTCAATGAACTAAGCCAAGCTGACTCCTGAGAGCTGCTAGAGAAAACTCTTCTAGCCAAGTGGTGGCCCCACTCCTCAGTGCTTGACTAGTACTTTGACAGACTAGGACACGCCCTGGGAAGCTGCTTCTCTACTTCTTTTCAATCTCAGCTCGACATCTTTACCCCTCGCCTTGTTACTCCATATCTGCCACACTCACTCCAAGGAGAACACCTCTTGTCTTCCTCACTAAGGACCAGAGGCCACCAGCAAACTCCTAAACCTCTACTCTACGAACTTAGCTCCATCTAAACTGAACCTTTTCCATCTCATCCCCTGCCTCACCTCTGTATGGACTCATATTTCATGGGAAGAAACAGAACTTCCTATGAATTCCTAAGAATTTCCTATGGGGAAATTTTATGGATGGCAGCCAAAATCTTGGGGAGAAGTGAGATTGTTCCAATGTACACCAAGAAGCTCAGGGGACTAAAGATAGAAGCAGCTGATGTGTACTAGATGGTCAAAGGAACAAAGATAGTGAAGGAACAGAGAAGAGAATGTCAGACAGGGAGGGATCCACGAAGGGCTGGTGTTAGAAAAGTCAGCAGAGGAATGAAAGATCCACACTGTTAAATGCTGCAGAGGGGTCAACTTAATAATTGAAATTTAGCTGTTAGATTTCATGATAAGGAGTTCAGTAGACACATTGGCCTGAGAAGATTCAGTAGAAGGACAGGGATACAAGGTCAGATTTCTCTGAGTTGAAGAGCAAAGGGTAAAAGATGTTATTAAAGCAGTGAAAGCAGAACACTCTTTGTGAGTGTTCAGGCCTCTATCACACTTTCTCTGTCTGGTCTATGCTTGTCTTCTCTGCCTAGCTCCTCTTCTGTATACTTTACCAATGTCCATGGGGACAAGCACCAGAACATCTTTCAAGACGCTCAGTAGTAAACAAAGGAGAAATACACGGAAGAGGCTAAAGATGAATGTAGTGCTGGGAAGAAGTTACTTTTTTCCTTAAGGTGAGAAAGACTTGTGAACCATGGATTAATAAGTAACTGTATGCTGAGTGCTTTAGGTAAGCTCCGTGCAAGGCTAGGCCCTTGCCCTCATGGGGTGAAAGCCCATCAGGAACAACAGACGTTAAACAAATAATTCTAAGGAATTAAGTAAGCAATTATAATCAGACAAACCATGAAGTATCAGGCGCTCTTGTCAGGGAATATAAAGCAAGAATTGTCTTTGTGTTTGAGGAGGGATGAATAGGAATTGGCCAGATGAAAGGAACAGTGGAGTGAAGAGAGCATTGAAGCATTTTGTGTAAAACCTATGCAAAGGCCCTCAGGTAGGAGAAAGCATGGCACATACCTTGAACCAATTGGAAGAACGGTGTAGCTGGAGCCCAGAGAGAGAGAAAGCGGGGAGTGGTTGAGGTGAGGCTGGAGATGGAGATGGGAACCAAGCAGGGAATATGGCTCTAGGCTACAAAGAAGGAGCTCACAGACAAGATAAGTTTGGAAGTAAACAATGCAAAGGGGATAATTGCCATAGGAAGTTTCTGGAGAAATCAGAAAGAAATGGAATTCTGACTACCTCTAGGAAACTCCTCATGGGTTTTCCAGAGCTGTTTCCAACATATGGAAAATGGAAATCATCTTTTCCTTTTATGATACCCCTCTTCTGAGATTTCCTCTCCACCTCCCTGTGCCCCCAGCTCTTTACCCTGTATTCTCTTTCCTGGTAAATGAGATGAACCTTTGACCAAGATGCCTAGAAAGTCATAAACCTGCAGGTGGGTTTACTCTAGACTCTTAGTAACACTCACCTGCTTCATGTGATTAGTCTCTAAGTCCTGACATGTCTACAATCCTAACAGCTTTCAAATCTGCCCCCCTCTTTCCATCCCCAGAGACACCGAATGAGTTCAGTCTCTCAGTTCCTCCTACTTGGACCACTGTAACAGCCTGCCAAAGCTTCTTTCTGTCTCCAATCCATTGAGTACACAGCTGCTAAAGTAGCCTGTTCAAAGATTGAAATATATGGATGTGACTCCTTTCCACGAGAGAAAAGACTTTTGCTACTTTCCCCATTGTCTGCAGAGCAAAATCCAAACTCCTTAGCTTAATGCACATGCCTTTTAGGGTCTGGAACTCTTCAATACCATCTCTAGCTCTGCTACCTCATGCATATTTCAGAGCTACTTGCAACCTCTCCACTTATGCACATTAGCCTGAAAATCTCCTCTTCACCACATCTCTATGTGTTAATCCTAAATCATCCTCAAGGTCAAGTGTTACTTCCTCCAGAATGTCTCCTCTGCCCTTCCCACCACAGACGGGTTATGATCCCTCCCCTGTGCTCTCATAGCACCATGTGTATGCTCCTACCATATCACTTATCAAACGCTGTCACAAGGGTGAGTTTTCTCCTTGTTGCTTCTACTTAACTGTGCATCTTGGGGCTAGGAATTGACTGAAACTTCTTAATTTTCCAGTTCCCAGAACCCAGCACAGTGCCTGGCGTAAGGCAGATACTCAACATGAATGATGGATTGGAGCTATTTTTTGGCACTATATATAAAATTTTACTGGAGTTCCTCAAATTCTAGCAATGGAACAGCTTTGAGATTTTGAAATAGGTTAGGTTAGTAAGGAATTATACCTCAGACACCCGAGTTGTAATTACATCACATCAGAAACTATTTGAGAACATTTTGGAGTAGGCTATTGTAATTTGATATGTTCAATTTGTTATTATGACCTCTCTCAGGCTAAAAAAGACTTAAAGTAGCCTATAAAGATAACATAAAATTCCAGAAGATAACTGTGTTGGTCACTGCTGGTTGTGATTCTCCTCTTCTTTTTATCAATCAAACTCTGATTTTGTTCAGCAAAAAAAATTACATGTCCCAGGATCCCTTCCATCTAGTGTTGGTCCTATAATACAGTTTTAAATATTGAAAATAAGCAGAAATGGTCCATGTCTTTTGACATGTATTTCTTCTTCATTCCAGGAATGAGGATTCAGTGCTAGAGTAGAATAGCCATCTTGAGTGCGCAAGACAACAATCGTGGGAGAGAAAATCTTTCTCTAAAGAAAATCTTTCTCTCCTGAAGGAAAGATTCGTTGTTACGTGAGCAAAATAAGACTCTACTTGTTTAAGCACCTATTTGAGGAATTTCTCATGCTCATGGCTAAAAATAATTCTTAATTAATAGAATAATAACTATTAGAAGTAGGTGAGAAATATGAGACAAAGGGAAAATAAGTGCAGGAACATAAAATAGAACCAGAAATGTGTTTAATACAAAAAGGACGTACTATGAATCGCTATATACTTTCTATGGGAAGGCCATCTATTTGTTTCTAAGATGTCTAGAAGACAATAGGAAAAGGGAGATGTGGTCAGTTATCTGTCTATAAGAAAAAAGGCAGACTTTCTCAGAAGAAGAAAATTAATTCTGATAGTAAGACAAGATAGATCCTGCTTTCCAGAGCTCCTTATAAAAGGGACAGCATGGCATAATAAACAATGTGCTTGTCAGCATCCCTTACAGCAGTTAACATCTCTGGGGTTGTTCTAATAACTGATGGCTTCTTCCAAAGAGCAGTGAAGCAAAACAATTAGAGTATTTAGACAAATAGTGGGCCATGCATCTTTCAGTCAATCCTCCATAGACAGGCTTTAATTTTTTTAGGTGAACCATATTAAAACTCTGATGAAAACGGTAGAACTTCCAACAGAAAAATGCACATACATGCCAAATTTTAACTATAATTTCAAGGAGTTATTAGACTTTTAAGGGTTTAGAAGTTCTAGGCCAAGAATCTAGCTCCAATCGAGATTTATTATATCTCTCAGCAGTGAGGACTTACTTTACAACATGACTGTGTTGTCATATAGGTAGGGTAACCAACTGTCCTGGTTTGCCCAGGACTGAGGGGTTTCCTGAGATGCAGGACTTTCATTGCTAAAACTAGGACAGTCCCAGGAAAACTGGGATAGTTGGTCACTCTATATGTAAGTACAGAACCATATTCCTTAACAGTCAAGCAAGTTTCTGTGTGTGTGTGCGCGCACGTGTTGTAGAGGTGGGCAGACTTCTTTTATGAAAATTAAGGGTTCACAAGGGTACGTCTTGAATTCATCATCACCTATTGATACCATGGGACTCTCGCAGGCAGAATCAAGAGGTTTCATCAAAATCAATTTTGAATCTACCCCAATGCACAAACATGTTTCCAAAATTCAACCCTTTTTTGTAAAGCTACAATGATTTGTATCCAATACTCACCTTGACTGTTGTTTATGTCCCCAGAAATACAGTTGCTGCTCCTTGGTATACCTTCTTAAATAAATGTTTTATAAAACATATTCCAAAGTAGCTAAATGGAGAGACTTGCCATGTGAAAATAAGTTGCCATAAGCCAGTTACAAATTGGGAAGAATCAACGAAAAATATAACTTTGGTTGCAGAATGGTTGATTTTAGGTTTTAAAATTATTGAGGTCCTTCTTTGTGGTAATATTTGCATGGGAAGGCCAGTTTTTACCAAAGTCACCACTAGACTCTCATATTAAAACCGTATTACCAGGTGTAAGGGAATTGTTGATTTTATAATCTTTCTAATAAAAACGTTGGCCCTCAAAGGGTAGATAAGCAACAAAAAATGGTTATCATATAGGTAGAGATGTTAAAATCTGTCTTTGTTCTACCCACTTGGCAACTGTTAACTGCCCAGTCAGGAGAGCTTTCCCACCATCCTTTCCTTACAGTAGGCAGCATTCTCATGAAATTCTGAAGAGGCATCAAAGGTCAAGTTTCTCAATTCAGGCAGTTTGGCCCAAATTCAAAGGCTCGTAAAAATCAGAAAGAACTGCAAACAATCTTATATTATTCCTGAAGATTGCTTCATAAGAAGATAAAAGGCCCCTCACTTACCGGAGCCGTAGAGGATACTGGGAGCTGCTGGTTGTGTTCAAGCTGTAAAGAGGAAGCCAGATAGCAATCTGGAAGCATTTCGCATAAGCATTTCTGGCAAGAGATCTCAGAAGAAATCTCCAAGACTCCCAAATTTCTTGTGATTGCTTCTCTCATTCTAAAATGTACCTAATTTGTACCCAATTTTGTATTTGTAATTTTATACTCTTTTTCTTAAAAGTGGCCCTCCAAATTTATAAGCTTCAGGTCCCACAAAATGTGAAACTGCCTCTATCTGAAGTCCATTATATTCTTATTTCCCTGAGAACCTTACTGTTCGCCAGTGAGAGACTGACATAAATTTTCTATAGAACGCTAACAAACCAACTAGAGCCAAGGCTGAGCTTCCAGGAAACTGTTGTGATATCTTATGGTTCAAGTCTAAGAGCAAAGGTGCTGGAAGGCAGCGCTCAAAAGGTTGACGTGTTCGACAAGATCCTTTGAGCACCAGAAATGGCTATAAGAATAGGATTTATCATGCTTTAGGCAAGTTCCAGTCCTTAAAATAAATTAAGCTGGGGCAAGCTAGGAAATACAGGTGTAATCTTTGTTGAGTAGGAGAGAAAACTGATGAAGGTGGGGCATAAGGCATTCTTTTGGATTATACAAATAGAAAGTATACTAGTGTGCTCGACTAAAACAAAAGTACAATCCTATTATAAAATTCGTGAGTGTGTGCGTACATGTGTATCTCCATTGCCTTCTCCCACTCCAAAACAGAGTTTTGAATGTGGGCTCGCCACTGTAAAAGATGAAAATCATTCTTGAGTCTTCTTGAGTTAGTAAAGCCTTTTTACTTGAAAAAGAAAATTGCGAGATTCCAAATGTGATTGGCAATGTTTCTCTTTAAGCTCTGATGCTAAGTTACGCAGGCAGATCTTAGGCTGAGAAGAAGTAGTCATTTAGTTTGGCAAATGTAATCTGATCCATTATGTTCTCTAAACCAAAGTAAATGACTTCCTGTAGAACTGATTGATCTGGGACTCAAGTGTCAAAGGAGCGTTGGGATAAGAATAAGAGCATTAAGAAAAATAATCATTGCATTTAGTTTTATAGATACAAGATATCATTGATTTAGTGGATCAGTGGTGACAGGAAGATGAAATTTCCCTTAAAACCAAAGTCATTGCACAGATAGAATACACTTTAGCTTTCAAAACATTTCTAAGATTAGGGAAGGCAGATGGAAAAAAATTTGTAAGCAAAGTTAGTCTTAGCTCCAGTGACATATTGAAAAAACAGTACATTTTTGCCAAATTCCAGGTTATACTCCAACAGAGTTTGAAAAAAAAAACGGAGTGAAGACTTGTTAATTAGTCAAGCACATTATCAACATGGATGCTGAAGTTCTCATGCCTCTTCTTGCATGTTTCCAGATTACCAATGCTTCCTTTCAAAGGAACAAACTGTTGGACTAGGAAAAATGTGCACATGCCACCTTGGGGCACCAGGTGTGGATTGCAGGGTCAATGAATTTTGACATCTTAGGTACTTAAGTGGAGAAAGGAAAATGGGGATGGGGAAGGATTCAAGAAAATCATTGTAAGCTGAATACGAAGAGCTTGATGACTTTTGGGAGATAATTTCTCAGTTCTTCCAACTGAAAATGGTGTTTCTGGTTATATGAATTTCTGCTATGTGATATAACTTTGTAAGTAGTTTTCTTTTCTTTTCATTTTTAATTAAAGAATATCTCTTATTGCCATACCAAATACCTTCTGGCTGTTTGTGAAGAGTTCTTTTCCCCCTTTTATTAAAGAATACGTGAATCGGTCTTAGTAATATGACAACTAATCTTGAGCCAAATTTGAACCAATTTGATTAACACAAACCAAATCTCCTCTATGTGTCTCCATTTTACAGGGATGTGTTCTGAAATATGATAAGCAAAGCTACCGTTGAAGTATTTCTAGACAAATTAAAAGCAGGAAATACCAGAGATTTCATGTGCTGAACTCTCATGAGATTTACTGCCCAATTTAGCAGTTTCATCATGAGCCTGGATATGCCTCTGTACATTTTGATGCGAATTCCAAGTGGACTGAACTTGTAAAGCTTTAGAATTTCATCCATCACTTAGCATTGCTTTGATTTGGGGTTATATGTCACCATTAATCATAAAAATACAAGATCCCTTGAAGTAGGACTACTTGGACTCCTCTGTGGAATTAACAGAGTATAAATGAACAAACCAATAAACAAATCAAGTTGATCTATGAGTATAATGATCCAGATTTAAGTGAAAAACTTATTTAAAATTTTATATTTTCAAGTAATTTTCAGAATGGCTTAAATATAGCATTCTCTGAGGGGTCTGATGCGACTTTCTGGACTGCCTTACTCTTCCCAAGGAGGAAATTTAGCAGCAAATGTGGAACCTGAAGCCACATATGATCTCCCTTGGGTTTGCTGCCCCTGTATAGCTGTCACCACATGCTTAATGCCCCAATGACTTCCCAGTCCCCACATCATTAAGACAGTGAAACAGGCAATTATATGAAATAGGAAATGTTTGCGGAACACATGGCTAATGGTCCAAATGGAATGCAAGCTATTTTTATTTAGAAAAAAGGAGTTCATATAATTCTCTTGCTTGAAGTTTTTCATTAGTTCTTCATTGGCTACATCTGAGATTCTAAGATTCAAGCTCATGGAATGAGCACCAGTCTGTGATAAAAGCTTTAATATATCAAAGTTAAAGGAAAAATAAAGATAACTATCGGGATTTTCTAAATAGAAATAAATTTATTCATTTAAAAGACTATTTTTTTTCTGGAATTATGTCCTTTCTACTTCTTTGACATTTAAAAAAAAAGTCCTTTCCTTATGAAATGCTGGTATTTACAAATGTAAGTTTAAGAGAAAATGACTCAATGAAGCAAAATAAAAACTTGGTCATCTTAAAATGTCTTTGAAATTTACTGGTCTGTGCAGCATAAAAGTCTAGGAATCACTCCCCTGTGAGATGATGATTAACTTCTTATTATGGCATCTAAGACCCTTCCTAGTCTGGCCATTGTTTATTTTCCAACTTCACTTTTCACCACTTTAAACACAGGAATTCTGGAATGGAGACATGCCTGATGCTTAATCACACACTTCTACACCATGCAGTTCCTTCCATTCCTTGTCCTCCTGGAAAACTCCTAATTATCTTTCAAAGCTCAGGGGAAAAAAATGTTACCTCCTCTGTGAAGTCTTCTCTGGCAACCCCATCTGGTCTTCCTAGGAAGAGATTGGGCAACCCCTGTTTTCAATTCCCACTGCTTCCTGGTATGGCATTGACCGCATGATATCATAATGACATATTTGCTTGACTGTGCGCTCTGTGTAGAGTGAGATCCTTAGGATAGAGATTTTTCCTTTCTGGTTTATTTCTTTATGTCCTGCATCTAAGCCAGTGGTTGACACCTAGTAGGTTCACAATAAATGTGTAATTTGGTTTTGGATGGATGAGTGATCAAATGATATCTTGCAATAATCTTGCTTTTATTCTTGTATTTAGTAATTTACAAAAGAAATACTTAAGTGCCTATTATGAAATAGCTTTTATTAGGTAGCCTGATAGTTGCACAGTGTAAAACATGCTCTTTATTTGAAATTTGCTTGTAATCCAATTGAGAAAGACAAAGAATCCACATTAAAAGTGTTATATAATGAATACACAAAATGATCAAAGACCAGGGCAGCATATGCTATGTGTGAGTCAATGAAGCCTGAGGTCAGTGTTTTTTACTTTTACCAGGAGACTTTGTTACAATTTGCGATGGCCAGAGGTTTCAAGGAGGACATGGGAACTGGTAGGAATATTATGAACACTCTGCGCTGCGCAGCCAGGGCCACACAAAATCGGTACTCTCTTTCTCTCTCCTGAACTGTTCCCTCCATCCATTTCACGACCCCTTTAACTTGTCTGCCTGTTTATGTCCTCGCCTCATCCCTCATACTTGACACTGAGGACTGCTTTTCTGTCTCTACTCCTTCAGTTTTTCTTCCTCAACTGTAATTGATACTTTCTGCTTGATTTTGCAGCCTTCCATAATGGCCTAGGGTAAGTAACCCACCTGGCATTTTCTAGTCTAATCCTTTTATTTTATTACAAGAAATCTGAGAAATGGTGGTGACAACTCACTGGAGATCCTCTGGCTATCATTAAGGTTCTACCTCCAGGGTCTTTCCAGCCTCCTACTTTGTGTACACATAGGACATCTTTAAGATGTTCAAAGTCAAGTAAAACATGGATCTCTCTGAATTGAGTTTTGTTGCTTCCATGAAAGCTTGGCCACTGACGTTCACTTGAGGGCAGAAGATCTGTAGCTTATTGCAGCCAGTGCGCATTAGCAGATTTTCTCTCATGCGGGTTCTACTTGGTTTTGATTTTACTCTTTCTTTTTATTAAAAATGTTAGATGTTAAGTAGAAATTAAAAAAAAAAGTAGGCCATGAGAAAATTGAATCACGAAAGTTGCACCATGAAATGGCTACCTGAGTTCTACACTGTAGATTACATGAGAACCACTGGCCTTCTCTGGATCTCACTTGGCCCATAGGCAAATTTAGGGGGAGGAAGAGATAATCGCTAAGATCTGTTCCAGCTTCTAAATTCTAACATAATTTGCAAAATGTTATATTAAAAAATTTTTTTAGTTTACCTAGTAGTACGTGCTTAATTAAAAAATTCAAATTATACACAAATTCATAAAATAAAAACATAAAGCTTTTTGTTGTCTATATACAATGACCCCTCACATAAATACATACGTTGCCACACACTCACAGCCACACTCATATTCAGAAATGTAAGACAATGTTCCCCCTTTATCCAAACTCACATATAGGGTATCTTTCAGACTGGTTTCCCCAAGTGCACAGAAAAAAAAAAACCTTTCCTTCTTCCCGATTTAGGCTATGATAAGTGGCATAGAACTATTAATAATTTGCAGAATTAAACTCACTAGAATCTCAGCAATTATTTGCAAGGAAATAACTATTTTTATTCCTAATTGTAATAAGGTAGGAAAAATCAAAGGTCATTTTCATCTTTATTCAAGTCATTAGGTTTACTTTATTTTCTTAAATCAACTTTCAAGCAGCATTTAAATATCATTTTGTTTAGTTTAAACCAATTTGTACCCTATTTATATTTACTGAGATGTGACAGAAGACCCAGCTTTCCATTGTTTTGTTTTCATTTTTGGATGAAATCTTAGTTGTTTAATGAACTTCAATATTTATATTTAGTTAAAGCTCTACTATCATTTATAACCAGATGAGACAGCCATGAGAAGATAAATTGATAATTTATTCCTCTTGCATTAAGGAAACAGTTCTTGTATTTACAATATGCTTAGCATAGCAATTTCCTGCCTAGCCTCCTAATATTTGTGTACATTTTATGGTGGAGTGTGACTTTCAAATTAAAAATGATTTGTTGCAAGAATATTGACTAGGAAATGCATTCTGAGAAGAGATAGCAGAGAAGATGTAATGAGATTTTTCACTACCCTTAGCCCTGGGCTATTCAATAATGTTTCTTCTTTAAAGCTCAGAGGAAGAAAGGGAACCTCAAACTGAGTGGCAGATGTTAAGTCAGGAAATAGAAACTCCGCCTTCCCCAGAGCTTCAAGTCATCTCCATGACCTTTGTGGCCTTGTTGAAAGGCTTTCTCTGAATTGAATGACAACATGGAGATTGTGAGTAATGCTGCAAATCAAAGAATGTGAGTGTGACTGGGAAGCCGCGACCCTTGCCCTGTCTGATAGTTCAGACCTAGGTTAGGGGTGAGGTGTGAAGAGCTTTGCAGCTCTGGGTGGTCTGGGAGAGTCTGAGGTCCTTCTACCAAGAGGAGACCTAAGATACTTACTCAGCCTGCTCCTACCCCGGTTCCTGCTCCGCATCTTTGGGTCTATCCTCCAAGCCTTCCTTCAGTGTATCCAAATTGGTATCCAGGAGTTGGGTACCATTTGATCCGGAAGTTTTCTAAATTCATTGTAGACATGCAGACAAGGACAACAGCAGAATGTCAGAAAACCACTCCTACCTCCTACTTCAAAACATCTACACAGCGATGTGGCTCTGAATAGACCCAAGGTCCTGCAGAAAGGGCACCAATTTGTACAGGCACAAGTGACAGAAAAAATGGTTCTGAGAACAGGATCTCCCCCCATCTCCAGCTTTATTGAGCTATAATTGACATATAACGTTAAGTTTAAGGTGCACAGTATGGTGATTTGACAAACATATATTTTGTGAAATGATCACAACAAAGCTTAGATTACACATCCATAACCTTACATAGCTACCTTTGTTTTGTGATGAGAACTTTTTTCTTGTGGTGAGATCTACTGTCTTAGCAGCTTTCAAGTATACAATACGGTACTGTTAACTATAGTCACCATGCTGTACAGTAGGTCCCCAGCTGATCGCTTTCACCCCTCCTCCCCAGCCCCATCTACTCCATGTTTTTGAGTTCAGTTTTTTTAGTTTCCACATACAAGTGAGATCACACAATATTTGTCTTTCTCTGTTTGACTTATTTGAATAGAGTTTTTTAGGTTAAGACTTTCTATGCCAATTTTTGTTTAGGTCCTGCAATGATCAACAAAATAATTTTGTTATAAGCTTTTTAGCAGGATGTTCAAGAAATGTTTTTATGTGTTTTTTAAGAGATGGCAGTTACCAAGTCTAAGCAGTTTATTATCTCCATTAAACTCGGTTTATTTTTTCAAAACCAGTATCTTTTACAATTTATCACACACTGAGTCTCTTCTCTCTCTCCGAATGCATTTATCCAATTTGTATTATGTTTTGCTCTCTCATCGTTGTTGGTTAAACTACCAACCTGTGGAATACACGCCTTTCAGCAGCTTTCCCTGCGCGTAACCCACTGCCCAGCAGACAAAAATGGTATTTATCACGTTGGGGCAGGTTTTCACTGCCGATAATCATCTGCTATCTAGAGAGCAGGCATGGGGAAGTTACACCAGCAGGTTCTACAAAGAAAAGAAAATGTGGAGAATTGAGAAGTGCTAAAACAACATATCACCCAGAGGGACCAGCATGCATTCCCAACCAGGATGAAGAAGAGACAGGGGGAACTCTGAAAGAGAGGGGCTCTCCAGAAAGGATGAGGGAGAAAAGGAGACAGCGTTAGAAGAAAGGAAATGCTTTAGATCCCAGAATGTGGCACGATGATTTTATTTGAAGTGATTGGCAAGGCCATCAGCTACTAGGAGGTTTCTTAAGGCATCACCTATTATTTTTCCTTGATCAGGTTATGTTGATTTTGGAGAGAGAGTTAAGTACATTCCATCCCCAAGGGATGGGATTTGCTCCAGAAACCCTCCCTTTGTCACTAACTGGCATGCTTGTATCAGAATATTAGTCATATTTGTCTCTTCCTTTGGTCTATTCATTCATCTGTCACTAGCGAAATAACAACTAGCATCATTCCTTTGTGTGTATGCGTACAGGAGAGGCATTGGTGGACTGGAAGTAGTAGGGATTAGAGGCCCAGGAGATGGAGGTACCAATGGAGTAAGCATCGGTCATGATGAGACACTGGAATGTAGGCACTTCGAATTTCAAAGAGTATAATTTCCTGTGATGACAAACTTTAGAGTGCAGCCAGGACAATGGGAAGCAGGAGTGAAATAGAGGTAAAAATCAGCAGGTAAAAAATCCTCAAGCCAAGGTATTGAGGTTTCTCCTTATAGAGTCATGAAAAAAATGGATAAAGGCAAAAATTAAAAAAAAACAGGAGGGGGAAAATTAAAAGTAGAAATTTTCCATCCCAAATCTCCACCCCCTTTTCACACCATCGGGTGTTCATTGTTAAAAATATACTCATTTTGTGGTGTTGGAAGTCAGTACAATGCTGACCCCTTGCAAGGGGCCGGGATGCTGGATGTATTATGTTTCTTGGTCCAGGTGCTGGTTATACAGTTGTATTGAGTTTGTGAAAATTCATCAAACTTTAGACTGATATATTTTTTGGCCTATATTGCACTTAAATTAAAAAGTTGATTTACTTAAGTTATATTCATTTTGAAATATTTCAGACTTACAGTAAGATATTAAGAATAATGCAACAAACACCCATATACTCTCTACCCAGTTTAAGAAATAAAATATTACAAAGACCCTGTGCATCAGCACCTGAGCACATTCCTTCTCCTCACCTCCAGGTAATACTATCCTCATTTTGTAGTTTTTCTTTCTCATATATTTATCCTTTTACCAAATATACATGTATTCCTAATGTATACTGTTGTATACTTGTTTTAGTGCTCTATGATTTCATTCTATATGTGTTTCTCCACAACTTGTGTTATTTTTAAAAATTGAGGTGAAATTCACATAACATACAACTAATCATTTTTATGATACAATTCAGTGGTATTTAATATATTTACAGTGTTGTGTGACCACCGGCTATCTCTAGTTTCAAAACTTTTTCCTCAAGCCGTAAAACACCCCATACTCACTAAGAAATCACTCCCCATTTCCTCTTCCTCTCATCCCCATCTCATCTCATCTGCTTTCTGTCTCTGTGGGTTTGCCCGAATATGTTACAGAAAAGGAATCATTCAATATGTGACTTTTGTTGTCTGCCTCCTTTTACTTAGCATAAAGTTTTCAAGGTTCATCCAAGTCATAGCAGGTTTCCGTACTTCATTCAATTTGGTTAAAGCCATCCTAGTTGTTGTGAAAAGGTGTCTCATTCTGGTTTAATTTGCATTTCCTTAACGACCAATGATGTTGAACATCTTTTCATGTGCTTGTTGGGCCATTTGTATATCTTCTTTGGGGAACAGTCTATTCAAGTCCTTTGCCCAGTTTTTAATTGGGTTATTTGTCTTTTATGATTGAGTTGTAAGTGTTCTTTATATATTCTTCATACGAGATTCTTATCGGATATATGGTTTCCGGTTATCTTCTCCCATTCTATGGGTTGTCATTTCATTTTATTAATGGTGTAGTTTCATGTGCAAGAGTTTTTAATTTTGATAAAGTCCAGTTTATCATTTTTTCTTTTGTTTCTTGTACTTTTAGTGTCATATCTAAGAAAGCTTTGCCTAACTCACAGTCATGAAGATTTTCTCCCATATTTTGCTTAAGAATTTTACAGTTTTAGCTTGTACATTTAGGTATATGGTCCATTTTGAATTAATTTTTGTGTATGGTGTGAGGAAGGGGATCATCTTGATTCTTTTGTAGGTGGCTTCCCAGTTGTACCAGTATCATTTGTTGAAAAGACTTTTCTTTCACCATTGAATTGTCTTCGCATCCCTGTTGAAATTCAATTTACTATCCTTGTGCTAGTGCTGCACAGTCTTGATTATTGTAGCTGTGCATTAAAATGTGAAGTTGTGAAATCTGGGTTCTCCAAATTTGTTCTTCTTTTCTAGATCGTTTTAGCTATTCCAGGTCCCTTGAGTTTCCATATCAATTTTAAGATCAGCCTGTCAATATCTGCAAAAACCCAGCTAGAATTTTGATACAGATTGCATTGAATCTATAGATCTATTTGGGAATTATTGCCATCTTCACAATATTAACTCTTCCAATCCATGAACTTGAGATGTCCTTCTATTTATTTAGTTCTTCTCTAACATCTCTCAACAATGTTTTGTAGTTTTCAGAGTATAAGTTTTAAATTTCTTTGTTAAATTTATTCCTAAGTATTTTACTTTTTTTGAGGTCGTTATAAATGCAATTGTTTTCTTCATTTCATTTTTGGATTTTTCATTTCATTTTCTAGTGCACAGAAATACAGTTGATTTTTGTATACTGATCTTATGGCCTGCAACCTCGATGAACATGTTTTTTAGTTTTAATGTGGTTTTTTTTTGAGGAAGATTAGCCCTGAACTAACTACTCCCAATTCTCCTCTTCTTGCTGAGGAAGACTGGCCCTGAGCTAACATCTATGCCCATCGTCCTCTACTTTATATGTGAGATGCCTACCACAGCATGACGTTTGCCAAGCAGTGCCATGTCCGCACCTGGGATCTGAACCAGCAAACCCCAGGCCACCAAGAAGCGGAACGTGTGAACTTAACCACTGCACCAGTGGGCCAGCCCCCAGTTTTAATGGTTTTTTAGTGGATTCCTTAGGAGTTTCTTTATACAAGATCATGTCATCTGCAAATAGGTATAGTTTTATTTCTTCCCTTCCAATCTAGATATCTTTTGTTTCCTTTTCTTGCCTAATTGTCCTGGCTCTTCCTCCAGTACAAAGTTGAGTAGAAATGGCAAGAGTAGACACCCTTGACTTTCACCTGATGTTAGGGAAAATCTCATTGATTTATGCTCTAATATTTATTATATTTTTCTTTCTGCTTGCTTTAGGTTTAATTTGCTCTTCCATTTAGTTTCTTAAGTTGAAAGCTTAGGTTAGTTATCTTATATATTTTTGCTTGCTGATATATGCATTAAATGCTACAGATTTCCCTCTAAGCACTGCTTAGCTGCATCCCACAAATTTTGATATTTACATTTTCACTTAGTTCAAAATACTTTTAAATTTTCCTTGAGGTTTTTCTTTGACGCATGTGGTATTTAGAGATGTTCTTTAATTTGCAAATATTTAGTAATTTTCTAGATATCTTTCTAGTACCATTTTCTAGTTTAGTTTTATTCTTGTCTAAGAATGTACTTTATATGATTTCTATTATCTTAAATTCATTAATGTTTTGTTATAATCCAGAATATGATGTATTTTAGTGAGTATTCCATGTGAACTTGAGTAGAATATGTATGTTGTTGTCAGGTGAAACGTTCTATAAATATCAATTAAATCAAATTGGTTGATTATGCTGTTCAAGTCTGGTATATCCTTACTGATTTTCTGCCTACTTGTTCTATCAATTTCCAAGAGAGGAGTGTTGAGTCTCAAACAATAATTGTGGATTTGTCTGTTTCTCCTTTCAAATATATCAGGCTTTTGCTTCATGTTTCATAAAAGTCAGTTTTAGGACTCAAGATTTTCATGTCTTCTAGAATTGGTTCCTTTATCTTATGTACTGCCCCACTTTATCTTGATAGTCTCCTTTGTTCTGAAATCTACTTTGACTGAAATTAATATAGCTATTCCAGTTTTCTTTAGATTAGTGTTTACATGCTATATCTTTCTCCATCTTTTTACTTTTAACCTAAGTCTTTATATTTAAAGTGGGTTTATTATAGACAGCATATAATCTATATGTTTTTAACGTGACTATATGGGTACTATCAATATATCTGTAACTTTCTATTTATATCTTTCTATCTATATCTATTTTTCTGACCTTTTCCCCAATGAATTCAAAGTCCTTTTCTTCCTGAAATACATGTAATCATTAAACTGTAACAGAACATTTTTATAAACAGTTTCCTTGGATTTTCTCAGAGTCACAATATTCATTTCTTAAAGTCACTTATTTCAGGAACACTTGTTTAATATTGAACATCATGGATTGAGACATGATTATGTGGCTAAGGGTCCAGGAGAGTCCAGGAAGATAAAACTACTAAACAGAAGAATCCTGAGTTTCAGGAAACTTTTCTTAAATCCAGAAAAGATTACTTCATCATATGTGATGATTATGTCCTAACATAGCAATGATTTGGACTGAGTATAAGCATAGAGTTTAGATAAAATCAAGTTCAACACTTTAAATTCACAGATGAGGAATCTGGGACCAAGAGCTACATGGCTAAGTTTCCATATATCCTTGTGCTTTTGGCAGAATGGAGTAAGTTACGTATGTTGTTTCTGTGATTGTTTTACCAGTGAGATCCATCCCAGCGGCTACTTACATTGATGCTTGTGAGTGGTCATGAACAGGAGAGGGAAATTGCTTTCTGTGCTAGGAGTTGGGTGGGGTGGGAGGGGCTCCTATAATAAATAAGATGTCCCAACCTTAAGGTGTGCTTCATGTGCACGTGTCTAATCTCTTTTTCAACATTTTTGCATTAATTTTCAGATCTTGCAATTTTTAATCTTGAATTAAAATTTCCAAATTGTGTTTGCCAATTCCTATTTAGATTGCTTTTTGTGAAACTAGCATTCTCTTTGTTTCTGGGTACGTTATCTTCCAGCTGGGAGAATTTACTTGGATAAACGACTACTACTCGACAATGCCCAACTGACATTTCAGACTTGCCTTCCTGGGTAATGTTATTAAAACGAGCCTAAGAACTTCAGAGCCAGTTTGATTTAGTTTTTAAAAATCCAAAATTTAAAAAATGAAGATTCTAATTGTGAAAAACCTCAGATGTCTTCTTAAATATATTTTGAGGTTCAAAACAAGCACTCTTGTTTAGATATTTTTAATTTCTTATTCTAATCCTCCTTAACACCAGAAAATAAAAAAGGGCTTTAATTTAGAGAAAACAATCACCAAATATTTGCAACATTTTTCTTTTCAAATATTTGAATTGTCAGTTTTATTTCAGGGTAGTTCTTAATTTACCCAAACAGACTTGTCAGCCTGTGCTATTACAGTGGCTCCTCAGAGCATAAGTGGAATGACAGTGTTAGTATATCTTTCCATTATTGCAGAAACTCTATTTTTTAAAGTGCCTTTAGTAGGATTCTGGGAATTCACTGTAGGTTAACAGTGGGGCTCCCACCATTTAGAATTCTTTTCTCCTAATGAAAGGAGTCTGAACCCTTGAACTCTGTCAGGGACTTAGGCGTGTTCCCTGCGCCTGATTTTCATCCTCAGAAAATGGAGGTCAGATACATGTCAAGAATAAAGGAAGGGGTCAGATTAGAGTAGTTAAAGACTTTGCACATGTCCAGATGACGTTAATGTGTTGACCATAGTGTCTGGAACCTGCGAGGCACTTGGTGAGGGAATGAATGAACAAATGAATGAATGAGTAAATAGTGAGCAAAAATGACAGAAAATATTTGGGGAAGAAATTAATTATATGCATGGTAAAACATCTTACATTCGATGTGTTTGCCTGAGCTACATGGAGATTGTTATAAAAAAATGTAACATTTCCTCATTGTGCTCCTTTTCCAGAGATTAAGGTAGTATAATTTGGTAATGCATTTTCATAAAGAAATGACTACTGGAGATGCTAATTTAAGATTATAAGGATTTCATCATTTCTAATAGAAATAAGCTTTGATTATGACCACCTTACCTGATGATGGTACCAATGCACCTCATAGCCCCTTTGTCTCCTCATTTATATAGTTCGATAAATGCGTGAAACAACATAAGGGGGAAAATCATGTCTGTGTTCTATCTTTGAATTACAACTACGGGTTTATGAGCTCAGGCGTGCAAGGCATAAAATTTTTTTTATTGTCTCTTACTCAACTTGTAACTCTATGCATCTTCTCTATTAGATTGGCAGAAAATGGGGAAAAAAAATCTAGATCTTTGTTGAGATCCCCCTCGACACTCAGTTCCTGGGGTTACATGAAGTTTCTGAGAACTTACACAGTATTCAGATTTGTGGGGGAGGGTACAGTTTCTCTTGTCCCAGTCATTCATATCCACGGGATGCTTCTGAGATCTCCCTCATCTCTGTCTGCACAGCCTCCTCAGGTCCAGATGGCCCCCATCTCATGCTTGGAGCACAGGAATTTTTTGGTTAGGTTCCCTAAAGTCCCATTTTGCTAGATGTGTGGCCTGCTCCCTTTCCTCTCTGGGGTCTTCCTCTATGGGGTTTTGCTACCATCCTGGTGATCTCGTTGGGATGTGCTTCTCTCTCTCACCCCAGCCTCCTCTGCACTATCCTTCACTCCTCCCGCCATTTCCCACCTCCGGGAAGAACTTCTATCTAACAGAGGGGAGATCTTTATCTACTTTTCTTCCAACACAGTCTGTGGCCTTTAGTGAAACAAATGTGAGAAAGACTTATAGGGAGCTTTAAGGTTTTGCTCTACCACTTATCTCCCTTACAGCCAGCTCCCTGCTTGAAAGAGAGGAAGGGAAAGAGAAACTGACAAAGAAGGAAAAAAAATCCAAATGAAAAAAAATTTTAAATCCATATATAAATGTCTCAAAATAACAACCTAATCAGATTGAGGTGTGAATGGAAGCTAATGTTATGATTGCCTATGTTCCAGAACTCCGCTTGATTCCTTCAGCTGTATTACCTCATTTCATCCTCGCGAGACTGTGAATGGATGTGCTTATCCTCTTTTTACAATCAGGAAACTGAGAGAGAGATTAAATAACCTGCTCAGTATTAAATTTGAAGTCAGGTCATTAAAATTCTAAATTCTGTCCTTTCCTCTATTGACTTTGTTCTACTTCACAACCCTACAAGTGTAATGGTCAGTAAAAGCTAGCTAGCAAATGAGAACTGTGGAAAGACAGTTATTTAGAACTTTATTAGATCAGCTATAATATATATGGGGACATTTGAGCTGAGAACTAGGATCTGAAATTGATGGTCTAGTTTACGTGGACTTCTCTCCTCGAAGAACACACAACACAAAGTTGCTCAACCCAAATATCCCCCAACTAGGGAACTGAGAAAGAAACCGTGGTGCATTACAATGGAATACTATTCAGTAATAAAAAGGAATGAGTTGCTGATACAGTCAACCTTGTGGATGAATTTTAAACATCTGATGATAAGTGAAGAGAGCCAAACTTAAAAGGCTACATAGTGTGTTATTCCATTTATACGACCGTCTTGAAAAGGCAAAATTATAGAGGCTGTTTCACATTTTGCTTGAGGTGGTGGTGATGTGACTGTATGTGTTTGTCAAAAATTTCAGAACTGTACAGTAAATGGGTGAATAATACTGTATGTACATTATACCTTAATTTTTAAAATGGGAGAAAAACAGGAGCTGGCCTGGTGGTATAGCGGTTAAGTTCACGTGTTCTGCTTTGGCAGCCCTTATCTTAGGTTCAGATCCCAGGCATGGACATACACATCACTCATCAAGCCATGCTGTGGCAGCATCCCACATACAAAATAGAGGAATATTGGTACAGATGTTAGCTCAGGGACAATCTTCCTCACCAAAAAAAAAGGGAGAGAAAAACACAAAGTTGTTTAGGATTAGATGCTCTACGAACCTCCTTAGAAATATCTTATCTTACAATTTTTAGGTGAAATTTGGAAAATAGAATGGATTCAGTCCCTTAATAACCAACTTTCTCTTAATATTATAAATAACTCACAGAAGTCCTTCGGTACTCCAAATACCACATTTCCTCAACTAACTAACCATATGAAATTAAGATGCTTCTTACAACCAACAACAAGAGAAAATTGCCAGGTGCATGCAGATCACTAAGTTTTGATGTAGTTGTTATTATTTGAAAATATATAAATGTACAAAATTAGCCATTGGGTAATTAATATTGACCTTTAATTAAACTTGGATTTATTGATTTTTTGCTTCAAATGCTCTCAAAATGACTACACTTGGCTACATGTTATTTTGTACACAGAAGATTGACTGACATCTGCCAGGCAATTCAATTTAAGGCACAAGAAATTGCCAAATCCTGCATAAACAAGATGTTTCAAAGCTAGGAGAGCTTGGGGATCCTCAATTCATGTATCTGAAGAATCATTACTCAAGCTCTGAATATCTACCTTTGATAAGACAATATAAGCCTCTGATCTCCCTTCCTGCCATGGAGAAGGCTTTTAATTCCCTTAGTTTCTGGGCTTTGTGGTAGCAGTTGGGTCGTAGATGAGGGGAAGACAGTTGGCTTGGCTAATTCACCCTGGGAAAGGCAGAGAGTTTCTAATGGAAGACAGAAAGATCCAGAAAGCAGGAGAGAAGAGAGAGGAGAAGAGGCAGTAGGTGATGGGCTTCAGAGAGAGTTTTAGGGAGATTTTTTTTTTTTCTGCTTGGCAGAGAGGCAAAGCAGGGGGAAGGAGTGAGAGACAAAGATGGAGAAAGAGCATTCAAATATGTTTTTCTATGTGATATAAATAAAATTCTTTTCTGGCATTTTTGAAAGACTGCGCTAAAGATTTAAATTGCTTTTCGATTAATTCTGGACATCAAGATTGGTTTTCCTCTTCAAGGTGACATGATGCCAAGATGGGCCACAAAGAGGCTCAGCTTCTATGAGTAACATATCTGTCAAATCTTTGGGCTGACTTTCAAGAAAAGCTGTTTAACTTCCAGTGATATGTAATTTAATGGAGGAAAAATATGAAACTATTAGTTTAACCAAATAGGAAATGCAGAAGAAATTCTCATATTTTTCAATATCCCTCAGAATTATACTGTCAATTTTCAAGAGCTAAGGAAACCAAAATGATGAGCACTGGTTATGAAAAACAGCTTGTCACCATAAGGCCGGGCATGTCTCTCAGGGGCTGAAAGTCAATCCAAAGACTCTTTAGACAACGTTGATGAACAATCTTTGACTCAAACTTTGCTCATTCCACTGAAGAAGAGTTTGTCCATGACTATATGGATATACGGATGCTTTTCCAGTTGTTAAAACTGTATTTGCACCATTCATTCGTGGACCTTCTTCCTCCTGAAAAACTACTATTAAATCTACAATGCATCATATAATTTACGGCATCTTAGAGTCAGGCTCCAGACATTCCAAAAATAATTTTCCAGCTACCACGATTTGGAGATATTTAACTAGTGCATTTCTTTGGTCCCACCCTTATTTTCCAATATTGTTCTCATGACCTTCAAACATCCTGAACTGTTGTGGTTATGTGTGCTCTAAAAGTTTGATTAGGACCCCCTACAAGTATATATCATATGCTGCAATACACAGACACAGACACACACAATTTCCTTCAACATTTTGCACTGGTTTTATGTGCTTTACTGGGTGTGTATGTTGGGGGGATGCAGAGTAAGGGAGGTGGTAGTGGAGAAAGAGATGGAGGAGGAAAAGGAAGGGCAAAAATGCTGGCACGTGTGCCCTGTTTTCCCCAGAACACTCCCTGGACATCTGCCCTCAAGCACGGTATGTGTGAGAGACAGGAGGTTGACCATGAAGTAACAGTGTCGCTTGATAGAGTGGCTCCTTACTTTTCATCCATACCCATAGGGTTTGGCAGGCCTGCTGTCTGCAGTTTGGAGTCCTGCTATCTTCCCTGTCTGTGTGGTTTGTGAGGGATCCACAAGTGATCACAGAGCGAGATGGCTTCCCGGAAATTTGGAGAAGTCTGTCCCCTGCTCCGGTGTCTACTAACATTTCAACTGTCAGACTAGGGCAGTGGGAAGGTATGGGCTTGTTTGAATGGCTCAGCAGCACCTTGGAAAATTCTCTTCTGCAGGAAGAGTACTCTGAGCTGCCTGTAGACTTGGTTTTTAGACTTTGACCTGCACCTTGCACTCTTGCTGATCAGACTCATTTATATCTGAAGGGAGCAATAATAATTAAAATAGCTGTATAATTTAAAAAATTCCTACTTTTTCTGAGTTTTAAATCATAAGACTGGTCTTTGTTTCCTTGAATATTAACAGCTCAGCAGTGTTTAATTTTTTTGCTAGGTATGCATCTTCTGTGCAGGAAAATCAACGCTAAAACAAGAACTCAAAAACCAAGAAAACGTGACTTGCTAGGTAAGGCAAGTGTCATGTTTCTACTTGATATCAATGGGAGGTCAACTAAAGAGACCAAAGACTGACTGTGACCTTGAATGGGAGGATTGTAGCATTTGTTTATCATTTATTCAGCAAATGGCTGTGCCAGGCATTGTTCTAGGTGTGGGTTTACAACTGGTACAGAGCAACTGAGTCTTGGTTTGAGTGCTGCCTGTATTCTGGTGTAGGAATAAGGCATGGTGTAGGAATAAGTAGCATGCTTTATTCAGAGCATGTTTCACACTGAACTTCTCTGAGCTCATTTCTCGAGGAATTTCATTCATTACCTTCAGTCTGTTGCTTATTATTTTCCTTTGCAAATGAATCGACTAAGTGACATGCATTACAGATACATAATATTTCTAAACCTCTTGAACCCTAGTTCTGGTAAACATAAGCATTTGCCTTGAACAGAGGAAGTCATAAGAGCAAGCTGAAGTTGTTATATTCAATATATAATACTTTAATATTCAGGAACTATTGTTTTTTCAAGAGTAAATGGTAGAATTAATGCTTGACACTGTATTGTTTGCAGACTTCCTTGTGACTCATAGCTCTTCATGTGTCAGTCCCCAAACAGATGGAAGGATAATTCTATGAGATTAATAGTTCGAATAGTGGTATATGGAGTGGCTTTAAAAATTTTTGACAGGTTTTTATCCATGATAGATTCACACCTCTTTTTTATCATAGCAATACTTCAAAAATTGCGTCTAAAAAATTTAGACTTTTTCTTTAGAGGACAGCTAAAACACACTCAGCTAGGTCTATTTTTGCACTATTTTTGCCTGTACTCAAAGAAGATCACAGAACAGTAGAAGAGCACAGCTCACATGTGACATGGAGCCAAGTGGGCTGGATTTGAGTCTTGGCTTTGCCACTTACAGCTGGGAGAACTTGGGCAAGTACTTCACCTCACACTGCCTCAGTTTTCCCATCTGTATAATGGAGATGGTGAAGTACCTACTTCGTGGTGTTTTTGTGAGGATTAAGTGAGTTAATGTACATTACTTCAAGGGTGGTACCCAGAGAAAGCATTACACAAATGTTTGCTCTTCTTATATCTGGTTCAGGTATTTGCATTTGAACAACATTTGGTTTCAGCAAGATGAGGATGTTAGTTGCCCACTATTTTCTTAAAACTCTCTATGGATCAAAGAAATTAAATATTTGGGAATATCTATTTTATCTATATTTTCTTCCCAGAGCATGGTTCAAAAGGTATTTATAGTGCCTTCAGTGTCCTCTCAGTTCTTGCTTATAAGAGCATGTTTAGGGGTGAAATGATGGGAAACTGTATGGGATTGTGAGAGGAAGAAGGCCTTTGGAGTCAGGCAAACCTGGTTCAAATCTAAGCTCTGCTACAGATAGTGACTTAACCACTTTTACCACCTGCCAATGGAGGTGTTAATACTTACCTCTTAAGGTTGTTATGAGATTAAATAAGACGTATGTACTTTGCACATCCTAAAGATCAACAAATGTTAGTTCCTGTCTGGGTGAACAGGCCTAAACCATCCCTTGCACAGAAGTGGCCAACTTCTGACCGACACAGGCCTGCCCCGCTCCTCACACCCCACCTCGCCCCCAGCAAATCTCACAAACCACTGTACACACAGCCAATTCAAGCAGCAGTCAGACATTTAATAGGTTGATCTACAACCTTTAAAGTCAATTGGAATGAAAAGCTCTCTTCAAATAGGGATGCTGAGATCAGTTTGACCAATCAGCACCTGTTTCAATACAAAATTTGAAATGTGATTTATGAAGGGAATGAGCAGGAGTTGAAGAGCCAAGATTTGAGGCCGTCAGGCCCACGGATATGTCGACATGATGAGGAAGCAGAATCTGTGAGCTGGCACAGACTGTGAGACAACAAGAGAATTAAGGGAAGAGAGAGTGAGGTTGCTGGCTGGTAGCATGAGGACCAGGAAAAACAAAGCCCAAAGAACCAAGTCACCTGGATGGCAGAAGCTCCATCAACTCCTGCTGCTGAAGGGGTTCCTAGAGTTGCCCTAGAAATGAACTTCTTGACTTCATCTCCTTGAGGCTGACCCTCCACACTTCCTGTTCTTCCCATGAGGCCAGAGGGTTCATCTTTCCTTGGGTTTCCAAGATGGCCTAGCCTGATGGTGGAGGTTCTTATTTTATCCATTTTTATTTCCACTCTTAGGATAAATTCCTCTTTTACTTGGGGTCACTTAAATAAGTTCCTGTTCCTCTCTCCTCCAAAATTAATATTGTACCAAAAAAAATAGAATGTGTCTGATACCAAGGGAAGATGGCCTCTTGAGTATGGAAGTCCCATGTTGCCTGTGGCATTGGACTGTTTTCTCATGGGTCCCAGCTTGGCTAGCCATTTTTTAGTTGAGGATAGTAGAAACTAGCTTTCTAAGCTTGAGTATTTTAGATGTCAGACACTTGTAGTCACTAACTTCCAGGCCCTACAACCTTGAATTTTTGTGCTTTTAAACAGGGGGCAGTGTATAGAGAGGTTAAGAGCATGGATCTGGCATCAGATTATTTGGGTTTAATTTCTGCCTCTACCACTTAGCAATTTAGGCAACATTCTTATCTCTCTATGCCTCAATTCCACATTATTATGACTGTTTTTAAACAGGCTTGAAGCTTATTGCTAAATATTGTGTCAATCTGTGATCAAAACACTCATTTGTTGCATTTGTTTACTTACTTGCATTTCTTTTATTAGACTCAAGACTCCTTGAGAGAAAATGGGAATAAACCTTTGTATTTGCATTACTTAGTATATAGTAGGCACTCAATACGCTAATATTTTGATATTTCCTTTTCTAAAACAATCTTCTTGCAAAACTTTCATCTCGCTAATTTTCATTCTCTGAATCTTATGGAGATTTTTAAATCTCTCTTTAACCCCTTTTCCACATTTGGACATAAACCTGTAGTACATATTATGCTTGCTTTAAAATTATTCATTATTTTATTAATTGTTGTGTTATTTCGTTAGCTTCAGCTCGACAGCTTTCAGGCCCTCAGAGCCCACCTTTGCTTACCAGGTTTGCCCCCTTCTTCTCACATACTTTTCTGCTCTAGTTTTACTCTAAATAAATTATTGTGCTTATCGTCTTGAGTGTCTCTCTGCCTGGGACTATCTGCTTCTCCAACTTAGCAAGGTCATTTTGAATTTCAGCCCCATCTGTTAAGGAGTCCACTTTCTCTCCAGGTGACTATGTCAGCTAAATCAATGAGTTTCCTGTTTCTTCAAATAGGTCATTGATGAAAGTTAAAACATACAGCTCCTGCCTGCTTTGCAAATATAAGGTGTTATTCTCCAAAGCTATAAGACCATGAGCAGATATTTGAAGAGCCAAGTTTAACGAGATTATGATTGTTTTGTAAAAGCCATTTTCATATAAGAAAAACGTTTTTTTTTTTTTTAAAGATTGGCACCTGAGCTAACAACTGTTGCCAATCTTCTTTTTTTTTTTTTTTTGGATTTATCTCCCCAAACCCCCCTGTACCTAGTTGTATATCTTAGTTGCGGGTCCTTCTAGTTGTGGGATGTGGGACGCCGCATCAAAGTGGCCTGACGACCCGTGCCATGTCCACGCCCAGAATCAGAACCCTGGGCCGCCGCAGTGGAGCGCTTGAACTTAACCACTCGGCCATGGAGCCGGCCCCATAAGAAAAACTTTTGATTGTGAAAACAAATGGCTTGATAAATCTTTGTTTAATTGTTCAGTACCCTACAACCCAGTTTTTCAATTTATTAAACTAATATTTAGCCTCATGTAATTTTTTTAGTTGTTTTCAAGTCTATATGAGCCTGTCCCAAATCTAAGTTTATCCAGTAGCTATACATGGTTTCCTATATGTAGGTGTAAATAAAGATTTAGCAAGTCAGCAATTAAGAATATATCATAATTGTAGTGCAATTTGGAAGAGCAACTCTTATAGGCTGGGTAAGAATAGATTGTCTAGATTATCAGCAATAATTGGTAGAGTTGATTTTAGTTAGCTGGAACTCTAACTTTAAGGTATGTTGCTCTAAAGAAAAAGATGAACCAACAGATCAGAATCATTTATTGTTTCATTTAATGAAAGTAATAAATCTAAATAATGTGTTTTCAGGTTAAAGGAAATTCTTATTTTTTATTTTGGAAAAATACGTCCTTATTAGGAATCCAAGGTAGCTTCTTGAATAAAGTTGTGTTTCAAAACACTTTGCCATGTTTAAAACTGTGCTCAACTTTCTTGGTGTTTACCCAGGAAGTTCATGCCACTTCGCAGGTCACAGAAAGTGACCTGAGCTCTTTACCGTTGGCATCCAAAGGGTTCTGTCCAGTGCTCAGAAGAATGCCATTTCGTTGCTATTTCAGCCCAACAGACCTACAGCAGCTCGTTTACAGGATCCCCTCCTGGGACTTTAGAAAGAATCATGACAGGTAAAGATTTACAGTCCTGGTTACAATTGAGGCTGAATTTTCATGGATTAATTTTCTTAATTGAAAAGAGTCCTCTATAGAGATATGAAGACTTCGGTAAGCAAAGACTGAAAAGGTCTTCCAGGGCTTTCAGCCTGATGTGTTTTTTTGCCCTAGTGGGGTTTGTCCCTAGGTTATAAATTTCAGCTTTCCAATGTCAGATCCCTCCTTTGTTGAGCTTTAAGGCATTTCTGGAATTACTCGGCAAAGGGACTTTGACAATTCCCTGCCCAGTTCTTAGGTCACAGAGCTGATTTATGGCTGAAGGAGGTTCTCTAAACAGTAGATGAAACTGGTGAAATGTTATCCATTTATTAAAATGAGTTCAGGAATTCCTCCTGCTGATCAGTGGGAGTTGTCCTAAAGAAATCAGCCCTGGATGCACTGACTTATTGCTATTCTGTGAGTTTTACTGCAGAAAAACAAAAGTCATCCTTATGGAAATTGTTTAAGGGTAAAATCTACAGAGTATCCTAATGGTGTAATGGCAAATTCTAAATCTCCTATTTCAACTTGAGAGGGAAAAGTAGGTTCAGAAATGGCTGCTCTTATTAATGTAAACACACAAATTCAATATTTATCCAACCAACATTTATTGAGCATCCTTTCTGTTCAGGTACTGCTCTATGTACTGTGGACTCAGCAGAGAATAAGGCAGACAAACTCTCTGCTTTGTAACTACTGGGGAAAGATATCAAATAATAGCAAACAGTTATATAGCAAAATGGCATGTAGTGTTCAGAGCTATGAAGAAAACCAGCATAGGAGAGGCATGGAGAATTGGGAGTGGTAGCCATTTTAGGTATGCTTATGTTTTCTACTCTGCTTTAACAAATTACCCCAAATTTAGCGGTTTAAAATAACTTAAACTTATTATCTTACAGCTGTGTAGGTTAGAAGTCCTATACTCCTAAAATGAAGTGCTAAAATCAAGTCATTGGCAGACTCTAGGAGAAAATCCTTTTCATTGCCTTTTCCAGATTCCAGAGGCTTCTCACATTTCTTAGTTTGTAGTTCCCTTCCTCCATTTTCAAAACCAGCAATATCACATCTCTCTGACCCTTCAGTTGTTGTCACATCTTTCTGACCACAGCCAGAAAAGGTTTTCCTATTTTAAGAGCTGATATGATTAGATTGAGCCCACCCAGATAATCCAGGACAGTCTCTGCATTTTAAGGTCAGTTAATTAGCAACCTAAATTCTGTCTGTAACTTTAATTCCCTTTTGCCACATAAGAAAACATATTTACATTTATTTAGATGCTCAAATTATCTCAGATTTGGAGAGTGGGAGACTTTTCAAGCTGGGGCCAGTGTCCTTTTGCCATGTCCCTGTCATAATTTGAGCACTTTTTCACTTCTGGCACAATAAGATGATCCAGGCCCATTTCGTACTTTCTCAGCCCCAGCCCAAGAATCAGCCATTTCTTCAAGAATTCCTGGTTCCTTTTAATAAAAACTTGGTAAGTAGGAGCTAGGCATGCTCATTGTTTTTGAGATCTCTATATGTGTTGAAGGTAGAGTCTGAACATATGAATAAAAAGAGGGAATCAGGGATGAGTCCAAGATTTCTGATTGGAGCTAATGGAGGGATGGAGTTACTAGGAACTGAGATGGGGAAGGCTGAAGTGGAGTAGGTTTGAAGGGAGAATCTGGAATTCAGTTTGACCATGTGAAGCTGAGATGCCTATTAGACATTCTAGTGGAGATGGCAAGTAGGCAGTTGGATACCTGGGTCAATAGTTCCGGAGAGAATCCTGGACCAGGGATAACATTTGAGAATCATCAGTGTATAGATGGTATTTAAATCCATGAGAAAAGATAAGATCATCAAGAGAATGAGTGTACATAGTGAAAGGGAAACAGCCAAGGTCTGAATCCTGGGACCATCAGCATAAGAGGTCAGGGAGAAGAGGAATAAGCAACCAAGGAGACTTAGAAAGAGTGACCACTGAAGCAGAAGAACTTGGTGTTCCAGAAGGCAAGCGAAAAAAAGAGATGCGTCACGGAGGAGAGAGTGATCAACTGTGGCAAATGCTGCTGCTAGGTCAAGTAAGGTGAGGACTGAGAATTGATTGTTACTGGAGAGGCGGGGGCAGTTAGTCTGATTGGAGTGGCTTTAAGCGAGAACAGGAAACACAGAATTAAACAGAACAAGTGTAGACAAATTCAAAAGGCTTGCTGAAAAAAGGAGCAAAGGAAGGCAGTAGTAACTACTGGAGAATTGAGGCCACAAGAAGGCTTTTTTTAATAAAATGAAAGAAATGCCAGCAATTTTGTATGCTGATGGAAGTGATGGATTGAGTAGTGTGTGGAAAAATTGATAAATGGCAGCAAGTGGAGTGGGTAGGATCTGTTTCCTTGCCATTTCCAGCTTCTAGAAGCTACTCACCTTCCTTGGCTCCTGGCTCCCTTCTTCCATTTTCAAAACCAGTAATATCTGGTGAGTCCTTTTCACATCTCCCTGACACCTCTTCCTGTCACCTCTCTCTCATAGCACCCAGGAAAGGTCCTCCAATTTTGAAGACTCATATGATAAGGTTGGACCCACCCAGATAATCCAGGAGAATCTTCCCAACGTAAGGTCCTGAACCTTGATCACATCTACAAAATCCTTTTTGTTATGTAAAGTAACATATTCACAGTTCTGGAGATTAGGACTTGGACATCTCTGGAGGGTCATTATTCCACCAATTACAATATCCAAGAGGCAACAGAATGCTTGAAATAGATGGCTTCTTGGTTTTGTTTATTCCTTTAACCTCTTTGGCTTACTCTTTAATTATTTAGACTGGGGTAAATTTCTTGTGAGTTCTTATGAATTCTGGATGAGTGGGGCTTAATTCTACGTGCCCCTCTACATGGGCCTCATGAATCTGTCATTTAACTGATCTTGACTAGCTCTGCATTCACTTAACTATCACTGAAAGTGAACATCGATACAACCCTCAGATTCTTCTCCCACACTTCTCCTGCAGGTAATGTTTTCTAGGCTTCCTTGCACCTGGTTTCTAGAAAAATTCCATCAGTCGAGGCCTAGTGAAGATTCGATGGAAGGAAGAAAGAAGGAGCAGAGGTATTTCTCTCTTTCTATTTCTGCCTCATGGGGTGCTCTCCTGCAGTGACTGCATTTCTCTGTGGTCACAGCTCCCATGGGCAGCCCCCTCCATGGTTGAAGCTTCAGCTGGAGGCCTGGCTTCTGGATTCTACTGTCAGCAGCTCTTCTCTAGGGGTGCTCGTGGCTTCTTGCTGTTGCTAATCTCTGGGTTGCCTCTATTCTCTATTTGGCTTCTTAGCTCTTCCATCACTCTGTCATCCACTCGCTATATTGAATTTCCTCTATTTGAGAATATCTAGAGTAGTTTCTGTTTTCCTGACTCAACTTTCACTGAGAGAATGGAAAAGAAAACTAGCTAATTTCAATCTTACATTCATAAAAATAATCTTCCTTACCAATCTGAAAGAGACTCTTGTAGTCTTAAAAAATAAAAACTTTGACAGAAAATCCATTCAGTTTGTTTAGAGGTATATGAAAAAAACTTAACACCCTCATGGCATTTCTGACATGAAATATATGGCTTGATGTTTATTTACAGAGACTGATGTCATATGGTGAGCTCTACTGTACACGAGGAAGGAATTTCAGGAAGCCACTCTGTGAACTGCTGGGGATTAGATTTCTGAATGATGAGCCCACTGGTGTTCATGTAGCAGCAGACAGGACCACATCCCACTGCCAGCGCCAATCAAGGATACTCAATTATGGCTTTGGGGGACGAAGGACAGGGTAAAGAGTATTCCGCATGTCCAAGAAGTGGTTTACTCTATTTCAATGAGAGGAAAAACTAGGGCAAGAATGCTATCTGGGCTGGCTGGTGGCTGGCTACCACTCATTTCTTCTTTAAAAAAAGAATATACACAGACAGTGGAAAAGGGATGAAGTCACGCCTGCTCTCCTCTGAATAGTAAGGCTATTAGCAAGAAGAGAAAAATTAAAAAATAATTTGCATACATGATTATTAGGACGGAAAAGGATGACTCTAACTGTAGTTCTTGACGCAACTTTGTGGCTTTCTGTGGTTGAGATAATGTACATAAAGCAGAGACCCCACCATCTGACTAATTAACTCGGCAGCAGGGAGGGAATGGATGAAAGGATAATTAATAGGTCAAAGACCCAGTGCTGTGTTATGATTATTTGAATAATATTATGATAATTTGAATAACGTACAAGAGTTTGTGAAAATTGGTTGCTGGCTAGGACTCCAGCTGACAAAACATTTGAATCATGCTCATTTTATACCTCCTGGGTAGATTTCCTTCCTTCCTGAAAGGACTGAGCATATGTTTGAATATTGGGGGGAGGGCAAGAGCCGTGGTGGGAAATGATTGTGGAAAAAATACTGTTTTAAATGGCCATGGCAGAATTATACTGTTTTAACGTCCACAGCAGAATCCCTCCATTTCTATCCACAATGGAATGACCTTAACTGCAAAGCACGGTTGCAGGCAGAGACAATAGATCCTGCAGGATTTGAGTTTGCAGAGACTGTCCAGTGAAATGAAAAAACCAGTGCCTATTTCCTGGTTTAAAAAAATGAATTACTTAATTAGATGAGGTCTATGGTTGATGGATTTCCATCTTTATTTAGAAAAACAAAACTAAAGAATCATTATTATTTTAAACAAGTAGAGGTCTTAAACCAAGACATTTATTTAGAATGTTTTAAATATACTAAATTTGAATGGGTCCTACACAAAAATTTGTTTTGAACTCTTGTGGATTATTAACTAATGTAGCAGCATTTATAGTATTCCCTTACTTGACAATTGTGCAGCCTTGTATCATATATCATTTCAGTGGCTTTTTCTCCCTTTAATCCTTTTTTGCTGAGAAAATGGACTTCACTGTCAACATCCAAGCAGCAATCTAGAACGTGGCCTGAGGGTGTTTAGGATAACTAATAAAAAGGCCAACCTGTTTTCTGCTACATGAGTTTATTTCCTGCAGGAGTTCTGTGTGAGTTTTATTACTTATGTGAAAAGAATAGTTTCCTTCCACCTTTCCATTAATCCAGTTATTCTCAACTGGGGTGATTTTGCCCCCGAGAGGACATTTGGCAACGTCTGGAGACATTTTTATTTGTCATGACCTGGGGGAGCTACTGTTATCTGGAGGATAGAGACTAGGGATACTGCTAAACATCCTACAATGCACAGGACAGCCCCTGCAGCAAAGAATTGTCTGGCTGAAAATACCAATAGAGCTGAGGTTGAGAAACTGCATTAATCCAAGTGTGGCCTTTGGTGAAAGCAAGAATAAGAATGATGCTGACTTGTCCAAAATCCTCCTTAAGTTTTCTGTAAGCCTTTGTTCTCCACTTCTAAGATTTTACTTCCAAAAACAGGGGAAATGGGGCATCCTATTGCATATGTCTAATGTCTTAAACTAACATTTTAGGTATATATGTTACACGGCTACAATTTGGTTACTAAGGATTAACATTAATGAATAAGTGCGAACAATGCTCAGTCCCAAAAAGTCATAGGTCAGGGGACTGGCCTCATGGCCGAGTGGTTGGCTTTGCCTGCTCTGCTTCGGTGGCCCAGGGTTTCACCGGTTCAGATCTGGGTCAGGGATATGGCACTGCTCATCGGGCCATGTTGGGGTGGTGTCCTCCCACATGCCACAACTGGAAGGACTCACACCAAAAAATATACAGCTATATACCGGAGGGCTTTGGGGAGAAAAAGGAAAAATAAAATCTTTTAAAAATAAGTCATAGGTCAAAGATGAACCTGGGAACTAGAAAGAGTACCTTTTTCTGAAGGGCTGTTCAGATAAGCAGTGGCCCTCAGGCAGCGATAAGGCTACTGACACACTTCTCCTGCAGCCTGATATGATAGAACTGTGAGTATCAAGGAAGCTGAGCAGGACTTCAGAAGAAAGCTGGACTCTGTATTTCCTAAAGATACAATCTAGATGCCCACCTCTACAGGGTTTGCAATCCCATATATTCTCATTAGCTATTTTAAAGAGTTTTCCTTGCTCAAAGGTTTAGTTGACAGTGTGCCATATTATTTATTATGACTGGTAGGTGAATTAAAGAGACAGCTTTATACCTGAAGTAGAACCATAAACAAGGACTATGAGCTCTCAAGGGACAGCATTGATAGTAAAGAATATGCTATTTGGTATTTAAGAATGCTTACCACAAAATCTGAGTAAGAATTTTATTTGAATTTTGGAAGTAGTGATGGGGCTTTAGATTAGGTTAGCATTTCAGTTTTCCATTTTCTGTAAATAAGTAGAGAATACAGAAAGTGGAACAAGTATCATTCTTATATGGTCAAATTGCTTGATGTAGAACAAGAGATTATATACATTTTAATAATTAGAAAGTAATTCTTGAACTACAAATATATGTAGGTATGTATTGCTATGTAATACTTGAGCTACAAATGTATGTGGTTACGTAGGTGTCTTTGAAAAATAACAGGAGTTGGTCAGATGTAGAAACTTTCATCACTTACATGTAGTGAGAACGTTGAATAATGCAGTCTCCCCTGCCTTCTTTCAATTGCTAAGCCTTGTATTATAATTGTGTACTTCTTACTTTTGTGTCCTTAACATAAATGAAAATTTAGTAAAGTCTTCCTAAAATACAAAAATAGAGAGAGAATTTTTTTTAAATGTTGATTTTTACTGTTGACAAAGGGTTGGGAAATAAGTGATATAGGTACACCTACTGACATCCATAAACACAGCAGGAGATAAAGAACATGATATCGTACTGCAAATTTTTATTAAATAATAAACTATATTAAAATAATAAGCATACACAATGGTGGTGTTGAGATACAGAGAAACAATTGGGATGCTTAGTTTGGGAATTTTGGATAGACAAATTTGCTAGAATTTTGGAAGATACAAACACAGTATTTCAAAAACAGAATTATGTTGGATTGATATATGAAATCCCAATTTACAGATAGTCCACTGAAGAACATGACTCATTTGTAACATGGGAATCGTCAAAATACGCTAGCAGACCATTAAAAGCTATGATTTGGGATTGATGGCTCAGAACTGCAAATGATAAGAAAAGAAAGAATGAGTTACAGACATTAAAAGAAAGGTCATTAAAAAACAGAGGTCTAGAGTTCTAGAAGATTCCTTCACCAAAGCAGAGATCACTTCTTCAAATACAGAAGCAACCATGAGCAAGCTGTGTAGTCTTTTCTTAATTCACCAAGGGTCTGGTAGACATAGGAGAAGTAGTTACATGAGGGGTCCCTCTGCGATGTTCCTTCATGGTAAATACTGTCTCCCTGGAAGTGAATCCCAAAGCAGGAGAGGAATCAAGCAGAGCTGGGACTAAGAGGATGTGCTTCTGCAGAGAAGATGGTGCTCCTAAAGCCATCTTGTTCAAGCCAGTTCATGATAGCTCTAGAAGCGTGACTCTATTGACTTGTTAACATCAATTAACGTCAGCTGACAGTAAAGAAATGGCGGGCCTATGACTTACTGACTTCATGACATGCTGTTATAAAGCATGTCAGCCAGAAGTATATTTCTTACCTTCAATTATTATAATACCCAGAAGCCCTTGACTGAATGGAATTTTTAGTAGGTACTCCAGCTCTCTCACCAAGCATTTTCAATATTTGCCGGCAGTGTGTGGAATTGTGATTTGTAATAGCACTTTTTTTTCTAGCTTCTTGCTTTCTTTCCTAGCCTCTATGTTACTCACTCAACTCCACCAAGGGTTCTGGTGCCCAGCTCGTAAAGTTTCTCTCTAGCTCAACTCCTAAAATGACCTAGGGTAAACACAGCCGATGCTGTCAGTGCCACAACTCTATCCCTTAGCACTCACTGCTCTAATATCCATTGGTCATTCTTGCTACAAGCTCCTGTGACTCTCCTCTAGAGGCAGAAGTGCTAGGAAGTTACTGCTGCTGGGATCTGTCCTCAGTCAATGACAAAAGGGAGTTTGAGAAAGAATACTCCAGCTTTCTCACCCTTAGAGGGAGTGTGGATCGCTTTGACAGGTAGTCCATGCTCTCTGCTAGAATTATCCAGAAGGATTCAGCCCCAATGACCCACTGCAGGAACTTGCCCAATAAGACACCCTAATACTGACTTCCTTCCTTTTCTTCTGTTGCTCTCCCCTTCTCCTACCACTGCTTCCTGGGATCACCTTCCAAATAAACTTCTCACACTCAAATCCTTGTCTCAGGATCTACTTCAAAGGGCAACCCAATTAAACAGAATAATTTCAAAGTCCATGTGGACTTCAATGCCCTTGGCTCATATGAGAGCCCTTATAGTCCAGTGGTCTTCAAGGTCATGGACTCCCCCCTTACTCTCGAGTCTGCTCCAAATTTGAAACCTTAAACTTCAGAACTCCACTCTTTGAACAAACCTACGGAACCACTTCTCCCCTACTTAACTATCCCACACCTACTCTTTGAACTTAACAACACCTGCAGTCTGAGTCTCCCCCATTTAATGCTACTTTCTCCCGTATCTATATCCACTGTTGGTCAGTTCAGTTATGATCACCCGCATCCTTATCTATTCTCTTAGCCTCTTGATCACTTTCTTCTCTGACCTTGAATAGCCTCAAGCACAGATTAACTGAACCATCTTATTTAGATTCAACTTCCTGTCTCCAGTCTCACCCATTTGCTCAATACATTCCAGCTACATAAACTTTCTCATTATTTATCGAAAATGCTATGTTCTTGCATGCCACTGTATTCATGTTTCTGTGTGTTCTTCTGGTCTTTGGAACGCCCCTCTTCCTCTGCTTAAAAGTCACCTTCTCAGTGGTGCCTTCTCTGATCCTCTCAGGCAGAATTAATTGCTGTCTGTTGTGGTTTTCATACCATTTTATATATAACCATTAGAACACTCATGACATGGAATTGTAATTACTCGTATGTCTGCCTTCTCAACCAGAGTATGAACATGAGAACAAGAATAGTCTTTAATCATTAGTATCCTGAACTCCTAAGTCTAGATTGGCTGTAGGATAGCAGGTAGTAATTTAAGATTTGATAAATGAATAGAAGTTACTCATTAAAGTCACAGCTCTTTTTTCCCAATACTCCATCTGATTTTCACAGAAAACAAATTTATTGCCTGCTGTTTCTGTGGGACCTTGTTGTTGTAAAGTCCTTTCTAATAGCTTATCTTAACAGGTTGGTAGGTGTCATCCCCAATTCTGGCATGATCTGCCTGCTGGTTTCTTATGCCCATGTCTTCCACTTCAGCTAGGTGTTTTCAATTCCTAACTCAGTCCAGACTGACACTAATCGGATTGGTTTCTGCCACCACAGAAACCATAAAACAACTTTGGGTTTAATTTGATCTGATGTCTCCCAGGCACAGTCCCACCTCCAGACTTCTGTTTAGGTAAACAGTAGATGTCCTTATGGTTTAAGTCACTGTTAGTTTGGCTTTTACTTAATTGTGTTAAAAGAAATCCTAGATGGTGAACATAGGAAATAATAATTTTAAATTACATTAAGGGAAGGACACATTATTTAGAGACAGACAGGAAGGAGGGGTAGAGGAAGGAAATACTGGAGTGAGGAGAAGTGAAGAGTGAGGAAGAATTAACTTATAGAGGCTTTATGTCATTGACAAGACTGAAACTAAGCATTAAATAAGACAGACATGGTTTGGTAAAAAGGAGAAATGAGCCTTCTTGAATGGGCATGTTCAATGACTTGGAGGAGAGAGTAAGGGAACTCATGTTCCCATAGAAAACAAGCAGCTAGTTAAAAACAAACATTTGGAACACAAGTGTACATGAGTTAGCAGAACTCATTATTTCTGACTTATGGAGGACACTATTTATTTGAATAACAGAGCATAATTTCTGCATAATGGAGGGACAGTTGTACTGCGCACCGTAAAGGTGGTATTAGAGAACAGAGTTTCAATACTGCCATGGACAGTGACTTAGAAACACCCCAGCATCACAGAGATCATGTGTATAAGCACGTATAAAGCAGATCTGAACTGTCCTGGCTTTCCCATCAAATAGCAGCATGAGCCAGCCATTTAACACTGCTCAGTTTCTTCATTTTCGGAAAAAGAAAAATGAATCTGAAGATTCAAGGTCCTTTCAACTCTGCATCCATGGCTCAAAGATCCCAAAGTTGAAAGATTTATTTCCCTACAAGTCTGCCCTTATATTTTATGAAACTTTGTTTAAAATATGCTAACTAAAGTTCTTAAAAATTAAAAAATAAATGTATAAGAGTAGGGTATTGGAGAACATTATCAAGAAAAATCATATTTCATATTCAGTAAATTTTCTGAAGCAAATTGCTTCTGACAGAGAATTTTCTACTTTTACTGCTTGTTGCTTTTAGCCCATTAGATAGATGATTAATGCTCTGAGTTGCATTTCAAGCACTAAGTTTTGTCAATACTAAATAAATAATGACAATATTTCCTTTCTACGTCTGGGCTTATGGACCATGATCATAAAATTTTTTAATTTTCAGAAGAGTGAAAACATTTCCCTTTCTCAAACAGCAGATAGCTTCAAGGATAACATGTGCAATATGCAACACATCCCTATTAGAAAAATAGCTTCTTTGTAGTATAGAAAAAAGTGGTGGCCTATGATGAGCTGGACAAAGTTCTGGTTCCCGTGGAAACCAGTGTTCCCAGATTCTGACAGCGCATGGCGATCCGATAATCTTGGATCAAGTAGCTGCAAAAAATCTCAGTTTACACTGTCAAATGGAAAATAACCCAAAACCCACAACTGAAAATTCATGAGACAACTTGACAGATGTTGACAATGGCCTTGGACATACTAGTGCAGACATGACTCAGAACCACCTACGAGTGTTAGAAGAAAATCTTGACATTAAATCTATCTGCCTCCAAAATTGTATTGGTGAGAATAAATAAATTACGCTTTCTCTTTTTTAATTATATGCATTAAAATTTATTTGGCTAGTTGGCTCTATTTAGAATGTCCTTTTAAAAGAAGGATGTGTTTCTCTAAATGCCAGGTGTCTTCCTAAGGACTATCCTGTGTACTCTTTGCTGGTATTTAGTTTTGTAATGTATATGAACTACAAAGATTTCTTAGGCTACACAATAGTATGAATGATTAATTCCAACATGACTTAAAAGCTTTTGTTTTTAACCTTGGGGAACATACTTGTATTGAGGGTTATGTTTAGTTTTATTTCCTTTTGGTCTGAACTTCATCTCATTCTTTTACCCTTATGGCTATGGTGTGAAGGATAATTAAATTTGTATTGAGTTTTGTGAACCCTGTGGAGAAAAGATTTATATCCACCTAGGAAATCTTGGAAGCGTGAAGTTTTGTACACAAATTCTGGGATTTCTGTTGTTAACTTGTTAGAAATATTGAGATTTAGCCAAGAAGTAGAAATGTAGAGCATGTCTAGAGAATACGAGAAAAAACTGGCAAGATTGAGATTGAGAAACGTGAAATGTTTAGTCTTTTACAGAATTTATCCTGAGATAGCTGAAGTAAATTACCTAGATAAGACTGAGTCTACAATAGACGCACACTAAGAACTGATTTTTGACATAAGAGAAACAAAGGCTCTGATGGTATCTAATCATAAATGATAGGGTTTATACACAATTATTTTAAACATTTAATCATGAACAATATTTTTACCAATTGTTTTTACCATTGGTGAATTTTAAGGTAGACATACAACCAGATTCAATAGGAAAAAATTATAAACTGAAATTATAATGAATTCCTTGTCTTTTCTTGTGTATGAAATGGGAATGCACATTCAGCACGTCATTTGACGGTTAAATGATCCACTGAGTACTGAACATGCACAGACAACATGTTTCCAGAACATTTGAAAAACACTAAAGCTGTGTGTAAACTTAATTATTTTATAGAAGCTGACTTTATTAGTCAGTGAAACATTTTTAAAAGAGTGAAATAATTCATAAGAAACATTATTGTTAATTATTAATAAAGAGTATCATCTGGAAAAACACAAAGCTTTCTATGGGGTACTGAATATGTGGGCATAATGGTGGGGAGGAGCTGGGTCAGCACAGCCATATGTTAAGTTGGAAGGCAGGAAAGAGCACACAGGTGAAAAACCAAAGCTCTTTCCTGAAAATGTTCATATGCAACTTCCTGCCGGCTAGCTATTGCCAGAAAGAAGAGCTACAGACTAATCCTTCTGATTTGTATTTTTTTTTTTAAGATTTTTTTTTTTTTATTTTTTCCTTTTTCTCCCCAAAGACCCTCTGGTACATAGTTGTATATTCTTCGTTGTGGGTCCTTCTAGTTGTGGTATGTGGGACGCTGCCTCAGCGTGGTTTGATGAGCAGTGCCATGTCCGCACCCAGGATTCGAACCAACGAAACACTGGGCCGCCTGCAGCGGAGCGCGCGAACTTAACCATTCGGCCACGGGGCCAGCCCCCTGATTTGTATTTTGGTGAAATTCCCCAACTTTTTACTCTGGTGTATTAAAGACCAGTCTTTTGTGAGTTACTTTCATTGATATTTTTGCAAGTGCACCTTCCTGGTGATCAGCTAAGCCTTGGGAAACATTCCTTTCCACTTAAAACAAAACAAAGAGATCAGAGAGTTAGCACAGAGCATTTTCTCACAAAAGCTGCCCTTGACTGAAATCTTTATGGAGTATAAAAGTATTATCATATTCATTACTCCACGTTCACGGATTAGAAGACTTGGTGTCAGTTTTCCCCCAAATTGATATCAATGCAAACACAATAAAAATTTCAACAGGTGTGGGCATGTGTGCGTAAAAATGACAATCAGACTCTAAAATGTATATGAAATGCAAAGAGCTGAGAATTACCAAGACAGTCTTGAAAAAGAAGAACAAAGCTGGAAGCCTTCCACTAACAGATACCAAAACTTACTTAAGACTACCAAAATTAAGACAGTGTGGTATGGCAGCAAGAATAAACAAATAGTCCACAGGATAGAATAGAGTTTCCAGAAACAGAACTAAACATATATGCCACCTGACATGTGATTGTCTGATTCATGACAAGAATGACACTGCAGTGCAGAGGGAAAAGGATGGATACAGAAAGCACTGACAGTAAAGGAATAATTTGAAAAATTGGACTGCAGTAAAATTATAAACTTCTCTTCCTCAAGAGACATCATTAGGAGACTGAAAAGGCAAAGAACACAGTGGGAGAAGATTTCTTTCAACATATAAAACTTTCAAAGAGCTCATATACAAGATAATCCCAATAAATCAGTATGAAAAAAATAATAAATCAACGCATTATAGGAATGTACAAGAGAGTTGCATAGGCACTTCTTAAAAAAGAATATTCAGGGCCGGTCTGGTGGTACAGTAGTCAAGTGTACACGTTCCACTTCGGTGGCCTGAGGTTTGCTGGTTTGGATCCCGGGTGCAGACATGGCACTGCATGGCAAGCCATGCTGTGGTAGGCGTCCCACGTATAAAGTAGAGGAAGATGGGCACGGATGTTAGCTCAGGGCCAGGCTTCCTCAGAAAAAAGAGGAGGATTGGCAGATGTTAGCTCAGGGCTAATCTTCCTCAGACAAAAACAAGAAAAGAAGAAAAAAAAGAATATTCAAATGGCCAATAAATATATTAAAGATATTTAACCTCATTAGTCATCAGGGAAATGCAAAAAACAAACAAAAACAAAAAACAAAAAAACACAACCATAGTGAGAAAGCTTCACATTTTCTAGAATGGCTACAATGAAAAAGACTGATAATATCAAGTGTTGACAAGGATATGGATAACTGTAACTCTCATAAACTATTGGCAGACAAACAATTTAGTAGCATCTCATAAATTTGGATATAATCATACTCTATGACCAGCAATTTTTACCCCTGGATATATGCCAAAAAGAAATTTGTATATATGTTCACCAAAATAGATGTACAAGAATATTTTTAGCAGCACTATTTGTATTACTGTAAATCTGAAAACAATGCACTATTCCTCAACATTTGAGCGGACAAATAAATTGAGTCACATAAAGACAATAGAATAAGCAAATTATTACTACATGCAACAATACGGAGACTACCACAAACATAATGTTTAGCGAAGGCAGCCACAAAAGAGTTACATGCTCTGTGATTCCATTTATATAAAGCTCAGAGAGTCACAAAGCTAATTATGGGGTTAGAAGTCAAGATGATGGTCACCTTGATGGGATAGTGGCTGAGAGAGGGCATGAGAAGGACTTCTGAAGAGTTAGTAATACTGTTTCTTCATCTGGGTGCTGGTTATACGGGTATGTTCACTTTGTGAAAATTCAATGCTGTATATTTATGAGTTATTTACATTTCTTTATTATGTTATATTTCAATAAAAGTTCATTTTTAAAAGAGTCATTATCCTACTTGCAAGTAACTCAAGCTTTATGGAAGAAAGCTTGGCAATATCTATTAAAATTTTAATACATTTATAGCCTTCCATCAAGCAATTTCACATTTAGGAAATTACCCTACTAAAAGACTTGAACAAAGGCATAGAAATATGTTTATCACCCATTGGTCATTCCCTTCTATTGGCACACTATCATTTCCCAACTTTCATGGCACCGCATTCCTCTAGTTCCCCCCTACCTCTCTAGCATTTCTTTCTGGTCTTCCTTGCTGGTTCTACCTTCTCTTCCACACCTCTAAATGTAGGAGGGCCTCACAGCTCTGCCCTGTGCACTCATCTCTTCTTGTCTAAGCTCTTTCCCCATCTGATCTCTTTCAGTGTAATGATTTTAAGTGCCATCTGGATGCCAGTGGCTCCCAATTTTATTTTTCTAGTCTCTATCTCTTCTCTAAGCTTTGGGTTCACATATCCAACTTCCAATTTGCCATTTCTACTTGGCTATCTAATAGGCATAGCAGATTTACCATATTCAAAATGGCATTCTTTATACCTAGCTTTGTCAGACTCATTTTTGCCTAGTCTTCCCATCTCAATAAATGGCATCATCATCCTCCCAGTTGTTTGGGACCCAGATCTAGGAGTCATTCATTACAGGGCCCCTTTTCTTTACTGTCTATTCAATCCTTCAACAAGATGATTGTTGTACTTAAATTTGTTCACTTCTCTTCATCTCCACTGCCATTACTGAAGTCATTAAACCCCAATTAGGTGATTTAAATAGGCCCTTAGCTGGTTTCTCTGATTCAGTTCTTCTCTTTGAATAGTTCATTTTCTAGCCAGGGAAATCTTTTAAGTTATAAACCAGATCATGCCACTCCCCTCCTTGAAAAATTAAATGGTTTCCCATTGCTTTTAGATTAAAATCTAGACTCTTCCCCTCAATGGCCTATGAGGTTGTCTTTTCCAGTTGCTGCCTTACGTGGTACACATCTTATCACCCACTTTCCCTCTTGCTCTCTGTACTCCAGTCACACTGGCCTCTCTTCTGTTCCTTGGACACCCCAAGCTCTTTCTCTCCCCTGGGTCTTTACATTTGCTTTTCTCTTTGCTCAGAATGGTCTTGCTCTGCAGATAGCTGGTTCATTCTCATCCTTTAAGGCTCTGCTCAAATGTCCTCTACCCAGAGAAATCTTCCTTGACCACCCTATCAAAAGTGGCCTACCGGTTACTCATTGTTTCATCCCTTTATTTTCTTCATGGCATTTATAATTAAGTAAATTGTTTTAAATATGTATCTATTTACAATCTGTAATCACTTTATTTATTTACTTCCGTATTTTCTTCCTCACTAAGATGTAAACTGAACCAGGACAAGATCCAAGTTTGTTTGCATTATTCACCAGCACCTAATACAGTTGCTGGAAATATTAGACATTCAAAAGGTTTTTGTTGAATTAAGGCATACATCAGTTGTAACATTATTTGTAATTCCAAAAGATTGGAAACAACACAATGTACTGGATAAATAAACTGTGGTGTATGCATATAATAGAGCACTATGAAGGCATTAAAAAGAATATCTGAATATATTGAAGTGAAAAATATATATATATGGGTTATATTACATCATACAGCTGAGAAATTCAGAAAGCAATATCCCTAAAAAGAATTGAAATGGATTTGGTTAGAGACATATTTGATCACAGAGAGTATGCACATAGGTGAGTTCCAGGGCCTCAAGTGGTGAGTCCAAAGTTTCTCCTGGTCATGGTTCTCATCTGGGGGTGACTTTACCCCCCCCCCCCGGAGATATTTGACAATGACCAATGACATTTTTGATTTTCACACCTAGGGGGAGGGGAGGAGGCATCTAGTAGATAGAGACCAGGGATACTGCAAAGCATCCTGCAATGCACAGGACAGCTCCCACAAAAAAGAATTCTTCAGCTGCCAATAGTGCTGAGGGAGCGAAACGCTACGTGAGGGGATGTGGTGTATCTGTTGCCATCTGATGTCTGCCTGGAGACTTGAGCTACACGGAGTGGTGGTTCAGCTTCCAGTCTTTGCTTTTTTAAAACTGCCTTCATGAGTGATAGTAATTGGCATTTTACTACCAACTATTACAATAGCCAGGATTTTCCTAAGTTACTCAACCTGAGTAATTTCCTAATTTTTACTAGTTTTCTGCATAGTTCAGACTTGAGATATATTTCCAAAATATTTTAGGAGGTATTTGCTTTGTGACTGCCTTTCTGCTTCTCTTCTCTAGTGGATAATTAGAAGGATTTATTCTCTGGAGATGTCAAGCAGGCACCTTTCTCATTACCTAAATTCACTTAGAGAAAAATAAATCAGGATCCACATGAAAGTGCAGGAAGTATCCAAGGGAGCTGTTTCAATCCAGAGAAAATAGTTTCTACTACATATAATCAGAAAGATGCTGAAGAATTCTTTACCTCTTCTCATTGTAATAACCTTCCTACATCCCCAAAACGGCGTTGAGGCAGAATTTATAGCTTGCTTAATTTACTGTCCAAAAAGAGCCTCTACTCCCTAATATATATATTTTTTTCAATCAGTGCAGGCCAAGTTCCAGGGTCATGTGAGGTGGGAGAGGATCATATGTTTCCCAGGACAGAGTGAAGATATCAGTTTGAGTAGAAATAATGTTATCATCTATCTTTTAGAAGGCTCCAAAGAGAGAAAAATCAAATAAGTGCCAGGGAACAGCACATTCTGGAAGTTGCAGCATAAAGAGAAGAAAAATACTACAGAAGGTGGGGAATAAGCCTAGAATGGCATTTCTCCAATTCAAAGTCATGGCTCTTGAGTTGAGAGTGGTATGTCACACCCCTCCCCGTCTTAAGCATAGCCAGGGAGAAGAGAGGGCAAGAAGCTCTCTCTCATGTGAAATTACATTCCGAGCTGTTGTCTTAGTCATTTCAGGCTGCTGTAACAAAGCATCATAGACTGGGTGGCTTATAAACAATAGGAGTCTATTTCACGCAGAGCTGGAGGCTGAAGTCCAAGAGCAGGGTGCCAGCAGGTCAGGTTCTGGTGAAAGCCCTGTCTCAGGTTGCAGGTGGCAGACTTGTTGTATGCTCACATAGCAGAACAAGAGGGCAAAAAAGCTCTCTGGGGTGCCTTTTATAAGGGCACTAACCCCACTCAAGAGGGGCTCCACCCTCATGACCTAATTACCTCCCAGGGGCCCACCTCCTAAAACCATCACATCGGAGGTTAGGATTTCACATTTGGCGGAACACAAACGTTCAGTTCACTGCAGCCCCAGCCTATATTTTGGGCCTTGAGTCAGGGAAGAAGCACAAAAGGGAGGCTCTTAAAATTTGCTAATACAAGGCAACGGTAGAACTATACGTTTCTGTGTCCATTCCCACAAAGCAACTACTGGGAACTTCTTTATCCTTTCCAAGATGGTGGGAAAACATTGGAGATTGTGAGCGTAGGGTGAGGAGTCTCAGTGCCAAAAGTCTCTTAGGATCAACCTGAGCCCCCACCGTTCTCAGAGGGTGGTAGGAGCATTGGGCGGCATGCCTTCCTACACATGCTCATTCAAATATGCCTGCTCTCCACCATCTCCAAATAGTGTGGAGAAGTCAGGAGGCCTGAGCTGAATGGGTCTAATCTTTCCAGTAGGGAGTGAGTGCAGGCTCTCGCACCAGGCTGCTGGGTTCAGATCCCAGCTCCAACACCCATGGCTGTGGAATCTTGGGGAAGTTACTGCCTCAGCTTCCTTATCATCAATGATCATATCTATCTCTCTGGGTTTAGGGAGGATTAAATGAGTGAAAGCATGTAAAGCATCTAGCACAATGCCTGAGACAGAGTAAATGCTAAATAAATGTTATCTGTTGCTCTCATCACTGTTAATAATTGCAATGAATTAAAGATGCCTAAATCCTACTCCTTCTCTCTTTAGAACCTCACTCAAAGCTGTTCCCTCCCCCTGATTTGGATTAGCTGGCCCTTCTTGTCACAGCACTTGACTCTGCTCTTCTTGCCCCAGATCCCTTAAAGGCAAAGGATATGCCTTGATCCACAGCAACTATCCCAGTTTCCAGCACATAGTAGGTTCTCAACAGGCGTTGGTGGAACATGGTGTCCACGTATCATATTCCTGAAAACACTGCCTCAGATAATCTGGTATTATAATTTAACTCTACATATATATTGTACCCCTCTAGCCAGAATGGAAACTCATTAAGAGAAGGAAAATGGGTTTATTTGTCTGTGTCTAATGATACTGTAGAGATGCCCCCAGAGCCCTGCTCCTGCATCCTCAGACATTACCACTGTGTGCACACAGGCCCAGCTTCCACATCCCACCGCCTCATCTCTTTGCCTTAGGGCCTTCATTGGCAGCCGGCCCCTAGTCCGCCAGATCCCAGTGTGCCGGTGCACATGGAGGCCAGAAATGTCAGAGGATTAATACTCACCGCCAGGAGGAGCCCTCAACCACTAACTGATGGAATTGGTGTATAAATACCTGACCCCTCGGTGAGACAACTCTAAAGTGAATGTTCTACACCAGCTGCCAGAAATCACAGAAGATTAAGCTCCAGTTACCAAAAAGGGTAACTTGATATTGCACCTTTTGTCTACTGTCTTAGTCCTTTCAGGCTGCTATAACAAAATACCACAGAATGGTTGGCTTTATAAACAATAGGAGTTTATTTCTCACAGTTCTGGAGGCTGAGAAGTCTAAGATCAAGGCGCCAGCATGGTCAAGTTCTGGTGAGAGCCCTCTTTCTGGTTCGTAGCCAGGGGCTTCTCACTGTGTCCTCAAATGGCAGAAAGGATCTCTATGGGGTCTCTTTTGAACAAACACTAATCCCAGTCATGAGGGCTCCACGCTACTGACCTAAGCACCTCCCAAAGGCCTCACCTCCTAATACCATCATCTTGGGGGGTTAGAATTTTAGCATGTAAATTTGTGGGGGACACAAACATTCAGACCATAGCAGCTGCCTCCCCTTTCCTGACTCCTCTCCTAGTGTTTACTAAGTTTACCTTCCAAATAAACTACCAGGACTGAATCCTTGAAAATTAGGATCTGCTTCTGGGAAGGCCCAGACTAAAACAGATATGGAGAAAGGGGTATAAGAATCCTGCCCTCTGGGCCAGTGGGTTGATGGCGCCCAAGACGGAAAAATAGATGGAGCTGCTCTTCCATGAAATGAGCAAAAAAATATGTTTGCTCCAGAAAAGTAATAGGAAAGGTGAGTGAGTGGCACAAAGCTGTGCACTGGGTTAATGGAAAGAACAGAGGAGGAGGAAGCTTGAAGGACTGAGGATTTAGAAGGACTGGGGAGAAAAACCATGTCAAATGGGGTATACCACAGCTGAGGGCTATGGTAGGTGTGAAATAAACTCTTTGCATCCTCGATAGGATCTTTAGTAAACTGGGCATTGCTCACTAAGGAACTCATTGGGAGTGGCTTCTATTTGCAGATGGTTGGAGGTGCTGAGTGCTATTTAATGGTGAGCGTCATGTATCCACAGAAATCACCCGCGAGGACAGCTGGACATCTGACTTCTATTTGTATCATTCACAATACCTAGTGCAGGCCAAGGCACACAGTAACTACTCCCTGAATTCTTACTGAATGACTACATAAATAAATGTACCTTTTAATCTTTTGGTAGGCACATCAATTAATAATCAATGATAATCATTTTCTGTGCTCTCTGGTTGAAATTGCCTCAGCTTCAAAGCATACCTATTCATATTCATTTATTTCCTCATTCATTCCTGCCCTAGATCAGTACACACACACACACAGACAATATAGCACAGCTCTTCTAATACAGTCACTTCAACACTCACAGAATTCAGTTTTGGTGCTGCTCAGGAAAGCCCAGGAGAATAAAACTCATTTAATCATTGAACAAATATTTATACAACAAATATTTAGAAGTTATTGCAGACTCAAAGATGAGAAAATAGGGTTCTTGTCTTCAAAGAAGCCTCAGTCTGAATTATGGTCATTTTTCTCTCTCCAACACTCTTCTTTCAGTGTGAACCACTAATGAGTCATACCATGGAAAATGCCTACGTCTCATTCAGTTCCGCTCTTTGAGGACAGACTTGCTGTGCCATTAGTGTATCACCAGTCTTCTTTCTTTAAAGAAAACTCTTGAATGTACGTCTCTTTATCCTGGGAAGGGCGGAGTATGAGCCAGAATGTAAACACATCTTTCTCATCCCTAGGCTTTCTTTCAACTATACACCTCCCCTGATATCCTGCCCAAAAGGCACAGCACAGTTTTGGACATAAAAAAAAAATTGAGGAAACACACAGGTCCATTTATTTGGAAAGCACTGCCAATGTGCTTTGATGGCTATTACAGTGTAAGGCAGTTATAGGTCAAAAGCGAGTCAAGAACTCTACGCAGGGGTGGAAGAAGAGGAACGGAGAGCAAAAGGAGTTGGAGACAGTCTTGAAGTACAGTGTGAGGGCTTTGTGAAAATCTATAAGCTTTCTATAAAGAAAGGTAATTTCACAATGTAATTTATTACTGGCTTTGGGGACTGTCAGTGTCATTCTTAGGAAATTACACATTTGGACATCTCAGAAAATCTGATAGATAAAATGAAAAGTAGAGAAAGGAAAATAGTAAAGAGGCTTAAGTTGTAAGTTACAAATATAGTGATTCTGACTTAAACCTTCAAATAGAAAGAAAAATAGTTTCTGGCTTGAAAAAGAACAATTATGCACTGCAGCCTGTTTTCAGGCTCAATTCTTCTATAAGCCCTTAAAAGATAAATCCAACTATAAATCACCTTGCAAAATGGACTTGGAATCTGAGTGGGACTGTACTGTTTGCTTTTTGCTCCTTTCTACACTTGATTTGTGTTTAAAGAAGAGTTATTTGACCCTGACAAATTCATCTAATGGATTTCAAAGTATATCTCACTAATGTACTATGATTTTTTTAACTGCTATATTTAAAGGTAGTTTTTTCTTTGAATAGCAAATATGTGAAACATAGATATTTATAAATATAAATATAATATCTATTATATACATTTTTATATATTTAATATATATTATATACATTTATATATATAAAGGCAAGCCAATGAGTATTAGAGCCGATACTAGCTTCCTTACCACATTGTATAGGATGCCCAGGGTTGCCTTTCTTCTCTTTCTCTGTTTGACTTTTTTAAATGCCATTTTAAAAGACACATACAACATTGTCCCTGATCTTAAAGGAGTTTACGGTCTTATTGAAGAGATAATATTTTATTTACACATAACAAATGGAAAACAATCCAGGGCTGTTTATGTTTGTTCTGTTTTGTAAATTAAAAACCATAGGAATTCAGAGAAGGGCAAGATTGTTCTAGGTTATAAGAATTTGTCAAAGATTAATTAATTAATTCAATATCCATTGATGAAATGACTACTAGAGCATGATGGGATTGGAGTTAGGAATAAGCAAGACATGTAAAAAAGGCAATAAACCTGTTTACTACTGGGGTGTGTGTGTGGGGGGAGGGCGGGGGACTCAGGGTAGGCTGTGGTTAGGAAGAGCAAGTTCAAAGAATGAAATATGATCAGAGAGGGAAGGTGGAGCTGGTGACAAAGGGACTTGAAGGAGTGAACTGACAGGGTAATTTTCCCTGCTGTACCTGCAGCAAGGTGTAACTCATGTCTTCAAAGAAGCTATTATTGCGGTTTTTATTGACGTAAGTAATTAAATCAGTAAAATCTCTAGTCTTTAATGAAAAAAAATCTGACCTTCTCCAACAGAAGTCAAATTTTTCCTGAGGTTTAATTAAACACTGAGGTGAGAAATCCAGTCATTTTTCCAGCCATGACTAAGTGATGAGTTATTCTCTTCAAATATCATAATATATTTTAAATAGTATAACTTGATTTTCAGGAATCTTACATCTGTGAAGAGTGAGTATTTTTCAGCCCTTCCATAGGAAACTAAAATATGTATGGAAAGAGAATCTTTTAGAAATACAGGCCCAGACAAATGCTTTCTACCTCTGCTTTCTAAGCTAATATAAAATTAGTGCAACTTTGGCTAGGGGTGGGAAAAGTGCTATACGCAAGAGATTTATTAAGTTGTGGGGCAGAATCAGGTGACTGGTTTGAACATTCACGTTACCCAAACCACTTTTGCTTGGTTATGGAGAATCTTGAAGGTAGAAGAGTCAACTAAATAAACACTGGAAGATATTTCAGAATTTTTCAATGTTTATCTTTACCTCAAGTTTCCCCTATATACTAATCTAAAACCTAAACTTAGTTAATTATTATCTTTAAATCTATGTAAAATTTGTGACTTCCTTTTAAAAATATACTGCTAATTTGTTAAAGAGAAATAATAAGAAGCATCATCATTTGAGCCAGAGGTCAGCAAACTTTTTCTTAAAGGGCTAGATAATAAATATTTTGGACTTGCAACTACACAACTCTACTGTTGTAGGGTCAAAGCAGTCTTTTATAAAACAGAAAAAAAATGGTCATGGTTCTGTTGTAATAAAACTTTATTGGGGGCTGGCCCCATGGCCGAGTGGTTAAGTTCGCGCACTCCGCTGCAGGCGGCCCAGCATTTCATTGGTTCGAATCCTGGGTGCGGACATGGCACTGCTCATCAAACCACACTGAGGCAGCGTCCCACATGCCACAACTAGAGGGACCCACAGTGAAGAATATACAACTATGAACGGGGGGGCTTTGGGGAGAAAAAGGAAAAAGGAAAAACTTTATTGATAAAAACAAGCAGCTGTCCCAGGGTCATAGTTTGCCTGCCCCTCATCTAAATGATATTGCCACCATTAAGGTAATTGCTAAGCCTCTTCCAACTTGAACACCAAAATAAGCTCTCTCATCTCTACAACTACTCCTTGGGGTGGAGAGTTAGTACACGGAAATGGGGGGATAGAGGTTATTGTGATAAACAACTGATATTTTATCAATAAACATGTACTCCTGTTCAATTTTTCATATTTTAATTTTTAATTCTGAAATATGTCAAGCAGGTTGATAAATAAGAAAATAATATAATAGACACTATTATACTTACTACACAGATTTAATAATAGTTAATGTTTCCATATTTTCTCCAGATCATTTTTTAAGAAATAATATGTTACAGATAGAACTAAATGCTTATTCCAATTCCATCCTCCTTCTCCATGTCAAGAAGTTAATTCTTCCTTTGTAGATCATCTGTGTTTTCTCTCTGGTTGCTTTTAGGATTTTCTCACTGTCTTTGATGTTCTGAAATCTGTGGATTCACATCTTTCATCAACTCTGAAAAATTATCATAGAATATCTCTTTGAATGTGATATCTTCCCCATTCTCTATTTTTTCTCCTTCTGGAACTCCTATTTTAATATATGTTGAATCCTCTAGCCTCCTTGTTTCTAACCTCTGTTTTGTACTTTATCTTTCTGTGCTACTGTTAGGGTAATTTCCTTAGGTCAGCTTTTTAGTATAAATTTGCATTATAACAGAAGAATGTTCTTTTCTTTGTATGCTTTGTTTTGTTTTCTGGTTGGAGTCCTTGTACTTATGGACATGCTAAGCTGGAATTGTTTTGTGTTTATTTTTGCTGGATGCTCCTGGAATTTCACCAAACCAAAATCAGTCTTATTGTTAATTTCTCAGATTAGGCATGTTCGCACCCATGGAAAATAGAAATTTGGACAGGCTTGGAGTTTTCATTTTTCATAGATGAATTTTTTTTTCCTCCTTAGAATCCCAGACAAAAACAAGTTTCCTTCTTACTTTTTGTGCCAGTAGGTACAATTGTTCTATTCCCCCTTTCACTGAGAGGATAGCCCTTCCATTATCCCAGCTTTATACTGGGTGTTATGCTTTAGCTCCCTCACTTTGCCTGAGCCCAAAGGCATGTCTTCTGTACTTATATGGGCATTAAAGCACTTTTAGGCAGACCTGGAGACTTCAAACTTGGGCAATTTTACGCTTGGTTGCTAACGTACCAGGTCCTGAATTTACCACTCTAATTTTCATTATCCCCCTTATATCTGTAATTTTCTGCTTTTGAACTCAGGTATGTAATTAAACATTATGTTATTGTATATATGTGTCATTTCTACGTGTTTGTAATTGAACTACAAAGCTCTGACTTACCTTATTCTGTCATATTGCTAGAACCACTCTTTAAGATGCCACGGTATCATTCCAAAGATTTGTATATTTATGAACTACTTTTTAAGTTACAAAGCTATTTTGGGGTCTTTTTTTAAACATATTAAAAGAGATTTTTATTTGTGAACACAAATTCTATGCTCTCTCATAGAATTTGTCATTTGGGTTGGGTCTGAACAAAAAGCTCTGTTTGTTTATTACTTAACAATAGAAGGACCATTTGAAAAATTCTTGAGTTTAGGTACTATTTCTCATGAGTGTGTAATATATAGTATTAACGATACCATTCAACTCTTTTAAAAAATCTAATAGACTTCACAATTTTCTCTGATATGTAATTGAAAATGTTGTTTACCATTATACCAAAAGAAAGTCAGCACATTCCATGATCAAGGTTGCCTTTGCAAGTATATTTGGAAATTACTTTTTTACACTGTAGGAAAATGCATGGCATTGTGCATTCACAAATTGCACCCACACTGCCAGGAATCCAAGTATTTAATATGACTTGGGAACAGACTTTGCATATTATATCTATAATTTTGCTAATTCCATCCCAAATAAGGAACAGTATTGCAGCTAAATTTCTGCTTAAGTACATATTAAGGTGCTTGTTTTCAATGACTAGACCATATACCACAGCCCCCTGAAACTGTGAGCACAAGTAAAAGTTGCATGCTGGTAATCCTTAATATCCTCTTCTCTTCATCAGCCTACAAAATAGGATTTTTAGAAAGTGCTTCTGAATTCATTTGTTCTCACACCATTGGGACTCTGCCTAGGGAGGTACCCTGTGCTGAAATGCTAAGCCTAAATGAATGTTGATGCTCGTGTCTTCGTGGAGGATGTTAACAGAAAAATATCACTTCCTCCTACCCCCTGCAAAGGTTTAAAAGAGTATCTAATAAATATCATAAGTGTAAGCATTTTCAAACTAGAAATTAAAAAATCACGTGCCAGCTAGAGTCAGTTTGTTATTACATTTAGGCACTCATGGTTGTCTGATTACGGCATGGATAAAGCAAATAATCTATCTGGGTAACTCAAGCCAACAGCCAGCATGTCTGGCAATCAGATTGGCCCAATCTCACTTGTTAAAATTTGTTCCTGACTCTTAGCTCATTAGCTTCTACTTTTTTCTTGACTTCATCCTTTAGTGTTTTCTTGATCATCGCCTCCCTTGGAAAGCCAGATTTCAGTCCGCCCTACACAGAGCTACAGAAAAAAGGATAGCTCTTTTATCATGTTTTCTGTAGCCACTGGGTGAGGCCCATTTTTCCCCTCCTCTTGATCTAATTAGCAATGTTTTATCCAAAAGTCACTTTAAGAGTGACTTTTCTTTATTTCTCATAAAAATCACTCAAACTTGGGTGTGTGGTGGGAGGAGGGGAACTAGTAGAACAGACCTCTGCCATCTGGATTAGAGCAAAAGACTTTTTTTCCTTTGATTTTTCTCAAGAGATCTTTAGTTCCTTCCACTGAACTGTATCTTATCTGATAACAGAAAAGTTTTCAAGCTCTGCAATGCTAGGACTTTACAGAGATGAGTGATTTATCAATTTAAAATGTATTAGAATTATTTCTAACTCATGCGTTTTCTGCTTTAGAAGTGCTTCCTGATGTACTTCCTGCAGGTGAACCTTTCCATTTCTCTCTATACCCCCCAAACTCAAATCATAGCACTGTCTTTATAAAGGATGGCACTGACCTACTTCCCTTTTTGCATACAGAATGGTTTGAGCTTGACCTTAACATAAAGAGTAGGCAATAAACTGTGCTATAAGCTGCCTATTTTAAAGTAGTCTGTAAAATAAGTTATTTATCAAATAGTGATGGATAACTATAGAATGACCTTACCAAAATATCAGCATCATATTCAGACACAGTTATCCCGAGCTCTGCAAAATGCGTAGCAAAAATAAAAGGAAGTACAACCTCTCTTAAACCTATCAAGATCAGCAGATGTACACAAATGTATATATCACTTTGCCTCTAAAAGGCAATTTCAATTCACAGATCAAAGGGTTGCTTCCTGTTAGTCACAGATTTCTTCTACTAATCTTCCTTCTGAGGTTGGCAAAGTGACCCATGCTAGTGGTTACACGTTCTCAAATGTTGACTTATAAATCAAAGGAACCAAAATGGATCATGAATATTTAAAGACTGTGAAAACTGCAAAGCAAGAAAAGTCACTTGAAACTTAAATAAGAAGAATAAAAATGATATATGTGGACCTGGGCTTCTGACCACTTGAGTTTATGCTTTTTCAAGCCCAGGAAGTGAATGTGTCAGACCAGCATCACATTTAACACTCAATCAGGGGAGAACTAACCACAAGGAAATGAAAATGTCTTCACTGTCACCTGAAATTCTAGAGAAAGTGTTAGGATTAGAACTGTCCTCAGACAGATGGAACATTAAGCAAGTGTTATCAGTGGTGAAATATCTGGGGAATGGGACAGTATATCTTCAATAAGAGAATTCCATTAAGCAGGAAAATCTTAACCCTTGAAAACAGAATTTACGGCTTTCAAAAAATATTAAGCCCACTTTTAACTTTTACATTGGATTGTAGGCAGGAAACTTTTTTCTGAGCCTCGTCCAAACCCAGTCTTTTTTTTTCTTTTTCTAATTAATCATGTGTCAGAGTGTCAATGCAGTGTTTCCTACACTTTTCTAATGAAATTTGAGGTGGTGTGACTATATTTTTTGATCCTTGTGGGCATGAGCATATGTTATGTGTTTGTGACTCATCACTCAGCACAATAAGTAAGGCACATACACAAAAGATGTTTCGTAAATACTTTGTGATCATTTTGGGATCAGTCATTCACTGTCACAGAACAAATTAATGTTACAGATAGGCATTCCGTGTCCCAGTTCAGGATTTTTTTTTTTTACACTATGAGGTCACCAATAAAAATAACTTGATTGTGAAAAAGCAAACTGTATTCATCTAAAGAGTTTATATGAGAATTTTGTATCTTAACATTTAGTAAAACTTTTTAAGATATAAAAATCAACCATTTTTCCACTAGAAATAAATGTAGCCCTAAACAGTCTTGGTGCATTACCATTCAAATGAGGAATTTTCACACTGACTTTTTTCATGATTTACTTTAACAGTTAGGAGTGCTGGGACATTCTGACATCCATTAATTGCTATTGCTGCTTTCTCAATGAACTCTGAAGTATGAGTATTAAATTTGGTTAAAGTGGAGTGCACGGGATTGGGATTTTAATCAAAGAGTAATTTGTGTATAGTTGGGCATAAAACCGAAATAAGGAATATTTTTCACCATAAGCTGCTGTAACTACGTTGAAGACTTCAGGAATATTTGACATGTATGAATCAAAGAATCATTATATGCTCATAGTATCATTTAAAATAAAAATAATATCATATCACTCCCCTGCATCAAATCTGCTGATGGTTTTGCAAAGGACTTAGAACAAATTCCAAACTCCTAACCACGGCCGCACAGACTGCAAGAGGTCTAACGCCCGCCCACATCCCTTACCAGCCTCCTCTGCTCTCAGGAGGCCTCAGCCATTTGCTCCTCAAACATGCCACACTCAAGCCATTGTAGGACATTTGCATTTGCTCTTCCTCTGCCTAGAATCCTCTTCCTCTGCATCCTGCCTCCTTCCTGTTCCTTAGATATCAGCTCAGATGACACCTCCACACAATCTGAATTTATAACTCTGCGCCCGCGCATGCGCGCGCGCATGCACATTCATTCACCCTATTGCGTTGCTGGGTTTTTATCACGGTACTTATATTTTTCACAGACTATCTGTGTTTACTCTAATATTTCCACCGATGGCAGCTGCTTCTGGGACCACATGTCACATCCCCATGGCCCACCCCCTTTCAACTGCAGCTGTGATAGACAGCTCCCTGCCAGCTCAGACTTACCTCCCTAGCAGCGCCCCTTCTCAGCCTGCTCTGCTTCTCTTTCTGCTTTCTGCTCCAGGGCTTTCTCTGGCCCCGCAGGAACCTGCTCAGCCCAAGCACAAGCATAGCCAGTGGGAGATGGGAATGAGTGAATAAATGCTCCAAGCTCCCAGTCTCCTGGTGGACCAGGCTGGCAGGCCTTTTGTGGTTTCTCAGGTGATTCCAGCAGAAATCAAGCCCCGTTCCCACAGCAGCATCTTAATATTGGCTGTTTTTCTCTCTTCCCATCTCACGCTCTCCTCCCCCTCATCCCTATTTTCTGGGATCACCTCCAAATTTACCATCAGTAATCAGTACTCAAAACTTTGTCTCATGCTCTGCTTTCAGAGGAATCCTAATTAAGGCATTTCCTATTTTGCATTCTTATAAGATGCTTAAGAGCCAAGGACCTTATCTTTTTGTATTTTGCTTTATTTACGCTATCTAGGCAAGGACTTGGCATATAGTGACTGCCATATATACATAGACAAGAGTAGAGATTATGAGTGAGTTTAGGGAAGAAATGGTATTCAAAAGAAAGTGATGATCAGAGAAAAAAATGCATAGGGTATATGATAGTATGCAGAAGAATACTACTAACTGACCATAGAAAAGATGTAATACATGCATAGAAATTGCTGGAAAATTCTAATACATTCAATCAGATACAAGAGGATTCAGGATTGGAAAATCTGGGAATCCTCTATTACGTGTTGATCATCCTGTCAAAGAAGTCAAGTGATGATATTGTTTTACTTTTAATTGTCTGAGCACCGAAAATCTTATTTTCTTGGAATTTCAAAGTTGTGTTCATGTGATAAAAGGATGATGTTAAATCCAAAAATCAAATTTGCTAACTAGTACCTTTTTTAAAAAGTGCAGAGACTTCTGCTTACAGTTATGCCAGAGTGACTAGTACCAGACTTGTCCTGCCATAAACAATGAGACGACATACATGAGGCGAGTGTTCTCAGTAATCAGACACAGGGACCACAGGATTGTGAACTTTTAGAGAAGGAAAACACATAAGTTGAGCCTCGTATTTGCCCTGACTTTCTGCCTGGAGACACTTACCGGCTGGCACAGGCTGCTGGAGGCAAAGCAAAGAGGGCAGTTCTGCTGAACTGAAAAGGCTGAGGTCAGAATTAGGGGTGGCTCAAGTGACTGCAATTAGCAGGAAAAGAGTATTGACAGGAGGAAGCTGCATGGAGAGGAGGGGGAGCCTGGAGAAGCTCCTGCATGGCTGACAGCTAAAGGAAGATGCCAGAAGTCATGCAGTGCTGGATACTGTTGGAGTTCCACTCCAGTCAAGGTGGAGAGATCTCACTGAACACCTCAGATACTCAGTTTAAGCCTTAGGAAGGCCAAACCTTACAGGTATGCACCATACTCCAGAGCAAGAGCCATACCCTAGGACTAAGGCAAAATCAAAAGAGATCCACACTAACAAAGGATAGCTTTAAGCTTAAGAGGATCAAAACAATTCACAAGTAATTTAATTAGTTGCTGGAAAAAAACTCAACACCCTCTAAAGGAAGACAATATAATCTGGACTCCCTACAATGTATCATACATAATGTCCAACATCCAATAAAAAGGTAGTGTTTTGAAAATAATAATTACACTGAGAAAACCCTAGCTAGACAGATGAAGAAAAAGAGAGAAAACCCAACTTACCAATAGCAGGAATGAAAGAGAAGATATCTTACAGATCCCACTGACATTAGAAAGATAATCAGGGAACTTTACAAGCAAATTTATGCTAATACATTTGACAACCTAAATAAATGAACAGATTCCTTAAATAACCACTCACAAAGATGGACACAAAAAGAAACAATTTAAAATGGCAGGGGCCTACAAAGTCAAAATTATTTCTATAACAATACTAGGAACTTCTTGCCTTTGCTACTTTTAGTCTCACAAATGGAGTTTTCCATGGGCTACACAATGTGTAGTATTGCAGCAGACTGAACACAGAGGCAGATGTGAGAACCAGCTGTCTTCTATTAGGATACACATTAAAGAGACCGGTAAAAATGTAAAACAGTGCCTCTCTTCTAGCAAAATATTTTTTTTGTAAAGTGGACATTTTTCATAAAAACATATTCTAATTTACTAGTTTTTGAATAAGTTGATAAATATATACATTTTTTCCCTTTCAATTTTTAACACAGTATATAGATAAATGTAACCCACATAAACAAAAGCTCTTTAGGGACTCAATAACTTTTAAAAATTTAAACAGATCTTGAAGACAAAATGTTTGCCAACCATTAATTTGATAAATCTGACATAGCTGTTTCAGAAAATAGAGGTGGAGGAAACCTTCCCAGTTTGTTCTATGAGGTCAGCATGAAGCTGATACCAAAACCAATATGTTATTACAAAAAATCTACAGACCAGTATCCTTTATGAACACACATTCTGTAATCTTTTTTAAATGTCAGAAAATTAAATACAGCAATAATTAAAAAGGATAATACATCATGATGAAATGGGCTTTATTCCAGGAATGCAAGGTTGGTATAACAGTTGAAAATCAATCAATGTAATTCACCACATTAACAGAAAAAATATGACTGTAAAACATAGGATCATCTCCATAAATGCAGAAAAAGACATTTTACCAAATTCAACATCCATTCCTCATAAAAGCTCTCAGCAAACTAGGAATTGAAGGGAACTCCATCAATTTGATAAAAGGTATGTATAAACAAGCTACACAACATTACACTCAATGGTAAAAGATTGAACACTTGTCCCCTAACATTAGGAACAATGTAAGAATATCTTCCCTCACCATTTGTATTTAGCATTGTAATAGAGGTCTTAGAACATTCAACAGAATAAAACAAACAAACAAAAAATCAAACAAAAAGTAAAAAGAGAAGTAAAGGTACTAAATTGGAGAGGAAGGAATAAAATTGTCTTTATTCTCATAGAACATAAATTTTGTATAACCAATCCTCAAGAATTTGCAAAACAGTGATAGAAGGAATAAATGAATTAATCAAAACCACAGAGTACAAGATAATACACAAAATTTAATTCTATTTTTACATATTAGCAGCCCAGAATTGGAAAAAGAAATTTAAAAAATACCAATTATAACAGCATTTGAACCATGAAATAATTAATAAAACCTCTGTACTAAAAGCTGTAAAATATTGCTGAGAGAAATTAAAGATGAGTTAATAAATGGAGAGATATACTATGTTTACAGATCAAAAAGTTCAACATTGTTAAGATATCAATTTCCTCCAAATTGAGCTATGAATTTCATGCAGTCTCAAACAACATTTCAGCAGACTTCAATTTTTTTTTGAGAAATCAGCAAGTTGATTCTAAAGTTTATAAGGTAATGCAAATAGCTCAGAATTGCCAAAACAATCTTGAAAAAAAGGAAAATATTAGAAGGCTCACATTATCTGATTTTAAGACTTAGTATAAAGCTACAATCACTAAGACAGAATAGTATCAGAGAAAGTCTAGACAAAAGGATTCATGAATAGGGATAGAGAGTCCAGGAATAGTCCCACAGATGCAGTGTCAATTGATTTCCAAAACGGCACCAAGGCAATTCATGGGGACAAAAAAGTGCTAGAGCACCTGGATAAGTATATGGCATAAAATTAAATTTGGCTGCTATCTCACACCAAACATGTAACAGATGCTGTGGTACACAGCCCACATTCCCCTTTAAGACTGAGGTACTTTTTCCTACGGATCCCAGGAGTGTCGCTGTTGTGGGTTGAATTGTGATCCCCTAGAATTCACATGTTAAAGTCCTAACCCCCAGTACCTCAGAATGTGACTGTATTTGGAGAAAGAGTTGTCATCTTCTTTTTATTTTTGGTGATGAAGATTGGCCCTGAGCTAACATCTGTTGCCAATCTTCCTCTATTTTATATGTGGGACACTGCCACAGCATGAGTTGATGAGCAGTGTGTAGTTATGCACCAGGGATCCAAACCCATGAACCCCAGGCCAGTGAAGCAGAGAACGAGAACTTAACCACTATGCCACTGGGCTGGCTCTGAGAAAGAGTCTTTAAAAAGGTAATTAAGGTTAAATGAGGTCATTGGCATGGACCCTAATCCAATATGACTGATGTCCTTATAAGAAGAGAAAATTAGGACACAGACATACACAGAGGGAAGACCATGTGAAGATACAAGGATGGCAGTCTACAAACCAAGGAGAGAGTCTTCCAAAGAAACCAACTCTGCCAACCCCTTGACCTCAGACTTCCAGCCTCCAGAATTGCAAGAAAATTTTCTGTTGCTTAGGCCACCCAAACTGTGGGACTTTGTTATTAGTTGCCCATTGATGGCTTACAGCTGAGTTCCTCCCCAGGAATTGCATTCAGTTGAAGAGTGCTTCCCCACCTAAGCTTATGTTCCTGCTCAGAGAGCAGCCTGCTTCCAATGACTGGGTGGTGTGATAGTACAGTAGTCCCCATGTTTCCACTGGGGACAAATTTCTGCACACGATTCTCCATCTCAGATCGTTTCAATGCCACTAGTTGTAAGCAAATCCTAAAATGGAATTTTGAAGCTGGGTCACCCATTAGCAGACTGGTCATGAATATCCCATTACTAATCACAGGTGAGGTACGGGTGTACCTTGGCATGCCATAACAGTGCAATTGTACTTCTACTGGTTGTGAATTGCAAGGTGATATGACTGGAAAGGAATGCACTGGGGAGGAGGCAGGGCAATATTTCAGGCATTTGAGAGGTTGTGGGGAAGTAGCAATTATAAGGACAATAGAATTTGATGGGTGTTGCTGAGGACTATTAATGCGCTAGAGAAAGAGAATGAATGATTGAGTGTGATTAATCACTAATTTAAAAGGCAGAAAGCCTACTTGGAAGCATATAAAGAAACTCTTGTTTCCTGCACCAGAGGTCAGAAATGCTGAGGAAAAGGCCAGGACTGATTTATAGAGAACATTGACTTCTCAACCTGGGCAGAACTATTTTGCTAAACTCATGGAATTATTGTTGAGAAGGAGTGGGACCCTGAAACTTGGAATACAACATTCAGGTCAATACACTCAAGTACGTTGGAATCCTAGATTCCCCGAACCCTCTAGGCCTGCAAAAGGGGACCCTCCTCCTTGTTAAATGTTAATGCTTCCAAGCAATGCAGAAGCCTTTCTTTTGCAGACCAGATACATTGCCTCCTCTTTCCTTCAGTTGTTTCTCATCATCCCTCCTGGCTGAGAGACTAATAACTAGGGTTATTCACAACATAATCCAGCTAAGAATGTGTTGAGTCTGCTAAGGGAGGAAGGGGACAAGATGATGAAGGCACTGCAACATTTAGCCCACATGTGCCAGCAAGAACCGGGAGAGTGTGTATGGGACTGGATCCTGAACATGCTGGATCAAGGGAGACAGAATATAAAGTTTAAGAAGGGAGAGTTTGTGGATATGGGAACACTCTCTCACGATACAGTATTTGACATCCTGGCAAGAATCCTGGGAGACAGTGCTATTATAGATTGGCTCTTGAAATCTTAAAAAAAGTGATGTTGCACATTTAGAATGTAGAAATGCCAGAATGCCTTGGCAAATGGTGGGGAAGTGATCAAAAGGCTTAGAGAAGTAAGCATGCTAGAGTGGAAACACTATTTCAGGCCATGAAGCTACCAGCAGACTCCTAGGTTGGAGGACCAGGAATACACTCCATTTACCAAAAGAAGCACCAGCATCACTGAGGAGGTCAGTGGTAGCTACTCCCTCTTGGCCAGGGCTAATGGCAGGAAATGATGGTACAGAACTAGGATTCTTGATATTAACAGGGAATATAGGATTCAAAAATAATGAAGGCAAGGTAGTAGCATTTAAACTTCAAAAACAAGGTAGCCATGATATTGTAATGAGAGAGTTATAAAGATGATGAACAGAATATGGCACTCCAGAGGGTGAGATTGATAGCCAAGCAACAAGGATATTGCTATCCAATACAACAGCCAATAGCTGCATGTGGCTATTTGAATTAAATCAATTAAACTTAAACAAAACAAAAAACTTAATTCTTCAGTTTCACTAGCCACATTTCAGGTATTCAACGACCACACGTGTCTAATCGCCTATATTGGACCGTGTAGATATGAAACATTTTTATGACTACAAGAAGTTCTAATGGACAAGTTTGGATGATTGGGAGGCTAAGACAGCTGTTCCAATTTCTTAAAATTACAATTCCTTTCCTAATTTTAGCCAGCTTTAGACCCAGAATCTATTGAATAAAGGAGGGATTATGTCTCCAGAAAGAAGGGCCCAGCAACATCAAAACAATATATAGCAGAATGATTTACCTAGTCCTTCCCCAAAGGAACATTGCAGCCATTTACTCAGGTAACTGCATTAGAGAAAGGGGAATAATCATATATTTCTGACATTTTGAGGGTTATGAGACACACAATCTAAGTTGACAATGATACCCAGGACCCAAAGCATCATCATAGTCCTCCTGTTAGAGTGAAGGCACGTGGGGTCAGGAATAGATAAAGTCATGACCCAGGTCTGGGATACGATGGGTCCACTGGACCCACAGGCCTCAGTCCCAAACTGTATAACTGAAAAGAAGATATTTGGTAGTTTACTGAACCCCCACATCCGTTCCTTGTTTTGTTGAGTATGAACTATAGTAGTGCAGGAGGCCAAGCGGAAAGCCACTTGACCAAGATAGGAAATAAAAAAAAATATTGTATCACAGGGGTAATGGCAGACATCAGTGCCATCTTAAAGACTTCAGGAATTCAGGGGCAGGCAGCAGTCCCATCATACTTCCATTTAGCTCAGCGATCTGGCCCCTATCCAGATCAGATGAATCCTGGAGGATGATAGTGGACTAGACAAACTTAATCAAGTAAAAGCCTCAAAAGTGGTTGCTGTACCACATGAAGGTACTTTCTTTGTTGCTGGTGCCCTTGAGTCAATTCCAACTCTAGCAACCCTGTGTACAGCAAAGCGGAACCCTGCCTAGTCTTTTTGTGCCATCCTCTCACCTTCTGGCACTATATCAGGCAATGCTCTGCTGCTATTCATAGGGTTTTCATGGCCAATTTTTTGGAAGTGGGTGGGCAGGTTCTTCTTCCTAGTCTGTCTTAGTCTGGAAGCTCCTCTGAAACCTGTCCATCACGGGTAACTCTGCTGGTATTTGAAATATCAGTGGCATAGCTTTCAGCATGACAGCAACACACCGCCACCAGAGTATGACAACCGACAGGTGGTGTTCCCTGACCAGGAAAGGAACCCAGGCCATGGTAATGAGAGTGACCACCAAATCTTAACCACTAGACTGCTAGGGCTAGCAGATCTTTTCTAGAGATTAATATGGACTACCGTACATTGTAGGGGACCACTGATTTGGCGAATGCATGTTTCTCCATTCCTATTAGAAGGAAGACTAGAAAAAATTGACATTCATGTAGGGTGGACAACAGTATTCTTTATAATCTTTCTCCAGGGCTGTGTTAACTCTCCTGCAATCTGTCACATTATAGAATTAAAAGATCTGGACCATCTGGACTTTCTGCAGAATATCACTTTGATCTACCATATGGATGACATCACATTAATAAGACCAGATAAATAAGTGGCAAGTATATTGGAAGCTATGGTAATACCCATTTGCTGCAAAGGATTGATTATAAACTCTACATAGATTCAAATGAGCACCACATCAATGACATTTTTAGGTCTCCTGTGGTCTGTGGCATACCAGGAAATTCTTTCCAAAGTGGAGAACAAATTATTGCATCTTGTCCCTATCACCACTAAGAAGAAAGCATGACACCTAGGAGTCCTCTCAAATTTCTGGAGTCAGGATATTCCACACTTGGGAATACTCACCAAACTCTTCTCCCACGTTATTTGGAAGGCTAGCAGCTTTGAGTGGGGCTTACAGCAAAAAAGATTCCTGCAGCAGGTCCAGGCTACAGTGCAAGAAAATCGTATAGTACTAGAGTTATCTGTGATTGGAAAAAACATCATGAGGAGTTTATGACAAGACCACGCAGGAGAATCACAATGTAGATACCTATATGTCTGGAGCGAAGTCTCCCCATCTATAGTGGGTAAGTTTACACCCTTACAAAAATTGCTCTTTGCATTCTGTTGAGGTCTGGTAGAGATGGAACACCTGATCATGAAACATCAAGTGACTATGCAATCAGAACTGCCCACCCTGAGTTGGGTTCTGTCAGAATCTCCAAGTCATTAGATCAAGCTGGTCTAACACTAATCCATTGTAGAGATAAGTGGTACATTGCCATTGGACACAAGTAGAATCAGAGGGCATACATTAGCTGCACAAGCAGTTGGGACTGTTCATGATGTGTATTGTCATTTCTCCCTCTGTTCACACCCTTAGCTATTTTGGGGATTCCTTACTACCAGCAGACAGAGGAAGAAAAGTACGAAGCTTAATTCACAGGTGGATCAGTTTGGTAAATAGATGCAAACGAAAGTCGGACAATAGCTCAACTACAGCCTCATGCAAGGTGAATGGAAGAAAGGAATGAGGGAAAATTTTCCCAAGGTCAAACCTTGGATGGCAAAGCTAGTCAACTATTTGTGAGGAAGAAGTGGTCCAAGGTAAGAATATATATGAACTCATGGGCCAAGGTGAACGCCTTGTTTGGTTTTTCAATTGCCTGGAATGAGAAAGATTGGAAGATTGAGGATAAGAAAGTCTGGATAAGAAGCATATGGATAGACTTGTGAGTGTAGGCATAAAGTGTGAAGGTCTTTGTATTAAATGCATGAGCCCCCACTTACGAAGGCCAAGCTAGCCTCTGTCGTTGTAGAATGTCCAATTTGCAGGAGCAGAAACTGATACCGACCCCCCGATATGACCCTATCCCTTGAGAAGACCAAACAGCCGCTTGGTAGCAAGTTGATATTCCTGGGCTTGCCTTTCCTGCTTGCAGGACCTCAGCCAGCACCTGAGGAAAGGTTACAACTGAAAGGTCACAATTGTATTGCTTATTATATGTATCTGAACAGTTATAATGGTAGTCATTATATGAAGTAAGTGGATCCAAGCTATACAAGAGGTAAACTATACAGGTGCTGAAGTATGTACACCCCAATAAGCCTCTTACAAGGAAATCTCCATTTCAGAGTCAGTTTCCTAAGGAACGCGATCTAAGGAAATACCCCGAAACTAATTTAAGATGATAAACCTAAATATAAATGCTAAAACTATAAAGTTTCTAGGAAAAAACCCATAAAATACTCTGTGACTATGGGACAAGCAAAGATATGTTAGGACACAATAAGCGCTAACATAGAAGAAAATTTGATACACTGGGCTTCACCAAAATTAAAAACTTCTACTCATCAAAAGACCCATTAACACAATGAAAAGGCAAGGCAAAGTCTGGGAGAATATCTGTGCAACACAGTTGTCTAACAAAGGGCTTACATCTGGAATATATAGATCTGTATATAAAAAACTTTTAACAAGTTAATAATAAAAAGAACAACATCCCGTTAATAAAATAGGCAAAAATCATTAAAATACACTTCCCAAAAGAATATATACAAATGGCATCTGAAAATGTGCTCAATGTCTTTCATATCAGAGAATTATAAATTAAAACAGTGAGATACCACTTTAGATCCACTAGAATGGCTAAAATTTAAAAGACTGAAAACACCAAGTGTTGAACAAAATGTGGAGCAACTGGAACTCTCATACACTGAGTAGAGAGAGTATAAAATGGTACAATCATGTTGAAAATCTGTTTGGTAGATTATTTTATTTTATTTTATTTTTTTGAGAAAGATTAGCCCTGAACTAACTGCTGCCAATCCTCCTCTTTTTTGCTGAGGAAGACTGGCCCTGAGCTAACATCCATGCCCATCTTCCTCGACTTTATATGTGGGACGCCTGCCATAGCATGATTTGCCAAGCTGTGCCATGTCTGCACCTGGGATCCAAACCAGCAAACCCCAGGCCGCCGAAGCAGAATGTGTGCACTTAACCACTGAGACACCAGGGCCGGCTCCTGTTTGGTAGTTTTTAACAAACCTTCAAGTATACATGAATTACCCTCCCAGGTATTGGTGTCTAAGAAATAAAAACATATGTCCCCCCAAAAAGGAGGTTTATTTATAATAGCCAAACCTGGACACATCCTATATATATATCAACATGAGAATGGATAAACAAATTGTGGTATATTCACACAATGAGATACTATTCTGCAGTAAAAATGAAAGAATAAATTTATGATGCACACAACATGGATAAATCTCAAATCATCATGGTGAACAAAGGAAACCAGTTATAAAAGAAAACCCATATGACTCTGCTTATATGAAGTTCTAGAAAAGTCAAAATTAACGTGTAGTGGTAAAAATAAAGACACTGATTACCTTTGGATGGTGAACATTCACAGGAAGGGAGCATAAAAGAACTTTTCATGGGATGAAAAGTTTCTACATATTTATTGGGGTGATAGTTACATGAATATAAATATTCAGCAAAACTCATTTGAACCATACACTTAAAATCTGTGCATGTCACCTGTATTGTACCTCAATTTTAACAAATTAAAAAACTCTAAAAATATAATGAAAGATTTTTGGGTTTTTCCTACTCATTTTATGTAAAACATTGCTCTATATGTTGGGTGTGACATTGACAAGAAAAAATAAAAGCATGGACCATGTCTTCAAGGAGTTTACAATTAAAAACAATAGGGGTAATTTGGTATGAGTATCAAGCATATGGAAAATGTTGTGGTAGAAATAAGTCCATCAACAACCTTTCATAAAACACAACTCTCCCCAAAATATCTTTAACTCCTCTTGAAAAAGTTAATTGATTCATATATAATTTTAGGCATCAGTTCACCAAATCTCTTTGATATGTTTTTAGCCCAAATTAGTTTGTATGTAAAGAAATCTACAATAGTAGCCAATAACTCTTTATAAATTTTAATTCATGAGTTGTTAAAAATTTCTTCTACAAATGTCCTACAAATATTTGACCAGCATATTTTTCACATTCCATTGACACACATAAACTCTCAATGACCCTGATTAACAGCAAGTATAGCAGCAGCATAGTTTCTAAGTGGTAAGGGCTAATCCAAAAACTGTTTCTATATGCTTATGCAATGTATTATGCGACTGTTTCAGGAATGGGAGAACAAATCCTCATAATTTTATATTTTTAAGATTATTATCAAAATTCATTCATATTTCTTAAATTAGGGGCAAGAGATGATGTTCCGAAAATGTCCGGGAATATGACATTCAAAGTTTGATATGGAAAATACTTAGAAAATTAGGGATTGACTGTACTGAGTATCACCTTAATAGTTGAACAGCAAATGTTCTGATTGCTTAGTTGGTCCACATTGTTCAACAAATTTTCCATGCTTTGAAGTTTCTATAACTCATTATTAAGTGTTTTGTTAATGCTATCAGTTAAATCTCATACTTTGAAACAGCACTGTTACATTTAGAAATAGCAGAAAGGTTATATTAAATGTGAATGTCACACCTGTGCTACAAATCTGTACGTGCAAAGGAAAAGCATTGCATTTAAGGATGAGGCGAGATCTAGAAAACGTCAAATGATAAGAGATATTTTCATAATTGGGATGATTTTCCTGTAAGATGAGTAAAAACTCAATGATACATGTAAATTGCTCAAAATAATATTTTTCTTCATGTACATACATCTGTAAATACTAATACATAAGAGTAAAGAAAAGTGGGAACAGATGTATTTCACTATCTTCCATTATTTAGCATACTACTTACAGAAATGTAAGTGGAGGTATAGCAGAGATATATCCAATTATGATTATGAAAAGAAAGCAATATTATATGATTTCCCTGTAAGTAGAATTAAATCGATGTCACAAAGATATCATTTATGATACATAATCTTATCCTTTCATTCCCCATCAGCTGGCATTATAGAGAAGTAGCAACCATTGATTGAATGCAATTGGAAATAACAAGGATACCAACATGTTGGAAGGCTGACATCTTGTCAGCATGGAATGTTTTCTTGTTGACTTTTTCCTGAAGTTAACGAAAATAATATCACTCAAAAGTACTTCATATATTTAACATAGTGGTATTCTTCTAAGTCAAGCTTTGGTGAAAACATCACTTTGAAAAATGATGAAGAAGGAGAGACTTCTGGCATGATGGCTTGAAAAGCTTGGCAGACCTGCCTTCCAGAGAAACTGGTAAAAATTATAAATAAAAACAACCATTTAAAATATCTGGAAGTGGTTCTAAGGACATATAGCAGATCAAGAAACATTTATTCAAGAAAATCTAAAATTCATCAAGAACAGCATGAGGCTGTGGTATTTGAAACAAGACCTGCTCACCACCTCCCACCTCCTAACTCAGCAAGATGGAAACTCCACTTGAGGCTGGTGCATCAAAGTACATGGGGCTTTCTCTCCCCTCAGCTCCCATTTAGAGGGCTATCTTCCATGAAGGCAAAACATCTGCATTTCTCATTCTGCCCCTGGCTACCTGTTGCTGAGGCTAAATTCAGGGTGAATGTGGTGGGAGGTGGGACTCTCTTCTCCAGCCCAACTCCTACTCATGGAACAGAGGCTCTAGCTTAGACATGATACTGCTGACAACACTGGGACCTCAATTGCCCTGGCCCAGCTCATAAAGTGGTGATTTTGTTTTAGGAGAGGTAAGCTGAGAAGATATGAGGCTACTGTATCCCCTCCACTGAGGTCTCATCTGCTAAAGCAGGGGTGTGACTCAGAGAGAAGCATGCTATTGTCCCCAACCCCTAGTGCCATCGCTGAGGCTCAGAAATTTTGCCTGGGGACAGAAGAGGCCATAGAAGATATAGTTTCTAATTTCCTTCAGAAGGAATTGACTTCATTTGCAACAGAGTATGAATAAGTTCACGCCTAAAGACACTCTTAAAAATAGTGAAGGCTTTGGTGAAAGGAAATTAAGAGGAGATTGATATATTTATTGGACAAATACAGGTTACAACTATAAGCCACCTAGATTGCCCTAAAGAACTGGGGAAAGAGACAGCTGGAGGGAGTTGCCTGAGGTCAGAACAAATCTCAACACTGATTCAGGAACAAGCTCTTCAAAGAAGCTCAAATTTTATTGGCTTAGTGTGTGGAGCAAATCATTCCCCAAGAAGTTTTTGCAAATCATAGGACAATCAGTGAAGCTTAAAATCTGTGTGGGGTGCTAAAAAGAGACAAGACAAAGAGAACCAAGTCTGTGAGAATTGGTAAAGGTGCTTTCTTAGTCTCATGTGCAGACACTGACACAGAGATTCAAGGAAAATAAAGAAACAAGGAAATATGTTCCAAATAAAAGAACAAGTTAAATCTCCAGAACCCAACCCTAATGAAATACATTATGTGATTTACATCACAGAGAATCCAAAATAATTGTCATAAAGATGTTTGCCAATCAGGAAATCAATGTATGAACAAAGTGAGAATTTCAACAGAGAGATAGAAAATGTCAAAAAGTACCAAACAGAAATTATAGAGCTGAAGAATATAATTATTGAACTAAAAAATTCAATAGAAAGTTTCAACATCAGACTGGATGGATCAGAAGAAAGGATCAACAAACTTGAAGACAGATCATTGGAAGTCATCTAGTTAGAGGAGCAAAAAAGAAAAAAGAATTTAAAAAAAGAGTGAAAATAGTTTACCAAGCTTAAGGGAGATAATCAAATGGACCAATATGCACATTATGTATGCCCCCAAAGGATAAGAGAGATATAAAGGACTGGAAAGCTTATTTAAAGAACAATGGCTGGGGGCCAGCCCAGTGGCATAGCAGTTAAGTTCACACGTTGTGCTTTGGTGGCTTGGAGTTTGCTGGTTCAGATCCCAGGCGTGGACCTACGCACCACTTATCAAGCCATTGCTGTGGCAGGCATCCCACGTATAAAGTATAGGAAGATGTGCACAGATGTTAGCTCAGGGCCAATCTTCCTCGGCAAAAGGAGGAGGATTGGTGGTGGATGTTAGCTCAGGGCTAATCTTCCTCAAAAGAAAAGAAAAGAAATGATGGATGAAAATGTCCTAAATACAAGTAAGGAAATAAACATCTAGATCCAGGAAGCCCAAAAATATCCCAAATAAGATGAATCAAAAAAAAATCCACACTGAGACAGATTGTCAAAAGTCAAAGACAAAGAAAGAATCTTGAAAGCAGCCAGAGAAAATGACTTGTCTCCTGCAAAGAAACCCCCAATGCATATCAGTGTATTTTTCAGCAGAAACCTTGCAGGCCAGAAAGGAGTGGGGTGATATATTCAGCATTGAAAGAAAAAAACACTGCCAACCAAGAACATTATACCCAGCAAAGCTGTCCTTAAAAAAAAAAAAGGAAAGATAAAAATTTTCCCTGGCAAACCAAAGCTAAGGGGATTTATCACTATTAGGCTTGCTTTACAAGAAATGCTAAAGGGAACTCTTTGAGTTGAAAAGAAAGGACATTAAACAGCAACATGGTAGCATAAGAAAGTATGAAACTCATTGGTAAAGGTAAATATATAAATAAACACAGAATATTAAATTACTGTAATGGTGGTGGGTAAATCACTTTTAATTCTAGTACAAAAATTAAAAGACAAAAGTATTTTTTAAAGGAAAAACACATTCCTCCTGTATTTCTCCTCTACCCACACACTCCTAATACTTCCAACACCAGATGTGTGGGGTTTTTACACATAAGCAGTTCTGTGCAATGCCAGCAGGGTGTGCTACACTTTAACTCAATTCTGACATTTTCTACCTGGAGATAGCGTCAGAATGCACAGGTTAAGGGCTCAGTCCCACAAGGCTGCCTCCCCTGAACTTCAGATGGCAGTTGTAAGTCCCAGGTCGTCACCTGCACTTCTGACCAACCAGCTATAAATCAGGGTTCCTATGACGCCCCTGCTTGGGTTCAACAATTTGCTAGAATGACCTGCAAAGCTGAGGGAAACATTTACTTACATTTACTGGTTCATAATAAAGGATATGATAAAAAAATATGAAGGGATAGCTAGAAAAGAAATACATAGGGCAAGGTCCAGGAGGGTCTTGGGTACAGGAGCTCCTGTCCCTGTGGAGTTGGGGTATGCCTCCCTTCCAGTATTTAGATGTGTTCAGCCACCCAGATGCTCCCCAAAACCCATATATTGGGATTTTTATGGAGGCTTCATCACATAGACATGATCAATTACTAACTCCATTTGCAGTTCCTCTTCCCTCTCTGGAGAATGGGGGGAGGAGGGCTTAAAATTCCAAGCTTCTCATCATGGCTTGGTTTTTCTGGTGAGCAGCGTCCATCCAGGAGCTCACCAAGAGTCATCTCACTAGAGCGAAAGACACTCCTATCACCCAGGAAATTACAAGAGATTTAGGAGCTCTGTGTCGGGAGCCTGGACTGAAAACTAACATTAAAATCAAAAGATTCTCATAGTTCTCTTGTCATTTAGGAAATTACAAGTATTTTAGGTGCTCTGCGTCAGGAACTGGGGTCAAAGACTAAATGTCAGAACTAAAAATTCTCTTGGTACCTCTATTTACAAGAGTTCTGGGAGATCTGTGTCAAGAACCAGAGGCAGATACATATATACATATATGTATATGTGTATATATTCCATATTATTTCACAGTATTAAAAATAATTATAATTAAAAATATGTTAATGGTTACGCAATATAAATAGATGTAAATTGTGACATCAATAACATATAATGTGGGATGGGAGAAGTAAAAGCGTAAAGTTTTTATGCAAATGTAGTTAAATTGTTATTAGCTTAGTATAGACTATTATAACTAAACAGTTATAACTAAACAGTTATTTATTTATTTTTTTAAAGATTGGCACCTGAGCTAACAACTGTGGCCAATCTTTTTTTTTTTTTTTTCTGCTTTATCTCCCCGAATCCCCCCTGGTACATAGTTGTATATCCTAGTTGCAGGTCCTTCTAGTTGTGGCACATGGGATGCCACCTCAACGTGGCCTGACGAGCAGTGCCATGTTCGCGCCAGGATCCGAACCCTGGGCCGCCTCAGTGGAGCACACAAACTTAACCACTCGGCCATGGGGCTGGCCCCTATAACTAAACAGTTATAACTAACTGTTATAACTAAAAAATATTTTAAGTAAGGCCCATGGAAACCACAAAGAAAAGACCTATAGAAGTTACACACAAAAAAAGAGAAAGAACTCAAAGCATGTCAGTGCAAAAATACCACAATGACACACAAAGGACTACAGCAAGAAAGAAAAAGAGGGACAAAAGAACTACAAGACAAACAGAAAACAGTTAATAAAATGGCAGTAGTAAATCATTCCATATCAATAATTACTTTAAATGCAAATGGATTAAACTCCCTAATCAAAAGATATAGAGTGGCTAAATGGATAAAAAAACAAGATCCAACTATATTCTGTCTACAAGAGGCTCACTGTAGATTTAAGGCCACATATAGTCTGAAAGTAAAGGGATGGAAAAAGCTATTCCATGCAAATGGTAATCAAAAAGAGAGCAGGAGGGGCTATATAAGACTTATATAAAAAGAACTTTAAATCAAAAACTGTTACAACAAAGAAGAACATTATATAATAATAAAAGGGTGAATCCACCAGAAAGACACAATAATTATCAATATATATATGCACCTAACATGGAGCACCTAAATATATAAAACAAACATTGACAGAATGGAAGGAAGAAATAGAAAGCAACACAATAATACTAGAAGACATTGATACCCCGCTTTTGATTATAGATATACCAACCAGGGAGAAAATCCACAAAGAAACAGTGAATTTGAATAATATCACAGACCAAATGGACCCAACAGATGTATACATAACTTTCAAGGCAACAATGGCAGAATATACATTCTTTTCAAGCACACATGGAGCATTCTCTAGAATAGATCATGTTACCTCACAAAATAGATCTAAACAAATTTAAGAAGATTGAAATCATACCAAGTATCCTTTCTGACTACAGTGGAATGAAACTAGAAATCAATAGCAGAAGAAAAACTGAAAAATTCACAAATAAGTAGAAATGAAATAACACAGTTTTGAACAGTGAGTCAAAGAAGAACTCAAAAGGGAAATTAGAAAATATCTTGACACAAATGAAAACAAAAACACAGCATACGAAAACTTATGGAAGAAGGGATGGAAGTTTATAGCAATAAATGCCTGTGTTGTAAAGAAATAAGATCTCAAATAAACAACCTAACTTTACATCTCAAGGAACTAGAAAAAGAACAAACTAAGCTCAAAGTTAGCAGAAGGAAGGAAATAACAAAGATTAGAGCAGAAATAAGTGAAATAGGGACTAGAAAAACAATAGAAAACAGCAATGAAACTAAGAGTTGGCTGAAAATATAAACAAAACTCACAAACCCTTGGCTATACTAAGAAAAAAAGAGAAACACTCAAGTAAATAAAATCAGAAATGAAAAAGAGACATTATACCTGATGCCATAGAAATAAAAAGGATCGTGTCTTAGTCTGTTCAGGCTTCTATAACAGAATACCATTGACTGGATGGCTTATAAAAGACAGAAATATGTTTCTCACAGTTCTGAAGACTGGAAATCCAAGATCAGGGTGCCCGCATGCTAGGGTTCTTATGAGGGTCCTCTTCTGGGTTGCAGACTGCTGACTTATCTTTGTACCTTCACATGGCAGAAAGCAGAGTGTGGAAGCAACCTGTTTCCTGATTCTTATAGGGGCACTAATCCCTTTCATAAGTGTTCCATCCTCAAGACCTCATCTAATCCTGATTACTTCCCCAAAGCCCCACCTCCTAATACCATCACATTGAGGGGTAAGGTTTCAACCTATGAATTTTGGGGAAGACACAAACATTGAACCCATAACAGATTATGAGACTATTATAAACACTTATACATGAATAAATTGGATAATCTAGAAGAAATGGATAACTCTTAAAAACATATGACCTATTAATACACAGGACCTTTTCAATAGAAAACTTGAATAGACAAATAAGAAATAAGAAGATTGAATTGGTAATCAAAGACGTCCAAACAAGGAAAAGTGCATGATGAAATGGCTTCTCTGGTGAATTCTAGCAAACATTAAAAGAAGAAAGGACACTAATCCTTCTTAAAGTCTTCCAAAAAACTAAAGAAGAGGAAACACTTCCAAACTCAGTTTTTGAGGCCAACATTACCCTGCTACCAAAGTCAGGCAAAGACACTACAAGAAAATAAAATTATAAGCCAATATCTCTGATGAACATAGATACAAAAATCTTCAACAAAATGCTAGTAAAGTGAATTCAACAGCTCATTAAAAGGATCATACACTATGACCAAGTGGTATTTATCCCTGGGATGCAAGGATGGTTCAACATACTCAAATCAATTAATGTGATAAGCCACATTAACAGAATGAAAGATAAAAATCACAAAATCATTTCAATAGATGCAGAAAAAGCATTTGACAAAATTCAAAACCCTTTCATGATAAAAAAAAAAAAACTCACAACATATTAGTTGCGGAAGGAATTTACCTCAATACAATAAAGCCCCTAACTGGAAAGTCTACAACTAACAGCATATTCAATGGTAAAAAGTGGAAGCTTTTCCTCTAACATCAAAAACAAGGCAAGAGTAGGTATTCTTAGGAAACAATGCAAAGCAATGGTAATAAAGACAATGTAGTATTGGCATAAGAATAGACATATAGATCAATGAAATAGAGTTGAGTGTCCAGAAATAAAACTATGTGTACAGTATCAACTGATTTTCTATAAGGTACCAAGACCATTCAATGGGGAAAGAAAAGCCTCTTCAACAAATGGTGATGGGAAAACTGGATAGCCACATACAAAAGAACAAAGTTTAACCTGTTTTTCACAACATATAAAAAGTTACCTCAAAATGGATCAAAGACCTAAATTTAAGAACTAAGATATGAAATTCTTAAAGGAAGAAAATCTAGGAGTAAATTTTCACAACCACAGGTTAGGCAAAGTCTTCTTAGATATGACACCAAACACATGAGCAACAAAAGAAAAAAATAGGTAAATTGGACTTCATCAAAATTGAAAACTTTTGTGCATCAAAGGACACTATCAAGAAAGTAAAACACATGTGCACAGAATGGGAGAAAGTATTTGCTAATCATATATCTTGATAAGGGACTTGTATCTAGAATATATAAAGAACTCTTACAATTCCAATAATAAAAAGACAACTGAATTGAAAAATGGACAGAGGATCTGAATAGATATTTCTTCAAAGAAGGTATACAAAGGCCAAAAGTCACATTAAAAAATGGTCAATATCATTAATTATCAGAGAAATGCAAATCAAAACCACAATGAGATACCACTTCACACTCACTAGGATGGCTAGAATTAAAAAGTCAGCTAGGGGGCTGGCCCCGTGGCCAAGTGGTTAAGTTCGCGCGCTCCGCTGCAGGCGGCCCAGTGTTTCGTTGGTTTGAATCCTGGGCGCGGACATGGCACTGCTCATCAAACCACGCTGAAGAAGCATCCCACATGCCACAACTAGAAGGACCCACAACAAAGAATATACAACTATGTACCGGGGGGCTTTGGGGAGAAAAAGGAAATAATAAAACCTTTAAAAAAAAAAAAGTCAGCTAGTAACAACTTTTATGAGAATATGGAAAAATTAGAACCTTCATACACTGCTGGTGGAGATGTAAAATGGTGCATTCACTTTGGAAAACAGTCTAACACTTCCCCCAATGGTTAAACACAGAGTTATGACATGACCCAGAAATTCTACTCCTTGGTATATACTCAAGAGAAATGAAAATATGTATCCACACAAAAACTTGTACATGAATGTTTATAACAGCATTATTTATAATCATTATAAGGTGGAAATATCCCACATGTCCATCAACTGATAAATGGATAAATCAAAAGTGGTATAACCATTCAATGGAATATTATTCTGCCATAAAAATGGGTGAAGTATTGACACATGGTACAACATGGATGAACCTTCAAAATATTATGCTAAGTGAAAAAAGTCAGTCACAGAAGAAGATATCGTATAATTCCATTTATATGAAATGTACAGAATAGGCAAATAGAGACAGAGAGTAGATTAGTTCTTGCTTAGAGTAGGGGGACAGGGGCTAGGGGGCTAGGTGGGTTATAGCTAAAGGGTAAGGTGTGTCTTTATCAGGTGATGAAAATGTTTTAAAGCTGACCATGGCGATAGTTGCAACTATCTATGAATAGAGTAAAACCCACCGAGCTGTGTACTTTAAATGTGTGAATTTGTGGTATGTGAACTATATCTCAAAGCTGTGTTTTAAAAAACAATGGATATTATCTTTGGCACTTATGACACGAATTTTAAAAGTCCACTTGTTTTGAAATTGTGTCAGATATCATTATTTATTATCTCAAGATTGAAAATAACTGTTTTGATACAAAATAGGGGAAATCAAGGAACAAAAATCATCAAATAGCCTAACCAAACAGAATTGCAGTCTGTGGACTGAAAATTGTGTCTTCATGGAAGTCTTCCATGAAGACTGCAAACGCTGTGAATGAGAGGACACACTGGGGCCAGCTGGTTATAGAATCATACAATGTTAGGGCAGGAAGGAAGCTTGGAGAGAATCTCTAAGAGCAGGGATATTTCACATGAGCACTCATTCTAAGACACAGGCAGCAAAATGCTTGATGTCACATAGAAAATTTATGGCGTAATTGACTATGGAACTTTCTTTTTGACCCCATGTCCCAGTCAAGTAACTGGCGAGACTGGGAAGAAAATGTATACCAGTGAAGCAGAGCCAGATGTAACTGAATTGTCACACATCCTCTGAATAGTAGGGACTGGGGAATCCATGCTCCATCCAAAGAGAGCAGCACAGCTAAGCCCCTACTGATGGTTTTAAAGGTAGGACTGCAGGCTCACTGTTGCTTCACCTCCAGAATTGACAAGAGACATTAGAAATCCAGATTTCTGTATGAAATCTACAGATTTTTAAATTTAAATAAATTTAAAGACACACATGTTGGTTTTGATCTAGAATCTAACTGTTTTTGATCTCTAGAAGTTTCTTTTCTTTAGATCTCGCGCAGGTTCTTTTCCTCTGCCTTGAACCATATCAGCAAACTAAGAAGATTCAGTTTGGTTCTCAGCGTTGTCATGGGAGGGATAAGAACTATAGAGAATATGTTCTTACAGGACACAGCCAAAGAGTGTCTATCAGTGACTCATTATTAGTCAAAAGAGAAGATTCTCTTACTTAGATATCTATTACTTAGGATCCCATAAATGTCAGTTTTTCTATTTTCTCCACAATGGTACATACTTATTGAGTAGGCACCAAGGAGTTATTTGGAAAGAACTAGGTTCCTACTTAGCCTGTTTTTCTCAACCACTTTAATTCCTTGCCATCAATATGTTGACTTACTTCTGGAAAAGTCTCTTGTAGACACCAGAATTTTTTTTAAAAAAATTAAATAGAGATATATAAAGATGAGTTATTACAATTAATTATTGCGCGGGGTACGGAAATCCACAGCCATACATGCCAATTGAGCTTTATTTGCTTCCAGGCAGATTAGGATGAATGAAATTGCTAATATTTCAGAAAACATTTCAAAGAGCTCTCATGAAATTAGAGAAACGATTCTTTACTGTGTAAATGGATCAGTTATTAAGAAAACTTCTGAGGACCTAAAATCGGTGAAGGAGAAAAATGAAGGAGAAATAGAACTTTCATTCTACACTAGACAAGTTGTTTTTAAATGCAGAGTGGATGAAACTCCTTTGCATTTGTCCCGGAATACCAATCCCTGTTTTGTAGGGTAATTGGGAAGCTGGGGAGTGCTAAATGCTGAAGCAGAAACAGATGAATCTGTCATAATCCTTTATTTCATGGAATCCATTGCATTAGAGTCTACTGTCCTCCAAGTAAAGGTTGATTTTATAAACTCTTCTTTTTAAGGCCAAAATCCCCTTTGGCATAAGAAAATCTTCCTTAGTTCTGTCTATTTGGGCAAAAGAAATACTTCTAGCTTATGATAAATTCCTGTACTGCACAGTGCTTTACAAAGTCAGCCAATTTCTGGCCTCTAAAGAATTTCTTCAATAACCTCCTGAGTCCATTCCCTTGAATACACAGATTTGCCTGACTCAGTCAAAAATGTCATCAATCAGGATTGTGCAGTAACTAATAGTGTAGAGATTGTTCCCTGAGCAGCAGTGAACGATTGTCCCAACACACAGCGTTCAGGACTATTAGATGAGAAGTAAGGAGTCATGACAGGATGAATTTTGCCTACAGCTGCAGGCAGGTGACTCCTGCTCACTGCTGGCAGGAGGCATGTCTTGGGGAAATAGCTAAAATAATATGGACATGAAGTTCACATTGATTTTGTTCAATAGGTATCAGTGAATATAAAGATGACCAACACACACCCTTGCCTTTGAAAAGACTCCATTTTTTACATATGGTGAGAGTCATGGCTCTTAAAAGATAATGAAGTATTTTCTCTAAAGTTTTTTTGATTTTGAAGTTAATTTGAATAACGTATAAAAAATTAATCAACATGTTTATATATCGCTTGTGAAGTTCCTTGGAATAAATTAGGTCTGTAAAGTTCCAGTTACAATGGCGTTCTTCCCCGTTGCTAAATAAGGTCTTGTCCACTTGCCAACCTTCTAATCAACCTTTAAGACTCAGCTTCTTTGTCACTTTCCCTGATTTCGCTTCTTTTCCTCTACCCAAGAGGATGAATATCCCCCCAGCTTTGTGCCTATAATTATAGTGATAGCAATAATAGTTCACAGTTATCAAGCACTTTCTATGTGCCAAGGACTGTGCTACAGAGTATTAATTATTCTCAGAGTATTAATTATTAATACAGAGTATTAATTAATTCTCACAAAACTGTGTGAGATGAGTATTGCTGGTATGCCTATTTTACAAATGAGGGAAATGAGGCATGGGGAGGTTATATATACTGCCCAGGGTCACACAGGCAGTAAGTGGCAGAGCTGCGATGCGGACCCGGGTAGTTTCACCCTTTAGCACTAGGCAATGCTCCCTCTCATTAGCATTCATATATGCCCATCACATAGTATTAAATTGCTATTGGAGAGTCGATTTTCACAGTAGATTGTGTTTCTATAAGAGCAGGGCTGTGCTCATTGGTATTTGCGTGCCCAGGGCCCAGCAAACCCACAGAAAGATTGTTGTTTGGGCCAAAGCATAGATTTATCATTTGCCATCCTTGGCTACGTTTCAACTCCTGCATTCTTTTCAAAGTGTCACTTTATTAATGCAAAGCACTTTTTAAAAAAACTAGCATTCAAGATGCAGCTTGAACTAAACAGTGCTTTATTGAGAATCTATGGCCGTTCTTCCAAATGGTTCCATTTCTAATGAAAGGCTATGCAGCTTCCTCACTCTCTGAGCCATGAGCCACCATGTAGAAGTCCGGCTACCCTGAGGCTGCCATGCTGGAGGTGCCATGAGTAGGCACTCTAGGCCACGGTCCCAGCTGAGCCTAGCTTTCTAGCCGTCCCACCAAGGCACCAGACAAGTAAGTGAAGAATTCTTGGAGCTTCCAGACCAGTTCATTCATCAGTTGAATGCCACCAAGTGACTTGATGTAATACTCTGCTATAGCCATCTTAAAATTCTTAATTTTTGAACAAGGGACCCCTCATTTTCATTTTGCAATGGGCCCAAGAAATTATTTAGCTGATCCTAATTACATCATAGGATTACTCTTCATCATAGTCTTTGAAATTGTTTGTTTCTATCTCTTGTTCATTAGTCTTACCTCCTCACCTTGACTGTTGATTGTGAGTGTCTTAAAGGCAGACCAAATGTCATCCTTGCCCTCTCATACTTCTTCTTTGGTCTTAGGTATAGGTACCCAGACAATATATTTTGAGAGATTCCACAGAGAAGAGAAAATTGCATTTTTGGTTTGTACAGCCCTCAATGGAGAGCATGCAAAGGAGCCAGTAAGTAGATTTATTTGCTCTTCTCCATGGCACACTTTCTGCTTGGGTCTCCTGGTAGCTCTTTGGTGTCAGATCAGGCAGAGGGTAGATGGAAGCAAAAGCTATGTGTAAACCTCCATGAACAAAGAGAGCATTTGCCCTCTCTCCACTCCCTTTCTTTTGCAGCCCCAATTGATGAGTTTTATTATGTGGAGGGCTAGTTGGTTTAGCTCTCCAGAAAGTGATGATAAGAGACTAGGTAGAGCGTCTTAGAAGGTGGATTAGCAAGAAATACCAATCTAAAACACACTGAAATGAGTCTGTTGCCTTATCTTACCTTATAACAACAAAAATTTTTTTAAATATTTCTTCTAAAAAATATCAATAATGTGAATAGAACTATCGTCAGAAATGTTAACAGAAAAGAATTTGAAAAACCGTAAACTGAAATCACAGAATTAAAAGAAGAGAGGGGAAAAGAAGGGGAGTTATGTTGTTATGTCAAAAGAATAAAAAGTTTCATGTCACTTTGAAATGTTTACCTAAAACCCTGTTATAAGTAGTATCCATCTCCTTTTTTAACCTCTTGGCAACATAAATAGACAATAATAAGTGGGCTCCTTGCTTTAGAGATCGATTGCTGACATGGTGTGAAATATTTCTTCTGGTAGGTAAGCTTAAGGAGGTCACTGGATATTATTTCCCGGGGTATTGCAAACATTCATGAATGAACTAAAGACTTGCATAACTTTCAGAGAACTAAGACACGTTACTAAAGTACCTAATATCTAAGAGATCTGATTCTAGCACAGAAGAATTCATTCTGCACTTCATTTATTCCTTCACCAAATATTCAAGAGCCTGCTCTGTATCTGGAAATAGTCTAGGCGCTGAGAGAAATGCTGAGACAGAAATATGGTTCCGTGCTTTTGATGCCCTTCACATGACCAAAATAATTCTCTGTGTAATTTTCACATTCACAGACACCTTGTAGAGGACAGTTAAACCCAGCCAGCAATGAAAATTGAGTAACATCTGTTGTTCATGTTTTCACTTATTCACAAGTCACTGTTTACCAAATTTATCAACGACCCTCCCATGCCCGACCAGACAAAGGCACTCTTTGTCCTCGCTAGAGGAGTCATCCACTCCAGCATCTTAAACAGGACGCTGTTTTACTCCAGAGAGATTACAGGTTAGGTTTTAATGACAAAGGAAGCACTTGGTGAGAATATTTGAAGAGAACCACCTGTTGAAACTTGTAATGTTACTGCTTGAGACTCTTCAGAATTCAAGATTTAAACTCTCCTCTAGTCACATGACAACTGATGCGAGCACTGCCAACAAAATAACAAGAACTTCTGTCCCCAGAACCCAGACATTTCTGAGCCCAGCTTCAGAGGAAAACAGCTCTCCACATCAGCAGCTAAAGCACGTTGTGTCAACAAGATGGAATGTGGCTGATTTCACTTTGCAGTGTACACTGGAGCCCAAACCATGGCAGGATGACTAACCATGGCAGGATGACTGACGTGTGCAAAACTTGGGAGTAATGGCAGCACTCATGCAATGTGCTTGGATGGGAAACAGCTGTCAGATTTGAAGCCACTGTTAGATATGGCCATTCTAGATGTGTTCAGTGACTGCTCTTCTTCAGTTCCTTTTGGTTAACTACAGCAAGGGTTGAAATCACTTTTTCTTTGAAAAATGATTATATACGTAAGAGATTTTCTGGGCAGGACAAGTTCAAGAAAAGATAACATCAACTGCTACTCCCTGTAATTCAGGAAAATCCAGTGGTTTGGCCCTGGAAAAGTGGTATTGACCGTAACTCTACAGTGATCATGGTATGCGATTGTCTTTGGAATCCTGACTGTTGTGACATAGGAAGGCCATAGGCTGGGGTTTGTTCCTTTATTCAATCTGTCTATCCTTTTCCCACCAGCTGGTTCAGAAAACATAGATATTACTAATTTTTACAGAAATGGTTTATATTCCTTTAGTTTATAATTCACAGTTCCATGGGAAACAGGGAGGAGATAATGGAAAATGATGGAGCTAATCACAGTGGTTAAAAAATGGAAAGGTAAAAGGTCATTTAATTTTTCTTAAATAAATGAGAAAACGACTAGAAAAAATAGATGTCATTAATTCTTCTTTCAAGTCCCTTATGGTGATAGAAACAAGAGGGAGGTGAAACTCAAAACATAATATTGTATTTTAATCTAGCTAGCTAGCTAGCTACTCATCCATCTGTCTATCTGTCTATTTACTTTTGGTCCTATTCCATGATTCACCTTGTCAGATCCCAAGGACTCCTCTGCCTTCGGGTTTAGACAAGAACAAGTTTTCATTCATTTTCCTATGTTTTTCAGCATTTTTAAATGATAGCTGAGTTATGAGTCATTACCAAGCTCTTCGCCATCATTGTACCAAAAGCACATAACATGTTTTCTACCTGTCGGTGTAAATTATTGCCTGCGTGTAGAACTCCAGGAATGATTTGGCTTCCTGCCCACACAAATGACTTCTCATCGTTCAGGTTTCAATTTAATGCCAGTATGTACTGTAAGATGTATGTTCAATCCTACAAATGAGTTGCATGTGCATTTCAATTTCAGAAAACCTGGACTGAATTTTAAAAGAAAGCATTTGGGATCTATTGTATTAGAAATGCTTCTGAGCTAAGGGCTTTCCAAATACGTTGTAGAATCAAAAATAGTGCTAGACTTTGGGTACTACACTAAATTTTAAAAAAAGAAAAAAGACAAATTTGCCTTCTCTCATCTTCTGACCACTAGCTTACTAAGTCAAATGAACTTGACGAGAAAAATATATTAAATATATGTTCAGAAAGCATTTGTTGTACTGGCAGAATCTACTCCAAAAACAAATTAGAAAGATACTTTTAGACTTCCTTGCTTCCTCTTAGTGATTCTGTTGATGGATGAAGATCTGTATGAAGCATATTAGAATGCACTCCAAAGTTAACGAATTAAAAATATGGTCAAATAATACGCTTTTTAAAAGTGTGGCAAGAAGCATTTATTTCTGCACTTGTATGCTAGCAAAAAGGTCAAAGAACATAAAAAAAATGATTGTCCACAAAAAGAGCATAAAAATATAAGACAAATTGGAAAAAGGAGTGTTCTGAAGTGGCTGAAAACAAGGAATGTTTCATGTTGTTTCACGTTAACCAAAATAGATTCAACATTCTACCGAACAAAAGTATACCAGTAACGAGAATTCAGGCGTTCTTCTTCTCTAGGATTTGTGCACCTTCTGTAAAAGCCATCATCTACTTCTGTCATGTAATCATACAGGCCATAAATATTACGTTATGCCCATTTAGGCTAAATATGTTTTAATGACTTCTCTTTCACTCAGCCATAGAACAGAACCAAGAAAGTAAAACAGTCTTTCTAAGTCACCATTTTCAATGGATGTAACTTAAATTGAGAAAAAAAGAAAATATTGGCATTATTTAATATAATCCTTCCTTTATTTTCAATTATTTTTCCTTTTAGGAAAACATTAGTTTAAAGTTTGAATACTGTCAATGAATACTGGGTTGCAATATTTTCTACTCACCATCATTCTATTTGGTTACTGGGAATCAGTTGTTCCACATCATACCAAAGTCTTATGGGCAAAGAAAGAGACGCTGGGGCCATGATGGCATTGTTAGTTGTAGCCGTTAGGTGTCAGTTGTAATCTGAATGCCCTCTTCTGATCCTTAGAATTTAGGTAATGTTTATTCTTATATTTCATTATATACTGTCATTTGTTTTTATTTCTTTATCTTTGTCTTATGGCCCAAACCGGATGACAAGTTTCCTGATGATAAGGACGATTTTCCTAATTACTTTTATAGTTTGACGTCAGACTCTCATACATCACCAAGGTGTAGTTTTGGCTTTAACTGTACGTGTTCACACAAAGTTTTGAGTCAAGTCTTGCGCTAGTGGTATCACTATGATCTTTCCCTTTGCTTTCAATCGTATGTCCACAGAATTCCAGAACTAAAACTTACATTTCATATAGACAACATTTTTACTTCACATACAAGAAAATCAAGACTCAGAACCGTTAAATATTTGGCCCAAAGTCAAATGGAGGATTCATAGCTTTCAAACATAGGAAAAGGGTTCATCTTATATTTGAGTAAACTCTGGCCCAGACACCTGGTGTTTCTTGGCAGCCTGCCTTAACAAGGATCATAACTGATGAGTGGACATTTATGGTTTATTCAAATTAAGATAAATCTCACTCATCAGTTGGCATAAGGTAAATTAATTCCTAAGCATAATTTTTAGAAACCAAATGCTTTGGTGCAAATAGGAAAGCAAGATCAGTAGCCTAGGTAAGGTGCCAAATTTTCTAACAAAGTCTCTCTGTAAGGGTTTAGCAAACTACCTAAGGATCATTTAATCACTTTATTCACTCATGCATGGACATATGTCCACACAGCAATACATCTGACAGCCTCCTTTTTAGAGTTTAAAAAGAGTTATCAAATTCTCTAAAACACGCTGTCAGGATTTTCCAGGTTAGCAAAATTTGATTGAAATGGCATTGAATATATTTCAGAAATAATTACTTTTCCTTGATATTGGACAAAAATGTTTGCTGAATTAATTGATAAATGAATTAGTAAAAAGACTTTGGATAACAGCCTCCTGAACTAAAATGCATACGTAAGTTCATAAATAAGTATTAGAACAAGATTAAGGGCAGAGGCAGAGATTCATAATGGGTAGCAGGAATACTGCTTTCTTTTTTGACATTGTGCAGGTTATCCTATGGCAATCCAAGAATTTTCCTAACATTCCACTGGGTAAGGGAAGAAACAGAGAATCTGAGCTTGGAATTCTTTTCTTAATAGATTTTCCAAGAGAAGGCAAAGGTAAGAAGTGAGAAGCAGAATCAAGCTGAAAATTAATAGCACTTTCATGAATTAGTTATCATTTTTGTTTCTGCAATATGTATGAAGAATATTCATGCTCCATCTCTTTTTTTTAATTCAGAGCTATATCTTGATATGAATTGAGACCAAATTCTCAAATCAGTTTGTTTGGACTTTTATATTTTCAAAATCATAACTTGATACCAACATCAACAAATACCCTTTCAACATTGTGCCCATCAGATAACTTGTTCTGATTTCCTTTCTATAGAAAAAGAGAATTCTTGACAAATGGATTAGGCTTTTTGTCAAACTGTCAGGATAATGGATGGCTGCATTTTTCTTTGCTAATAAAGTGAGAATATCTTTTCCTTCCACCCATACTCTTTTTTATTGAGATATGATTTACATATAATAAAAAGCACAGCGTTTAATTATATAATTCAGTAATGTTTGAAATAATCAGTCCCGTGTAATCCACAATCCAGAAAGTTCCTTCCTATTCCTCTTTGGTTCAATCTCTTTTCTGTGGTAACCATTGTTCTGATCTTAAATTTATTTTGCTCATTTAGAACTGTCTATAAATGGGGTCACACAATACATGCTCTTTTTTTGGTCTAGTTTTTGTCCAACGTAATGTTTTTGTGATTCATCCATGCTGTTGCAGGGATCAGAAATTTATTTTTTTATTATTGAGTGGTATCCCATTGCGTAAATACACCACAATTTGCTTATCTGTTTTCATTTTCATGGTCAATGGGTTGTTTCCAGTTTGGGAAAATTCTTTTTAAAGATCTACTATGAACATTCTTGTACAGGTCTTTTTGCAAAAATGTTTTTCTTTTATAGTCATGATTACTTTTAAAATAGACTGCCGAACTGCTTCCCACAAACAATGTGTGAGTGTCAGTTGTTCTACTTCCCCACTAACATCTGATATTATCAGCCTTTCTAATTTTTGCCATTCTAGTGGGTGTGAAGTGGTATCTTGCAATTTTTTTTTTTTTTAAGATTTTATTTTTTCCTTTTTCTCCCCAAAGCCCTCCGGTACATAGATGTGTATTCTTCGTTGTGGGTCCTTCTACTTGTGGCATGTGGGACGCTGCCTCAGAGTGGTTTGATGAGCAGTGCCATGTCCGCGCCCAGGATTCGAACTAACGAAACACTGGGCCACCTGCAGCGGAGCGCGCGAACTTAACCACTCGGCCACGGGGCCAGCCCAAGTATCTTGCAATTTTATTTGCATTTCTCTGGTGTACCATTTCATATACTTGTTGGTCATTTGTATTCTTGTTGATTTATGACTTAGCCTGAGGTCTGTTTTGGTGATGATCCCAAACATGTTGAGAAGAATGTCTGTTCTACGATGATTGGGCATAGTATTCTGTAAATGTCAGTGAGGACAAGTTGGTTGACAGTGGTTCAAATCTTCTACGTCCTTGCAGATTTTTTTTTTCAGTCAATTTATGCTTTCAATTGCTGATAAAGTGGAGTAAAATCTCTAATTAGGATTACAAATATATCTATATTCTCCATCAATTCTGTTAATTTTTGCATCATGTATTTTGGTGTTCTATTACTAAATACATGTACCTTTAAGATTGTTATGTCTTTTTTTGGAATTGATCCTTTTATCATTATGAAATGTCCCTCTTTATCTCTGATAATATTCCATATATTGAAGGCGACTTTTATCTGATCTTAACATAGCCATACTGGCTTTCTTATGCTTAATGTCTGTACAGAATATCTCTTTACATCTTCTTTTTTTAATAGACTTTAATTCTTGGAGCAATTTTAGGTTCACAGCAAAGCTTAGTAGAATGTACAGCAGTTTCCCATATACTCTCTGCCCCTACATGTACAGTCTCCTCCACTATCACCATCCTGCACTGGGGTGGCACATTTATTACAGCTGACAAACCCACATTAATACATCTGTATCACCCAATGTCCGTAGTTTACATTAGGGTTCACTCTTGGTGTTGTACATTCTATGGGTTTGGACAGATGTATAAGGACATATATCCACCATTATAGTATCATATGGAATAGTTTCACTGCCCTAAAAACCCTCTGTGTTCCACCTATTTATCCCTCTCTTTTCCCTAACTTCTGGCAACTACTGATCTTTCTATCACCTTCATAGTGTTGTCTTTTACAGAATGTCATATAGGTGAGAATAAACAGTATGTAGCATTTTCAAATTGGTTTCTTCCACTTAGTAATATGCATTTAAGCTTCCTACATATCTTTTTATGGCTCCTTAGCTCATTTCTTTTTAGCTGTGAATAATATTTCATTGTCTGGATGTACCATGGTTTATTTATCCATTTGTCTCCTGAAGGACATATTGGTTGCTTTGACGTTTTGGCAATTATGAATAAAGCTGCTATAAACATCTGTGCACAGGCTTTTGTGTGGACATAAGTTTTGAACTTCTTTGGGTAAATACCAAGGAGTGTGATTGCTGGATCATATGGTAAATATGTCTCATTTTGTAAGAAACCGCCAAGCTGTCTTCCAAACTGGCTGGGCCATTTTGCATTTCCAACAGCAAGAAAAGAGAGTTCCTGTTCTCCACATCCTGGTGTTGCCAGTATTTTGGATTTTGGCCATTTTAATAGGTTTGTAGTGGTATCTAATTGTTGTTTTACTTTGCAATTCCCTAATGACATATTATGTTGAGCATCTTTTCATATGCTTCTTGCCATTTGTATACCTTTTTTTGATAAGACATCTGTTAAGATTTTTTGCATGTTTTTAAATCAGATTGTTAATTCTCTTATTGTTGAGTTTTGAGTTCTTTGTATTTTGGATAATAATGCTTTATCAGATAGGTCTTTTGCAATTATTTTCTCCCAATCCGTGACTTCTTTCTCATTCTCCTGACAGTGTCTCTCAAAGAGCAGAAATTTTTACTTTTAATAAAGTCCAGCTTATCAATTATTTCTTTCATGGATCATGCCTTTGGTATTATATCTAAAAAGTCATTCCCATACCAAATGTCATGTAGATTTTCTCCGATGCTGTATTTTAGGAGTTTTGCATTTTGGTTTATGATCTATCTGGAGTTAATTTTTGTAAAGGGTGTAAAGTCTGTATCTAGATTCAGTTTCTTTTCTAGTGTTTGTCCAATTGTTCCAGCACCTTTTGCTGAAAAAACTGTCTTTGCTCCATTGTATTGCCTTTACTCATTTGTTAAAGATTGATTGACAATATTTATGTGTGTCTATTTCTACTACTGTAGCTTTATAGTAAGCCATAAAGTCATATACTGTCAGTACTCCAACTTTGTTCTCTTTCAATATTATATTGGCTATTCTGAGTTTTTTGCATCTCCATATAAATTTTAGAATCAATTTGCTGATATCCAAAAATAAATTGCTGGGATTTTCAGTGGGACTGTATTGAATCTATAGATTAATTTGGGAAGAACTGACATCCTAATGATATTGAGTTGACCTATCCATGAACATGTAATATCTCACCATTTATTTAGTTCTTCTTCGATGTGTTCCATCAATTTTATAGTCTTCCTCATATACATATTGTACACATTTTGCTAGATTTATACCTAAATAGTTCATTTTTGTGAGTATTAATGTAAATGGTAGTATGTCTTTAATTTCTAATTCTACCTGTTCATTGCTAGTATAAAGGACAGTGATTGACTTTTGTATATTAACCTTCTATTTTACGACCTTCTTATAATTGCTTATTAGTTTCAGAAGTTTTTCATTGACTCTTTCAGATTTTCTACACAGACAATTATGTCATCAGGGAAAAAAGACAGTTTTATTTATCCTTCCAAATCTGCATACCTTTTATTTCTTTTTCTTATCTTAGTGCATTAGCTAAGATTTCCAGTATGATGTTGAAAACGAATGATGAGAGGGGACATCCTTGCCTTATACACGATTTTAGTGAGAAAGCTCAAGTTTCCCATCATGAAGAATAATGTTAGCTGTGGATTTCATATAAATGTTCTTTATCTAGTTGAGGATGTTCCATTTTATTCTTAGTTTGTTGAGAATTTTTATCATGACACGTGTTGGATTTTGTCAGATACTTCTTCTGCAACTATTACTACTATCATATGATTTTTCTTCTTTAGCTTTTTGATGATAGATTACATTAATTGATTTTTGAATATTGAACCAGCCTTGCATACCTGGGATAAATCCTACTTTGTTGTGCTGTATAATTCATTTACTACACTGTTGGATTCAATTTGCTAATTTCTTTCGAGGACTTTTGCATGCATGTTCATGAGAGATATTGGTCTGTAGTTTTCTTGTAATGTCTTTGTCCTGTGTTGGTGACCTCATAGGAAGTATTCCTTCTGTTTGAATCATCTAAAAGAGATTGTACAGATTGGTATAATTTCTTCATTAAATGTTTGGTAAAATTCACAAGTGACCCCTCAGGACCTGGTTATTTCTATTTTAGAAAGTTATTAATTATTCAATTCGGCTAGTAGATACAGGTCTATTCGGAATGTAATTTTTTTCTTGTGTGAGTTTTGGCAGATTGTACATTTCCAAGAATTGGTCTACTTTATCTAGGTTATCAAATATGTGAGCACAGAGTTGTTCATAGTATTCATTTATTATTCTTTTGTGTCCATGGAATTTGTAGTGATGCCTTTTCCATTCATATCTATTATTAGAGATTTGTGCCTTCTCTTTTTTAAAATTATCTTGACTAGAGGCTTATTAATTTTATGGATATTTCCAAAGAACAAGATTTTGGTTTTATTCATCTTCTCTTGATTTCCTGTTTTCAGTTTTATTGATTTCTGCTCTTATCTTTGATATTTCTCTTCTTCTGCTTGATATAGATTTAATTTGCTCTTCTTTTTCTTGTTTCTTAAAGTGGAAGTTTACATTATTAATTTTAGGTCTTTCTTCTTTTCCAGTATATGCATTCAATACCATAAATTTCCTTCTAAGCACTGCTTTCACTGCATCCCACAAATTTTGATGTGTGTGTTTCATTTTATTTAATTGAAAGTATTTTTTAATTTATCTTAAAATGTCCTTCTTAACCCACATGTTATTTAGAAGTGTGTTATTTAATCTCAAAGCATTTAGGGATTTTCCAACTCTCTTTATGTTATTGACTTCTAGATTAATTCCACTGTTGTCTAAGATCATATAATGTATGATTTTATTTTTTTTAATTTGATAAGGTATATTTTATGACCCATACTGTGGTCTGTCTTGGCGAATGTTCTATGTGAGCTTAAGGAGAATGTATATTCTGCTGTCATTGGATGAAGTAGTCATAGATGTCGATTTTATCCAGTTGATTAATGGTGCTGTTGAGGTGATCTGTGTCCTTAAAGATTTTCTGCCTATTGGATATGTCCATTTCTGAGAGAGGAGTGCTGATGTCTCCAAGTATAATAATGGATTCATCTATTTCTCCTTGCAGTTCTATCAGTTTTGCCTTACGTATTTTGATGCTCTGTTTTGGGGTGCATATATATAAAGGATTCTTATATTTCCTTGAAAAATTGACTCTTTTATTATTCTGTAATGCCTCTCTTTATCCCTAATACTTTTCCTTGCTCTGAAGTCTGTTCTGTCTGAAATTAATACGGCTACTCAAGCTTTTTTTTTTTTAAAGATTGGCACCTGAGCTAACAACTGTTGCCAATCCTTTCTTCTTCTTCTTCTTCTCTCCAAAGCCCCTCCCAGCACCTAGTTGTACATTTTAGTTGTGACTACCTCTGGTTGTGGCATGAGGGTCACTGTCTCAGCATGGCTTGATGAGCAGTGCCATGTCCACGCCCAGGATCCCAACCCACAAAACCCTGGGCAGCCGAAGTGGAGGGCGCGAACTTAACCACTCTGCCACTGCGTGGCCCTCAAGCTTTCTTTAGATTAGTGTTAGCATGATATATATTTTTTCCATCCCTTTATTTTTAATCTATATGTGTCTTTATATTTACAGTATTCTTGTAGACAACATACGATTGGGTCTTGTTTTTTGATCCGCTCTGATAATTTTTGTCTTTTAATTAGTGTATTTCAACCATTTAATGTCCAATGTGATTATTGATATAGTTGTATTAATATATACCGTATTCATTACTCTTTTCTATTCATCGCCCTTGTTCTTTTTTTCTATTTTTGTCTTTCACTCTTTTTCTGCTTTTTACGGTTTTAACTGAGTACTTTATATGATTCCATTTTTTCTTCATTCTTAGCATTTCAATTACAACTTCTTTTTTTTTTAACTTTTTTTTAGTGGTTGCCATAGGGCTTGCAATATACATTTACAACTAATCAAAGTCCACGTTCAAATAACACTAGGTGACTTCATGGATAGTGTATCTTTTAATAATAAAATAATCCTAATTCCTCCCTCCTGTCCTTTGTGTCATTGCTGTCATTCATTTCACTTACACATAAACTGTAATCATTGAATACATTGTTGCTGTTACTATTTTGAACAAATTGTTATCTGCTAGATTAAGAATAAGAAAAATAAAAATTTTTATTTTATCTTCACTTATTTCTTCTCTAATGCTCTTCATCTCTCCTATATAGAACCAAGTTTCTGACACACTGTTTTCCTTCTCTCAGAACAACTTTTAACATTTCTTGCAAGGCAGATTTACTGGAGCAAATTTTCTCAATTTTTGTTTGTCTGAGAAAGTTTTTATTTTTCCTCTTTTGAAGGATAATTTCACCATATACAGAATTCTAGGTTGATGGTTTCTCTTTCTTAACACTTTAAATGTTTCACTCCACTCTCTTCTTGCTTTCATGATCTCTGAGGAGAAGTCTGGTGTAATTCTTATCTTTGCTCCTCTATAGGTAAGGCCTTTTTTTTTCTTCTGACTTCCTTCAAGATTTTTTCTTTATCTTTGATTTTCTGCAGTTTGAATATGATATGCCTTTGTGTAGCGTTTTTGGCATTTATCTTGCTCAATGTTCTCTGAGCTTCCTAGATCTGTGGTTTCATGTCTGACATTAATTTGGTGGGGGGAGGGGCTGGGGAGGTGGGAATTCTAAATTATTATTGTTTCAAATATTTTTTCTTTTTCTTTCTCTTTTTCTTTTCTTTCTGGTATTCCCATTATACATGTGATTCATCTCTGGTAGTTGTCCTGCAGTTCTTTGACATTATGTTCTACTTTTTTCCCTTTGTCTTTCAGTTTTGAAAATTTCTATTGACATATCCTCAAGGTCAGAGATTCTTTCCTCAGCCATGTCCAGTCTAGAGCCAATCAAAGGCATTCTTCATTGTCACAGTGTTTTTTTAGCTCTAGCACTTCATTTTGATTCTTTTTTAGAATTTCTATCTCTCTGCTTACATTATCCATGTGTTCTTCCACATTATCTACTTTTCCATTAGATCCCCTAGCATATTAGTCATAGTTGTTTTAAATTCACAATATGATAATTCCAGCATATCTGGATCTGGTTCTGATGCTTGTTCTGTCTCTTCAAATTGTGTTTTTTGCTTTTTAGTATGCCTTGTAAGTTTTGGTTGAAAGGTAAATGTGATATACTAGGTAAAAGAAAAAATGGCTGTAATAAGACTTTAGTGGTATAATGGTAAGGTGTAGGGGAAGGGAAGTGTTCTATAGTCCTGTGATTAGGTCTCAGTCTTTTAGTGATCTTGTGCCCCTGGACTGTGAACTTCATAAATTCTTCTCAGTTTTTTTCTTTTTCTTACCTCTATAGGTGGTACAGGATTGCTAGAAGGGGCTGGAGATGAGTATTTCTCTTCCTTCATGTGGGTTAGGCTCTGATAAAACCAAATATGTTAGGCTCTGGCAAATAGTTTCTCTTGAGGGTAGGCTTTGTAAAGAAGAACAGAATTCTGTGGTGTATTTCAAAATGATTAATTTCCCCCTTCCCCTGTGGAACTCCTGCGAGGATTTTTTTCTTATCTTCACTGTGAGAACCTGGAAGAGGTCCTAGAATTAAAAGTCACAAATTTTGGAGGGGCCTCCCATGACTGGTTCTCCCCGGAGTTTTTATTTCTTGGGATTGTCCGCACTGAGCTTCCAGCAATTCATCACAGTTCAGGTTTTCAATCCTTGCACTGGTTCCAGAGGTGGATTTCTGCTCAAGTAAGTCATGATTCTCTGTATCCACCTGTAGCTACCTGTCTGTGTCTCTAATTTTGGGGGCAGTGGTTTGCCTTGTGACCTCATTTCTCATAGGATCTAAGAAAAGCTGATGTAGGATGACTCTCTAGGATGGAGAGATGACTTCTAAGCTCCTTACATAGGGGACTGGAAACCAGAATCATAATTTTATTTTTAAGCTATCTCTGTCTTTATCCTTAAAGTGCATACCTCATAAACAGTGTATGCTGGGTTTTGCCTTTTTATGCACTCTGTAATCTCTGCCTTTTAATTAGAGTGTTCAGTCCTTTTACATTTAATTCGATTATTGAGATGGTTAACTTTAAATCTAGCATCTTGCTATTTGTTTTATATTGGTTCTCTCTGTCCTTTGTTCTTTTGATCCCTTTTCTCTGCCTTTGTATCTATTCCATTTCTCCATTGGTTTTTTAGTTATACTTCTTAATGTTTTTATTTTAATGGCTGCTCTGAAGGGTTGCTGTATGCATCTTTACATCATATTACCTTGAATTAATATTGTATCACTTCACATATTATGTAAGAATCTTCTTATAGTTTATTCTGTTTACTCTCCTTAGAATCCTTTGCGCTATTATTCTCCTACATTTTATTTTTATGTATATTATATACCCCACAACACATTGTTGCTATTTTGGTATTTTTTTGTTTTTATTTTTGTTTGTTTATTCTTTAATTGCAGTAAGATTGGATTATAACATTATATAGCTTTAGGATGTACATCATAATATATTCCAAATTCTGTGTAGATTACATCATGTTCACCACCCAAAAACTAATTATAGTCCATCCCCTCACATGTGAGCCTAATCATCCCTTTTGCCCTCCCCCCTTCCCCTATGGTAACCACCAATCCAATCTCCATTGCTATGTGTTTTATTATCACTGTTTTTGTCTTCTACTTATGAGTGAGATCATATGGTATTTGACTTTCTCCCTCTGACATATTTCACTCAGCATAATACCCTCAAGGTCCATCCATGTTGTCACAAATGGCCAGATTTCATCATTTCTTATGGCTGAGTAGTATTCCATAGGGTATAAATACCATATCTTCTTTAACCATTAGTCCCTTGATGGGCACCTAGGTTGCTTCCAAGTCTTGGCTATTGTGTGTAATGCTACAATGAATGTTCATTCTGCAGGTATCTTTATGCCTTTGTGTTATCAAGTTCTTTGGATAAATACCCAGCAGTGGGATAGCTGGATCATATGGTAGATCTATTCTTAATTTTCTGAGGATACTCCATACTGCTTTCCACAGTGGCTGCACCAGTTTGCACTCCCACCAGCAGTGTACAAGGGTTCCCATCTCTCCACATCCTCTCCAACGTTTGTTGTTTCCTGTCTTGTTAATTATAGCCATTCTGACTGAAGTGAGGTGATACCTCATTGTGGTTTTGATTTGCATTTCCCTGATAGCTAATAATGTTGAGCATCTTTTCATATGCATGTTGGCCATCCATATATCTTCTTTGGAGAAATCTCTGTTCAGATCTTTTGCCCATTTTCTAATCAGATCGTTGGTTTTCTTGTTGTTGAGATGTATGAGTTCTTTGTATAGTTTGGATATTAGCCCCTTATCTGATACGTGGTTTGAAAATATCTTCACCCAATTGTTAGGTTGTCTTTTCATTTTGTTGATGGTTTCCTTTGCTGTGCAGAAGCTTTTTAGTTTGATGTGGTCCCATTTGTTCATTTTTTCTTTTGTTTCCCTTGCCTGGTCAGACACGGTACTTGAAAATATGCTGCTAAGACCAATGTCAAAGAGCATACTGCCCATGTTTTTTTCTAGAAGTTTCAAGGTTTCGGGTCTTACATCCAAGTCTTTAATCCATTTTGAGTTGATTTTTGTGCATGGTGTAAGGGAATGGTCTACTTTCATTCTTTTGCATGTGGCCATCCAGCTTTCCCAACACCATTTATTGAAGAGACTCTCCTTTCTCCATTGTATGCTCTTGGCTCCCTTGTCGAATATTAGCTGTCCATAAATGTGTGGGTTTATTTGTGGGCTCTCAATTCTGTTCCATTGATCTGTGTGTCTGGGAGAAGATCCAAGATGGCGCCGTGAGTAGTCCTCTTTGTCTCTCCCCCTTCGAGTCTACAATTATTTGGACACTTATCGCTTGACAAAGGATATCCAGACAGCATCTCAGGATGTCTGAGATACCCACGCGACTATACATCGGAAGGTGGATGGACTTTCCTCCGGGAGGATGTGGAAATAGGTGAAAACTCTCCGACCCCAACCAAGCAGCCTAGTACCCGCAAGTGGCTTTCTTCCAACGGACGCCCCCAGAGGATCTACACACATCTAGGGCAGGAGCGAGCACACAACAGAGGAGCGATGGTGGAAACAGGTGACCAGAACCCTACCTAAACCCCCCGCAATTACTCCTAAACACAGAGGGAAACTTTGGAGTTGCACACCTGAGCCCGCGGGGAGAGTCTCTCCCCGCCATTGGCGGGGAGACCCCGCCTGGTGTTCGCGGCGCCCGGAGGGTCCCAGAGAGAGTCACTGAGGGTACGGAGGTCGCCCAGCTGCCATTGCCCGCCCCGTGGGAGTAGGGATTGCCGGAGATCTTGGAGAGGACTGGTGCTGGGGGAAGTTTCAAAGGCCAGCTCTGCGACCCGGAGGGGAAGCTCCGGAGTTCCGCCCAGGCAGCAAACAAAACTCTCTGTCTGCCATTAGCAGAGGGGCCACACCCAGCATTCACGGCTCTGGGAGAGGCCTGGAGAGAATCCCAGAGGGCGGGGCGACCCCCAGCTGCTGTTGCCCACCCCGTGGGAGTAGGGATTGCCGGAGATCTCGGAGAGGACTGGGGCTGGGGGAAGTTCCATAGGCCCGCTCTGCGCCCCGGAGGGGACGTTACAGAATTCTGCCCGGGCAGCAGACAAAACTCTCTGTCTGCCATTAGCGAAGGGGCCATGCCCAGCACTCAACTCTGGGAAAGCCCCGGAGAGAATCCCAGAGGGCGGGGCGACCCCCAGCTGCCGTTGCCTGCCCTGTGGGACTAGGGATAGCCAGAGATCTCGGAGAGGACTGGGGCTGAGGAGAGTTCCAGAGACCCAGCTCTGTAGCCTAGGGGGAAACCCTACAGGCTCACAGCAGCCTTAGGGAAAGCCTCTGCACAGCACCAGTAGAAGGCACCCAGCCGGCAGCCACAAGGCTGGAAGACCCCAGGGCAAAAGCAGCATAGCTAGGTGAACTAACCACAGACTGTAGAAGATGCCAATAGCTCTCCTGCGACCCATAGAGGACAAGTGAGATTTTGTGGGTGCCGACAGCAACGGAGCTACAAATATAAGTGATCCCACCCCTGGCCGCTGGAAAAGCCCATAACACCGTTGCAGACCCCAAGAAGGGAGCACATCTAGGTGGGCGGCAACAGTAGGCACCAGCAGCCTGAAGCCCCCCTGTGACGGCCCCCACGGCAGAGGAGGGAATCCAAAGGACCACTGTGGCTACGAGGAGGGGCCCAGGCCCAGTTAGCAACTGAGGATAGGGTTCCTGGTTGGTGCAGTATAAACAGCTGCTCCCCCACCGCAGCAGCTGAAACAAGTGAAGGGAGCAACCAAACTCTATCTCCATGCGGAGGCACAAATCAACAACATCAAGCAATATGAAAAAATACATTAACTCTCCAGAACAGAAAGAAAGTAACAAATACACAGAAAACAATGCCAAAGAAAATGAGATATATAACCTAAATGATGATGACTTCAAAACAGCCATCATTAAAATACTCAATGAGTTAAGAGAGAATTCTGACCGACAACTCAACGAGTTCAGGAGCTATGTCACAAAAGAGTTTGATACGATAAAGAAGAACCAAACAGAAATATTGGAAATGAAGAACACAATAGAGGAGATTAAGAAAAATCTAGATGCTCTGAACAGTAGGGCCGATAATATGGAGGAAAGAATTAGCAATTTGGAAGATGGCAATATAGAATTGCTGCAGGCAGAGGAGGAGAGAGAAGCAAGACTAAAAAGAAATGAAGAAACTCTCCGAGAATTATCAGACACAATTAGGAAATGCAATGTAAGGATTATAGGTATACCAGAGGGAGAAGAGAAGGAGAAAGGGGCAGAAAGCCTATTCAAAGAAATAATGGCTGAGAACTTCCCAGATCTGGTGAGAGAGATGGATCTTCAGGTGACAGAAGCCAATAGATCTCCAAACTTTATCAATGCAAGAAGACCAACTCCACGGCATATAGTAGTGAAGCTAGCAAAAGTCAACGACAAGGAGAAAATACTAAGGACAGCCAGGCAAAAGAAACTAACCTACAAAGGAACCCCCATCAGGCTATCAGCAGATTTCTCAGCAGAAACTTTACAGGCTAGAAGAGAGTGGAATGATATATTCAAAAATCTGAAGGACAAAAATCTACAGCCGAGAATTCTCTACCCAGCGAAAATATCCTTCAAATACGATGGAGAAATAAAAACTTTCCAAGATAAACAAAAATTAAGGGAGTTCATTGCCACAAAGCCTCCTCTTCAGGAAATCCTCAGGAAAACCCTCATTCCTGAAAAATCCATTGATCTGTGTGTCTGTTTTTGTGCCAGTACCATGCTGTTTTGGTTGCTATGGTTTTGTAGTATATCTTGAAATCATGGAGTGTGATACCTCCAGCTTTGTTCTTTTTTCTCAGGAATCCTTTGGCTATTTGGGGTCTTTTATTGTTCCATATAAACAGTCCTGCTGTGGCCCCAAGGGGGCAGGGGAGACCCAGAGAGACTGTGTGAGTGGATGGTGGCTGGTTGGAGTCCCAGCGAGTCTGCTCTGGGATCCAGGGGAAAAATCCATGGCCCCACAGCAACCCCAGGGAAAGCCCTTACTCGGTGTTAACAAGATACCCAACCCAGCATTCAGAACATGGGAAGCCCTGGGGCAAAAGGAGCCTGGCCAGCACAGCAACCTGCCAGCCGCCTCTAATACACAAAGTCCTGCTGTGACCCCAAGGGAGCAAGGGAGACCCAGAGAGACCATGTGAGTGGGTAGTGGCAAGATGGAGCCCCAGGGAGACTGCTCCACAGTCCAGGGGGAAAATCCATGATCCCACAGCAACCACAGGGACAGCCTCTGCACAGCGTTAGTGGAGAGGCCCCACCCAGCAATCACAAGGCTGGAAGGCCCTGGGGCAGAAGTAGCACAGCTAGGTGAGCTAACTACAGACTGCAGAAGGTATCCATAGCTCTGCTGCAGCCCATAGTGGACAAGTGAGGTCTTGTGGGCCCTGACAGTGGCAGAGCTGCCAGTCTAGGTAAACCTACTCCCAGACTCTGAAAGCCCATAACACCACTGAAGACCCTAAGGAGGGAGCATGTCTAGGTGGTCTGTGACAGTAGGCACCAGCAACCCAAGGCCCCCTTGCAATTGTCCCCACAGCTGATGAGTGACCCCATAGGGCCACTGTGATCACGAGGAGGAGCCCAGGTCTAGTCAGTGACAGCTGACAGGGATCCTGGTCAATGCAGATTACACAGCTGATGCCCTCCCCCCAGCAGAAGCAAGTGGAAGCAGTAACTAAACTCTATCTATATGTGGCGGCACAAATCCACGTCATCAAGCAGTATGAAAAAATATATTAAATCTCCAGAACAGAAGCAAAATGACAAATACCCAGAAAACAACCCTGAAGACACTGAAATCTGTAACCTAAATGATAATTAATTCAAAATAGCTATAATTTAAAAACTCACTGAGATAAAAGAGAATATAGATAGACAACTCAATGAGTTCAGGAGCTATGTCACAAAAGAGCTTGATACTATAAAGAAGAACCAATCAGAAATTTGGAGATGAAGAACACAATGGAGGAGATCAAGAAAAATCTGGACTCTCTGAACAGTAGGGTCAATAATACGGAAGACAGAATTAGCAACCTGGAAGATAGGAATATAGAAATGCCGCAAATAGAGGAGGAGAGAAAACTACGACTAGAAAGAAATGAAGCAACTCTCCAAGAAATCCAACTCAATTAGGAAGTGCACCATAAGGATTATAGGTATCCAAGAGGGGGAAGAGAACGAGAAGGGGGCAGAAAGCCTGTTCAAAGAATTGATGGCTGAGAACTTCCCAAACCTGGGGACAGAGATGGAACTCCAGGTGACATAAGCTAATAGATCTCCAAACTTTATCAATGTAAGAAGACCAACCCCAAGGGATACAGCAGTGAAGCTTGCAAAAGTCAATGACAAAGAGAAAATACAAAGGGCAGCAAGGCAGAAGAAAATAACATACAAAGGAACCCCCATAAGGCTGTCAGCAGATTTCTCAGCAGATACCCTACAGGCTAGAAGAGAGTGGAATGATATATTCAAAACTCTGAAGGACAAAAACTTGCAGCCAAGAATACTCTAGCCAGCGAAAATATCCTTCAAATATGATGGAGAAATAAAAACTTTTCCAGATTAACAAAAGTTAAGGGAGTTCATCGCCACAAGACCTCCCCTACAAGAAATGCTCAGGAAAACCTTCATACCTGAAAAAACAAAAAAAAAGGAAAGGGTTTACAAAACCAAGAGCAAAGGAGATAAGTTGAAAGACAAAATTAGAAAGTTGCTGATTTGGGGCTTTGTTTGTTGTTCTTTTTCCAGTACCTTTAAATGTGCTTTTAGATTGTCTATTTGGGACTTTTCTTCTTTGTTGAGATAGGCCTGAATTACTATAAACTTCACTCTTAGAACTGTTTTTGCTGTATCCTACAGATTTTGGCATGTTGTATTCTCATTCTCATTTGCCTCCAGGAATTTTTTGATTTCTCCTTTGATTTCTTCATTGACCCAATCGTTGTTCAGTAGCATTTTGTTTAATTGCCACATTTTTGTGGATTTTCAGGTTTTCTTCCTGTAGTTAATTTCTATTTTCATACCTTTGTGGTCAGAAAAGATGCATGGCATTATTTTCATCTTCTTAAATTTATTGAGACTTGTTTTGTGTCCTAACATGTGATCAATCCTGGAGAATGTTCCATGTGCATTGGAAAAGAATGTGTATTCTGTGGTTTTTGGATGGAATCTTCTGTATATACCTACTAAATCCATCTGGTCCTTTAAGGCCAGTGTTTCCTTATTGATCTTCTGTTTGGATGATCTGTCCATTGGTGTAAGTGGAGTGTTAAAGTCCCCTACTATTTTTGTGTTGCTGTCTATTTCTCCTTTTATGTCTCTTAATAATTGCTTTATATATTTAGGTACTTCTATGTTGGATGCATAGATATTTACAAGTGTTATATTTTCTTGTTGGATTGTTCCCTTTATCATTATGTAGTGCCCATCTTTGTCTCTTGTTACAGTTTTTGTTTTAAAGTCAATTTTGTCTAATATAAGTATCGCTACCCCCTCTTTCTTTTCTTTGCTATTTGCATGGGATATCTTTTTCCATCCTTTCACTTTCAGTTTGTGAGTGTCTGTAGGTCTGAAGTGTGTCTCTTGTATGCAGCATATACATGGGTCTTGTTTTTTTATCCAATTGGCCACCCTATGGCATTTGATTGGAGCATTTACTCCATTGATGTTTAAAGTAGCTATTGATAAATATGTATTTATTGCCATTTTGTTACTCTTTTTTCTGGGTGTTTTAGTAGTTCTTCTCTGTTCCTGTCTTTTCTCTTGCTCACTTCCCTTGTGGTTTGATGGCTGTCTTTAGTAATATGTTTGATTTCTTCTGTCTTACTTTTTTGCTTGCTTATTATATGTTTCTGACTTATGATTACCATGAGGATCCTATTTAATATTCTATGTATATAACAGTCTATATCGAGTTGATAGATTCTTTAGCTTGACCTCTTTCTAAAAGCTATGTTTTTTCACTCCCCTCCTCCCACATTTTATCTTTTTCAAATCATATATAGTCTCTTGTTTAGTGTGTGTCCATCCATTACCCTCTTATCATTGAAATAAATGATTTTAGTACATTTGTATTTTAACCTCCATATCATCTTCACAGGTAGTTAATCTGCTAGCTTTACTATATTTTTACCTTCACAAGTGACTTTATTGCCTGGTTTTGTTGTTGTTGTTTTGTTTTTTTGATAATAATTTTTTTATCTCTATTTGTGGTCATTGCTTTCCCACTTAAATACGTCCCTTCAGCATTTCTTGCAGAACTGGTTGCTTGGTGATAAACTCCTTTGATTTTTGCTTGTCTGGGAAGCTCTTTATCTCTCCTTCCAATCTGAATGACAGCCTTGATGATAGAGTATTCTTGGCTGTAGGTTTTTTCCTTTTAGCACTTTAAATACGTTGCGCCATTCTCTTCTCACCTGTAGGGTTTCAGCTGAGAAGTCTGCTGATAGCCTGATGGGCTTCCCTTTATATGTCACTTGTGGCCTTTCTCTTGCTGCTTTTAGGATTCTCTCTTTATCCTTAATTTTGGACATTTTAATTATAATATGTCTTGGTGTGGGCCTCTTTGGGCTTATTTTGTTTGGAGCTCTCTATGCTTCCTGATCTTGGATGTCTGTTTCCTTCCTCAGATTAGGAAAATTTTCATCTATTATTTCTTCAGATAAATTTTCTGCCCCATTGTCTCTCTCTTCTCCTTCTGGGACACCTATAATCCGAATGTTAGCACACTTGATATTGTCCCAGAGTTCCCTTAGACTGTTCTCATTCTGTCTAATTCTTTTTTCTCTTTTCTGTTCTGCTTGGGTGATTTCCTCTAGTCTTTTGTCTAGCTCACTGATCCATTCTTCTGCATCCTCTACTCTACTATTGAGTCCCTCTGGTGAATTTCTCATTTCCAGTATTGTATTCTTCATTTCTGATTGGTTTTTTTAAATATCTTCCAGTTCTTTGCTGATGTGCTCACTGTGTTCATCCAGTCTTCTCCCCATATCTGTGAGTATCCTCGTGATATTTTGTTTGAACTCTTTGTCAAGTAAGTCACTTGTTTTTGTTTCATTTATTCCTTTTTCTTGGGTTTTGTCCTGTTCCCTTGCTTGGAAAGTATTCCTTTGTCTCCTCACTATGCCTCTTTCTCTGTGCTTATTTCTATGTATTACATGAGTTGGCTATGTCTCCTGATCTTGGAGAAGTGACCTTATGTATGAGACGCCTTATGAGGCCCAGCAGTGTGCTTCCCTCTTGTCACCAGTCCAAAAGACCAAGGAGTGACCCCTTTGTTGGCTACTTGTGTCCTTCTGCTGTGGCAGGGCTGCTCCCACAGCAGGTTCCCAAGGAGTCTAGTCTTTCCTTCCCTGGCCAGCCGTTTGTAAATCCAGTTTGGGAAGCATCAGCACCATTGGCTTCAAAGTTTATCAGCACACTCTTATTGCAGTTTTCCTCTTAATTGGGTTTGTACCCAGTGTGGCTGGTTGCTAGGCTCAGGGGCTTACAGTTGCTATAGGCCTCAGACCTACAAGGCTGTTGTTGTTCTCTTAGGAGTGCAACTGAGTGGGGCTGGCCCTAGGCATGGGAGCACTCAATTGTTTCAGGCTTTGGAAGGTGGGGCTGATCCTTTTTATGGCTATTTGTGAAGCACAGGTCTTCTGCCACTGATAAGCCTCACCCCCCACAGGACCACACACATGGTCAGCACAGTCCTGGTCCCTGCACACTTCTCAACCCCCTGGAGTGCACCCTGACGCTGCACTGCAGAGGCCCCCACCCCTCCACCAAAGCCCCCCACAATTCACCTGGTCCTCACACAGTTCCCACCTCCAGAGGCAGACACCCCTGCCTGCCTGTAGAGGATCAAGGCACACAGTCAATGCCGGCTGAAAAGTAGCCTGAGGGCTTGCTGCTAGGTGGGGCCAGTCCCTAGGGCTGAACTGGATCTAATCTGTGCTCCAGTGGGAGTGGCAGACCCCTGGGCTAACAGGCCAAGGGATAAACCTCAATGGCTCCCACCGGGGTCTGTGTCAGCATGCCTGGACCAGTTCAGAACAATGGCCCCCACCAATGTCTCAGTCTCTGGAGAGGTCCCTCCTCTCACCAAGATGCCCCCAGAACCCACCAGGTGAGTCTCGTTTCACCAAAGGATGGTCAGCCTTCTCTCTGGTGATTTTAGGTTGCTGCAATGTGTGAGTTTGTGCATGGGCCCTTTAAAACCCAGGTCTTTTCTGCCGATAGCTTTCCTAGGGGTATCCCCACTGTAGTTACTAGCCAGCAAAACCAGAGAGTAAGACCCCCGTCCCAGTTAGGCTGCATCTGAAGGATGCTTATAGTAGTATCAGCCCCTGCTCTGGACCTCACTCCTCCTGGGAGGGCTGCGTACCTTAGGGCGGCTCCCTCCTGGCCAGCTGAGAAGCTCTGCTGCTCCTAAAGGTGGCTTTTATCCTCTCTAGCAGGAATTTCGGCCTCTTTCACCTTAGTCAGGACTGTCCCTTGTTGTGGGGGTTCTTTTTATCCAGTTTTCAGTCTTCTCTCCAGGGTAATTTTTCCAAAAATAGTTGTAACCTGGTTGTGTTCATGGGAGGAGATGAGTTCAGAGTCTGCTTATGCCGCCATCTTGACGAGATCTCTCTCTTATTTTGGTATTTGATTTGCTGCTTAAAAATAATTAATTGTGTTTCAGAATTTAAGAAATTAAAGAAAAACTGTATTTACCCTTTTCACTATTTCCACTGTCCTTCAGTCCTTTCTGTAGTTGTGAATTTCTGTGTGGTATCATTTTCTCTGGCCTACAGAATTTTGTTTAGAATTTCTTGTGGTATGGATCTGCTGGCTATGAATTTCCTCATCTTTCATTTATTTAAAAACATCTTGATTTCACCGCAAATTTTCTCTGGATATGGAATTCCAGAATGACAATTATTTTTTCTGTCACCATCTGAAAGAGATTGGTCCAGTGTTTACTTGCCTCTTCTTTTTAATTAGAAGTCATCCATAATGATTAAGATTCCTCCATCTGTGATTTCCCTTCCTTTGACACTTTTAAGAGTTTTCTCTTTAGCTTTCATTTTTAGCATTTTGGCCATGATGTGCCTAGGTATGATTTTCTTTGAATTTTGTGGTTTGCTGAACTTCATGAATCTGGGTTTGATGTTTTCAATCGCATTCAAAAGCCAGTATTTCTTCGATTTTTTCCTACATATTCTTTCTCCTCTCTCTCTGGGACTCCATTTTCATGTATATTATATCACCTGATATTGTCCTGAAGTCATTGAGATACCTTAAGTTTTTTTCAGTCTTTCTTCCCTCAGCATGTTAATATGAATCATTTCTATTGACATATCTTTAAGTTCATTGATCTGTTCTTTCTTAGTGTCCAATCTTCCAACAAGTACATTTAACGATTTTAGAGAGTTTAGATATTGTATTGTACTTTTCAGTTCGATTTCCATTTAGTTCTTTCTTAGACTTTCCATATCTCTCCTGAGATCTCATATCTTCATCTACTATATCTATCTTTTCCTATATAATTGTTAACATATTAATAATAATAATTTTAAAGTCCTGCATGTTAATTCAACATCTGAGTCATCTTTGGATATGCTTCTATTAACTTTTCTCTTGCTTATAAGTCACATTTTCCTGCTTCTCTCCATACTTAATAATTTCTGATTGTATACTGGGCATTGTGACGTTTTGGAGATTCTGGAGTCATTACCTTCCTCTAAATAGTGCTGAAATTGTTCTATCAGGCAGTTAAATTACCAGAATGCATGCTTGTTCTTGTAGAATCTTGGTTTTTGGCTTTATTAGAGCAAGTGTAGTTCAGTTTTGCTTTAGTTCTAGAACATAGCCTCTTGTCCTGAAACATGGTCCTTACTCATAAATCACGGGCCTTCTGAGACATTATTGGAAAACCCAAGCTTTTTATAAAGCACTCTAATTTGGCAGACCTTGTGTTCCAAACTCTGTCTACTCAGAGGCAGGCAGTTTCTGAATTTTGCCCTGCTCTCTCAATCGCCCAGCTGTTGCTTTCTGTAGGGATCCTTACATTTTTGATTCACACATGTGCAGTTCAAAAGTCAGCCAAAATCTCTCTCTCTGCATTTCTCTCTCTCTCTCTCTCGAGATATATAGGTAGAGAGAGAGACATTTTAAGATATTGTCTCAAGCAATTGCGGAGGCTGACAAGTCCAAAGTTTTTAGGGCAAGTAAGCAGGCTGGAAATTCAGGTAACAGTTGATGTAGTCTTGAAGAGAATTCCATCTATTTCAGGGAATCTCAATCTTTGATCTGAAGGCTTTAACTACTTGGGTGAGACCCTTCCACATTATGGAGGATATGCTGCATTACTCAGAGTCTAATGATTCAAATGTTAATCACGTGTAAAAAACACCTTCACAGCAAAATCAAGAGCGATGTTTCACTAAACAACTGGGCGTCATACCCTAGCCAGGTTGACACTTGAAATTTACCATCACACTCACTTTGACAAATTCATAAAGATATTACCTACTTGTAAAATGGCCAAAAGACTGACAGTAGGAAAAGACCTTAACCAATTATACTTTTTCTTTTATTCCTTTTTTTCCCTGGTCTCCAGAGTGTTGCTTTGTAATATACTTGTTTTATGTATTTGTTTATCTCTTCAACTTGACTTTAAGCTCTTTGAGGGCAGAATCATCCTCCTATATCATTGTTCATAGTACAATAGTACATAGTAGGTGATATATAAATGTTAGATAGATGACAGCTGATGAGTTTCCCTCCTAACATATTATTATATTAAATAAAATATAGAAATGATAATCTTTGCCTTTCTTTTCAGATGTTTTTTCATGGAGGAAGCTCTGATACGTGTTTGAAGACCTTTGAAGGCATGTTCCCAATTATAAAACTTAAAACAAATCATAATTAATATCCACTATTTCCTCTTCTATAATTTATCTTGTGCACTGAAACAAACTATTAAGTTATGACTTGAAAATATTTTAACACTTTGGAGAAGATCTCACATCATTTTAGGAGTGGACCTGCCTGGGACATACTCACTCCTGTCTCAATAGGAAGCCACATAAGTTTCCTTCCACCATAAGTATCCTCCACATCACGGAGGATATGCTACATTACTCAGAGTCTATTGATTCAAATGTTAATGACATGCACCGTAAGTTTCAGGCACCATAAGTTTCCTTCCTTATGAAAAACTGCTTCTCGGAGATCTAAACTACCTCTTACCTCTTAAATCTTTTGATAAATTATCTAAAGTTTGAAACAACAAAGAGAGTATTGAAAAGTGTGGGGGACAGTTTAGAGAGGATTTGTAGGTAATCTCCTCATGTGGTGTCCCTGAATTCCAAATAGAAATCATAAAAAAGTGATGCTATCCAAAGTCAGATGCTTTTAGCAACTGTGTAAGAGTGAAAGGCTACACTATTGATTTACAACACTGGTTTACCCTATCTTCATCTTGACTCTACACAATATTGAAGCCGCCATGAAATATTGTCTGAAACCTAAAGATTGTACTACTGACCCTCAAGATCTACGTGAGTGTGACTAGGCTGTCAGAGATTTAAATCGGCTTGTGCATATTTTAAAGATTTCTGTGAAACTGGTTATTTTGGCAAAGGGTATTGCTAAATATGTGAAAAATTGGTTAGGCAATGCTTATTGACTAGAGTGTTTTACTAGTAAACCGTTGACATTTAATGTTCATTCTTAGACTTTACTCTGCACCGCCACTTGTGCTTATGGGCCAACCTGATGCTGTGTTATGGCAACTTGTCCCTGCATCAAGTATTGACTTGTAGCTTTGGCTGATATCCACTGTTTTGGTCCAGGAAGTAGTGGAGGGTACACACATTTTGGCTGGGTGCAGATTACTCTGAGAACAACTGTCATGCTCCAGTATTTCAGCAAGCCAACAAGGCATCTTTTGATTTAAAAAAAAAAATTCCCCTTTGCCATCCCTGGTTGGGACAGGTCAGATCTGACATTGCCAAGGGAAACACTTGAGTTTTCTTCTACTGCAATGGCTGCTTGCTTCACAGAGTTTTATACGTAATTAAATCTATTCTGTCTAACTTAAGAACAAACTCTGATAAAGATTATGGCTTCAGTGTGAAAGACAGAATTATTTTTACCTGCACACACTTTGGAGATGCATAATCTTTTACTCTCACTTTGTTTAGGTTTCCAACTTGACTTTGGGCACTTGCTTTGTGTCTCAATATTTTAATTTTTCAAAGAGGCAGCCAATTTCAAAAGTCTTTGAAAAAGGTACAAATATATTTTAAAATATATCTTTTTCTGGAGTCTTTAAAAGTTGGCTGAACTGCAATGAGATGGATGGCTTACTTTAAGTGCCATAAAATTCAGTTAACCTCGAAGTCACTAAATCCGCTGTATGAAAAGAGCATAATTCTACATAAAAATGGTGTTTTACACTTCATTAGATTTGATTGATCTCAATCACAGTTATATGTATGCTACAGATTAGCTTAAACAGGATTTAGACTTTTAGGTGGTTCCAGCTTTATATCCCTTAGATTCTAGAATATCTTCATAATTAGTTGCCTCCTGATAGATTAAAAACCATTGTACATTGAAGAGATTAAATATTACAGTGCTTTTGAAGAGATTATGTCCTCTCTGAGAGAGAAAAAAATGGAGCTATTGAAAAATGAAAGCTTATCATCCTGCCTGAAGTCTAATCCTGCTCTGTGCAGAGAAGAGTGAGGCATACAGAGCAGTTTAATGAATGTGCCCCAACGGCATTTTCTTGCATTCTACCATGTTGGAAAATAGAACTTACATTTATTTTTTAAACTCCCACGTCTGGTTTTAGTGAGTTTGATTCTGATGTGTAGGGACCTTCAGGACTTACCTCCACATCAGATTTTGCTAGCTCAGAACTCAAGGCCTGAAAAAGAACTAGCCAGTCTACAACGCACTTCAAACTTGAGGGAGCCAGAGAGGTCCTTTTCACAGGCCACTACAGTAGCAGTGAGTTGATCACTATTTGCTTTTAGTTGCTTCATAGACCAGTATCTTCACAATAAAACCCTTTGTATTCCTTTAGTATGCTGTCTTTTCCTTAAGAGTGGTGAGCTTCCCAAAATGCTTGCTTGTAAGATTGATACATTTTCTAGAGTTAGGCCTTCCCGAACCCAGACTTTTAGCACTCTTCACAAAACTCAATAAAACAGCATTCTTGGGTTAAAATTTTTTTAGGAAAAAAAGGAAAGACTGTCAAATTAGAACTTAATAATCACACTGTTTTTTATTCCCTCATCCTCCTTTGAAGACTTTATTCTTTCCATTCCTGCCTTCTTTCTCCAAATATAAGAACATAAATAAGCAAACCTCCCAAATTGGTCAGAGTTCCAGAAAAAATAAAAATTCTAAAGTATAGAACAGTACAGCAAAGGTGGTTAATGGTCCACCAATACAAATTTTCCTCTTTTTCCATGGTAGCAGAATCGCTGATTTTTATCTGGGATCATGGTTACTCAGAACAACGATTATTTTTCCTAGCCTTGCTTCCATTTAAATGCGGCCATGAGGCTAAGTTCTGGCCAGTGAGAGTTATGTAAGTGACATCATTTGAGAACCTTCCTTTTAAGGACCCCCGAAGAGCACCTTTTGCTCTTTCTTCATCTGTTACTATCTTCTGGATGAAATGCAGATGTGACGGCTGGACTTGATATAGCCAAGAAAGAACCTTGGTAGTGGCATCTGTTTTCCTGAGGATCCCTCCTTTGAACTGCCTACTTCTAGAATTCTATGTGAAGAAAAATCTACTTTTATGTTGTTTTTTGTTTTTTGGGGGCTTGTTACTTGAAGCCAAACCTATCCCTAACTAGTATGTTTAGTATTTCTCATTTTTATTGGAAAGATTTCTTACAGAGGTGTTAATTATAATTACATATTTCAACTACTTTAATTTGCAAGTTAAAAGGTGAGCAAATATTTGAAATATCAGTCTTTTTCACTTTCATGCACCAAAAAGAAAATTTGTACATTCTGTACTCCAAATGTATTTGTATAAGAATTTTCATCTTTAATATAATCTTGACAAATAACCAATTCTTGCATCTTCTGAAATATCACTATTGATTTACTGATTCCAACCTTGTAGTCCAATTCTTCTATGCCTGTATTATTAGCTTTTGAAACATCCAAAAATTGATCGTGTGGCTTCTGGTTCCACAGGTAAGGAGTTTGGAAGTCACCACTGCATCCTAACAACAAGTAAAATGCTGAACAAACTTAAAAATCAACAACTCTTCTTGGATCCATAGGAGATGTGAAGACAGGACAAACTGCTCCTGATATTGAATAAAAAAATGGGTAAATACTGAGAGTCATGGCTTACCAGGGCAGAGAGGCATCAGAAACAATTGTAGGAACCAGTGTCAGGGTAGAAAAACCTGAACTGTAATTGATAAATGGCTGGAGACACAGTGTGAACAACTCTGAGAGTTAAAAACTCCAGACTACTCTGTTGCAGAGGGACCTACAACACTGAGACTTACCTCCAGGAGTTTGGCTGTGTTCCCACAGTAGATATTAGGAAAAAATCCCCTTGAGCTTCTGGCAGAGGGAGGGGAAAAAGAAACATTTTGAAATATGCCACAGCATACTTTTTTCTTAAAAATTCTGCCCTCCGGAGAAACTAACCAGAGTCTAACCTGCTGGTATTACCAGAACCATGCAGAACTGGGAGAAGGGAAATACCCTACTCCAGCACACTCTAGCCATCCCCTCACAACTAAGTGGGGAGGGAAAAAAACTGATAAACGCTTGTGAAGTTCAGTCTGGAGGCATAGGTTCACCAAAAGACTGAGAGCTGATATTGGACTATTGGATGCTTCCTTCTCCCCACACCTCAACACTGCATTACTAAAGGCCTATTTACAGCAGCTGATATATCATGTCTGACTATCAAGAAAAAATTACAAGGCATATCAAAAGGCAGAGAATACAATTTGAAGAGACAGAGCAAGCATCAGAACCACATGTGGCAGGGATGTTGGAATTATCATACTGGAGTTTAAAACAATTGTGATTAATGTGGTAGGGACTCTAATGGGTAAAGTAGAAGTTTGAAGATAGCTCTGTAGAAACCTCCAATACTAAAAAGCAAAGAGAACAAAGACTGAAAAAAAAATCCAGAACAGAATATCCAAGGACTGTAGGGCAACTACAAAAGGTATAACAAATGCGTAATGAGAATACCAGAAGGAGAAGAAAGAGAGAAAGAAACAGAAGAAATATTTGAAACAATAATAACTGAGAAATTCACTCAAATCAGACCTCAAACCTTGGATCCTGGAAACTCAAAAAACACCAATCAAGATAAATGTCAAAAAACTACACATATCATAACATTTTCAAAGTACAGAAAATCAAAAAATAAAGAAGAAACCCTGAGAGAAGCAAAAGAAAAAATATCTTATCTACAGTAGAACAAAGATAAGAATTATGTCCAACTTCTCCTCAAAGCCATATAAGCAAGCAGAGAGTGAAGTATTTAAAAAGTTAAGAGAAAGAAAAATCACCAACCTAAAATTTTATACCCTGTGAAATTATCATTCAAAAGTGAAGGAGAAATAAAAACTTCTTCAGACAAACAAAAAAGGGGACATTTGTTGCCAGCAGATCTGCCTCAGAAGAAAAACTAAAAGAAATTCTTTAGAGAGAAGGAAAATAACATGGCAGAAACTTGGCTAAATATAAAGAAAGGAAGAGCATCAAAGAAGGAATAAGTGAAGGCAAAATAAAACTTTTGTTCTTTTAATTCTTAGTTGATCTAATAAACAGTTTGTTCAAACTAATAATAGCAACGATGCATTTGATTGTGTAAATTTATGTATACATCATAGATACATGTATATATGTAAGCAGGGAAATACTTAGGTATAAATCTACCAAGATATGTACAAGATCTATATGACAAAACTACAAAACTCTGACGAATGAAATCAAAGAACTAAATAAATGGAGAGAGATTTCACGTACATGGATAGATAGACTCAATGTCATCAGGATGTCAGTTCTTCCCAAATCAATGCATAGATTCAATGCAGTCCCAATCGAAATTCTAGGAAGTTATTTTGTGGATATTAGCAAACTGATTCTAAAGCTTATATTGAGAGGCAAAAGATCATTTTATTCTTTTTCTGAGTTCAACTTGACTTTTTTCCCCCTGATTCCACTTATAAGTGATACCTTGCAGCATTTGTCTTTCTCTGTCTGGCTTATTTTTATATTTTACTTAGCATAATGCCCTCCAGATTCATCTATGTTGTTGCAAATGGCAGAATTTCCTTCTTTTTAAAGGGTGACTATTATCCCATTGTGTGTTTGTGTGTGTATCTGTGTGTGTATATATAGTCAAGCATGACTTAATGACAGGGATACATTCTGAAAATACATCATCAGGCAATTTCATCCTTATGTGAACATCATAGAGCGTACTTCCACAAACCTAGATGGTATAGCCAACTACATACCTAGGCTATGTGGTACTAATCTTATGAGACCACCATCATATATGTAGTCCATTGTTGACTAAAACATTAATGCATGGCACACGTCTGTACCACATTTTCTTTATCTAGTCATCCATCAACAAACATTTAGATTGTTTTCATACCTTGGCTACTGCAAATAATGCTGCAATGAACATAAGAGTACAGATATCTCTTCAAGATAATTATTTCATTTCCTTTGGCTACATACCCAGAAGTGGGATTGCTGGATCATATAGTGGTTCGATTTTTAATTTACTGAGGAAATTCCATATTGGTTTCTACAGTGGCTGCACCAATTTACATTCACACCAACAGTGAACAAGGGTTCTCTTTTCTCTATATCCTCACCAGCATTTGTTATCTCTTGACTTTTTTAATAATGACATCCTAACAGGTGTGAAGTGATATCTCGTGGTTTTGATTTGCATTTCCCTGATGATTAGTGATGGTGAGCACCTTTTCTATATATCTGTTGGACATTTATATGACTTCTTTGGAAAAAACGTCTATTGAGTTCCTCTGTCTATTTTTAAATCAGATTGTCTGGATTTTTTTCCCTATTGTGTGAGTTCTTTATATATTTTGTATTAACCCTATATTGGATATATGATTTAACAAAATTTTCACCCATTCCATGGCCTGTCTATTTATTTTGTTGATTGTTTCCTTTGCTGTGCAGAAACTTTTTAGTTTGATTTAATACCACTTGTTTATTTTTACTTTTGTTGTCTTTGCTTTTGGTGTCAAATCCAAAAAACCATTGCTAAAACCAATGTCAAGGAGTTTATTCCCTTGTTTTCTCCTGGGAGTTTTAAGCTTTCAGGTCTAACATTCAAGTCTTTAATCTATTTTGAGTTGGTTTTTGTGTATGGTGTAAGACAGGGGTCCAATTTTACTCTTTTGCAAGTGACTGTCCAGTTTCCCAATATCATTTATTGAAGAGGTTACCCTTTCCCCATTGTATATGCTTGCCTCCTTCCTCAAGAATGAAATGACTATATATGCTTGGGTTTATTTCTGGGCTCTCAGTTCTGTTACATTGATCTATGTGTCTGTTTTTATGCCAATATCATACTATTTTGATTACTACAGCTTTGTAATATATTTTGAAATCAGGGAGTATGATGCCTCCAGCTTTGTTATTCTTTTTCAAGATTGCTTTGGCTGCTCAAAGTCTCTGTGGATCCATTCACATTTCAGGATTGTTCTAGTTCTGTGAAAAATGCCATAGGAATTTTGATAAGGATTGCATTGAATCTGTATATTGCTTTGGGTAGTATGGACATTTTAACAATATTAATTCTTCCAATCCATAGACACAGAATATCTTTCCATTAATCTGTGTCTTCTTCACTTTCTTTCATCACTGTTTTGTAGTTTTCAGTAAAGATCTTCTACATCCTTGGTTAAATTTATTCCTGATAAATTTTAAATTTATTTAAAATTGCTATTTTAAATGCAATCATCTTCTTACTTTCTCTTTCCAATAGTTCATGGTTAATGTAGAGAAACACAATTGACTTTTTTGTATATTAATTTTGTATTGTTAAACTTTACTGAATTCATTGATTAGGTCCAACAGCTTTTGGTGGAATCTTTAGGATTTTTTATATATAATATCATGTCATCTACAAATGCTGACAGTTTTACTTCTTCCTTTCTGATTTCAATGCCTTTTATTTCTTTCTCTTGCCTAATTGCTCTGGGTAGGACTTACAGTACTATGTTGAACAAAAGTGGTGAGAGTGGGCATTCTTGTCTTGCTCCTAATCTTAAAGGAAAAGCTTTCACTATTTCACCATTGAATATGATGTTAGCTGCGGATGTGTCATATATGGCCTTTTTTATTTTGAAGTACTTTCTTCTATACTCAATTTGTTCAGTTTTTATCATGAAAGAATGTTGAATTTTGTCAAATGCTTTTTCTGCATTTATTGAGATGATAATATGATTTTTATCTTTCATTCTGTTAATGTGATGTATCTCATTGATTGATTTGCCTATATTGAAGAAGCAGATGATGGAATTTTACTCAGCACTAAAATGACATGGGTTACCAATCCATAAAAAGACATTTAGAAACTTTAAATGCATATTACTAAGTGAAAGGAGTTAATCTGAAAACCACTTACTGTATGATTCTAACTACATGACATTCTGGATAAGGCAAAACTATAGAGATGATAAAAAGATGAGTGGTTGCCAGGGTTGGAGAGAGTGGGCAGGAATAATTAGGCAGAACACAGAGGATTTTTAGGGGAGTGAAATACTCTGTATGATGCCATAATGATGAATACATGTCATTACATACTTGTCTAAATACAGAATGTACGTCACCAAGAATGAGCCCTATGTTAAACTGTGGACTTTGGGTGATTATGATGTGTCAATATAGGTTCATTAGTTATAAAAAATGTACCCTTTAGCAAGGGGAGTTGATGATAGGAGAGGCTGTGCATGTGTTGGTGCATGAGGTACATGGGAAATGCCTGTATCTTCTGCTCAATTTTGCTGTGAATCTAAAACAGCTCTAAAAAAATGATGGTGAGAATGAAAGTAGTTTGGAGTGAGTAGAAGGTTCTAGTACAAGCCATGTTGTTTGGGTGTCTCTGCCTGTAGTAACATTTTTACCCAAATGGTATCTGGTTAAAAGTTATGGATCAAGATAAACATAGAGATTAAAATATCAATTAGTGGATATTAGTGATATAGGGAAGAATTATAGTCAAGGGCAGCAAGCTGTCAGAGGAGATAAAATCTAGGTGAGGGTTGATGGAAGGAATATATAGGCTGGCAGCAGCAGCTGAGTTTTAGTCTAGCTCTTCCATCTATTGTAGACTTGGCCTTTCTCCCCCCCTCTTTCAAAAAAGGATTATGGTGATTGTCCCAATCTACTAATTCATATGGGTGTCTCAGAATAATAAAGTGACTCTCCTAAGTCCAAATTCTCAACCTGTCCTTCCTAGTCCTTTATGATAAGATTCCTGCGCATTTTCCCACCATCTTCCCTGTGAGCAACCCCAAACAGGCTGTGTGTCCTCTGAACATACCAAGCTCTTGCACATCTTGGTTCCTTGTGCCTATTGTTCCCTCATCCTTGAATGTCCCACTTATCTTTTTCTTCTGAGTAGATGCCCTCAAATCGCAGCTCAAACATCACCTTGTGGATGAAGGCTTCCTTCAGTCTCTCTTCCCATGTTCTTCCCAAGCAAAGGAAAAAACTATCTTCTCTGTGTGCCCACAACACCTGGTACATATCTCTATTATAGCACTTATCACATTTTATTGTTATAAAGTGTGTATTTGGCTTTCTCTTCCACTATATTGTGAATTCCTTGGAAGCTGAAGTGGTCTTATTCCACTGCCCACGAGGTTTTCCGAGATTGTCTCTGTGGGCCTCATTGCTGCAGAATATGAAACGTGATCCATTGGCAGAAACATACAACAGCGACCGCATCTTCTAATTCTGCATTCCTTAAACAATCTGATTCTGGGCAGAAAGAACTTAAAGAATAGGCCAGAGGATCTGGAAATGCTCCCTCAGATGTGTGTTGGCTCTTCTTAGGGTATAACATAAAAAATCAGGGAGCCCTGATAGGGTTGGATATGACCAGATTCCTACCTCGTATATTTTGTTTCAGATGCAAAAGCATATAGGGGAAAAATGTTTGTGCATGTATGTATTTCTAGTATCTCCTAAATGTGACCAACTGGGTATCCCCAAGTCCTTCAATTTCAGCAGTGATTTTTGTCTTTAATGTTCAAATAAAGTGGCTCAAACTTCTCTCTTTCTTCCCCATATCTCTGAGGATTCTTGGGTGCCTGATGTTTTTCCTGATTACCTCTGATTCCAATTTCTCATGTTGCATTTTGATCTCTGATCTGAAACTCACCTTCTGTGTCCCTTGTCTTCCCTCCTCCACCCCCACCCATCCCTCCTTTTGTTGGCATGACCTGGAGTTCTTCATTTCCCTAGTGAACCACTAGCATAGACTTGTGTATGAATCAGGTTTTACTGAAGTTTGAAGAAAATAGCACAGTATATTCCAAGCAATAACTTCAAAATTAATATTAGACATCATAGTCATAAAATATCAGCATCCTTTCCCTGCGAGGGTAATTCCTTATAGCAGGAATTCCTTAAGCCAGAGCTTGCCATCTTTTCTGGTCTCTATTCCTTCCATCGAGGTATTTTATTCCAAGGGTCTGCTCATAGTTTTCCAATATGCTTACATTTATACAGAGAAATTTAACTGTCTCTATACTCAGCCTCCAATATTTTTTAGTCTACTTTTGCATCTTTAAAAACTATTGGAAAACTCTGATAAACAAAGAGTGATTATCTCTGGCCTTCAGCAGCACAAAGAATCAACAGAAAGATTGAAATTCCAGTGTCTATTCTAATAGAATTAAATTCTTAGGCAGAACACTTTCCCTACCAGTATGTAAAAGAGAGAAAGATTTCTCTCCTATTGTACAGAGTAAGTTCCCAGAGGTCATAAGTCCCTCTCTCTCTCTCTCTCTCTGTCTGTCTCTCTCTCTCACACACACACACGCACACACACATACACATTACCCACTGAAGGTATGAAATACTTGGTCAGGTTCTTTCATACATGGTTTCCAAATGCTTGATGAAGTCACTTAAAGTCTTTATTCTAGTCACATTTAACAAACAGATAGTTTCCAACTGGAGGGCGGGTTTTCTTAGCCAGGAATCAGAGGCTAGGAATTTCCTTTTGCTTTCCAGGAAAGGTGTACACACCAAGCCATTCATGAGGGTATACAAGATCCATCTCTTTGTGTGGGCTTTTCAATAGCTTTGAGAATATTGTGTATGTTCCCAAAGGCTTAGACCCAGAGCAGCCTCCAATTGAGCAATATTGTGCCCTGCTATTTTGTGCTAAAATGGTAGACTTGTCTAAGCCCAACGTACTACAGGACAAGCCTGCTTCATTTGACTGCTTCTGTTGGAGAAGCATGATGAGTATTATCTGACTCCTTGTTCCTATTGTCATTTTCTACATAGTACAAGGAAAGTGCAGTCAAAAAGAAAAACAATGTTTTTGTGAGCCTCAGCATCTTAATAACACTGCTGATTTGACTGGTATACCAGCAGGAATGTGGCTAGGCTAACACAGAACACTAATGAAGACAAGCCTGAGGCCTCTGTCCCTTGATGAGTCTTGTATCTAACACATAAATATCAGCTATTTATTTAACCCATGTGAGCCAGGGTTATAAAGACCAACTAGGTTTCATATGTACTAATATGAACCTCATAATTATCGAATAGAAAAACAAGCCAATGAGCAAACTAATAAGACTAGGGAATGAACATATTCTTACAGGTTGTTGCAGAAATGCCTTATCAACTCTATAAGTGAATAAGTTATACTGGAGTAGGAAGTGAGGAGAAAGTGTGAAAAATGACAACATATATTAACCCAACTATTGTTTCACATTTATGCAGCACTATGGAACTTAAAACTTAATCACTGTCATGTAAATCATTTCATTTAACCCATGCTATCTGTAATTCAAAGTTGAGGAAAATACAATTCAGAGAAGTGAGGTAACGTGACCTACTCCACATAGCTGCCAAGGGATAGAGTATGGACTCAGACAGATGTTATGACCCTGTCGAGATTCTCTCCCATATGACTTTGCTGCTTCTGAAACCAGGTTTACCCTTCACACAACACAGAGAATTCTGTTGTTGTCCTCTCACATAATGCCAGCAGTTTCCAGAAATCTCTGTGCTATACCATACACTCAGCTCTTGGGTAAAGTTCTTCCCATCCTTTTTGTTTTTATCTTATATCTTTTCAGAAGTTTACAGATCATCGTAGGGTGTTGGAGGATCTTGAATAGATGAAGAAAATTATGGCTTCACAGAAGGCAAATATTAGTTGTTTCAGAGCTGCGTTAGAATTGTCCTAGGTGAAGTCATAATTCAAATAAGAGGCCATGCTAGGAAACAGTCATATCCATGGTTGTGAGACTTCCAAGGAAGCAAAAGACACACCAGTGACAGGAGGTGCAGCCCTTATCAGAGCCCAGGTTCTCTGTCTTGTGAATAAACAGGAAAGAAATTGTCCTCTTTTGCACTTGAATCTAGGAGCACTTGAAGCTCTTCTATATGTGGATGATGTGGGAGGAGAAAGAATTCAGCTGTCTTCCTAAATCTCATCTTTTAAGTGAAATTTTTGCAAAAGCAGTCATTTCATAGATGATGTTCCTTGAACTTTGCATATATTCAGGATGAGAAGTACCTTTCTTTTATTGCATAATTCCAGTTATTTTAAATACAGTTCTATGGGGGAAAAATAGTTCTCTGAGTCCCAGAATCAACATGGCAAGAAATTTGTCTTCGTTATTCTCTTCTGAGCACATTTATTTTAAGATAAGTTAAATGTGGCATGGTGGGACTTCCTGTATATTCTCTTTTAGCTTTAGGAGTAAGAGCCCACAGCATTAAGAACAGGTGGGATGGGGGTAGGGGACACTGAGATAGAGAGAGAAACGAGGAGAGGAGAGATTAGGGCAACGGGGGACTTGCTGACTTGACCACAAGTCACAGGAGCAGATTAAAGCTGAATACCACCTGAGAGAGGAGAAGAAGCAGGGAGCTTCTCTGATATTTGTGTGATGAAAAGATGGTTTGAGGCTAGCAGTGAAGAACAGTTCTTAACCAGCCTATGGATTCAGAATATACTTATGGTTAATTCCAATGAAGGTGGTGATGGACTGAGCTCATGCATTATCCAAGTCTTCGTTCAGGATTATGAATACAATGCTTGCATTGTTTTCAATTTATTAAGCATTTATCTTCAAGGAGGCATTTGAGCCCAATAGAATGGTCATCCTAGTGAAATGGTAAGTACCTGGATTGTGGTGGTAAAATACCTGCCATGTGGTAATGTGTCAGTCTCTCTCCCTTCTCTAGAAGTAAAGCCAATGTTGGATGGTCTCAATAGAAAACTAAACATGTGCTTAGGGCAATCAGTAGCAGGAGCAAAATTCTTGGCCAGACTCAGTTATTTGATATGTTTCTAAAAGCATTAAAGTCCAATAGGCACACAAAAAAGATGTTTAACATCACTAATTACTAGAGAAACAAATATCAAAACCACAATGACACACTACAGATCCCATGAACATAAAAAGATAACGAGGAATACAATGAACAACTCTATGCCCTCAGATTTGACAACTTAAATGAGATGGGCAAAGTCCTTGAAAGACACAATCTGCCAAAACTTATGCAAAAAGAAATAAACAATATGACCAGGCCTATATCTATTAAACAGATTGAATCAATAATTGATAGTTTTCCAAAACAGAAATCACCAGACATAGATGGATTCATTAGTGAATTCTACCAAACATTTAATGAATAAATTATACCAATTCTGTACAACCTCTTTCAGAGGATAGAAGCAGAAAGAATACTTTCTAAATCATTCTATGAGACCAGCATTACCTTAAATACCAAAACCAGACAAAAAAATTACAAGAAAATGTTGGCCCTATATCTCTCATGAACATATGTGCAAAAATCCTCAAAATAATATTAGCAAATCAAATACAACAATGTATAAAAAGAATCATATACCACAATCAAGTAGGATTTATCCCATGTATGTAGAGCTGACTTAACATTCAAAAATCAATTAAAGGGGGCTGGCCCCATGGCATAGTGGTTAAGTTTGGCAGATTCTGCTTTGGCAGGCTAGGTTCACAGGTTCAGATCCTAGGCGCAGACCTATGCCACTCATTGGCTATGCTGTGGCAGTGACCCACATACAAAGTGGAGAAAGACTGGCACAGATGTTAGCTCAGGGCTAATCTTCCTGAAGAGAAAAAAATCAATTAAAAATCAATCCATCACCTCAAAAGGCTAAAGAAGAAAAATCACATGATCATATCAATAGACGCAGAAAAAGTGTTTGACAAAATCTAACACCCACTTATGATAAAAACTCTCAGTAAACTAGGAATAAAATGGAACTTCATCAAGTTGATAAAGAATATCTACAAAAACCTACAGCTAACATCATTCTTAATGACGAGAAACTCAAGCTTTACCGTTAAGATCAGTACAAAACAAGGATGTCCCTTCTCATCACTCCTTTTCAACATCGTACTGGAAGTCCTTGCTAATGCAATAAGATAAGAAAATGAAATAAAAAAATGTACAGAAGACATAAAACTGTCTTTGTTCATAGAAACATGATTGTCTATGTAGAAAATCTGGAAGAATCAACAAAAAAACTTCTGGAACTAATATGTTAATATAGCAAGCTTGCAGATTACAAGGTTAATATACAAAAGTCAATTACTTTCCTACAACCAGCAATGAACAAGTGGAATTTGAAATAAAAAATCATTTACATGTATCATTTACATTAGCATCCAAAAATGAAATACTTAGGTATAAAACTAATAAAATATATACAAGATATATATGAGGAAAACTATAAAAATCTGATGAATGAAATCAAAGAACTAAATAAATGGAGAAATATTTCGTGTTCGTGGATTGGAAGATTCAATATTGTCAAAATGTCAGTTCTTCCCTGCTTGATCTACAGATTCAATGCAATCTCAATCAAAATCCCAACAAGTTATTTTGTTGATGTTGACATTCTGAATCTAAAGTTTATATGGAGAGGAAAAAGACCTAGAATATACAAGACAATATTGAAGGAAAGAACAGCATTGGAGAACTGACACGACCTGACTTCAAGACTTACTATAAAGCTACGGTAATCAAGATAATGTGGTATTGGCAAAAGAATGGGAAAATAGATCAGTGGAACAGAATAGAAAACCCAGAAATAGACCCATATAAATACAATTAACTGATCTTTGGTGAAGGAACAAAGGCAACACAATGGGGCAAATGTAGTCTTTTTGACAAATGGTGCTGGAACAACTAGACATCCACTAGCAATAAAATGAATCTAAACACAGACCTTATACTCTTCACAAAAATTAACTCAAAATTGGTCAGAGATCTAAATGTAACATGCAAAACAACAAAATTCCTAGAAGATAACATAGGAGAAAATCTAGATTATTTAGGTATGATGATGGCACATTAGATATAACACAAAAGGCATGGTCCATGATAAAAGTTTATAAGTAGACTTCATTAAAATTAAAAACATCTGCTCTGCGAAAGACACTGTCAGGAGAATAAGACAAGCCATAGACTGGGAGAATATATTTGCAAAAGATGTATCTAATAAAGCACTGTTATCTGAAATATACAAAGAACTCTTAAAATTCAACAATAAGAAAACTAACAACCCACTTTTTAAAAGGGAAAAATACGTCACCAGAAACCTCACCAAAGAAGATATACAGATGACAAATAAGCATATGAGAAGATGCTCAACATCATATATCATTAGGGAACTTCAAATTAAAACAATGAGATACCATTGCACACTCATTAAAAAGGCTAAACTCCAAAACACTGACAACACAAAATGCTGGTATGAATATGGAGTAGCAGGAACTCTCTTTCTTTGCTAGTGGGAATGGAAAATGGTACATCCACTTTGGAAGACAGTTTGACAGTTTCTTACAAAACTAAACATACTTATACCATACAATCCAGCAATTGCGCTCCTTGGTATTTACCCAAAGGGGTTGAAAACTTTTGTCCACACAAAATCTACACAGGAATGTGTATAGCCACTTTATTCATAATTGCCAAAACTTGGAAGCAATCATGATGTCCTTCAGTAGGTGAATGATAAATACATCCAGATGATGAAATATTATTCAGCACTAGAAATAAAGGAGCTACCAAGCCCTAAAAAGATTAATGAGGAGGGATGGATGAATAGGCAGAGTGCAGAGGGTTTTTAGGGCAGTGAAACTATTCTGTATGATATTGTAATGGTGGCCACATGTCATTATACATTTGTCAAAACCCATACAATAGACAACTCTAAGGGTGAAACCTAAGGTAAACTTTGGGTGATACTGATGTGTCAGTGTAGGTTCATCACTTGTAACAAATGTACCCTCTGGTGAAAGAGGTTAATAGTGGAAGAGGCTATGCATGTGTGGGAGCAGGGGTTATATGGGACTCTCTAGTTTTCTGGTCAATTTTACTGTGAATGCAAAACTGCTTTAAAAATAAAGTCTATTAAAAACATGCACACACACACACAATGAGATACCACTTCACACCCACTAGGATGGCTAATACAAAAAAAACAGAAAATAACAAGTGTTAGGATGTGGAGAAATTTGAACTCTTGTACATTGTTTGTGGGAATGTAAAATGATGCAGCTATTGTGGACAATGCTATGCTGGTTCCTCAAAAAACTGAACACAGAATTGCCACATTATCCAGCATTTCTACCTCTAGGTATATACCTGAAAGTATTGAAAGCAGAAACTTGCAGATATATTCATACGCCAATGTTCATAGTAGTATTATTCTTAATGTCCCAAAGCTGGAAACAACTCAATTGTCCAATATATATGAAATATTATTCAGCCTTAGAAAGGAAGGAAATTCTGACACATGCTACAATATGGGTGAACCTTGAAGCCATTATGCTAAGTGAAATAAGCCTGTCACAAAAGGACAAATATTGTATGATTCCACCTATATGAGATACTTAAAGCAGTGAAATGATACACACAGAAAGCAGAATGGTGGTTATCAAGGGCTGAGGGGAAGGGAGACCAGGGAGTTAGTGTTTAATGGGTATAGAGTTTCATTTGGGGAAGATGAAAAAGTTCTAGAGTTGAATGGTGGTGATTGTTGCACAACAATGTGAGTGACCTTAAAACCACAGAATGGTGTACTTAAAAGTGGTTAAAGTTGTAAATTTTATGTGATGTATATTTTACCGAAATAAAATAAAGAAAAGCATTAAAACGGTTATCACAGGGAGAAAATCAGAAATTTGTTGGACTTCCTTACACCTATTTTACAGCATGGTATTATTTTTATTTTGATTTAAATATGGGTGAGTGGGGTACCAAATACTTTCTGGACTGACTTAGGGCTCCGAAGATTTAATTTGGACCTGAATAAATCACAGTTTTCTGGGTGTCCACTGGAATGCTAATAGATTATCCAGAGTCCTTGGCCCTGGGTTGTATGGGAATTCACGTCCTTTTCACTTCAAGACTCACAGTAAGTGAGAGCAGCATCTAAATATCCTTGGAGGTTCCTCACAAGCTTTCCTAGTTTGAGAACAGTGCCACACTGGTGTCAGGATGCTTTCTGCTCTGTTTTCTCGCTTACAGAGATCCCATGAGAGAGAATGCTTGGTGACGGAGCATACAGGGAACACATCTGGCGCAGAGAAGTTCAGGAAAACAGACCGAAGCTGTGTCCAACGAAGTAATTCACACAGAAATGTGAATATTATTCAACTGACTTTATAACTCACTTGTACATTCAACTAATATTTATTGAGCTGTAAGTCACCGGGAATAAAACAGTGAACAAGATGCAGTCCCAACTCTCGAAAAGTCCACTGTCCAGGAGGGGGAGAGTATCCTTCTGGAAGTATCTATATCTCCATGCAAAACAGGGACCTCCTCTCCTCATCCCAGCATGACTCAGGGATTATTGCTGCCTTCCAATCTATGTGGATCTTCAGTAATTTTCATTTGCAATTACTACCATTTCAAAGAAATTTATTATTTTCAACTGCAAGTGTACTTGGTTAAGTACATTTCCATAGTAGCTTAGTGTCCACTGGTTTCATGGAGGGAGCCCCTAACAGTCTTTCCAGGTTGCATCTCTGACTGCTGGGGTGTGGCCAGAAGAGAAAAACAGGGGCTCGAAAAACCTTTTCCCCTTTCTCCTACCTCTTCACCTGACTGACACATACTTTTTCTCCTCTAGGTCTCAGATTAGCTGTCACTTTCTCCAGAAAACCTTCTCAGATCTAAAACTGTGTCAAATGCCCCTTCTAGGAGCTCCCACAACACTGCGCCCTTCAACTAATGGAAAGAAACTTCCCTGGTGATGAGACTCACCTGGGACATCTATTAAACTCTCAGGCTCCCAAGAACCTCCTCTAGAGATTCAGTCAGTAAGTCTAGGATGGGACTTGGGAATTTATGTCTAACGGGATTCGTATCACCAGGGAAAAAATTGCACTGCATTATAACTCCTTGTTTAGTCTCTCTCTCTCTCTCTCTGTATGTGTGTGTGTGCGTGTGTGTGTGTCTCCTTTTCTCTCTCTCCCTCTCTTTCTCTCTGTATGAGGGCAGGGACTGTTCTTGTTTTATTTATTACCCTGTTCCTGGCTCCCGGTACATTGTAGGCATTAATATATATATTTGTTGAATGAATGAAAATGGGCCCTGCCATCCAGCTGTTGGCTGAGATGAGCGTGTGATCCTATCATCAACACAAGAGAAGGTGGTGAAGTCACCCATTGCAACATTAGTTGGAGTTCAGTACAGCATGGTAAGATAGAGATATGCCTAAAACACATGATAGCTAATGATCTGAGGTTGGAGGGCCAGTATAGCAGAAATCCTTGGTCCTATAAAAGGTGCGTTTGAATCCAGAAGAGAGGGATTACAGGCTGGGAGCTTATTAGGGTTAGTCATTTCTTTCCTGGAGTCTTGCAATAGCCTTCTAACTGGATGCCTCCCCATAATCTTCATCTCTGCCAAAGCATTTGCTCATACCAAATCAAATCATGCAATTGCCATATTTAAAACTAAATGGCTAAATGTCACTTATTCTCTCTGAACCATACATTGTTTAACCATAAATTGTTTTTTAAAAAACCACCTCACAAAGTCGTTGGGAATATTAAGACACAACATGTGTAGCAGTAAGTGGTAAAAAATGTTCATCTTCTTGGACTCAGTGCCATTATTGTCTCCACTGCTGAGTGCAGCACTGATTTCCTAGTGGTGTCTGGCATCATATCCCTTGTTGTGACTGTATCTTCATCCCTCTTCCTTCACTCTCCCTGTTACTATTAAAAGACGGTCAAGAGTCAGATCTAAGTTTGAGTATGAAGGTAAGACTCTAAGGCTCAGAACAAAGTGAGCAGTCTACTTAGGGTGGTGACAGTTAGGTCATGACATGTAGACCGGCTCAGAAACAATCTGAACTCGTGAGACATCTGTTTCTCACTTGCAGCTCATCAGTCTGCTATAGCAGACTATTTGGGAAAGTGGCATAGTGAATCTGTCAAGGTTTTTCTTGTAAACAGCAGAACTCACTCTAGCTAGTTTAATTAAAAAAGGAACTTATTAAAACTCACTGAGGACAACCCTCAGGCTTGGAGAATACAGCTAGGAACCATGGCCAAGCTACCACACTAAGAATTACTCTAGCAAAGACCCCACTGCTTCTGCTACTGCGGGATTACATTGCTTGTACCTTGGATTCTGGGCACTGGAAGCCAGAAACTCTTTCCCTGAAGCCACCAAAACCATATGTTTCCATCACCATCTTTACCAAAATGGATTCTATGTAGTACCTGCGGATTCACACTGTTCATCAGATTGAAATCTTAGGGCAGCATCTAATTGGCAGTACCTGCTACACCCTCGCTGGATGGGAAATTGAAAAAGCAAAATTTGGCTTCTAACTTGTGGAATTGGGAATCATAATATGGAGAATTCCCAAACATATAAGGACTCTGGATGGGCATAAACATGATAGGAATCTCATTATGGATAATATAGCAAAAGAACCTTGGATTTTGGAGCTGACGACTGGTTTAAAACCCAACTTGGTCACTTATGAGCTATAAGGCAAGTTATCTTTTTCTGAGCCTCATTTTCTCATCTGGAAAATGAAAATGACACCTACTATACCACAATGCATTGCCTACTGTGCTCTGAGCCTGCATAGGTATTCTCAGCTCAACTTCAAATAAACCCTTTTATAAAATGTTTCCTGTTCATTCAGTGAAAGGACCCCAGAAGTGATGGGCACACCCTAAGGTCTAGACTTCAGTTTCTAAATATCATTTCCCACAAAAAGTAACAAAGGCCTTGGAGAAAGAGGTCAGAGGCAGGATATAAGGTGAGCCTGACATGTCTATTGCTAGAAAATAAGGAGGTTCTAACATACTAGTGGGAACACGGCAACAGGACACTTGAAGAAACTTCCACTGGCCAAATTTTGTTCACTGGGGAGTCATAGGTTATTACTTACATCAGAAAGAATAATGAATGTAAATAATAACCTATGACTCCCTAGTGAAAACTCAAAAAGAAAGAAAAAAAAGGAGAAAAGAAAGGAAAGAAAAAATTTTAAAAATCTGTTTTGCCATTTTTGGATAGAGTCTTACATTAACTCGTTACTCTGAAAATTAGTAACTAATGAAAATGAATTAAGAATTTGCCATATCTTTTTTAAGGTGTAGCAGTCATTCACTCCAAGTTGATGAGGAAAAGCTCTTCTTTACACAAGAATCTCAGCAAACATATGTAGAAGGAAAGAGAAAACCAGAAAAATCACCTTTTTGCAGACTACCATGGAATAATTGATTCAGGCAAGGAACATCAATGGATGTTAAAACCATTAGGTGTTGGGTCATTGAGAAACAGGATATGTGCTTAGTTTCAAAACATTATGTAACCACAGATTACTTGCTAGTAACATATGAATATATTTCATCTTTACACTGGAGAGAGCTGGAGTCACCACCTTAACCCAGTCATGAAACCTTGCATCGCTCATTTGGGTGCAACCTGACATTGTGAGCCTCCTGATGATACAATATGAAGGACAGAGCATCAGATATGAAGTATTTTTACCAAAAAGCTTTGATCTGAATCTACTCAAGCCTTTGAACTCGAATTCCTGTATAGAAAATACAGTGGAGAGAGAGAAACAAATTAAATGACATAAAGAGAAAATAATCAGGCAAATCCAGAACATGACGCATTTTACCAAAACCACTATCATGCAAAGAAATGTTTGGGGAATGTTCCAGATGAAAAGAGATTATAAAGATAAAATCAAATGCTATGAGCTATCTTGATTGGATCCTGATTTGGGGAAAAAAATTCTATAAAAGACATTTTAGAGACACACGGAAAATTTAGAAAATGGACAGGATATTAGGTATGTTAAGGAATTATTTTTAATTATTGTTATAATGGTATCATGGGCATATAGAAAATATCTTTATTCTTAGGAAATATATGCTGAAATATTTAGAGATGAAGTGTCACAAGGAATAAAAATTACTTTACTTTTAAGTGTTGTGCAAATACGACAAAATGTGAATCATTGAATCCAGTGATGGGTATACAGTGTTTATTGCATCCTTACGTTAACTATATGTTGAAATTTCTTATATTAAAACATTGGCAACAAGAGGAAACTGAGTTCTAATTCTGGATCCAACATGGATGCATCCCCTCCAGGGCCTCAGTTTCCTCATTTGTAAAGCGAGAGAATTGGACGTGAGCGCATCGGTAGTCCCTTCTGATGTTCACATTCTCTAAGTCGAGAGAAGTTGGCTTCCTTTATGACAGATTGTATTTCCAATAACAGTTTTCTGCTTTGAAATCTGTCACTCCAAGATCACAGGGTGGTTCATCCATCTGGATGACTAAACAAAGGACCACTTTCTCCCTCACAACTCCTCAGATATCTCACCCACAGAAGGCACAGAGGAGGCCTTCCAAGACAGAGAACTGTATTATGCTCATAACCAGTTCTACTTCCCAACATAGATATTTCCCAAGGAGCTTATGAGGTTATTTCAAAACCCAGTTCATTCTGTTTGTTTACTTTTTTCCCCACTGTTTTTAAAATAATTTTGGATGATCAGAAAAGTTGCCAAGAGGCACCGAGAGTTCCCATATACTTCACACCTGATTTCTCCTATCATTAGTAAGGTACATTTGCTACAATAAATGAATAAATATTGACACACTGTTATTATTATTAAAGTTCATACTTTTTTCAGATTTTCTGAGTTTTCACCTAATATATTTTTCTGTTCCAGGATCCCATCCAGGACACCACATTACATTTAGTCATCATGTGTAGGCTCCCCTTGACTGTGACAGTTTCTCAGACTTCCTTTGCATTTGATGACTCTGACAGTTTTGAGGAGTACTTGTCCAGTATTTTGTAGATAACTTTCAAATGGGGTCTAGTGTTTTTCTCAAGATTTGACTAGGGTTATGGATTTTGGGGAGGAAGAGCACAGAGGGAAAGCGCCACTCTTATCACATTGTATCAAGGATACACACTGTCAACCTAACTTACATAGTTACTTTTCCCCTGGTATATGTCAAAATAGTTACATTTACCCTCCTCTGTCCAAAACACAAAGAGATTTTTCTCCGGCCTTCAAAGGCAGAACCTGATGGGTTCCTCGAGGTTACACACACAACAGTGTGGCTCCCCTCATGCCCTAGAACTGGGCCTCCAGGAGTTTTTAGTTCTGGCTGGTCCACGTTCAGCCTTCAGCAATTCAAGAAAGTTACCATTAAGTGTTCTCCCCGTGTATGGCTCCAGTGTGGCTTCTGCTCCAGGTAAACAGATTATGGCTCTGTCTTTCTGGATGCACGTGTCTCTCCAAATTTTGGGATGGCTTTTGCCCTGCAGTCTTAGTTCTCTGATGGGTTCAAGAAAAGTCACTGATTTTCAGTTTGTCCAGGTTTTTCTTGTTATAAGGCTCGCAGTGATGTCTTCCAAGCTCTTTACATGTTGAAGCTGAACAGTTCACTCTGTTTGAATGCAAGTTTATGCAGCACTGCTCCGAGACGAAATAAAATTAGTGGTCTCAAACCCTTGCTTTAATAGGCAGGTAATCTGAATTGAGTTATCTGCTAAACTGGTTTCACTGTATGAAATTCAGAGTGCCTTAGAGACCAGCTTTCAACAAAAACGTGTTTCTCTCAACTAAATTGGCTCATTTTTTTAGAGGTACATGTTAAAAGGGTAAAACCATCAGATTTTGAATCCAAAGATATAGATCTTTGGACTCTAAAGTAAAAACTTCCCACACATCTCTCTCTCTCAGACTCAGTTTCCCTATCTGTGAAATTTCTTGGCTACAGGGATGTCGTCTAATTTATCTTTTTATCTTAAGTGTCTAGCATAAAACCTGGCCCAGAGTAAGCCTCACTGAAAATTGAATTGAAGTGCCTGCCCAATCAATCTCATAGTGTTGTTATGAGGATTAAACAAAATAATGTACGTGAAAGCTCTTTGCAAACTTCAAAGAGCTTTACAGATGCTGCTCCTTTCTTTACCAGTCATCAATCTTGAATGCCTGTCTACATGTAAGCTGGTCTGTGGAGGGTTGTTTTCTAATTCTGTTTTTGTTTTTGACTTTTGTGTAGATAAGGAGGAAGGCCCTATAAAGAGTTAATTTTTACTCAAATTGTGGGTTTATTTCTATTATAGCAACAATGTACATTCCTCGACTTGCCCAATTTAAAAACTGGCAAGTGTTTTGATATTTGACAGCTCTGCTGTCAAGTAATTCTGTTCTACAATTAATCATGCCATAGCCATTTCTTCCACTGCTGCCACAATATAATGGCATCGTTGTATATGCATACATAGTACACTTGTATACTGTTTAAAAGGAGGCAGAGCAAATGAACTTGAAAAATTTACTACTCTGCAGATCACAGTTATATTGCCAAGATTTATTATTAAACTCATTCTATTTTAATGCTATTACTGCTCCAATCTGAGCTTAGATAAAACCATGCAGACATTGCAGTTTTCTATTTCCTTGCTCGGGAAATTGAGATTCTGCTTTCTTTGAGATGTTTTGAGTGTCAGTGAGGTGCACTGTACAAACGGCTGAGATCTTTAATGACTGAATGTCAGCTCCTGGGTTTTGATCGCTGTTTTGTCTGGATCAGGGCTAGACACAACTACAGCATCTACTCCCTCTCTTCCCTCCCTGTCAGTGACTTCCTGAGGCAAACGAGTTTGCCACAAATCAAGATGCTTGCAACAAACATCTCTATGAACCTGTTTCATCTCTCCCTGGCAAGTTGCCACTTTGCCTCACTCTTAAGATTGAAACCCCTACGTTTACTGAATGTCTTGGCTTCTTTAGTAGATTAACCATTTAATGGGAACTCTAGCCCTCTGCCAGAATCATGTGTTTCTCGTAGACAAATGTCTTATTTTTTAAGTAATCTCAGGCAGTTTTGAACAAATACATCATCAATGTTTTTCATTAGGATCATTTCCTGTTTACATGTCTAATTTGTGAAGAAATCAGCTAACAAATTACATAAAAGGGCAATCCAGAATGTACAGCTATCTTGGTCAAAAATTCATGTAAAAATAGATTAAATCTTTTACCTTCAGAGCTAATTGCAACTACTTACGCTGATGACATTTTCTGACTTTCAAACTTTCATCTTCATGAACTTCCATGTGGAACTGTCATGGTCAATACTTTCATGCAACTGCATAATCATTGTTGTAACAAGGATGCTGTGAATTGCTATTGAATTGCTCCAGAAGAAGGTGATACAAACATAATCACTTCACTTTAAGGGTTAAAAAAAGCCCCATCAACTGAAAAGTGCACTTTATTTACATGCTGATAAATAAGGTACCACAGTCTCTTAAGCAAGTGAATGTAAGTATTGAGTAAATGTGGTCCAAACCACATTGACTAATGTGTGAGGATGGAGGGGGTGGCAGTGCCTAAGATTGCATGGGCACTAAGTCAGGATTTTCAAGCTCCTAATTCTATTTTTTCCCCACTGGTTCTTAGTCTGGTCTTATATCTGTTTTGAGCTTCCTTTTTAAAAAAAAAATAAAAGAGATTATTTCTTAATCTAGAAATGTCAAGAATATGTGACATAGTTTCACACTGAGAGATTGCCAGCCTGCCTTTATCAAGAGAAAATGAGCTCGGTTTCTTGCACCAATCTGGCCTGGTTAGAGAGGTTGTGCAAAATGGTAGCCTCATAAGATAATAATAATTCTGAGTAAGGTTATTCTTGCTATGGTCCCTAGTCCCAATGTCTAGCCTCTTCACACCTGAGCACATGACTGCTCATAAACCATTGTTTCTCTGGCTCCACTACTGAAGAAAAAAAATGAATTGCTCCTGTTTTCAGTTTTGTTTTCCAGTAGCGAAGATTAATTTTCATTGTTGTGCCCTCTCATTCAGTCCCTCTTGTCACCAACAACACTTAGTTGAGTGATAACTACACTCTGTGGTCATGGAAGAAAGAAAGTTGAAAAGGATCTCTCAAGAATCAAGTTTACACACACAGAATCATCAGTACTTATGGTCATCTACTGAAGGTAACTAGCAATTTATTAAAATGCGGCCCTGAGTCAGCAATGGAGTCGAGTCTTTGCAGACACCTTCCTAACTACTCTTCCATCAAGAGAGTTATGAAAGGTGGCTTTGGAAATTTAAATCGATGCTAAAGAAATGATTATACCCAAAGTATGTTATACTTAACTTTATCCTAGTCACATAACTTCTCTGAGTCTGAATTTTCTCATCTGTAAAATGAGATGCCTAATATCTACCCTCTTTGAAAATATTAGCTATTACTTTTTGAACCTCTGCCTTGTGGTAGACACAGTGAGCCAGTCAACATTTATCATCTCCATAATCCACTCCATTCTGTAAGCTAACATTATCTCCATTTTACAGATGAAGAAACTCAGGTAGAAGTTTAATAAATTGCCCCAGGGTACAAAGCTAGACAGTAGAAGGACTGGGCTTTGAACAAAGGTCTGTCTGATGACAAACTATCATGCTATCCTACGGGATTATTAAAATTTGAGGACATATTGGAGGAAAATTAATGTGACATGTAGAAAGTGTCAGAAACATTCTATAAGGCAGTGTTTCTGTGATTTCAGTCATTTGCCCTCCACCTTCATGACTTTTGCTATATCTACTTACTACATATGTATTACATATTTAATATTTTCTTTCAATTGACTCACTTTTTTATTTGAAATTTCTTTTTATTTTAGAAGGAACATTATGACCTGGAAATAAAAAACCAGCATTAGTGCCATGAATAAAAATAAATACAATAAGACCAAAACAATATTATTAAAACCTAACTGAATTCCATTGCCTGCCTGCTGAAGGTTCTAAACCTTAGTGAGGTCTGCTTTTTTTTGTTAAAAAGGGATATTAGCAAGGGTTAGAAAACTGTTAAAAACACTGATATAAATCCAAGACTTTCTCCTAATATAATCAGAATTTAAAGAATTTAAGAGCAATGCATTTCTCCATGTGGGTTCAGTGTCATACAATGTCATGATCCTGTGCCGCCTAAAGAATCTTGAGCGTTGGCAGAGGAAAGTGTCCCATACTGGGAAACACTGCTGTCAACAAAGTGGGGAGAAAAACATCCAGGATAGTTTCAAAGGTTTCCATATCTATCAATCTCAACCACCTCGTTTCCCGTGTCTACTCAAAAGCTTAAAGCCATTTTGTGTTCCTCCTCCATGGAAATTTAAGGACACGAGACAAAAAGAGTATTGAATGGCATGGGACCTAGTTTCCCCCATGCTGTCCTCTAGCACAGACAGTGCCAAATGGCAGACATTGGCTGCTGTGGTGCTTTTGCTAAAATAGTTCCCTCTTTGGCTGTTCCAGAGATTTCTGTGAGTGATCTGATAATCCTTAGCAGATCCCTCTCTGCTTAAACCAGCTGTCATGGATTCTGTTATTTGCAAGTAAGAATCTTGCAGACATAAGTAAGTAGAATAGACTATCCCATGTATTTATAGAGAGCTTTATCTTCTTCTTCGTACTGTAGAATTCCAAAAAAGCCTACTAATCCATGAGACCAAAATTTTATTTCCTCAATTTGATGGAATGTGGATGACCTGTGAAATCATTTAACAATTTTTCACAAGACCGCTTGTGAACAGCAGACCTTTAACCATCTGTGGAGCACAAGTTCATGGAATAAAATGGGGGAGGAGAGAAAGATATGTTAAAAAATATTTCTTTAGCAGGCCCTAATTCAAATCATGAATGGTAGGAGAAAGGTAAATTTCTGTGCACAAAATAATGTGCCTAACTATTGGGTCTTCCTTGATATATTTTTTAAGGGAAAAGTAAGATTACAACAGTACCACGTGCAGGACTATGTGAGAAGGGACAATAATGTGAAAATGAAGTAGCTAAATTCATACACTCGAATGTAGGTGAGTTGACTTTCACATTACTATCTTTCAGATGAGTTTAAGTCAGATAGACTGAGGGATCTTCTACCTTTCTTATATAGTGTCTTTTAGGGACAGAAACTTAAAGAAAGGAGAAAAAGATCTTTTCTCTCATAAATACCAGTGAGACACAGGCCCATATTCTTCAAAATCATTAAAATTTTAAAGGAATTAATAAATCTAAATTATCTCTCTTTTGCTCCATTAAGATTTGTATTTCTTTCTGAATGGTTATTTTTTTAAACAATAATTCTTTCGGAAAACTTCTGCAAAATGGAATCTCTATGGTTAAGAAGTCATAAGCTACCTCCTTCAAGTGTATAGCTCATTTCTGCAAGCTAAAAGAGCAGCATTCAGAGAGAAGATCGGAACCAACAATTCTCATCAGCTTAGTCCTTCCTCAAACTCTCCCCAACAAACCAATATTCTGATACCTGGGTATACTGAAGTATTAACCTAATGCCCTATCTACTGCAAATGGATTCTGAGATTCCTTGCTCCAATAGATCTTTCTTCTAGGACATTGTTATTTCTCTGTTTGTAAAGGTCTTGAGTTACAGAGCACTTTCTACTTCTTAGAGTACCTTCTATTCTTTGGCTCATTTGAGTCTCACAGTCAGGCTGGGAAGCCTAATAAGTATCTTACTGCCCTATTTTATACATGGGCGACTTGGGATGGCTTGCCTGGTTTCAGAGAGCAAACTGGCGATTAGACCAAGTTTAAATCAAGTTGTAGCTCCTGGCCCATTCTCTTTCCACCACATCATATTGGGTGGTCTAGAAATACAAAGGAAAGTTTTTTCTGTTTAGTTACTTGTGCTGCTTTTTCCCCTCAAGACTTTTTGTAAGACTATTTCTCCGTCCCAAGACTAAAGAAGTAGCAGTGACACTCCTGAGGCCAGTTTTAACATTGTATACGTCTTCCTGAGAGCTCTAGTCTGTGGGGCAGAAAAACGTTACCCTCTCAGTGCTTTGACCAGAGAGCAAATTTCTATTTCTATGAATTTAGATAGTTTAGGATTGTTAGCATGCTAAAGGAGCCAGCTTGATATTTCAATTGACTAGCTATTCCTCTCTGGAAAATCCAGTCATTAGCAAAGAGTAGACTGAAGACCTGAAAGAGTTAATATTGCTTCAAAAGGTGAATTTATAACCTAGAAGTAATTTACGCAGCAAGAGAAAATGTCTCACTTCAAAGATGGAAATGCCGAACCATGCATACAAATGTGATTGCTAACTGGTGTGTGACTCAAAATCAGCAACTGTGGATTCCAGGGGCTAAAAAGGACTTCAAGAAGCCATCTGGTCCACTCCTACTTTCTCATACTTGAAGTCTTCTCTTTAGTTTAAAAATGTGACACCTAAAGCTTAGACATGTAAATAACATCATAGCAGAAAGGCTGGGGTCAGAGAAAAGATGCCTAGAACCCAGTTCTCCAGTTCCCCAGTTGTAATACATTTCTTTGCTATGTACTCTGTCTCTTGGCCAGCCTAATTTGTTTCAAGAATGAGGAAGTGGACAATATACCAACTGGGTTAAATTGGTCAAGTAAGAAAAGACCTCAAGGATCACTTAGATTTAGCCACGTGGGGTTCCCTAGTGACCTTCATAAACACAGTTTTAGTGACAGAGTGAAGAACAGAAATCAGAATAGACAATTAAGGACAACTCTTTAAAGGCATTGGCTCTGAAGATAAAGGAAGAGAGAGGTTAGCAGCTGGAGGAGGATGTGGAGTCCAGGGAAGTTTCTGTGAGAATTTTTTTAAGGGGATGAAAGAGAGAAGATATCCTTTAAGGTTGAAGAGCCTACAGTATTTTTAAATGCTACTGGGAAGAATCCAGGAAAGAGGGAAATTTAAAGATCAAACACACATGTGAGACACAGGGTAAAGTAAGAGCTCCTGAGAAAGTGGCCATGTGTAAGGTCCAGAGAACACAAGAAAGTACAGGGGAAGGATGCCTCCTGCATTGCAATAGGAGGGAAGAAACGGGATGCAAAAACCTCACAGGTGGAGCTGTAGATCTGGTGGATGGAAAATTCAGCAAGTGTGTCTAAAGACGTCTACTTTCTCTATGATACAGGAGACAAAGCCATAGGCTGTGAGTAGGGAGGCACATATCATTGGGGAGTGGTCAAAGGTTTGAAGAGAATAGAAAAGCGCTTTGAGGCAGTTGTTGAAGAGAGTGGTTGAAAAGTGTTGCTAGGCAGTATTGGGAGCCCATTTTAAGTTGGAGACCATGAATATATAGTCCACCTGTACCCTCAATTGCCTGGGCATACACATAAAGAGAATGTATGGTGGAGTTCCTCAAACTGCTTTTTTTTTTTTTGGCTGAAGAAGATTCACTCTGAGCTAACATCTGTGCCAATCTTCTTCTATTTTGTATGTGGGTCGCTGCCTCAGCATGGCCACTAAGTGGTGTAGGTCCATGCCCAGGAACTGAACCCTGGGCTACTTGAACTTAACCACAACACCACGGGACCAGCCCCCAAATTGTTTCTTTTTTTTAAAAGGCGAATGTGATGGAAGGACAAGGTATGGGAAATTATAGTGCATAAAAGAGTGTTTTTAAATAGAACATGGAATCTGAGTTGTAGAGAGAGGGAAGTGAAGACAAGAGGAGTTTGATAGATTAAGAGAGAGTACAGTTGTCAATGTTTGGGAAGTCCTGATGAGGTGAAAGAACACTTGGAGAGGAGGTACTTTACCAAACAAGTTGGAAGTTGTTGTCAGAAAGGGGAACGTTCAAACCAGTAATTTCAGAGGTGGAGTAGTAGTGATGACAAGTTTCTAAGTGTGACTTAGGAAAAAGGTGCAAGAGTGGAATGGAGGGGACAGGCCTTGGAGATGAGGAGTTCAAGGAATTCAGAAACAAGGAGGTTGAGTGGGTTGCCTACGTCAAGGAAGTCTTTGAGGAAAGGAAAACAGAAACTGTGGGTGTTCAATGACTAAAGATATAGGAGAATGATAGAATGAAGAGTGTGGTAGAGGGTTATGGTCAAATGATCTGAGTCTCATGGGAACAGGCATTGTTTGTTTGTCTAACAAAGGAGTGAAGATCTAGCCTGAGGCAAAAAGGCATGGAGGTAGTAAAGGCAATGAGGAAGAGAAGGGAACATTGACTTTACCTCCTAACCCTGATGGGTGTGGTTTGTGAGAGGACAAGCAACCTCAATCTGAGAGAAATCTCGAAAGGACAGTCAGGTTTTAGAGAAGACAAAAGCAGGTCAAGGAGACAGTGAGGATATGAGAGAATTCTTTGAACTTGAAGGCCTACTTTAGAGGGTGCAGTGGAAGGTTCCAGATAGAGGGGAGGAGAGGTGGCTGGGTCAGAGGGGAGACCCATCAAGTTCCGGTACAAACCAGGTTCTTTCATGGTTCCCCACTTGGAGGATTTCTCTAAGCCCTACTTTAGTGCTTGACTGGCACTGGTCTTGACCCCTCTATATCTCTGCTTCCTTCTCCATGTGTCATGTAACAATCACTTCACCCTGTCTTTATGTCAAATTTGCTTAGGGAGAAGATCGCTCAGTTGGTTTCCACAGTCCGCATAGACAGAGCTTTCATGTTAAAGCACCCATTGGCAGGAGACCCATCCCTCGTTCAGCCCTCTGGAGGGGAAGGTCACATGTACCAGCATGGGGAGTTATTTGACTTGAATCCCATAGAAAGAAACTGAGAAACTGGAACCCTCACATTTTGTTGATGAGAATGTAAGATGGAAGAGCCACTTTGAAAAAATATTTTGATAGTTTCTTAAAAAGTTAAATATTTACTTATCATGCAGCCCAACAACTCTATTTCTAGGTACCTACCCAAGAGAAATGGAAATATATGTTTACACAAAGACTTATACATAGATGTCCACAGTAGCATTATTCATAGTAGTCAAAAACTGGAAACAATCTATATGTCCATCATCTGGTGAATAGATAAACAAAATGTGGTCTATGCATATAAGGCAATACTACTCAGCGGTAAAAAGGAACAAACTACTGGTAGATGCAACGACATGGATGAACCTCAAAAACACGATGATAAGGGAAAGAAGCCCAATACAAAAGACTGTGTATTTTATTATTTCACTTATATCAAATTTCTAGAAAAGACTAATCTCTAGAGACAGAAAGCAGATCTATGGTTGCCTGGGAGTAGGAATGGGGATTGACTATAAATGCGTAGAAGGGAGCTTTTTGATGCGATGGGAATGTTTTAAAAGTGGATTGTGGTGACGGTTGCACAACTGTATAAAGTCATTAGAGATTATACTGACAACGGGTGAATTTTATGATATGTAAGTTATACCTAAGAAATGCCATTTTAAGAATTTTTAGAATTTTTTTAATGGGTAAAAGATTTGAACAGACAATTCATCAAAAAAGATATAAAGGTGGCATTCAAGTGTAAGAAAAACGCTCGACATTGTTAGCATTAAGGAAAGGCAAATTAAAACCACAACTACTCATTAGAATGGCTTAATTAAAAGACAGACAATGCTAAATGTTGGTGAGAATGGCAGCAACTAGAAATACGCTGCTATTGGAAGTTAATAGTTCAATCATTTTGGAGAACAGTTCAGCAATTTCTTAAAAAGTTAAACATAACATTTAGTATACAACTTAGCTATCTCATTCCTTCATTTATATCCAGGAGAAATAAAAACATTCATCCACACAAAAACTTGTCCATGAATGTTCAGAGCAGCTTTATTTTTAATACCCACAAGTGGCCACAATCCAAATATCCTTCAACAGGTGAAAGGATAAAAAAATTGCATATCCAGACAATGGAATACTCTTAGCAATTAAAAAAAAAACTATGGATTCACACAACAACATGGATAAATCACAAAATAATTATGCTGAGTGAAAGAATCCAGACCCATAATAAATAAATAACGGAAGAGTACATACAGTGTAACTCCATTTACATAAAAGCAGATAGTCGTTTGCCTGGGATAGGGGTGGGAGGTTAGGATGTGAATGGAGAGATTACAAAGGGTCACACAGAAACTTCTGAGAGTGATGGATAAGTTCATGACTTTGATTTTCGTAATGGTTCCAAGGTTATATTAATATATCAAAACTCACCAGATTGTACTCATCACATTGCTTCAATATATGGGGTTTATTTCACATCAATTGCATCTTGATAAATTTATTTTAAATGTGGTGCCCTTCAGGAGCAGTGTCAGCATGTCACAAGGGAAAGCTGAAGGGTCCCTGCTCAAAAGGTTCTCTGCCCAAGTGTTATGATATCTAAAAATCCACCATCGACTCTTTTATTCCCTTTGAGATCATTACTATCTCTCAAGGGAGGACTCTTGGCTGCATTTTTCAACCCCAATTTGAATTACCTTAAATTAAAAGAGGGATTTTATTGACCAAACCAAAGACAGAACAGACTTGGAAATGGCCTCATGAACACATCCTGCATTTGTTTGCAGTCATTTACTGTCTCATTCTCCTCTTAACTCTCCTAATGGCTCTCACCCTCAAGGTCTCTTTCTCTCACCTTCCTCTATAAATTTCTGGAATGTTCTTGTTTGGCTTTTTTCTTTCAAACTGGCTGTCCCCAAGAGGCCAGAAGAACAGTCTCCCGTCAGCTCTAGCTTACCTTCTTAAAGCTTTGCAGCCAAAGAAGAAAGGTTACTCTCCCCAGAACTCTTGCTCAAAGAAACCCAACAAAACTTGGATCCCAGGCTTGTTCTAATGAGTAGGCAGGCTCATTGTGATTGGGAGAGTAGCACTTGAAAATTCTATACTGTGTACCCGAAGAAGTGGAAGTAAGAGGAGAGTGCATTAAAGTGAAGAGCCACATACAACGAATTTTCTGCTACATGAGATTGCCTAGCAACAGCCTGGACTCCAAACTCTGGCAAGATAAAAAACCTGTTGTTTGTTTGTTTTGTGTTGTTTTGTTTTTACTGGTTGTGGCACCAGGCATGGCTTCCTTTCCCAGAACCACCTTATTAAGTAGGTAACACTGCAGACAGAGCCCTTGAGATCGCCTCCCTGCCCATCTAGAACTGTCTTTTCTCATTCTCTTTTTCTCACTCAAAACTCAGAAAACTAAGGTAATGCTCATCCTTCCAAGCTCCTAAATAGACTTCTCCCAGACAGACTTCTCGTACTCTCCCCATCAGATGAAGCCAAGGATGTTTGCATGCAAAATGACTCAGGAAGGAAGTGAGTCTTGGCAGAAGGCTGCCAGCTTTTTCGTCCTAGGAACAGGTTCCCTCCCCCATAGAGAGGAAGGTCAGCTCAATCTACTCCTGTGGGTGAAGAACTAGTCAACAAATAGTTGCAGGGAGCCAGACTGCATTGCCCAATAACGGCGAAAATGATGCAACCTAGTATTGTGTTACTAACAACTGCTGAGTTAGGAATGGGGAACTATTTAGGATTATGCAAAAGTACAAAGATTTTTCATTTTATAAATGTCAAAACTTTTACATTTCAAGTTCTGTTTGGTTTGGACAAAAGTCAAGTTGAAAGTTACTGCTTTTAAAAATTTTTTTATTGTGTTCCTCATTACCATTAGAAGCACAAAAACTTCATCTATAATCTCTTCATATTTTATTTAAAAGTATGCTTATTTACCTCCAAAATCAGTCATGAAATGAAAGCCATTTCTGCCCTTGTTCAACCCCCACTTCCAAAAGGACATTCCTTATGAATTATTTTTCGGTATTTTGAATTCACTTCAAAGAGCCTGGCTAATATTTAAAAGGTTTTTTCCGAAGTCTTAGACATTACCACATGCACAATTTTGATCTTCCCATAAGCATTACCACTGCAGGCCAATTGGGACTTCACTGGAAGAATTCAAGTTTCTCTTGTACTGAACCATATCTACCAACATTTTTTGAAAACATCACACACGCGCATGCACACACACACACACACACACACACACCCCACCCACTCCTGGCATAGCTATGTAATTTCTAAACCATGCAGTATCAAAAAGTGCATTGCACAACTGGCCTTTAAATCTTTAAGGTTATCTAAACCATTGTGCCCCAAAGGAGTGAATGGGTGTAATTCACGAATGTGATAAAAAGATCTCCAGGGCAGTCATATATCTTTTCCAAATTCATAGATAATAGAGCCAATATAAGCCTAAATTGTTTGTTTTTGCTGTAGTCATCATTATTGTTATCAGAAGAAATTAGAGCTTTAAAATTTTTAGATATTTTTATTTTCACAAAAGTCATAGAGAGTACTAAACGACTGATAAGCAAAACAACAGTCCCCCTTTGAGTCCCCACACCTCCTAACTTCCCAGTTTGACGTCCCAGAGGCAGCCACTTTTTGTTGTCTTTGCTAAGTTCACCAGAGTTACCGTCTTATTTCCAAATACTTGTATACTGTTTTTCCTCCATTTGTTGATTTTACACATTAACTTCTTTTTATTATAAACAGGATTTAGCTCTCTTAGCTCATTTTCTAATAGAATTAAAGAACTATTTTTGGTTTACGTTTTGTGACTACGCAAATATTATTTCTTAATTTTTTTTCTCAGAGCACCATAATATCTCTCAACCATTTATCTTGTTTTTGTTCTGTTTTCTTTTGTTTTTTCAAGTGACCTCTCTTATCAGATGGTCGTCTTCCTGGCGGCCTCCTTCTGGCATCCTCTGTCTTCTGGCACATTCTTGACCAGTTGCTCCCTAGGCCAGCTGTTCAGCTGTCATCCTGAGACATCGCTTTCCTGTCTTGATGGGTTTGACACCCTGCCTTCTGGATCCCATGTCTCCCTCTTGCTTAGTTTAGTTCTTCTTTTAGTTGGGACCTACCCAGCATCTCAAGAAAGGGACATGGGAAGTAAATTTTCTGAATCTCAACATGTCAGGAATTGTCCCTTTCTGCCCTCACATTTGATTAAAAACTTGGCTGAATGTTGCATTCCAAGTTGAAGACCATGTCCTCTCAAATTTTTGAAGTCATTGCTCCCTTATTGGCTAACATCCAGTGGTGTTGTTGAGAAGTTTAATTTGAATTTATTCCACTAATATAGTACTTGCCGGCAATGTGACAGGCACTGCTTGAAATAAAGCAATGTAAAAAGAAACAAATCTCTCACCTTCATGGAGCTTACATTCCAGTGTTGAAAATAGACCAAAAACACCAAATAATAAATAAATGAGATAATTACAGATTAGTAAACGTCTGTGAAGAAAGTAAGACGGTGTAAAGGGGTGGGAGCGGAGAAGCTGCTTTCTGACAGTGGTCAGGGGAGGTTGTACTAGGAAGGCGCCACTTGAGCTGAAACCTGGACAATGCCTGAAGGGTCTAAGGGTGGATCTTGGGGAAGAGGAAGCACAAGGTGTGAAGGTCAGAGGTGGAACCAGATTGGCTTATTTTTAAAGTGGTCTCAGTGATTGGAGCCTGGTGAAGAAGTGGTGACAGACGAGCTCTCCGAGGGGGCCTGCTCCGGGTCTCACTTCATGTGGATTTCTTTCTCCATTACAATGGAAAGCCACTGGAAGGTTTTAAAATAAGGTAATGGAGCAATCTGATTTAAATTTTTAAAAGATCATTGTGCTGTATGGAAAGCTGACTGTAAAGGTAGAGCCAAACAGATCCATGTAAGGCTGTTTATTGCTCTAGTCTCCATGAGAAGTGACAGTGGCCTAACATGTGGTGTTAGCAGTGAAGGGGTGAGCAGTGACCAGAGGTGGGATATATTTAAGAAGAAAATCCAACAAGAACTCCTAAAATTAGCATGCAGGATGTGAGGGAAAGAGGAGGATTTCAAAGGGGACTTCAACAATAAGTGTGATATTTTAAAAACTATATTCAAAGAGAATAGGGGGAAGCATTAATATATTTGATAGATCTGAGTCACATGTATTTATAGTATTTCTGCAATTCTTTATAACATATTTTGTTTGTTTGTTTTTAAATTATGGTATTAAAGAGCTAGCTAGAGCTCCACATTCGTGGATAAGGCCTGCAGATTTGCAGCTTCTGGTGGGTGACTGGGCAGAGGTCAACGCAGGCAGGTCTGCAGCCTTTCAGCTGATCTCTGTTCAGCCCTGCATATCCTTGTGAGCCCCAAGGCTGTCTCTTTCAGGATGTCTTGAGTAGGGACAGATATAAGCTTTGTGGGGCTTGAAGCATCTACAACATGGGACTGTCTTAAATGAAAAGGATCCCAAATCATGCATCTAAATTGAGTGTGAAAGTGGCTTTTATAACAAGAAAAAAAAGTTACAACAAATAGCACATTTGGAAAAGCTGACAAATTCCACAAATGTCACAAAATCCAGAAAAATGACAATTTTTATTAATACGCTCTATAATACTTTTTTTCCTACATTTTTTTTTTTGCTATAGACTCTTTGCCTCTTTATGTAGCAATTGTGTAACATCAGTTCTGCATAGAGACTGGGAAAATAAATCCTCTAGCTTGATTGAATTTTTTTAAGAACTATTGACAGTTTAGAGACATTTCTTTCAGCTTCACAATTCATTGGTAATGTTGTATAAATTAAGATTGCTGCCAAATTTGGGGAGCCTTCTATTACATTTCTTCCATTATAAGCTGAGAGATTTCAGGGCATTTCAAGGTGCCTTGTATAATGACTAGTCTTTAAAAGTCTTGAAATTGATGACATTCATTAACCAACTTGTCATCAGTGTCTTCATCATGGTGACATATTATGAGTTTCATGTTATCTTTACAATGTCAGTATTTCATATAAAACAGCCAGAAATTAACATTCTTTCCAGTGTGTTCACATGATTCTCACTTCTTCATTGATTGGATTATCAAATTATCCAAAATCCATTATTTCTATTTAAAATTTTTCTCTCTCTCTTAATGTATTGTTACCTTAATATAACCTGAAAATTTCTTTTTACAAGTCGTTCCTTTGTCTCAGAATAATTTCTACCAATTTCAGTTGGCATTGTGATCACTTTTGTTTCATATTCCTTTAAGCGTTTGTCTAAATTTTCTTCGTTTCTAAGTAAACAGCCATACTACATATTTGTCTTATTCTCAAATATATACAAGAGTTTTGACACTATTGACACTTGTTGTTTCAGGCCATTTTGCCTTGAAGGCAATCGGATCCATTGGGATACTTAAATCACGTGGCTTCACACATACACACTTGCTGTGTGTATGTGTTTATGTCCCTACCCACAGGAATTCCAACTTATTCTGTTCTGTGTAATTCCCATAAAAATATGTATGGTGCACTTATAATTGTGAACTGCCTTATCAAGTATTTTCTGACAAGAGAGAATTTCCTTTTTGACCACACATTGATGAAAACCAAATTCTCTGCTTACTATTTATGAATCCGATGATTGGAAGAATTTTCCATAGACTATCCTGTTTATTCTCCATTATTTACTTATTTCCTGTGCTGGACACCACAGGACACACTCATACCATTGTGTAACTTTTGTCCCTGCACCTTTGAGCCACAGTGCAGATTTAATTGGTACAATGAGTGGTAGTTGATACAAAGGGTAGCCCCTTCTACATTGGGATGGCTAACAACACTTTAACTATACACGGAAGTGCCTGCAAACCACATAATCATATCCCAGTAAATCCAAATTAAATGCATCTTCAACTCAATTTTCCCATAGACGTATCCTCAAAATTCCCATAGCCACTCCAAGGCCATCTGAAATGAGAGAGTATGATGGAGAGGAACTTGAATTGGAAAGAGATAGCAGTTTTACATAATTGTGGTTAAAATATATATGGCAATGAAAACACATTGGAAGGCCCTTTCCAAGCCTCTCTCTTAGAAGGGGCCCATATACATGAGGGATTTTAAGTTAAATCTTTATAACCTTCCCAATAAATCTGCCTCTGCTCTAGAGAATAAAGCTCTAGTCTGTTTCTGCATGCAGAGGGTGGGAGTGTTCAGGAGACGGGCATCAGTCTGGTGCTTTGTGCAGAGGGGCTGGTGTTGGGGATGAGTCTTCTTGTGTAGTCTTTAGCTCAGCTCCCATTTGCTCCATCTGGGGCCTCACCTCCACCTCTGTTCCCTACAAATGCTGAGCTTCCCATTAGTTCTGCCGTGCCAATCCATTCTCTTCGTCCAGACTTCCTCGCTGTAAGCACTATAAATCATGGCTCCTCTGCCTGCTCAGTCAGTTACCATCTGCTCCTTGACTGCTCTAAATCTCACATGTACCCTGGATGCCTCAGCAGGTGATAGCCTGCTGTAATAGGACTTAGGATCCTAGGCTGACCAAGCAGAATTATTTATAGCTCAGTCCTTGGAGTCAGCATTTTTGTTCTATTGTGAATAGACGTAATGGATTAAGTTAGTATATGTGAACTTGAGGAAAAAGATCGTGATGTGCATGTGGTCTCCCAAATACTAAACCCATTCCCATTGTAAAGTAAATTAAAAACGAAAACCTCATATTCACTAATGTTATGTCTTCCTTTCTCTTGTTCTAAAGGGTTCATGTTTTTCTTATTCCTTTTTATCATTTTAGAGAGGTGACAGAAGGAAAAGTAAGTATCTTTATCTGGACCCTAAAAATCTCTAGTAGAATCATCTCTCTTGTGAGTTCAAATAAAGTTTTCTGTTTCCAAAGCCATGTTTTCTTCTTCATTCTGGTTACAGAAGAATTGTGCTAAATGCTATTTGGAGTCAGTCTTACTCAATAGAAATTTCTGCTTGAAAATCTAAGTCGTCCTCATGGGATATGAGCTGGTTCTCAGCTCTTTTAAGAGGCTTTTATTCAGTAATCAGATATACCCTTCCACGATCGGGTCTGTGTTATTCCATTCCTCACTTTCCACCTACTTGTCCACCTACTGATTTGCTTTTCTATAAATTGCCTACAGCTCATACAAACTGATCTTGACCTTAAGATGGAATCTGAGAGAACTTTAAGTCTCAGGATTGAGAGCCTGAGCCTTGTGGAAAACCAGAAGATTAATGTCTACCAAGCAATGAGTCATTAGTTAGATTTTTGGCTTTTGGTAGGCACAACACTGAGAAGAAAGGAGAAGGTCATTTAGAAGCTCAGAATCTATTCCAAATAGTCTCTGGAAGAGTCTTAGATTTATCACTGAAAAGTAAAATGAAGCACTATTTATTCTTTGTGTTTATGGTACAGTGTTGATACACTGGTTCTACTTCTTGGCCACTACAAAAAGTGTCAACCGGTAAACGTGCTTCTAAAAACCTGTGAGGGTCCACCCAATTATTTACTTGTTTGGAATTTGTTCTCAGGTTATTGCTAGTGTACAGGGTAAACCAAACAGAATGAAGTTTCATCTCACCCAAAATATCATCACCAGGATCAACTGCATTTGTAAAATGTATAGAATTCACCCTGATGTGTGCATCTGGTTTTACAGGAACTGAAAAAACTCATAGTAAGAATTCCAACTCTCTATGAATTCCTCCTTGTTCAAAAACAGTGGTATAAAATTTACTTTGGTGGAATATTTGGGCATGGTCTTACCATCTCTGACGAATTACAATAACACCATTTTCTGTAGAATTGTTACTTGAATAAAGACATTACATATAATGTCCGTAATTATAAAACTGCCTTGACTGATACCAAGAAACATTTTTTAAAACCCTTTATGTGCCAGACGTTGGGTTGTAATCTCCATGAGATCGACGACTTCAACTGTTTTGTCCACCATTGTATTTCCAGCGCTGTGAACAGTACCAAGCCCAGAGAAGGCCTTCAACACGTAATTGTTGTTGTTTTATAGCTAACTGAATAGGTAATAGATAATTGAGGGGCATAAGTAAATACAGTAACCTATAAGAGAAACCAGATAGAGGTATATCTAGTGTATTAGTTTATTATTGCTGCTATAACAAATTACCACAAACTTAGTGGCTTAAAAAATACAAATTTATTATTTTACAGTTCTGGAGCTCAAAGGTCCTAAAATCAAGGTGTTAGCAGGGATTCCTTCTGGAAGCTCTGGGGGAGAATCTGTTTTCTTGCCTTTTTCAGCTTGTAGAAGCCACTCACATTCCTTGGTTGGGACCCCTTCTTCCATCTTCAAAGCCAGCAGTGTATCATCTTCAAATCTCTTCTCTCTTTCTCTTCCCTCTACACATACTCTCTCCTCTGATTGCATCGTCTCATCTCTTTCTCTCACTCTGACACTCCTGCTTCCCTGTTGTAATGACCTCTTGTGTTTGCATTGAGCATACCAGATAATTCAGAATTATCTTTCCGTCTCAAAATTTTTAACTTAATCACATCTGCAAAGTCCCTTTCACCAAGTAAGGTAATGTATTTCAAAGGTCCCAGTATTAGAGTGTGAATATTTGGGGGGCCACTTATTCTGTCTACAACATGTAGGGTATAATGGTCCATGGAAGAAGAGAGCTTCATTTCAATTGGGGGAGACAGGAAAAGGTTTATAGGGAAGGTTATTGTTGACTCAAATCTAGGAACATGAACGGATAAGAAAGAAAGACTTTTATAGCACAGGAAACAGCATGAGCATAAGTAAGAAGACAGGAAACAGCAGGTCTTGCCTGATGACTTCAAGAGGTTTGGTAGGATTTGAGTGTGGAACAAGATGGATAATTGGAGAGCAAGTGCTAAACAATGACAAAAATGCTGAGAAAGACTGTGGTGACTATTTCATGCAGAGTCTTGTAGGACTTGCCAAGGAGTTTGGACTTTATCCTATGGGCAAGTTTAACCAATGAAGGATTTTAAGCAGCTTAAAATATTTCAATGCTTTCTCATTGTACTTTGGTTGAAGTTTAATACTTTTAACATGGCGCCATGTTGGTCCCCTTTGGGAGCCTATTAAAGCCTATGAACCCCTTCTCAGAATAATATTTTTAAATACATAAAATAAAGCACATAGGGTTACAAAGAGAACCAATTTTGTTGAAATAAAAAGTTCTGCCCTTCAGCCGTTTGGCAATCTATGGATCCCAGGTTACAAACCACTCAAGGATCTGGCTTCTGTTCTTTCTCGCTCTTTCTCTCTCTCCCCGCTTCTCTCATTCCTGTCCCATCTTGATTGCAAAACTCCAAGAACTATGGCCTTTTCTCTGCTCCATCAAAATGTGAAGCTCCTCCCACCTTGGGTCCTTGTCATATGCTATTCCTTTTGTTTTTACTGTTGTCCTTCATCTCAGCCCCTTCTGCATCCACACCTGGATAGCTACTACTTGCTTTGAATGTCACTTTATTGGGAAAATTCACACGGCCCTCAGACTAGGTTTAAGTCTTCCATTAGAGTATCGTATCATCCAATAATTTTCTTTTGCAAAATTAATAATATTTATACAGTTATTTATGTGATTCTTCACTAATCTCTGTCTCGCTGACCAGACAATAATTTCCATAAGAGCAGGGACTATTATCCATATTCCCAGTGCCTAGCTCAGTGCCTGGCACAGAGTAGGCACTGCATTTTTTTAAAATAATTTTTTCAATTTTAAAACAGTTTTAGACTTACAGAAAAGTTACGAAGATAGAATGGCAAGTTACCACATACACAACAGCCAGTTGCTCCTATTATTAATGTCTTATATTAGTATAGTTCTTTTGTCACAATAAATGAATAACTATTAATATATTGTTATTAACTAAGGCTCATACTTTACTCAGATTTTCCATTTCTATCTAGTGCTATTTGTCTGTCCCAGGATCCCATCCAAGGTATCACATTACATTTAGTCATCATCTCTCTTTGGGTTCCTCTTGGCCATGACTATTTCTCAGACTTTCCTTGTATTTGATAACCTTGAGAGTTTTGATGAGTACTGGTCAGGTATTTTGTAGAAGGTCTCTAATTGGGATTTACCTGATGCTTTTCTCGTTATTAAACTGGGGTTATGGGTTTGTGGGAGGAAGACCACAAAAGTCAAGTGTCGTTTTTATCACATCATATTAAGGGTGCGTACTATCAGCATGACTCATCACTGTTGATGTTAACCTTGATCATCCGGCTAAGGTAGTGTTTGTCAGCTTTCTCTACTGTAAAGATATTTTTTTTCACCCTTTGCAGACAGTATTTCTGGAAAAAAGTCACTATGCACAACCCACATGTATCTACATAAATTATATAGATTTTTTTCTGTATGAGACATTTTCTTTTCTTGTACATTAATTTATTCAATCATTTATTAAATCAGCATTAACTCATGGTTATTTATTTTATACTTTGTGTTATAATCCAATACTACTTTATTTTATTTATCTTTTGCTCAAATTGTTCCAGTTTTGGCATTGGGAGCTCGTTTAGTTGGCTCCTGTGTTTCTTTGATATACCCTCAAAATTGTAGGGTGTGTCTCTACATTAGTGAGTATGTGTGTGTGTGTGTTACCCCTCACTTCCTTATTTTCTGGCATGAGATGATACTCGAAGCTCATCATGCATATTTCCTGTCCCAGTCCTAGAATTGGCTATTTTCCAAGAAGCTCTGGTTCCTTTTATTGGAGAGTCAGATTAGAAAGAAAGATCTGGGCACTAGAAATGCTTATTGTTACCAGGGGGTCTTTGCTTCTAGGTCCTCTCAGCTGACAGAACAAGGAAATACGTTTGTATAATGCCCCACGTATATAAACATTTCCCTAAATATTTCTATATGTGACTATCTGTATCTGTATGGAGCTAAATATGAGTTCACATTCATATCTCTGACTCTAATCCGTTACCACAGAACCATGCTGGCCTCCTCTCCCTTGCTTATCTGTAACTTTCCACTTCAGCAGTGAGAAACCTCCTTCCCACCATCTGCCAGCCATTTACTCAGTTGTTCAATTCCATTATGTATACATGCATAGTGGTTTCAGAATTGTTAACCTATACACCCATGGGAAACCACTTCATTAGCTAGATTACAGTGCTTAAGTACAGTTCCTTTCACCTTTAATCTTGCAGATCCAAATCATTTTCAAAATTACTTAAATTACCACCTTTTTCCATCACCTGCTTCAGTGAGGTTGTTTCATATATTTGTAATACAGTTAGAGTCTTTTTGCCATAGTCTGCATTCCATCCTGGGACCTCTCTTACCTCCTAAATGATTTTAAAATTTGCATATATTAATATTCTGTCACTATAAAGTTCTATGGGTTTTGACAAATGCATAGTGTCATGTGTCCACCTTTACATTATCAAACACAATGCTTTCTCCATCCTGAAATGTCTCTTATGCTTTGCCTGTTCAACTCTTCCTTCTTCCCAACCCCTGAAGCAGGCAAACATTATTTGTTTACCGTCTCTATCGTTTTGCCTTTTCCAGATCGTATAATACATAACCTTTTCAGAGTGGCTTTTTTCACTTAGCAAGTCACATTTAAGATGCATCCATGTCTTCGCAAGGTTTGAAAGCTTGTTCCTTTTTATCTCTGAATAGTATTCCATTGTATGGATGTACCAGTTTACTTATCCATTCACCTGTCGAGGGACATCTTGGTTGCTTTCCGTTTTTGGTAATTGTGAATAAAGCTGCCATAAAAATTCTTTGTGCAGGTTTTTATGTTGACATAAGTTTTCAAATCATCTGGGTAAATACCTAAGAGCATAATTGCTGGATTGTATGGTAAGACTCTGTTTGCTTTTGTAAGAAACTGCTAAACTGTCTTCCAAAGTGTCTGTATGTCACTGCGTTCTTTAATCAATTATGAAGAGGTCATTCTGGTGGCAGTGTGCAGATGTCAATAGGATTAAAAGCTGGAGGTTACGTTTAGTTAAGAGACTGCTGCAATGGTTCTGGCCAGAGTTAATGAATATCTGGAAAAAAGAGCAGCTAGGAGGACCCAGGGCAGTTTCATGTCCTTGAAGAGTTGGGGATATAGAGTCCACAGGATCTGACCACAACTAGACATGGATTATGATGATGTGTGGTGGCTCCCTGGTGTCTAGTTCAGGTAACTTAGTAAATGGGAATAGAGAAGAAGGGCAGTTTGGGAGGACTGGGTGTTTTGGGAACATTTTCATTCATAACGTGAATCCAAAGTGCCTATGGGACTTGCCAGGGGAAATATCTAGGAGGCAGTTGTATACATGAATCCTGAGCTCAGAAACAAAACCTATTTATTAGGATAGAAAGAAATAAAATTACTCACAGTTGTAAAGAGAGGTCTGTAGTAAATTCTAACTTAGTAAACTGTCAATTTTAGTTTAAGAACCACCATTTCCATTAAATTTAAATCTTTGCCATGCAATATATTTGTCTGTTAAGTGACAGTGGCTTCAAAATGAAGATAGATATCTACATCTCCATCCTTGTATGTCGGTTGCTAAATTATTCTACCTGCCAGAATGTATAATTCAATCTCTATTCACCAACTATATTCTGAATGTTCTCTTAGATTACCTATATTCTGTATTTTAGAAACAAAAAGGAGCTTGGAGATTTTCTAGTTCAACCACTTATTCTTGAATATGAACTTAATTGTGTGTATAATTGAATGTAATCAATTTAATTACTATCATATATATTTCCTTGATTCTTATTAAATCAAATGTCCAGGTTCTCTTGAAGAAAAAGCAACATTTATATTTTGATTCACAGGAATAAGTTGTTCCAAAGCCTGGGATGAAGGTAACGTTGCATTTCTTTATTTTTCTAAATCTAATTAAATCTCCCTTCAATTCTCTGCCCACCAAAATTGGCAGGAAGTCCAGTTCCAGTGTCAATGGTTTCTTGAGACTCCTTCTGCTTCTCTTGGGCATATGAGGTCCTAGAAAATGGGAGCAGGACTAGGTGTCAGGTTTTGGAGGTTGCTGCTGCCATTGTGCTTGAAAAGGCCCTTAGGGCGGGAAAAAGATGACAGCTCTATAGTGGCTCTGGTCCTTTGTGGCAAGTTCAGTTGCTGGAGACTCTTATTGAGACAGAGCAGTTAGTTTGCAAGGCTCACAAGCTCCAGCCCTTTCTGCATGTGACCACCTCAGACAAGTGTCTTCCAGAAGACTCTTTACCATTCTTCCCTTGTCCCTATTCCATTCCTGGAGGGTACAACTTGATTGGGGTTAAACCTCCCTTCTTTACCTTCAAAGCACAAACCTCCATTCCCTTTGCCCTTCCAGACGATCCACCTTAATTATCTGCGTAGGCGTGACCACAAATTGTCATTTCTGTTGACCAGAACTTGAAAGCAAATGAGTAAAGCTGACCAAGTGTGAGACTGACAAGTTAGGGACTACTTATCCTGTCTATAGGATGCAGCACTACCCCACAATACCAAGTTTTTTGGTTCAACAAGAAAAGCCAAGAGTATAGTCTTTTAGGAGAATTCTCCCAAATGTCAAATGTTGATGACCATTTCAAATATTTTTAAATGTCCTTCAGACCAAACCAAAAATGTCTGTTATCAATGGGCCACCATTTTTAAACCTTTTACCTAGATCTTCCAAATGCACACGTATGTTAAGGAAAAACATTCTTTTGCGAAAATTCCACTTTCCAATCCTAGAATCAAAAAAGAAAAAAAAAAAGATAATTACTCCTAACTAGAATTAAGGGAAATTCACCATACCTCAGGAACAAAGGCTGAGTAGTAAGTGAGGGGATGAAGAAAACGTTTTCTTTTTTTCTAATGAGACTTAAGTAGAAGAATTCATCTGAAAGTTAAATTTTCAACCTTGTTACATATACCTTATAATGCTTCACATACATGACTTAATTTGGACATGTGAATCATAAATATCTGTGTTAGGACATAAGGCATTTGGATTAGGGTCGAATCCTTGGTTTCTATTCTATTGGCTTTTCCCTCCCAGAGCTTTGCCCAGTAAGTTCAATAACTATCCCAATAATTGATGAACTAGTAGAGAGGAGGAAATGGATGATCCAGTTCTATTTCCTGGTAATATAGCAAGATGATTTAGTAATGCATTTCTGTTTGAATCTGTTTAACCCTTTGATAATGGTGTATGAGTGTGTGTGTGTATAAAAAAATTTGGTCACGACTATTTGTCTTAGTCCATTCAGGCTACTATAACAAATTACCATAGACTGAGTAGATTATAAACAAGAAAAATTTATTTCTCACAGTTCTGGAGGCTGGGAAGTCCAAGATCATGGTACTGGCAGGATCAATGTCTGGTGAGAATCTGCTTTCTGATTCATAGATGGCTGTCTTCTCTTTGTGTCCTCACATGATGGAAGGGATTGAGGGAGCTCTTTGTGGCTTCTTTTATAAGGGCACTAATCCCTTCCATGAGGGCTCCACTCCATTCTTATGACCTAATCATCCAAAGGCCCTATTTCCTATTACTATCCTATTAGGGGTTAGGATTTCAACATATGAATTAGGGGGAGGGGCACAAACATCAGTCCATAGCACTATTGAAGGATTTTATGAAAATAATTTGGAGGCACAGGCATAAATCCAATCACAGGACTCATATAAGAGAAAAGTCCCTGCAAAATGAAGGTGCCTTTCTCATGGAAGTAAGAAGGTGTAATGGGGCCGTTCCTTCCCGTTTCAGTTTGGGAAGTTCTGACTTTTCACTTATTGAAACAAATTAGTATCTCTGTGTCTCGGATTTTCAGGAAGTAAAAACTCATTCAGATTTGCCATGATTATACAGTCACAGCAAATCACGATGCACCTTCATCTCCTTGAAATACAAAGAGCTCTATGCTTAGTATTCAATGCAAAATGATTCTGAATGACAGCCAACCCTAGGAGGACCACCATATTTCACACTCAGAGGCCTCCTTGACTCAACAATGTGCACGGTGCATTCATTTCCTCATCATCTAATCAACTCTGTTAGCATTTAACCCTACTTCACCTCTGTGGTATACTTCCCCCAAACCCATCATCTCATTCTAATCATGAGAAAAATATCAGACAAAGTCAAATTGAAGGACATTCTACAAAATACAAATCAGTACTCTTCAAAACTGTTAAGGTCATGAAAAACAAAGGAAAATGGAGAAACTGCCACAGACCAAAAGAAATTATGAAGATATGACAACTCAATGCAACATGGTATCCTAGATGGAATTCTGGAAAAGAGAAAGGACATTAGTGGAAAAACTTGTGAAATAAAAATAAAATCTGTAATTTAGGTAACAGCAGTGTACCACTGTTTTGACAAATGTGCCATGGTTATATGAGAAGTTGAAAGTGGAGGAAACCAGGCAAAGAGCTTATGGAAACTCTATGTAACGTCTCTGCAATTTTTTGTAACATTTTTGTTTTCCATAACCTTGTGACTCCTAGAGGATCTGTCCTGAGTCAATATGTCAGTCAGGAAGGAAAATTTTGGGTGCAAGTGACAAAATTTCAACTCAAAACAACAAATAAAAATGGGAATTTGTTGGTTTACATAACTGAAAGTCCAGGGTTGTACTGGCTCCAGAAAAAGGGGAATGATGTCACTAGTTCTTCCTAATTTCTTAACCTTACCTTCTACTCTGTGGTTTCATCCTGAAGCCTTTATCAGGACTGTCTGCAACTCCAGGCTCACATATCTGGGTTCAAGTTCACTGGAAAAGAGAGTATGCCCCTCTTCCCAATAGTCACAGTAAAATTAAATTCCTCCTCACTGATTCTGATTGGATCATGTGCCCAACCACAAGCAAATCACTGTGACTAGAGAATGCACTGCTTTGATTGTCAGGTTTGTCTTCAGCGGGGAGTCAACCCCACTGGAAGTTCATGAGCTAGCAGTTTTTTCTCAAAGGGAAAGGCAAGCATTGTTACAAGGAGATGAGTAAATGGATGTAGGATAGCAAAAAGAACAAATATCTACTCTCCCCGCAGGATACTGTCCATAATCTAGGCCACTCCTCCAGGTTTCCATCCCTGCCTCATAACCAGTGCTTTTCTACAGAGAGGGAGGCAACCCTGCTTCTTCTATGCCCTTCTCATGCCTATCTGTAACTCACTTACCATAGTATCAGGATATACTATGGGTTTACCTGTCCTAGGATGGTCAATGTTGGTGTAGTGTAGTTAAATCTTCCTTGACCACATCCATGTTTTTTCCCTTCACTTGTCTGCTCTTTAATTCATCTGTAGTATTTGAAGCTGGTGGTATAAGCATTAATATCCATTCCTATCTAGATATGGTTTCATCTCTCTACTATAAACCCAACAACATGTTCCCTACTATGGGCATGGAAACTGCTATTTTTTCATTAGTGGCTCCAACGTCTCTCTAGAAAAACTTGAACTATTTCTCAATCTTACTATCTGTCTGAGACTTGATCAAAGAAAAACAAATCATAGTTTCTCATTGTTATGTATCTAGAAGGCTTTGGTGTTTGATGACTTTTTAGCTTAAAGTGTTTCTTCTGCCCAAAATGTTTGACTTTGCCTCACTTCGGCCCACTTGGGCCACTTGAGAAAAGCATGATCATACATGATTCACAGATGCCCAGACCAAGAGTTGGTGTTTGGGAGAGGCACGCAGCATGGCCATTTCTGTCACCTGGTAAGCCATGTGTAGTAGTCAATGTCTGTGCCTTGCATCATTTGAACACTCACTGTTCCTTACACTCTGATGACTCCTGCTGAAAGAACCTGAAACTGTCTTCCAGAAGGCTCTCTTCAACTACAGGAAGATGTTTAACTCACATTTGGGGTAGGTCAAATGTACCAGGGAGTTAATGTTTTCTGGAATAGGCCTCAACAAGTCAAGGGAGTTGGTAGATAAATACCCCTGTCCTTTGCTCCACAAGACCGTTCTCTCCTATGAAGAAAATGCCTTAAGCCTCTGGGGGAGGACAGCAAAACCTCTCATCCTCAGGGCCCAAGTAAAACACCATTGCTTCTGGGGGAGAAGTAGAAACAAAACCTGTGTCCCTCTGGGATGGGTAACACAAGCACAGATCCAGTGCCACTAGGGGAGGCATACAGCAAAAACCCTCTGCTCCTGAGGGAGGGGCAGAAAAACATGTTGAATACAGGATCCTGCACCAATAATCAGAGGCAGACTACTAGTAGGGTGGGGAAGAAAACTCTATCCCACCCAAGACCAGCCACAGATACAAGGCAGATTTGGGGAGCAAGAAGAAAGAAGGGCAGGAATGCTGAAAAAAGAACAATGCCCAAGGACAAAGTGTAAAGTCTTGCTTAAGAGTCAGGCCAGGAAAAGAGAACCCCTTCTGTCTTCACTGTGATACTAGCAGTGAGCAACAAGCAATAGAGGTCAACCACATGGGGAGGGGCAAGAGCGTGGGGAGAGATCCCATCTTTGGCACAAGTAAGAGGGACTGCTAAAAGCTGAAGATGGAGCAGGAAGCAAAACCCTTCAGCATACTAGACTCTACTCTGAGCCCAAGGTCAGAGCAACCAAACTCTGGAGAAATTGAAGCCTATCATGAATGGAAGGTGAAAACAGCAACAGCAAAACCCATACCCAGCTCAGCTCCTGACTAGTTTGGCTCAATCCCACATGCTAAGGGCCTACCCAAAGAGGCGTGCAAATTTCTGGTTGTAGATACACTTAACTCAATTTCTTCTGTTAGATACATTATGCCTGGTATTTAATTTTTTAGAAAAGCCTATAATATACATAAACAAATAAAAAAATATTAAGAGATGAAGCAGTCAATTGAACCAGATTCAGAGATGACCCAGATATTGAAATCATCAGCCAGCGTCTTTGAAACAATTGTAATTGATATGTTAAATGATCTGTTGGAAAAGATGAACAACTTTCATGAACACACGGTGGAAACTACTAAAAAATAGATACAAATTGAAATCCTACAGATAAAAAATGTAATATCAACGGTAGAAAATTCCTTTGACAAACTTATCAGCAGACTGGACAGAACTGAGAAATAAATCAGTGAACTTAAAGATAGATCAATAGAAATTATTCAAAGTGAAACACAAAGAGAAAAAAGACTAATTTCAATAAAAAAGAGAACAGAGTATCCAAAAGCTGACCACAATATTAAAATTCTAACATACATGAAAATAGAGTCCCAGACAGAAGAAAGACAATGGAACAGAAGAAACATTTGAAGAGATAATGTCTTCAAATTTGCCAAAATTAGTAAAAGATGACAAGTCACAGATCTAAGAGGCCCAGAGAAACACAAGCAGGATGAATGCTAACAGACACACAAGTATTCACACCACTAATCAAACTGCCACAGACCAAAGATAGAGGGAAAATTTTGCAGGTGGCAAAAGCAAAAAAAAAAAAAAAACAAAAAAAACAAAAACAAAACTCATTACATATAGAAGAACAAAGAATTACAGCAGACTACTCATCCGAAACTTTGCAAGTCAGAGGACAATGAACCAAGTGCTGAGAGAAAAAATTGCTGACCCTGAATTTTATACTCACCTAAGATATCTTTCAACAATAAAAGTGAGCCAAAAGTATTTTTTCAAATAAACAAAGGCTGAGAGAATTCACTGTCAGCATATCTGTACAACAAAAAATGTTGCAGGAAGTTCTTCATGTGGGAGGAAAATGATACCAGACAAAAATCTGGATCTACATAAAAAAATGAAGAGAATCATAAATGGTAAAAATAAGGGTATGTGTAAGAGATATTTTTCTTAATTTTAATATTTCTAAAAGATAATTGATTAAGACAAAAGTGGAACAACTTTTCTCTACAGGGCCAGATAGTATTTCAGACTTTGCAGGCCATATAAATTCTCTATTGCATATTCTTCATTCTTCTTATTGTTGTTTACACAACCCATTACAAATATAAAAACCCTTCCTAGTTCACAGGCTGCATAAAAACAGGCCCATGGGCAGGATTTGGTCTGCAGATCATACTCTGCTACCCCTGATACAAAGCAAAATAGTAACTATGTATAGTGGGTTATATGTAAGAGTAAAATGTGTTGCAACAATAACATGAGAGGAAGAAATAGATGAGAGTAATAAAAAGATGTACAGTGTCCAGGTTCTTACACTATAGGAGAAGTTTCACAATGTTTGAAGGTAGACTATGATAAATTAAATATGTATATTTTAAACCCTAGAGCAATCCCTAAATAAATAAAAATGTGGATATAAAATGGGATTATGAAAAATATTTAAATAATAAAAAAGGAAAAAGGAGAAAAGGAATAAAGAACAGATAAGACAAATAAATGAAAAGACGGTAGATTTAAATCCAACCATATCAATAATTACATTAAACATAAATTGTCTAAATGCTTCTATTAAGAGGCAGGGATTGTTAGATTGAATTAAAAAGCAATAACTAGCTATATGCTATATGCTATCCAGGAAAAACACTTTAAATATAAAGACATAGTAGGTTAAAGGTATAATGACAAAAAAAGATATACTATGCAAATCTAATTTTTAGCAAACTGAAGTGGCTATATTAATATCAGACAAAGTCAATTTTAGAAGAAGTAACATTATGAACGGTAAAGAGAGACATTACATTACAATAAAGGGGTCAATTATCAAGAAGCCATAATACTACTAAATGTCTATGTAGCTATCAATAGAGAGTCAAATGCATGAAGCAATAACTGATAGATTTGAGAGGAGAAATGAACAAATAAGTTCACAATTAAACTTTAACATTCCTCTCTCAGTAATCAATAGAACAAAGAGATAGAAAAATCAGGAAGGATATATGAGAACAATAGTGTCAATCAGCTTAACATAACTGTCATTTATAGGGCCCCCAGCTAATAACAGCAGAATATACCTTCATTTCAAGTTCACATGGAACATTCACCAAGACAGACCATAATCTGGGCCATAAAACAAATAAAAAAAAAATTAAAATCATACCAAGTATGTTCTATGACCACAACAGAATTTAACTAGAAGTCAATAACAGAAAGCTATCTGGAAATCCCTAAATATTTGGAAATTAAATTACATGCTTCTGCATCACTCATGGGTCAAAGAAGAAGACACAAAGCAAATGGAAAAATGTTTTGAATTAAATGGAAATGAAACCAAAACATGTCAAAATTCTTGGGAGGCTGATATAACAAAATAAGCTAAGCAGTGTTTTAGATACTGGCAATATTCTAGTGAAAAATCAAAGTTCCTTACCCTTAGGTGTTTATAATCTAGTGCAGGAGGGTAAGGCTGCACACAGTAAACATTAAATAAATAATATAGAGTGTTAGTGCATGATGCATGCTCTGTACAAGGGGAAAGCAGAGCAGAGTGAGGGGAACTGGGAGAGCTGCAGGGAGAGAAGTCACAGCATAAATTGGATGATCAGAGTAGGCTTCATTTTGAAGGGGACTTTTGAGCAAAGACTTGAAAGAGTTGAAGGAGTTAGCCAAATAGTTATAAAAGGGAAAAGCAATCTAAGAGTGAGAACAGCTAGATCAAAGTCCCTAAAGTAGAAGCATGCCTGGCACGTTCTAAGAAGAGCAAACAAGTTGGTGTGGCTGGAGCTGAGTGAGAGAAGGGAATAAGAGGAGGGAGTTCAGAGGGATATCAAGTAGCCACTTCATGTATGGCCTTGCAGATGATTGGAAGAACTTCGTTTTTTACTCTGAGTCATAAGGGATTCACTGCAGGGTTTTGAGCAGAGGAGTGGCATGCTCTGTTCTGGAATAAACTATAGGTGATAAGGGTAAAAGGAGTGAGACCAATAAGAAAACTCCAGCAGTAATGCAGGTGGTTATTGCAATAAATGAGGGGAAGAAATGCTGGTGTCATGGGACAGGATGATAAGAGCAAAGATGGTGAGAATTGATAAGATTATGGATATGTTTAGAAGAAAACCTACAAAATTTCCTAATGTATTAGATGAGATGTAGGAAAATAAAGCAGTTGGGATGACTCAAGGTGTTTAGTCTGAGCAATTGAAAAGATGGAGTTGTCATCAATTCGATGGTGAAGGCTGCAGGCAGAACAGGTTTGAAAGTAAAATACAGAGTTTAGTTTTGGACATGATAAAGATAAGGCGGAGCCAGTTGGATACAGGAGTGTGGTATTCAAGAAAGAGAGGTCTGGGCTTGCAAGTATCAGCACATAGACCATATATCAACCAAGGTTCTGGCAAGATATAGAAGGCATATTCAAACTGAATAATTGAGAAGACAAATATTTACAAAATTGTGGGCAGGATTTAGGAGACGCAACAGAGAAAGGTAGAATACTTACCCCAAAGTGTTAACATCCCTGGTGTGAAAAGACAAGTGGAGGGAGCACTCCTCAGTCCTCAAGAGGGTGGCCATGCAGAGAAGGTGCCCTGACAAGAGATATGACCTTCAATAGAGGAATGCAGCCAATCTGTGGCAAATAATCCAACCTGGCTTTTCCTCTACCCTCCGATCTCCTGCCATTGGCTCCCATGGGCCAAACCCAAATGAAGATAAAAGGTCAAGGGAGCATGTTGCTGTGTCTCCTGGAAAGCAGGATGGAAAAGGGTGGAGAGTGAATCTAGAAAGGCCAACAGAAATATGAAGCATAAATATTATTTAAAGCTGAGTCTGGATGAGATCAGCAAGAAAGTATATGTGGATAAAGAACCAGGAGGTTGCAAGACTGAGCCCTAGGCATTCCAACATGAAGATGAGCTGAGGGATAGTGGTGAGCAGAGAAGTAGGAGAAAAGTCAGGGGCTGTGTCTGGGAAAATAGTGACTCAGGGAAGAGGAAATATTTTGTCGAAAGCTGCTGGTAGTGTCACGTAAGCTAAGGACTGAAAATTGGCCAGTGGATTTTGTAGCATGGAGGTTATTGGTGACCTGCACAGGAGCAGTTTGTGCAGAGCAGTGGGACAAACACTTGGTTGGAGTCAGTTTAAGAAGAAATGGGATGAGAGGAATTGGCTGAGTTCAGTGCTATTTCAAGGCATTTTTCTGCAAAAAGGAAAAAGAATATGATGGTAGCCAGTAAGGAAAGTGGAGTCAAGAGAAGGCTTTGTTGTTTTGTCTTTTCAAAGGGAAGAAGACCTAATGCCATGTTTCCCTTCTAATGGGCACAATCTAATAGACAGCTAATAATTGATGATGTAGGAGAGAGAGGGAAGAAATGCTGGACCAATGTTTTCCCACAGGAGGGAGTGGGAGGGATATGGTACAAAAGCACATATTAAAGAAAATATTAGTGCAGAACTAACAGGCCTGTTGTGAAGAGTGAAAGAAAGAACGCATGAAGAGCAGCTGTTGCCAGCATGTAGAAAGTACTCAACGAATGTTAGCCATTACTAGTACTACTTATTATTGTATTACTCATTTTTCTCATCTATAAAAAGAAGCTGGCATATATTTCTAAAGTGCTGTCCAGTTCTAACAAGCTGTGGGATGAGATTACTCAAGAAGCTGTACATGATGTCTAAAGAGGCCTAATCTCCAAGCTGAGATCACAGGAGGTAACCTGGAAATATTTGAAATGAAACCTATACACAAAAATATATACAGCCATATGTGAAAACTTAACGGCATGCACCGGGAGGAATTATAATGCCACTGGGCCTATCGCTGTGGTAGGAAAACAGTTAGAAAAAAATTCTCATAACACCTAAGTCTCCAAGACTCTCTGAAAGCAATTGAGTCGTGCAACTCCAATTGTAGACGGGGTTGCTATGTAAACTCTGTTCCATAAGGCATTTAAAGACTTAGCACAAGTGGCTTGAGGTTTAATCCTTTAATTCCGTTGCTCCGTAAGTTCCTTGTAGGTTCAGTGAACAAGGAATTTAGACATAATATTAGAAACCCATTTTCAAGAAAGGGCTTAGGCATGGAAAAAAATGTGCTGCATTTTAGTGCACAAAAGAGATTCTAGACTAATCTCCGGACTTACTCAGTCTAAGGGTAATTTTTGCACACGGATCCTGCCGCGAAGACTCTTGCTTACACAGTAAATTGTCTGAGGTGGACTCCTCCAACATCAGCCCTCCTCTTCCAGCACCTGCAAAGCCCTCCTTTATTAAAAGGCTTGTGTAGACAGAATATATTCACAAATACGCCAATTTGGGGCATTTGCTCCCTGATAAAAGCCCCAATTCACTGTGAAACATTATGTGCCCCTTATGGACTTGGGGACATTTGCACTTTAAAACAGTAGAAACAGTCAGTCAGATGACCATATTATCAAACACAGTGTGGATATTCAAACCATTTGTCCCCTAGCCAAGCAGAATGAAGGCTGCCACCTCTCCCGGGGCACTCCTTGTTACCCTAGACACACATGTGGTGCTCTGGCTGTGATGCTGCCTCATGCTTGGCAAAAGCCACACACACAGAGTTGAAGCAATTCTGTGATGATCTCAGAGATTGATGGTTTGAAGACTAATTAAAGTCGTATAACCCACAAAAGCAAATAGGCATGCTTGAATGACATTAGGAACCAGCACACATATTGAATATGTGTACATTAGCAGCACTGTAATAGATGGAGAAATACAATGTCAGGAAAAACAAGTCACAATTTATCCAGCCTGAACAGCCAGAGCTAGTTTACATATACCAGATTTAATTTTATTTTTCACGAGTCACTTGAGGGCGAGGCACATTTTCTATTTGAGCTTTGAGGAAGTGCTGAATTTGCTCTTCTCATCCTTTCCCTCCTCCCCTTGGGAACTTGATGAGTTACTAAATAGTTGTGATATTCCTTGACACTTTACTAAAATAACTTACCAGAATTTTCTTCAGTTTTTAATTTTTGGTTCCTTTATTAGTAGCTCTAGGCAATTGGACCAGGAATTACGAAGCTGGGGAACCAAGAGTTAAGTTGCTGGGATGGCAGAGGTTGTAGTGAGCTTGTGGCTACCACATGGTGTCCCAAATTTCTTGTTTGGACAGAGGAGGTAATTATCTGCACTTACATTTTTCTATCTGGAAAATCCAGACAATGATAATCCCTTCAAAGGAATGTTGCAAGAATTAGTGAAGTGTTCTAAAATCTCTTGGCATTTCTAGACAACAAATTCCACTACTATTATTTTACATTATCATAAATATTGTGTTTTATTTTGATAGCAGCACTGTCAAGGACTTTTCTTCTTTACTTTCTAATTCTAGGTATCATAAAGGTTTTAAAAAAAGAAAAGAAAAACTCATCTGAGGATGCAGTCAGAGAAGAAAGCACAAGAAAAGCATTTTTGATATAGTAAGGCAATTTTACGATGAATGTCATCAAGGTATAAAGGAGAGAAAAATTGTGGCATATTTTATCACTTCAAGATAATTAAGTCAATTTTCACTGATGCTTATAAAAGTTTGACACTGAAACAAGAAAATTATTTTAAAATAAAGTTTTCTACTAGAACCTTTATTGTATGCATTCTGCTATGACAAGAGTCTGGATTTTTCATCTCCTTTTTCCCACATTGATGCTCAGACTTGCCTAATCTTGGTAACTAAGCATCATAGCGTTGCCAGATTTAGTAAATAAAAATACAGGACTCCCAGTTAAATTAGAATGTCAGGCAAACAACAAATAATTTTCAGCATCAGTATAAAATATTTGGAACACATTTAAGATAAAAAATCATTCTCATTTGAGGAGGAGGATCCAAGATGGCGCCGTGAGTAGTCCACTTTGTCTCTCCCCCTTCGAGTCTAAAATTATTTGGACACTCATCGCTTAACAAAGGATATCCAGATAGCATCTCAGGATGTCTGAGAGACCCATGCGACTATACATCGGAAGGCGGATGGACTTCCCTCCGGGAGGATGTGGAGATAGGTGAAAACTCTCTGACCCCAACCGAACAGCCTAGTACCTGCAAGTGGCTTTCTTCCAACAGACGCTCCCAGAAGATCAACACACACCTAGGGCAGGAGCGAGCACACACTAGAGGAGCGACGGTGGAAACAGGTGACCAGAACCCTACCTAAACCCCCCGCAATTACTCCTAAATGCAGAGGGAAACTCTAGAGTTACACACCTGAGCCCGTGGGGAGAATCTTGCCCCGCCATTGAAGGGGAGATCCTGCCTAGTGTTCACGGCACCCGGAGGGTCCCAGAGAGAATCACAGAGGGTACGGCGGCCCCCCAGCTGCCACTGCCTGCATGGTGGGGAAAGGGATTGCCGGAGATCTCAGAGAGGACTGGGGCTGGGTGAAGCTCCAGAGGCCGGCTCCGCGGCCCTGAGGGGAAGCTCCAGAGTTCCGCCCGGGCAGCAGACAAAACTCTCTGTCTGCCATTAGTGGAGGGGCCACGCGCAGCATTCACAACTCCGGGAAAGTCCCGGAGAGAATCCCAGAGGGTTAGGTGACCCCCAGCTGCCATTGCCCGCCCCGTGGGGCAAGGGATCGCAGGAGATCTCGGAGAGGACTGGGGCTGGGGGGAGCTCCAGAGGCCGGCTCTGCAGCCCGGAGGGGAAGCTCCAGAGTTCCGCCCGGGCAGCAGACAAAACTCTCCTGTCTGCTATTAGCAGAGGGGCTACGCCCAGCATCCACAACACCAGGAGGGTCCCGGAGAGGAGAATATCAGGCAGGGCAGCAGCTGACCAGCTACCACTGAAATCAGGATCTCCGGCTATCCCCCAGACAGGGCAAAGGGCTCCCCGAGTTCCTGGGGAACAGGACTGGGGCTGGGTGGAGTTCCAGCGACCCAGCTCCGTAGCCTAGGGGGAAACCCTACAGGCTCACAGCAGCCTCAGGGAAAGCCTCTGCACAGCACTAGTAGAGAGCACCCATCCGGGAGCCACAAGGCTGGAAGACCCCGGGACAAAAGTAGCATAGCTAGGTGAGCTAACCACAGACTGTAGAAGATGCCAATAGCTCTGCTGCGACCCATAGTGGACAAGTGAGATTTTGTGGGTGCCGACAGTGATGGAGCGGCAAATATAAGTGATCCTGCCCCTGGCTGCTGGAAAAGCCCATAACACCGTTGCAGACCCCAAGGAGGGAGCACGTCTAGGTGGGCTGCAACAGTAGGCACCAGCAGCCTGAAGCCCCCCCCCCCCGTGACGGCCCCCATGGCAGAAGAGGGAATCCAAAGGACCACTGTGACTACGAGGAGGGGCCCAGGCCCAGTTAGCAACTGAGGATAGGGTTCCTGGTTGGTGCAGTATAAACAGCTGCTCCCCCACCACACCAGCAGAAACAAGTGGAAGGAGCAACTAAACTCTGTCTCTATGCAGAGGCACAAATCTACAACATCAAGCTATATGAAAAAATACATTAAATCTCCAGAACAGAAGGAAAATAACAAATACACAGAAAACAATCCCAAAGAAAATGTGATATATAACCTAAATGACGATGACTTCAAAACAGCCATCATTAAAATACTCAATGAGTTAAGAGAGAATTCAGATAGACAACTCAACGAGTTCAGGAGCTATGTCACAAAAGAGTTTGATACAATAAAGAAGAACCAAAGAGAAATACTGGAAATGAAGAACACAATAGAGGAGATTAAGAAAAATCTAGATGCACTGAACAGTAGGGCCGATAATATGGAGGAAAGAATTAGCAATTTGGAAGATGGGAATATAGAAATGCTGCAGGCAGAGGAGGAGAGAGAAGTAAGACTAAAAGGAAATGAAGAAACTCTCCAAGAATTATCAGACACAATTAGGAGATGCAACTTAAGGATTATAGGTATACCAGAGAGAGAAGAGAAGGAGAAAGGGACAGAAAGCCTATTCAAAGAAATAATGGCTGAGAACTTCCCAAATCTGGGGAGAGAGATGGAACTTCATGTGACAGAAGCCAATAGATCTCCAAACATTATCAATGCAAGAAGATCAACCCCATGGCATATAGCAGTGAAGCTAGCAAAAGTCAACAACAAGGAGAAAATACTAAGGACAGCCAGGCAAAAGAAACTAACCTACAAAGGAACCCCCATCAGGCCATCAGCAGATTTCTCAGCAGAAACTTTACAGGCTAGAAGAGAGTGGAATGATATATTCAAAAATCTGAAGGACAAAAACCTACAGCCGAGAATTCTCTACCCAGTGAAAATATCCTTCAAATACGATGGAGAAATAAAAACTTTCCCAGATAAACAAAAATTAAGGGAGTTCATTGCCACAAAGCCTCCTCTTCAGGAAATCCTCAGGAAAACCCTCATTCCTGAAAAATCAAAAAAAGGAAAGGGGCTACAAAATCAAGAGCAGAGGAGATAAGTAGAAGGACAACAACAGAGAGTAGCAGCTCTTCATCAGAACAGATTAAACCGTGGGACGAGAAACAAAGGAAATTGAAGAAAACCGGAAACAAGACATAAAATGGTAGTGGTAGGCCCCCACATCTCAATAATCACTCTAAATGTAAATGGATTGAACTCCTCAATCAAAAGACACAGAGTGGCAGGATGGATCAAAGAACAAGACCCAACAATATGCTGCCTCCAGGAAACACACCTCAGCCCCAAAGACAAACACAGACTCAGAGTGAAGGGATGGAGAACAATACTCCAAGCTAATAATGAACAAAAGAATGCAGGTGTCGCTATACTAATGTCAGACAAGGTAGACTTCAAAGCAAAACAGATAAAGAAAGACAAAGAGGGACAGTATATAATGATAAAAGGGACTCTCCACCAAGAAGACATAACACTTATAAATATATACGCACCCAACACAGGAGCACCAAAATTTGTAAAGCAACTCTTAATAGAACTAAAAGAAGACATCAACAACAATACAATAATAGTAGGGGACCTCAACACACCATTAACACCAATGGACAGAACATCCAGACAGAAAATCAACAAGGAAATAATAGAATTAAATGAAAAATTAGACCAGATGGACTTAATAGATATGTATAGAACACTTCATCCAAAAACAGCAGGTTACACATTCTTCTCAAGTGCACATGGAACATTCTCAAGGATTGACCATATTTTGGGAAACAAAGCAAACATTAATAAATACAAGACAGTTGAAATAATATCAAGCATCTTTTATGATCACAATGCTATGAAACTAGAAATCAACTACAAGAAAAAAGCAGAGAAAGGTGCAAAAATGTGGAGACTAAACAACACGCTTCTGAACAAACAATGGATCATTGAAGAAATTAAAGAAGAAATCAAATATTATCTGGAGACAAATGAAAATGAGAACACGACATACCAAATCATCTGGGATGCAGCAAAAGCAGTCCTAAGAGGGAAATTCATCGCAATACAGGCTCACCTCACTAAACAAGAAAAAGCTCACATAAGCAACCTCAAATGACACCTAACACAACTAGAAAAAGAAGAACAAACAAAGCCCAGAGTCAGTAGAAGGAGGGAAATAATAAAAATAAGAGCAAAAATAAACGATATTGAAACAAAAAAGACAATAGAAAGGATCAATGAAACAAAGAGTTGGTTCTTCTAAAAAATTAACAAAATCGACAAACCTTTAGCCAGACTCACCAAGAAAAGAAGAGAGAAATCGCAAATAAATAAAATTAGGAATGAGACAGGAGAAATCACAACATATACCAATGAAATACAAGGGATCATAAGAGAATACTATGAAAAACTATATGCCAACAAATTGAACAATCTGGAAGAAATGGACAACTTCCTAGACTCCTACAACCTCCCCAAACTGAATCAGGAAGAAATGGAGAATCTGAATGGGCCAATCACAAGTAAGGAAATAGAAACGGTAATCAAAAACCTCCCCAAAAATAAGAGTCCAGGACCAGACGGCTTCTCTGGAGAATTCTACCAAACATTCAAAGAAGACTTAATACCTATTCTTCTCAAACTATTCCAGAAAACTGAGGAAGATGGAGTACTCCCTAACACATTCTATGAAGCCAACATCACTCTGATCCCCAAACCTGACAAGGACAACACAAAGAAGGAGAACTACAGGCCGATATCACTGATGAACATAGATGCAAAAATTCTCAACAAAATTCTGGCAAACCGAATACAGCAATACATCAAAAAGATTATACACCTTGATCAAGTGGGATTTATACCAGGGACACAGGGATGGTTCAACATCCACAAGTCAATCAACGTGATACACTATATCAACAAAATGAAAAACAAAAACTACATGATCATCTCAATAGATGCAGAGAAAGCATTCAACAAGATCCAACACCCATTTATGATAAAAAAAACCCTCAATAAAATGGGTATAGAAGGAAAGTACCTCAACGTAATAAAGGCCATATATGACAGACCCACAGCCAACATCATACTCAATGGACAAAAACTGAAAGCCATCCCTCTGAGGACAGGAACAAGACAAGGGTGCCCACTTTCACCACTCCTATTCAACATAGTACTGGAGGTGTTGGCCAGAGCAATTCGGCAGGAAAAAGAAATAAAAGGAATCCAAATAGGTAATGAAGAAGCAAAACTCTCGCTGTTTGCAGACAACATGATCTTATATATAGAAAACCCCAAAGAATCCATAGAAAAACTATTAGAAATAATCAACAACTACAGCAAAGTAGCAGGGTATAAAATCAACATACATAAATCAGTAGCATTTCTATACACTAACAATGAACTAACGGAAAAAGAACTCAAGAACTCAATCCCATTCACAATCGCAACGAAAAGAATAAAATACCTTGGGATAAACTTAACCAAGGAAGTGAAGGATCTATACAATGAAAACTACAAGACTTTCTTGAAAGAAATTGACGATGACATAAAGAGATGGAAAGACATTCCATGCACATGGATTGGAAGAATAAACATAGTTAAAATATCCATACTACCTAAAGCAATCTACAGATTCAGTGCTATCCCAATCAGAATCCCAAGAACATTCTTCACAGAAATTGAACAAACAATCCTAAAATTCATATGGGGCAACAAAAGACCACGAATTGCTAAAGCAATCCTGAGCAAGAAAAACAAAGCCGGTGGAATCACAATCCCCGATTTCAAAACATACTACAAAGCTACAGTGATCAAAACAGCATGGTACTGGTACAAAAACAGGTCCACAGATCAATGGAACAGAATTGAAAGCCCAAAGATAAAGCCACACATCTATGGACAGCTAATCTTCGACAAAGGAGCAGAGGGCCTACAATGGAGAAAAGGAAGTCTCTTCAACAAATGGTGCTGGGAAAACTGGACAGCCACATGCAAAAGATTGAAAATTGACCATTCTTTTTCACCACACACCAAAATAAACTCAAAATGGATCAAAGACCTAAAGATTAGGCCTGAAACAATAAGTCTTCTGGAAGAGAATATAGGCAGTACACTCTTTGACATCAGTTTCAAAAGAATCTTTTCAGACACTATAACTCCTCAGTTGAGGGAAACAATAGAAAGAATAAACAAATGGGACTTCATCAGACTAAAGAGCTTCTTTAAGGCAAGGGAAAACAGGATAGAAACAAAAAAACAGCTCACTAATTGGGAAAAAATATTTACAAGCCACTTATCCGACAAAGGGTTAATCTCCATAATATACGAAGAACTCATACGGCTTAACAACAAAAAAACAAACAACCCGATCAAAAAATGGGCAGAGGACATGAACAGACATTTCTCAAAAGAAGATATGAATATGGCCAATAGACACATGAAAAGATGTTCATCATTGCTAATCATCAGGGAAATGCAAATCGAAACTACACTAAGATATCACCTTACACCCGTTAGATTGGCAAAAACATCCAAAACCAAGAACGACAAATGTTGGAGAGGTTGTGGAGAAAAAGAAACCCTCATACACTGTTGGTGGGAAAGCAAACTGGTACAGCCACTATGGAAAACAGTATGGAGATTTCTCAAAAAGTTAAAAATAGAAATACCCTATGACCCAGCCATCCCATTACTGGGTATCTATCCTAAGAACCTGAAATTAGAAATCCCAAGAGTCCCTTGCACCCCTATGTTCATCGTAGCATTATTTACAATAGTCAAGATGTGGAACCAACCTACATGCCCAGAAACTGATGATTGGATAAAGAAGATATGGAATATATACACAATGGAATACTACTCAGCCATAAAAAAAGACAAAATTGGCCCATTCGCAGCAACGTGGATGGACCTCGAGGGTATTATGTTAAGCGAAATAAGCCAGTCAGAGAAAGACAAACTTTATATGACTCCACTCATAGGTGGAAGCTAATATATTGACAAGGAGATCTGATCGGTGGTTACCAGGGAAAAGGGGGGGTGGGGGGAGGGCACAAAGGGGGAAGTGGTGTACCCACAACATGACTAACAATAATGTACAACTGAAATCTCACAAGGTTGTAATCTATCATAACATTAATAAAAAAAAAAATCTTTCTCATTTAAGTGAAATGCAAATTTAACTGGGCATCTTGTATTTTATCTGCCAACCCTAAGCATGCTGGGATTTTCTAATAGACCTGTGGGAGAGAAGGGCTAGCTGGGTTTGTTAGAGTTAAGGGGACTAGGGCTGGATGTCCCCCTGAGAAACATGCATCACAGTAGCTAAGGACTTTAGTTACCCTTGGTGAGATCTGACTTGATACCAATACACAAGATAGTAGAGCTGGTGTGGGTGAAGTGGCAGAAGCAGGGAGAAAAAGTAGAAAAGATGGAGCTTCTGCCCCATCTCTGTGCTCATGCTCCGATAGGTGACCTCATACAGCATTCCAAAGACCTGTGTGGGGTTGATGCTGGGGTCAAGGGAGGAACAGCTCAGGGACTCACCAGGGAATTATGGCCTTGGACGGCAGAGTGATACCAGACCTACCTTCTAGGCTGATTCTCATAGAGGTGCAAAGTTCCACTCTTGCCGCTAGTTGCAGGTAGGGCAGGCCTAGTGGGACGACGAACAACCGTTCTCACATTTTAAACTTCAGCAAGGAATTATGACTATTATCATATCGTGTTTGATATTTCACCAGCATAAAATCAAGATTAAAAGCACTGGCTTTCAAATCAAACTGGCCTGGATTTGAATCCTGGCTCTACCTTCTAGCTGTCTTTGACCAAGTTGTGTGAACTCCCTGAACTCAAGTTCCTCATCTGTAAAACAAAGGTAATACTACTACTTCTCAGGGATGCTGGGAATATTAAATAGGTAATTTCTAAAATTATTTATACAGTGGCTGCCATGGAGTAAGGTCTCAGTAAATCATATCTACATGTTATTATAAACTTGTATAAGAGTCAAATCCTTAATCTGAGCTGAATATTATGCAAGAAGCTTTGTTCTCATTGTGGACTTAATGGTCTTCATCAACAATCTCAGACAAAAAATCCATAGCAAGCATTAGATTGGCCTTTAATCATTATCCACCTATTAGGGCAAAGAAGCCATTAGAGTCCAGTGATTAAAATTTCTGTTACTTAAGCTATAACTGCATAATTACTGACATGAAAAAGCTTCTCTGATGAGCTGAATGTACGAGCTCCAGATGAAGAATATCCTTCAACTCAATATGGGTATTTGTATTGATCAAATGAGCTATTTCATTGATTCTTCAAGAACATGTGTCCAAATGCGAATGCTGCCCGCCCGTGAGATTACTGTTGCTTTTCCAACGCTTCTTGGATTCTGAGCATCAGCGCCTGTGGAGCAGTGGTTCTCACCCTGGCTGCTCAGAAGCCTCGTCTGGAGGGCTTTAAAAAAACAAAAATAAAAACACGAGAAAGGACTCCCCTCCAGACCAATTGAATTAGAATCTTGAGGTAAGGCATGAACATTAGCCTAGAAAGTTTTTAAAGCTTTCTAACTGATTTCAACAAGAAGTTGGTTTGAAAATGTCGGGTAGATGAAAGAACACGAGCTTTTGAGTCACACCAAGTTGGGTTTAAACCCAAGTCTCGTTTATTAGCTGTGTTGCCTTGTACATTTTAACTAATTTCTCACAGTATCAGTTTCCTTTAATAGAAAAACGGAAATACTTAATCTCGTAAGGATCTGTGGAGTTACTACAAAAATTAAAGTTATTATTCTAGGGTTTATATAAAAGAAGTTGGTCTTATCTAGACATCTCCAGCCAACCGAAGGATTTCTTTCTTTGCATGCAAAAGGATTGGCAAGTCACAGCATAATAGTTATAATATTTTTTCATTATTTGTCTTCCTTGACTTTTACTTTTTATTGCATGCTTGGAATTTGATTCTTGCTGTAAAAAAAAAATTCATAGATTTTTTTCTTTGCTTTGTCATCTTGGCACTTTCCAGAGCCATTTCTGAAGCCTGGACCTGAAGAGCTGAAGATTTGGGTAACAAAATTTTATTTAAAGAGATTTAAACGGTTTACCACACTGTTGTTACTATTTCATTAGGCTTCCTGGGTTTGGTTTTATAGCAGAAGAAAGGATGCTGTGCCATCCTTACGGAAGAGCTTCCACTTTCTTCTCTTAATCCAAAATTTCCAAAGTTTGGAGGTTAACTCTCATACTTAACTATTTTATTTCATGGTGATCTTTCTTGCTAAAATTTCTGTCTAATATAGGTTTATTTTTTAACTTTTCATCGATTTTGTTATCAAAATATTTTTGCATTTCTCATCACAGCCCTTGAGATTCTGGTAACAAAACAAAAGTGTCACATTAGTAGGGTTAGAAATGCTTTTTCCAACTGTCTTAGAGATAAACGGATGTAATGGTTGTAAAGAGAGTTTATCAAAATACTTAAAAAACAGTGCTGTAATACAAAGTATGCATTTTTATAATATGAATAATACAATTAAATAATACAATTGTAATATAAATAATACAATTAAAAATATAATCCCCATTTTTTAAAATGTAACCATATTTACGGTAAAACTATTATTAATCAAGTTACATGAGATGTAGCACAAATTATTCATTGTCATTTTGACAGTTTCCAAATCATTTATTGATTTTCAAAACTTAGTGTTGTTACCTTTTTTCTCATTTAGTTTTTTTGTTTTGCTTATATATTTGACATGGCTGTCGCTAGCTAAATAATACCCTCGTCTGAGCCATGATTTGATTTAAAAAACTTCATCAGACTCCTCCAATGGCTTCTCCATTAAGTAGATTGCCATTAAGTCTCAGAAAGAAGAGAATTTTTCTTAATATTAAAGATATTGCCCATGGGGCTGAGTCTCACAGTTTCAATTTTTCACAGTTTAGGTGAGCTTTTCTAATACTTTTAAGAGAAACAGTTAATGTTTCATTATTATAATTTTAGTGCTGTGATTTATAAGCTTTCCAAAAAGTTGTTTTCTCATTTTGGTAGGTAAAAGTTTACAATTACTAGGAACATAATTCCAGATTGTCATGATCCTCTCGTATAAAACTTACTTTTTAAAAATTCCATTAAATATTTCATGACTGTACTTGCTCAGTTTTTTTTTAAATAAAGTTTTTAGCTTGGAATAATTTTTGATCTGTAGGTTAGTTACAAAGATAGTACAGAAATTTCTCATATGCCCTTCACCCAGTTTCCCTTAACGTTAACATTCTACATAACCACGGTCCATTTGTTGAAAATAAGAAATTCACAGTGGTAAAAAGCTATTTACTAAATTGTAGACTTTATTTGGATTTCACCAGTAAAACCCAAGTCCCCGTGATGACCAATTCTATATCCTTCCATAAAGATAACTATAATTACCATTTCAGTTTGTGTGTATATTATATACATACAGAAGGACATATGGAAATATAGAGTTTTGCCACCTGTTCTTGTAAATTAAATTTTATTGGATCACTGCCCTCTCATTCATTTACATATTGTCTAAGTCTGCTTTCAGTTGAGTAGCTACAGCAGAGAACTTATGGCCTTCAAGACTGAAATATTTACTATCTGGTCCTTTAAGAAAAGTTTGCTGACTCCTGCTGAAGACAATATTTTTCAAGTTGATTAAAATTAAGAAATGTCTTTTATACTTGCCCTTATTTTTACCCTTTCTTAATCCATTGCTATGTCTAATGCTTTACTTCTTTATATAGAGAGCTAAATTTTTTTACCCTTTACATCTTTATGTAGATCCAACCTTCTATCTGGTATAATTTTAATTCTACCTGAAGGGCTTCCGGTAACATTTCTTGTAGTGCAGGACTGTTGGAAATGAATTTTCTTAGTTTTTGTTTATCCAGAAAAAAAATTTTGATCATATTTTCATTTTTGAAAGATATTTTTGCTGGTTACAGAATTTTGGATTAGAAATTTTTTTCTTCAGCATCTGAAAAATGTTCCCCCATTGTCTTCTGGCTTGCAAAGTCTTTGATGAGAAGTCTGATGTAATTATTTGTTCTTCTGTACTTTCCTCTATAATTTTTTCTTTCTTTTTGTTTGGTTGCCTACAAGACTTTTCTTTATCTCTGATTTTCAGCAGTTTGACTGTGATGTTTCTAGTGGGGTGTGTGTGGGTGTGTGGGTGTCTGTTCAATTTATCCTTCTTTGGGTTCTTAGATCTGTGATTTGTTGTCTTTTAATTAATTTGGAAATTTCCTGATTATTCTCTCTTCAAATGTTTCTATTGCGCATTTCTCTCTTCTTCTGGAACTCAAGTTACATGTATGTTATACTATTCGATATTGTACTTGATGTCTTGGATGATCTCATCTCTTTCTTTCACTCTTTTATCTCTTTGTGTTTCATTTTGAATAATTTATATTGGCCTATCTTCAAGTTCAATGATACATTCCACAGCAGTGTCCAATCTGATTTTAAGCTCATTAAAGGAATTCTTCATCTCTAATGTCATGATTTTTATTTACAATGTTTCCATTCAACAATTTTTATAGCTTCATCTAGCTACTGAAATTCCCCATCTGTCTATGTATATTGTCCACCTTTTCCAGTAGAACCTTTAATAGTAATTATAGATATTTTAAAGTTCCAGTCTAATAAATAGTTCCAACATGTGGGTTATCTCTGAGTATAATTCTGTTGCTTGTTATATCCCTTGATGATGGGTCCTGCTTTTTTGTTGCTTTTTAATGGGTCTTGTAATTGTTGATTGAATGCAGGATATTGTATGCAAAAGTACAGTAGAGAACAAGGTAAATAGCATTTATGTCTGAAAAAGTCTATGTCTCATCCTCTGTCAGACTTTTAATATGAGAGTTGAATTATTCAAGCAAACAATTGAGCTTGTTTGGGGTTTATTGTGACCATTGCTGCTCACAGTTCACCACATGCTTCAAATTCCTTCCACAATGGACTGCAGATACTTGGGGTTTAGTGTGAGACTTCTAGTGCTGGAGGGTTTTTCTCAGTGTTCCTTCTCCACCCTTAGTTTTCAGCAGTCTTTGCAAGCCTGTACCACAGAAAAGAGTCCCTCTCAATATTCTTGCCTCTCCCCAGGGGATTGCTGCTGTTTGTTATTCAATACTAGGCTCACAGTAGGGTCATTAGGGAAATTTTAGGTGCTGCTGGTCCAGCCTCTATATTAAGGCCTGTCAGCCTGGGGTTTGGGGGTTCGGACTTCTCAGTGTTCCTGCTACTCCCCCACCTCACTCCATGGCAGCCAAGCTCTGCCTTGTATTTGTAGTGTACTTTGGGAAGCAGAGAGTTTCCTGCCCCCTCCCCAGCAGTGGAAGACTTCTGCTTTGTATTCGTTCAGAATCCTAGGACCAAAAGGTTGGAGTTCTTTCTTCACTATGTCAGAGGCAAGAGAGTTTTTCTTCTACCTTTTCCGCAGAAGCAATAGATCTTTGCCTGGTTACTCAGGTTGGAAAGAAGTATATCCTCCCCTGCTCCTAGAAGTAGGCAGGTTTTATTTCTATTTGTCCCCTAGAGGCCTTGGAGGTGAGAGTTATTGCTGCCTAAACCCAGTGACTTAAGGCTTTTGCTTCACATGAAAGAGGGGTACAGGAAAATGGACAGTGCTTCATGGCTTGTTTTCCCAATAGCAGCCAAACATATCCTGCAAGTTGATGGTGCTGAGGAGGGCTCTCTTCAGTCTCCTTCCCCACCCCGAGTCTTTCTCATGAGCTCGTAGAGGGGGCCTGTGGAGCAGCGCTTGAAACTGAGTGTGAGCTTTCCTTGTGTCTGGGGCTTCCATGTATTTTAAAATGACATTTTGGCCCACACTTGCCTTTAGGAATTCATAAAAATTATGGCCAATTTCTTGTTCACTTCTGTGGTGGCTGCCTCTTCCTCCTGTGCTCTGCCACAGGTGCGGTAATTCACATGCATTCATGTGTGCTGCTTCTGGGACCTCGGCTCTCTGATAGTTTCAAGAAAAGTGATGATTGCGGAGATTATTGGACCTTTCTTAGGCTTTTACTCATTGTTAGGATGGAAGTGAAATTTTCTTGTGACTTTTACATTCTAAGAGGAAGCAACACTCTTGTCTCTGTGAATTTGATAGAACATTCATATATATATATTATTCTTTTAACTGTGGCATCAGATTCTAGAATGAGATGTATCATGGCCCAAAAGAATTTATCCCAAAAGGTTAAGATAAAGAGACTTTTAAGAAGGACTAGTGACAGATGTGTGAACAGGGTTAGGGGAACAAGCAACTTCCTTGAGGATTCTAGTATTTGTGTTTCTTAATCCCTAGATGTGTATGGAAACAGGGTCATCAGAAGCACAAAGCAGGTGAGCCTGCTGTTGATTGGATTCTTTTCATCTCAAGGCAATTGTATTAGTCAGGGTTCTCTAGAGAAACAGAACCAATAGGAGGTGTACATACAGAGAGGGATTTAACATAAGGAATTGGCTCACATAATTATGGAACCTGGAAAATCCCAAGATCTACAGGGTGAGACCCAGGAGAACTGATGGTGTAGTTTCAGCCTGAGTCCAAAGGCCTGAGAACCAGGAGAACCAGTAGCATAGTTCCACTCCAAAAGCTGGCGGACTTGAGACCCAGGAAGAGCAAATGTTTCAGTTCGAGATCAAATACAGAAAAAAAGCTGATGTCCCAGTTTGAAGGCAGTTAGGCAAGAAGAATTCTCTCTTGCTTGGAGGTCGGCCTTTCTATTCTGCCTTCCACTGATTGGATGGAGCTCATCCATATGAGAAAGGGCAATTGGCTTTACTCGGTCTACCAATTTAAACATTAATTTCATCCAAAAACATTTTCACAGAAACACCCAGGATAATGTTTGAGCAAACATCTGGGTACCCCAGAGACCAGTCAGGTTAACACGTAAAGTTAACCATCGCAGCAGAGAATAGGCCATCTGCTTATTTCAACTTGTGGGGCACTTTATCTTTGAGGACTCTTATTCTTTCCAGTCTAAGAGTTGATGATGATGTGAGTAATATGCACGTGTGTGTGTGATCCATAATATATATGCACACATAAATATATACATATTTTTTTTTACAGGAAACGCAAGATCCCGGATGAGAGAACAAACCATTTATCATCCACTGAGCATCTTAGACATGAGCTTCAGTTCTCTGGAGCAATTCAATGAGGGCCCAATATCACCCTGTAGAGGTAATGAAATTGCACCACAGTAGAGGAGCCCTCAAAGTATGAAACTCAGAACTTTCGTAGGTTGCTCACATATCTGCTCCTTCACCCCTACAGAGAGAGAGAGAGACTTTTACTCTGAAATATAAACAAATCTTCTCTGGAGAGAAGAGGGAAAGGTCTACCTTTCCTTCACTATCCTGGAACATATACCAATGGTGCCAATGGAAGCAATTTCTCCAGGGCAATACACTGTCTCTAACTTCCAAGGCATGTTTACCTTTCAAACTTTAAACACAATGATCTTCTTTCTTGAGATCCTCAGAGTGATTACTAATGACTAAGATTTCAGCTGAGTTGGCAAAATAATTGACTGTAAGTTGTCAGAGATCTTTATAAAAATCATAAATGAAGATAATTTTTTCTTTTGTTGGTTTTCAAATCCTTTTCTCCACCAATGAGCAATAAATGTAGATGGCCTTAGAGTTCATCTCCTTCTTTCTTTCAATAGTTTAGCTGAGAGCTGGCTTAGCTAGACCGAGCCAGTCTGCAGAGAGACAGTAAAGCCTTTGGTTGATGTCAACATTCTTGGTAGATAAGCCTGTTCCCGTGGTCCAGTATGCCCACTCCCTAAGGCTTTTCTTGTACCTAGAGGTCCCTTGACATATTTATTGCAGCTTAGAAAAATTAGATGTTCCCAACCCCTCCTAGGCTAATCTGCAAATAGGTACTATGGTGTGGTGGTGGGACTCATCTTTGTTCTTGGAGTGCTCTCTGACTGCCAGCCAAGGCTGGGCCCTTGTCCATGGTGGATACAGAATATTTATACCAGGAATGTGCTGCAGAATAATTGAGAGGTCAGAGGATTGCATGCACTTTGCTATTTCTCTGTTTTTAAGTTTTTTCTCCCTATCAACACAATTTTATATCTGCACTGTGGATTGCTAGTTGTATACAACCATGACCACTCTGTGTGACACTAAATAGTGCAGATCTGTATATTTTGAAAACCAAAGATAAGTTTTTTCTTTAATCGTTTTTCCCTGGAGGCAGTTTCCTTGTGATCAGACAGCTCATATTCATTCTCTTCAGGCTGAAACTGCCTCATTCCACTTATCCTAAATGGAAGTAATGAAATTATTGCTTTCTGTGATATTCTCATTGAAATACTTTTTCACTTAGCTTTCATCAGATTCTAGAAGGTTTTGTGAGTGAGATTTTTATCCTTTTGATTGTCTCATTTTATGGGATATGATTTTTTTAAGTATAAAGTTTTTCTTCTTCATGAATACAATTACTGCCTACCTAAAGGGGCTACAGATAACTGAAACACAAATGCCTGTATCATCTCTCAGACTTAATATTCTTCTGCAACAGACAATATACTTAAAATGTTAATGTGCTCACCGAGCAGGTGGTGTTTGATAGCATTACAAAGAAGTATCATGATAATCAAGTCTACCCAGTAGAAAAGAAGAAGGTCCATTTTTCATCTTATATCCCAAACTGGAAGCTACTTCTTCTGTGAAAAGGAGAGAGTTTATATGATTTTTTCACAGTGGCAACCAGAGAAAAGGGACTAACTTAGGTTTAGGGTGCCAAGGCAACTTGCCCAGACCCACTGAGAGCTCAGAGCAGCAGAATAGACATCACCAAAAACAAACTCTCTCAAATGGAAAGAGAGGCTAGGCCCAGGTCCAAGCAGCATAGTGCAGACACGTTTATTGTATCTTGGAGGAAAGCACAGCCCTTTTAGCAATGAGCTTCAGCTTGGAGAAGTGCATGGAATAATATTCCTCTTGGATCCTTAGCACCAAGTACAGTGGCTGGGACATGTTAGGTACTTAATAAATGCCAATTGAGTAGATAAATGAATGACTAAACCAGAACTTATGGCCTGAGAGTGGCCCAATTCATTGTATTGACTTTTCAAGAGAGATTATTCCAGATTCCTTACCTCTCTTAGGCATCATTCCTAGTGATGTGGTAAACTTCACCATTCGCCTACTCTTCCAGGAGGAACTCACCCATCATTGATTTCTCATTACTAGCCCAGGACCAAGGGTAGAAAGATCCTGGATTGATAGCATTGTTCTAGGAAGGCCACAGAGAGTACTGGAGGAGCAATTGGTTGGGATGAGTTAGCACAACTAAGTGATTCAGGAGTAAGGCTGGAGGAACAGTTTGGACTCTGGCTAAGCCTCTACTGCTGTAGTCAGGCCATTCTGAGATTAAAATGATGGCAAGGTGGTTAGGGAAGCCTTCTTAAGCTGGTGACATTGAGACTGAGACCTTAATGGTGAGAAGGAGGCAGCCATGAGAGAGCATTTCAGACAGATAGTACACAGGCCCTGAGACCAGAACAGTCTTCTGAAGCACCTCTGGCTGTGCTGCCCTTCCCCTCTACAGGCTCCCAGCACTGTCTCCAACCAAAACTCATTAATGCTCCACCTGCTTCCAGGACACCCTTCCCCATCCATGACACCAATCCTCCCCATCCCAGAATCCCAGCTGAGAATTCCACCCACTTCTATCAGGAAGTAGAAGAGTTGCCCCACACTGGGGGAACAAAAGTGTACCCCTCAGACAGTTGCTTTTCCCTCAGAGCCTGACCCTTCTGGAAACATACAGTGAGAGGCTGGCACTTTCCAAGGCTTCCTGGGTGCCATGAACTAAGCTAAATTCTTTACATTCCGTATCTCACTGGAGTCTCACAACCCAATGAAATTGTTTCTTTTGTTGATTCCTTTTACAGATAAGGAAAGTACAGGACAAAAAGACTAAGCAGTGTCCAGATCTCAGAATAGTAAGTGGATGGGCCTGATATTCAAAGCCATGTAGCTGATTCCAGCGTGTTCTCTTAACTGCTACAGAATTCTCTCATCAATGAAGCCTGGAGCAAAGGTTTCTTAGACACCCCACTTCTCCCACAGGAACCCAGGCTCTCTCTTTTGGTGTGAACCTACTTCCACAATTCCAGATCATCTGAATCATGTCTTAGAAGTTGGATTTTTCACTAAAACAAACCTTAACCATATCTAGAAGGATGTTGTGCCATTTATTTAACTATATCTCTCAGATTCAAATCCATACTTCTGTATTCTTCTCTGTGAAGCTGAAGCTGAGACTAGGATTCTGAGAAACACTTTCCCTAGACAACTTTGCCAGCTGGTTCTGCCAACAGGATGCACTAAGCAGTGTTTGAAACCATCGCTCTGCCTCAGAATACCCTGGGGATCTTTTGCAAATTACAGATGATTGGGCCCTTAGCTAGAGATTTGTTTTCAAGTAGTCTTGGGGAGCCTAGTATCAGCACTTAACATCTTCCACAGGTTATGCTAACATGCCAACAGGTGTCAGAGCCACTGCACCTGAGGGAGATTAGAAAGCAGGAGGAGGAGACAAGGATTTCCTTCTTTTTATTTGCTTGGTGCTCCAGACAACATCGTCCTAGCACTGGCACTTGGTCCCAGCAGCATCAGTGATTTCTGTCTCCAACCAGGGCATCTGCATATTGTGGACAAGGCATCTGCTGTAGGAAGGGCAGGCCCCAGCTCCAGCACAATATCCAGTTATTCTGAGCTCTAATGATTCCTATTGGAGTTTCATATCCAGTTTTTCCACCTTTAAACCCTCTCTTAACAGATCACCTCCTCCAAGAAGGGGCACCGACTACTGCTCCTGCATTCTAGGGATGTAAAACCTATCTGCCTATGTCCTTACCTTTGTCTAGCTCAATCCATCTCATTTTTACAGCATTTATGCCAACAGCTTCTCCAGTAGTGATAAAAGACACCTACTACAGGAGCATGTCAGCTTGGGTTGCCTCCACATGGATTCTCTTGGAGAAACTTGTTCCTGCCCCGTTCCAGTGGGACTAGAAATTACCAAGAACCAATAGGACAGATAGCAAATAAGAGTGGTGATCTGGAGGAGGGACTATCACCGAGAGTTTGAGTGATCAGGGAGGGCTTCACGGAAGAGGAAGCCTCAACTGAGTCTTGCAGGGGGAAGGCATATTGATAAGGAGGGGGAGGGCATTACAAGCCTTGGAAACAGCGGTAGCAAAGGCAGGATGATGAATGTTGTCTTCTGAGGACAATCAGCAGACCAGTCTGACAGAAAATGTAGATGTGGGACAAAGAAGGGAGAGATAGTAGGTGACAGGATAGAAAAGGTTAAGAGAGTGCAGTTCAAAAAAGACTCCAAATTTCAAGGTAAAATGTGAGACTTTATTCTGTGAGCTAAAATATGAAATTTTCTGTTGAGTTCCACAGCTAAACCAACTCCTTTAGCAAAAACAACACGATATGGTTAATGCAATTAGAAAAAAATCCAAAGATCTCACCGTAGTCTGCTAGACCCCACATGAGCTGCCTACCTCCCCATCGCGTCTCCCCAATGCAGGCTGTTAGCTGAGAGCCTTCTTCCACAGTGCTCTTAACAGCTGGGAGAACAAATCCTTTCCTGAAGGGCAGTCAGGATCGGTTACCAATCTGGATTGACTATCGCAGTGTCCAGCACAAACACCAACTTCAGGAAAGTGTTTACCGTGGGCTGTGGGAAAGAGGGATAAAAAGGTGTGGAGCGTTAGTTGGATCTTTTTTTCCAAAAAAGACTAGAAAGTGATCTGAAGCAAATGTGGCAAACTGCTAACACCTTTTAGGTTTACTGATTGATTTATCCGTGTCCATTATATTATTTTCTCTACTTTTCAATATGCTTGTATACTTGCAATATTTTGTAATGATAAATATTTTAGTGTTCAGTCAAATATATTTTGATGACGTTTCTAAATAGAAACTATTGGTGAGTAAGCAACATGATTCGCCCTTATAATCAATATCTCAGCTATTTTTAAGGAAGAAATATTTTTCCCAATTATAACTGTTTTTCTAAAGGATGCATCAGAAACTCAGAATAGTTGTTTCTAGCCTTGAGTTTCATATCACTGGCATCTCTTTCCCCACAAATGTTCCATGCTACCCTGGGTGTGGCTATACACTTGGGATGGGGAAAGCTTGTTATAGGCCAAATATTTGTTCCCCTCCCAAATTCAGAGATTGAAGCCGTAACCCCCAGTGTGATGGTATTTGGAGGTGGGATCTCTGAGTGGTAAGTAGGTTTAGATGAGGTCATTATAGTGGGGGCCCCTATAATGCGATTAGGGTCCTTATAACAAGAGGAAGACAGAGACCTCTCTCTCTCTTTCCATGTGAGCACAAAGAAGAGGTCATGTGCACACACAGGGAGGAGGCAGCCAGGAAGCAGGTCCTCATCAAGAATAGAATCTTCTGGCACCTTGCTTTTGTCTTCCCAGTCTCCACAATTGTGAGAAATAAATGTCTGCTGTGTAAGTGACCCAGCCTGTGGCATTTTATTATAGCAGCCCAATTGGACTATGACAAGGGTGTTGTGATACAGTGGGAGAGAGGGGGCGTTGCTTTCTTTCTCTCTCGTTTACACGCACACTGTGGCTTCTGTTCTTTGAGACTAAAAACCTCCTCTCTCCTTCCGCCATCAGTCTTCTGCTTTCTTCTCTTTTGTTTCTCTCTCTTTCTTCTTCCTTCTTGATACCCCTTTCTCTTGTCTTGCCCAAAATCTTGGTGGATATGTTTAGGATGGAGAGGCGGGAGACATTTTAATATTTATTTTTCCCCAACACCCAGTACAGCCAGAAACGCTGACATTTGTTTTCTCAGTTCACTCTTTTGTATTAGTAACCAGGTTGTGTTTGTCATCTTTTTTTTGCCAGTTCATAAATTACACAGTAGATACATTGAATCCCATTATATCGTGCTTACTTGTGAGCTCCTTTGGTAACCACATAATTATCTTGGGGAATAATCTGAAGTTCTTAAAATAGGCTGTAAAAATCTGGTGTAACAGGTTGTCTTTGACTTTGAATTAAGGTTCTAGCATTATAAAAGAGTAGAATTTGGCACTTGAAGATGCCACCAAGTATTTCATGGACACACCCTCATTCATCATTGTCAGCTATTTATTGAACACCCAGAGTTCATAATATTGTACAATAGAGCCTAGCACAGGGTCTTGAGCAAAAGACAATAAATCCTGACAGCTTTTAAAGAGTGACTTACAAGCTGCAATCTCTTAGGAAAAGGCAGAATCCTAAAATATTTTTCTTTCCAAACAAGTCCACAGCAATTGCCCCAAGTATCATGATTATATCATTAATTTATCATGATGCCACTTTCAAGTCAGATAGGATCTCATAAATTCCACCTTGATTTGTAGGTGTGGTATGTGTGTTTAGGGAGAAGGATGTAGGTGAGGAAAACATGAAGAAAATCTTCTGAAAAAGAACAACTCAATCAGCACAGGTGAGAATAGAGTAAGTCTCACATTTACTTTTAAAAAGGTCATTAAACCCTTATTTGAGACTAGCTGGAAATTAGTTAATTCTGCCAGCAAAGATTTAAAGCCTAAAGCCATTTTAATTAGCACATCTATTTAAGATGGGGGCATAGGAACAAGGACCAGCGTTTAAATACCTCCCAGGTAGCTTGTGTGCTGGGGTGGGTAGACACCCAAGATGTTTATTTTATAATTAACAAGGTTATGGGAAGTCTTTTGAATCACTAATGGGGGGTCCAGGCATTAAACACGGGCCTCAGTGGGGTAGGGCTTTGCAGGAGAGGAGATTCAGTTCACTGATGGGCCTATAATCAGGCTGTGAAGGCTGGATGTCCTCAAGCAACATTGGAGGGTCATGTGGCCTGAGAGTCTTCAAGCCCAGGAGGATCTTGGAGCCCTGAAGGATCTTAAAATCCTAAAATTCTGAATTCTTTGCATTATTTGGAAAAATGCAGAATCCTAAAATAAAATATCGAAAGTGGAAAGAAATCTGAGGACAGTAGGATCCAACCTTTTTGTTTTGAATATAAACAGACCAGGGCCAAGAATGGAAACAAAATAACCCAGGATAGCTCTGGTAATTACTGCAAAGTCAGGTCTAGAAACCACACCTGGTGATTCCCAGGCCAGCGTTCTTTCCAATAACCCACAATAGGTGTGGAAGCACGTGCAGTCTCAATTCCATGTTCACGGAGCTCCCTCAGCGTCCAGCTTTAGCTTTATCTTCCTCTTAGCACTTACTTTCTCTCCTGAGCATAAAACGTAAGTACATACAAGAAGTACCTAGAATGGGGGCCGGCCCAGCCCCATGGCTGACTGGTTAAGTTCACTCGCTCTGCTTGGGCAACCCAGTGTTTCGCCTGTTAGAATCCTGGGACAGACATGGCACCGCTCATCAGGCCATGCTGAGGCAGCATCCAACACGCCACAACTAGAAGGACCCACAACTGAAAATACACAACTATGTACCGGAGGGCTTTGGGAGAAAAAGGAAAAGTAAAATCTTTAAATAGTTCAGTGTGTATTAAAAAAAAAAAGTACCTGGAGTGGAAAAAAAATTCATAATTTCTTTAAATCTAGCTTGAGGCATCTACCTGGGTAGACTTTTAATCTCATTATGAGGCTATAACTTGTTGTGATCCAAGTGTATCTTAATGTGGTTAGAGTAATATTCTGGTGTGATGAGATAATCTTAATTCACTGTAAAACATCTGTGTGTGGTGCATTGTCTGATGCTCTTGAGGATGAATATTGTTTCTCTAGGTAGAATTCTCAGCATCTCAATTTTCTGTCTGGCTTTTAAATTGTGTCTAATTAAAGGATTTCACATTCCTTCATAATATTGCCTCCTCAAGCAGAAACAAAATGACGGAACCACATTTTGTTTTTTTCTTATGAAAGACATTCTGTTAATATTTGGGTGGGTTATTTTGCCTGATATGTGTTAATTACATTAATTAGTCTTACTTCAAGAACAGTAGCTAGGAATTGGTGAAATGAATCTGAGCGAGATCACTGTCATTTGAAAACCTCCCTCTCCTTCCCTTCTCCCTGGCCCCATCCTTCCCCAGCTTTCCCAATACAAAAAGACTGAAACATTGGAAAGCCCTACTCACTTGGAATTGCTATCACATGTGTCATTTTTTAGATGAAAGCAGAGACACTACAAAAATAATATTCAATAATTTTATTAATCTCATAAAGAATAATGAGGCTCAGAATAACAGCTCCTCAGGAATCACGGACATGTGATACAGGATTGTAATCTTGATGAGCAAGGCCATGTTGTTCTCTTCTTTTTTCTCCATGTGTATTCTTTGGGTCGCCCACCTGGAAAGGAGAAGAAAAACTAACAGTGTTTAGCACTGAGCAGGCAGGGGACAGCGAACTTTCAACCACTTCTACTGACGCAGAAAATTCTGTGGGCTAAACTCCCTCCCAGACATCACTATTTTGTGGAAAGTAAAATTTTTTTTGTACCCTTGCTAATGATGGAACACAAAATCCTGAAAGAATAAAGAACTTGCCGATGTACACTCTGTCATCATTTCCACGGCAGCCATGCCCTATGGACTCTGACAAGGGTCACCTCCTATTAAAGCAGGCAAGGAAAAACAATCGTGATGCCAGGCCTCTATTCAAACTTTGCAAAGGTCAGTGCCCTCATTCCAGCTCTCAATGAAATGCAGAGATTATATTTTACCCTCTTGCAGACTCAGTGAAGCTGTCTGCCAGGATGGTGCACTCAGACTTCAGTGTATGGGTAAATCAGCTGGGGATCGTGTTTTAAAACACAGATTCTGGGGGCCCAGCCCCATGTTGTAGTGGTTAAGTTCATGCGCTCTGCTTCAGGGGCCTGGGGTTCGCAGGTTTGGATCCCAGGTGAAGACCAACACACACTCGTTAAGACCACATACAAAATAGAGGAAGCTTGGCATAGATGTTAGCTCAGGGCCAATCGTCCTTACACACACAAAAAAACTGATTCGGGTTCAGTAGGTTTGGGGTAGACCTGAAATTCTGCATCTCTAACAAGCTCCCAAAAAGCTGACGTTGTTGCTGCATAGACCATATTTTGAGAAGCAAGGGTCTGGAACAGTGGCTTTTAAAATTTGTTCGTCATGACCCATAGTAAGAAATACGTTTTATATTACACATTATGTTTAGACATTTTATGTTATAATTTTATATATATACATGTAATATATGTGTGAATATGGAAATAAATAAATGTAAAACTGAAACAACAGCTTCATGAAGCAATTAGTACTTTTACTAACAGTGATATTTTCTAGACTAATTTTATTTCTGTAGTTATCATGATTCTGTTGGTGCTTACATGAATCTACACAATGTGATAAAATTGCATAGATCTATTCATATACACACTCAAATAAATGCATGCATTGCTAACCTGTAACATAATTACATGTAATGTAATCTTAGTATCTGAGGATTGTACCAATGTCAAGTTCCTGGTTTTAATATTGTACTATAGTTGTGCAAGATGACAACACTGGGTGTGGTAAAGAGTGCATGGGGCCTCTCTGTACATGTCTGTGCAACCTCTGTGACTCTATAATAATTTCAGAATAAAAAGTTAAAAAATAGTAGGGGATTGGGACCTGCAAAATTGGTTTCAAGACCACTAAGGCATTGAGAGAAAGAGTTTGGAAAACTCTCCTCCTGGATATTATGAACCTTGATAGGCTGTTTTACCAGAGCAGCTGCTGTAAGTGGGTGAGGCTGAGATGAGTCTTGGACTGGGATGTGAAGGTGGCGGTGGTATGAGTGGAATGTGAAGAGGAAGGGAGGAGCCTGGGAAGAGGCTTTCTGAGGCCTGCTGGGTGGAGGGATACTGGATCACAGACAGTTAGAGGGTAGCCCACCAGCGAGAAGAAAATATGAAATACTCACTAGTATCGACTGGCTGCCAGAATTTGTCTCTGACGCTTCCAACCTTTCAGAATGCAGCTCAGCCAGAGGGTTGTTTTTGTTTTTGTTTTTGTTTGTATGAGTTTTTTAAAGTCTGTGGTAATGCAGTCTAAACACAGCGCCCAAGAGGACTTGAAGGAAATGTTTGGGGAGGAGGGCATCTGGAGAAGCTTTGGAGCATGAAGACTGGGAAATACTTGGATAAAGGTGAGGCTGGAAAAGGAGTCAGGACTTGGGGAATGGCCATGATTTTTAGCCTCAAATTCAGACTCAGGAATCCAGGAGGCAATTTTATGTATTTAACTTGTTAGGCATTATAATAGAGCAACAGTACCATGCAAACCACAGAGCTTACGGTCTCATTTTTCTCAGAGTAATACAAATCACAAGAAAAATATAGAGGAAGGAAAAGCACATTCCTTGGCCAGAGGCTCATGAATGTAGCATGGGTAAGGGGTGTATCTTAATTTAAAGAACCACTCCTTTAATGTCGCAAAGTACTGAAAATATGAATCATACAATTGTTTCAAATTAATACCTAATGGATTTGCCTAAATGTAAGAATGAACCTACACCGTTTTTGCAAGGCTTCCTTTCTGTCATTCATTTCATTTTTGCTAAGATGCATATTCCTTTTCTAACTAGATCATTTGAGGCATTATTTTGCTCTTGTAATCCAATTGCAGGTGAATCAGAGACATCCGCAAAGTCTAATCTGGACGAGAAGAAGGCTTTTTCTGCATAATATAATTCATTTCAATTAGCATGATGAAACAAACTGCAGAGCCATTTTTCACTGAAAATGTTGTGGTGGAGTTCAGGGAAATATTAAAGACATTTCTGGAAGCACAAACAAGCTTACACATGCACTTAGTTGCCCTAAGGAAAAAGAGAAGATTACAAATTATCTCATCACACAGATAAGAATGCTCTGTCCTCTTCAACACTTTAGGTGAAACGGAATCATCTGTTTCCATGGCTTTTTTATAGTCACTCAGCGTATGATCCCAAGAAATGTCCCATAAAAAATCCCTTTTATTTGCATTATTCTTCTTTAATGCATTTATCTAAGAAAAAGATAAATTAGAGTCTGTTGTGGGTTTTAATAAAAATATGATAGATAGAAAAGAATCCATAAGAACAGATATTGCCTCTAGGAGCTGAATGATATTGAATGGAGCTGATATAATTAAAGGTTATCAAGAAATTTCTGATATAAGCTTAAGGGGATTTCAAATTTTATAAATAAGAAATTTAGAAAAACCAATCTATTTAAGGCAGGGTTTGTTTTGTACGTGAATGTGTTTGTGGAGATTGTATATGGCCAATTGACTGGCAACAACTAAAGAATGAAGAGGTAGGAAGGTATGAAGAGCTGTAAAACTCTTTAATTGGGCTTCAATATGTTCTGGGCTGCATTTAATTTTCTTGAGGGGAAAAGAGGTCAGGAAAGGAATGAAGTCAATGAAATGAAAACTGGAATAAGACTCACCTGAAAAACTAAAAAGCAAAATGGCCAACGTCAAAAGGTCAATGAATATCCTAAGACAGGAAATGAACCTTAAACAAAATAGAAGGTAGTATTTGTATCTGTGTTTGAGAGTTGTTAAAATGGCTATTTAAAAAGGCAACTTAAATCACCAGGTGTTTCTTGCATAGAATCTAGTTTGGGTATGTATTTAACTTATTAGAAATATTAAGAACATAGATGTTTTGCACTGGGCAATAAAATAAATGTTTAAACTCACAGCGAAAATGTTGCTATTAACCAAGACTTACTTCCTGTTTTACTGTAATATCTTCTTTTGAAAGGAAAAAACCCCCAATTCTTGAATCATTTCTCCTAAGAAGTCTACATTACGCTAATGACTATTAGTATAAAACTTTACCCATAAGTGTGAAATCAAATAAGGTAATCTTCTTTTGTCAAAAAGCTGCTGCCAGTCCAAACCATTTGGGGTTGATAGTTTACGTGCAACATTTTATATAGGGGAAACATGACTGCAAGGTTGCTGGATGCTCTCATGCATCCCCTGTCTTAAGCAGTAGTAATGACTGAATAACGCATATTCTGAATTAGCATCCAAATGCTTTCCAAGGTAACACTAAAGCAAACAATAGCTGCTTTGAATTGCCACATCTAAGAGAGTCTTTTGGTTCTACAAAGCCTGATTTTTAGAAATAAATTTTCATGGTTTTGTTTAGGTTGATCATCATTAAAATTAAGAACAATCGTGAGAGTTTCTCTCCTTAAGGAGGCTTCATAACTGCGATGTATTGACGTCCTTGTCTTCTCCTGCCATCTTGCCGGATGCTGTGAGATTCTGGGAAAGACCATATGATGTAGCAGGATGATGCTGGGGTAACAGACAGTATAAACAAGCTTGTAAAACTCAAACAGGTCGCCAACAAACCCAGTGTTGTGCCTAGAGCTTCCAGTAACACTCGCATTCTCTCTTTTTTCCCCAAGCATTCTGTTAAGCTTTTCCTCATATATCACTGTTGCGTGTAAATGTTTGGACTGGCCCTTTCTGGCACTATACACCTATGTTATGCTTTTAAAAGTGTGACTTGTTCTCTTCCACCCACTTGTGGTAAAGACTGTTTTGCCTACATTTTTTCCCCAGTCACACGTATTCTGAATTTTTTCTGGCATTGCTGCACGACAGTTCGCTCTAATTTGGCTCTGCAGTAGAGTGTTACCAAGGCTTTCTTTCGCCCTCCCTGTAAGTGAAGGAATGAATTGGAGTATGTGCTAGACTTTGCTGTCTTGGCGAGAGAGGAGGAGGGTCAGAAAGGAACTAGGGACGTTCTTTGCCCATGCATGTGGTGCTTCTGGCTCTGCGTCCAGAAGCTAAATAGAAAGTTGGAATAGGTTACAACCTCCATAGAATACTGGCCCTGGTGGCATTCACTATAAAGACATACCCAATATTCTCCATAGTTGCTTAAGGGCAGGAATCTGATTGTTGAGGAGACTAAGAGACTTGCCTTGAAGCTATATTTGTTGGCAAATGTGCTTTTTTACTTTAATTGTATGTCTATTTGGGGAGAATGATGGGCTTTGTGGGGGAGAATTAAAGACCTAAAGATCTCTCTTCCCCACCACCACTGCCAAATAGACATCCCCTTGCCCCAACTTTGGCCTTCACAAAAATCTACTGACATGTGTTTATAAGGATTTTGAACTATGAAAGTGCAATATATGTTTACAAACTATATATATTTTTCCCCTTTGGTCTTTTGTTAAGCACATGAATGGCAAACAGAAAGAACTTATCTTAAAAATCAGCAGGGTAGCACTAGCTGGAATGTAATTTTACAAAACCTGGCCATCTTTCAACAAGAGTGGGTGGATTTTTAGCGCTACAAATGTTTGTGTATTATGAAGTATTTGCCATGGTGACAAAGCTGGGAGAAACATCCCATTAGCCACAGACGGGCTACAGATTGTTCTGATTATCCATGTCCAAAACTCAGTCTGGCTACGGCTTTGTGTTATTTTCAGTGTTTATAAGTGCTCCATTTTTTTCAACATACTAACTGACAACTCAGTAAATATGGATGTAAGTAGGCGTTTAATTTAAAGTTACCTTTAAACATGTTTTTAGGGCTTGTTCATATAACCCATGTGTAGATTATGTGTGTCATCATTATGTTTAGAGTAGTTGTGTTTACAGTGTTAAAAATAATAAGCTTTAAAAGAATGAAAGACTTGTGAAAAGTGTCCTGGAGCATTTATTAAAAATATAAAGGGTCATGGAGAGAGAATGTGAGCAAGAAGCAATGAAGTGTCTGCCCTAATTTATTTGCAGGGATTTCTAGCTATTGATTTCAGTTTTAAAAGTTATAGCTTCTATTTTTAAAAGTGACTTTTATCTCAAGTACATGGGGAGAAATGTGAATTATAAATAGCCAACAGAAAATATGCCACTGCACATAAAGAATCCACATTTTTCCTCTTCTAAACATTTCCTTGTTAAGAAAAACATAGGAAAAATTTTGCCTCTATGTTGGGGGAGAACGTTTATAGGCAAATGGTGTTTTATGTTTTATGTAGTGGAATGAATTGCCACCCGATAAAATAAAACCTAGTATCAGACAGAGAATTGCTTTGAAGTTATCCATGGCTGCGCGAGGTAGAAGGCAGGCAGAATAAGGGAAAAAGATAGACCAAAAAAAAAAAAAAAGCTTTAAGGTCATATAAAGGTCAAAGAAAATAGGTCACAGAAAATTAATCCTTATCATCTGAGTAGCATTGCTGCTAAATCGAACCAAAGTGGAAGCTGGAACAGTCTGAAAATTTAGTGACAAGATGTTAACAGAATTAATTCTGCAACTACAACATCTCAAACTTTTCCTTACTTTTCTGGATGACTTTTAGTGAAGATGACACTGATGTTTCTACAAGGAAAAAATTCCGATTTACTTATTTATCATCCGGGCTTTCAGGGGAGCCAATATAGCATGTCATTTCACTAAACAGGGCAGAGGAGAGACATCTTAATGAGGAAGTAAGGTGCCTGTTACAGGGATTTTGAGCCAATGAAGTTTTGCTGACTCCTTCCAAAAATTATGCTTTCTCAATTCATTTTGAAAAGTACTAATTCAAGTGCACATCTGTGCAAATTGAACAGTTGCTTCAATAAAATATTGTAAGGTTTTCATATTCCTTAAATATCTGCGTGTTTAAAAGTGGATCTACCGATACATTATACAATTTGGAAGAAGCAAATTAAAGAAACTTAGTCTTATAAAGACAAATTGTTCTCAAGTCTTATTTCTAGAGTATTGAATGGGTCTGTATTAAACATCTCTAATAATCCTATTTTTAAGGTTATTCTGTGTTTTGAGGTCTGATTCTAATACCAGTTATTCTAATAACTAGTTCCAATGAACTAGGTAACGTTGGGAATATGCTTGAAGATTTTAGCACATAAGCAGCCCAAGTTCCTAACACTGTTAAACAATTTCAACGGCCAAGGAGTAAAGAATCAGAATGGGGCATGGGCATCTGGGGTAGTACTTTACTTACTATTTGGCCATCATCATTTATTTCTAGCCTAGCTTTGCTTCAGTGTTCACATTTGGCATTTTCCAAAAGACAGTCTGGACCACCGCCTTCCAAACTTGAGCTGAGATGTTTGTTGGGGTTTTCTCTATCATATTTTGCTCAAGACTAAATAAAACTAGACAGACATAAAAGGCTAAATTTCTGACTCATCTCTTAAAATGGCAAATTTTCATATTTAAAGAATACCTCGCACATATTTGTGTTTCAGTGGAGCCCTACACATCTGTTACTTATTTTGGAGAAGCAGCTAACACACATGCAAAAGTCCTTTGCAGAAAAATTACTGCATTTCAATCTAAAATTATATGTAAAGGATTTCATTCTTTAAAAGAAAATTCTTTACACAGTTATCACAAAAGGATCATGTGGGTTCCCCACAAAGAAGCTAGGCGTCACACTGTGTGTGCATGAATGTGTGACCAGTTACTAAAGTCATCGCCGTAATATGCATGCTTGCTTTATTCGCAGGCACAGATGAAGAGCAACATCTATTGAGGGTATAGACAAACAAATGCCTCCTATTTGCCACACGAATAGGGACCTAGGATTTACATAGGTTCCTATCTGAAAAGCACATTGTGTACACACTTCATCCCACAACTTCTCTCCCAAGCCTCAGTGAACATCAGCAGGAAGATGCTTGCAAGAACTCGTCCCCTGCATTTGCATTTCCCGTGCATCTGCTTCTTTGCCCCTCCTTCCCACTCAATAAGTAGAGCAATATACCATACTACCCAAAAGGCCAGCTTTTCAACTCCAAGGAAATTCTTAAAACTCTGGAGGGAATAATACTAGAGAAATCCTTCCACTTCTTTCTCTCTACTCTATAAGAAGAGGAGTGACTTCTCTGATTGGTGACACTGGATACAAGGCCATACTTCTCATTAGAGACTTCTCTTTGATACTCTAGAGCTGGCTGCTCACGAACAACCCATATTCTCATTTTTGCTTCCTGCTGCTTTGTCTGCACTTACCAGAGCAGCTGCTCTGCCCACTACATTGACAAGGTCGGTTCAGGTGGAAGGAAAGCCTGTTGGCCTCAGGTATGAGCCACATTCTCCAATCCATTACTAGCAAGTAAGCCTATTTTTAATTCTTATCCAACCACTTTTATCTACTTATCTACCTCAAATTCAGAAAGAAGAGGTAAGTCGTTTGGGGTCTTGCGAATACCACCTGCCCTTTATAGCAATCATCTTACTGTGTTTTAGTGTTTTAATGCTTGGTGATATACCTTCTTGCTAGACTATAAGCAACTTAACAGCAAGACCTATTTCTTTTCATCTTTATAAACCTGGCCTAACATAGAGCATAATGTTCAATTAACGTTGTTTGCATCCATCAATCAATGGCACTAGTACCTAATAAAATAGTGATGAAATGATAACCTGTTTTAAAAAGACTTCACTTGAGCTATTACATCAGCTGTATTGATAGGTATGAAATCATCATTTGGGAGAAAGTGCTATATTGTTTGACTGATTTAATCTAATATTAGAAGTACTGAAGTATGGGGGGTAACCTCCCCTACCCGGCCACCCCCCGCCCCACTACCCAATTCCCTGCTACTGTACAACACTATTCTAATTTATAGAATTCCTTACTTCTCAACTAGCCATTATGAAGATGGAGTAAATAATGAGGTATTGAGTATGTAAATATCTCAACTATCAGGAATCTCTAGCCTTTTCCTAAAGAATAACACTGTTATTTCCCTAAAGTGTTTTCAATTATTCTGGACCCAAGCACAGAGCTGGGAGCTGCTTCCCTACTTCTGGCCTCACAAAAAGAAGGGAGGTGCCAGGAGCAAGATGACATGGACATTTGAAAGCCTTCACAATCCTTACGGAATTTCCTGAAGCTGCGTACACAGGTTTTGAAAATATTCTTGACACGAGATTTGAGTCTTGCTAAACACTTTTCCTGTAAGTATAGGTGGCTTTATGTGTGGGCCAATTCAAGTAAGTTGTTGTTCTTAGAGATAAACATTAAATAGTCACAACCAAACCAGAAACAATTTTAAAGTCACCCTAAGACAAACAGGAGAGTAGCCCACATGAAGGGAACTGAACAACACAGATTATAATATCCAGAGAGAAGGCTGAGCAACTGTCAATGAACAATTCCCTTTTTCAGCTTCAGCTACCCATGGATGAATCTCCATCTTCCATTTTGTTGTTTTTATCATTGTTGTTTGGGGGTTTGCATAGCTTCTAATAACAGTCATGGTCAAGTCCTTTTATCATTATGCATACCTGTGATGCTCATATTCTCTCTCACATTATTAACCAGCAATTAATTTTCTCTTGCCAAAGGAGACCACTAAATAAACTTTAAAACCCATTAACAGCACCAGTACTTTACTTTTTCTTGTGTATTCTGACCCACTAACTTGACTAAATAAATCCACTAAACTAATCCACTAATTTACTTGACTAAATCAAATTTCTTCAAATAACTCTCTCTAGTCCTCTTATTTATTAGAAGCAAGAATGGATTAAGTTATACAGCTACTGAGTAGAAGAAAAGATTGAGGAATTAGAGGTGTTTATCTAAGGTCTGGCTTAGGAAGAGGGAGGGGAAAGGATGTGGTTATGGAAGAGCTAATAGAATACAAGGTTTTGGAGACTGTGAGGAAGATGAATGAGGGAGGCCAAGGGTTGAGAGGAAGATGGGAGGCACAGTCAGTGACAGGAGACGGAGAATTCTGGGAATGTGACCTGTTGTTATTAGGGGGGTGCTGGGGTTGGCTGACACTGGTGTTCCACACAGATCATTTCATTGCTGCTCTAGCATACTTCCCTCCTAGGTCACTCCCATGTTGCTGTGAGATAGAACTCCAGCTGAGGGATCCAACTTCTTGGTTTTCAAAACAAGATGTCCTTCTTGCTGCCTGATGTCAAAAGTATATGCATCTGGCTTCAATATAAAATGTATCTACACTCTAGACACATATCAGAGAGCTTAACTGCCCCATGTGTGCAACTTTATTGTATTTTATCTCAAGTTCTTTTCAGGAGTAAGTAGGATATAAATCATAAATAACACAAACTTAAAAACAAACCCTCGTGCTCTCAGCTTGACAGCACTATTAAATATCCCTATTAGATAGCCCACTATTATTACAAAGAAAATATTCCTTGTACTTGCTCTGCTCTGTTTAAGAAGGCAAGAAACTGGTATATATTTTAGAAAGATTTTCATCCACACTCTAGCTAAAAATGTGAAAGTGTTGGCATGAGAAAGAGTCAGCTCCAGTTATCTGGAAAACGTGTTTATGTGGAATACTTCATTCCCCAGCAATGTCAACCAAACGATGTGTCATTACAAGAAGCAATGATGCATGACATCAAAGAGATTTGGAACCACCACATTTCATCATACTTCTGCTAGTATTCCAGAAGATCTCCTTGTTGTGCCTTCTTTCTCATTGCTGCAAGAGCTGAATCAAATATCCAGAGCTACCTGTGGAAATTGAATTGATAACATTTTGATTTTTGAATCTCCATTAGAAATGAATGCATGACTACATGGCAAGGGAAAATGAAGCAATAATGTGAAAAGCCTAGGCACAGCACGACACTATCATTTTATATAAATGTACTTACATTTAAAAATAGATAGCAATGAATCACTAGAGGAAAGATATAGTGTCTCTGTATTACAGTTACTCAGCTTAATGCTGAATGTCTTTTCATCAGCAGCAGAAAGGAAGGGAGAGGCTTGGGTTGCTCTTCCTTGACATCTCAGACATTATTCAGGACTATAGTCATGTCATGCAAATATTTAATCAGTCCCTGAAAATTGTCAGCAAGAAGCAGCATTCTTCATTTATTACTGGTATTGCTGTAACAGCACTCAAGAAATAAAGAGGGGCACACTAATCCTCTGTCCTTCAGCTAGACTACTGGGAATTCTCACTCCATCAGTAAAACATGTCTGCCAAAATCAAGATATAAGGTCTTGAAGACCATTTCATTTGAGAAAACATGAAAAGGGGCACAAAATCTTGAAACAGAAGATGATTTTTGATGGGGGGTGGGAGGTGAAGATTGATCCCAAATGATCCCATATCCAGAGAAGACAATGTTTAAACCCATGGTATATGACTTATAACTTCAGGAAAAAAATTTAATCCAAATTCCAACAAACTCAACCCTGGTGAAATACTGAATTTGTATGAGAATGAAACTAGTCTCAAAAATAACTTTTTATATTTAAAAAACAGATTTTGAGAGAGAAATTATTACACGTTTGGCTGTGTAGGGAGAGGATTTGTGTTGACAAGTCAAATAAAAAGGGGGATGAGGACCAAATGTCCAGAGAGATGCAAGCCTATGGCATCGGAGCCAGCTGGCCAGCAGGTCAGGAGTGTTCCACAGGGCAGACTTCCTAAGAGTAGGTCACCAGAAATTGAGGGCCTCAAGTAACTAATTGGGAAGCCAGACAGCCTGGATTACTCCACAGCTAAAAACTAAGTCCTTAGTTTTCCCATCCATGATAGACTACTGAAGGAGGCTCCAGAAAAGGTCAAAGCTGGCTTACAAAGAGGACTTTTACTGTCCCTCAGTTTGTAAATGGCCCTTTTCTGGTGGTAATATAAGAAAGTTCCCTAACATCACCCTCTCAGTATTTTTTCTAGACTGTCCAGGATACCTTCTCCAGACCACCACAGAAACTATGACGGTACTCCAAACAAATAGAGAGGCTCAGGTGCCAACTCCCAGGATGTCTCCTTATCATGGCCACCTTGCAGGTTTAGGCAAGGGATCTGGACAATAATGGATGGGAGGGCAAGGCTATGTGAACAATTGAGTTTTGCAATCCAGAGAGCCCTGTCGACCACAGCTCCATAAATTCAGATAAGTCACTTAAGAACAAGGAGAAGAAACAAAGCGATTAGCCCAGGACAGTGCCAATTTATGGCTGCTGTCCTAGAATAATTGTAAATAGTGCCTCATTACTCTTAAATATCCCAATTTGGGTTCTGTATTATCTGGGTGCCCTATTAAAGACACCATTTACAAAAATGATCTTCTTACTGAAAAATGGAGGCAAAAAAATTGTTTGTATGTAGAAACACAATGTAGATAGCTAAAATAGATTCTGCTCAGTAAAGAACTATCCCAGATAAATTGGTAATAAAAGGTACAGTATTAGAGAAATGTGGACCCTTTTTTAATTGCTTTCTTAGTTTCTTCATCTTTGTGTGGGCAAGAGCGGTGGTGGTAGGGGGCATAGTGCACTGTGTGAAATTATTAAAACCTCTTAAAAGGCCTTCAGGGGCCTCTAAGTAAAGATTTCATACAAAGTAGTAGTATTATGACTTGTTATAATTGATCAAAAGGTCTTAAAAAGCAATAATATAGATTCAGTTGAAAGGTCTCTGAGCAAGAGATAGTGAGGGAAATGGGAGGGGATAAATTTATGAATGGCTGTGAAACCATCTCTTCAGTCTCGTGAAGAATATAGAACTGGTCTCTGTGGGACAGAACATACAGATACACTTGCACACACCCGCAATGACCAAAACCCAACAGGTATATCAGGATGCAACGAGAAACTCAAACTTTTGTTTTGCGTTTTTTGTCTTTATTTGAGGGAATGGCAGCAGGTTCAGTGGAGCATTTTTGTGTTAGAAAATTGTGGCAAGGAAGAGAAACCTTAATTGCTTTTAATTCTTTGCAGAGAACGCCTTGCTTTGCCTTTGAGAGTGGGCTAAGCTAATTGTCCTACCAGATCGATGCGAGATTGAAGAGTCGATGGTGGGTGCATTTAGAGCCTGGAAGCAAAGGATGGAGGCTGCTCCTTGAAGCAGAGAGGCACGATGGTGAGCCTTTGGCTATTTCAGAGTCTTGCTGGCATCTCTTTAATATCCCCTGGTCATTCTGTAAATCACAATCAGCATGGAGACCACTTCACAACACTCATTTTATTTCTCCTTTTTTGTTTATTGCTGAAAAAGGCATGAGAACCTTGCGAATTATAACATAAGAAGGCCTAAAATGATGGTGATTTTGTTCTTCTTCATCCAAGAGGTAGGAATGAGCTCAGAAAAGGGTGACACGAGGAGGGGCAGAGGGAGGCCCCGTTTATTTCCTTGTAATGGCCCCAGTCTAAGTTCCCTTTTATCCATTTAGGCCCACACGACAAGTTCACCCTGGAAATCTCTTCAGCTTGGCTGCGTGCAGATGTAATCGGACCTGCTCTGGGCAGTCCTAATTGCAAACACATTTCTCTCCCTCCGCAGCCATTCCTCAGCAGGCAGTGGTCAGAGCTTTGCCAGGGTTTTCTGGCATCATTTTCCTGCTTTGTTTCCAAATCCGCATTTTTCTATGAGAAAAGATGTATGAGAGATTGTAAACAGGATAATTATATGGCAATATGATTTCCAATGCAGGCTTTCCTTGTAGATTATTTCGAATATGTAGGGGTTTGTTTTGGTGTGTTTCTTTTTTCCACTCCGCCTGTGAGTCAGGGAGATAAAATGTTGTTTTGAAAGCACAAGTATATGGATCCACTAGAAACCTCCTATGGTGTTAAGACGTTTTATGAAAGATTATTGGGAGAAATAGCAAACAAAAGAGGGAGAAGGGAGGAAAGAGTAGGTTCACGAGTCTCTGGCATTCGGCTAACATTGCTGTGGACGTGGGGTCTAGACAATGTGTCCTCTCCTTTCTAGAACAGCATGGAGAAGGGAGAAAAACAATGCACAGAGAGCTGCAAGTTCAAAATATTACGAAGTTACAAAGTTATCCTGTCTGAGATGACAATGTTTGGGGTGCAGGGGAGGGCGTGGTGTAGGGAGGGTAGCTGTTTGAATCTGATTCTTTGGAAGGACCGGTCCTCCTGTCCTTCCCTTATGCTTTCGCTAAACTTTGCACTGCAGTTTGTAAAGTCAGATGGTTCTGAATCTAAGGATGGGTTGGAGTAATGTCAAACACATGCTCATCCTTCAAATTGCATGCAGAGACAGCACATTTATTTATTTTGGTGCGTAATATCATATGATTTGTGGCAGTTTGAGCTAAGGGGCACATCAGGGTCCCTCCTGACGGCCACACAAGCTGTGTGGCACAACCCGGGCTGCACTGGACACATGGATTTATGGCGTGATTGGTGCCCCTGGAGCTCTATAGCAAAGAAGCCCTGGGACGAGCTGTCTGTTTTTTCACTGATGGTTTGTCTTCTGTGCCTAACATGTTGCCTGGCATGTATTAGGTACTCAATAAATTTTGTTGAAAAAATTGCTAGTCTGCCACCAGAAGATTCAGCTGGTTAATAATCAAAGTCCTCTGAAAAATGAACTATTGATACATTCCCTCCACAGCCAGAGATGCAGGATAAAGTACCATCCTGCCCTCAGGAAGCCACAGTTTAATGAGAAAAACACGACTACAGGAGTTGTGTAAACAGAGCACACTAGGAAAGTCAGGAAAGGTTCCACATAGAGGATGATGTTGGCAAAGCAAACTTTGCATTCTACAGTCCCAGATGTCAAAGAAAATAATGCCATTCCTGATCTTATTATTTCTTTAGTTTTCAGGAAGAGGGGGAGACTGAAACATTGGAACACAAGGATAACTCCAGATATATTAGAATCTGTTCTTGTTTTAAATGATGGAAACTACCATAATCTTCTTACGTATCTCATTCAAATGTAACAAGTTCTCTTTCTGAAGAATTCTTCCTTCGGATATTGTGGGACAGCCTCATGCTGAAGAGTCGGGAAATCCTAGGCTGATACTCATTAGTTGAGTGGTCTTGAGAACATTATTTATTATGTCTGCTGATCCCTTAGCTATAAAATGGGGATAGTGTATGTCAAGTAACCATAAATGCCATCCCCTCTTTCACTATCCTCCACCTGAAGGCACATTTTATATGATGAAGTTTTTGTAAATAACCTACTTAATTTGGGGAATGGTTGATAACCTTCAAATGTCAGTAAATGCTTCAAAGATTCTTAGACAGCTAATCGTTTGCCTCTTAATCTTCTCAAACCTAAACAACAGCAACACTATTTCTTTTTCAAGAGCTTCCTGAAGGAGGCATGTAGTGAGACTCAAAAACATCAACCTGGACTGTCAATGGTTTATCTTAGTTAGGAGAATCTTAATACTATCAGGGACCACATCAACAAGTGTTAAATGACAATGTAAATTTTTGTCACCAGCAGTATTCTTCAGGCACTCCATTTATTACATTAGCAAGGCAAATGAAATCTTTCACAGACTATTTTAAAAATTAACCATATTATATAAGTTTATTTTTTCATTACTACTAATTACATCTTCATTTTAAAAGTTCTTAACTACTATGTCTAATTTCACTCTAGGAGCAATTAAAAATTTGCCAAAGATGTAGGAAAGTACATTTGAAGGAAACACTTGAAAGACGCTCAGCAATCTCTATTACCCACATAACTAGCGGCAATAGGAAAACTCTGATCAATGACATTTTAGTTGATTCCCAGGACTCATTTATAGCAATTCAGTTGAATTTACTTCAACTTTCCTCCTAAACGACTTTCCTCATGGCTGCTAAGTAACAAATTCTCTTTCTTAGTCCGCTGGTTATGTCATTAATTATCATCAATATTCCGTGCCCCCTCCCCCCCAGATAAAACAGAGTAGGAAGGGAAATCAGAGCTTTATGTAATTAGACCCTGGCTAATACATTGGCTCAATAGCTCAGCTATGACTAATTCTACAGTTAATTTTAAATTATCCATCCACAGATAATGCATAAGGCAATAATTATAGAGTGTTTATTGTGCGACATCTGCTTTGGTAGGTACTGAGAAACAAAGACGAACAGGACTATAACCTCCCTGAAGACATTTTTTTCACTACTGTATCTATCCTCAGCACCTAGGATAGTGTCTAATACGTTGTTGAGTCTCCATAAATGTGTATTGAGTGAATAAATGAATAAAGAAATGACAACATGGTTCTTTCCAATGTTGTCACAGTTTAGGTGGGGAAATTGACATGCACACTGTTAATTCAGTACTGCACTGCCCATAGTGGTCTCCTTCCACCCCCTCTTCGTGATTGCCAGACATCCTTTCAACCACCTTACAAAGTCTTTTTTAAATTACAGAGGAAAACGGAAAAAGATTTAAAGTAAAAGAAGCTTGGCTTTAATTTTCTGTTCCACTACTAACTGTGTGACTGCGGACAAATTATTTACCAATTTTTATCTCTAGTCTCTGATTTATCAAATGGAGGTAATAGTACTTGCCATGTAGTGTACTCTAGACAATTAAATGACATTATATAAAACCTCTCGCCCAGGGTTTGTCACATACTAATTATTTAAGTAACTGTGAGTTTCCCATTTTGATCCTTTTTTTCTCTTCCTCCCTCTAGCTTTGTCTCCCAGACTGCATTAGCCTTTCCTTGGGATCATTGTCCTTCTAATCACTCTAAACCAGTGGTTCCCCACCATGGCTGACTTCAGCATCACTGGGCCCAGCCCAGCCCTATAGAATGAGAATCTCCTGAGTGAGTCTAAAAATCCATAGGAGGGTCACTCTCACCCCAGCTGATTCTGATCAGCCGTGTTTGGGAACCACTGCTCTCTACCAATCAGATGTTGCTTAGGGCAGTGGTTCTCAAACTTGAGCGTGTATTAGAATTATCTGAAGGGCTTGGTAGACTATAGATTGCTGGGTCTCACCCGCAGAGTTTCTGGTTCAGTAGATCTGGAGTGGGGCCTCAGAATTTGCATTTCTAACAAGTTCCCAGGGGGTACTGATGCTTCTGGTGCAGGGACCACACTTTGAGGTCTTGCTTTAAGGTCTTGCTACTCAAAGTGTGATCTGCTTACCAGCAGCATCAGCATCACTGGGGAGCGTCTTAAAATGCAGAATCTCACACACCATCCCAGGTTTACATTAAAGTTTGAAAAGCACAGATTTAGGAAAGAGCTTCATAAAGGGAGATTTTAAAATGGAGGTTCCTGGGCTCCATACACTAGAGATGCTGATAGAGTCCAAGAAGCTGCATTGTAATAAGCTCCCCCATGTCCTTCAGATGCATGCAATTCCTGAACCACACCTAGAAAAGCACTGCTAAGCTGCCGAATCAGTAATGGTGCTTGCTATGAGTATGCAACATTCAGCCTGGCCAGCCTTGCTACTTGTCTTGCTGTAACAGGGATCCTACCAACCAGGCAATCACATTGCACTTATTTTTTTTCTAGGGATCAGTCAAAGAGATTGTATGTGCTCCTCAGCAATCTCATCATGCCTTGTTAGAATAAGATAAGGATTGAATGAATTCATTTCGAAGACAGAAGTCAAGTTTGGAGAAGAATGTCCGAAACCATTACTTAACATCCATTAGTCAAGCCTATCTTAATCATGAGTAACAGAAACCCACTCTATCTAGCACACACACACACACAAAATGAAAAGGTGAGTTTTCTGCAAAGATACAAGGTATCTAACAAAACACAAGGGAAGGAAGTACAATCGGACCTCATCTCTGGATGGTCCAGAATTGAGCTTATTCTCTATGGCAGATTATATTTTCCCAAAATGGCCACAACAGTATTTTACATCCCACATGCTCTTCCTGAGCCTTGCCACTGCTACACCAAAATTTGAAATCTATGCCCTCTTCTCTTGAAACTGTGTGTGCCTTTGTGACTGCCTTAACTAATACAGGACCATGATAGGAGAGTGTAGATGACTTGTGAAGCAAAGTTATGTCATAAGAGTTGATACGGCTTCCACCTGGCTCTCTCTGTTGGAACTTGCCCCTAGAACTCTTAGCCTCAAGAAGTCCAGCTGTCCAGAAGCTGCCAGTGGGATAGACTACTTGGAAAGACCACACGGAGATAGAGAGAGATGCCCATGGAGCTCCATCTGTTCCAGCCCCCAGCTGTTTGAGTCTTCTCAGCCCAGGAACCAGACATGTAAGGAAGTCATCAAGATGATTCCAAGGGTTTTGTCTGACTGCAACCACATGAGAGACTCCAAGGAGAAGCACTCAGCTAACCCCAAAACTGTGGGAGAGATTAACAATTGATTGTCGTTGCTTTACATCACTATGTGGGAGTAGCAATTGGAATAGTCTTGCTGTTTGTCTAGAACCCTGTGATTTTACCCCTCTGCTTCTCTCTGCACATCTGCTTTATTCTCCTCGTTCTGTCTGCAGACAAGGCTCATGCATTTGTCCATGTACACACAACAATATGGCTGTTTGGCCAGACTACATGTGCTACAGAACTACTTCTTAAACCTTAATGTGCAGAGGAATCACCTAGAAATATTGTCGAAAGTCAGATTTGGATTCTGTAGTTCTGTGGTAGGACCTGAGAGTCTGCATTTCCAACAAGTTCCCAGATGACGTTGCTACTGCTCTATGGACCTCTAGACTTACCTGTGCCATTTCTCTCTCTCTGCCTCTCTTCTTATCTTGAATCATTTGAAAACAAGATGTAGACCTCATGACAGTTCAGCAATAGACCCTACAGCAAAATTTTTCTGAGAACAAGGACATTCTTCACATAATCAGGATATGATTATATATGCCAGAAACTTAATTCATTAAAAAAAGCCTTTTCTAAAATATAGTCCATATTCAAATTTCCTGATTTGTCTCGGAAGTCTTCCAGAGCACTTTTTTCCGTTTCAATCCTGGATTCAGTCAAGGATCATGCATCTTTGATATCCTATATTCTAGAATAGTTGTTCTACCTTTTGTTGAAATGTCTTTTTTGAGATTGTATTCTTGGAAAGTCCAGGACTGTTGTCTAATAAAATGTCCCACAATCCAGATTTGATTGCTTCCTCATAAATATATTCAAATTATACATTTTTTTCAAGAACACTTCATAGCCACCAGTTCCATACTTCACATTGCAACACATCAGGAGGCTCATGATATCACTTTGCCTCTTTTTTTGGTGATTTTAGGTAACATCACTTAATTATGGTGGTGTTTCTTGTGCTCTATTTTTAAGTGCAAAGAGATTTTTTTCAAGAGGGGCCCCAGGTGACTTCCCCTCTCATCTCATTGGCCAGAACAGATCACATGGTCACCACTTATGCACTCAATGACAAAGGAGAAGGATGTCCTGTGACTGGATTAGAATAATCATGATTCCATCCATGCGGATGAGGAGAAACCCAGCCTCCCTGGAAATGAAGCTTTGTCAACCTTAGGAAAGTTGACAAACAAAGGGAGCTATTAGCCTAGAAGAATGGCATTTGGGTAGACAATCAAGAGTGCTTGCCACACTTACCTAACATTACAGAGCTAGTTAGAAGAAAAACTGCTCTCTTATTCCTATTCCAACACGGCATGCTGCCTCGGCAGGAGATTAAGGATTTATTGCTTATAAAATACTTTATAGGCCTACTGTGAGAAATCCAATATTTATTTGCCTTGAAAGATAAAAACAGAAATTTATTTTTTCTTATTTTCTTTACAGCTTTTCTTAATCCATGATTTTTCACAGTATGACAATGATATAGCCACATATATCCTGTGCAAAAACCCCACATTTTTTCCTTACAAAATAGGCCAATAATTTACACACGGAATAAGTTCATGGAATGTAAATACTATAGTTTTAAAGCATTTTCCACTCTATTATTCTTTTTAAAAGTTCTAGAGGTAGAAAATCAAAGGATTTCTAACTCTCTCAGGACAAGATGCCAAAACTGTGGATGCTTTTATGAAGTTTAACAGGACTATTAGTAATGGTCATCCAAGCCTCTGGCATCTGCAGAATTGGGTTGGATATTCGCAAATGTAGTTTTCTTATGAGAATTCCGGCACTTTGGAATTTTGTTCCAGCTGGAAACTAGATATGAAAAACATTAAGTTGATTCCGAATCTCAGGAAAGACTTGGTTTAATTCTGAAAATCAAATGTAGTGTCTTGGGGCTGTGTACAAGGGTCATTGGTTGTGCCAACCAAGCTGTATTTTTCTCTCACCTGTAGCGTCTATTGTTCGGCACCTTCAGAAGAAGTGGGATAGGCAGCTGTCTACATCCTGTGATTCAAAGAGTCAAAGACAGTTCTTTTACCAACTTGTACAGTGCCTGAAGTTTTTACCATTTGAGTCTTAAAGTCACTCCTTATTCCACTTCCAGAGAAGCTCTCTACCCCCACCCAACCTCATCCTCATCCTCACTGGGCCAAAGTTGTTTCCCCTCTTTGGATCTTTTTAAGGGGCCCCAAAGTTGATTCTGCATAAGCCATAATTACCCCCACACCTCTCTCTTGAGCATCAGCCAGCATTTTAGCAATAGAATTTTAGTTTCCATCGAAACCTAAGCGCACAGAGGCCCCGAGAGCCACGTCTAGAGGAGAGGAGTGCAGTTGTGGGGAAAGGAGAGAACACTGAAGCCGGTCTTTACCTGCTTCACAGTTTTGTCAAAACCAAGCTCCCATTTTTAGAGCTGACCACCTTGTTTTCTACAACCACTAACCTCAATCTTCACCAACTCCTTCTTTCTTTGCTGTAACCTTGACTCCAGTAGAATGGTGCTTGTGATTTATTTAACCTTGTTTCATCCTGAAACAAAAAAAACAGGAGATGGCCAAATACCACAGAGAACTGTGGGGTTATTTTTATATGGGCACCAAACAAGATTTCTACATAGATTTGTCATGTCTTCCATACAACGAATGGGTTTTTAAAACATGGAGAGATTTCTCAAAACTATTATTCCAGCTATTTTGTTCTTTGGCATTTACCCACATACCCCAAGGGAGGTAGATATGAAAAAACAATATTTGACCACGTAGCTATAGTTACAGGCCACAGACAGCCAAGGGAGCAGAAATTTAAAGATGAATGTAATATGCAACTTTGCCCTGATTCTGTCTCCCTGGATAAACCCTACTCACCACTTAAATCTAAATGTTCCCTAGTCCTAGATAATTGACAGGCAGTGGGAGAAGGCAAAATCAAGTAGAAATTGAACAGTGAATAGAAAAGCACCTCCTTTCCAAGAAAATTTCCATTTTATTGTGGAATGATGAAAATGCCCCGTTCTTTTGTTTAGATAAATTCCGATAGTGTTTATGCTGATTTCTCCACAGGGAGAAAAAGAGTCTATTTCTTTGAAAAGCCATTGACGCAAAAAGACTCAAGTTCAATTTGGTTTCATCCTGAAGGTTTGAAGTAAAACAATTCTTTGTAAGGATTTATAAATAAGACATTCATTAATTAAGCTTCACAAGATCACTTTGAAGTGAATACTACTGAATTCATTTAACCAGTGATGAGATTCTGGCAGAGAAATTGAGCAATTAGACTTGTGCAGTAAAGCATTTAAAAGCCTAAAAAGAATCCAGGAGTTACCAATGCCTCATTCTGCATGTTGAATTACTCTCAGATTTGGAATCAGATAGAGCATACAATTGCAGTAGGAAGGGAATTCTGTTGCGACCCAGATAGAGCTGTAGGTATAACCTACACAAACTGCTTAGAGTATCAGTATTTCCCATTTGGAACAGATATCTAATACATGTCACAGCTGCAAGAAGAGGCTTCTGGGAAGTCCGTGAGTGCTTTCAGAGTCCTTTCACAGAACTGAACATCTGCTCTGACCTCTTCTGCAGTTCTGAGGCAACCTCGTCTCCCAAGTCAGTGCTGCTACTAAACATTTCTGATATTAATGGCCCAAAATCCTCTTGGGTATCAAAGGCTTTTCCCCAAGGTCAGCCTAATGATCTAACTTAGACATAACTATGCCTGCCTCTGGTCCTCTCTTTCCATATTCTACCAACATCTATACATGTCAACTCTGTTGGTCCCCAAGTCCAGCCATTTTTTGTGGTCACATCCTTTTCAGTTTTATTCAGGACCTAATTATAGTAATTTTTAATTTCTACATTCACTTCTTTCCTGACTATCTGTCCTTCTGTCTATTGCCAAGATTTCTGTCATTTTGTCATAAAGAACATCTTCACTGTCTGCCCATCACCCATTGGTCCAAGTCACTTCTCCCCTTGAATTTCAGGGTCTTCTCCCCTGATGGCCAGTGTCTCTTATTCTCATCTCCTACTCAGGCAAGCAAGCCATCTCTAGGTGTCCAGAGGCTCAGGCATCCTCCTTTTGCCTCTATGTCTTTGCTACAGTGATATATGCCTCTGGTTTCTTTTTGTGTCTTCAGCATCACCTCATCTACTAACCTTTAATAGATCCTGATGCCCCATTTCTTGTCCATGCTTCCCTTGTACAATTACACATATTAATTCAATGAATATTTATTGATCCGTCCTACGTACAAAGCACCATATGTAACAATACAAGAATAATTTAGATATGCATCCTGAACTTGGGGACCTTACCATCTATAGATGGGTAAGATGTAGAGGGGTAACAGAAATAATTCCAATACACAGAAAGCATTAAATGCCACTAAAATGATATCAGTAAGACGATATGAGAGTTCAAATCCAGGAAAAACTACTTCTAAAAAAGATGAACAAGAGCAGAATAGGAAGAATTCATGGAAGGTGTAGCTTCTTAGCATAGCCTTGCAGACAGATATACCAGACAAAGGAAAGTATTCCAGATGTTAAAACTGTACCAGCAAAGGCACAGAGTGAGGAGGAAACCAGGGGTAAGAGAAACAGGACAAAGTTCGGGCTGGCTAGAAGTTAGAGTATACAAAAGGATGCTTGGGCAAGGAAATATGAAGCCAGGCACACAGCATTGGAATGATATGCTAAAGTGTATAAACTATTGTTTTGAAGCCATTGAAAGCTGTGATGAGGAGTGAGATGCTCTGTGCTGGACTCTAGAAGATTAAGCTGGCATTGGTGCCAGCAAAAACAAGGGGAAGGAATTTTAGGAAACTAATACAAGAAACTACAAGGAAAAAAGCATTGGGAACCTGAACTAGGACAGTGGCAGTAGAATGAGAAGGAAGAAATATATCTAAGAGAGATTCGAAAAGTAGAATCAACAAAAATTGACAACTGGCTGGGTTAGAGAATAAGAAAGACTGGAAAGGAGAAAGTGACTCTAAGATTTTGTAATGGTGCTGGTATATGGATGCACTAGACAGATAGTTGCTCTTTTATGCAGTCAACAGATACTTGTTGAGCACTTACTGTGTGCCCAGAACTAGGCAAGAAGTTGGAGATAGAGTAGTAAATGAAAAAAGTAGACTGCCATGAGGGAGCTGCCAATCTAAAGGAAGAGCTAGATACACAGAGAAAGTGGTAGAGATGCTGTGATAGATGCTGGCTTAGAGTACAGAGGGAGCTCAAGAAAGGGATGGTTAAGTTGCTTTTGGATGGGAAGCTCCTCAGAGACTAGGTTGTGTAAGAGCCAACTGCATATACCATATGCACAACTGTGGAAAAGCTCATCTTCTCTGAGAATATTCCTCTCCCAGTCCTTGGGTGCCTGCATCCCAGCCTCAGTTGAAAGGAATACATGGATCACGCTGCATTCTTTCTTTCGTTGTCCATTGTTACCCAAAAGACGTGATTTCAGTTGCAGTTGTATCAGGTAATGGTATCAGGTGATGTGACACGTGGTGGGGAAAGAAGGAGACCAGCAGCTTTATGTAGTGCAAAGAGCTCTAAATTCAGAGTCATTAAGCCAGACGTGCTCTCTGGTTCCCACATTCACCAGCGGGGTGAACTTTAACAAGTATTTAACTTCTCTTGGCCTTCGTTCTCTTAATCATAGAATAGTGATTTTTTTTAAAAAAAAAATCTACTTTCCTTACATCATATTTTGTTGTAAAGATAAAAAAATAAATATAAGAGCAATCTGCAAAACATAAAATATTATGAGTTATAAAATATTACTAAATATGTCTAAGTATTTCAGTCAAGGTTCCTACAGAAAGCAAATGGCACACTCACGTTAAATTAGAGGAGAGTTAATTTACAAGGAGACTGTTTACGAAGTGCAGGCAGGCTGAAGGGAATAGTGTCGTACTCCAGGGCGGGTAACATCAGAGGAGCTGTTACCATATCTGCACCCAAAGGGACAAGAGGCATGAGTCACTGTAGAAACTGGAAAAGTGAAAGTCCTAGGGGTTGCAGAAGGCTGTCTGTAGGCAACATAGCGAAGAGAAAGCCCAGGAAATAAATATCTTCGTCACGCTCCTCCTTTCCTCCAGTCAGCTTCTAGGGTCCATTGACCAGAGCCAACTAGGAGTCAGAGAGGGAGAGATCCTGGCTCATGTAGTCCATCTAGGTTAGCCTCTGGGATCAGTGAGTTGGGTGGAGAAGGCATCTGGCCCAACATCAGTGGTTTTCTATTAATCTGCTTTATCAAACATAAGAATCACCTGTGGGAGCTTGTTAGCCATGAGCATCCTATGTGCCCAGGACTGCCGTGTTACTGAGCATCCCACAGATTCTCATGCACATGGTTGATGGACCACATTTTGAGAAGATAAAAATAGATAGGTTAATTTCTTGATAAGTTATTAAGTTATTTCAAGGAGCTTAATCAAGTTCTTTTGCTTTATCATGGGGAGACCTTAGAGTAAGTTCAGACTAACCCATCAGGAAAGAAGGCATTCGATCCTCTCTTCCCAAGTGACTTATATGTCCTGGAGACTGCGTGTGTGAGCCACAGGAGTTTGCATTTTTGCTAGGACTCATCACTTGGCATAGTTCAAAGGGACTCTAAGACCTTCCTTTGCTTCTGGTAGGACCCAAATCAGCCCAGAAAACAAAGTCTGGACGCAATGTTATGTTTCCTCATACATTTGTTAGGCAAATTATACAGAACATCACTCCACAGAGAAGAGTTTTTAATTCTTTTACAGTATGCTGTTGCACTAGAAATTATCGCGTTTTCTCCACCTTTGTATCCCCAGTACCAGCACGTTGAATAGATGTTAAGTGCTCAGTAAGTGCCAATGGCCACCATTTTATCACTGGACGGAAAGGGAAAATGAGTGCAATTTAAATGTCTATTGTAAAGTCTAGTATGCATTTCTAAAAAAACAAAAAACTTTTTTTTTTAAATGAGGAAGTTAAACTTCCATTTAAAACCAAACCCAACAAAAGTCAACAAGTTGTAAGATTGTGTGAGGTTGCAATGTTCCTCAAGCATCCTGAGCTGGTCCCTGGGAAAGAGAACCCTGCAGACTGCAGTTTGCCATTCCTCTTGGGCTGCCACTTAGCATTTTGCACTTCTGTGCAGTTGTTATTCAAAGTAACTAAAATTTTTTAGAAATGGTTAACTTGTGAGGATGATGCCACAGTGGAAACGTAGGCTTCCCTTTTTGTGTCTTTCAGGGTTTCTGTCATATACCTCTTTTCCTACATGTGTGACTCAAAACATCACATCTTACCAAGTCCATTTCATAGCTTCAGCCTGAGTGAATTTATTTCATTCCAGCCTACACTGCCTGTGCAACACCTGTTCCCTGCAGAAGACATTAAGCATTTTGTGCACACCTACACAGATTCTTGGGGCAGGAATCACAGCTGTTTGTAATTTAACTGTAACTGTAATCCTGAGTGTGAAATAGAACTAAAATAGTCAGTATGAGATATTAAAATAAGGAATCATGCAGATGATCCTTTCTTGATAAGGTCAAAAGTGTAAAATAAAGAACAAGGTAGTTATTCAATAATTTCCAAAAGTAGTGAGACAGTTTTATTATTTTATGAATATGGATAATGTTTTCAAGATTTCCTTACACAGAATGAAACAGCCTATCACCATAGGAGATCTCTTTACTGAACCTCTTTTCCTGCTTTTATATCAGTCCTATAGAGAGATAATAATTAGTTTCTAGACTCTCAAATGCACTCATTTAGTCTGACCTTCCTAGCCAGAGAAAGTAAGTTCTTTGTTATCTGAAAGAAAATAACCCAAATACCAGCATGTCATCATCCTAAACTCTCTAGGTTTGACTAAGTATGATTGTATATATGGTACTAATTGTTTTCCAATGGTTTCTGTATTAGATGGTTGCTTTCCGCTTTAAGTAACAGAAGCCCCAACTAAAAATGGCTCAAAGAATAAAAGTATTTATTTTCTCTGATCACAAGGAGCCCCAAATAAGGGAGGCTCCAGGATTGTTTAACTCAGAAGTTCAATCACATTATCAAAGACCCAGGTTCTCCCCATGTTTTTACTCTCTCATCTGAATTTCTAGACTGAAAAAAGGACAGTGTATCAATCAGGGTTCTCCGAGAAACAGAATCAGAAGGATATCTATCTATCTGTCTATCTATCTATCCATCCATCTATCTATTTTATCATAGTTTGGCTTGTTCGGTTGTGGAAGTGGAACAGTCTGAAATCCATACGACAGCACTGCAGGCTGGAAACCCAACAGGAGCTTATCCCGCAGGCTTGAGGCAGAGTGTCTTCTTCCTCAGGGAAACACCATCTTGGCTCTTAAGACCTTTCAACTGATTGAAAGTCCAACTAGATTATCAAACATAACTTCCTTTACCTAAAGTCAACTGATGGTAGGTAGTAGCCACATCTACAAAATACCTTCATAGCAACACCTAGATTAGTGTCTTATTGAATAACTGGGTACTATAGCCTAGCCAAGATGACACATAAAACTATCAAATATAGTTTCTTCCTTGTGCAACTCTAAGAGCAAAGAAATCTTTTCCAGAAGCCCTCCAACAGATTTCTTCTCAATGTCCATTGGCCAGTGCTGGATTTATACCCTTAATGAAATCAATACTTTGCAAAACAAATGAGGTCAAGTTTGGTTTAAACCAATTGAGTTTTAGCTGAGCCATGTGGGGCAAGAGTCGATGTTACAACTAAAATTTGGACTACGCCCCATGGAAGAAGGAGAAAGTTGCTGTTGGCTAGGCAAAAAGAGAATCTGGGACATAGTAAGAGCTCAATAAATATTTGAATTAATGAATAAGTCAATGAATGAATGGTGATGCACTCCAAGGATAATGAGTGCAGTGATTTTTTCCAAATATATAGGCTGGTCAAGACATGACTTCAGAAGGCAAACAATATATATGCTGTATGCCTGATGTGCGACTCTTGTTTGTTTGCTGTCACATTCAAATCTTTGCCATATGCTGCTAGGCATTATCACTCATAAATGCTAGGTGGATGCTAACTGTGCTCAAGGGGCTGAACTGGAAAAGAAATGCAGAGAAATACTATTCTAAGTTAATAACCTATTTAATTTAGTGCAGTAAATGTAAGCACTTTCATGTTGATATTCTTAAATGCCTAATTCTAGAACACACACCAAGATATTATTTTTTTTATAAGTAAGACTACAGTTTAGAGACATCTAGGAAAACAGAGAACCTCACCTGGGGGCAATGCATTTCTCCACGGAGTATCAAAGTGTGCTCACAAAAAAATGATGCTCTTCTTGTTGCACTTGTTACAGAGCTCTTTGTTTATGTTTAACTGTCTTGTCAGGATGTGTTCTGACCAAGAGTCTGAGTTCATAAGACACATGATATAGGAACAAGATGGAGATATGTTCAGAATAAATGGAATATTGTGCACACACACATTACTACCAACACACCCAGTATTTACTATTTTCTCACCACCTTAATAATTAGGGACTGTGTTACATTCCTTTTGTACTAACTTTTCAGGGAAAATACTCAGTTGGTCAACAGGAAATTATTTTCCAGTTGTCTGAATAAAATGCAAGTTTATGTGTTAAAAATATTATCGGAAACTTGGGAGGAGCTCCTGCAGATAAGAGGAAGTCTGTGACTAATTTCTCCTTCTTAAGCACTTTGAAAACTCTTCATCTCCTTTCTTTCTATGTGGATCCTGGCGCACTTGCTGCCATGTATTAGTCTTGTAACCCTGGCACAATTTTTTAATCTTTTTAAGATTTAGGTAGTTTCTTTCCATGCAAAATAGGAAGAACAATAGTTTTCTGAAATGCTGTAGAATGTTCTAAATATCTGTTCCCAATGTCAGTGTTTTCCACTATAATGTGATATCCTTGGGGGCAGGAATTATTACATTTTCACCTTTATCCCAGGGTACTCAATAAATGTTAGCAGTCTGAGGTAATAAAATATCTATGCCACAACAATTAAGCTTGTACCCAAAGTATTTTTTCATTGTGGCAACATTAGTTTATAACATTATATAAGTTTCAGGTATTCATTGTTATATTTTGACTTTTGTATGGCCTACATCGTGTTCACCACCAAAAGTCTGGTTGCCATCTGTCATCGTTCAAATTTGCCCCTTTACCCCTTCCAAGTATTTTTAAAGAACTGCCCTCTATCAACCTATTTTTCGCTTGTTCACATGAGCTCTTGCTATACAACAACTTTTGTATGTCCTCCATACTTGTTCTTCCAAGTGGAGTTGTGTTGAGAGGGAAACTCTTGAGAAGGCTTTGGTTTTGGACCTTGCTTTTGGTCACCACGTCTTACTTTTAGCTAAAATTGGTTTAGGCATGGACAAAACTGTAGATGAGGCTTGGACAAGATGGGAGGTTGCTAACAAATACACACTGAGAATTATATTTCATGCATATTAATAATGAATCATCACACATTGCCGTTCATGATATGGTGGTCATTTAGAAGTTCGAATAAGAAGTTGAAGATTTAACCAGGAAGACGAAGATTCCATCGGGAAAACGGCAAGAACATGTTTACTTCATGCAGCCCAAGTGAATGTGGGAAAAGCAGTGATAACTGAAAGACAGTTTTATTAACGAAAAAAATAAAAATTAGGCCCATACACAGATATTTCCATTACACCAAAACAAAGTAGACAGGAACAGTGGTAGAGGCGTATTTTTAAAAGTGAACAAAATAACCCTCTCCCCTTTGATTAGCTGAAAGGATTTCTGGAAGTAGTTAAATTATCAAGTTCTATTTTTTTTATTTTTAATTTTTTATTTTTCCTTCTTCTCCCCAAAGCCCCCAGTACATAGTTGTGTATTCTAGTTGTGGCATGTGGGATGCTGCCTCACCATGGTCTGATGAGCAGTGCCACGTCCGCGCCCAGGATCAGAACCAGCGAAACCTGCCAAAGCGGAGAGCACAAACTTAACCACTTAACCATGGGACCAACCTCTCAAGTGCTATTTTAATAAGATTTGACAGAGTGCCTGATGACCTAGAAGTAGAACTGAGGCTGAGAAAGGCAATCCAGGACTAGAGAGGGTACATGAGATGGAGAAGACATGGCCGCAGGATCACAGGTGGAGAGAGGAGTGAGAGAAACTCAAGGAATAGGTGTATAAAAGAGGGATGTAAGCAGCCCAGGTTCAACATCTGGGTACCTAAGGAGGGAGAGCAGGCTCATGAATGCTGCCATCTTGAATTTACTTCTCTGAATTTTGAGCACATGGAGGGGACTTAATATCCTTACTTTAATTCCCTGTTGGAGACCAAAAGGAACAGTGTGTTAAAATGCAATCGTTATGTCTTTGCTGGTGGATGTGCCTCTAGAAGAGCAGAAGACAAGATGGAGGCTCTTCAAAGGTGCTGATGCTCTAAGTACTTATTTTAAGACTTTTGAAGACTCTTGAGATCTTGTCATTTTCCAAATCTGAAGTGAGAAGCCAAAAATGCAATGCTACAGGGACAGGGGTTATTTTTTAATTTACTGGACTGTAAAGAAGCAATAGACATTTTTCTAGTAATGTATTGTCTATGCGGAGAAGTTTAAACCGTTTGGTTTGCCTAAAAATTGAGAGCAGGGATTTGCCACTGTCGGGGGCAGTGGGCCCTGTGGTGGGGCGGAGAGGACATATAGTGTGGCACATCATTGCACTACCCACCCAGGAGATGAGTGGGGAGAGTAGAACCTCACCTGCCTTCCTTGCAGTGAGTTTGACTTCTAGGTGGCAATGAAAGAATGCAGGCAGCCCTTGACAAACCATTGTGTGAACTCACTGGAGTCACATATGTACATATAAACGGTATTTAAAATCTGTAAAATCAGTCTAGTTTTTTCTAGATCCTACAAGATTTGGAGTTCTGTTCTCCACCTTCAGATTTCCATCTGTGGTATGAAATCATCGATCTCCAAATGTATTGCTAAGACAATTTTGCCCCTGAAAAAAAGCTCAGTCATGTCATTCTAGGTATTATGTAATGTTCTTCTATTGGGGCTACTTGAGATAATATATGTGAGCATGGTTTATAAACTGTAAAGTACTATCTATATATAAGGTTTGTGGCTATTTCATGGGCAGACTAAGCTTTGCAATGAAAGGGGAACTGTGATTGAACTGCAGTTCTCAGTCTGGAGCCCACTTTCAATTAGGATCAGAGTTTCATCAATTTGTGATTTAATTGTTTGAAGTCTTCCAAGTGCCCGGCAATGTTCGTGCTCTTTTTATTCAACACAGCATTTAAACAAATATTTGAATAAGTTTAACATAAGTTGACAAAGACAGAGGCAATATTTTTGTTTTTAGAACATTAAAACACAGCTATTTGGGGAAATGCTCGTAAAGGATTTTGAAATCTGGCTAAGTCCACGGCTCTCACCAACTATCCCCCTAGTTTGTGCTCTCAGCTTCCTCCCACATCTTCAAGGGACCTGTAGAGGAGCACTCCTCACTGAGGTCAGTTGCTTCTTCAGGCTCCAGAGCATGTTCAGGGCCTTTAGAAGTCTAGAGAGGCCTAAGTCACTTTTTATTTTTAGACTCTTAGTGACTTAAAAATTAAGAAATACCATAACAGGGTTAACAAAATTATGGCATATTTTAAATGCTTACCCCTATCAAATGAATGCTCTTAATACACAAGAATAGATACATTAACAACTTAAGTTGATGCACAGAGCATAAATTTGAATAAGACATAATACTCCCCTTCGATGAATTCTCAGTCCAGCAAACTGTGAAATATTATACAATAAATAATTGCACATAAGTGTTGATAGGGTCACATAACCAGAAAGTACTTGATGAATAGCCTTTTTTCACAGAAAATGACAAACTCTAAACTGAAGTTCCTTCCTGTGCGGAAGCCTGGGCCAAGTGGCTGTTCTAACCCCTTCATGGGCCCTGAATGCACTGAGCTGGCTGTTTGCCTCCCCAGGGACCCACTATCTGGGCCATTCAGGTTGCTGGGCATATATGCAGCCGCACCTTTATTCATCGCTGTTTTCAAGGTGACAGTGTGAGTTGCCATTTCACAACTGAGAAAACCCCATTGTCTTTGGCGCATCAACAGTGCTGAAGCTTTTTTCAAGTTGGTTCTCTCACTTTGAAAGCTCTTTTCATGTTCCAAAACACCGGAGAGAACAAACTGATGCTAAATTCGGTAATCTATAGAGCAATCCTTCAGACTAGAAAAAAAAGTTGGTATTGCTATTTTGTTCCAGTCTGCACAGATAACACCAATATCCTAATGGAACTAAAGCACATTACTGTCTAGGGGAGAAAGAGAGAGAGAGAGGGAGAGAGACTGAGAAAGACTACAATAAAAAGTAGCCAGTTTTCCTTCTTGAAAAACTCCATTTTGAGAAGATATATATATTCTACACAGATCCTACTTCCTGCTTGCACATTGTAATGCCTCAATATACCTGAGGATTTTTTGACCTAATGAGATTCCTCCCCAACTCATGATTCCCTCCACAGGCCCTAGATATCTCCTTTCTCACCATCAACTCAGAGCAACCGGAAGAGACTAAGAGATTAAATTCCTAAAAACAGGCCTCATCATAATGGAAGATCCAATTAACTTTAGATACAGTAGCTGCGTACCAGCAGCAGCACTGTAATTTTGCCTTCTATGAAAATGGTTTAGCTGTTCATTAGGTAGCAAGTCAAAAATTAAACAATGCCAATTATTTTCCTTGTCCTGAGATCTAGCATTATCTGGGGAGTTAGAAGACTGACTACTGATATACATTTTAACTAGATGTAATTCCTGGAATCGTTGTTTTTTTATTGTTTTATCTTTTCTGGTATGTCCTGGTGTGAGGGAAAATAATTATCTCTGGGGAACCCAGACTGAACTCCTGTTCAACAGTTTGTAGATTTGGGAATGATGATATTGATAATGTTGGTGTCATTTTTAGCTTTCCTAAGTGAAAAGTGATATTAAATAGCAATATTCTCATGCTTATGCTCTCGGCTGCTTTGTGAGAGAAGTAAGAAAGCGATGGTTATCCCTGCTTACAGGGAGATTAAACTGCGAAGCCACAGGACTTGCTGAAGTCTTCATATGCGATTATTGGTAGAGCTGGAAACAAAAGCCAGGTCTTGACCCCAAGCTCAGTGTTCAGCCTCCAGACTATGCTTTCTCACATTGGCAAAGCTGACACACCCTGGGTTTCTGTTGTAACCCTTGTTTTGATTACTTTTTACAGATTTTACTTAGTTGCCTTCAAAAAAAATATCCATTCTTTACCACAAAATGGTGAAGGATAGAAAGGTGGTCAAGACCTAATTCCTGCCCTCTAGAGGGTTAAAACAGTACCACAAATATGAAGCAGAGAAATAACAAATAGCATATTCGACGTAGAAGAAAATTATATCAAAGTCTTTTTGAAAGTAGGTAAAATATAAATTACAGATGTGCATATACATACTTATAAGTACAAAAGTGATCTTTAAAGGAGATCCATTCAGTTGGGAGTAAAGGAAAATGAGGGAAAGCCAATGAGGAAAGAGGGGAAGAGGACTCGGAGGCACTTCCTCCCTGTGGTTTCTTTTGGTTTAGGCGGCGTGCCCTTCCCCAGGCAAAGTTTCCCCAACTTACTGGTGTGAATAAGACTTACTGAAGGAATTTGTTTAAAAATGCAGATTCGTGGGGTCCACCCCAAACATCCAGATCCCATGGATCTACAGTGGGATCCCAAAATCTGCATTTTTAGTAAGGCTCCTCTGGCTGGGAGTCAACCTTCGGTGTAGGAGTTGGGAAACAGTGCTTTAAAATCATACACTCACCAGTTTTAAGGAAAGAAGAGCAGTGACTTGGAAGATGTGGATACTGTAGGGTGGTCTCTGTCAACTCTGTCTTACATCATGGGAGAATAAGACTGAGAGGAAAGGAAAGGAGAGGTCTAGATAGTTGACTAATCCAGCCTTCTCACAGCTCAAGTACGCTGGAGCACAGCGCCGTCTGCATGCATCGGAGAAACCTGACTCCTGACAGCGCTTCCCCTTTCCCTGTCTATCTCCTGCATTTCCTCTGACCCTTGTATTATGCTCCATCTGGGACACGGCTGCTCTCATTTTCCATTTATGAATAATTTGGGGCTATATTTAGGCATCTCCAGTCATTAGTACTCACATTTCTGTATACAGCCTATAAAGTTTTATTTTTTGAGAATTCTAGAAATTCATGAGAAAGAAAGCTCTTAATATTAGGTCACTTAGTCAATTACCTCCTTTCCTGCCTAATGCAAGATTATTCCCAATAGTCCTGTTTCTAGTGCTCCATTGCCTATTTTTAAATGTACTAACTGATGGTGATTCTGCCACTCCTCTCAGGAGACCATTATCCCGGCTCACCATTCTCAGTGTCAGGGGGCTTTCCCTGGTAATTAGCTCCAACTTGCTATTTCTTCCCCTTCCCATTATCCTTGGTTATCAATTCCCTTGTAACAACATTATTTCGCTCACATTAGTTATACGTTTTTAGATAGTTTGCACAGTTTCACAAGCCACTGTTAAAAAGAGTTGAGCTACTCAGTACCAGCCCACATTTTAATTAGCCACACTGTTGGAGAATGAAGATGGAGCTAATAAAAACGGTCACTGGGTTCTGCTGTGTCTAGCCACATGCTGCATTGTCTTGTGCCTGCATCTCTGTGCTTGTCCACATTGATTTTATCAGTCTAAGGTCATCCTCCTCTACAAAGCAGTGTGTCTTTAAGTATAATGTGTCTAGGTCATATGAAGGTGTATAAGAAAGCGCCACTTTATCATCTGAAAAATGGAGATGAGACTGTCTACTTAGTTAGATGTCTGTGAATGTTAAATGATACCAGGTATGCAAATAATTCAGCAAAACTTCTAGCATGCAGTAAACATAATAAAATCCTGAGGCATATCTATATACTAAAATGAATATGCCTCATTCAATTTTTTAGTTTTGTCACTTGCTGATTGTATAACCTCATCACCGCTTATATGCAATTATTTATGATATAATATTTCACAGTTTGCTGGACTGAGAATTCCTTGAGGGAAGGAAGTGTGTCTTAGTCATCTTTATGCCCAGTGCAGCAAACTTAATTGCATCAGCTTAAGTTGTTTAACCTTCTGAGCCTCAGTGTTCACTTCTGTGAAACAAGTGCATATTATCTACCTCTGTGTCAGACACATTTTACGCCTTGTCTCACATCTTAGCCCACGTTTTTGCTCCAGCCACCACACATGCACAGGAATAGCCTGAATGACACCTCACCTCAGCTGCACCCTGAGGAATTCTGCCATCACCCCAGGGACATCTGTAGGAGCCTGGTTCCTATCACCCAAGAAGTTGTTCTCACCAGGGAGAATTGGTTATCACAACCGAGAGAGGGAGGTGCTATTGGCATCTAGTAGATAGAAGCCAGAGGCACTGTTAACATCTTACAATGCACAGGATAACCTTCCAATAACAAAGAATTATCCAGTTCAAATGCCGATAGTGCTACTGTTGAGAAACCCTGAGCAACAGATTCTTCAAAAACCTCACTTGAGGAAGACATTTCATAAGGTATGCTCCTCCCTGTCAAGTTCAGACTCCATCCCCTTCACTGCTCCAGGTTGGACCCATCCAAATGTTATTCCTCTGCTTTATAAGTGCATGTACTAAACAGCCAGCAGAACCCTCCCTCGGTTCCTAACCTGTAGAGTAAGAGCTATAATGATAGGAATGTTTAGGTCACAGCACCACCGTGGGGGATATATGCTTCCTGCTCAGGGAGGAAACAGCGCAACTAAAGAACTGCAAAACAGAAACCATGGAAATGAGTGTAGCAGTAGATCTTGAGGGGGCCTCTATATGAGGTTAAAACATAAGGCTGGAGAGAGGAGAATTTATTGACATTGGAACACTCTCCCATGATGTGGAGTTCAATGTCTTAGCAAGGACAGAGCTGGTCTTAAAACACTGTTGGGGTGGTTCCTTGAAGCTTGGACCTTAACAAAGTAAATCAGGTAAAGAACCACCTTGGCAGAGTACTGGGGAAGGGAAGAAGGCTGAGGGAGGTGGGAATGTTGTAATGGATTTATTATGTTAAATCAAAAAAACCACCACCTGACTATGTTTCCTGAGGGGGTCCAAAAGACACTCTTCCACCCAATCAATGAAGAATGCACAGTGAAGAGAAGCACCAACATTGTGGAGAAGCTTGGTTGTGGCTGTTGACAGTAGGAGGTACTACACTGGAACTGGTTTCCTGGGTATTACTGTAGCAAATAGAGTTCTAAAATAGGAGAGTCTATTTCGTCTTTACAAAAACAAGGTGGACATAATTATTGACATGGGCAGCAAGGCCAGAGTGACAATCAGAGTGCTTTGACCCGCAGGGATCTGTAACAATTGTTAATAGATCATAGGAAAAAGATGGATGAGTGGCTAACTAGAGTTTTGTTTAATATGTATAACTAGAAGTTGAAATCTGGCAAGAAAAAATGGCGTCAGTCACTACAGTGGAAAATCACAATCACTCACCCATTTTCCAGATCTAAGTCAATTGTCAGACCCAGAGCTCAGTCTCAGATCCAGAGCTCATTGACTAATGATGAGGTTAGGTTCCCCTGAGGAAGTAGCCTGCAACGCCACTACAAATATATATAATAAAAATCTCCTAATCCTTCCTCAAAGGTATCTGAAATTATTTACCAGAATAAATGTGCAGTGGGGAGAGCAGAACACCCAGACCATTCAAGGGCTGTTAGACACAGGGTCTGAGCTGATTTTGATAGCAAAGAATCCAAAATGCCATTGTAAACCTTCATTAGAGAAAGGCTTATGTAAGCCAGGGAATGAATGGAATCCTGGGCCATGTCCAACTCATAGCAGTCCAAGGGGTCCACAGACCATCTGTGCAGTTACTTTCCCATTCCCTTAGTGCACTTAGAATTAGTTTCTTGGCCAGTGGAGTAAGAACCTCTGTGTTTGGAACAGACAAGAGGAAGTCCCTGAAACTTCAGCACCACATCTCAGGAGGAATTGTAGAAATTAGCACCACCATCAAAGACTTGAAGGATGAAGGTGTACCCCCATTCAATTCACTTATTTGGCCCCTGCAAAAACTAGAGGGATCACGGTGAATGATAATGGACCACAGTAAACATAACCAACTGGTAGCCACAATCGCAACTGCTCTGCCAGATGTAGTATTTTACTAGAGGAGATTATCACAGCTTCTGGCACTTAATAGGCAGCTTTTGAGCAGACAAATGTATTTTTCTCAATCCCCATAAATAATAAGGATCAAAATCAGTCTGCTATCATCGTATACATTGTATCCAGTAGTATACATGGACTGTCTTGCCCCAGAAGCAAGTTAAATCTCCTGCTCTCTGTCATAATATAATCCACAGAGAGCTTGAATGTCTTGAATGCCACAGAACAAGCATGATTGCTAGTTGACAACACTGATGATGTCATGGTAATTGGACCTGGTGAGCAGGAAGGGGCAAGTATTTAGGGTGCCCTGGTAAAATACATACATGCCAGAGAGTAGATGATAAAACCCTCAGAATGTCAAGGACCTACCACATGGGTGATATTTTTAAGCATCCAATTCATTGGAACATGTGGGAAAATTTCCTTTAATATAAATGACAAATTGTTGCACTCACACTTCCCGCCACTAAGAAAGAGACACTTGGGAGGCTTATTCGGATACTGGCATCACCACACACCACACATGGTAACATACATGAACCATTTATTACTGTCTTGGAAGGCTGTCATTTTTAGGTGTGGTATATGCTGCCCAGAACAAAAGAGGATCCTGTAGCAGTCTAGACTGCAGTACGAGCTTCCCTGATGCTCAGGTAGTATGACCTAGAAGATCGACGGTGCTGGAGGTACCCTTATGGATTAGGATGCTGTGTAGAGTCTCCATTAAACCTCAATATGAAAGTCACAGCACAGACCCCTGGTTCTGGAGCAAGATCAAACCTCCAAAGGCAGAGAACTATTTACCATTTTGAAAACAGCTCCTGGCATGCTTTTAGCCCTAGTAGAGGCTAGGACATCAAGTGTGACTATGCAACTGGAGCTGCCTGTGATGTGTTGGGATTATGAGATCCACAGAGTCATAAGGTCATCCAGGAACAGAAGCAGTCCACTGTATGATATAAAGAGTACATTTAGGATTGGTCAAGCAGGTCCAGACGCACAAGTCGGTAGTATAAGCAGGCAGCCTTGACTTCTTTGTGACTTGCCTCTGCTACACTGATGCCTTTCCTTCGACTTACACCCATGCTTTCATGGAGGCTTCTCTATGATCAACTCATGGAGAAGGAAATATTTGAGCCAGATTCACAGATGGATTAGCTCAATATTTATGATAACTGAAAATGGATTGCCACAATACAGCCCCGCTCAAAGGTGGCCCTGAGGGGTAGCGGAAAAGGGAAGTTTTCCAGTGAGTATAACTCTGAGCAACACACTTGATTATATAGCTTATACACAGGCAAAAACTGCCTAAAGCACAGATATACACAGACCTCTAGGCTAACTAGGGGGTTTTCTATTCGGGATCCTGAAAGGAGCTTGGGGACAAGGAAGTTTGAGAAACAGGTCTGTGGATGAGTCTTTGGCAGAGGGCCCAAAGCATGTGAGGGTATTTGTATCTTGTGTAAATGCCCACTGAAGAGCACTGTAGAGCGTTCAGAGAGGCACGGAACAATCAGATGAGTAAGATAACTTGTGCAGTGGATGTCAGTCAGCTTCTGACTTCAGCACCCCCCAATGCTTGCACAGTAGTGTCATAAAGAAAGCAGCCTTGGTAGGGATGGAGGCTATGCATAGGCTCAACAGCATGGGCTCTCTCTCACTAAAGCTCATCTAGCTACTGCACGGCTGAATTCCCAAGCTGACAGCAGCAGAGATGCAATATGGTACCTCAATATATAAACATCCCTCAAGAAGGCCAGTTGCTTGGTGACAAGTTGGTAACATCCTAGAAAGGCAGCAATATATCCTTGTTAGAATTTACACCTACTTTGATTATAAGTTTGTCTTTCATATCCAAGGTGTCTCAGCCAGCATCATCTGAGGGCTTGAATAGTGTGTGATTTACCAACATAGGGTCCATAAAATTGCCTAAGACCAAGGGACACATTTTACAGTGAAGGTTAATGAAATGAGTGCTTGACTAGAGAATCCTCAGATCTCACCAATACCACATCACTTTGAAGAAGCCAGCCTATTAGCATGATGGAATCATCTGTTAAAGGCCCAGATAAGGAGCCAGCTCGGGGACCACATCCAGCAAGGTTGGGTGCTGTCCTCCAGCACTCTGTACATTTAGTGAATCTATAGCCAATATATGGTGAAGTGTAACTAGAATGCATGGGCCTGAAAACCAATGGGTGGAAGCAGGATTGGCCCTTCTCATCATCACTCCTAGTGACCCACTTTCAGAATATGTGCTTCCCATCCCTATGTCATTAGGCTCTGCTGGATTAGAAGTCCTGAGTCTTGGCACCGGGGGGGAAGATGGAGGGTAGTGGGGGAGGCTTCTGCCAGAGAACACAGAAAGGCAGTAAGACTTTCACAGAATTTAAAGCTATGACTACTATTTTGTCATTTAGGGCTTCTCAAAATGATGGACCAACAAACAAAAGAAAGTTGCCACACTGGTGGGGTAACTGACCCTGATTACCATCAAAAATGTAAGCATTTGCTACAAAATGGTGGCATGAAGGAATATAGCTCTAACCCACAATATTCACTGGGGCTTCTCTTGATGCTTCCATGCAAATTCAGCAAACACAACCTAACACAGGTAAAACGACTGAGAGATCAAATCCCTGGGGATAAATGTGCAAACCAGGAAATGCAAGGGAGTTGACACCCTCCGGAATAACCTTTGGCCAATGAGGGCATGGAAGCTGGTGGATAAATACTTTACTCCTATCTCAGGTGGATAATGTTGAGGCATAGCCTATATAGTTCCTCAAAAGGATCCCAGGTGGGCTGTAGCTGCCCATGGTGGTAACCAACTCAAACATGCCCCCTTAGACTGGCTTTCCCTCCTTCCCCATTTCACTCTTCCCAGTACCCCAGGCTTGTTCCCTGTGATAATTTCCCAAAATAAACTACCTACCTCAAGCCATTGTCTCAGGATCTGCTTTGTGGAAGAACTCATGTAAGGCAACCTCCAAAAATATTATTGTGAATATCTAATGAAATAGCCTAGAGTAAGGGTAGAATATTTAGAAGAATACAAGATCCTGATAAAATTTCTGAAACACAAAGATAAACTCCTTCATGTTTCCAGGCAGAAAATAATGATGATAATAACAATAATGGGTCACCTGGAAAGGAAAAAAAAAATCAGACAGGTATTGAAATTCTCATCTGTAACCTAAAAACTAGAAAACAGTAGTGTTTGCAAAGGACTTCAGCAGAAAGAATGTGACTTTATGATTTATAGCCATACTATCTTTGTGTGACAGACAATTTCAGATATGTAAGGATTTCAGAAAGTCCCACAGCAACACAGACGGTCTAGAAACATCACTTGAGGAAATCTCTACCCAGAAGAAACTGCAAAAAGGACCCAGGAAATGGAAAACATGGTAAATATTGAAACCAGTGAAATGTGTAAGTCTAGTTATAATGATGATGTATTATTAACTTTTATAATGGTTAAGAATAATTCTTAAAATAAAAAAAGTCTAACATTAAAAACATGAGATTACATATTTAATATGCCTACCACAGGGCCAGGCATTAAAAACCAATTAGTTATCTTCAGCACCTGTTATTTCTAATTATCATCATGAAACACACACACATACAAAAGAATGTGTATAACATATGGCATATAGGTATAGCTTTAAAGATAATAATGATAGAAAAAAAATCTGTGCTTTCTCCACCCAACTTAAGCTATATCTGCCAACTTTTTCAATATGCTTAATTTTCATAGAGAAACCTTCTGTTTTTTACAGTGAAAAAGATCTCAACTTCTTACTTATTTTTTACGTACTTACTTCTTTAAGTAATAAGGCACTAGAATAAGTCCCTGCAGTCATTGTTAACTGTGAGAACTAGATCCAGAGATTAGCTCTCCATGAGCCTCAGTTTCCCCTTTCATAAAATGGTGACCAAACCCTCCCCTTCCGCACAGGAACACACTGGGATGGGAGTGGGAAGGGGAACATGGTTAATGTGGAAGAGGTAGTCCATGAATGTAACTATTGCTGTTACAGATTTGGCTAAAGTAGAATACAAAAGAGCATGTACATGAGAGAAGCACCTGGTGCAACATCATCAATCCACAGTGAGTCTGTTCCCAAACACTAATCCTATGAATTCTGCAGAAAAGCTTAGACAGGACTGGTTTTCTCTGTGCTCATTTAATAAACTATCTTACTCTTTTCTCCCTTTTAAAAATCCAACACATGAAGGAATCATCATTGTGCAAGAAAAACTGCTTGAAGGAAAAGTTAAAATATACAAATGTATCTGTTGCAAAGTGCTGGCAGTAAATTTTCAAAATAGCTCTGTACAACGGACAGAACTAACTTTCCTTTTGTTCTTCTGGCAGTATGTCTCTGTAGAGTCTGGCAGAGACATTTAACAAAACAGAACAAAACTTTATTTTCTCCTTGTACTGGTGTGATGCTGTCAGCCCTAGCATCTTTTGGAATGCCCTGGTGCACTTAGAATGGGCTCTGTGAGCTCACAGGAGGCTGGAACAACGGTCTGCAGATGGCTGAAGTGGGCAGGGCTGCAACCTGGAGCCACACCAGCCCTACTCGGAAGGAAGCCTGTCTGTTTATCAAATTGACAGCAAGGCAGCAAAGGGAGCAGCTGAAGCATCCTTTGCCAAGGACAGGCATAATGCAGAAAAACAAGTCATTGCTGCTAGTGAATAAATATATTTCTGGTTCAATTGGTGGACAATATCACTAGTCATCTAAACTAATGGACAGTAAAGAATGGCCAAGATTTACATCCTCCAAACAGAGCTGAAAATAGGTTTATCTAAAGTGAGTTACTGAGTTGGAGTCAGACTTGCTGGCCTCATACAAGGAGGCCATACACTAACTAGAATCTTACTTCCATCCCAGGATCTATTAAAACCCTCACCCTAAAGAACACGCAAGGTACCATGGGCTTTTCCAGATCATGAGTCAAGTTTACCCAGCTTTAGATTAGAATCTTCTCTTTTCCATATGGTTCAAAGTACACTGGCAAGAAGCTATTACTGTTTACACAGACTTCAACTAAGTAAATTCTGCAAGACAATATTGGAGACACTACTGCTGCCTCTCAGAAGAGTAGCTTACAATGTATTCTGAAACAAGATGAGAAACATTTGCACTATTTCTAGCTCCTATTTCACCACCACTACCAAAAGCCATTTTGCTTGGGTAAGCCAATATTACTACTAAAATATTGAAGGCAGGGTAATGGATTGTCATTCCTCTCCATATTGTATGCTTTCCTAAAATCATTGATAGCACCACTGCTATTGGAACTTTACATGTATTTACGAGATTATTTGATCAACGTTATCCCCACCACCAAACTATAAACTCCACGAAGCCAGGCTGTGTCTCTTTTTGCTCACCTGTTACAGTCCACGATACACAGAACATAACCAAAACATATTTGTTGAATGATCATTATTTAACAGGATCATTTTCAATGCTTTTACATTAGTTAGTCATGATGTGCTAAGAATTGGGTAATAAATAAAGGAACCAAGAGTGTAGGCTCTAGTCTTGAGAAGTTTACATGCTAAGATTGTTCTAGGTAACAGTGAAATACTGACTATCCACACACTCCACCCCAGCATTCCCTGTCCATTTCTTTCCCATGGCATTTACCACCTTCTAGAATACTATACAATTCACTTTTTTTTGGTTATTTCCACTCTGTCTCCCCTCACTAGAATTTCAACTGCAGGAGCAGGAGTTTTTCATCTGTTTTGTTCATGGATGTTATCTCCCTGCTTAATAATTATACTAATTGATCATTTCTTCCTCTCTGAAACACTTCCATATTTCTGATCTGGCCACCTTTTCTCTCCTCCCTTATCTCCTACCTCACTCACTCCATTCCAGCCGCATGGACCTCTTCATTTGTTCCTCAACCAAGCCAGGCAGCTTCAGCCTCAGGGTCTTTGCACTTGCCATCCCTTCTCAGTAGGAGGCTTTTCCACCAGTCACCCCCATGGCTCACTCTCTTACCTCCTTCAGATCTTTGTTCAAAAGTCACCCTGACAGCAAAGGCTTCCCTGATGACCTTATTTAAATTTGAACTCCCTCCTTCCCTGCAACACACACACATACTCTTGGAACTTGCCATCTTCCTGCCCTGCTTTTTCTTCATAACATTCATCACGGTCTAATATACAATATTATTTGTTGTCTGTCACTCTCCCTCCCCACCCCCAGACACACTAGAATTCTACACTCCATGAAGGCAGACATTATCCTCTCCTTTGCTCACTAACATATCCCCAAAATCTAAAAAACTGTGTCATACTTGGCACTCAATAAATATTTGTTTAATAGATGAATTATCATAAAAGCAATTTTTGTACATGAAACACCAGCTTTTAGAATGTTCTACTTTAGTTCAGAAATCATACACATGATTATAAGAAGACGTTTGAATTTCAAATAAGAAGTTGAATATGAAATAAAAAGTATAATAAGAAACAGGTGGCTTGGAAAGGTTAAGTAATACAAGGCATACATCTTTGCTTTTTGATGAATACACTGCTGGAGTTTAGGTCGTTGATAAATTTTGGCTTGAAAATCTCTAAGCAGTTGTTTGCTATCATATGCTATTTTTGAAGGCAGCAATCAACACACACAGACACACACACACACCAGCCTTCATGTACAAGATTGCCTCTGGTGCCCAGGGAAAATGAGAGGAAATGACTTTTAAATGGCTAAGGAAAGTATTCATGATTTATTAGTTCAGTGAAACAGCAGAGCAGGCACCCACTTAACAAAGCGGGCAGAACCAACCTTAACCAGGTAGATGCCAACGTGGAGACTTGTTGACCAAATGCCTACAGTTACAGCTGTGTGATCATGAATGATCCTGAGAATCAGAAACCCCCACAGTAATACTATGACACCTTCCTTTTCCTCTCCCGTCAGTCTGGAGACAGGAAATTTGCAGGGAATCATTTTCTCCCTGTGAGAACCAATTCAAGTAGACATTCTCCCTTCCATCTGGGGACTCCCGTGTAGGATTTGGAAGAGTAGAAGCAATTGTTTGCTCTCTTTGTGATCAGCATAGAATCACATCACTTCAGAGCGCGAAGAGACTCTCATTATCAAGCCCTCCAGTCGCAGCATTTTATGAAGGAAAAACATGAACTAAGACAAAATTTCCTCTGCTAACTTGGAGGGAATACCTCAACTAGCCTCAAGATCTCTGAAACCCATACCACTGTCCTCTCTCCACACTAGAGTGTCCTTGCTGGTGTCCTAGTTAGATTTCCAGAGCAAGCACTCATTTCAGCCTGAATTAGTGCCTGCATGCAAATCTCTGTGTGTATGCACAGGTAGAGAGACAGAGGGATAGATGTAGATAAACACAGATACGCTATACATAGAAAATCAATATCATAAACTTCATTGATCTTGTTTGTTTTTCAATAAAGAGAAGAATGAAGGAGAAAATAGAAAATTTTCCATAATCTCACAGCCCTGATAACACCTGTTGTTATTTAAATCCTTCTATTTTTAATGCTTTTATGTCTTCCATCTTAGTAATATAAATATAGTCACCATTTCTTCACCAGTTACTGTGTGCTAGGTCCTGTCCTAGGTGATTCATTTATGTAAACCTCACAACTACCCTATGATGTAGGTATTGTCAGCCCCATTTTATAAGGAAAGGATGGAAGTTCAGGAAGTTTATTCAGAAAGTAACTTGGCCAAAGCCAAACAGCCGGGCATGGCTGGGTCCTTCCTCAAACCCAAATCAGTCAATGTCCAAGGTCGGTGCTGTTCATACTGCCCCACAGTGCATCCCCACCTTTCCTCCAGGAAATGAAACCCTGGTTGCCTTCCTCACCCCAGAGAGATACTTAAACCCTATATTTATGAGGACAGCTAACAATATCCCAATTACAGTCGCTATATTTAGATTAAGATGAAGTAACATCATTAAGATTTGAATAACAAACTTGATTGCAAGTTTAAAACTATTAAACTATTTAAGATTATTTTATTTTTCAACCGTGTTTTTGACAACCAACCTGAGCCAAGCCCTCTGGGCAGGGAGCTGTGCTTCTCCTGCTGCCAGGTGAAGACTTTAGCATCTTGTGGAGAAGCAAGCATCTCAGTGATTTTTCTTGTCCGTTGCCTGCCTAGAACGCCTTACTCCAAGCAGAACAGATTTGTAGATTCATAAGGGAAGGTTGGCTGAACCAGGCATGACATGGTGGCTTCTTTTGCAACAAACGGGCAGAGCTGGGAGGAGGCTCAGCTGTGCTCTTCCACAGAGGTGGTGCAGGTGAATCACCAGGGCTTGGCCCAAAAATGCGGCTGGGATTCCACGCACGGCACCTCTCCAGAAAAGGGCATGGGGGCAGGCAGAAATGTCCATGCTCCTTCAAATCATTCATTCCCGGCTTCTACACCCCACCCCCAAGTCAAGGAAAGATTTCTTGTCAGAACCTTTGGCAGCCAAATCACATGACTTAAAGAGCTTCCTGAAGTCTTGCCAGAAATAGCCAGTGGGCCAGAGTGGGGTATTTCAACCTCCTGGGATCCAAACTCAGAAAGAGCTGGAGATGACTTTCCAGAGCTCCACCCTCCCGGCTCTGAGCCACTTCTGCATTCTCCTCTCTGGGGAAGCTTGAAGGGTGGAGGCCTGGAAGAGGGAAGGAAATCTTTGTGTCTGCTCTTTATCTATTGTCCCATCATTCCGGCGACAGCCAGTCTTTATTTTTTTAAACATTAAACACGTAAACAGCATTGCTTTATTTTTCTTTACAGGAGATAATGCTCATTATGAAGGGAAAAAAACCTTCTTTGTTACTTCCAAAGGAAACAAGACGTTTAGTTTTGATTTCAAACTCAGAGGTATCAGAATGGCAAAGTGAGTTCTCCCTTTCCTACTTAAATTATTCTGTTTTTCATTTTCCTAGTTTCCCACTGGCAGAGAATGCAATTATTGCCATGCTTTTTTGACTAGCTAGTTGGCTCTTTCTTATGAAAATGTGAACCATAAGTTGAAGAGGCTACTTGGCTGGTCTGTCTATGGTGAGCTCTTCCACGCCATAGGTCACTAAAACGCTCTTGGTAAGATTTCCTTGTAATTTCCTTGAATTGTTCTCAGAAGCCACAATTTATTAAATTGCCTCTACTGAACTACATAGCATAATTCATTCCAGGAAATTTCCTTTTTAATATTTTTCACATCAAACCATCTTAAGTCTACTAGTTATGTTCAAATGTTTACACATACACAACTCACCGTTGATGACCAGCAGCCAAAAAGTCTCAGAGGTGTGACCACTGTATACATTTATACATATACAAGCATGCACATGTATAGATCTGGGAAGGTTAGTGCACTCAATCAGCTGGCATCGATGATCTCTGCTTTGAGCAAATCGGAATATTTTCAGAATGTTGTCATAAATGGAAACATGGGTGACAGTTATTCTGTATAATACAAGATATCTCTATATTAACTGGGAGAACAACATGGATGCTAATAAATGTAGTTCACTGAAGTTCAGCATTATTAATGTTCTTTTTCTTTTCTTTGTTCAGTTTCTTCCCCAAATTAAAATGCTTTGCTAAATATGGTCTTGTTTATCCATTTCTTTCTCAGTCATTTAGAATGGGGTGTACATGTTCCTGTTTTCTATTTAGTGAACTCAATCACAGGAATTTAAACATGTATAGAAGCTAAGAAAGAAGATAATACCTCTTAGTATTCTTAAACACATTGTCCTTCTAGAACCCATTTTTATCACCAAATAATACTTACAGCATTCTAGAACAGAAAGTATCCTCCTCATTATAGAGAAAATGAGTCACAGAGAACTCAAGCAAGTTGTTACACAGCCATTGATAAGATAATAGAACTCAAAAATCCTATTGCTGTTATACGTTTTTTCCATATTCAAATAGAGGGAAAGCTGTAGCAAACTTGGGTCAAAAATGTAAACTCTCAGGGAGAATAATTTTTAAACTGGAAAAGCCTACACTTGATACTTTCTTCAATATACCACTGTGCTTAATGCTAAGAAGAAACAAAATGTTCCTTTATGGAGATATAGCCCATTTCATTCTGAATAATTCATGCTCTTTAAGATACATGTAGACCAAAATCTAACTTTCCTTGCAAAGTACATAGTCTTCCCAAAGCAAGTTGGAAACTGGCTTTGTGAAGCCACGGAAGCTTCTAGATTTCATCTGTGACACCTGCATGCTATACTTAGCCATATGGCAGAATACCTTTGCCAGTGAAGACGTTTGGGAAAATAATTGCTCCACAGGCTCCCAAGCTCTGCCCTGCATACCTCACTTCTGCTGGACCACTAGTGTGAAGAGAACAGGCGATGCCAGAATTGTGAAAGAAATCACAGAATCTCCAGGCTCTAAGAGAACTTAAATTTCATCCAGTCCCACTACATCAAAGCAATCTGCAAGGATCTTTGAAAAGTATTTTAAAGTAAGATAATCTTACAAATTCAGAAGGGATAATGGCAGACAAACCACCATGGTAACTATAGTGGTTTCTCTATAGTGGTATACAGCTTTAAATATACCAAAGAGAATGTGCTTGGAACTCAGAAAAAGCACACCGAAAAGATCTTGCTCTTCTTTGAAATTCGAGAGGCAACAATTCCTTCAACACTTTCCAGTACTTCTGCAATTCAAGGGCAGGTGTTACACATTTTGGATTGCTTTTTTCTCACTCATGTGTTCAATAATATTTACCTAATCCCTACTATTTGAAAGATAATCTATCAAACTGAAGATTAACAACCACTGCAAAAGTCATTTCTGTTCCCGGAAGACTCTCCACTCAAACTTTTTTAAACCATATCCCCATAAATGAGCACACATCGTATACACTTCTGCTTTTCAGAAGACGAAAGTATTTCATAGTAACAAAGACTGAAGGAAAATTCATGAAAAATGATAAAAATTTTGGAAATTCTTAATAACTCCCTAGTTACTGTTACTAGAGTAAACAGGCACAAAAATCTGATAGATACCTGAGCCCAGATACAAAACACCAGAGTATTGGTTAGCATGAATAAAGAGAGGTGAGAATAAAGAGAATAGAGAATGAAATCCCGTGAAAACGTTAAAGTAGGTGCTGAGGAAAGTTTCAGTTACTGACCTATAGGAAGATTCTGGAAGGGCAAAGAGAGGGAATTGTGTGAGGAGGTTTTCTCTGGCTCAAGCCGAGCTGTGGTCCTCATCACCCTCTCCTTCCCCAGCACAAGGAGTTTCTGACACTTCTCTCCAGGGCTAGAGCTGGGGCTCCATCAGGAGCTCTCAGAGATGCATGTTCCCTGAGTTTGGAAGGCTTGGGAGACCGGAAGCAGACTCACCTGATAAACTTCAAGCAGCCCAGGGCGGCACAGAGAGGGCTGCAGCTAGGAGGTAAACATGCTTTTCTCCAACGTTGGGTCAAAGAGGCAGGTCCCAGGGATCAGATGTAGAGCCCATACTAGGCATGCCAGGCAGAGGGCATGCAAAATGGAATTCTGCCTAAGAGAACAGACTGCCAAGGTGAAGGGACCACAGGAGTGAGAGGCTGAGAACAGAACATAGGGGGCATATCATGAGTGCTCTCAGCAAGTATATGTGCCCTGAGTCTTAGACCTTTATCATTAATTCTCCATGACTCTCACTTGCAAACACCCTGCCAACTTGGCACGTCCAGAGACTATGGAATGTCCCAGTAATGAGATCACTGAGAATCTCAAGTCGATATGGCAGACAGAACTGACAGAGAAGGACTCTCCATTATGGAAAAATGAAACTCTACAAAAGCAAAATTTGGATACATAGCCAAATTTGAAATTCAGAGTATGAAATCTCTGAGTGTGAAAAGAGGAACCAAAGTCAGGAAAGAGAATAGGAGCTTAAACCAAAGTAGCTCATGGTTTACACCCTTAATGGATATAAAACAACAGGAGCAGGGGCTTTAGAATCATCACAAGCGGAGGGGTTCAAAATGTCAAAAATATTATTAGTTAATGTATAATCAATATTAAAAAATTATTGAGATATGTTACATTTCTTTCCCATACTAAGTCTTTAAATCTGATTTATAGTCTATACTTGCAGCACATCTCAATTCGGACCGGTCACATTTTAATTGCTTGTAGCCATGTGCTACTGTCTCATGGGTATCTAATTGGACAGAACAAACCTGTACTCAAATGGCAAACCATATGATTTGAGAATTCTTTGGCCTTTGCAGACACTAGTTTATCATATGTGTTTCTTCATTTGGCCTTTGGGACAGGATGAAGATTTATATAGGTATTGCCATTTCGTCTGCATTCTACGTCTTGCAAGATGGTGACAAAGCTTCAGTTACCTTGCTGACAATTTCTAAGTCTTTTCCAACCAGATGTAGGGGCATTAATTTAGCAGCCAAAGTTCTGTGATGCCACATAGTTGATGGCGTCTGAAAGAGTCACCTCTTTACTTTTCATGTTAGTGTTTGCACAACAGAGGTTCTCTACAGTCATCTCTATTCCCCGAGAGTTTCATGTTGAAATAACAAAACGGCCTAGATCCACCTCAAGATAAATTGCTTTAATTATTAGGCAGATTGTGAAGCTCACAGTTTCAAATATCAGGTCAGCGCAATGCCCAGCCTCGGCAGTGGTTTCACTGTGATATTTCTCCAGGTGCTACTATTGAACCTTAATATCAGTGAAATACCTCCATTTAGGACTAGTTTTATCTGTGGGATTTGTTCAGTTCTTCAACAGAATAAAAGTGATCTCAATAATTGTTGAAGGAGGCTATTATTTTCCAACGTTGCAATATTTGCTATTTGACATTCTAGTCTAATTGTCAGCATTGTTGCTAATATCTATGGAAATCTCGCAAAATAATGATTTTTTAGGTCTTAGAATTGATATAATGAAGCAATATGGATACTTATCAACTCTTGCATTTTTAATACTTATGTGAGATCATGGAAGAGAATATAGTGATTAAGACTAACAGCACATGGACTGAAGTCAGACTACCTGGGTTTGAATCCCAGCTTTACTACTTAACAGCAGCGTGTCTGCACCTCAGCTTCCTGAGCTTCGAAACGGGAAAATATTAAAGTTACAAAGAGGATTACACAAAGTAACATAGAAGGTGCTTAACACAGCGCCTAGCACTCAGAAGTATTTCATAAACATTAGCTAGGTCATCTGCAGGTTCCTAATTCCTTCATGCACATTTGGGAGCATTGAAAAAACTGACCATCTGACAGCATTTCTAAAGCTCTGAAGACAATTCTCTCCAAAGGAAATTCCAGTTGACCTGCCTCTCTCTAAAACCTTCATCAGAAAGGTTTCCCTAAATGTGACGACATCGACTTCCTTTCTAGATATTTACTATGCAACAATGCTAACATTTTGATTTGGAAACTCCCCCACTTAGAACCTATTATCAAGAATCAAGCCAAAAATTAAAGTTCTCTGAACATAACTGGCATCAGCTGGTGGAGTAACCCAGTTTTGATAGGTCACTTTCCCTAATCTTGTCATTTTGAATCAGGAGGAGGCATTGTAAGGCCAAAGATTTTTTAATTTTCTTTTTCCTAACTATATAATTTTTTGGTAACACGTGTTCAGAGTAAGGGGAGGCCACGTCTGAATGGAGTAAATGGAATAAGAGGGTTTGTCAGCATGGTACTCAGATGGGAGTTTCATCCCAAGGCATCTTGTCCTCTTCTCTTTACTGTGAAGATGTTACTCACCTTTAGACGCTCACCTGTCCGGGCGAGCAATTCTCCCCTCTCTTGCCATTTAGATTTATACTTCCTCTGTTTGAGGTTCTTGTTCATTACAACTGTAAATTTCATGCTCACACTATCCATCTGCTGAAGTTTTAGCATTCTGGAGCTAAAATTGCACTTTCAGAGACTTTTGTCAATTAATTGAGAGTATGGTATAAAACTAGACAAGTTTTTTGCAATTTTTCTCATAAACCTACTTTAATGTTAAAGTAGTTTCTTTTGAAAATACTGATTAGTATGTGCCAGGCACCATTCTATTTTGTCTTATATAAGTAATGCTAGTAATCCTCACAATAGCCCTGTGCAGGAGATATTAATTATTATTATTCTCACTTGATAAATGAGAAAAGTAAGATATGAAAAGGTTAAGAACTCGGCAAGTTCTCGTAGTTGCCGAAAGGTGAACACAAGATTCGAATGCAGCTCTCGCTTCAGAGCCTCTGCCTTGAGCCACTGTGACATATCCTGCCTCTCACAAAAAATCTTTAGTAGCATAATGAAACGAGAAAGAAGACTTTGTGCATTAAAAAGCAAATTTGTCACATTTCAACATATCTCTGGAACCAAAAATAAATAACCTACTCTAAATTTACACATGTCTCAGAAACCATATGCCTTGTAAACCACCAGGGACACAGACGAGGATATCCAATAATTATGAAAATTAAACAAAAGGTCATTGTAGCTCCCCCCATGGTTATTGTGGTACTTTGGTGCTCTTATTTACAGATGAGGCAGTCTCTTTCTTCCTCTCCCCACATTCCCAAGTTGTAAAAAGGTAGAGAAGAGATCCTGTGTTTTAGATGATGTTTACTATTTTTTTTTTTAGTTGAGCAGGAAATCATTATCTAAGCCCAGCCGCAAATATGTGCAACAAAACAATTTATCTACCAAGAGTTCATGGGCAGCTGGATTGGGAAAAAACACATTAATTATCATTCAAGTGGAAATGCCCCCATAGACATATCATTTAATTAACAGAGAGGCCAGTATTGGAAATGAATAATTTGAGGCAAGGCAGAGAAAGATGTGTGAGTTAAACCCTTAGGTGATTTCAGACTATTATCTGTGCATAAACATACAAAAATACGTGGAATAGATCTCTAGCTTATAAATTCCTTAAAAAATAAAAGGTACTTTAGAAAAAAAGACTCTTCAGAGTCTTTTGCTGGCCTGCATTAAAAGTCATCACGTGTGAGCAGGAAGCTAGATGGGTTCTGCAGCAACATCAATTCCCTTAGAGGCTGGAGGATCCCACTCCGGTGAATTCAAACTCTGAAAAGATGAGAGCTGAAATCACTCCATGTAGCAAAGTCCCTCTGTCTCCGAAAACCCTTGAAATTTGTAGCTCTGCCAAGATTATAAATAGAAGTGATATGGCAGCAGTGGATTGCTCATTCTGCTAAATGTGCTCATCCCATTTGGGGTAGTTTTATGAAGCATGGCGGCAGCTGGAGCAGTCGTGGCTGCCGTGGCCGCTGCTGGTCTGCTCCTGCTGCAAAATGCCTTTCCGTTTTTTATTTCTTTATAGGGAAAAGCCAGAAGAGATTTTCCTAAAGCATAAAAAAATAAAATAAAATTACAGCCCAAAAGCTATTTTCTAGACCAGTCTGAGAGACAATCGAAGAGTCTGAAATGAAAACACATGAACCCATTGACTCCCTGAAAATTGGCCAAAAATCAGAATTCTGGGACCCAGTTTGGCATTATATGTGGGCTGCAGTAGGTTGTTGAGACACTGTCAGACTTTGTGTTATGACTCTTGAAATAAAGTCACCCTTAATAAGATAAGCCAAATGGCGTATCTAGCTGGAGTTGGAGGGGAGCTTTTCATTTCCTACCATGGTATTTCCTTGCAGCCATCTGTAAAGAAAGACAAGTTCATCTTCAGTGATCTTTCTTTTTTTATATTCTCCCCTCAACTTTCAGCATCTCTTTTCTTTAACAGCACCAGGGTTCTTAATTCAATTCAAGATGTATTTATTGAGCACCCAATACTGAGCTAGATATTTGGAGAAGAGAGTGCACTTAAAAAAATAGCATCTTCATAATAAACTCCCTTTAACACTGGAATCAGAAATTGGGGCAGGGAGAAGGATGGGGAGAAGGAGCTTCAAGACCTGATTCCTCCCCCCACCCAGCCTCTACCTTCACCCTGGAGGCCTTTCCCTCTGGTTTTCTCCATCGCCTCCATGGTCATCTGGGGGAATGATCACAATGTGAGCAAACACTTTCCCATAGCCCAGCTGAGATACTTTCAACTAAGGTTTTCAACATTCCAGGAATTTATAAAGGAAAGAAACATTGAGATGGCAGTAATCAAAATAATCTAGACTACAGAGAAAAATGTTTTTTTCTCCTAATCTTTTTTCAGTAGGAAAACCTGTATTTCAAATACCCTCTACACAAAGCCTTAACAGATACAACAGAAAACCCTGAAGCTGCTCTAGTAAGCTAAGAGGAGGGACACTCCTCCAGGCTCCTACTTGCTACCGATCTGCACCCGCAAGGAGACGTGGGAGATACCTCTAAGGAACCGTACGGAGTCTCTGAGCGTCATTCAAAAACAGTCTTAAATAGACACTTCCGGGTGGTAGACACTATCTAACTCACCTTACGACCACACACACACATCTCTGACATCCCGGCCCCTCCTTCAAAGTCAAGACCAAGACAGCACTCCACTCCTCTCCTGCACCATCAGTGCTGCTCTCCCATGTATGTGCCTTCACTAAGTGACAGATTCTAGTCTTAACCTTACTTTTCAGCTGCAGCTGGGTCCCTGGTGTAGGTGTGAACTGTCCCAAATATAGGTGCATAGTATAACACCATCTTAAGATAAAATAATAACCTCAGCATGCACGTAATAATGAAGTGATACGGAGGAAGTAATTTCCTTACAAACTGAAGTGGTTCCCATCTCCTGTAAGATTACGTTTTAGAGGAGAAAAAAAATGTCTACACGGGAAGCAATCTGACTTGAACAGACATAAAGCAAGTCCGTATAAAAGAGGTTTCTAAATTGAAAGTAAACAAATTATTAAAGGTGTAAGTATTGGGGTAATAAGAAAGGGGAACGATCAATATTGGCTGGAGTGATCAATGAAGGTTTGGCAGACTTAGAGGAGGGATTTAGAGAGCATAGACGGAAAGAAAGGGAAAGGTATTCCTGGCAAGCATCCGGATAACTAAGGCATATTCTCCAGGAAGTATTTGCATTGTAAGGAATCAATGCCCAAATAGATCTAAGTTTACTCATAAAAACAAACTGAGAAGAAATTTAAGTTACACTAGATCCTTGAGAGAGGAGCTATTTTCCCACTGAAAGGATGTTGGTGGAGCTTCTTGAATCACCTTCAGCAACCCAGATCTACCTTTAATCTCAGTGTGATGAGATTTCTGCCTGAGGCATTTTGGGGAGAAATATGGAAAACCTAGTAGTTTGCATTCCAGTGTGTTGCCGTAATAACTTTGAAACACTAATATATTTCCCTTCCTGCTTTTACCTCTTTTCACCTCCCATCCCAGCTGTTCTAAGCTCATTGCTTGAGACAGAGAATAAAATCACAGAAAGTAGAAAAGAAAGGAGTCTTTTCCTGGCTTTTGACTTTCAAAAGTCTAGATGAAAGATTTGGAAGAAAATGAGATGAGTTTTAGGAGGTTATCCTCATCTATACCTCCATCTCCCAACCCTCCATCCTCTCAAAGCTAGAAAAGAATCCCCCAGGTTTGGGAATTAGCTGGAAGACTAGCTGGGAGAGAAAAGATGTAAGAGAAAGGTCCTAGAAGTGGGCACTGGATTCAATGAGACCTCAAGGAGGGGAGTAGAACCAAGCTCAACAGCCAGCGCAGCACAGGGATTATCCTGCTCGACCTTTCCACTGGTAACTAGTAGGGACTCCTGTCCCAGAGCATTCAGCACCTTGGCCACTCACTCATTTGAGCTCCATTCCTTTCTTCCAAATTACATATAGGCAACTGTGTAGCCCAGTGGTTTTCCAATATTAAAGTGCATCAGAATCACCTGGGAGGCTTGATAAAACACAAATGGTCAGACTCTACCCCAAGAGTTTCTGACTCAGTAAGTCTGGGACAGAACCTGAGAATCTGCATCTCTAACAAGTTCCCAAGTGATGCTGATGCTGCAGGTCTAGGGACTATGCTTTGAGGCTCACTGTCCAAGGCAATGCTGAGCACAGAGAAGGGAAATGAGATTCCAGAGACCTAGATTTTAGTGATAAAAATGAAAGAGAAGGCCCCACATTTGAATTTAGGGGGTTAAACAGAACCAGCTTAGGATGTCCTCTAAGCTTGAGCAGTGGTCCAACACTCTGGGGAAAAAAACGGTTCGAAAACATTCATGTGTTTTAGATCTTGGTATGAAAAACTACAGTGCAACCTGGGTACCTTTGGCCTCCATAGTTTTATGAGCAAATTTTTGCCCCAGAAATTCTCCGAATAGATCACCCTGGAGAAAGACATCTTAGGTTACTCAGGTGCGCTGTTCCATGTGGAGCTCCCCCGCCCAAATGACGCCTGTGTTCTGTGAGGGCCTGGCTCCTTTACAACTATGTAGCACTCGGCAGAAGGAAAATACTAGGATCTAGGTCTCCCTTCATATGGCGTTCTTAAATGGGTACCAAATATGTCTAATTCCAATTTGAGAGCTTGATGTCTATGCTATGGCATCTGCAAATCAAAATACAAGGCAATGATTGATTGAGCAGTTTCTGGGTTTGGAAGATTTGACTTTGAATCTCAACAATTCTATTGACAAGTTGCATGACCTTAGCCACATTTCCTAACTTCTCTGTCCCTTAGTTTCCTTATGTTGAAAAAAAAATGGGTATCGTACTTACCTCACACAGTTCTGGTGAAGATTAAATGACATGTTGCTAAAGCATTTGGTAAGGGGCTGGCCCATGGCAACATAAATATTTTTGGTTGTTATTTATAACAGCACTTAATATAGTGCTTTTCACATAATAAATATTTTCTGGCTAGTTGAATTGTTGCCAAACTTTGACAGTCTCAAAAGTAAGTTGGGTGCATCTACACACTCCCTTCCCCCATCTGTATCCGTGCCCACACCTTAACAACGACGGGACCAAGAAATTGCCCTCTGTTTTCTACTGCCTGGGGCTTGAGCAGTGTACCTCTAAACCCACGTTCCAGACCCTGCTAATGAAATTTAAAGACTATGAGGCGGCAGGCCTCTGTTTTAAGGAGTGGAAACCAGTAGAGGCAGGATCCCAGAGATGTGGTCCCAGTAGGCATTCTAAACCTCCAATATTCTTAGCTTCCACTTATCTTGGGTTGAGCCTTTGTTAGGATTTAAAAAAAAAAAAAAAAAAAAGCCAAGCAGTCAAGCAGTCTTGTGAAAACCAGCTTCTCAGTAAACTATATAGACACTTCCTGGTTACCCATGATATGAGAATAACCTTTAAACTATTTCCATTTCTGATCCCAGCTGGAAACAGGAAATGCACAGGGTACAGCTTTAAACAAAAACAAAGGGACCAAAAGATAAACCAAATTGTCCCAGGGTTCAGAAGAGGTTTATGCTAAGTGTTACAAGGTTCAGATTTAGCGAATCCTCCCCCAGTTTCTGCCATTCCAGAGATTCCTTTTGGGAGGCAGGGAAGTGGAGGGGGTTGGGGGGAGCCAAGGGTTGTACTAAATTGCACAGCACTGCCATCTTCAGGACCAGTGGGGAAAACTTCTCAGGGTCAGTCAGATAAATCATCTTCCTAAACACTTCATTTAAATATAATCAGATGGTTAAAATTTTGACAGCAGACAAACTGGAACAGATTTTTCTACCGTTTCCAATGTTTGAAAAGTCAGTAGACACAGCTTTTTTGTGGTGTATGCACATTTTTTAAAAATATTTGCTGATTGAAAACCATTTACAATAAATAGGAAAGTTTAAATAGCTCATTCTGCATTGCCAAATGATGGGAGTAACACAGACACAAACATATTGTTCTGAAAAAAAAATTCCTTAAAAAGAAAAGTATGAATCAAATGATTTAGAAGTGCTGTTTGAACAGATGGTGTGATTAACAACTACCATGTTAGCCATCTCAGGAGCTTACAGAGAAGTAAACAAATGCAAGGGGAAAAAGCACTTTATCCCCCTAAAGAGTGTTTAGTTCATTTCATTAGGAAAATTTGAAAGTCTGCATTTTGAAAGCTGGATATCCCTAGGGGATATTGGGAATAAGGAACGAGGAGAGTCTTTGTGGAGGACAAATGCTGATGCTCCACGCGTGGCCTAGGATGAGATGGGAGAAATTTAGAAAGCCGCTGGCATGCAAAATGCTGGAGGCAGGTGGTGCTGTGCAGAAGATACCCTTCAAGTAAAAGGGCCTTGTGCTCATCCTGGCTCTAGCACCAGCTGCCATGGGCCTTACGGCCTTCCTTGCTCTCTCTGGACCTCCATTTCTTTGTTTGGAAAACAAGAGTGAGAACCACATGAGCTGTACAGCTGTGCTTCCAAAACTTTAATGCGCACCTGGGGATCTCATTAAAAATACAGATTCTAACTCCTAGGCCAGGGGTAGGGTCTGAAAGTCTGAACTTCTTACAGGCTCCCAGATAATGCTGATGCTGCTGATCCACAGACCACATGTCTACGCCCAGGGCTCTAAAATCTCTTGCAGCGATGATACTCCATCATCTTCTGATACGCTATGTGCTGCCTGGAGCAAGGTGAAAAAGATGAAACAGACCGAGTGTCTCCCTTTCAGGTGGAGCGACTCGGAGATGTGTATGGATAAAAGAGCATAATGAACAGGCCAAATGTTGAATTGATTTTAAAAACAAATCAAGATTTATTTACTTTCTATAATAAACAGTTTGAATGGACTTTTGTGAGCAGGTGAAGTGAGGGGAGAATCCTGGGAATTGGATTGATGAGATGATAGGGAGGCTGGGAGATTGAGTAATCAACCAGCCTCCGCACAGAGTAGTTAAGACTGATCCTGAGACTTCACCAGAATTAAAAACTTTTTCTCTAGGAAAGACTCTGTTACGAGAATGAAAATAAAAGTCACAGACTGGGAGAAAATATTTGCAAATCACATATCTGACAAAGGACTTGTATCCAGAATATATAAAGAATTCTCAAAACACAACAGTGAGAAAACAACCCAATTCAAAAATGGGCAAAAGACATGAACAGACACTAAGCCAAAGAGGAGATATGCATGGCAAATAAGCCTATGAGAAAACGCTCAACATCCTTACCCGCTAGGGAAATAGAGATTTAAAACCATGATGACACACCACCACACACCTGTTACAATGGCTAAAATAAAAAATATTGACAACACCAAGCGTTGACATGGATGTGAAGAAATTGGATCACTTGTGTACGGCTGGAGGAAATGTAAGAATAATATAGTCACTCTGGAAAACAGTTTTTGGCAGTTTCTTATGAAGTGAAATATAAATGTACCACGTGACCTAGCAATCCCACTCCTACATATTTACCCTAGATAAATAAAAACTCACATTCACACAGTAACCTGTACAAGAGTATTTATAGCAACTCTATCCATAATCACCAAAAACTAGAAACAATCGAAATATCTTTCCATAAGTGAGTAGATAAACAAGCTATGGTACATTCATATGATGGGATATTACTCAGAAATAAAAAGGAGCAAAATATTGATACAAACAATGACTTCAGTGAATCTCAAAGGCATTCTGCTGAGTGAAAGGAGTCAGTCTTCAAAATTTCATACTGTATGATTGCATTTACGTGATGCTCTTAAAAAGACAAAACTAAAGTGAGAGAAATCATAGTGGTGGCCAGGGGTTAGAGGTGGGAGGAGGATGTGAGCACAAAGGGGTAACAAAGGAGTTTTGGGGGGAGATGTAATTGTGATTACATCTGACTGTGCTGGTGGTTACACCAATCCGCCCACGTGTTAGAATTCGTAGAATTATATACCCCCAAATGCCAATTTTACTGTATGCTAAATAATTTTTTTTAAAAAAACTGATCCAAAAAACATTCAATAGTGAAAAGAAAATTGAGTAGAAAAGTTTTTGAAAGTCTGATTAATAAAGTAAATGTCTCCCAGCCACTGCTATCATACTTTACCAGTGGACTTTTAGGGTTAGCTGCCATGTTCCTATCTCGTCACACAGCCTTGAAAGACATTCCTGTACTCGAGTCCCAACTATCATCTCACGTCTACAGTAGCCTTTCTTTTTTTGATAATTTATAAGATGTCAAGCAAGTCTTTCCCTATACCTTACAGCCCAATCCTGAACACAAGTCAGAGGTCAGTCCAGGAGACCAACTCATTACTGACAAGGTCTTGCTCTCCAAGAAACTTAGTGTGTTTATAAAAATAAACTAAGTCAGTTGATTCTCCCATTGTTTGCACCACATAATACTCCCCTAGAAGTTTCACAGAAGGAACATATACTAAGAATTCCTAAAAAAAGAAAAAACAGACAGACAGCAATATGAAAATATTCAATCTCATTAGTAATTAAAGAACTGCAGATTAGGGTGAGATGTCATTTTTTAACCCATCAGCTTTGCAAAGATTAAATAAAATGATGCCACACAGCACTGAGGAGACTGTAGAGAAATTGGGCATGGGGGGACACTGATTCACCTTTCAAGAGGTCAGTTTAGCAGTATGAAGCCAAAGCCTTAAAAAATGTGCATCCCCTCTGGGATGGCAATTCAACTTCTAGGAATTTATCCTAGGAAATAATCAAGCAGGGATGTTCGGCTTAGCATTGTCTGGATCGTGAAATATCGAGGGCCAGGGCTCTAAAACCCCTTCCAGTGAATGGATAAAGATATTCCACCATTCTCTGGTGTGCTAGATGCCGAACAGAGCATAATATTATAGTCTCAGAGTATAACAAGATACAGAAATGTGTACGGATTAGGTGCATAAAGAACATACTGGAAACCAAATGTTGAACTGATTTTAAAAGTAAATAAAATATTTATTTAAATCACGTAACTTAGGGGCCAGCCCGGTGGCACAGCAGTTAATTTCACCCACTCCGCTTCAGAGCCTTGGGGTTCGCTGGTTCGGATCCCAGGCACGGACCTAGCACTGCTTATCAAGCCATGCTGTGGCAGGCGTCCCACATATAAAATAGAGGAAGATTAGTACAGATGTTAGCTCAGGGCCAATCTTCCTCAACAAAAAGAGGAGGATTGGCAGTGGATGTTATTTCAGGGTCAATCTTCCTCAAAATCAATCAATCAATCAATCAGTGACATAACATAATCTATATATCAAAAAGGTAGAAGATTAAACTACATAATATCTGGACAACACAGACATTAAAAATAATGATATGCATCTGTATTTATGGACATGGAAATATTTACATTTCATATGTTTTTAAGTGAAAAATGTGGAGGATAAAATAGTACCATCTCATTTTTATATAAAATTTACAAAAGGGCAGAAAATGTATGCATGAAGGAAAATCTGTAAGAATATACTTTAAGATATCATAGTTATTGCTAGATAGTGGGATAATAATTGATTTTTATGTTCTTTTTTATACGTCTGTATTTCCTAGTTTTTTTCAATAAGAGTACATTACTTTTATGATTTAAAAAAATCCAGTAAAACTATTTCCGGAAACAACTAGCAGATTATTTGGGGAGTTCTCTTTATATTAACATTATTGCCTTTCTCCCCATGGAGATTATGCTTCTTAGGTGTTTAGAAGCCTGCCTTTCATCACAGATTCCACAGGCTTACCAGGGGGGGTCCAACCACTGCCCCAGAGCATTTAGAGTCATATGGAAAACTCCCCAGCTACTGGCACAGGGGCCCAATTAACAGCTGGTAATATGTCTCCAACAATGGCCAAACCACGTCCATTCAAAGATCTTGAGTGGGGATCAGCCTCTCCCAGTGATCTCATTGCACCCTGACTTTTTCCTTAGTAGCTCACACCTGTCTGCTTCCAAAGATAATTTGGAAATGGCATTCAGCCTTAATGTCTTTCCATAACATCTTCCTTTGAAATAAAAAAGGCTACGAGACTTCAGTGGAGCAGTTTTCCTTAAAATTAAGTTTCATTAAAAATTTGGGGTGTTGCTAACTTTTTCAGATAATAAAGAAGACGGCACAGGGGAGAAAATCTGTCTTTTCTAAATTAATTGTTTTTGCTTCTTAGATGCTGCTTAGATGCATTTCTATCTAGGAAAAAAAAAAGAATAAATGAATTCACTGGGTTACATTATTTCTTTCTCATCCACATGTTTAACTTTTCCATATCTATGTAGCTTGCTGATTTGGTGTATTTAAAAACAATCTTGTTATAACTAATTTCAGAAAACTTTGCAACTTGCTTCTAGAATTATTTATTCAGTCACTTAATTGCTAGTTCACCCCTGATACCCAAACATTTTGATTTATCTGTGGCAAACAATTTTCATGTGTTTACAATAATGTTTTTACTCAGCTTATAGGCTTTTTTAAAAAGTTATTTTAAAATCTGCTGCAGCCAAGTTTTTCTGATAACTGTTTGAATTTTGTCTAAATGAATGTTTTCGGATTTACCTCACTTGCTAAAATGTTGGCCTTGATTATGTTATGATTACAGAAAGGATCACTCATAAACATTTGACTAAACCAGTTCCTGTTCATTACTCAAACACCTTCTGCCACTCGGCGTTATTCTGCTTCGTTAGAATTAGGCATTTGTCTCATCTTAAAATCTCATCTCTGCATTTCATCCTGAATTAGGTAGCCTGACAACTGACAGGTAGATAATTGAAATTTTTAATTTCTTATCTCACCTAACTTTTCAGTTTCCACAGTTTCCTTGGGAAACTGATTGTTAGTACCCTGATCAGGCACTTTTTTTTCTATTTTTATTATTTTTAATTTTTTTAATTATGGCATTTATGCTGGCAGAGTTTTCAGAAAGAATACTTGCTCAGAAAAAATTTTTGCCATCATCAGTAATGGTATTTTCCCTCACAAAGAAAGACAAAGTTCCCTGAACCCCAGCCTCAATATACCATTTGTTACCCATCTTCCTCCAATTATTTCACACTGAAATAAGTGCCCAGGACCACTTATTTCACACTGTCCCCTCCCTCACGTACTACCAAGCATTCCATTTCATCCAGTTAATGGTTTTTGAATTTTTATATTTTGACCTGACTTTTCTCCCATTTCCCACAAATGTCAAATACCTTTCTACTGATAAATTGGACATCATTTTCCTCAAATAAATCACTTACTTCCTTTCAGTGACTTAGCATCAAATTCTCTCCAATGATTTTAACTACTTATCATGTGCTTTTCTTAACTTGCTGGTTTCTCTGTAATTTAGAAACTGCTCTAGCAACTTAAAAAATGTTAAACCAGCTTCCTGATATTTTTCCTTCTTAATCTATTCCCCATGGGCCCAAAAGTCCCCTCATTAACAATAATACCTACTAGCTATCAATTACAATGTACCAATTACTTCTGAGACATTGTATCTTATCCTTATAAGAGCATTGTGGGAAAAAAAGATTGTTATTCCAATTTTACAGATGAAGAAACTGAGGCTCAGGAGTTTAAGTAACTTGCCCAAGCAAGCTCAATAAGTAAAAGACAGCCGGGATTCAGATTCAGGTCTCTCTGATGCCAAAGCAACTTCTTTCTTTGCCACAATGTCTTCCATGAATCTAACATTCCCACCAGGTACCCAGGTCTGACCATGTTATCTGGTTCATGGACCACTGCTCCAGTATGGCCAGGGACGCCTAGCTTCCCACCTGCAGTAATAACCCATGCAAAGTGATACCGGCATGGAATTAATCATATGTAAGTTTCCCTCCAACTCTTACTATTTGGCCTTCTCTTCAGGTCCTTAAAGATCCTCCCAAATGCAATACTCTTTTCTTTCAAAAACTTAATTCCCTTTCTAAAGTCTTATGTGGTTCCTCAAGTTAATACTGCTTTTCCCTGCTTTCTCAACAAAGCTGGTTATTGATTTATTACCTCTTCAGTGTGGCAGCAAATCAATACACCAGGAAGCAGTTTGTCAGATGATCCAAAGAATGCAGAACAATTATTTCCTTGGGGAAATGAACACCAGGGCTTCCCGTCTGAGAATTGCGGTTGATCCCATCTTCCCAGCCCTTCTTTTGTTCTGGAGCAGAAAAAGCTGGTCTGGCGATTACTCACGTCACATTTCCAGCTTTGCCATTCCCTTGGGCACTAACTTATTTTCTGGCATTTGAAAAGATGACTCCTCCAGAGTTTAATTACAATTAGAGGAACAGGTTGGAGAGAACATCAAATTCTGTTCTGGGAAAAAAAAAATTTTAATGTGGAGGAAGGGAGCTAGGTGGTAAGTAGGAAAAAGTTATTAATTTCCAAAATACATTTTACAGAAACACAGAGCTAATAACTTATACTTGGTGTTCATTCTGTGTTTGTTATTTGGCTCTTGACAGGCAATTTTATTTACCACTTTCTAAATTAATCGCGATATCAACTGCTGCTTGGCATATCCACTCCCTCCCCAGATCATCTCAGCAGCCTACAGCGGACGGTTCTAACATGCACAGATAACCCGCAAATGAAACGTGGACCTGCATCAATCTGAGATACTGACCCGCGTCAATCTGAGATACTGACATCTCTCCAGCCCTTGCAGGGGTACTGTTATCCCTTCCGCAGAACAAATCACTGCTATCTTAGCCACCTCAGCTTTCGGTGGCGTCCCTTCAGCCTTTGGGGCTTCCCGAGTTTTGAAGAAACAGTTTTAAGAAATCACCGTTCTGGGACCAGCACGGTGGGGCAGCGGTTGAGTGCACACATTCCGCTTCGGCAGCCCAGGATTCCCTGGTTCGCATCCCCAGTGCGGACATGGCACTGCTCGGCAATCCATGCTATGGCAGGCATCCCACATATAAAGTAGAGAAAGATGGGCACAGATGTGAGCTCAGGCCGGTCTTCCTCAGCAAAAAGAGGAGGATTGGCAGCAGATGTTAGCTCAGGGCTGATCTTCCTCAAAAAAAAAAAAAATTAAAAAAAGAAATCACTATTCTTTTTAAGGCAATTTGACTACGGAACTTTTGTGTGTGTGGTAAAATATAAAGGAACTCTTTTAAACATACCAAACTTGAGGTCAAATTTATTAACCAAACACCTTAAAATTAGACTCAATCACAGATTGTCTTTGCTTCCTCTTCAGAACTCTAAATTATCTACTCCTACGTGCTGGAGTCCTGGCTCCTTGGAACGATCCCCTCACTTCCTATGTCTCATACTTCATACTTATTTTTTAAGAATTTTATTCTGCTATATTGTTTTTTATATCAGTGAGCCACTTTAAATTCTCTTTGGAACAAAGGAGAGTATATATAAATAAATCACGTCTGGAAAGGATCCTTGGCCAGAAATTAAGATTTGTCATTAATTAACTGTGGGATCTGGAACAGGTTACTTAAATTTTCTGGGTCTCAGTTCCCTTGTCTGCAACATTATAGGGTTAGTATGTAATGGTCTCTAAGGGTTTTTTTCTCACTCTGATCTTGGTATAATAGAACTGTCAGTCAGAGGAATAGATAAAAATGGAGGGACATCTCAACTACTAGGGCTGAATGTACACAGTTGACACTTAACATCCATTCCCACTTCCTCCTAATGTGTATTTCCTACTGCAGAGGCTGCAAAGCTAAAAGTTGCATTCCCCAGTCTCACAGTTAAGATCTCAGATGCAAATAAGGTTCCTCAACTAGATGCACTTGCATAAGATTTCAAAGGCAGAAATGAAGCAAAAACTATCTTGGTGCCATTTGTTGCTGTTGGGAAACAATGTGACAGAAATACCAGTGCCCAGTCTCCAGCCTCATGGGGCAGGAGGCAGCGGTAAGGGTAGTGGATGTCACATTCCATGTTCCAGGCCCAATCACTATATTCCACTGGGAGCTGTCAAAAAGCATTTGTGATAGTGGTGTTTATGGCTTCCTATGCCTGGCTTTCTTAACTCCCATTTTATATTTTGTGGCTGAGATTGCAGCGCCTCGAGAGGGTCATGTCTGTGGTGTTCTGGAAGTTATTGCTTGTTGCCTGCTAGAGCCTGCTCTTCTGTTCTTCTAATAGTTTTGTGAGTAACTGGCTTCCTGTGTTAAATCCTTTTTTCCTTAAAATACTGAAGAGGATCAGAATATCCCCCCCAAAATATGCTATTTTGGCATAAGGATTATTTTGAGCTGAAGGCAATTGGGAAATAGCAAGTGGAGAGAAAGGTCTCCACTCTTCCCCTTTATGACTAAAAGCAGAGTGTAAATTTCCCTTGATGAAGGTGTCTCCTCTCTCCTCTCCAATATCAGGAAGAGGACATGACTCTAATCACTGGAGACAGCACCAACTTGAATCTGCAGAAACAAACTTTACTGAAATAGTGCTTATCTTCCATTAGTTTCCCCCCATGTATTTATTTCCCCACAATTTACCACTTCTAGAAGCCCAAACACTTTTCCTTTGTCTTGTCACTTCTCCATAAATGTATCACTTTTTGTTAAAATGGTATATAAGCTCTCAATCTCTTCTTTGAGTTTCACTTCTTTTTCTGTGAGAGCCCCCATATAAACATAAAAATGAAAATATTAACATCAAATAAAATTTATATGTCTTTTCTCCTGTTTGTCTTTTGTAAGTTTAATTTGCAGGAGCTCAGTCCATGAACATAAGAGGGTAGAGGAAAAAGTTTTTTCCTACCTTACAATACCTAGAGTGGTTTTTGATCCCTTTCCTCTAGCCTATATTTATTTTTTGAGTTCAAGTTTCTTCTTCCTTGGTTCTTGTTAATTTTTTTCGTCCAAGTATATTTTGTTTACTTGATGTCAAACCTGACTGACAAGTGAAAAATGTAATCAAATTGGTCCTGTGAGAGCTTGTTTTAGCATTCATTCCAATTCAATCTTATTTTTTTCTTTGAATCAAGCCAAATGTTTTTCCAGGTTTGCTCAGTGCTCAATGCGATCATCTCCTGACAGCTCTTTCACACTGTAGCGTGCATGACCCCAGGATTTTCTTTGGAAACTATATGTACTGTTTCTTTCCCTCTGGTTTGATCTGCTATTTTGAATTTAAGCTTTTCCCTTTTAAATATCTGAATTTATATATATATATATATATATATATATATATATAAAAAATACATATATATATGATCCTGAAATACATTATTCATTATATTTTTTAGCTTTTTGCTTTAAAGTAATTGTAAATTCACCAGAAGTAGCAAAAATAGTACTGAGAGGTCCAGTGTACCCTATATTTTAGCAAATACTTTTTACCATCAATAAAACTTTAGTTACTAGCCCTCTAACTTTTCTAACACACATCACACCACATTCTTTCCCTCATTAAAACCTGAAGTAGAAATGACATCGCTGAAAATGGTAGAGTAGGAAATCCCAGAGCTTCCATTCTTTCATAAAAGCAACTGATAGAGATGATGGTTGCACACACTGTGAATGTAATTAACGCCACTGAATTGTACACTTAAAAATGGTTAAAGTGGCAAGTTTTATGTTATATATGTCTTACCACAATAAAAAAAATTAAAGAGAATTCATGAGATGATAAAAGTAACTAATAAGCTGGCAAAAATTGTCACAATCACCTTTTGCACAACTCTGTAATCTAGACAAAAATTTCCAACAACCAGGGAAAACTTAATGGTGAAAGAAGCTGCTGGACTGTGGTAAGAGCACTGTGGCATTTTAGATTGCCCCTCTACCCTCCCCCACTGCCCAGAGCAGCAGTGGCCATGCAGGTGGTAGCATGCACTCCTGGTGTGAGTTGCTAGTGGCAGAGAAAGCAAAAAGATACTCGTCTCAAAGAATTGTGGTTGTGTGTTTCAACTTCTTTGGTGGCTCCATAAAGGACCAGTGCAAGAACCTGCCTTTGTTTTGCTCAAGGAGCATTCCCAGGGCTGGAGCAACTTCCCAGGCATTTGCCAAAAGCATTTAAAAGCAAAAGTCTTGGCCACAGGGGACTGGGGCAAGGGACAGCAGTCAGGACAAACAATAGACAACTGAAAAGCCTGGGAAAGAAGAGATCGGGAAGGAGATAGACGGAAGACGGAAGATGAGGGCTTTTCCTGGGGGATCCATAAGATCACACACACTCTCAGAGCTGGATGAACACTCAGAAAAGTCCTCAGAAGAACCTAAGCTGCCGCCTCTGACTGACCTTCAGGCTCTGAGCAAGCAGGAAAAGACAGAGTTGTAAATGGCCTGGCCAACTGTTCAAGAAGTTCCCCCACCCAGAGCCAGTCTACAAAGACTAGAAGAGTTCTTTTTTTCTTTTTTTGCCTCCAGGCATTTAAGGAAATTTTGTCAAAACACTGGGTGACCACCAAGCTAATAGAATACAGACTTCAGTAGCTACACATGACAAAGAATGCAGACTTTATAAAAATACTTTAGAAAAGCCACTAAACCAGTGAACAACAACCTAAAACAAGCAGCATCAACAAAATGCAGGAAGGGGAGATAATTTGATTTTCAGAATGGCTGCATTATACTACTAAAATTATCTACTTTTCAATAAAAACTTGTGAGGCACACAAAGGAACAAGAAAATATGGGCAATTCACAGGGGGGAAAAAAGAGAGAAATTAACAGAAACTGTCCCTGAGGAAGCACAGGCATAGGACTTACTAGACAAAGACTTTAAATCATCTTAAATCTGCTGAAAGAGATTAAGGACATCGTAGACAAAGAACTAAGGGAAATGAGGAGAACAACGCCTCACAAAATTGATCTACAGATTCAACACAATCCTTACCAAAATCCCAACAACAATTTTTGCAGGCATGGAAAAGTTGATCCTAAAATTCATATAGAACTGCAATAGCCAAAATCATCCTGAAAAAGGACAGCACTTCTATTTCCCACTTTCGAGACTCCTACAAAGCAACAATAATCAAAACAGTGTGGTATTTGGCATAAGGATAGACATATGATCAATGGACTAGAATTGAGAGTGAAGAATAAAGATATACACATATGGTAAATTGATTTTTGACAAGATTACAAAGGCTATTCAACGGGGAAAAAATAGTCTCTTCAACATACGATGCTGGGAGAGCTGGGTATCTACATGCAAAACAAGGAAGTTGGACCCTTACTTCACATTAATTCAAAATGAGCCAAAGACCTAAATGTGGGAGCTGAAACTGTAAAATTCTTAAAAGAAAACATACAGAAAAATCTTAATGACCTGAGATTTGACAATGGATCTTAGCTATGACACAAAAAGAGCAAAGAATAACAACAATAACAAAAATAGATAAATTGGACTTTATCAAAATTTCAAATGTTTGTGTATCACAGGACACTATCAAGAAAGTAAAAAGGTAACCCACAGAATGGGAGAAAATATTTGGGAATCATATTGCTGATAAGAGTCTAGCATCTAGAATATATAAAGAACTCTCTCAGCTGAACAACAGAAAGACAACCCAATTAAAATACAGGTAAAGGACATGAATAGACATTCCTCTGAAGAAGATATGCAAATGGCCAAAAAGCACACGAAAAGATGCTCAACATCACTATCATTAGGGAAATGCAATTCAAAACCACAATAAGACATCACTTCACACCCACTAGGATGCTTATAATTTTTTGAAAATGGAAAATAACAAGTGTTGGTGTGGCTATGGAGAAATTGGAATCTATATACGTTGCTGGTGAGAATGTAGAATAGTGCAGCCATTATGGAAAACAGTTTGGCAGTTCTTCAAAAAGTTAAGCTTAGAATTATGTATGACCTAGCAATTCCACTCTCAATTACATACCCAAAGAATTGAAAACAAGTATTCAAACAAAAACTTGTACATAAATGTTCACTGCAGCACTATTCATAATAACCAAAAGGTGAAAATATCCCGAATGTCCATAAAGTCATAAATGGATATATATGTTGTGGTATATCCATACAATGGAATATTATTCAGCCATAAAAAGGAATTAGGTACTGACTGATACATACTACAAAATTACACTGAGTGAAAGAAGCCAGACATACAAGCTCATGATTCCATTTAAATTAGATAGCCGGAACAGGTAAATCCTTAGAGACAGAAAATAGATTAGTGGTTAGTGGGGGTTACGGGGAAAGAGGAGTAGAGAGTGAGTGACCATTTAATGGGTACAGGGTTTCTTTTTCAGATGATGATATGTTTGGGAGCTAAATTGAGGTGATGGCTGTGCAGCATGGTGAATGTACTAAATGACACTGAACTGTACATACACCTTAAAATGGTTAGTTTTATATTATGTGAATTTTGCCTGAATTAAAAAAACAAAACAAAACCTGAAGCAGCTTTCCCTTATCTTGTCTGCAGAATAAAGTAAAAACTCCTTACTTAATTTGGCATTCATCACTTTTCATTATCGGGCCCTCTCTCTCTCCACCTTCATCTCCTTCCACATCCCAAACTCACCAGGGATGTACTGGCAATTGCTTGAATCTTCTACACTCTCATTCACCACCACGCCTTCGTACGTGAAATGTCCCTTCCTTCGCCTTCTTTTGCTTGGCTAACTCCCACTTCTCCTTCCAGATTCTGCTCAGATTTACCTTCTCTGGAAAGCATTTCCTATTTCCCTCCCCTGGTCTTATTCCTTAGCTCCAGCTGGAGTATAGGTTTCTAATCGTAGGCTCCCATAACACTCATTGCTTACTGCGTTTGTCACAGACTTCTAATTATCTCCCCCTCCAAACTGTGAGAATCTCGAGAGCAAAAGTGTGCCAGAAATAGCTCCTGGCAGTGGTCCTGGCACACAGCACATGCTCATAAAGTGTTGAATTGTTAAACTGGATCACAACTTTCTCCAGTGTGATTTTCACTCATGTGCTTCCTTGTTTGGGCACCAATCTTCCTCTGTTTCCTCGCTTCAGATCACAATCTAATATAGTCAGTGCCCTTACCACCGTGGGCCACTGGTCACCAGGAGCCCCAGGAAAGTGTGTGACTGGACCCTAACAAACACATGAGCTCTGGAAAAACAGCTCAGCCTTCATGCCTGTATTCTGGAGGATCACGAATGCCATCTTTATTCAATGGTACACAAGGGGAAAAACATGAGGGCCTAGGAGTCCAGAGAACAAAGCGCAAGTTCCTATTGCACCATTTGCTTGTGCAGCCTTGGCCAAGTCACTTACGCCCTGTGGGATCCATTTTCCTCCTCTTTAAAACAAGGATAAAAATAACTGCCTTGTCTTATTCACAGAATCACTTGAGGATTAAAATGAAATCAAACATTGTAGTCACATAGATCGTATTTTTTAAATGTTATAGGCCTCAAAGCTTTTTAAATCCATTTATAATGGAAATTTGGAGTTAACTAAAATTGACCACCTTCCCAGTCATGGTCAACAATTTTTTACAGAATGCATATAAGTAAATACATATGCTAATATGGTATAGAAATGTCATTGATTATGTATTCATCCTCATCTCTCTAAAGCAGCGTTATTGAGACTCATTCTTAGAAATAGCAATGTTCTGGGGAATTGCGTCCCACGTGAGTAACTGAGACAATTGGAGCAAGTTGGAGGATCTGGTTAATCCTGGTATCCTGGTACCTGATCTATGAATTCATTGTTGGGAAATGAGATGTTGAGGAGCAGTCATGCCCATGCTCATCACACAGTGAAAGCTGCCTAAACTCTTGCCCAGATTTGACAATATTTTTAAAAATCCCCAATAAATACCTCCCTAGCTTGAAATTGGAGTAAAAATTCTTTACAGAATGGGGTTGCTTAATTTTACTATATTGGGGAAATACTGTTCTATACTCTTCCAATAAGCTGTATTTCTTAAAATGTTATTCTTTTTTCTTTTTCTTAAAGGTTCCCACCTGAGCTAACAACTGTTACCAATCTTCTTATTCTTTCTTCCTTCTTCTTCTCCTCAAAGCCCCCCAGTACATAGTTGTATACTCTAGTTGTAAGTGCCTCTGGTTGTGCTATGTGGGACGCTGCCTTAGCGTGGCTTGATGAGTGGCGCCAGGTCCGCACTCAGGATCCAAACTGGAGAAACCCTGGGCCGCCGAAGTGGAGAGCGAACTTAACCACTCGGCCACGGAGCCGACCCCTAAAATGTTATTCTTACACTGAAATATTTATGACCCCATTTTGTGACTCCTGCCAGTGATGACTTAAGGCTCACTTTAACCAGTCCATTTATCATAGAAACTTAGAGTCAACTAAGATTGACCACCTTTCCCACCCATGGTCTGATTCCTCCTTGTTAATGGCTAGCCCACAACTATAGTAAAATGGATAAATATGAAATAATTAAGTGGGTACTTTAGGTTCCTTTTGTATTTGCTTGCTATGAAATAAAAATTGAATCCAATTTAAATAAAGCTATTCTTGTCATAACCTATCATAAGAGCGTGAAATGGTCTAAGAGAAAGTGCCAGGCCACGGGAATCGTGAGAGCTTGATAAAGTGAAGGAGAAACCACGTCTAAAAGAGCAGCAGAAATATCGTCTCCTACTTTCAAGTACAAAGCAATCTGAAAGCTGTTGTCTTTTTCATCAAAATTAAGAGGTGCTTATACAGCTTCCCTCTTCCCTCAGCCTGTCCTTACTGACAAAGCAAAGCATAACTAGAGAGAAGAAAGTGAAAGAGACCTGGAGACAAACCTTTGCCGGGCAACAGTCATTTACAATTTGCAGAGAACGTTTTGAAGCAAAGCAGTTTCTTAAATTTCAGCTTGCTTGAACCTGTGCAACAGTAAATTGGTGACAGCAACAGCTTGAGCAAGGGAAAGATGGTGCATGATGGCTTACGTAAGTCTAAGTTTTGATCCAAATCTAAACATTGAGCACTTACTGACTGTTCATGAAATTAATACCAAATTCTCATGCAAACTGGCATGAAGCAGGGAAGAATGATGGACCAGAATGACCAAAGAAGATAAAAGACGTTTATTTCCTGAACGAAGAGAGATTGGAAGTTGACATCAAAACTGCATCCTGTATAATGTTTAAATTAAATGTTAAAGAAATTCCAAAATAAAGCAGGTAAAGAAGGCTTTTCCAACTGGTCCCAACTCTTTCGTGTCTGACCTTCTCTCCTAATACCTCGCCTGAACCAATTACAGCCACACTGGCCCAAAACATGCCTTTACCCAGGCCACAACCTTAGCAAATCCTGACTCTTTCTTCCCACCCGACCCAGTTCAGTACCATCTCTGATTCCTCAGATGCTCCACTTCATGGTATCACAGGGCGTTGTTCATTTCCCTATGAAGGCACTTATCACATTAAATTGCAATTCCGTGGAGTACTTGCCTATTTCTAGCGTCTTGTATCTTTGTGTTCCTTGGACTCAGCAAACTGTGTTGTGCTGAGCAGAGGTTCATAAATGTTTGTGGAACAGTTAGTGAATCTCCCATTCCTCTTCTAGCCAGCCAGCCGTCTGCCTCCACAACAGCATGGAAATCCCAGTTCCCGTTTCCTTCACAAAGTCTCAGATTATAATCTTCTTTAAGATACTAACACAGGGGACCAATGAGTAAGTTTGTGTTGCAAGATCTTAACAACATCATTGACCGTGGTTATGGAGAACATGCTGATTGCCTAGCAAAGACCAGAGTGATGGCCTTGCAGTATTTGCTACCAGTGAATTTATATCAAAGGAGACCAAAAAGTAGACAGGGAAGTCTAAAGATATGTTCATGTATATTGTGCTCTACCCACAGTGGTAGAAGAAAGGTAAGGCAGCTAGAAGAAACAAAATACTATCCACATGCTTTAAGATGCTTTAGTGAAGATATATTATGAGGATTTATAGAGAAAGGAGGGAAGAAATATCTAATTTAAGTTTGGTTTTCTTAATAGCATGTACACACTGTGCTCTGCTGTCGTGGTCTGTTGTTCCTGAAGTGTGGTTACACTGCTTAGTTTTCCACTTGCCACTCCTCATCCATTTCCTGCCCTACTCTGTCTTGCTTTCTCTCCTGGGAGGCTGACTTGGATTGCCTGCATCATCAGCTGCCTTGCCCTCTGGCTTCCAGGTGGGTCTGATCCAGGGGAGTCACCAGCCGAGACCAGAGGGCAGGAAGACAGACTGATGTCTATTTCTCCGGCCCCTCCCCACTCAGGGTTCTGGCAGTGGCTGCATTCCATGGCAGCCCCTCTTCCACACCTCCAGCTCTTCCCAGACTCATACTCCTGTTCTTGGTGGAAGGTGCCTCTGTTTCCTGGAAGGAGCCTGGCTGACACAACAGTCACCTGCCCACAACTGAAAAAATATGTGAATAAAAGAAATGCTGCTTGGCTGCTTCCATTTCTTGCTCAAGGTGTCTTGCACTGAGCAATCCCCCTACTAGATCTTGTATTATTGATGGGAGATTGTAAGGGTTGAAAAGAGCAATGCTAGAAATTTCAGTTATAAGCTCATTGATTTTTGTCCATTTCAGAAAGATCACAAGTTTTGGTGGAACAATAGAAACTTCCTCCTGGGGATTGTTTTGAAAACTGACAATTAGACTTCACCAGGAGCAAATGTCTGAAGTTGTACCTCTCCTTACTCTTTCAACCACTTCCTCAGAAAAGAGCTGCGTAATTGTGGCTCACTTCCATTCAATTCCATAAACCTGCTTTAAGCATCGTTAGTGGTTCACTGATGTCTTTAAGAAAACAAAGCATGAATGTCTAGGGAGGCTTGTAGGGCCATGTGTTATCTGTGTGAGATTTACTGGTGTTCTTTTGTTTAAAAATACTTTGGATTTCCTTGAGATTATTACTGATGCAGAACCACATTTTCAAAAAGACTCCTTAATTCTTGCCAGTAAAAGTAACTCACCTGATTGCTCATTTTTCACAATGGCTTGAGTTTCCTTGCACCATCTCACCCAGCCCCCCTCCAGTTGCTGATTGCTCATTGCAGATCCCAGAGGCATGAGGATGATGGCATCTGTCACTTCTAAGAGACACTTCCAAGTGCTTTTCTCTAGAAAGGCCAATTCTTCTGGGAGTTAAAAGTAATAAATGCCAAAAATTGTGTTTCAGATATTTGAGTTTAATAAAACACAGAATGCGCATTGCCAGGTAGCACCAGTGTTCATTTTTAAGCTTTTCTTATGTTAGCAGGTATTTGCCTAAGACACTGCCTTATGTTACTTTGCCCTTCTGTTTGCCTGCATTTTTGTGCAACATTCCTAAGACTCCAGACTTTTTAAAGCCCATTTTAAAAATAGCCACCAACAAAAGGAAGATTTAAAAAAAAAACAAAAAAAACCAGCCCTCAGGCAATTGCATTCAGGTAGGAGCAAAGAATTATATTTGAGGCTCAGAAATAACAGGGTTTACGGGAATTCCAAACATGGCCAAGTAGCCTTTGCTTGAGAATTCCTTCATATAAATGTCTTTCTCATTGTATTAAAAAAACAGTTTGAAGAGAAATGGGTGAACTGTTTTTTGTTTTTGTTTTTTTTAGTTTAAACAAATTAAATTTTTTAAAACATGGGCAGAGGAGACTGGAGCCTTATTTCAGCCTCTGCTGGCCGGGGAATATTCACCCAGGCCTGGGCCTGGGCAGTGGGTGCTCCATGTACCTCAAGAATCTTCCTGCAGAGAGGCCTCCACCACAGGAGGACACTAGGTAGGGAAGAATCCAGGTGACAAAGAAAGGGGCTCATTTGACAGCAACTCTACAAAACTAAAAACAAAAAAATGCTGCTTGAGATATAAATAATAGCTACAATATCAATTGCAGTCAGAGCCACAAACACTAGTCTTATTGAGGAAAATAGCTGATCTCAGTTCTGGGCCCCTGAAAACCTGATTTGTGGAGGCTAATGGTTTTGAGTCGGCAGGCACCCTCTGGGTTGCTGTATAAACCATGGAGGCCATTGTTCCCCACCTACCTTAGAGGGTCAGAAGACAGTGTTTGCCTAGCCCTTGCTCTATCCAGAGTTCGCCATCAATAGTGCCGTTAGTGTTAACAAGAACGAAGGAAGAAGTAGAACCATCCTGCCCACTAGAGCTAGATCCATAGAAAGAGGATGTTTCCTAACACTATTAGAATAGCCAAACAGGAATGCAGCCCAGAGGAGTTGATCTCATCCTCTGTACTGGATGTCTAGGAAAGGAGGGTGATCAAAATGAATTTCAATTCACTACTACGGAGCCCTTGTCCATCGCCATGGCTAGAAGCGTGTTAATTACAGTCATGAAGACCACTGGAGTCCATATTAGTGCCTTTCAACCATACTATATTGTAAGTTAATTAAGCAATTATTGAGTCTATAAAGTAGTATTTACTGAGCTCTCTACCAGGTAGCTGGGTGGAGGAATATAGATATCAAATGTGGTTTCTGACCTCACGATTGCAACCTGGCTGAGAAAAGCAATCATAATAGATAATATGGTTGGAGGGAATAAATAAGTTCATGCCCCATAACACAAAAGAACACAGTACATGTTGACTCCATGGGAGCTAAGGTAGGCAACCACGTTCGTAACAAGAATGGCAGTGAGATCATCAAAATGCCTCCCGTCCTGTAATGGTTTGGTAGGGTAATTTGTGTCTCTCAGGCAAAACCCAGCCCTCCTACAGGCCCTTCCAGAGAGCTGCAGATTTATTCCTCTTCTTCACGCTGGCTGGGATGCTTAGCTTAGGTAAATGGTATATTGAGCTTTAAGACGGGCATAATTTTTTTTTTTAAATAATTCTACTTTCTCAGAACTCAACGTCTTTAAGACCTGATGCAAGTTCTTCCAAAGCTCAGGAAATAGTTTCCAAAGTGTATTTTAAGGGCCTCCTACATCCAAATCAACTGGGTGCACACTAAAATTCAGTTTTCTCTGCTGTACCACCCCCAAGACTTACTAAACTAAGATTCTGGGGAAATAGCTCAAAAATCTTAATTTCAATAAGTATCCCAGGTATTATTATGCCCCTACCACCGAGAGTTTGAGAACCACTGGTTAAGGGCCTGTGCTGATTTTTTGAGCATCTTCTAACCCTATTCTTTCCAATGAAATCTGTATTAGGAATCATCACCTGGGGCTGGCCCACTGGCGCAGCGGTTAAGTTCGCACGTTCCGCTTCTTGGTGGCCCGGGGTTTGCTGGTTCAGGTCCCAGGTGTGGACATGGCACTGCTTGGCAAAAGCCATACTGTGGTAGGCATCCCACGTATAAAATAGAGGAAGATGGGCATGTTAGCTCAGGGCCAGTCTTCCTCAGCAAAAAGAGGAGGATTGGCAGTAGTTAGCTCAGGGCTAATCTTTCTCAAAAAAAAAAAAAAAAGAATCATCACGTTCTTCTCCATATTGCAGGAATTCTTAGTCCCCAGGGCCATAGATTTCTACAGAATCCTTGGATGGGCTTCAAGTCATATGTAAAGGCTTCTGCATGTGTCTGCAAAATGGTGTAGGTTTATGTTTTTTCCTGAGCTAAGAATCCATCGATATCGTCAGATTATCAAAGAGGCTCCAGGACATAAAATAGTTGACCCACCATTTTATGGACTGATTATATGTAAACTCTAGGTCCCCATCACTGAAATTAGTTTCCCCTCTGGAGTCAATATACATATGGATACTAAGCAACCTAAGCAAGGGAATTCTCAAGGTAAGTAATAATAATGAATTGACATTTGTTGAGCATCCTGTGTGATTACGATGCACTTAACACATATTCACAGCTCACAACAATTCATTCGCTCTTCAGAGTGGAAAGTAGTGTTATCTCCGCCTAGGTTTCTGTTAACAATAACAATAATTTATTAAGCACTTACTATTTGCCAAATTCTTTTGTGTGTGTGTGTGTGTGTGAGGAAGATTGGCCCTGAGCTAACACCTATGCCAATCTTCCTCCATTTTGTTTGTGGGACACCACCACAGCATGGCTTGATGAGCCATATGCAGGTCTGCACCTGTGATCCGAACCTGTGACCCCTGGGCCACGGAAGCAGAGTGTGGGGAATTAACCACTACACCACCGGGCCAGCCCTGCCAAGTAATATTCTTCACATATAGTAGCTCATTTAAATCTTAAACCCCTCTATAAAGTGGGTTCTGTATTGCTCCCATTTTGTAGATGAGGAAACAGGCTTTTCATGAAGACTTCTCTCATTTCTGCATCCCTAGTAGTATTATAACAATAATAGCAACAGCAATAATAATAATAATAGTAATAGCTAATTTTATTGAACTCATTATGTGCCAGGCACTATTCTAAGCACTCATTTTCCAGAAGAGGAACCTGAGGCACAAAGAAGTTACATAATTCTCCCAAAGTCACCCAGCCAGCAGTAGACAGAGGTGGGCTTCAAACTTTGGTCTGGTTAGAGAGACCACACCAACCACACCTCCTACTGCTGCAAGTTCTAGCCTCTCCCTCATCGGATAATTGTGGATTCCATGGGCCTAAGTTTCTGCCCACCTCTAGTATAATGGATTCTTTTTTTTTTTTTTTTCTTGTTCTAAAGCTCTATTTGCATCACAGGCTTCCAGGAGTGGCCCCCAAGTTTCCACAAGCATCCCCATGGCCCCCTCGTACTGCACGTGGGTCCTGGGTCACAGTGTGCCCAGCCACTCTCGGCTCTGTCCCGATTCCCGGACCACACAAGGTCACACCAGTTGCTCAGGGATGTCAGAACTCTCAGATGCCTTTTCCAATCACAGACACAACAGGACCCGACAGCCCTGCTGGCTAGCAGGAGAACTGGGCAGCATCACATTTCAAATATTGCCTGTGCGTAATGTTCTGAGACCATTCAGAGCCCAGTTAAAAAAACACAGTCACGACTCTCCTTGGGGCTAGGGCTGTTGATTTTGTTAGGTGAGATCACTTGAGAAATATAAAACGCAAGGGAAAGAGTGGCATAGAGGAAAAACAATAGGTGGATATATAGGGTCAAACAAAAGTCAGGAAGCAGGGGAGGAACAGCCTGGCCACAGTGTTAGGCTTGCTTTAAATCTAGGTTGCAAGAATCTAAGGAATTAATCAATTTCTACTTGTTTCAATTCCTTCCCAATTGTAAAATGTTTACTTTCACAGTGGCTTGTAGTTCAGTGTGTGTGTGTGTGTTTGTGTGTGTGTGTCTATAAAAGAGAATAAACTATGACTCTCTTAAGAAATCTGACAGAAGCTCATGTTCCCATGCTCATCACACACCACTTTTTGTGTTCAAAGCACACAACATTCATACGACTAACCATCTATTTACGCTGGGCTTTTAACGTTATGCAAGACTTTTCTCTTCCTTTACTCACCACTGAGTGACTGCTGATTCAACATTTTATAGACGCATAAATTTTCCTTCAGAAGCTGTGCCGAGAATGTGTGCCTCCCTGGGCCAGTTTCTTATTGAAATCAGATGATGCAGAAAGTATCCTCTCACAGTTCAGTGAGAGGCTGCCCCCTAGTGAAAATTTTCAGCTACACATCCAACCTACAAATTTGTTGTTGCAAATACCGCAGAGGTTTCTTGACACAAAGGAGAAATGTCCTTCAGTCGCCTAGGATGTGACAGCGTTGTGTAATTTAACCATCAATCAGATGTTGCTTTCCTTTCAACTTCCCCAGCATATTTTTGGTATGTTTCAGTGTTCTATAAAGTGCTCTTTGATATTCAAGATGTCTCTAATTTTTAAATCCACACACAAAATACATTCTTTCCTGAGCCAATAAAAATGTCTTCATGGAGCTAAGTGAAAGCTACTGATGACCAGTGCCCTTTCCTTGTTTTCATGGTGAGGTGCATGGGTATTTCCGTTTCCACTTATTTTATGTGGCTATTTCACAGCATTTTTTCCTATATAAGATAACTGTCCAGAGTAAACAAATTTTTGCTTTTAGAAGCTGTCTGCATCAGCAGTCTAAAAACTCTGATGTTCAATGCCTCTATTTTTTATCAAAGTCTAATATTTGTCCTCATTCAGGTCTATGGGATAATTCAGATGAAGCATTTTGCATAGTGCTTACATGGTAAGCCTTAAAAGTAGTCGTCACTACTGTTATTACAGAATTCTCCATTTTAGACAAAAATCACTTTGAGTGTTAAAGAAGAATACAGTTACTATTTTGTTTACAGGTTATTTCTACATTGTTGTACAGAGGGGAAATAGTTTTCAGGACAAAGTTAAACATAGTGTCTCCATTAAAATCTAGTACTTAGAAACTTGAAAACAGTGGCAGATTTGTCCTTCTATGTTACTTTATTCCTCCATCTCCCACTCTTCCCATCCACCTAACACCGCTAGAGGGGATAGCATGTTGTCTGAATTAACCTTTTTAAAACTTGTAGGACTTAAAGATAAAAAAGTCAGTGACTCAACAATTGATATAACATCTGGGTGCTCGAAAACTCACTGCCCTCTGCTCTGCGGCTGTCTAATTTTGTACAGATGCCATCCAAGATTAGAATCAAAAGTTGCTCTTCATTTTATTTTGGTGATTCTTCCATGGATTTTAAGCTCTCCAGAATCAAAGTTCTTTTAGTTTCTCCTACTCATGTAGGAGGTAGCTGAGGACTAATTTGTGTGAAACTCACAACAGCATTGTGAAAGAAGTATTTGTATACTCTCTTTAGAGATAATGAGACTTGGCTCAGAGAAGTTGAGTCACTTCCCCAATGACACACAGGTCGTTAATAGCCATCAGAATTCAAACCATGGCAAATTGAGGCCAAGCCCTGTGTTCTTTCCCATCAAGGTTGCTCCACATCCTGCCCTTGGCTTGTTTATTAAATCTTGGAGACACAGGCCATTGTCATCCCCACTTTAAGAAAGAAAATTACATCAAGAAAGAATAAAAAGCCAGGAAGTACACACAGACATCAGTATTTCACCACTGAGTCTATTCGGATGTTCTAAATTAAGGAAAGCTACTCTCATTGATCCTGGGGAAGAACGAACGAGAGCTGTCCCTGAGGGAGTGAGCAGGCATGGTCACACCTGTCTGTAGTGACTCTCGCCAAGTTTGGACCCTCATCCTTAGCCACGAATAAGTTATGAAGGTGAAATTTCTCTGCTTACACAAAAACGTTGTCAGGATGGAAAAGGAGGGGACTTCAGATAGACATTGCTGACAGCAGATGGTATTATCTGAAACCACAAACAAACAAACTGTCCCTCGTGGGATTACTGTATCATGGGAACTCAAAAAGCTGCTCAAACAACAGTATCTGTAAACTGTGGTTCAGAATTAGAGTTGAAATTTCATGGCTTAGGGAATATTGGCAATATTGTTTCCTTCCTTTATTAAACAAATTTTTCTTTGCTTTGGTTTGGTCTGGTCCGTTACCTGCGCTGTGAACATGAACAACAACAAAGAGTCCTTGCTTCTGGAAGTTTTTGAATCTCACTAGAATACTTAATCTGCCTCTTTTAAAACCATAGCAAAGTGATCTATAGTTTTCTTTTTTAAAAAATATGAATAGACTTATAAGAAGCAGCAGCTTGTGGTCCCTTAAGCAATTGTTCAGCAAATGTTCACTTGCTCTCTTTGGGAGGAATATAGTTACTTCTCTTCCCCTTTGTTGTTGACCTTGACCAAAGCGATTTGCTGTGGCCAATGGAAGGTGGGTGGAAGTAAGGCATCATGATTCTCTGCTCATCCGTCTTGTCCTCCTATCTTTTGGCTCAAATATCTCCTGGTCCAAGAAGACGTGTTAGGACAGTCCTATATGCAGTCCACAGTTTTGAGCCACACCCAACTAAACCCTCCTAGATTAGCAAAGCTCCAGCTGACCCACAGACAAAGAGAAACAAAGGCTTATTGTTGTGTGCCACTTAGTTACAGAGTGGCTTGTTATGCAGCATTATCGTGGTGATAGCCAACTAACACAAAGCCTAACAACACAGAGTATAATCTACATCCTAGTGGACTCTACATTGTATAAGTCATAGGTTTGCCTCTCAAGCATCAGGTAATCGTGTAACTGGTCAGCTTGGTCATCTAGACCACAAGAGAAGAATGGGAAGAATGCAAAGCTGGTCCCTGACTTACCAAAAGGGATAACCCATAATCTGGGCACTATCACTGGCACGGTTTATTCTTAGGACAGACTCGCGATAAAAGCCTATTTGTTATTATTCTAACAAGCTCTGTTGTCTAATTTCCCTGCCACTTTACAGTAGGAAGGGAGAAACAGCTAGAAGCAACCTTGCTGGTAACAAGACAAAAGATAACTGTATTGGGGAAGGAGAAGGAGACAGAAATACCCTAAAAAGGAAACACGAGATTTCAAAATCACAGGAATAGAGCATAAATCACTAGGAAAACAATATCTCTAAATGTGTCATTTTACCAATACATAGCCAATAAAATAAGGAAGTTTATGATCAATTTAAAAATTTTACTTCAAGAATCACTTAAAACAGTAGTTCTTAATGTTTTGTGAATTATGGTCCATTCTGGAAAACTTATAAAAATTGTGGATTCTCTCTTCAGAAAAATGTGTGTGAGAAAAAAACCCACAAAATCTTCCATATAATTTTAGGCAGTTCAGAAACTCCCTAAAACTGACTAATGAACCCTGGATTATAAACCACTATTTTAAAATAAAAAATAGTCTTACTTCTGGGGGGGTATCATTTAATTATCCCAAATTTTTTATTTCTGTGAAACAGCTTACTCTTGTGAAACATAATTGCAGATAAATGAGATGCCCTGAAATTCACAAAACTGTAAGAGGCCTTTGCTAACACCACCCTCTTACTTACTGGCTAGACCGGCCCTGGGAGAGATGAATGGTTTTTATATCTTCTAAGACTCTGTGACATCCTTTACTGACACATTTCCGCATCTCTCAACTTCGTTTTTATGAACTTCAAGTTTACAAGACTTGGTAATTAGACCATTGTTCTATACTCTTGTAATCCTAGCTTTCATGCCACCAGTCCATTGCTTGTTAGAAAAATAGAAAGCCATTGGATCCATTTTAATCTTTTTGGTGGTACAACACGGGATTTTTTTCCACATCTGCTCCTTAACTTTAACTCTCTCTGTGAAATATGACTCATCCATCTTGCTTTTGCTTATGAAGACCCCTTCTATATGAGTAGTTATTAAGTTTTCCATCTCAGATCCCTGAACATTTCTTTCTACAATCCTTTAGTCTCTTATCCAAAAAGAAAAAAAAGAGCCCCAATCTGTTATTGTTATTGTTAAAGATATCACAATAGTTCAGTGTTCTGCAGCTACAACTGGTAGTTTTTAGGATCAAATTATAGACTTTAAAAACCCAGGCAGAAATAGAGCAATGATTTTTAATAAAATTACTCATATCATGGTGCTGTTATGACTCATAATAGCCTATTATTACATTTTCAAAACACATACATATTTTAAGAGAAAGTATGAGCAATTATGACATTTTCCAAAAAGAGAATAACATTTATTGTATGCCTACCATGCACCCAGCACTGAATTTTATTCCTTAAACATTTATCTGATTAAATCCCCACAGCACCTTATGAAGTAAGAATTATTATCTCCATTTTACAGGTAATGAACCCAAAATCAAAGAAATTAAGTGACTTGCCCAAGGTCACACTTCATAAGTAACAGTGCAAACACTTACACCCAGGTCTGTCTCATTCACGTTATATCTTTTTTGGAAAGTAGAAGTGACAGGAGGTTTTGATACTCTTTTTGAAAAAGTCAAATAGAGTAATGTAGAAAAGAGACTAGAATTGTTCTTTGCTAGTCCAAAACATGGGGTTTACACCACTGGGTGACTATAACAGGAGGCAGATTTGGGTTCAATATTAGAATGCTGATGAGTGTTCCTGAGAAGGTACATTATGCCTACCAAGTTCTGAACTAGCTGCCTTTTGCATGACACGCCATTTTTACTCCCATGCAAAACTGAAAGACAAATTATGTTTCTTCAGACTTGAGTATTTGACAGACTTGAGTATTTTCTCAAAAATAAACCTAGTAAGACTGGTACTTCAAGACAAACAATTGACAGAATTTGTTGACCATCATACAATCCAAGTTTTCAAGCAAAAATTAGGATTTTGGAAAATTTGCATCTACCACTGTGAGCTTGTTAGCTTCCCAGTAATTAAAGGCTGTTCTCATGAAATAGGTGGTAATTAATGAGTCTGAGTTTTTGATGTTGTATATTGAAATATGTCAACATTTAGAAGATCTGCATAACTCAGTTGGAATCAATTTTCCAAATGACCAATGCATGAGGTTATGCATGGGTAGGAGATTCATTCAAAGTGCAAGATAGACCAATGGATTTTAAAGTGACAGAACATAAAAAGCTTATTGCTATCGTTTCAGATTCCACATTGCATCTAACCTTTAAGAAACTACCACTTGTTGAATTTTGGTATAGTATTAAAGAAGAATATGGACAGTTATATGAAAAATCTGTTAAACATGCCTCTATTTTCTAACTACATATTTGCATGAGGCCAGATTTTCTTTGTATACTTCCACCAAAATAGCATATCACGACAGGTTAGAACCCAGAAACAGATGAGAATCCGGCTGTTTTCCATTAAGCCAAATAGTAAAGAGATTTGCAGAATTTTTTTATTGAGATAACATTGGTTTATAACATTATGTAAATTTCAGGTGTACATAATTATATTTTGATTTCTGTGTAGACTATATGTTGCTCACCGCCCAAAGTCTAATTACCACTCATCACTGTACCCACATGCCATTTTACTCCTTTCATTCTCCCCGCTCCCTCCTTTCCCTCTGCTAACCACCAATCTGTTCTCTGTATCTCTGTGTGTGTTGTTGTTATTGCTGTTTTTATGTTGTCCGTATGAGTGAAAGCATATTGTATTTGGTTTTCTCCGTCTGACTTATTTCGCTTACAACAGACAATGCTAATGTTTTCTTAACATTAAATAAATGATTTTTCAAAGCTACTCTTCTCACTAATTTTTTATTTTGAAAAATATATTTTCGTAAAGATTATGTTATTTACGTTAACATGGAATGGTTTTTAGTTTTGTAATGAATAAGTGAATATTTCAAAAGTCTCCATTTTTATTACCAATAGGATAAATATTGATAGACATAACCCACAAAAACAAAATTATTGGGGTTTCAATAATTGTTAAGAGTGTAAATGGCTGCTGAGACTAAAAAGTTTTAGAACTGCTGACGCGGGTTTTTGATTTGAGATAAATGGGGACTTGGACATCATAGTGGGTACCAATGTGAAAAGGGGCTGCGCCCAGGAACCAGGCAGGACCACGTATCACAATGGGTGCCAGCACAGTACATTCTCCAGGACCAGATGCCTCCCAGATGCCCTGATACTATGTGAGCATGCATGGCTTTAAATCCTGCCGCTAGAGAAGTGGATTTGACTGAAATGGCTGAGTTTAAAACCTGAAAAGACTAAGAAACCTGCAATTGAGTAGATTAATTTTCTTCTGTCACTAGATAGAATGGCAACTTAAAAGAGACACTCTTGTTCAATAATTGAGAAACAACGAAAGTTATATTGTTGGCAGACCTACCTTCATGGCTTTGAAACACCTTGGCCGCTGGCATCACTAGCAGCCAAGTAGAAGCCAAATGACAACTGGGTAGAGATGATGTAAGTACTTTCTGCTTGAGGGAAACTTAAAACGCCAAGGGCTCAAAGTCCTTTCCCAAATCTTCAGAATTCTACATGTTCTCATATTTGATGTTACAAAAAACCCTGTAAAATAGATGAGGCAGGTGTGATTATTCTCATACAGAAAGAGAGACAAAGACCCAGGAGGCACAAGTATACCAGAGATGGGCAAGGCAGCAGGTCCACCAAAGTCTCCATTAACTAAACAGAAAATGTGTGATCAGTTGGGGGACTGTAAAGTCTGTGAAATAACTTAATTCTCTCTTACTTCAACTGAACAGATGTTCACTTCAGAACTACTAAGAACAGAGAGAATATTAAGATGAACCAGGATGGTCTCTACCCTTGAAGGACTCTCAGTTCAGCTTGGATGGAGGGCATGCTCCACTAAAAGGGGGATAATGTGCTATAGGAACACAGAGCAGAGAGAAATTAATTCTGACATTAAGAGTTAATGTCGAGACTTCCAACCTTCAGTTCTAGGTCACATAGAAACATTTGATTTCTTCTCCATAAGCCTGCTCCCAGCAGAGAGGCTGGCCACCAAGTTGGTTTGAAGATGCACAGCAGTTCTCATGGAATTTAGCAGAACACAGATCTTTCTACTCTGTGTCCCTGAGGGGGTCCTCCACAGGACTTCACTGCACCCCATCATTCACAGCCCACAATGACACTGGTGCTCAAAGTAATTGGTACAAGTGGTTATTTTTCTTTACATGCTCATGAGAATTGGCAGGAAGGCAATGTATTTTGCATGAGGGAATAACAATTCGTTAAACCAAATTGCCCAGCGGTGGTCTCTTTTCTAGGAGGACTCCTGGCTTTGTGACCTTGGCTGGTGAGTGAAGGGCATTCTTTTCCTGGGATGAATTACTATTTCTCAAGTCCATCTCCCTACACGCACCAAGGGTAACCAACTGCTTTGTATTCTGAAAATCCACCTCCTGGCTGCTCTGTCCCACCCAAAGGTTGCTGTTCTGCTGCTTTTCCAAGCGCAATTAATATTAAAGCCATGAGTGCTGTAGATGACTGATTGTATTAAGCTTTATGTTTGGGTCCTAGACACAGTAAATAAATCACAAATTTTTCTTTTGTTCACTGAGGCATAATTTGTGTCAGGAACTCCAGTCAATCATCTAAAAATACATATATATTTTGCAACAGCTGTTATATTTTATATATTGATTACCCCCACCAACACAACACCCCCTCCTTAGAAGAAAAATAAAACAGTGTGTCAGTAACATAGTAAAATGAAAAACATATGTCCGCAGTTAATAGTATACCAAAAGAGAACTATGTAGATCTGAAAAGAAAAGAAAGAAAAATGATAACACAAGCCTTAGTATTTGGCTTTAAATGAATATTTGATTCCCCAAAGCTGTGAACTATGGTCTAACAATGGAAAGAAAGAACTTCTGGGAATAGTGCCCTCTTTCTCCTTCAGATGTGTAAGAATCTAAATGGTTTATTTATACAGAGTGTTATGTATTGATTACATTATGTTGAATATTATGTGATACAGTAACCATTAAATGCATTCTGATTTCTTCTGGTTCTGTTTCCTTCTAAAATAACCTCTAATTTTTTCAGATTGTGATGAAGCAATGCTTTCAAAATTGAATTATATAGTTGAGCTATAATTGAATTGGTTCCAACTGAGAAAGAAGCAATCCACAAAGACTGTTGTAAAAGACAATGGTGTGAACGAAGAGAACCTGGGGATCTTATTCCTCTAGCTGAGGTGTTACCATACTAACACCTTCTCAGGGCATCACTGAGCAGAATGTCAGAAATATAGAACTACCTTAGGAGGACCTGAAGGTACTATCTCAATTAGGGAGAATGGGAGCACTGGGAAGGTAGAGACCATGTTTACATTCATCATTTTGTCCCCAGAGCCTAACGTAATAGGATATAGGAGTTGCTCAGTAATTGTCTGCTGAGTGAATGACTGAGAGAAACAATTTAAATGTTAGGCAACAAATCAAAGCAGATCACTTAGTGATGGTTCCAGAAGAGCAGGAGGTAAGACAGGCAAGGTATTGCTGAGACCTGAGCAACAGAGGTACTCTAGTGGTGTACTGAAGTTGGCTCCCACCGACCCTCAAGAGCCAGATTTGTTCATCTTTCCCCAGCTCTGCATTCAGTGATTTAACTGGTAGCTTGAACTTGGCCATGATGGAAGAATTCACACCATGGAAATCAGCAAATACTACAAACCAAGGTTTTTTGTTTTTAAGAGAGCCAGTTTACCAACACACTAGTGGCATAGCTACCACAATGTGTTAGCTCAGAATTCTAACACTCTAACATTAGAAAGTCCTCTAAACCATGACCAAAATAGGTAGTTCAGGAAGGAATCTGGGCCACAGAGGATGATGAAGGGGTTTTCCACCCTCCTTACAAGATGGTGGAAAGGGTTCTGACTTATGTCGGAAAAGTTAGAATCATCTGAGAAATTCTCAAATACCTCCAGGTATTTGTGTTTCTTCCCTTCTAGCCCATGAGAGTTCATCATCTCAAATGCTGAATTGGGACCATAGCTCCCCTTTTGGTCTAAATTCAGTGACTTATTCGTTAATTGAAAAATATGTATTGAATGCTCACCGTGTACCAGGCACTGAAGATAAAAACTATGGTAGATCGGTTGCAAAATAGCCTAAATTCTCCACTCCTCTTTTATCCACAACCTTTGTAGTGTGACTTTTCAGCCTCCTCATAAAGGGATAAAGTTTATTTCCCCACCCCTTGAATCTGAGCTGGACTTGAAATTTGCTTTGATCAACTAAATGCAGAGGAAATGAGTGTGCTAATTCTGTGCTTAGGTCTCACGAAGTTTTGTTCTCCTCACCCCAGCCTCTGCCTTGAGAATAAGCCTAAGGTAGCCTGATGGAGAATGAGAGACCACATGGAGCAGAGCCAAGTCATCCAAGCCAAAGTCATTCTAAGTCATCCACCCCCATTGGGCCCCATAGCTAAGTGAAGACACATGAATGAGCCTATCTGAGACCAATGAGCCTCACCCAGATCAATAGAACCGAGTCTAGTCAACCATGTAGATTCCTGTGAAATAATAAATTATAAATATTATTTTCTTCATAATTTATTGAAGTGAAATTCACATAACATAAAAATAACCATTGTAAAGTGAACAGGTCAGTAGTATTCAGAACATTTGGAATGTTGTGCAACTGCTACCTGTATCTAGTTCCAAAACATTTTTGTTACCCCAAAGGAAACTCTGCACCCATTAATCAATTTCTCTCCTATTTCCCCCTCCCTACAGACCCTGGTAACCACCAATCTATATTCTGTCTCTATGGATTTATCTATTCTGGATATTTCATACAAATGGAATCATACAATACATGCTATTTTGTATCTGGCTTCTTTCACTTAGCATAATGTTTTCCAAGTTCATCTATATCATAGCATATATCAGTACTTCATTCCTCTTTGTGGATGGATATTATTCCATTGTGTTTCCGTTGGATATATATATCACTATTTATTTATCCATCCATTTGTTGATGAACATTTGGGCTGCTTCTACCTTCTAGCTGTTCTGAATAGCACAGCTATGAATATGAATATATGTGTACTTGTTTAAATACTTATTTTCAGTTCTTTTAGGTATATTCCTATGACTGGAACTGTAGGGTCACATATATTCTATGCTTAACTTTTGGAGGAAATGTCAAACTGTTTTCCACAGCAGCTGAACCATTTTACATTCCCACAAACAATGTAAAAAGTTTCCAATTTCCCCACATGCTTGCCAACGCCTATTTTCCATTTTTTTCCATTATATCCATGCTGATGGGTGTGAAGAGGTATGTCATTGTGATTTTGATTTGCATCTCCATAATAGCTAACGATGCTGAATATCTTTTTATGTGACGGTTAAATTTTGGAGTGTTTATCATGTAGCATTACCCAACTGACAAAAAATAAAAGGTAAGCAAAATCAGATTGCCCTGCCCTCATGGGGCAAACAGTCTAGGAAAAGCAAAAGACCATAATCTAATAATTGTACAAATAAACACAAAGTTTGAACTGCTAGGAAAGAGAGGTCCTCAGCACCGAGACCGTGCAGGAGACCTAGGGTGGTATGTCAGGGAAGGCTCCCCTGAAGAAGTGACGACTGAACTAAGATCTAGAGAACGAGCAGGACTTAACCAGATCAAGAAAGGAGTGAAAGGAGCATGTAAAAATGCCTCTACTGGGAGGGAGCAAGGCAAAAAGGAAGCATTGAATGAGGGCCAGTGTGACTCAAAGAAGAGAAACCACAAGATATAGGTATAAGATGAGGCAGGAAATTTGGTAGAGGCCAGACCATGTAGCACCTTGAAGGTCAAGTTAAGAAATTTTATATCTGTCTAAAAGCAATGGGATGTTATTAAAGGTTTGTAAGTAGTGTGGTGACACAAAACAAATTTGTGATTCGAAAGATCACTATTATACAGGGTAGAAAATAGATTGGAGGGGGAAAAGAGTATAAATTGCAAAATCATTTTGCAGATTACCTCGTCGGGGAAAAGTTTTGATTTGGCAATATTGGTAAATACAAATAGATGAGGAGATTCAAAAGATATTTCTGTAAACTCAACTGGCCTTAGAGATGGATTGAGTAAAAGAGAGAAGAAGATATCAAAGCTGACACCTGGGTTTCTGGCTTCAGTAAATGGGTATAAGATGGTGCTCCTCTTGGAGACTGGGAACACAGATTGAGGGCTAAGTTTGAGAAAGAATATCTAGAGCTTGGTTTTAGACATGTTGAGTTTGAATACCATCTAATTAAAGCTATTACATAACAATTACACATACAAGTCTGATGCTTAAGTGAAAAGTTGGGCTAGCTATACAAATTTGTGAGTTATGTACATGGTGGGGATAATAGAAGCCATGGATGTGGATGAGATCCATGGGAAGAGAATGGAGAATGTCAACAGAGGAAGGTCAGAACCTAGGGTTGAGGGTCTAGTTGTCTGCATAGAGGAAGATGAACCTGAAAAAGAGACTGAAACAAGTCACCCAGAAATGTGAATGTAAAGCTGAGAAAGGGAGAAGAAAGTGTTTGATATAGGCAGCAGCAGGCAGCATTGCAAACGCTAAGAACTCAAGTCAAACAAGGATCAAAATATGTCTATGGATTTGTGACAATCATGTATTGATGACCTCAGCAAGAGCTATTTCTGTGGAGCAGGAGAGATTCAGTTGGAGTGGATTGAGAAATGAATGTTGAGTAACTCTCTAGAGCTACTGTGTTAGTTACCGCATCACTTCCTGAGCTTTTCAAATTCCAACCACTCCCAACCCAACTGGTCAGGGTCCATTCTGAGATTTCCTGCCAGCACTTTAAGTGCAGCCTAGTCCAGACCTGTCTGGAGACTGATGAGAGCTCCTGCTCCCAGACTTGTTGAGCAGAAGATTGTCTATGTCCCGGGGAGGAAGTGATTTTAACATATTAGAGTATGAAAGGACATTTTCCCTAAATGGTAATTTAGTCTAAATAGAATCTTTCCAGAAAGGGCAAAGAACTCCCCCTACATCATTGTCAAATCAGATAAACTTCCTCAGCATACCAAAAATTGTCTGGACTAGAGAAAATTTCAGCCAAGTATGAACTGTATCTATTTATTCAACAAACATTTATTGAACTTCATAACACTATCTCTTAAGTGGTAGGGATGTACAGTAAAATAAACTATAGTCACTTTCCCTAAGGAATTTATAATATAAAAAGGAAGACAGGGAAACAGATCAGTGGTTGCAACGTGGAGTGATAACTGTTGTGTGACAGCAAAACAGGGAAGGGTCAATCAGATCAGCTTGGGGTTTCAGGGGAGGCTTCTGAGAAGATATCACTCTCCAGTGTCATGTTGAATAGTGAGTAGAGCGAGGCAGGAGGATGAAGAAGACTAGTAGGATAGTCAACAGCATTGTAGGTAGAGAGTACAGCCTGTGCAAGGGCCCAGAGGCGTAAAACAGCATGGTGTATTGGGAACTCAACAGAATATATCAGGAATACAAGGGAGTGAGTTAGAAGAGGTAAGCCTGGGCCGGAACATGGAGAACTTTGTATATTAGTGTGCTAGTCAAGAATCTTTTGGTTTTATGTCACAGGAAAACAATTCAAATAGCTTAAACAACAAAATTTGGAATGCAGTGACTCAAGTTACTAAAGAGTTCAAGAGGTTAATTAGTATTCCAGCATGGCTGGTTACAGGACTCAGCTGTTTTCATCAGGAATCTCTCTTCAGCTCCAGTCCTATCTCCCATTGGTCTGAATTGGATCTCACGCCCCTCCCTGATCCAATGTCTAATACTCTGATTAGCCAGGCCTGAGTCACGGGCCCGCTTCTAGTTCCACAGAATTTAGTCAAATCCACCCAAAATACGTGGAGTGAGAACAGGGCAGGAAAAAATAGCACATGTCCACCCTACCTTGCAAGGACTTTAAACTTTACTCCAAGGACAAGGGAGGTCATGGAAGGATTGTAAGCAGGGCAATGGAATGATCAGGTTTTCATTTCAGAAAAGTCTGTGCAGCAGCTATAAAGCAAATGAGTGAGAGGAGTTCAGACTCAGGCAATTAGAACTCCCGTAGTTGTCCGGGGGATAGTGGTTAGACCTGAGCAATGGCCATGAGGACAGGAAACTATCTTGTCCCCTTCCTGGGATCATTATAAAGCCCATCAGCCAGCCACAATGAGGTGGTTTTTTTCTACTTTTCACCTAGATTTTAGGCAGCGGGAGTCTGAGAAATCAGAGACACAAGTCAGAAATGATTCTCCTTTGCTGGCAGCCACTTCTAAAGGACTAGAACAGATTTTAAATCCATCAGATCCCTTGACCCTATGACTCTGTGTGCACCCAAGACAATTCACCCACACATGCATATGTTTCATGTTACCAATGTGAGGATCCTTGATATGTAAGACCACAGTGTGTTTCTATACTCACATCGGAAACGTTGTCTGCTAATTTACTGAATTGGAAATAGAAACTGGAGCAACTGAGAGTCATTGCCTGTCCCCTAGTATGCCCCCTGACTTTCAGTTTAGGGCACCAACCCACACAATACTGCTTTAGATTTATGGAAAATGCTCACACATGATGTCTTAAATATGTACAGCATCTTCAGCTTATAAAAGCACTTGCTTATACATTAATCCTTAAATCCTTCCAGCAACTCTGTAAGATAGGCAGTAGCATCCCCATTTTATGGATAAAGAATCAGAAGCTCCGAGAGAGGAAGTGAATTGCTCAAGGTTACACACTAGTAGTAAGCGGCCGGGTAAGGGAACAGGGCAAGTCTTGGGCTAGAATCCTATTTCTCCTATAACTGTGTAATTGTTGTGAGCAAAGATTCTGAAGCCAGATTCCCAAGTTTGAAATCAGCCGGCTACAGATTAGCTGAGTGTTTTTTATTGTTGTTTTTGTTTTTTGCTGAGAAAGATTGCCCTGAGCTAACACCTCTTGCCAATCTTCCTTTTTTTGCTTGAGGAAGATTCACCCTGAGCTAACATCTGTGCCAATCTTCCTCTATTTTGTATGTGAGTCGCTGCCACAGCATGGCCACCAATGAGCGGAGACCCACACCCGGGAACCAAACCCGGGCTGCCAAAGCAGAGTGTGCCTGCCTAGCTTAACCCTAGGTCACGGGGCTGGCCCCAGGATTAGCTGAGTGTTTTAAGCAACATATTACTGTACCTCTCTGGCCTTCAGTTCCATCAATGTAAATAGAAATTTAAAAAGAAAAATCTACTGCAGAGGGTTACTGTGAGGATTAAATAAGTAAATGCAAACAAATAAGGTGATCTTATAATTTATTGTCTAAAATAATATACTTCTGAAGTGAAAAGGAGCACTAAAAATAAGTAAACTACATATTAGTTTTGAAATGTTTATTTAGTGAGCAACATATTTTATTTATTGATGGATCTATAAAGTACTTTATTCAAAAACTATTTCAGAAATAAGATTTTTTTCCAAAAAAATGAAATAATAATATATCCGCTTAGTACATTAAAGCCAAAAAATTTTTGTGACTTCTTTATATTGACTTTACAAATATGTTTTTAGACAACCGTATAGGCAGAATAATCTTTCTTAGTACATATTCACATGCCTTAATCAGTTTCTTGACCATATTTGTCCTCAATACCTATCTCGCAGGCGTCTCCAAGGCCCTAGCACATCTGGCTGGCCCACCAAGCAGCCAGCACAGCCAGCAAATGGAATCTTCTTCCTAATTCCACCCAACCTGGAAGGAGTTAGCTCCCCTTGATGTTCCTCCCCAGGAGCACTTCATTTTAACAGTGAGCATGCTGAATGCAGACCATTAAAGGCATTACTTACATTGTGTCTGGAAGGAGTGGGAAAAAATAAACAGGTCATTGGGGTTGACTCCATCATAGGTTAGGCAAAGCAATGACAGAAACTTATTCCAACTTATTTTAATGAAACTACTAATAAAAACATGGCTAAAAAAGAGAAAAATAGAAGATGAATGCTAAACTGAGCAGGATATCCCAAGTCACTCCCAGGCAAACTAGCCATGTAGTCGCTCTAAGAATGAAGCACAAGAATAGGGTCTGGCTTACAGCAAACACTAGGTTAGTAGTAGCTATTTTTATTGGTTTAGCCCTCATTGTTGTTGTTATTACTATGGTACCACTTTGATACATTTACTATAAATAATGTACTGTGCTTTGTAAACATCATCTTGTATAATTTACCCAACCCGTTGTCTACTGCATTCAGTCACCTTATTGGCATGGCCCTTAAAGTCTTTTGAGTTGGGAATCCCTGAATCTAGTCTGGAGCCTGAATCATTACACTATACTTTCTCTTCCTAGTCTCTATTCCTATAGTATTTTTAGTATGGAGCACAATGTATTGGACATAACCTGATGCAATATCTTATATATTCCAGATGTTTCATGTGTGTTAGTCACTTTCAACCCAAGACTATATAAATCCCTGAGGACATGGGCCAATGGATCAATGGCAGTTCTCAGATGCAAGCAAAAGGAACCAACTCTGGCTAATTAAAGTAGAAAACTTTAGGACTGGAAAACTAGACTTAGAAGTATGCAGCCACGACCAAGGCCCCCAGTCACACCACAGAACTGGTTGGTTCTGTGAAGATAATCTACCAGCATCACTGGACACTGATCTCCCAACTTACACCTTTAACAACCCCATTGCTGGGCATGGGACACTGCAAAGAGAGCTGTTGCAGCAACAACCTCAGAAACCTCTGCATAGTTGCTGCTGTGACCACTACCCTCCCTAGGATGAAATTCATGTATTCTCACTTTCCTTCTTTCATAAGCTTCCAAAAAAGGAGTGAGAGCACCTGCTTGTAGAATCTAGGTGTCCTTGTCTCCTCAGGCTGCTATAAGAAAATACCATCCCCTAGGTGGCTTAAATACCAGACATTTATTTCTCGAAGTTCTGGAAGCTGAGAAATCCAATCAAGGTACTGGTAGATTCAGTTTCTGGTGAGGCGTGTCTTGCTGGCTTGCAGACAGCTGCTGTGTGCTCACATGGCAGAGAGAGAGAGAGAGAACAAGCTCTTTGGTCTCCTCATGTAAGGGCACTAACCCCATCATGAGGACCACACCCTCGTGACCTCATCTAAACCTAATTACTTCCAAAGGCCCCACCTCCAAATGCCATCACATCAGGGGTTAGGGCTTCAACATACAAATTTTGGGGAGATACATTCAGTCCATAGGCCCACGTCCTATGCCCGTGCTCTAGTTGCAACGAAGGCCAGGAAAGCAAGCGATTGGCATTTTCCCCTTCCTTGATGATAGAAAGCTTTGCCTCGTAAGAGGAAAATTCTCCCAAACATGGCGTGGTGTCCAGATACTCAGCAGTCAAAAACATGACAAATGTCTACTACAACCATAGCTCGCATTTCCTTAGTATCCTTCGTAGAACTGAGCACCATCAAACCCTGAGGAATTCCTCCCCACTGACATCATCAATGATCCAAGTGACGCCACTGGGAGCAATTTAAAAAGCAGGACTTGAGAGAGCTGTGGAAAATGAGAATGTGGATAATAGCATCCCAGAGCTCCATCCCAGAGCTCCTTAAAGATCTCTTTGGCAAAACAAGGCTTCAAAGTAGTCAACAAATTCACTGATAAACTTGGAACAAAAGGAGAAGACTACACCTACTGTAAATTGCTTTGGTCTCTCTGCTTTAAAGCAAAGCAGGAAAACAATACAGAAGCGAAAAGGTGTCTCTATATCCATTAATTAAGTGACTGCTTCCCAGTAGAAAACTTGACATCTTAATAGATGTTGTTCAGCTAAACCTCAAATCTCTCCTATCAAATCCCCCTGATTTTCAGACTGCTGAGGTTACAGCAGTCAGTGGACGGCATCTTTAGTACCATAGTGCTGGGCAAAAAGTACAAGGGAATGATCATAAAAAATCCCAAGGGCCATAATTCAAAGAAAAGCTGAAGAACACAAAACATACAGGATGACTGGGAACAACTTGAAATGAAAGCTTTCAGCTGTCACTCATCAGGCCAGCCACAGCTGCAGTACCGACTGAGACATGTGACTTTAATAGGGAGCTGGGAATCGTTCCCAGACACCAAGCACCTGCCATGAGGGAGACACCGTTGGCTTTTCATGGTACCCATGCTGGACACTGAGAACTCACCAAACGTTTCCAGGCCAGGCACATTGCTTGATACTTTCATGAAAAATCAAGGTAAATAAAATGCCATCCCTGATGCCCCAAAACTTAAAATCTATAGGAGATGAGACATCAAGAATGCAAATTGTTATAAGGCAGAGCATGATAAATGCCCTAAGGGTTGTGCCAAGCGCATGAGGATTCAGTGAAGGGAGAGAGCAGGGAACTCAAGAGGCAAAGACGGGAAAGAGAGAGCACAATGCCCAGAGTCTCGTTTATGACTGCAAGCTATTTTCACAGATTCTTAAACACAGTCAAGGCTAGAACAGATCCCGTAGATCACCCGGTACAATCCCTTCTTGTCTGCACTTAAAGAAAGAGGCTCTCGGGTAAGTGAGCAGCAAAGCCAAAATTAGAACCCTGGTTTCTTGACTCCAAAACCTGTGCGATCCCTCTATAGTCATGAGACATTTAAGGAAAAGAAATTTCTCCTCTCCTTTCCCGTGCCCTAAACACCAGTTATGTCCTCATACCCTAAATGTGGAGAAAGGCCATTGATCTCATTGCTTGGAGCTGTGGCAGCGAGGTGTACAAGCTTGAGGAGAAGAGTGATCACGGGGACTCTAAGGGTTGCTCTAGTGTCCTGCAGAGGCAACTGCTTAGCTTACCTGAGACGCCGACAGACCCACTGTTCTAAGAAAGGCCCTCAGCACATAGGTGCCTTGGGACAGTCAGGAAAGGTGCAGAGATTGCCAATATCTGATCCAGGACACTGAGGCTCTGAAGTGAGAATTGAAAATTCAATCTGAAATTGAGTCAGTTTGGCTATAGTTCTGTCTGAGCAGGTGTGAACTCAGGTGTCTCTGGTTCAGGATATTGTCAGGTGACACCTAAGGACACAGTGCAAGGCAGGCTTGGCAGCAGCATGGAAAAAGGCAGGAATGCCACACACCTTGTCCACAGTCAAGAAATCAGAGACATGGAGGCTAATTGGGCCTTGAAATGAGCACTCCATAGAGGGGAGGTTTATTCCTCCTTCGTTCTGTTCCCCCCGCTTTGGCAGCAGATTCTGCCTAGTAATTAACTGGAATTGAATATTCCACATCATTTCCTTCCCAGGGAGCTCCAGAACTTCATACGCCCTTGATACACCCAGGCTAATTTTTCTTTCTCTACTTTCTGGGCATGGTGTTTTTGTTCTTGTTTTGTTTTGTTTGTTGTTTGTTTTTGGTCCTAAAAGGAGTTAATTGACCTCATTAACTAATCTAGTGGATTCCTCTCTTCATTTTCAGTTATTTTCTTCTCTTTAATGTCAAGACCATAAACCAGCTGTTAGCAAGTGTCTTGACTTCAGCCTGGAGTCTCTGGGTCTTCATGGTGTCACTAAGCTACTTGTTGGAATGTAGTAGACATAGAAATGCCCATGATTGTCACCCTATTGGCATCGAGACTTTCTTGTGGGGACCTGTTTCCTGCAAATAATGGGCCCACTGCGGTTAGTTGTGACTGGTGTGGTCTTACTAGCATCTCTGCTGCCGCCAAAAACAAAATGATTCTCAATACATTATGACCTGCTCCAATTATCCTACCTGCCAGTTCCCACATCCTTAACTATTATAAACTTTGTGAAGACGGCTCTATAATAATCTCTGCCATGCACTGAAGTCTGCATGATGTGTCTTTCTATGGAAGATTTCCTTAGCTAGGCATCACGGTCAAGTTTCTTTTGATATTGACCAGGTCAAGTTCAAGAGAGAAGGAAAAAGCAGACTCCATTTGAAGCCCAAACATTCTTGAATTGTAATGGTTGACTATGGTGAGAGAAGTGGCTCTCTGAGACAATAATCAGTCATCATGGCACTTTCTAGATGCCAGTAACATGCCAATACCTTGGGAGCACTACATAAAGAGATTATTTTGCCCATAAATCCCTTGTATTTGTGCCAGAAGCAACCAAAAGGCAAACTTGTTGTTGTGACTCGGAATCAGGAGACCATGGAGACTCCTGGTTCCATGTCTGACAAGTTGAGTGGGCCTCAGTTTCCTCTTCTGTCACTTCCTCACAAGGGAAATAGACTGGAAAAGATCTTACCAAAGAAACTTTACAGTGTCTACAAATGCAAGAATTGTTTATACAGGACGTTTCTCTTAGTCTATGGCAGTGAATGCATTTTCTCATCACTTGTAATGCTTTCTTCTTGTGAAGGGAGTTTCAGCTGGGTTCAGAATCAAGATGAGAATGATCAGGGGGACTTCACCTGCCTCCTCTAGCCCTGCAGGCAAGTGCAAGTTATCTCACCGGCAAAATAAAGTGCTCCAACTAGGCCCTGCTCTCTGTCTAAGCTTTACGGTTTTCTGCATCTAAGCTTTCAGGGGCAGCCTGATCTGCATAAGAATCAGCTTTTTTCACATTTTACAGAATAAATTAAAACAAGAGAGATTTGGATTAGATATCAAGTTTGAGTAAGGAAAGGATTTCCTAATTGGGAGCGTGAACACTAAAACATTGACAGGATGTTCCTCTGGACTCCTTTAAAATTAAGATGGATAATATAGTCTCATGTGCAATGAAGCCAGGTAATAGAAGGAAGAGAAACTCACATTTTTTGTTTAGATGTTATTAATGTGTCACGCACTTATACACTTGGCACTGTGAGGGAGATATTAATGTATTCATTTTACAGATGAGGAAGCAATGACTTTCTCAAATTCATACATTTTAGAATGGAAAGTCAAAATTCTACCTGGAGTTGTCAGATATCAAAAGTTCATGATTTTTCCAATACAGTGATTCATCCAAAGAGGGTCATGTTATTTCATGATAGACCTCTGATTGCACAATTCCATACCTTAAGCCTCTTGTCTAGCACCGTCATGATGTGGGGTTGGTGAGCCAAGGAGCCGAAAGAAAGATTTCTTGGACTCTCAAGGTCTGGCAGCAGTGCTCTTTTATTTAGAGAATAGTATGGAATAACATGGGGACAGGACCCATGGGCAGTATAGAGCTGCTGCATGGGGACAGGACCCACGGGCAAGAGGAGCTGCTGCTGCAAACATGGGTTGAGAGTAGGGCTAAATTTAAGGCATGGGTATGTGAGTTATCTCTGTACAAGACAAAAGAAAGAATATGTAAAAAGAGTTGTTAAAATGGTATCAGTGCCCGTAGGGTCCGGTTATTGGGTGGTCCCATAGCTTTTAGGTAAGAATCAAACCAGATTAAGTAAATGGCAGAAGCCACCACTTAAATATTGTCTTCAGCTAAAGACAAAGGAGGATGTTGGGGGGAGGCGGGGTCAGTGACATGAGGTTACCAGACAGTAAACAACTTAAGTCCTTGCCTTCCCAATTAAGAGTTTCCAGGGATAAGGCCATCCCCGCTTCCTCCTGGTGCAGAGAGGGAGACACCCCCCACAGATGGAGACTTCCTTCACAAATGCAAATGTCTCTCATCAAAGGGCAAGCAAATTCCACTCCTCAGAGCCTCCGTCTCATCTGCAGTTTTTTAAAGTAACCAGCCTAAAATAATCCTCATCACATCGGACATTTTAATTTTTTGCCAGTAAACCAATATTTGCCTGTAAAGTGAATTTGCCTTCCTGAAAAACACTAGAGATTCTAAAACATCTTAGGAAATGGAAATGATGTGAGCTTGGTGAGCTGAGGAGTTGATAGAAAGATTTCTTGGACTCTCAAGGTCTGGTAGCAGTGCTCTTTTATTCAGAGAATAGCATGGGGACAGACCCCATGGGCAATGAAGAGCTGCAATGTGTTGAGAGTTAGGGCTAAAGTTATACAGCATAGGTATGTGAGTTATTTTTTACTAGACAAAGGAAATGTCGTGTAAAAAAGTCATTAAAATGGTATCAATGCAGGTGGGGTTTGGTTATCCGGTGGTCGTATAACTTTGGCTCTATGAATCAGGTTGAATCAGGTCAGGATGTCCTATACTTCCCAGAGGATGATATAGATTGGCATGTAGGCCAGGAAACCTTGGGCTTCTCTCCCTGGGGCAGCCTTGATCCTCATCAGAAACACTTCAGAAAAACCAAAAAGAAAATAAAACAACTGTCTAAGTAAAATCTTCGGTGGAATAACATCCTATGGCCTGACAAGGGTGACAGGTCATAGGGGCAGTCTCCTGAAAGCTGTCTAGCCTCAGATGCACAGTCTGTTTGAGAGCAGTGGGGAAGAAATGAGGAACTGAACAGGGATATTGAAAGTCCCAACAGATTGGTAGTAATCCTCAATTCTACTCACTAGTATGAATGGTGACAAATTCTCAGGAATCTTGTCTTGTCAACAGAGATCGTAGGAGGTCAAAAATCAAGTTCGCAGAAATTGGAGCAGAGGTTCCTCTGATCAGCTGGTCCCATTATGGCTCTCTTGAGTGCTAGGATTTGGAATAAACAGGTGTGGTTCAGTTTAAGAAGGTCCCAAGTCCATGTTGGTTCAAATATGACATTCTTAGGTCATCTCAAAACAAAGGTACTCTTCTGAAACTTTGGTAACCCATCACTTAAGATCTCTACGAAAGGACTGGCCTTCACTGACTGCCCATCTCCCTCCAAGCCCATCCTTAATTTGATTCCAGAGATAACTGGTAGGTGGGGTTCTCTCTAGGGCAAATATGTGGTCACATGTTGTTACCTCCCACTCCCTTGCCCCTGGCACACATCACTAATTGATTACAGTGCTCTTTCCTGCTGTGGCCAGATGCAGCCTCAGGATCCTTCTCAGCACAGCTCCAGGCAACCACCACCAATCCTTTGGAGTTCACATTCAAAAGGAAATCTACTTTGCCAAAATGCTCTAGGGACCGCTGAATAGTGTTTCAAAACTCAGATGTTTTTGTATTCCTATCCTCCCAGAATCTGAGTCATTGTTCAGAGAAACATACAATAGAGGATGAAAGGAGAGTTTTGTTAATTATTACCTTAAGAAAAAAGACTTGAGAATAATTTATTCAAGCATTTGACAAAAAAATATTGTGTGCTTCTATGTTGTTGGCCCTGTACTGCGTTTTACAGATACAAAGAAGAGGGAGACATCGTTCTTACTGTCAAGATGCTCGCAGTCTAGAAAGAGATAGAGACAAGTAAATCATGTTGTGTTCCCTGATAGCTATACCTTAATCAGCAAGGGCAGAAGGAGGCACAGCCCCTCATCTACTTACACACACACACACACACACACACACACGCTGACACACTGACACGCTGCTTCCATACATTCTCACCACACTGCCTGTGGAAATTCATCCCTCCCTCTTGTTACCCATGAAGTATGATTCTTGCTTCAGAAATCTGCCAGCTAACTGAACAAAAGGCTAACAGGAATATACAGAAACTCAGGAAAGTGTGCTCCTCTGATTAACACATGACTTGGAAAAGAGTTCTACTTGGCTTTCGAATTTCCAGATTTTTCTCCTAGGTTTCTCAAAACTTCAGTAAGACAAATTTTTTCTCAGCCCAAATATTTTGATTTTTGTCACCTACTAAGTTGCCCTCAGAAACTCAAGGGTGGGTTTGGAAGCATTTAACTATTTTTCCAAATTGGTTTTTTTCCTTCTGTTATGTCATGGAGATGCAATCACCAACCACCCTGAACAGGGACCAAACCTCACCCCAAGAGCGAGGCCTATGACCTTGGCCTTATTTTTAATGCAAAGGTCTCTCCAGGAGGAGCTTAGGCCTTATTACCATAATCTGCAGTATACGTGGAAGCATGTTTTCCAACTGAGCCTGCACAGGCTAATATCCCCTCTCCCTTTTGAATATTCATTCCCCATCTGAAATTAAAAGTCCCTGCTTCCCTTTGTTCAGAGACATCATGACTCTGGAAATGATTCCACATGGCCTCCTATTTGCTGCAAATACACCTTACTTTGTGAGACAACTACTTCTGGTGGAGAGTCTGATTTAACTCGCCAGGAGGGACCCCACTCTGGTTTTGGTAACAGTTTCAGCATCGCTGACTGGGGCTAACTACCAGAGCAGCTCTTCTCGAGCTTTACAGTGCATTTGAATCACTGCGGATTTGCTAAAATTCATATTTTTATTCACGAGGTCTGGGATTTATTCCCTGTCTCTTAACTTTTCTTCCATCTCTTCACCTCTTTGTGTGGCATTTTGAGAAATTTAGGGAGTTGATAGAGACAAGTACAAGGCCTCTCCTTGAATTCAAGACTATTTGTGTGACTTTTGGCAAATTACTTATCCTCTCTTTGCTTTACTAATCAATGAAAGAGGGGTATATAATTCTTGCAAGGATTAAATGAGATAATACATATTAAATGCTTGAATAATGCCTAGCACACAGGCACTCAATGTATGTTAGATAATGTTAGTATTTCTTCAACTCAATTTTATGGTTCACTAATTCACTTTTCAATTATGTTCAGTTCATTATGTTTAGTTTTGTTATTTCAACAACCTTATTTTTCATTAATTGGTTCTTTTCCATAATATCCCATTCTGGATTCATAACATCTTATTCCTATTTCATCTTGTGTTATAGATACTCTCAATCCTTTATCTCTTCCAGGCTATTAAATATATTTACTTTTTTAGTCATGTAAAACTGCTATGTTTTCTTTACTTTCTCAGATGTAAATTCTTTCTTTTGTTGCATTTTCCCTTTATATCTGGATGTTTTTAGCTATGAACTCATTATGGTCAGGAGATTTTCCAAGGCTGTGTGCCGGATTACAATTTCCACACATAAAGTTTGAGCCAAGCATGATCCCAGCACACAGCCTTGCTCAGGGTGCTGTGTGGAGAGCACCCTGCCAGGAGGTAGAGGTCCGGACCCTGTTCCCATAGGAGCTACACACTGTAGCCTTTAGGCTTAATGCAGATGTCACTGTTGTGACTCCCAGACTTGCGCTGGCTGCCCAGCTCTAACTTCAGGAGGTTCCCATTTGTAGACAGACAGGGTAGCTCCTCCCTGGCCATCCTCTGGCCTCTTGTGGACCCACCTTCTTTGAGCCTTTTCTTATGTCTTCCAGCTTAAGACGTTTATTCAACTGCCTGGGACCCCATCTGGAACTTTTCCCTTCTGCTTCATTCTCAGGCTTCTCTCATATGCTTTCTTTCCCCATCCTTCCTTGTTCTACATGTTCCCCTTAACTCTGTCCTCAAGGTTACAACTATGTTTAATGATACAAGATATTCTTTTTTTTTTTTTTTTTGTGGAAGATTGGCCCTGAGCTAACATCTGCTACCAATCCTCCTCTTTTTCCTGAGGAATTTTGGCCCTGAGCTAACATCTGTGTCCATCTTCCTCTATTTTATATGTGGGATGCCTGCCACAACATGGCTTGATAAGCAGTGCTAGGTCCACACCTGGGATCTGAACCAGAGAACCCCAGGCTACCAAAGCAGAACACATGACCTTAACCGCTACGCCACTGGGCCAGCCCCAACACAAGCTCTTCTTTATCAGAGATACTTAGGGACAAGATTGTTTTCCCCTCCCTATCTCCGTAGGCCATGTTGCAGAAGCTTTCAAACTGTCATACCGTGCTCTTTTGAAAACCTACAATCTCTCCAAGCCTCTCATTTTCTCTCTACTATAATCCTTGCAAGAGACACCAGTCCCTGAACCTGTCTGGACTTTGGCAACACTGATCACTTGGCGTGACAGCAAGTGTTGAATCCAGGAAGTGGGGGTAAGGGACAATAAAAGTGCCAGGAAGTGAAGGAGATTACATATTCGTACAGATCTCAGCTCTCTGCAACCCCTCCCTTGCTCTATGGTTTTCCTTTTATAATTACCAGAAAATTCCCCGACCAGATACAATTTAGATATAGCACTGCACGACACATTAACCATCATGACAACCTCATGGTAGACACCTTTTTCCTCTCTCATATAGTATGGATTGGACTTAGTAACTTTTTCTTCCTTTAATCATACATACGCGAAAAAGTTAACCTATGTGTGCACATATACTTGTATCTGTACACGCACACACACGCTTCTCAAGATGAAATAAGTTGTACGGTAATACCGGCTGCCTTCTTCCGTGATTCGTTTCCCCCTTTCCATATGCTGTCTGCCTACATAAATACCTTTAGCCTGTTCATTAATTCCCTGGTAAATGTATTCAATTCTTCCCTCTGTTCCTTTTTTCCAACACTTCAGTTGCTTTTTAGAAGTTTTAGCTCTAACCTTATGCTCTCTGTCTCTCTAGCCCCGCAGTGATTGTCACTATCTTTCTGTGTTTCTCTTTCCTCAAAGTCTTGCAAAATATAACATACTGCAAAGCAGTGGTGTTCCTGGGATTTAGCATTTGGGGCAGCAGATGGGGTGGTAACGAATCTGCTTGTGGGGGCTGGGTACATCCCCCAGCATTCTCAACTCATTGCATACATTTTGAATTAAAAATATTAAAGATAATGGAATTAGAAGCACATTACTATGCCATTTAATCTATTTAGGGGTAGTTGAAAAAACAAACTTTTTACTAATACTTAACCCAACACAACTAACATAAAGCTAAACATAATCCCCTTGATAGCAAATAGCTATGAGAGGTTTAGCTTTTGTGGTCTCTCTACAACTTAGCCATTGGTGAAGAAGGCATTGGCCAAGGTCTAGTTTGAGTACAAGATGTTGAGGTTGGCTGCCAACCACGTTTCATTTAGACTGTCTCGTTGAACCCTGTTTACCATCCACTCTTTTCACCCCAGCTATCCACAGACCCATTTTTTCATAAATCAAGACAGCTGTTGCTTAATCTTAGTGTTATAATTATTCCCTTTTACTTATGCCCCATCTAGATTGTAAACTCTCTTGAGGATAAGGATTATGTTACTCCCCTACAGTGGGATGCAATGGCATGCATAGTAGACGGAAAGTAATTTCTGCTTGTAAATTGGTACTTTGTCCAGGTATTTCATTGATATATGCTCATGTATTCTTTACAGCAGTCCATGTCCCTACATGTCAGTATGGAAGCTCATAATGGTGAAGTCATTTTACCGAGATCTCAAGACTAGCAAGAGAACCTGGATGCAAATCCCAATCTTCTTGAGTCTAAAACATATATTCTTTATACCAGATTTTGCCACTCAGTGCTGAACAAATGTACCATGAGTGATGAATGAGTGAGTCAATCAATCCTGAACCCAAGGCGCTTCAGTTCTGCCATCTTATTGTTCGGACTGCAAAACAAAGGGCGATCCCTTAACTGTGGATGTGAAAAACAAGAGTGTTCCATGAAAAGAACAACATTGGGTTCTAAATTAAAATTTTCAGCATTTAGATCTGTAAAAACTACCGCAACGACCCTCCTTACAAGGCTAGGCGGCCTATCAGTTTTATTCTTCCAACTGACAATTAACTGAATGGACACAGAGAGACTAAAGAGGCCTGGGTCAATGTCATATGGGCTGTCATTGTCAATCTAGAATTAGAAACAAGAGCCCTTGAAAGCATCCTCTGCTCAGCAATCCGTAATTTTTCAAATACTAATGTACAATTCTTTGCCCCAAGCACTAATGGAAACTGCGCAGCAGGAGGAAACCTTTATTATCCATTAACCAGTATTGAATACCTATCTAGGATAGACACTGCATGGATGCTTTCGGGTTTTCTAGAGTAGAAAAACAGACTTCAGCTCCAGCCTCCTTTGCGATGTAACCATAGTGAAGCTGGAGAATTACATCAAGCTCCGCAGACGGTATAGAATATCCTAATTACAATTCCAAATTGCACTAAATGCTTTTCTAAGTAGCAAAAGCCCCAGATAAATTAATTTGAAAGGACATATAAAGTTGCAGTCAGAGGGAGATAAATCTTTCATTAGCAAATCTTTCCATTTTGCCTGACCACTTCTAAGTAACTTTTAGATGATGGACACACACGTGCGCACAATTTTCTATGGCTTATGAAAAAAGAAAAAGCATTTCCATTATGTTCTGTTTCTTTTGAAGAATTCCCTGAGGAATTCTTCTAAAGTTGAGGCAAATCAGCATACACAAATACATCCATTTACAGTCTCCTTGGAAACTAGAATTGCTGGCCAATTCAGGCAGCAAGCACCAAAATGTTTTCTCCAGGTTTACTTGAAGAGAGAAAAATATTGTGGAAAATGCAAAGGAAGGTATATGCTGATTTCAGAGTTTGATGTGCTATCCTCTAGGGGCCTGCATTTCCGTGCACCAGAAAGACTGCTGCTTTATGCCAAGTCTGCATGCTCTGCCATCAAAATAAGATAAGCCAAAGAAAAATGATGATAATGAAAATGACTACCATTTATAGAGCGCTTAGCAAGTGCAGGCAACACACTAAACACTTCACTTACATTAGCTCGTGTGATTCTCACAACTACCCTAGGAAGTAGGCATTATTTCCCTCATTTTACAGAATAGAGAATAAAGGCTCAGCGATGCTAAGGAACTCATCTAAGGTCACACAGCTAATAAGTAATGAGGCTCAGTGGACATCAACCCAGGTCTGTCTGTTCCCCGACTCTAAAGCCATGCAATGGTCCCTGTGCCCTGAACACAATGACACATTCCTACAGACACAATCACATTGTCAATAAGACCACCTTGACCGTCCCTGCACAGTTCAAAGATGTAGTCAATGCCAAGCTTCAGATGGGATTTTTCCATTAAAAATGCCTAAAAGCAACCACAGGTTTTCAGCAAAGACACAGAACCACCAAAATAAAGATATAGGAGCTGTTCCCACAGATCATATGGCCATATATTTACATATTCCTCATGACTCACTTCTGCACAAATCTATGCTGCAAGGAAGAACCCACAATGAGGAAAGTAAATTATTTGTGCTCTACCTCTAGATGGACAAAGAGATTAAGAGGCATACTGACACACTCATGCACATACAAATGGAAAACACAGATTTGTTTTGACAACCTATTATACTACAAAAATATTTATGAATGTAAGCTGCAGCAAAGTGCATCCATCTTCCAAAAGCACACACACCCCGCCAAGGCTGCCTAAATGTGGGGAAGGTTGAGAAAACTCCCTCAAAATGAACTGCCCTCAGGCTAAGGGGTGCAGAAGAGGAAGCTTCCAGTTCCCTATTATCAAGATTTCTCCTAACGTCATTCTTTTCACAGAACCCTCTTATTTTTCACATTCACTGTTAAGTGACCACCCTTTATTTTGCAATCAGAGAGTAGAGCTGGCAGAACTGAAGTGGCTTGGCAGCTGCAGAGATGAAACTCAACTGAACAAACAGATTCTTAAGTGATGCTTAGATGGGAGAACTTGGACACGGTTCAGATTTTTTTTTTAATTCATTTAAATGTGTGATTGAATCCTGCTCATTACCCTCTCGGCAGTATATTATACATTCAGCTCTTTATTGTGTAATAATGTTGAGGGTGGAAAATAAGAAAGGTACAATATTACCCACTCTTCTTATTATAGAAGAAGAGCAGCTTTGTTTATGTCATAAACAATAGTCAATAAATGCATATAACAAATTAATTTTTCACAGCAATCCATACCCAGAATTTGAAATGTGCTATTTTGTTCTTTGGTCCAAATTTCTTGAGACAAATAAATCCTTCTGTACAGTAATCATACCAAAATCTTGGAGTAAACAGTGTGTAAGAGCTTACAGACCCAATTTTAGAATGTTGCTTGGTGCAGACTGGTGACAGATGCCTTTCCTACAGCACTGCCCACACCTCTTGACCTCCTTTCCCAACACGCTCCTCCCCTAGCTCTCACCGCTCCAGCCATGAGGACCCACTTGCTTTCCATGAATGTCCCAAGTAAGTTCCCTTGTGCTTGGCCTCCCGATCATTGCACCTCTATTTCCACTGCCTGAAACGCTCTTACCCCAGATAGCCCCTTGACTTAAACCCTCACTGCTTCAAGTGTCTGCTCAAATGGTACCATCAGCTTCACCTATCATGCTCTATCCTCCTAACCTGCTTAATTATTTTCTACATATTTGAATCATCTGATATATATTTACTTGATTCTTGGCTTTCTTCTCTTACTCAGAAGGTAAGCTGCATGAGCAAAGGGACTTTCTTTGTTCACTGCAATAACCCCAGCCCCTGGAATGGTACTTGCACAAAGCAAGGGCTCATGAATGAATAAATGTGAATATCACCAGAGCCAGTTTACAGCTGGGGGCACAATGGGGTGGTTGCCTAAGGTGTCAATCTATAAAAGGAGGCACAAAAATCACTGGAAAGGTAATAAGATGGAAAGTGTTTATTTTAGAACTTTCAAGAAAAATCTCACAAATATTTAGGGGGAGGATGAGCCACCCCCACTCCCCAGGGAGGGGTTAAATAAACTGTCCTCTAAGGATACAATTAGCTATAGGATTTTCTTTTACTGAATGGAGCTTGCAAGTCTAGGTCAGAGCAGAACGACCTGGGTCTAACTAAGAGAGGTCAAAAGGAGCCACCAGTAGTTCTCCTCCCCCCTTTTCTGTGTCCTGCTCAGTCTCTCCTCTAAAGCAGCGATGCGTGAATAGTTAATAAAACTGGCTTGAAGGAGAGCCGTATCATCAGCCTACCTCTGAACCACAAACCTCTCCTCCGTTCAAGGACCTACAATGTTTCTCAATTACCTTTTGAATTCCATTCAAACTCCTCAGCTTTGGTACTCAATCCCTGGAACCTGATAATATTACTTTATATGGCCCAAGGGACTTTGCAGATAGAATAAAGACTATAGACCTTAAAATAGGGAGTTTAGGAGATTATCCTGGATCATCTATTGGGCCCTTCAAAGTGGAAGAGAAAGGCGGAAGAATCAGAGAGACACAGCGGAAGGGGGAGGCACAGGAGCGATTCCAAGTGTGAGTCTCACTGCCATTGTTGGCTTTGAAGATGGAGGAAGGAGACCACAACCCAAGAGTGTAGGTGGCCTCTAGAGCCTGAGAACAGCCCTCCTGCAATAGGCAGCAAGGAGACAGGGACCCCTGTCCTATAGCCACATGGAAGTCAACTCTGCGAACAACCCGAATCAGGCTGGAAGCAGATTCTCCCACAGAGCCCAGCCGCACCAACACCTTAACTTTGGCCTTGTGACCTCAAAGCAGAGAAACCAGTCAAGTCCACTGGACTTCTGACCTATGCAACTCCTGTAAGATAATAACTTTGTGTTGTTTGAAACTGCTGAATTTGTTGTAATTTGTTATGGCAGCAATAGAAAACTAGTACAAGACCTTGAGCAATCTGGATCCAACCTATGTACCCAAAATATTCCATTGCTCTGAAACTTGAATCCACTGCACCAGTCAACCTGGTCTCTTTTCCGTCCATAAACATACTGATTTGCTATTAATCCCACACTCCCTCCACTCAAGCTGTTTCTCCTGCCACACCATTTCAAATCCGGTCCTCCAAGGCTGAGTCAGACCAGTCCCACCTCTTTCACCTTTTAATCTGGCTGTTCAACAGGAATTTCCACTTAGGGACTTCTAAGTGTCACACTATGCTTCACATAATTACACCTTCTCGTCAAGTGTCTTATCATTTTCTTTCCCAACAAAACCTTAAGCCCTTCATAAGCTGAAATCACGTCTCCTTTGTGTCTGGCAAAGCACAAAACAATGGATGACTAGTAAACGTTTCCTAGGAACTTGCTCACTTCACTTAAAAATGCCCACTTGGAGATTTTTATACTTAGGGTATTTTCTAATCTGTTTAAATGACGGTATTGGCAAATATTTTTTTGCAGCATAGTTGATTTCAGCTTGTATCACAGATCAGAAGTGTGGAGTCCTAAGAGATTTGATCCAGGGACAGGAAGTGCTTAATTTCATTTATGTCTTTCAGCTGGGTGTTCCTTGTGGGGACAGAGTTCTCACCTGATGCTTACTTTTCCACTTCATCCTGATTCTGGAGACCTTAGTGCTAATCGCATGAAAGTCTTAGTCATACCATGTGGGGAGAGCTCATATACCTTAGTGAACGCAGTATTGTGTCTTGTCGCCTAAACATACATCTCCAACTTTCATTGCAGTAGATAGACCGGATAAACAATGACACCTGCTTTCCTCTCAAGAATAAGCTCTCACTTTTCATAATAAAGAGAATTTGAAGCTTTTGTCTTGATACTAAAAGATTTTTAATTAGTAAATATACACTGAACAAATTTGCTCTATGGACCTCATAAAAGCCATCTGAAAGGTAGCAAGTTGTGAAATATTCATTATACTGTCCTGTATTTTAAAAACATGCATCTGTAAATTTTATTTACCTCACATTTATCTTCATCACACTCTCAGGGATGATAACCAACAGGTTCAGACATCCATTCAGTGAGAAACATTTTTCTCATAGAAGTGCTAATAGCTTTTATTATAACTTGTGTCCATTTTAATACAAAGTCACTCAGGGAACACCTACTGAGTACCTACTGTATGGTTAAACCCTCCCACCCGCTATGTGTGGTTTGACAGATTAAAACTTGTGAATGTCTCTCTTTCATCTCAGCATATGAGGCCCTTTTTGATCTGGCTCCTCCCTAACTTCCCAGCTTTGGTTCCTACCAAATGCTGACCCTGATGTCTCCAACAACTCTGTAGTTTCTCACACATGGACACGTATCATGAGGTCTGGCTTCTGTGACCTTGTTAATGCTATCCTCTTTGCCTAAAATTGTTTCATTTCCTAACCCCTCAGCCTAGTTAACCCCAAGTCAACACCTAGAACTCAGTTTAAATGTCATCTCCTCCAGGAAGATTTCCTTACCTACCTCCCCACTTAGATTTCCTTACTTCTCTAGAGACTATGACTTGCTTGAGGACAGGAATGAGATCTTAAGCATTTTTGTAACCTTGGGACCTAAAACAGTACCTGACGCATAGCAGAGTCCCAATAAATAATTGTTGAATGAAAAAGTTTCTAGCACAATGCTTGTTAACAACTCTTCAAGTAGCTCATAAGGAAGCCAAAACATGGATGCAAATATTAAACATCAGTATAAGATATCTCACAGGATAGGGTGAGTATGTTAGCTTCCTACAGCTGCCATAAAAATTACTGCAAATGTGGTAGTTTAAAATAGAAATTTATTCCCTCACAGTTCTGGGAGCCAGAAACCCAAAATCAAGGTGTCGGCCTACACTCCCTCTAGTGGCTCTGGAGTAGAATCTTCCCACACCTCCTTCCTAGCTTCTGACGGCTGCTGGCAGTTCTTAGCGTCCCTTGGCTTGTAGCTGCATCACTCCAATCTCTGCCTCCATCTTCATGTTGACTTCTCCTCTGAATGTGTCTTCCTCTCTGTGTGTCTGTCTCATGAGGATAGATGTGACTGAATTTAGTACCCACCAGGATATTCCAGAATAAGCTCCTGTCTCAAGATGCTTAACTTGATCACATCTTTGCCTCATAAGGAATATTCACTCTTTTACCACCTACTGTAACATTCAGGTTCCAGGGATTAGGACGTGGACATATATTTTGAGAGCAACCATTGAATTACAACAGGCAAAACTTCATGGGGCATCAAAGAAGAGTCATGGAAACTCAGAAGAAAGAGAGTACAACATGCAGTCATAGCCACATGGCCTTAAGATTTTAAAATGTTGAGGTAATTTGCTGTTATCACCATGGCTCCTTTGAGATAGCTTGGAGATGACAATCTCATTGCAGAAGAAACCAAGGAATAGAAAGGATATGTGCATATTACAGGAAGGCTAGTGATGAAGTCAGGATCAAAATTTAACTCTCCTCTCCTCGAGCCTTTATTTACTATTATACTCTGTTACCATCCAAAATGAATTTGAGAGATTAAATGACAGACATACTACAGAGCCTCTTATTGTTATTTAAATGACCGTTTTTCAGTTTCTTCCTTTATTTCTGCTCAAGTTCTCATAGTGTAGATGCTAATGCTATACACTGGACAAAAGGAACATAGTAAGAAAAGCTAGATGATTCCCATAGTCAACAAATATTGACTCAGAATGTGGTCTTAGCAAAATATTTTGAGAAATATGAAGATGAATTAGATACACATTCATAATTAGGGAGCTATCATCTCATAGGAGACATGTGATCATGTAACAAGCACCAAGCAGTGCATCTCATAGTGGCTCAGATAGAATGCTGTGGGAGTTTAGAGCAAAAGAGAGAATTCCTGGCTGAAGTCATCAGGAAAGGCTGCATGGAGTAGATGGCATTTCAAAAGGGCATTGAAAAGAAAGCACTTCAATAAGTAGAACTGGAGGTGGAGAAGAGGTGGAAAGTGGGTGAGGGCTACTTAAGTAGAAGGGAGAATGTATACAAAAGCGTGGAGGCAAAAGTCTCTAAAGTGTTTGGAGAAACAAAGAGAAGGAAAATTGTTATATGTGATCCTTGGCTGTCAAGCAAATTATATGGACTTTATTAAATAGACATGGATCTGTCATTAAAGACATTTTGAACAAGGAAAAGACATAATCAGGCATAATCAGAGTTGTTTGGTAGGATTCCTCTGGCAGTGGTGTGAAGGATGTATTAGAAGGCAGGGAAGGAGAGATGCTGAAAGATTATTGCAACAAGGTAACCAAGAGCTAAATAAGGGAGGCAGCCGTGTGAAAAGAATAGAAGTGACAGCAACTTCAGAGGAAAACTCAGCAGGAGATAATAACTTATTGGGTATATGGAATTAGAGATATTGGAGGCATCAGAGAGGAGTTTTAGATTGAAATATGGTAATATAAAATAGCAATGCCTTTGGAAGAATTTGGAAACTCAAGAGGAGAAACAAGTTTAACAGCAAAAGTGATGAACTTAGTCTAAAAATGTTAAGTTTCAAGAACCAACAGGACATAATTAATGCAAGAATCATTCCATGGAGAAAATAATTGAAGTCATAGAAATTTATAAAATTACAAAGGGAGAGAGAAATGTCTTGAAGCTTAAAGAGTGTCCATAATTAATGAAAGCTAAAAGAGTAAAATGTTAGTCAAGAAGACCAAGACCAAGAAGTGATTTGACCAAAGAATGAATGAGAGTCCAAAAGCTGAAGAGAATAGAACTCAAGGGAGAAGAGAATTTCAAGGAAAGATCATCAATATCAAATATTGCATTTTGCAAAAATGTGTTAAGAAGGCAGAGACATTGCATTTGTATTTAGGAGGTCATTTTGGAAACGGACACAGAGGCCAAATTGGAAAGGGATAAAGCCTATCTGGCAATGAATAAGGCTAAAATAAATTTTTCAAGAATTTTAAGGATAAAATACCAGAAGCCAGTATCAGAGGATGAATAGGGTCGAATAGGGTCAAAAGAAAGTTGACACATTTGTTTGTTGCTTTTTTCTTTTTAGAATAAATGGCTATATTTAAATCAATGTTTATTTAGTGCCCACATTGTACCATTGTGATAGTTGGTGAGATCCAGAGATGATTAGAACTTGATTCTTACTCTCAAGCAGTAAATAACTTAGTGGATAGAACAGAAATTTAGATAGGTTGTTCAATGCAGTATGGTAAGAACTGCGATCTAGGTAGGCAGAAGGCTGTGGGAGCACCGAAGGGGGGCGTTACTTGGTCTGGGACAAGGAGAGGTCATGGTGCCAAAGGCCCTCCTGGACAGGTGCTGCCTGCTGAGTCTTAAAGGACTAGGAGTTAGACCGTCATATTTCAGTCAAGGAGTAAGGGAGAGAAAGACTGCATCTGTTTTCTTCAAAGACAGAGAATCTTACAGAAGGGAAAGATGGAAGTTGATGAGAAAGCGAGAGGGTAAGTAAGGGCAGCTTGCTTCTGTGTGAGGTAGGAAAGGATGAGATCAAGCAGACCAGTGAAGCAATTTGCCTTTCCCAGGAGGAGACAAAAGGGAAGGAGACAGAAATTGATGAAGAAACAGGGCAATGTTGAAGCGGTAAGGAAAGAGGCTGAGGGAGCCAGGTGTTCTGCCTCCTTCCTTTTTTAGGATGGAAGGTTCCACCATCTGGCTAGCGCAGGGTGGAGGCTAGGCAGGGCAGAGACGTGATAATTACTAGATTAATGTTCTTTCATTCTTTCTATATAAAAGTATTTACTTAAATAAAAAGTGATCTGAGGCTCAATCTCTTTCTAGTGCATCTAATATGAGAAGCAATTCAGTGCAAAGGTGTAGAGCTTGGGCTCTGGAGCCAGACTGCCTATGTTTGTCTTGTCTGTTCTACATATTAGCAATGTGATGCAAGTCTTTTATGATATAAATAACCTCTTGTGCCTATGTTTGCTCATCTGTAAATGGGACAAATCATAGTACCTAATTCATAGATTTCCTGTGAGGAGTAAAAGAAGTAATACACGTAAACTGCTGAGAACAGTGCCTGACACATCACAGGTACTCAAACATGTTAGCTCTTATCCACCTCCTACTACTAGAACTTTCTGAGATGATGGAAAGGTCAACTGTGCCAACACAGTAGCCACTAGCCACACATGGCTATTGAAGGCTGGAACTGTGGCTGGTATAACTGAAATTTAAATTTTTACTCACTTAAATTTAAAAAGCCACATGTGCAACCATTGTAAACAGGGTTTTATTGGTACAACAAAAGACACTGAGTTCCATCCCCCAAGGATGCTGGTCCTGAAATACTGTAGAAAAGGCCCAACCAAGTAAAGATATGGTTGTAGCATTTAGGACTCAGCTTTATTTTGTTGCTGCTGATGATCAAAAGAGAGCAGGGAGAAAAAATGTGCTCACGACCCCTGTAATTCCAAAGGAGGTTTCAGTATCTGGTAGGATATTTGTTAGATAAGCAAGAGGCAAGCAGCATATTCCCAGCTGAACAGAACAGAGGTTTGGCCAGCTTTTTGCTGAAGTGGGTCAGTTGAGGGCCATTAAGAAGGACAGCTGGAGTTCTAAGAGAAACCAAGAGTGGCTACCCAGATATAGTCTTAAGCCCTGTTAATATCTGATGACAATGGAGTAATTTCACATTAGAGCCACCAAAAGAGCCAATATCACAGTCTGTGCAACAACATGAAACTCAGATAGTCTGCAGTTTTGATAAAACGCAAACGGAGAGGGAGAAAGGTTATCAATGAATAATGCATTTCCTTTTGTGGAAGCTGGAGGAGAAGAAACAAATGGATCATTAATGGGCTTAATGCGATTAGGGTCCACGGTAGAAGGGGGGCCAGCAGCGGCTCCTGCCAGCAGGGCCAGTGGCAAAGGAAGCTGCTGTGGAAGGGGAGGGGAGGGGAGGAATTTGTGCTGGTGTTATTTTGGAGTTGCTGCCTTTTCTTTCCAGTATTTCAAAACCTCTTCTTGAATCCAAGATTAGTTGTGTTATCTCTCTGTTTCTAGAACAAAATAGCATAGTGGTGAAAACAGCATACTCCTAAGAATTTATGAAAAGGTATTATCACATTTGAAAAGCTTAATTAAGATGGTTGTGTGGGGAAATGAAGGATAAAGCAACTCAAATAAAAGGACGGGAAGTAATTAAGTGAAGAAAAAACATTCTCAAGCATTGCCAAGAAAACAGACAACCAAAAATTGCAAGTTGTAGCTTGCTCTGTGCAATAAGGCACTTTTCTGTAGAATGGCATACTTTCATCTTTTCAAAATGAAATGTTTGAAATTCACTAATAGATCTCACTCTTTAGGGGAATTCTGTGTCTTTAATGTATATGTACATGAAAAACCCCTTTCTGGTGTAAATAATCCTACCCGATCAAGATCCCATCGCAGGAATTTCTCTTCCTAAGAATCTAAGAATCGTGTTCTAAGAATCGTGACAGGCTTTGGAGACCAGCTGAACTGGATTCAGTCTGAGCTCCACTTCTTATTGACTATGTGATCTTGGGTGAGTTATTTTACCTCATTGAGCTTGTTTCCTTAACAGTAAGATGGCGACAATAATACATACTCACAGAATGTTGTAGAATTGAACTTAATGAGGAGCCTACACAAAATATCTAAGAGTGCCTGGATCATAATAATGACTTAAGTGCTAGTTGCTCTTTCAGGAAGGCGTCAGAGCCTGCATTCTCCTGAGAGGAGTCAGACTCCACGGACGCTTGATGCAGTGAAAGCTGATGACCCTTATTAGACACAGAAACCAAGAGTGCTTGGCTCTAGGATTCCCTTCTCAGCAAACCACATTTGTCCTAACAGCTCTTGTAGGCCTTTGGGATAAATTGGAGAAGACTTAGGTGACCAGGAATAAAGAGCAGCTGCTGCCTCAGTCTCCAGATAAAGCCCTAGCTCCTAGGAATTCCCTCTGAGGCTGTTAGGACCCTTGCTCCAGCTGGCCAATGTTGGCACTGAACTGTGACCCATCTTGACCCCATCTGCCATCCCAACCTCTAGTGTTAGGCTACTGCTGCACGCCTTGAATTCCTAACTGATCAGGTAAGCATATTGTTCCCATCTAGGATAAGGAACACTGCCTAGTGCGTCAGATTTTAGGTTTTCACAAATAGATTTTTCAGCTATCATCCCCCCTAACATTGAACAATGTGTGTTTCTACTATAGGAAAAGAAACAGAAGCATGTTTTAGGAACGCAAACTGCTAGCTTTGCCTGAGGCAGGCAATGGGGACAGTCAGCAAGCAAGCCTGGCTATGGGTGGCACAAGGGTGTGGCATAGGTCAAAGAAGATTGGACTCTGTTTGGGACAAGTAGTTGCCCTGGAGTTAGTCAAGCCAAGCAGGACATGAGTTAGAGTGGCCTGACATCAGAACAAACGGAGGCCAGAGCTCAGACACAGGCCACCAAGAAGGGGAAGCTACAGGCAGAGACAAAACTGTTATCGTCCTAGGTCTTTGTTAGAGAAGATGACCCAGAAGCTTCGTTAGGTCAGATTCCTCCTAGAACTCTCTAGGTCTTAAAGGAACGACAGTCTTTGTATTCCAGGTCTTGTCTCTGTGACGTTGGAAAGCATCCTCATGCCCCCATGAGACTCTGGTTACCCTCAGTAAGGAGAACAGTATTCTAGATTGACTGGAGCCTGCAAAGAACTGTATCTTCATTGTAACACATCATCCTTAGAAAATTTATGAGAACTCAATTTTTCTGCAGGCTATCTTCTTCTGGGGCAGGAATTTAGCAACAGGCTAGAATCCCAAAACACTTAGAAAATAGATGGTGGAAGGATGTTAAAAACTGGCGTATGCAATGCAAAGCAATTGCCAGGATAAATATGGGGAATGTTCAGAAAAGGTACAGAAAGTAGAGTCTTCTTGAACATACAAGAGGCCTCTCTACCTCAGCCATCAATGTGCACACGTGGCTGTGATGGTATAACACAATGTGATGCTACAACACAGTCAGACATGTCCTGATTTTAGAATCTGGCCCTAACAGACAAGCACAGTTTCAATGGTATGAATCCATGGGGAGAAGTTCCACTGACCTGACCGTTGAGGATGAAATCTAGCGTTCTCGTAAGAGTTCCATTAGGATAGCTCTGTTGTGGAATGTGATTCACTTTTAGGCCATGGAATTCACTTACAGATAAAAAGATAAGTTTACAATCATCTAGGGCCTGTATTCTATTTCTATCCAGGACCTAAGTATTCTTCATAAACATCCAAGATAATCATCACCTCCCCCTCAAAATTAATGAACAAGACACTAAACAGTCTAAGCTGCCTCCTGCTCCCCACCTCCTGTCTAGAAAATTAATTCGATTTTGAGTCTTACGGTGATCCAACGAGTTATATGTCCGGGATGAATGCTCCCATCTCCCCTTTCATCCCAAGTCTTTTGGAAAATGCATATAATGACACAGATGGCTTATTCTCATCAAGAAGACCTGAGAATTTCTAAAACTCTTGAGTTCCTTGTAAGAAAGCCCATGTCCCTGTGAACACAAATAACTACAGAGAAGTGCCCTGAACTAAAACTTGTTTCCATTTCAAGGGAACTAGAACAAAAGGTCGCTTTGAAATGCAGGAGCAAGAAAGAAAGACAAATAGCAGCCCAGATGTTCTGTTTCCCTCTCAGTTCTGAATGCTTACCACAGGTCTTGCTGGTCCTGACTGCAGGTGAGGGCTGAATTACAACAGCAGAAAGCACCTGTTGACTCAAGCCCCCTGTACTCTAACTCGCTAGCGCTCTGGCCCCAGGAGAGCGTTTATCACAGAAGCACTGGCTCTTCTCCTTTGTTATAGACTAGCATCATGAACAGATGTGGTCAGAGTCATCTCCAAAAGAGGATTAAAATTAAAGCCTCTGGATATTCCCAGGCTGTCTCTCTGTCACCCTGTCTCCTCCGTACCCTACCCAACCCTTCCCTACCCTACAGAGCTATCCTAATGCAACACTTAGAAGAACACTAGGTTTTATCCTCAATGGTCAGGCCAATGGAATTTCTCCCTGTGCATTTATACCAGTGAGACACTGCTTGTCTGTTAGGGCCAGATCCTAAAATCAGGACATGCCAGATTGTGTTATAGCATCAAATTGTGTTATAGCCTCATGGCCATGCATGCACGTTGATGGCTGACGTAGAGTAATAAATTCTCCTTTCCACTCCCAATCCTTAGCTCTATTCCCTTGCTTTGCTTGAGGAATTAAAGCAGGGCTTGTGGGGAGAGGGAAGCCACAGCTTATATTTCAAAGGCTCTGAGCTGGAGGAAGACACCAGCAGCTTCCCCCCCCACAAACACTTTTCCCTGACAGAGACCATCTTTTTCCATCTACATCTCAATCCCTATTTATTGTATTTATTATCTATGATGCATTTCACAGGCTATATGTAGTAGAATTCCCTAAGAACTATGCCCTTTAATGCTTTGTTTTAAAAACATATTTATAGAGCACGTATTATGCCAATCAATATATTTAAATGTTTCCCTCCACGTGTGGTTTTGTCGAACATGCACATAAAATACTCAAGACCCACTGTCTGCATATTACTCATCTCTGAGCTATAAGAACTGAAAACAGCCCCAAGGGCAATCGACAATTCCTTGCACACAGCTTACCTGCAAAACCTTTTTGCTTTAGAAATGAAACAGGGCAGTCTAGCCAGCCATTACCTCAGAAGTGAATTATGTGCCTTTTACCCAAGCTTGGCCCAATATCCCCCTTCTTACATTTCTTGGCTTTGTTTTTAGCTGTTTTCTTTTCTTCTTGAAAATTAGAGACATGGTAATTCACTTGTGATGCATTGAGAATCTTAATCTGGCACCAGCATTACCGGTAAATTGCTTCCTTTTAGCGTGAGAGAGGACAGCTCGCACTTGCCGCAGTGGATCAAACACCCATTTCCATGCCTATCCACAATAACAAGCAGAAGCTCACATTTTTTTTAACATAACAGCCATGTTTCTGAGTCAGAATAACAAATGAAAAACACGATGGCTTATTTTGGAGCTGGAGGAGAGAGGATCCCAGCAAACCACCAAAGAAAAGCACCCTAGTTAGCTTGGATATTTGTACGGATTTGGAGGGAGCGGAGTACAGAAAAGAAATCATCACCTGTTTATTATCTCTCAATCCAATTATCCCAATTTACTAGCTGAATCCAAGGACCCTGAGTTCTAATTGACCTCAGATGCTGGGCAGTGAAGGCTGGCCAGGACTGCCATCAGCCAGAATGTCAGAAGAATATACCATAATTTCTCATATAAATCCTCTCTCTTTTTCCCATTTCTTAGTTTTCTGATAAGAATGGCTCTAGTTGATCAACTTCCTTAGGGTCACTTAATATTCCCATTTGGGGGGCTTGGCTGTTGCAATGTTTCTTCGTCAACTGGAGATTGGTTGTAAAAGCCAGCCCTGGAAGGCAGGACTCCCCTTGTTCTGCACCCATTTGCCATGTGGCATTGCACAAGGAAATGAGCGCTAGTGTCTCTCTCATTTAGAGCACACTTCCGGAGCCAAAGGAAAGACAATCCTCCCATTAATCAAGGACTCTGCAGTCTTTGAGTTAAAGATACTAACAGCTGTGGCGATACAAAAGAAAATATCTTTTGCATAATGCCTAACGTAAAAGCCTATGTAATATCTGTGCCAAGGGGCCTATTGCCAGTGACTACTGAGTTTTTAGCAAGGCACCAAGAATTTCAGAGAGGAACATGCCACTTAACAGGCAAATGCAGGATATCTATGTCATCCTGAGCTGTTTCCAAGCAGCTGGTATTTTCTAAGGTGTGAGAGATATACCTGCAATACTGTCTACTTGTCATTTTTAATGTTTTGATTCTGGCTACCAAATCAGCAGTTAGGCCGCTGAAGAAGGACCTGCCATTGCTGTGGTTTCCCTTCATTTTGGCTTGCCTGTTCTCAACTTTACTAAGTCAAGGTTGCTGGATAGAAAATTGCTGAGGTTTTCTCTGAGCTAGACAATGACCTTACTTGCAATCACTGCCCCCTGCCTCCTTCTCACATACAATGTTTCTTGCTGCGCTGGCAGCATAGCCTCAGCCTCCTTTACCATCACTTATCCTGAAAACCTTTCAGAATCTTCACATTTCCAAGAGAAATGCCCCCTCTTGTGGTGGCTGCTGAATACTGCAGTCCTAGCTTCCAGCATGAGAACTGTGTAACACACTGGACAACCTCCTACATGTTGACCTGTGGGAATACTAGGAACTCCAGTCTGCCCAGAGTGTTGAAAGCTTTGAGCTTCTTGCTGTGAGAGCTAAATTCTGTCTAACTGCATCAGGCTCTCAGATATAGTTTGAACCTTGTGAAATTGCCTATAGTCGACCGTTTTTGACCTATGAAATGACAATTTCATACAGTTCAACATATAAAGACAAGCCAGGCATGGAAATTTCTGCCAGCCCTTATGGTTTTAGCTGAGCCCTAAGAAAAGCAGCCAAGAGTGGAAACCCTTTCTATTCTAGTAACTACAGTGAGGAGTTTTAAACACAATAAATAAATATTTTTCAAGCCCCAGGTGCTAGGTACTTTGCCAAGCTCTGAATATAACCTTCTCATGTTTCTTGATCAATTGGCAGTTGATTATAAAGAGCAGGCTTAGGAAGTTGGACTTCTCTAGATCTGTCATTTATTTGGTAAGGAGTATTTGCCAAATAAATGACAAAACTACCTCTAGCCCAGCACAAGTAGCTGGTACTCTGAACAGCCTTCTTTATCTGAGGCAAAACAAATAGGGTAATGCTAAATGGAGTGTTGCAATTCTCTCATAGATGTGATTACTTTTGTAAGTGCCCTGTTTAATTTCTTTTAATATGAGAAATTAAATAGTGTGTGATGAATTATGTTAAACAATCTTTTTCAACAATGTTAATTCATCATGCTAAAAAAATTTTAAAATAAAATCTTGTTTAATTGTTCAATATTAAAATTCATTGATGTAAAATGGGAATAAACATCTGTAATCTCACATCAGAGACTCTTTATACTAAATAAAGAGCTCCTAGGAATCAATAAGAAAAGAAAGATCAAAAACTTAGTAGAGCAAAGAATGTCATCAGAAAATTCATGCATTTTTTAAAAATGGCTAAACATATGAAAAGAAGATTGATTTCACTCAAACTTAGAGCATTGAAAATTAAACTTACATCGAGATATGATTTTCACCTCTCAGATTGGCAAAAATTAAAAACTTGGTTGACACACTCTTGACAAGGTTATGAAGAAACAGTCACTCATAACATTTCTGGTATAAATTGGGGCATACTTCCTAGAAAGGGCAATTTTGCAAAAACTATCAATATCACAAGTATATATCCTCCATGCCCTGGTAAATTTCACATCTGGTAATATAGCCTAAAGATATGTTATTAATTGCAGAATTACTTGTAATAGTGCAAAATTGCAAACAACCTGAAAGTCAGTCAAGAAGAATACAGTTAAATAAATGAAAGTACCTCCATAAAATGGAATATTATGCAGCTGTTAAGAAGAAAAGTAGGAAGTTCTCCATGTATCAGTATAGAACAATCTCCAAGATAAATTATTTGGAAAAAAGGTACAGAAGTGTACATAATATACTACTTTATAGTTACAGAAAAATATATTTTTATTTTTGTTTTATAAACAAAAAGAGACTCAAGAATAATACCAAAAAAAAGTAATAGCATTGGTTAATGGAAAAGGCAGATCGTGGGAGGAAGACATTTCACTGTATTTTTGTGGTGAGGGAGACACGTCAAAGTATCACGTACACAAAAATTAAATGTAATAAAGTCATTTGTGTCAGTAGGTTTCTATCTTTTATCTTCAACAAATTTAATGAATTACGTGTTGATGTGTAGGAAGAGTGTGAGTAAAACTGCTTAAGGGCTGCGTAATGCTTATTTCTTACTGATGAACTCCTTGTCTAATCACAAACAAGCCAGGGGGGCCGCTTCTCAGCACACTAACAGGAACAGAATGTGAGACCCAGCAGAGCACCCACCCCCCAAGTTAAGCGCTCTCCTGAGTGCCCAGATCTTCTTCAAGACCTTGGGCCACTTTTAGCATGAGCAGGTGTCCAAAAGCTGGCAAAAGAGTCAGTGTCACTTATTTCCATGTGAGCTGAGTTTAATACTGAAATAATTTAAAAGACAAACAGTTCTCAGTCTTTCTGAGCTCTACTCTTCCTGCTACTGCATTAATTCACAGTTATGAGCACTTACCGCATGCTAGATGCTCTTCTAGGAGCACCTGAGTAGGCAGTTCATAAGCTTGAATGATATACATTCTAGGGTCAAGACAACCCTGGGGCCAGCTGACTCCTTGTTGACCTCCAAGAAGTTGGAATTCAGTTACTTACAGTTTAAGAGTAAGATGACTGCATAAATAGGCCCACCTACAAACCCAGAAAGAAATCAAGTTATAAAGGAAGACGTTATAAGGAGATCGCTGTGTTTGGCAACATGATAAATGGTTCTTTTGCCTTTTGTCCCTGAAAACAGTGGATGTTTTTAAGTAATGTGCATACACCACTGACTAGCTGTGGGACTGAGCAGCAATTTCTCTCTCTGACTTTCCTCATCTGTTCCCTGAAAAATGAAGGAGCTTGAGTTAGAACAGTATTTCTCAACTTTTTATCATTATCATCCCCCTGAGGAGCCTTGTTAGCTCCTTTTCCCTAGTCACCCTCCACCATAAAATGTTAATACCACAGTTATAGTGCATATTGTGTATGTACTGTATATACATATCTGTGCTTTATACCTAAAGGGTCTTTTTTGCCCCTGTGATGGTTAATTTTATGTGTTGATTTGACTGAGCTAAGGGATGCCCAGATAGCTGGTAAAACTTTATTTTGGGGTGTGTCTGTGAGGGTGTTTCTACAAGAGATTAGCAACCGAACCTATAGACTGAGTAAAGAAGATGGCCCTCCCCAATAACAGCGGGCATCCTCCAACCCACTGAGGGCCTGAATAGAAGAAAAAGGCAGAGGAAGGGCAAATTTATTCTCTACTTGATCTGAGACATCCATCTTCTCCTGTCTGGTACATCAGCACTCCTGGTCTTAGGCCTTTGAAGTCAAGACTGAATTATATCACTGGCTTTCCTATTTCTCCAGCTTGCAGACAGCAGATCATGGGGCTTCTTGGCCTCCATAATCACATGATCCAATTCTTATAATAAATCTCCTCTTATAATACCTACCTACCTACCTATCTATCTATCTATCCATATTTTTGTTTCTGTTCCTCTGGAGAACCCTAACTAGTACACTCCACAAGAACCAATTTTTGTCCCCATTGAAATGCATGAATTATTCCACAAGAAGGACCCACAAGATTCCTTCTAGTTTTAAAACTGAAGGAGCGGTGCTGTGCTGTGGGGAAATGCATGTACCAAGGCACCAGAGGTGTGTGAGTCAAATCCTGACTCTTGCTTATCATATGACCTTGAATAAGTTATTTAATGCATCCTCATGTGCAAAACAGGTGTAATGATCCCTCTCACAGGGTTGTCATAAACAACAACTAAGGCAAAGTGGGCAAAGCCCCTGGCACTGGACCTGGCACACTGAGAGCAACCAATCACTGGCAACTTTTCATTTGCTTAATTTAAAACATCTAAGCTTACCTCTGTATACCTAAAAAATGAAACACTGATCATAGTCGCATATGCAAAAATTATAATCAATGACTCTATGACCTATAATATGCTTTCACTTATGCCTGGATTGTAGACCCACCCCAAAAGCGTGAAGAGTGACTTCAAAATCCTATTCAACTTTCAAGACCAGGATCAAATGTCACCTGTTTCAACGAAACTTTCCCTAGTTTCACAAAATGTAAATCTCCCCATCCTTTCAACTCCCATACACCATTAGGGTGTCAAACACATTCTGCTTTATAATTTATGTAGATTTTCAGTACCTTAAGGATGAGAACTCTGTTTTACTCCTCTCTGCTGTACACACACAAACTCAGCATAATAGATTGTCAGTAAGTATTTGTTAGATAAACGAACTAATGATGCAAAGTTGGATCCCAAAGATCAAATGTCATACTAGCACACAAAAACCAAAGGAAATAAGTAGTCTCAAATTAATATCTGTGCTAACGTAATGACCTATAAAAGAAACTAAAACATAGACAGAATTGAGTTTGTTTTTGTCATTATTTATCCCTAAAATCCTAAACATGAATCCCAATTAAGAGCTCATCTTTTCATATTGTAGAGATTGAGGAAAAGTTCTTCTGGTAATAGTCAATTTATGAGACATATGAATTTTTTGAAAGAGGCCATTCCAGAGAGGGTGAGGCTGCCTCCTAATATGTCTCAAACTTGAGTTCTATTAAAAGGGTATGGAGTATTTGTGCACAAGTTAGAACAGTTTTCTGCATCTCCTCTTCTACTGCTATCATTGATGGCCGTTCTTTGTCGTGCTGCTGCTTTGGCTGGAGGAAATTCTGTGATAAAAGAAACACATACGTCAAATGTAATAGCAGAAAGCAAAGAGAAGCCAGAAAGAGAGAGTGACTATGTGAAGCATTTGTTTTTCAGACCCTATGATGTTTTAAGCATATACCTAATGCTTTTTACACATGCTGAATAACCAGGCTAATTAAAAAGCCCATACAGCTCTTGTTAAAATCTGTTCAAATTTTTTGGAGCACCTGTTATAACAGAATGCCCACAGACTTGATAGTTTAGAGCCAAGACACCTGCTACCTTATGTCTCACAGTATGTTCAGTTTTATACTGTTAGCAAAAAAAATAAACACTTTTTGACATTTAGCAATCTTATACAAGTGATATGAAATAATCAGGAAAAGAGCGATAGTTTAACCCTTTCTGTGCTGCTCTGGAAACCACACCCTTTCTTCTCTAGGAAATGGATTGCAACTAGTTTCTCATGAAGTTACTTATGGCTTCTTTAATCATCCCTAATCATGCAAGATTTTCTGAAGAGTCCAAGTCTGTCCTTGGAAGTATGGGGAGGGAATTTTTAGTTAAAAGAATCTCATGGGGCAGGCCCAGTGGTGCAGTGGTTAAGTTCACATGCTCCGCTTCGGCGGCCCAGGATTGGCCGGCTCAGATCCTGGGTGTGGACCTATGCACCACTTATCAAGTCATGCTATGGCAGGTGTCCCACATATAAAGTAGAGGAAGATGGGCATGGATGTTAGCTCAGGGCCAATCTTCTTCAGCAAAAAAAAGAGGAGGATTGGTGGCAGATGTTAGCTCAGGGCTAATCTTCCTCAAAAAAAAACAAAGAAGTTCTCAGTGAGACCCTTAAAGAAGCACACCACTGTTTTGACTTTGTCAACTGTTTATGAAATTCTGAGACAGGTTTGATATTATTTCTGGTGAGATTTTTATCAGAACATTATTTGAAAATGCATTTACTTGTAAAGGAGAAATATAATAATTTTCCACAGTTAAGGAATTTTCATAGTCCAGACATGTACATAGGAACATTTAAATATCTCTTTTGGATTCAGTTTTGTGGTTGATAAACAAATCTTACGAGAATAATGTGAAAATAGTTTTGAAGGTACATAATTTCTAAATGGCTGCCATTTTATCAACAGTATTTAAGTCCCTTGAGGTCTGGAACTTTGTCTTATTTGCCTGTTAGCCCAGAGGTGGGCAACAGACTGAACAAATATTTCACCTTGGTAAAAAAAATACTTTTTCAGTTTTATTCTGTCACACAGTTGAAATTTTAATTCATGCTAATGACATTTCTATTAAAAAAATCTGCCTTTGATCTAGCAATTCCACTTCTAGAATTATGTCTGACAGTGAAATCACATATATATAGAAAAATTTAAAGATAGAAATAAAATTTCCAGGATTCTCCATAGAGCAAGAGATTTGAAACAACATAAATGTCCATTGATAGAGAACCACGTGAATAAATTATGATAGATCAATACAATAGAATACTAAGCAGTTAAGTGAATAAAGCAGCTCTGTATATAGTGAAATGAAACAACCTCCAAGATACACTATGTGAGAACAAAGTGTAAAAGCAAACAAATAACCACACACACTCACAAACACACTTGAAAATTTATAGCAATATACAGTGTCTTTGGAAGGAAACATGATAAACTGACTACAGTGGTTTTCTCTGAGGGGGAAATTCAAGGATTAGGGGACAGAGAAAGGAGGAACACTTACTTTTCACTAAAAACTCCTTTTGTAACTTTAGCTGTTTGCATTACATATACATCCTACCTATTCAAATATTTTAAGATGCAAATTAAAATAAGGCATTAAATTTGGGAGAAAAAAAGGAAATGTGTTACATTATGGGCGTACTTTGATCTAACTTAATATCCTAAAGTACTTCTAAATTTCCAGACTGTTACTTATTTAACTCCAAATCAGTATTTAACAATATAAATCACAATTTAATGTCTAATTATCATGACAAAGACAGCTTTTGAATGTTGAATGTGTATAGCTGTATTCAAATACAAGCTGTTTTGACTTTTAACCAACATACCAGAACTAGGCATGATTTTCTTACATAATTAGAAAACAACCTAGAATATATTTTCCTAAGTTGTTTTTAAAGATAATGGGAAGTATTTGTAAATGTTCAAGAGAAAAGATGTTTTAGTTCCTGGATAGCCTTCAGAAGAGGCAAGCAGGATTCTGTTGTACTGGGTCCCAGAGACTATAGTGCAGCATTCATCTCATCTGTTTGTGCTGGAAGCAGCTCAAACCTGGAACTCCTGAGGCTCCTAAAATGGACAAGAATGGATCCCATGATTGTGCCAGGGCTTGCCACTGCAGAGCCACATATGGTGCACAGCCCTGTAAATCCCATACAACCCTGTAAATCCCCACACCAGTAGTCAGGACCCACCCCAGGCAATGTATTGAAGCAGATGACTTACCTCCAGATGTCCTTTCTCTCTTTCACAGAAATGGATTCTAGTCTTTCCAAAACAATTTTTCCACCCTCAAGAGCCCTGCAACAACCAGCTCTCCAAAACCATCAGATGAACAAGCTAAAATTATGGTATACTTAGTGTTTATTTGCATTTCAAAAGAGAATACAAAATGATTTGGCATTAGTCTAAGTATAAATTTGATGAAGGAATGACAGGATTTAATAGGACAGATTGACGAGGATGGATGAGGGAAGACAGCCTGAGACCAATAATCACACCAAGTCAGCCACCCAGGCTTCTTGGTCAATGCTGGATTGACTTTAAGGATTCACATTACCATCTCATGCAAGTAGTAATGCCACGCTGGTTATCAGTAATACTCAGCAAATATTTGTGGTGCTCCCCTTTCTGGTCCATGGTCAGACTCTATTTCCTGGCTCCCTTGCAGGGTGGTCCATATAGCCATTCCTGGGCAGTGTGTTGTAAGAAGAGGTGATGTGTGACACTTCTGGATCAGAGCATTCACTTACTCTAGGCCGATGTGAGACCCTGCAGAACCCTCTTTTCCTCTGCCAAGGAGATCAGCAATCTTCCACATAACAGATGCACCATCACCTGGGTCCTGGAGAAGGAAAAAAATCTATGTGAGCAAGAAATAAACCTTTGTTATTCTAAGCCACTAACATTTGGGAGTTATTTGTTACCACAATGTACTGCAAACTCTCCTTACTAATACATGTGGGAGACACAGTAAATACACACAAATGACTCAGAATAGTCTTTGGGTTTACAGAGGTAGTAATGACTGCTGAGTTATCAAAATGGTAAGTTTGATCCCCCCTTTTAATTTTATTAAATATTTTTCACTTGCTCATTAAGGCCTTTTTCTAAACACAAATTTTGCCTACATCCCTGGAAGGTGTTAGAATGACGCAATTTGGAAAATTAGGAAATGAGACACAATGCTCTCTCTCTTTCTTTCTCTTTCTCCCTCCCTCCTATAGTTTCATGAAGAATTCTCCTTAAAAGAGAAGAAGTTGAAGAATGAATATCTAAACAATTTAGCAAAACAATGTATTTCATTAAAATTCTATGTTTAAAATTGTCTATGCGTGGGAAAAGTTTGTATAATTTCATGGCACTCTAAATTCTTCAGTTTGCCAAGTGGACCCAATGCAGAAGAAGAGCTCACGCAGCCCTGGAGTAAGTTGTTATGGCAGAGAAAGTCTTGGAAAAATAGAGCTTGATGCTAAGGATATAACCATCCCACATTTGATAGCACTTTACAATCTGAAGAGTACTTTCTTCAATACAACCCTTCTCGGGCTCTGTCTTTATCTCGCATATGTCTCCTCTTTGCATGTATATGTCCATGCAACAACACTGTGCATTTTCCAGAACCAGTTCTCTTAACTCCACATTATTGGCATGGAAATTAAAGCTCAGTGAGTCTAAGTGATTAAATTGTCCAAGATCTCATAGGTCAAGATCTTCACAGAGTCAAGATTCAATGACAGAGTCAAGATTCAAAATCAGATTTTCTGACTCTTCTCTCGCTGTCCTACCCTGCTCCATAGAAATAGAGACAATAGAAAGAAAAAGCCCAGAGAAAGTTTAGCCCGTGGTCATGAAAAGCTTCCTGGAAGGAGTGATACGTGTGCACGTCCCTGTCCCTGCACTGCTGGATGTCCGTCTTCCCACTAGTCAGTGATTATCTTTATCTTTAGCATAAAGCTTAATTTTGTTGAATGAATAAGGAAATTCAGTAAATGAGTGAAGATATTATTTTCAGATGTACAGTGAACTTTTACTCTTAAGAGAATGTACATTTAATTCCTGAATTCACAATCCCCGGCCTTGTCTCCAGGCTCACCTCCCACATTTGCAGGACCCAGGACAAAAGCACAAATGGGAACCCATGTACCACACGCTCAACAATTTTAAAAGCAGAAAGCAAGCTAACAAGCAGTTAGCTAAAATATATTCTATTTTCCTACCTTGACAAATATATCTTCATAATGATAAAAATTTTTTAAGTATGTGTCAAGCTATGATTTTTATATAACTGAAATTTGGCAAAATACCAAAAATAACTGAATTTAATTTTTATTGTATATATCTGTTGGTAGACCAGTGATGTTTGGTTGAGAAATAAAATAAAGACATATATGATTTGTAAACTATCATATGTTTTTTCCATAAAATTTTTTTCTTACTTTAATTTCAGCAGAATCACTAATACTGTTGTTATGATCAAGATTTTCACATTATCTGTGTTTTATTGGCAGTGATGCCAAATTAGACAACCTTTCTAGACTCGTTGTTTTTAAGTAGACTTTTATTAATTCCAGTTTGAAGAAACTTTGCTCTGCTGAGAGAATAGCAACAGGAATTGTCAAATTACTAACATAATAGATTTAGAAAACAAGGCACATATCTTGTTCAAACATTATAATGGAGTCATATATGATAAATTATTATTACAGAAAATATTACAAAATGCTTTTAATTTCATCACATGCACAGCATCCCTTATATTAGAACTTTTATCATCTCTTAAAGCAATATGTAGATTCATTCAGTAATGTAAAGAATCAATATTCTTTATATGTTTCATGCATTTTGTTTATATATACATATATACAAATTTGAGTAACATGAATTTTTTAACATTGCACAATTTCTACAGCCTTGTGCAACTGTTTTAAATATTGCACTAATTTGTGAATACTTCTGGAACAACGAATTGCAACAGGAAGTGAAGCAAGAAAATAGACAGAACTACTGGGATGTTTCATTATGTAAGAATCTATTTCATTCACACTAATTAAGATGAAGAATTGGACAAGTAAATACATTTATATTTTTCTCTTGCCTAATGTTCCACTTCCTTAAATGGTCCCCTGGACTCTAAGTAATGTGTATCTCCAATATCAACAGTGATTCAGCCTACATACCTTCATACCATTGGAACAGTGGACTTTTTTGTTTTGAGGACGTGGAGCAGATTTAGAGAAGTGTTTCCCTGGGGCCTGAATGGTGTTAGTCATGAGAACGAATGTTTTTTGGTTTTTGGTTTCAGAGTTTTTCTCCAGAAGACAGACAGCATTGCTTTCATAAGCAGCATTAAATGCGCATTTACTGAAGGCCCAAGAAGAGCCAAGCACACACCCTGAGCTTCCAACCACCCCCAGAGGGTCCTCCCCAAGCATATGGGGATGAGGCCTGGGCAGGTAGCTTTGCCTGCAGGTAGCTGTGGTTGGTGGTACAGGAGAGGTGCTGGCAAGGTGTTTGGGCCTTCAGAGGCAGGGACAGAACTCCTCTGGGGGCGCTCGAAGGAGGCAGCAGATTTTGGCTCAGATTCGATAATGGAGGTAGAGGAGGCAGTGACTATGGTAAATTCCTAGCTCAAGCGATAGAGGCACCCATGTGTTCTCCAATGACATTATTTTATGTGTAACACAAGGGGAGCTGGGAAGCTCCCAGCTTTTGCCTGGGCTAAGAGCTGTGCTGCTGAAGACCCATTGCTGCAATGCTGAGGGAGAGCCCAAAAGGGATTAAGCCACTTGTGTAAATTGTTCAGTAGAGATTTTGCCAGCCCCTTTTCACTTTACCTTATTACCTTTTCATTTTACCTTTTCATCATCAATTATTCATGGTTGATGCATAAGAAAAATAGTAATAGTAATATTGAGCACATATATTCTCAAGCATTTTTTTTCTTGAGAAAGATTAGCCCTGAGCTAACTGCTGCCACTCCTCCTCTTTTTGCTGAGGAAGACCAGCCCTGAGCTAACATCCATGCCCACCTTCCTCTACTTTATATGTGGGATGCCTACCACAGCATGGCTTGCCAAGCGGTGCCATGTCCGCACCCGAGATCCGACCCGACGAACCCCGGGCCGCCGAAGCAGAACATGAGAACTCAACCGCTGCACCATTGATGCAAGATGCATTACATGCATCATGTTTAATCCTGACAGCAGCCAATGAAGTAGATAATCTTCCTATTCCCTCTCTTATAAATGAGAAAATTGAGACACACGAACGTTAGGTAACCTGTCTCAAGTCCCAGAGCTGGTAAGGTGGAGCTGGTACTTAAAATAAGGAAGCCTGCCTCCAGAGCCTTCACTCATAGGACATAAATTACTCATGATCCTCTTATTCCATGACTTCCTCTTTCTTCAGTTCTTAATTTTGATTTGCTTTTTGATCACTTAAAGTAATTTTTCAAAAAAGAACATGTAGAGAGTACCAAAAGTGCTTGGGTTCAGATCCTACCTCTACCACTTACTGATTCCATGGCCTTGGAAGTCACACTCTACAAGGTGGAGATAGTCATAGCACGGACCTCGTATAGGGTTAGTATGAGAAATAAACGAGTTATTAATGTGAAGCGCTCATCATAGTAAGTGCCATGTAAATATTTGCTCTGTTGGTGGTTTTATTATGTATAGTTTATTTTGTGAGTCTCCAATAGGGACAAAAATAGTACCTTCCTTAGAGGTTTGTGAGTATTAGACAAGTTGAAACATGGGAGGCACTTAGAACAATGCCTGATATGGAGGAAGTACTGTGTTTGCTAATTATATCATCAGCATTTTTTATTCTTATTATATGTGGTGTATTTTCTCAGGCTTTCAACATAAGAGAAAAATCTTTTTATTTCTTTCACTCATGAATGAAAATTTAGCTCAATGTAAATAGTTGGGTCACTGCTTTTTGTGCCTCAAAATTTTGCATGAGTGAGGCTCATCTCAACATTTTTTTTTCCCCCAGCAGTTGAGGCATGAGGCACACTCCTAGAAACAGCAGGGCTATTGAGATATTTTGATACAATTTAAATGGTGAACAGAAAGAACAATAAGAGGAGAGAAGGAAGAGAGAGAGTTAAACACGGAAAAGAAATAAGGAAGTATGAAAAGAGTGAGGGCCTGGAGGAACCGTGAGGAATGGAATTCCAAGCAGCTACTGAGGAACTAACCTTAGAAGGAAAGAGGAGCAGATCTTCATTTTAACTTGAGCCAACAAAGAAAGAGTGATGAGAATGCAGAGAACTTTACAAGTTTGTTGATGGAATGTGGGGAAATTCCTCTCTGGTGACCTCAATTTTCCCCACAAAACAGGAAGTGAAGTCATCTGCTGGTAGTGAGGGTGGAGGTAGTGAGGTCTGGGTTTTGAAGAAAAGAATAGAGGAAGTTTGAAACAGTAACTATGGAGAAAGGGAGAGATGATGGGAAGTGTGAGGGCCTAAACGACTTTACCATGGCTCAGCAGATGTGGCTGTTTGGTTTCCTTAGGAGTGCTCAGAAGTGTTGTAGGGGACTTGGGAAGACAGACAGCCGGGATAGGGGGTTGCAAGGCTATTGCAGTGGAAGGAAAATAGAAACTTAAAGACATTGACAAGACATAGGATGAAATGATAAATCATAATATCTAGATTAAGTTGGGAAGGAAGGAGACAGGAGGGAATTGCAAGGGACAAAGTGGGGTTTATCTGGGGATATCAGTGAGATTAAAGAATGCTAAGGCGGGAGTAACCTTGTGTGAAGATTGCAAAGTAGTCTAACTATGGTCAGAGATCAGTAAACAGTACAGATTTGAAGATAATATTTCATAAATCAGAGATTCTGGATTATGACAACATTAGGGTGCCGCCCAGGGGGGACCGGGGTGGGAGGTGGACAGTGGACTAAAGAGGAATGAAAGTGAAGGTCCCTGGAGATGAGAAAATAAAGAAACTGAGAGTTCAGGCAATTGGATAGTGCATTAGTTTACTAATGCTACCATAACAAAGTGCTATAGACTGGGTGGCCAAAACAATAGAAATTTATTTCCTCATACTTCTGAAGGCTAGAAATCCAAGATCAAGGTGTCAGGAGCGTTGACTTCTTCTGAAGTCTCTCTACTCCACTTGTAGGTGGCTGTCTTCTCCCTAAGCCTTCACCTCATCTTTCTTCTGTGCGAGTCTGTGTCCTAACCTCCTCTGGTTATAAGTACACCAGCCATATTGGATTAGGGCCCATCTCAATGATCTCATTTTACTCTTTGAGGGTCCTATCTCCAAATATAGCCATTCTGAGGTACCAGAGGTTAGGACTTCAACATATGAATTTTGGGAGAACAAAATTTAGCCCATAACAGATGAGTCACCCACGAAGAGACTGAAGGCACTCAGAAAGATGGTAGAAGGCAAGGTAGAGATGAAAAGGGTGAACAAGGTATTAAATGCTTCAGTGATTAGGGGAACTGAATAATCAGCTTTCTGCTGTTTCATAGAGGCCGTGTCTTCTTGCATATTATTTAGGAATTCAAATCATTTTCTTCTTGCAGTATTTTTTTCATAGACCCAGAACACGTTAGTTTTTTGTTATAGTTTTTGCTTTTACCAAAAGACAGAGTATGTGGCTTGCACAATCCTATCCACTTGGGCATTGGTGTGATCCCTTCATTGGCTACACAGCTGGAGATCTGACTGATGTGAAGAACTCCTGGCCATGCCCATTATCTAACAGACATTCATCTTATTTGACCATGCAAGATTGAAATAGAACCCATTTTCATCTTATGGCTATAGTCTCTGAAACAGTAAACATAAAGACAGCACAAAACAAAGCTAACTCTACAACACACACACACTTCTAGAACTTGCCCATTTTCTGCCCTTCTTTGTCACAATAAAAACAATATCTACCATTTATTTATTGAACAAAGTATTGTACCAGGCCCTGTACTTTGAGCTCTACATTCATTATCTCATTTAATACTTACAGCAACCCTAGATGAGAAAATTGAGTAAAGAGAGGTTGGAAAACCTACGCAGAGTCACCCAGCTGATAAGTGGCAAGTCTATCTGGCTCTTAAGTACTGTACTCAACCACAATGCTTAATTTGTTGAGACCAAATCTCCCTGGTGCAATGACATACCCCCCATCCCATTTCCTGACAGGATGTTTATGAATTGATGTATAAAGTGGGAATGAAAGAAAAGATTATGCCTCAAAAAGTACTTCTTATGTTGTCCTTTTTTTCCCCCCAATTGTTCCAATCCCTAGATCAATTCATCATGGGTCAATGGAGAAATATATGGTTTTTTACCTTCTTTCAGCTTAGCTGACCCATTCAACTTCAAGAGGCAAAGATTAGTTAGGTCACAAGTTATTTCCCTCGATTGACTTTTCTTTGGCTTGTGGTAACGGGTAAATTTTTCGCAAGTTTTAGCAATAGATTATCTGTCAGTTTTAGTTTTTAACATGAGGTAATGTGAAGTTTTGTCTTTTGTCAATGTTTCGTAGACATTTTAGGGTGAGATTGGGAGAAACTGAATCAGGGGCTAATAATCATGCCATTTTATCATATAATTTTTACCCCTTGTGTTGTATTGGATTTTTTTTAACCTCTTTCTTCCTTAAACTTTCTGCTGTCTTGGAAAATCATTGGTTTCATTGACAATTTGGTGTTTGAAGATGCTGAGCTATGCTGGGAGGGGCATTCATGTTAAATCATAATGAGAATCCATCTTCCTTAATTAGGTTTTTCCTCTCTGTAGGTACTTGGGGCTTTAGGAATTGGGGGTAGAAGGACTCAAGCATAATATAGAGGATAATTCTTGGTATGAAAATTTGCTTTTGCAACACCCACTCTGCCTGACTTGGAATCGGATTAATAATCAAACTCATAAGACACAAAAGACTTCCCCCATCTCCAAATTTACTTTGTTTTAAGACAGAATCAGAATAAGTAACAGCAAAGCACACAGATAACAGTAGAGCAGTAGTCTTGTGACTCCCAAGCACAGCTCCCAATGTCCTAGTCCCGACACAGTTGGGATGCGCTTGGTCATGACAGCAAATGACATTGAGTGAACACAGACCAGACCCTCTCAGCTCAAGGAGGTTCCTGGGTACCTTCAGCTTTTATACCTAGCTAGTCACACAGCCCCCTCAGGGGTTCAAGACTCATGCCCATTCTCTGGTGCAGCTGCATCTCATCAATACAGGCTACTCATGGCTTGATAAACACCTCAACCATGAGGTGCCGGGGCTTGTTTGGTGTGTAGTAGGATTCTCACTGATTTTGAATCTGGCATAGGGAAACTCCTAACAGATCCTCGAGTTGTGCTGCAAGAAGGATAAGACCAAGGATCACATCCTCAGGCATCCTGAGGGTAACGAGCCAGAACCCGATGTGAACTCTTTCCTTGAGCACACAAAGCCAACTATAAAAACAGAACTCTAGGGGCTGGCCCCGTGGCCGAGTGGTTAAGTTCACGCACTCTGCTGCAGGCGGCCCAGTGTTTCATCAGCTCGAATCCTGGGCGCGGACATGGCACTGCTCATCAAACCACACTGAGGCAGGGTCCCACATGCCACAACTAGAAGGACCCACAACGAAGAATATACAACCATGTACGAGGGGGCTTTGGGGAGAAAAAGGAAAAAAATAAAATCTTTAAAAAAAAGAAAGAAAAAAAACAGAACTCCATTACCCAAAGTTCATTGACTTCACAGGGAGCACTTTTCATTTTTCAAAGGACAAATGCACTTTTTAGAAAACAGAGGGAGAAAAGAATTTCAATTCCTGAAAATCATTTTTCTTTTTTAAAAAAATAAATAAATGTTGGCTCTCTAACCCAAAATACGTTTCAATCTAACCAGTGTCCTAACAAATGAACATCCAGAAACATAATAATTGGATTAAAGTTTGAGGGAACCTAAGTGATCAGAAAACCCTTTCAAAATCAGACACATACATTCATTGATAACTCATTTCTGCTTTTTTGTTCATCTTATATGAAGGAAGATAATGCCCATGATGTAGAGACTTTTATTTCTCTATGCAAGTACTGTATGTGGTTATGCACAGGAACATTATATTGTTCAATCTGTAAAGCATAGAAGAGTTTTCTTTTATAACTCTTGTCCTCAACCATCTGTTACAGTTATTTATTCTGAAAAAATATAATTAAAATATTATGCTTATGTATAAATAAATATATATGTAACCTAAATTTTAAAAATTTCTTGGGGAAAACTTTATTATGCCTTTAAAATCCTTCTTATTTTGACACATTTCATTGCTAAATGAAACTGTTTTAATTTAAGCTAAGAAAACTAATTGGTATCAGATATTAAAAGTTCTTGTAAGTTGTTGAAAGTGTTAGTTCTGGGAATAGCATTTTTATATTTTTCATATTGATTTGCCTTTGAGACAAACTGCAACAAGAAAGCAGGTGATAAGCCTTTGTTAATGCCTCTGGGAGAAAATGCTGTAGCTACAGACTACTGTTGATAAACAGATTTTGAATTAATTAGTTCTGCATAATTATGTGAGCCATCAAGTCTCTAAAACCAAACACAACTGGTCTTACATTGTTTTATATGTGAAGAAGAAAAAGAAAAAATTTATTGTTTATAACTTACTTCCTTTGGAGTATAGTTTTAATTTTTTTAAAGCAATGATTGAAATTTTTAAATGGCGTATGTTCAAGGAATATTAAATATTTATTCTTAGATTTAAAAATGAGATAAGAGGGGATTCACTTTTTATAAATTGTTACCAGCAATGACAGAACTGGGACTCAGAGCATGCTACTATTCCTGCCTCATACTTCGTGGAAGTTATATTTTGTTACCAGAAAATGACAAAGTGAATATCTTAAGAAAAATAAGCTGACAATAAAAGGGCAGAGCTTTCGGTAAGATACTTGTAAGAATTTTGCCCACATGCCTACAATACCAACAAAAAATTTGTTTTAAAAAGCAGAGGAAAAATGCTTAAAAAGTAATAAGCAGGAAAAAACTGCAAATATTTCTGAGACACAAAATAAGCCTCAATAAATGGAAATATGAGGAAATGATTAAGATTCAATATTGTAGAGATGTTAATTATTACCAAGTCAATATATATGCTTAATACAATTTAATCAAAAGTTCAATTAGACTTTTTGGAATTTGGGCCAATTTTTAAAGAAATTATCTAGGAGAAAAAAATGTGAGGGTAAGACATATATTTAAAAGAACATTTATGTGGGGTAACTTGCTCTATTAGAAACTGACGTATTATAAACTATAATAATTTTTTTAAGTGATACTAATGTAAGAGTAGCCATAAAAATCAATGAAACAGAATAGCTGGCCCAAAAACAGACCAGCATAAGCTAAAGTTTACCCTAAAGACATAATCCAAGCTTTGTATCCAAAAACATTTGTTTTAATATTTCCTTAAATAAGAAAAATCTTAAGAAACCCCCAAAATAGGCAACCGAAGAAAGTGATTAAACAATGATGGTACATCTATCTGGGTGACAGAGTATTATATAACCACTTAAAAGCACACTTTTGACAAATAATTGCATGGAAAAATGTTCATGAAAAAATGTTAAGTGAAAAACACGTGATTCAAGACTATGTATATACTTATATATTTTTATATATGAGTGTATATGAATAAAAAATGTACATTTACTTGTATTACACATATTTGATTTGTAAGAGATTTAAAGGAAATAGATCAAAATATTAAAATTAGTTAGCTGCATATAATAGAATTATGTTAGTTTTTACATTCTTTTTTACATTTGTATTTTCCAATTTTCCTACAGTTGTTGGCATCTAAGAGACTTTATATCTACCTCATAAAAGAATGAGATACATAAAATATTTTTAAAGCTTTATTTATTTTATTTTATTTTTATAGTTAGGTTATGGTTTATCGACTTTACCGACTTCAGCAACTTAAAATGCAAAGCGTGGTTTCTCTGTTGCCTCAAATTGCAAAAAATCAAATGTCATGTTATCCTTTGGGTACAATATGAGCCATCAAAAGACCCAATAAGAGCATATAAATGAGATCTATGCCAATGTAAGGCAATAATAATTTGCCATTGCAGATCTGACTGTTGTATAATTATATTAAGTCCAGTGCTACTTCTCAGTAGAACAAAGCCTACTTTTTTAATACCAAGATAATAATTCTCAGTAGAACAAGGCCTATTTATAATTTGTCTTTGAATCATTTTGTTATGTATTTGTCTGCAAATAACAGAGATCCCTAACTCAAATTTATTTGAACAATGAGGAAATTTATTATCCCACATAAGAAGTCTGGAGCTTGGGTGGGCTCCAAGTGGTATTATCAATGGCTCCATTATGCCAAAAGAGGCCCAAGTCCTTTCCACTTCCCCACTCAGGCATTGTTAATGTGTCAGCTTTGTTCCCAGGCTGGTTCCCTGCATGGGAACAAAAGGCTACAGAGGTTTTAGTCATAAAAATGTCGATAGGAATGAAATGGACCAACTCTTCCTGTGTCTTTCTTAGAAGAAGGAAACCTTTCACAGGAGCCCCCATCAGACTACTCCTCAGATCTCCTTGGCTGGAACTGGGTCATGAGGTCATTCTTAAACCAATGGCAAGGGGAAGGAGATTAACATAATTGTCATAGACAACTCAGGCTTGGGGTTAGCTTCCCCTGAAAAACTTGGAGAATGGATATGTGAACACAATCTAAGTTCTGCTGTGAAAAAAGATGATTGGATGTGGAGGCAGGGGCAGGGATGGGGGTAAGTGTGGGGCATATGGCATGAATGTTGAGTAGACAGTTCTTTCTGCTCCAGTCTTCCACATTGTTAATGACAGGAGAAAAGTTTCTTTTTAAATTAAAGATAGTAATAGACACTCTGATGGAGCTGAGGATATAATAGTGGACAGGATCTCATATCTCTCCTCAAGGAGTTCACAGTTTTAAGAGAGAAGATACACAAGTAAACAGACAATTACAACATAGAGCGTTACATCACGGTACCAAGGAAGCTCCTTGGATGGGGCACTTAATAGCCTTGAGTCCCAGGAAGGCAACATATGAGCTGGGTCCTAAAAGTTGAGGAGTAAGCCCTGTAGCAACTGAGAGCATGGCATATCTAGGGAACTAGAAAGCATTGAGGCTAAAGATGTAAGCAGAAGAGAGATCGTATAGAAACTTGAGGGCCATGCTAAGAAGGTTACATTTTATCCTGAAGGCAATGGGACTCCAATAAAGGGTTATAAAGAAGAAATAACATAATCTGATTTCCTTTTTAGAGCATTTGCTCCATCTGCAGAGTGGAGAATGGATTGGAGAGGGTCAAGTGGAGATTTAGAGAGACCATTTAGATGCTTTTACAGCAATCCAGGCCAGATATTAGGGGACTTGAGTTCGTGGTTTAGGCAACTAAATGGATACTGGTCCTATACACAGAGATGGGAAACTCACATAATAAAAACAAGTCTGGGGAAAAATTATGAGCTTAGTTTGGGACATCGTGAGTTTGAAGTGCTTATGGGACACCTAAGTGGAAATGTGCAGTAGTTAGAACTGCTTGGTTAGACTTCTTAATATTATAGTCAACATTATTAAATTGCTATTAAATATCCCCATGAAAATCTCATCAAATGATATTCATAATTCCCAAATTACCCAGGCATTTTTTTCTTGCTAAATCTGACATGATTTGAGTGATACGATGAGAAGTCATAGCAAATGTTTTACATGCTGACAATTTAAACTAATAGATATTTTTAGATGTTGTGTAAGAAAAGAGCTCTGGGCTAAAAATGATGCTGACATTTAAAGGCTCTCTGTAAACTTCAAAAATGTGTAGCCTTAGACACCAAGGCTAGTAGTTTAGAAATAATGCTTAGCATCTCAACTGAATGCTTTTCCAATTTTTCTTTCTGTCTTGGGCTCATATTTTCCCACCCCATGACCTTTTAAGATGTTTACTCTTCTTGGGCCCTAAGAGCCTCACTTATGCTGAATTCACGGTATTTTTGGCAGGTCTGTCCTATAAAGGTTATTTGTCCCTCTTTTCAAACCCCTCTGGAGGGCAGAAAGTCTAGTCCTTAATCCCTATTTGAGACAAATGGATATAAAGAACATGGATATAAATCCTTTTGAGGGGTCATCCAAACTATATTTTCAATAATATTTTTGTTTTGCATATTTATGTTACACAGGTTCATGGTAGAAATTTGAAAATACAGAAAATTACAAAAAAAGTAAAATTGAATCATAGTGATAGCACCCAGAGATAACAATGGTTAACATTTTTTGCTATCTATCCATAAAATCTTCTTTCTACATTTATATATAATATAAATATATTGTTTTATTACAAACTGGGATTATATTCTGCATAATATTTTGTAAACCTGATTTTTCTTTACCATTGATCATGATCATCTGTCAATATCTTTAAGTATGCTTCAAGAACATGATTTTTTTAATGGCTGAATTATGTTCCATCATATTGTGTGACAGAAACAGTAGCTTACCAAGCAATCCCTACTTTTGTAGACATTTAGGCAATTTCCAGTTTTTTATAATATAAATAAATGCTGAGTGAACATCCATGACCCTAAGTCTTTGTGACTTCCTCTGATTGTTAGAAAAATTCTCAGAAGTTGAATTACTGGGTCAAAAGCTACGAACATTATTAAAGCTTCTGGTGCATACTGCCATATGCTTATTTCCAGGATGTCTGTACAAATCTATACTCTCCCCACTAGTTTATTATACCATCTAGTTCAGAGTAAATGACTTGTATTTTTCCCTCTCTAATAAATACCATAAGAACAAATCTTCTTTAATATGTTCATAGTTCCTAATCAGCTTTCTTAAACTGTGAGATTGACTAGTGAGTTTCCTCATTTCATTCTGAAACTACAAGCACCTGGGACAAGGAAAGAGCCATTGATTTGGAGCTGAAGAACGAGGGTTTAGTTTGGCTCTTTTACAAACTCACTGTTGATTCTGGCAACTGAACTTTCTTGGGCCTTGATTTTCTCTGTCCAAATGACAAGACTGTACTAAAGATGCCTATAGTCCCTTTCACTAAGTAGAACGATAAAAACAACAAAATTTTTATAAGTAGAACAACAGGAAATTTTCAAACAAACTAATGCTCTCAGTAAATAATGTTGTAGAACCCGATCTAAGAACATGTCATAATGGTCTTCTCCAAGTAAATTTTTCTTTCTTTGACAAGCTAGTGTCCTTCCTCTGCAAGCAGATTCTGAGGCTCAGAAAGGGCCAAACTTAGAAGTAATGAAGTGATCATCTACCTAGGTGATGTGATATGGATAGACCCCAAAACCTCCCCGCTACCTCATTCATTCCACTATTTTAGCCTTACTCCTTACATCTTTAGTGCAAATAATCCTAGAAGGAAATTCATAATCTTGACCTTCAAGAGGCTAGTTCTCTACTGGGAGTATGAATCCTGGATCCATTTAAACTAGCTTGTAGTGAGAGCCAATGATACAAAAACAACACTAAAATCCCTTATGAATCATCACAAGACAATGTCTATAACATTCAAGGGGATTTGATAGCACAACCAAAAGTCACTTGATTCTATTTCTTCCCTTTTTTTTCCCACCATCACCCAGGAGCAACCTATTTTCCAGCCATTTTTCTTCTTGCCAGATTTTCAAAGCTTTTAGCTCATCCATATTTAAATCCTAAGAGGCAATATATCCGTTGAGCAAAATATTTCAGCTAAGTTTGGTTGACAGATTTTGAACAAGACGTTATTTTTCTGGAAAAGGAAAAGCACACCATTGACAGCAAGACAGAACAAAACCTCCAAATGATTCAATGAAGTATCAAAGTATCTTACAGATAATAGGGTACCTTAGCTATCTTTGGTTCCTAGAGACATCAGCTTTGCCCATTATTTACTCATGATGAGCAAGTAGCTATGTAATCGCCAGCTGTCTTGTGACTCCAGTGAGGGAACGCAGGATTACAGCAAGAGTGTGAGGTGAAAGGCAGGCAAGCATCATCATGCCGAGGCTACCTAGAGTGGATCCTGCAGGGCACCTCACCCTGGGTCATTACTCCATCTCAAACATGCACGGCTCAACCCTCAAACCTTGGTAGGCCATTTAACTAAAATACTATTAGTGCAAAGGTAAAATCAGGGTTTTTTGCCTTCTTAGAGAAGGAGAATTTCAATGTTTTTATCTAAATACACTCAATAAAGGTTATAAGCAGTTGTTCTCAACCTTGTCTGCCCATTAGAATTGCCTGGAGAGCTTTTAAAAATCCAAAAGCCTGGGGCGGCCCAGTGACACAGTGGTTACGTTCGTGCGCTGCACTTAGGCATCCTGGGGTTTGCGGGTTTGGATGCCCGGCACGGACCTAGCACCCCTTGTCAAGCCGTGCTGTGGTAGCATCCCACATAAAATAGAGGAAGATTGGCACAGATGTTAGCTCAGTGACAATCTCCCTCCAGCAAAAAGAGGAGGATTGGCAACAGATGTTAGCTCAGGGCCAATCTTCCTCAAACACAAAAAAATCCCAAAGTCTGCACTGCATCCTTAATTTAATCAATATTTCTAAAAGTGGGACCCCGGCATCAGTATTTTTTAAGTTTCCTCAGGTGAATATGAGGAATATGTAGTGAAAGCTGAGACCCACTAATACAAGGTCGATCTCAGGTAATTACAATATACATTTGAGCTTATTGTTTTTATTTGACCAATATAGAGCCAGAAATTATGGGAACAATTAATCAAGTGACTCCCCCCAAGTCCTCATTCCCAAGAGGCCCAACTACTTTTGGCTTTTACCTTCTTTGTGGGGTATCAGCTGTGGTGTTTGTCGTGTCTGAACCACAACCCTTGATTCACTGCCTGGGAGTCCGGAGGTTATCCCAGGGGTTCTGCTATACCTCATAACATCTTTTGTCTTTTTCTCAGCCTACTCTGAAACCACTGAGCTCAGAATTGCTGAGACGGCCCAGAGCCATCTCTCCCCATGAGATGCTAAAGTCAGCTAAGGTGGATGGATGTCAATTGACGTGAATCTTCTGGGCTCTTTTAGTTCTATGAAGCCTTTAGAGAAGTCTAGGACATGGTAGCTTCACGGGATGATTGGGGGAGAAGGGAGGATGAGAGAGAACCTCTAGATGCTCTTCAATGGTAGCCCCTTCTCCTCCCCCTATTCTTTGATATGAACAATTCACATTTTCTCTATGTCTTATATATCTTACATAAGGTGCCATAAGAACACAGCTTCAAAGTGCTAAAATGATTTCCTTAGCAAAAAGACAAGCACCAGGGCCTGCCCCGTGGCAGAGTGGTTAAGTTCGCACTCTCCACCTCAGTGGCCCAGGGTTTCACCTGTTCGGATCCTGGGCGCGGACATGGCTCCACTCGTCAGGCCACAGTGAGGCAGCATCCCACATGCCACAACTAGAAGGACCCACAACTAGAATCTACAACTATGTATGGGGAGCTTTGGGGAGAAGAAGAAAATAATGAAAAATAAAATAAAAATACGATTGGCAACAGATATTAAAAAAAAAAAAAAAAGACAAGTACCCACTCAACTTCTCCACTTAGTCACCTATGCTTTCTCTTTGGGTGTACATAGGTGTCACAGTATGAAAACTGGTATATTTGAATTAACCTGTTAGGATTTTTCTCATACCAGTTTATAAATATGCATTATTGGCCTTCCAAACTCAAGGCCAGAAATTTTAAATGTTGTGAGTTGTTTTTTAACTTAAAATGACTACATTTACACCTACACATTTAGGAAGTAGATAAATGTTGTTTGTTTGCTTCAATTGTGATGAGCATATTGAATATAATGATTATCAAGCAAAATTTCCGTGTTCAATTTCAGACAACAGTCTCCAAAATGTGACCATATATAACTACCCCTTTCCTACTGAGTTATGACAAAGCAGGTGGTTAAAAATCATGTTTAGTCTTGTCTCCTTATCTCAGACAATAGGAATCTTCTTAGAAAACATCTGTTTCACTTAAAGAACAACTTCGGTTTCCTCAGAGTCACTGAACCCAGATTTACAGTTCAAACAGCACAGCTCTCTATTTCTATCTGACCTTTCATTTTTTCTAGCTTTGTTTGCAGGCTGAGGTTGCTGCAATTAGATCTCCTCACTTCATCCTGTAGTTCTATACATTATGCATCTCTGAATCATCTGGCAATATAAAACCAAGTTAATCCAGTTCCTGACAATTTACCTATTATGCCTGTGTGTAAAATTTTATTATCTCCGGGACTGCATTGTGCTTCCATGATTTTGACTTGATAAAATTACAGCTCAGTTCAGATCTCAACAACATGGAAAGAGGTTTGCAGGGTTTGTTTACCACTAAGAATGCCATATGGTCCTCTAAGGAAAAAATATGCTAATTACCAAGGAAGAAATGGGATAAGAAAACACAAAATTGCTGCAGACCTACTAAGTAAACAGGCAAGATATTTTCCGTGCAATGGGCATAAACATGGTGAATCCATCCCGTGTTTTCTTGCTTAGCTGAATCTACACAAAAAAGGTTAAAGAGCAAGAAAAAGCCACTTTCCAACAGTTGTATAGTATCTATGTAGATTGACGTATTTCATACTTTAATTCCAAACTGCCTCACATCCTTGTTTTGGTCCTGGTAAGGTTAAATATGAAATAAGATATTGAATCAAAAAAATCTATGTATAAGAACAACCTGAATGGAGTAATTACAACTTACCAAATAAAAGTAGGCTTTTCTTCTTTGCTTTGTGCTACTTGAACTTGCTGCTCTTCTCCAAGGTTGCCTTTCACACTAGAACTTGTTGCTGGGGAAAATGTTAAGTTCAGTCAATCATTTGTCTTCAAAATAACTGCTGGTGTTTGAACTCTTCTGAGTTTTTTCTTTCCTCCAGCTGATTTGTGATTACAGATAAAGCTTTGTGTAAGAAAAAAAAAGAAAGAAAAAAACCACACAATTTTTTTACCCAACAACACATTGGCAGGAAATTCTGGCAGAGAGAACTATGCCTTAAAGCAGGGTTTTCTTATGGAGGCACCTTCCTCCATGCCTACATACTACCCAAGTCTCTCTCTTCAAACACTGCCGTCCACACAGAATTTCTTCCAGAAGAAAACTCAGGCAATGTGTCTAATAACCATCTATAACTTGGTATCCCTACAAATTAGGATCTATACTGACAGTCTATAACAAGGGCCAGCCCTCAACAATTTTATAAAACAGGCAAAGAGGCAAGTAGATTTTGTCTATTTTGCTGACAGAATAAGACAAAATAAGAAAAACAGAGGCAAACTTTTAGTAAATGGCCCCTTAATGAAGCAAAAACTTCTAGGGGCTATCTCCACTTCTCATCAGTTTAGCTTACTGTTAGAAGAATTCCAGAGGGGCAAACACTTAACGTTTATCCTGGGTTTCCCAGGATACACAAATCTCTCCATCTCCTTAGCTCTCAATATTTTATCCACCAAGGAGTCAGGAAGGTATACAACTTTGGAATCACATAGACCCAAGTTCAAGTCCTATAAGTTGGATAGCACAGATAAAACTCAGTCTCTGATCCTCATCTTCAAGATGGAGATTATAATTTTGCAGCAGCATCATGAGTATTTGGGGCATATTTTCTCACCACTTATTTGCCTTTGCCCAGAGGGAAGATATAACACCCACCATGCTCCCAATCTCTCTAACATGAGGGTGAGTATTAGAAGAAACAAATATTGCCTTCATGTTGGCAAATTCAAGAACAGCATACAGGGTCTCCTACATGGACAATTTCAGTAGGCTCAGTGACACAGTAAGAAATAAAACACAGAAGTAGATAACCATGATAGAGTAAGACTTGGTTTTATATAGGAATAGAGCGGAGCCTTAAGTGTTACCATGAGGTCAGCCCTCAATGCTATTCTAAATTAAGGCAGAGAAACCCACAGTTCTGGGCTACTTTGATCTTGTGGGGTCTTCACTCTGCCCAGACTGCTGAGACCACCCAACTTCAGGCATACATCTGTTTGCTGATTAGATACCAAAACAAAGCAAAAGTGACCTTAAGCAAGTCCAAGTCGTCATTCTTGACAATCCTCCAATCTGGCTGGATTTTGTGGTTGAGAATCACTCTCCATGAAACCAATAGCCAATAGAGTGGCTTTATAATTGTCTCTTTTACACATGAAAAATGTGATAGAAATTGAGAGGTCCAAGAGAGGTTTGATATTCACTAGAGTGTAAGCTCTTTTAGGGCAGGGACCATGTGCTATTTACCATTGTATTCCCTATGCATACCACAGTGCCTGGCACAGAGCAAGTGTTCAATAAACAGTTTTTAATGAACTAACTAATGATCAAATGAACAAACTGTCGTGACTTTCTCTCCTCTAATCTTGGGAAGGTGGGTACCAGTGGCATTGAAACTAGAGTCTAAAGAGAGGACACTGGACATACCTGGTTCCACATTCCTTTTTTTCAGTTTGGACACCTAATGCTTCAAAAATGAAATGGAGTTTTTTTGTAAAGTAAAATGTTTACACAGCCTATGACCCAGCAATTCCACTCCTAGGTATTTGTCCAAGAAAAACGAAAATACATGTCCACAAAAAGACTTGTACAAGAATGTTCATAGTAATTTTATTTAAACTAGCCAAAACAAGAAACAAGTCAAATATTTATCAACAAGTGAATAGATATATTGTGGTATATTGATACAAAGGAATATTACTAAGCAATCAAAAGGAACTCTGTTATGTGTAACACGATGTCTTGAACTTCAAATAGATGGAATAATACAGTGTATATTCTGGCTTCTTTTGCTCAACATAATGATTTTGAGATCTATTCAGGGAATGCTAGAGTCTGTTTGCAACAGTTCACACAGCTGGTTGGGTACATCTCTTCCCAACTCTACATTCATTGATGTCACACTGGTAGTTTTAAATTGCCTTTGGTGGGAGTACTTACACCATGGAAATTGCAAATGCTACACAAACTTGAGGGTTTTTCTTTGAGAACTATAAAACTAATATTTTATTTCAATCTTTTTAAGTTAAGAAGAAAAAAGATGCAGAAGTCCTGAAATCTTTTGACTAACTCATCCCTGATGTTTGCACATTCAATCCATCACTGAAAATACAGTGCCTTACCTGGGATTCAATTACACTCTTAGGTGCCTTTTGCATAGTGGACTTACAGGTTCTGCAAATTCTCAGCTCAGCTAAGCAGCCCATCCAGAATGAGTGCCTGGTTTGACATCAGCATGCTCTTAAAGACTAAAGACGAAGATGCTTCAGACACTAGTTCCTAGTTGGGTGAGCCAGTCCCTTTAGAAGCAGCTTTTGTGTTATGCCATTGGGAACTTCTTGATAATGAAAGTAATCATCTTCCCCACTGCTTTGCCTTACCAGGTTTAACTTTGCTCTCTTCTTATCTTGGTCCTTAAATCTTGGATTCCATAATCTCAACCTGGACCCAAATTCTACTCCTCCAGACTTGATGTTTAACCTGAGTGTCTGCCCTTGGTTTCTGGACACTGGACCTCTCTAGAGAGCTGTGAGTTGGCTCACACCAGGCATCCACCTATGGAGAGAGCTTTCTTGTTCCCTTGAATAAGTCAAGTGATAAGTCATATAATAAACCACAGTACAACTTCCTACACTATTCCTCTGAATAATAACAAAAACTTCCATTTGCATGATTCCTAAGGCAGTGTTGTTATTAATGACCAATAGTTAAATATAACTTCACAGCTTACAGAATGCTTTCATATATTATCTCTTTTAACCGAAAAACAACCCAGAGAAATAAGTATTATTATTATTCTCCCTTAACAGATAAGGAAATTGAGGCTCAAAAAAGGTTAGGTCTCAAAATCATTTAACTAGTAGGAGATAGACCTACAAGTGAGGCACTCAACCTAGATCCTTCTATTTATCATGGAGCTGGACTTGAAAAATGTATGGTGGCTTTGACTTTGTGAAGAACATATAACGGCTTCAATCTTATGAAGAATGTATGGTGGTTTCAACTTTGTGACTTTGGAGCATCTCCAAGACTTCAAGATACCTGAGAAATTAAGATCATCTGATGAAATAGGCTGGTGATGACAGGTAATATACATTTCTATGACAATTCCTAAACTTCATTAAAATGAAATTGCAGGGGAGGTTGGGGAGAGGTTCCCTATTACTTTATTTCAACAATTTTTATTATAAAATAATGTATATTTATCATTATAAAGTAATGTTATCGAATTCACCTACTTCAGTTCTCTTTTGGTATATCCTTCCAGAAAGTGCATTTATATATACAAACATATATGTAGGAAGGCTATGCTGTGTCGCTGGCCAGGCCTGCCTAAATACATATGCTGGGCTTTCCCTTCCTCGTTCCCAGTGTACTTCTGGACCTCAAAGACCATGCACATTTGTAGGAGGGAGGAAACCACGTGGGACAATCAGATGGGACTGGGCAAAGTAACAGGTCACAGCTAGAGGCTTACATCTGTTGAACAATGCACAAGCCACGTGCAGGCAACTTTCCATGCAAGACCCACACCAGAGCCATAATATAGAAACAGCCACACAGTCTCTCAGCACAGGCTACAGGCGGTGTTCTCTGGATGGCGACAGATGGTCTGCCCTGGCTGGCTCCCATGGGAGTCCCTGCTGCCTGCGACTGGCAGTATTCAGCTGTCTGACAATGGTGACTCTGCTACTCTCCATAAGATTCCTGCAAGTCCAGTCGCCTCACCTTGGGTCCCACCAACGTATTTCGTAATCATTTTCCACCTACTCTTCTCCCATATCCACTATCGCAAGTGACTCTCAGCTGCTCAGACCTGTTGCTTAGTTTTCTATTGGGTTATTCATCTTTTTCTTATTAATTTGTAAGTGTTCTTTGTATATTAAAGGAATTAGTTCCTTATTTGTCACACTTGCTGAAGTTATTTTTTTCCCAACATTTGTCTCTGAATTTTTTTAATAGTGTGTTTTTTTCTATTCAGAGTCTTAAATTTTTGCTAGCCAAATGTATGTCTTTTTATGATTTCTTGATTTTGTGTCATGCTTAGAAAAGCTTTCCCTGCTCCAAGATTTTTTAATTGCCCATGTTTTTGTCCAGTGTTTTTGACAGTTTTATTTTTTACATTCAATATTTTACTTATCTGTAGTTTATTTCAGCTATGGCATAAGTCAGTGATACAACTTTATATTTTTCAGATGGCTAGCCAAAACCCCAACATTTTGGCTGAATAGTAGGTATTTGCTCCTCTAATTTGAAATGCCAACATTCTAAATTCCTTACACATTTGGGTCCATTTCTGGATTCTCATTTCTATTTCTGTTGGTGTGTCTAGTTTTTAAATTGCTATAACTTTGTATTTTTTGGTGTGGCTCTCCTCTCCTGGCTCCGCCTCCCATTATTACTCTTTTGTTTCACAATTTGCCTGGTTCCCTACCACCACTTCAGGATGAACTTTAGTATTATTGTTCATGATGTCTGATCTCAAGAATGCAACAAGGAATGGAAAATGAGAGGCTAGTGCCTGCTAGTGAGGTAATATATACACTATAGACCTTGACCCACAGACTCTAATTAGTTGCCTTTATTTTTATAGTTTCTGAAAAACAGCAGGGCTAGCACTGAAAATTGAACCTGGCCAATTATTCACTGGCCAGTCCAAGCATATGATACAATTGCTCCTCCAATTGCTGGCAAGCAAGGAGGTCATATTGAAATCAGCCTTTAGTTGGACTGCAGGCAGCAGAGAAGTCTGGCTATATTGCTCCTGCCACTGCGATGCTGGAGGATAACACAAGTTGACATGAGAGGGAACAGGCAATGAAGACTACATTTGCCATTCAAAAACACAGGGTAAAGAGAAACCACACTCCTTTGCTTATCTCCAAGGAAAGGAACCAAGGTCATTTCCTTGCTTCCTACAGCAAAGAACAAATAGATGGGCTATCCTGTGGATTCAGAATGGTACAAACCAAGTTGGAGTGGAGGACGTGAGGAATTTGTCTTATACGCTACCATGTAGGTCTGGTGTACATTTCCTAGGATTTGCAACTCTGTTAGAAAATTACCTCTCTTCCTGCTACAGATAGCATTTATAGTAATTGGAATAATACAGTCTTACCAACCAGAACTTTTTTTAGAAAAAAATAAAACTATAAAATTTTTGTGTGTGAAGTGTGATTGGAAAACCATACCGTGAAATCCACATCGAAGGTGATTCTGCAAATTGTAATCTGAAATAGAGGGGAAATTCAGAGTACAAGCAAGCAGCACGTATACATAATAGAAGCAGTGATGCCTTCCCCAGGCTATAGATTTCATCTGTGAAACTGAAACCTCCAATCACTAATGTCGTTATGAGCTACCGGAACTAGGGCTGCCTCCCTGACACTGACCTAAGTTTTACTTAGGTTTTCTCTTCACAAAACAGAAGCTTTAAGCCAAGTGCTTCTGTTCTGCCTTTATTCCCTAATATATATAACACTAAATAGTATTCAAATAACACCTCACAACTTCCAGGCCTCTGTTGAAGGTGGGATACTTTGAGTCTAAGATCCAAGAAACATTAGACAGTAAACAAGCATAATTTCTTGATAATGAGGGACTTTTCACGATCCTTGTACAACATTACATGATCCCTTCCCTTGTTGCCATATGTATAATTTACCTTTGGGGAAGAGACTTGCAGATCCATCCCCAGTACCTCACTTTTGGGGTCACTGTTTGTTAACCCCAAAATATGTCAAGAATCTTTAAAATGCACATGCCCTTTGACCCAGTAATTCCACTTCTAGCACTTTATCCAATGTACAAAATTCATAAATCGAAGTAAAAAATATATATTTCAAAAATTATTTCTAATAATAAAAACTGAAAAGAACTAAAATGTCCAATAAACAACTGTTTATCAATGACAAATTATCATATAACTGTTAAAGAGCATATTTTCAAAGAATAGTTAATGATATAGAGATATGCACCAAAACTAATGTAGAGTATTTATTAAAATATTTTCAGTATTTATAAATGTATAGAGTATTCACAAAAATATTAATATGTGAATCTAAATTTCCCTTAGGTCCCATCAGCTTGCTTGTAAGGAAGGCCCCTAATCCAAGGGATCATTAGCCCCTACCTTCCAGGTTACAAACCTTCCTTCTGCTTCCTTCTGCTCAGTCTCCCTTTGGAAGTCCCCAAAGGGCACATGAACTCCCCAAGATGAAGAGCATGGGCAGCACTCAGGCTGGGGTGGGTGCGGGTGCAATTTCCCACTTAGCCTGGGACTCCTGCTCCCTCCTAAAAATCAGGCCCTGTGAATGGGAAGGAAACAGAGGAACAGGTCCCCGGCAATCAGCTTACAGAAAATGACCGAAATTTGCACATATGACTTCTACCCATGTATCATTGGTGAGAAGATTGTCACTTGGCCACACTCAGCTTCAAGGGAACTAGGCAATGTAGATTTTAGTTGGATGGCCATGTATCTAGGAAGAAGAGCAGAATGAATTTTGAGGTCAATCAGTAGTCTAACCACATCACATTATATACCCTAAAAAAAAATTTTTTTTAAAAAAGCCAGAAGGATATACACCCAAATGTTCACAGTGGTCATTTCTAATTAGTAGGGTTTGGGGCAATTTTTCTCTTTACACTTTCTGAACTGTCTAAACTTTCTGCAATGGCTATTTCCTTCCTATATTCCTCCTAAGATAAGGAGAAACTTTATTAATTTAAATGAAAAAAATGAGAAATAAATATTCTAAACTATCATCAGCCATTGTATTTGGAAGATAAGACTACATATAATTTTTTCTTTATAGTTTCTGAATTTTTTATAATTTATTTGAAGTTTCAGAAAGTGGTTCACCAAATGTCTTAGTTCCTGCAGGGGCAGGTAGAAATATTGTTACAGCCTATATTTGGGTTTCACACATGGTCACAATTACCGTGTGCTTCTGTCAGAGCCCTCTGTTGTCTTTGTGTTAAAATAGAAAGTAAGCCTGTTTGTATATGACTGTCAGGAAGAGAATGAACGACGTGAAATTCTTCAACCTGCCCCCCAAAGCAATCAGTTTAAGTAACTCGTCCGTTTAGTTCCAGAATGGAAGCTATATGCAAATGCTACCTAGTTCTCCAGTTACAGCTCTCCCTATCTACAGAACAGCTTCTCACCTCGCTGCTCAGCCATCCTCTTGGAACATTGCTGTCCCCTCTTTCCTCACACTTAGCCTATATGACATCCAAGCAGGTTTTATCTCCCTGAAGTAAGTCCACCCTCACCCACCTACCCTGCTTTCCCCTGTTGGAAGTTCAAGGTGATATCTTCCCGGGTATTGCTACACTTCAGTGGGACATTTTGAAGACCTGAAGAAATCAGTTCTGAATAGTTAAACCACAGAGACTGAAAGAGTAAGAAACTAAAATATTTTGGAAGAAGTAAGACTCTCCTGGTAACACTTAAATCCTATCATTAAGATAACACCTCACTCATAACAATAGCTCTGTTTAGGAGCATGTACAACAGACAGAAGCCAATTAAAGCAAACTAAAAAGTAGGCACTCATACTCTGGAAATGTTCCAAAATGGTAAAATACTTCTATCTTTCCCCCTGCTTGCCTGTCCTTTCATCTATCTTTCTGCCCCTGGAATACTCAGTACCTGAACATCACACAGAATGCAAATATCATTGTAAAAAACAAGTGATAGAAACATCATTTATCACTACTCACAAGCACAAAAACTCCACCTTCACTTTTGCAGGGGACAAGTGACATGGTTCATAATGTGGCATTTTACTCTGTGATTCCCTCCAAATGATTTAGTCGAAACGGGAATATTTATTTAGTTAACCCACATTTATGAAAACCACTCTGAATAAGGGATGTCAACTTTCTGGATGCCTAATGTACACCTTTATGAGAAACAGCCCAGACTGACTGGTTTCACTGCCCTTTAACATGATGAGGTAGTGGGGAGCAAGGACGTGAAGAGAGAGAAAGACAGAAAAGAATGAAGTTCTACTTCACTTTTCATCTTGCATTAAAGTTTCAAAATGTCCTATTTCTTTCTTGCCCTCCTGCTTGCAAAACCTACTAACTGTCTTACTCTCAGTAATTTATTTTCTCATCCAGTTGTTCTTCTGATACTACAGTTCCTTTAAACTTCACAATGTTGTAATTTCTTACTCAATTGCCCTGGCTTGGTCCTTATTTCCTTCAGTTTTTCCTCTTTCTCCCCTGAGAAACATAGATTACATTGATTCCTGGCAGCTGTTCTGCATCTTTCTTTGTAAAGACTGAGACAAAGAATTAGCTAGGTCTGATACATTTGTCAGTCAAATTGGGATTTTGTATTTACAACTACTATTTCATTTATAACATAAAAAGGGTAAGCTTTTATTTATTTCCTTACTTCCACTTCCATTTTCCTGACCTAGACTATTGTTTACGAAATGCAATAGACAACTAAGACATAGGGAGATAATTTTACTTATTTTAAAAAAAGAAAGAGTAGGAGGTGGAGGAGAAATTTACTTGAAACATCCAGTAAGTCAGGGCTTTGCAGAATAATCCAAAGATTATTGATGCCGTACAGACAAAACTTTTTATAATTTCCAACACTTTATACTCTCCAGGTTTTAGATCTTTTGACTTTCTGAATTAGGAATTTTTATAGTATCTGCATTCATACCAGTAAATTCCCTTTCAAATGCTAGTCTACATAACTGTGCTAAAGTCATCATTGTCTGGAAAATTTTTTTAAGAGTCTTTTTTTGGCAGTCTATTTTTAGTGTAAGCTGACATACTAGGTCACTGCCAATTTTTGACTAAACTAGGAACCCTTTCTTTCTAGCAAATGGGTCTTCCAGAAGAGAATGGCACATCTAGAAAGAAGTGTTTGATGCTAATGAAACATATTTCTTTGAATAGAGCCCACTTTCATTGTCTTCCCAAAAGGAGAAAGAACAGTCTCCACAGGTTTCAAGACAGCAGGACAACAGAGAACTAAAACATGGAAAAAGGCTAATTCATTTACGTGGTAGGCTCCTTTCTAAAATAGAAAGCATCATTGCTATTTGTTTTGTGATGGGGAGGAAAAGCATTTTGCAAATCTGTGAACTGATAATAAATTGTTAATCAGGGCTAAGAGATTTTTTTTGAAAGATAAGCTCTATGAAATCATCAATACAGAACATGTAGAGAAAAACGAGTTGCTATTGCCATCTGGAAGGCAAAGTAGGGAGGTCAAAGATATCAAAGACCTGGAGAAATGCAGATGAGCCAATAGGATGAATAGCTGCTCCTTTTGCAAAAGCTGTTGCTTTTCTTAACAACTAGCAATTCTAGGCTTTTTATTGGATGCTTTATTGATTATTATTTATAGTGGCATATGATGAAAGAATATAAATATGCAGACGGGTTCTGAACAGTGAATTGCAGGGGGAAAATGTCAAATTTTTAAAATAAATATGAACAAGGAACACAAATGAGATCATTCATTTTGACATCCGAAACTAATTCCACATTTATGAAATAAAATTCACATTTGCTTCCATATAATAAATGCTGCCCAGATTTGCATGGCCCTAATACAATAAGATTAAGAATATTCTATCTTTGTTTATCCTTTGTGATCAGTTGTTTATCCCGTGTTAAACAAATATTGTGGGAAGAATAGATGGGAACAGGCTCCAAAACTATTCCTTGGATGCTCATCAACAGAAACACAGAGAGACAGCAGAGCTCAGAACTTGGACAGATAAAATCCAACAGGAAAACCAAAAGAAAACTGACTAGAATTTTAAATCTCTAACAATGAATAGATTCGTGGGATTACTGATATAAATGCAAACCTGATGCTGCAGAAAATAACTCTGAATTTTTTATTCCAAAAAATAAATATATCAACTTGTCTTTCCAAGGAGATCCTTAATGATACATGTGCCAGGGTAATGTATGCAAGTATATATATAATGTGTGTATTTTATATATAGTCTTTTTTGAAAAAAGCAAGAGAGAAAAAAAGCATGAAGAACATATAACATATGGCATTCCCTCTCGCCTCAGCTGGTGTTTGCCATTTCCTGCTTGTAACTTTCTTAATTTTACATCTTCTCCTCAATTTCAATATACTAGACATTTGAATCAGATTTGCAAGTTGGCCTTCCTTTCCTTCATTTGCTGCCCCTGCTCCTATTAATCTTTTCAGTTATCTGACTAGACCTATTCAATTTGAAGAAAAGCTAATAATTACAATGCCTAGGGTGACCTTATGAATAATCAAAATGTGCTTGTGATGTGGCTGTCTGGGTAAGCCGTGCTCAGACGCAAAAGGCAATAAAATAAAAACGCATTCTAATATTTTAATCAAATTTTATGGGATTGACATACACGATGTTAGTGAGAGTGAAATCAGTGAGTGACACGGAGGCTGCCTATGAAATAAAAATATAACTTACTGGGGCTGGCCCCATGGCCGAGTGGTTAAGTTCGCGCGCTCCGCTGCAGGCGGCCCAGTGTTTCGTTGGTTCGAATCCTGGGCGCGGACACGGCACTGCTCATCAGACCACGCTGAGGCAGCGTCCCACATGCCACAACTAGAAGGACCCACAGCGAAGAATATACAACTATGTACCGGGGGGCTTTGGGGAGAAAAAGGAAAAAATAAAATCTTTAAAAAAAAAAATATATATATAACTTACTTTGAGCAGCTCAAGCATTGGCCCTCAAATTTGGGCTTTAGTTTTATTAATTTGTAGCCGTGGCCAAAACTAGGCTACATAATGAAGCCGCTCTCTTTAAGAAAGACAGGAAAACAAAACTGGTCATGTACCCTCAGGAAATGGGTTGAATGTCTGCCTGCCTCAAAGCAACCCAAGGACTCTGGGCCATTAGGACCCTGTCCATGGCCAGCAAAACCTTCGTGACCAATTCCAAAGTCAAAAGTGACAGCAAAGCAAAACAAAATAAAAAGTGAAAGGCATTCCACAGACTCTAAAATAAATGCCTTGCTGTTCTCAACTAGAAATCAGAGTTCCGGAGAAATATTAGTAACGCAGGGTGATCCCTCATTCCAAGATTCTTACTGCAGCCCTAAGACCATTATAATCCTCAAAGTTTTTGTAGTTTGCTTCAGCAATTAACTCCGAGCCTCTACATACCCCAAGGAGTAGTGCTGGCAAATGCAAAGAGTAAACCACTCAAGAAACATTCTTTCACACTCGGGTCCCAATGTCCAAGATTAGGCAACATCAGTTAAGGAATTAATGTGACCAGGCAGGGCTCAATGTTGACATCTCAGAGGTTAAGGTTTTCCTGAGGGATCCTGAGCTAATTTCCTAAAAGTATATCTACATATGCAGGGATTCCATCACATTTCCTCAGCTTCACTAAACAAGGTGGTTATCAGGGACGTGGGACGTCACATGATCCTATAGTTCCCAGTACATGTGATTGCAAACTCACTCCAGCACCTTCCTTGTGTACCTCCTCACAAGGTTGTCGAGTGGAAAGGATTATTGGTTACCTCTTCACAGGTCCTTCTCCCCATAAGGATGATCAGGTTTTAAGGAAACTCTTAAAAATACTACTAGAAGAATCTATAAAACTTGAGAAGTGGGAGATAAGAGAAAAGAAAGGTACACTCTCTAGGCAACCAGTTTTGACATGGTACTGCTGATAGTCATTTCCCATTTACCACGTAGCTCTTGATATAGAAGTTCATAGGCCAAAGCGTGAGCCTGTAAATACAGAACCAGGATCCCATATATCAAGCAACATAGACATACTTCCTCAGTTATAGAAATTGAAACTCTTTTTTTGATCATAAATATCCAGTTTAGAATTTCAAAAATTTACTCACAAAAAGAGCCTTCATTACCTTATGTCAATGTAAAATTAATTTCTCTACAAAACAAAATCAGCAGACAAATTCAAAATTAAAATATCTCAGAATCTCACATGGATCAGAGTTCCAAAATTGGGAGCTGTAATTAGGACTAGAGGTGTCAGAAATGAAATTTTAAGGAAAAAGAATCTTCAAATCTGTAAGAAATCATGTCTAAATAATACTAGATATAAGAATTTACATTAACAAATGAAACAGACACAAGGATAAAAATTATACAGTTAAGGAAGGCCAAAACTGTTCTCACATAAAATTTAACATTTCTATTCCTTGCCCTCATGCCTTACCCTAGCCTAGGGAATTCATAGGGAACTAAGACCTAAAGCAGTTAGGTACAAGCATCTGTAAATCGCCCAGAAAATGATTGAAAGTGTAGTATGAAAAGACTGACAAGAAGGAAACTCTTATGATGAGAATTTACAGCGTTCAAGAAAAAAAAAAGCAGTGAAGCCAGATGTCAAAATATGTATTTAGTGACTCATAAAATTTCATTGCCCCAAAGTGAAAAAAAAAATAGCACAGTTAGGCAGCATTTTCAGCAGATGCCCCCAAAATACTTCTAACTTTAAAATAGTTCTTTAAATCTTCTAGAAGTGCTTCCTATACATTTATACTTCTCTTATTTTATTGACATTTTCTTAGCACTGTCTTACAGGATTAGGAGTGGATCCAGGAGCAGAAGAAATCAAGATAAGCTGAATGTCAAGTTCCCTATACTCTGCTTATCCACATCTAGCTCAAACTTGCTCCAAACATGTAACCAGATGGAATAAGCTGGGGGATAAAATAAGAGAAGGAAATGGATCCATTTTAATCATATTCCTCTCCTCCATCTTTGTAAAAGGCAATCTACAAAATATACCTCTTACATTTGATGTTTTAACATTGTTTTAAAAACCTTAGGAAGAAAATAGTACTATTTCACACTGGAGAGGCTGAAGAAAACTCCAGAGATAAGAAAAATCTCCCAGAACTCTCATCTCCTAGAAGACTTATACTCAGGTAAGACTGCAGACCCAAGAGCCAAATCTGCCCAGAGATGTGTTTTGCTAAATAGAGTGCCTTTCAACAGAGCTTCACTCTCCAATTTGCCACATTCTCACCACTACTATTGTGTATCACAGAGCCACTTCATACGTTCACCTTACCTGTTAGTCCCTGTATGCATTTCAGATTTTGACCCCTGCAAATGAACATTTATCTTCATATACTTATATAAACTCAGCATTGGCAGGGGCCTTAAAATTCATCTTCTACAACAACCATCCATTAGATTATAGATTCTCTAATATATTTCCGCCTAGCTTTTTGCAAATCAGAACACCATGCCTGAACTCCATCCCTGGTCTACTGGTTAAAATATCAGAGATGGAGGTGGGGTGGGAGGTCGGGGGAGTCCTAAGCATCTGTACAGTGAATCTGATGAGCAGCTAGGGCTACAAACCATTTCTTTATTATACTCAGTAATGAAGAACTCACTGCCTCCCAACAGATTTTTGGATAACAATGTAAGAAAATTCTTTCCTTCGGCAAATCTTAGCATTCAGACTAGAGACAGAGAAGAGTTACCTGCCTCTCAGCCCTGGGGTGGTTTGACAGTATATCAGAGAGCCTTGTCAAAACTCACAGTGGTTTGTTATAGAAACTAGTCTTCACTTCTTCCACTTCCTGCCATATGGTTCATTCCCTGCTGGTTCTATTCTGAGAAAATTTTCCATTTCTATGTCCATGTGAAAGCTAAAGCTACCTATTCAGGTTTGCAGCTGTCACCAACAATAGCCTGGTGATGGGATGAAATAGATTTTGCTTCAGAAACTATGAAAAGAAAGTCGGTGCACAGAAATGGCGCATTATGCAATGACGAAGTACAACATCTGGCTCAGAAGTGAGTCATACAGGTGCCATTAACGAGACAAACAGGAAGCTTCGCTACTAAATAGCAAAGTTAAATTTTCAGGCTATTTTAGATTTTCTCTACACAAGCCTATTAATCAATTCAGTCAAAATAACATTACAATGGATTTGACCAGATGTTTGGCTGAATTGGGTGAAATGGCTGGTTATTATAATATAACAAAGATTCATCCACATAATTGCCAATAGAAATTTGAAAGCTATAGGTTAAAAAAAAAAATCATTACAATACCAAGTCAAAACTGTACCATACTTTATACCTTTCAAAGCACTTGTTCATATATAATCTGTTGAAACTTTAAAGAAATTCTTTTGTCAGGTGATAATAAACCCATATGATAGATGAAGAAACAGAGACTTCTGTCAAATGATTACCCAAATTTACTCAGTTAGGATCAGAGCCTACACGGATCCCAGATTCCCCAAATCTCAGACCAGGCTCAAGTTCTAAGGACCTTCAGGTTTTTAGACTACAAAAGGAAGCTTAAAAAAAACAGCAGACACACACAATTATTAACCAACATAAACCTCACCATGATTCTGGAAAACATGTGACCAAACAGGAAGGAATGCAGTAAACAAAGGGAATGTGAGAAACGTCTATCCCTTACTGCCAAGGGGAATGTCAGTTTTCAAATTGAGCCCTAAGGTACTGCTGGTAGCATAGACATCTGCAGCCGATTCCCAGGCCCACCAGGAGCCAGCTGTCAGGGGCACAGAGGTAGGGCAGACAACAAAAGAATGAGACCACCTTATGGTTGTACAGAATTTTGTACAGTTACATACAAGAGATGAGACACATTTCCCCGCCAAGCAAATGCTGGCTAAGGAATATTGAGGCACAGGAAGATATTGGGAAAGAGCGTGTGAAGTGCAGTGAAAGGGCTTTTTGAACCTCAGCCACGACCATGCTTCCTGATGGTCAACCATGACAGGGGGCGGAACTGAGGTATAAGACAGACACTCTACTCAATAAACAAATAACTTGAAAACATAGTACATAACGCGTTGCTTGATTCTGTCATATTTGGTTCAGCATGCAAAGTTGTCATGGTAAAATGAGGAAGAACATCTCCTAAATATCAAGAAGATCTTAATGCCCTAAATGATTAAACCCCTGGATCATTAGTCTAAGGCAAGAAGAAATTGACAGAGAAAACAGCAGCGCCCTCTCTATTAAAATGAAATCAGATGTGGAATAATTCCCTCTTCCTACGTAATTCCTCGCTATTTAGGACATTTTATTAGAACTCTGCTATGAAATTGTTAGCAGATTGAAAATTTATTATGGATATAATTTCATTTCTTTTTGCTCTCCAAACTTTATTAATTTTCATTGTTGATTTTTAGGGTGGGGGAACTAACCCAAAATGTTATGTATCCCTATACTAATATTTCTTAACGGGATATATTTATCTGTTTCAGGAAAAGCCAATCCAATTGTATTCATATATATTCCAGCTTAAGGAAAAGCCAATGCAATAAAATTCAAAATAACCAAATGGATAATTAGAAGGGATTATTTGTCTTCATTAACTCAATATATATATTTATTAAGTACCTATCTTGTGTCAGATACTATGTGAGATATAAGGATTCAAAGATGAGTAACACAGGACCCTGCCCTCAAGAGGTTTATTATAGGAGGAGAAGCAATTCAGTACTATGAGAAGAAAAGGTATTCAGAGTATGGTAGAGATGCAAACTGGTAATCAAAACTTAGATAATAAATAATCTTATGTTCTGCATTAAGGAATCTGGACTTTTTATTGTAGGCAAGGAGAGCCGTTGAAAAGCTTTAAACAGTGAGTAATTATCAAAATTATGTTTTGTAAACAGCAGTACTCCTGCAATGGGGAACAGGATAGCTTGAAAGCATCAAGACCAGAGATGGGGAAACCAAATAGAAGACTAGTGCAAGTGTTCACGTGAAAAATGATCAGAGCTTGAACAAGAATCATAGCAGGGAAGATGGAGTACACGGGGTAGAGTGGAGAGTGGAGAGCAGGAAATGAGTGCCATTAAGGGATCCTATTGAATATTCTTTTATAAGAACCATAGTGTAGGGGGGATAAGACTATTAGCTATGGAACTTTCCTGACCCAGAAAGGAAGACGTCTTCCACAAGGCGGGAAGAGATGTCAGCAAAAAGAAGAGAAGGGAAATGGGCAAAGCACTAGAATAAACATTTCTCCAAAGAAGATATACAAATGGGCAACATGCATATGAAAAAATACACATCACTAATTATCAGAGAAATACAAATAAAGACCACAATGAGATATCACCTCACACCCATAGGATGGCTACTATAAAGAAAAAAAGAAAGAAAAAGAAAACAACAAGTCCTGGCAAGAATATGGAGAAATTGGAACCCTTGTGCACTGTCAGTGAGATTGTAACATGGTGCAAACTGCTATGGAAAACAGCATAGAGGTTCCTCAAAAAATTAAAAATAGAACTACCATATGATCCAGCAATCCCACTTCTGGATATATATCCAAAAGAATTGAAAGTAGGGTCTTGAAGAAACATTTGCACACCCATATTCACAGCAGTACTATTTACAGTAGACAAGTGGAGAGGCTGGCCTGGTGGTGTAATGGTTGAGTTCAGTGCACTCTGCTTTGGTGCCTCGGGTTCAGGGATTCAGATCCCAGGCACAGACCTACACTAATCAAGCCATGCTGTGGTGGCAACCCACATACAAAGAAAATTAGAGGAAGATTGGCATAGATGTTAGCTCAGGGCCAATCTTTCTCACACAAAAAAAATACAAAGAAAAAGAAGTAGAAACAAACCAAATGTCCAACAATAAATGAATGGATAAACAAAATGTGGTCTATACATACAATGGAGTATTATTCAGCCTTAAAAAGGAAGGAAATCCTCTCACATGCTACAACGTGGATGAACCTTGAGCATATTATGCTAAGTGAAACAAGACAGTTACAGAAAAGATGTATATTGAACACATCCACCTATATGAGGTAACTGGAGTGGTCCAATTTATAGAGACAGAAAGTAGAATGGTCGTTGCTGGAGCTTGGGGGGTGGGGAAAGGAGAATTCTTGTTTATGGGTATAGAGTTTCAAATTTGCAAGATGAAAAAGTTCTGGAGCTCTGTTAACACTACTGAACTATGCACTTAAAAAATGGTTAAGATGGTAAAAAAAAAAAAAAAAAAAAAAAGAAGAAGAAGAGAAAGAGAAGGGGAGAAGAGGAGGACAAGAGATTAGACCAACATGCTCACTTCCCCCTCACCTCCTCAGAGTTACACTTCATATGGGCTATGTGATAGGAACACACAGATTGGTTGAGAGCCGACCCCCAGAGCAGGAACATTTCTCCTGGACAGGCTGTAATCCTCATGGGGCCTCCCCCAACACGGCGCCTGAGCGGTAGACGAGAAGTAGCTAAACGGATGCCTTACCAGATGGCCCTAGGAGAGTACCTTCTTCCCCCGTGCCAGCACATGGCTGGAGTGGTCACAGAAGATTGTTGAGGGCGTTGGCTGTCAAGCTCATGAGAAGTTCACCAAGATCGTGGATGAGGAGACTGCGACAGAGCCACTGCTAAGCTAGGGATCACAGGTTTGTCTCACTTTAACTAAGGTGAGGGCTAAGTCAGCAAAGAACATGTGACACCATAGTTACGGGGGCCACGGGCACTTCAGCAGCTCATTCAGCAAGAATCCAGAGTGCAGTACAAGGGCAGACATCCCTCTCCCATTGCCGAAAGGATAACTAGCAGCTCCTCTCACCTAGATGGCATCTTGAGGAGAAGGAAGAAGGAAAGATCCTTAAGAAGAGAAGGGAGGGGCAGATCCAGGTTTTGCAGTGCCCAAAGCTTACACAATTTAAGGACTCATCTTTAGCAAAAAGAATATGAAATTATAAACAGAAAATTGCTAGGGACCCTCCCAGAGACTTTGAGGGGCCCTGAAGCACGAGCTTCCCTTAAATTCAGCTCTGGGAAGAGACCCTGAAAAACTGAGTAATTGCCAAAAAGAGACTGCCTTGAACTGCAGAAATGAAGGTATGTGTTGTTGGCATAACTGATGTGCTCTGCCATCCATGGGAATGAGGTCTCCCTTCTCTTCATAAAATGAAATCGGTTGGAGAAAATAGAGTGAAAATAGGAGTTTTAGTGTGTAAATTTCTACCACCTGCTACATTTTCTATGTTCAGAGATTTAAAAGTCACCCTGTAAATTGCTCAAAAAGGAATAAGCTGCTGAAGTCAGATTTGAGTTTTATTGCTATCTGAGTTTAACCCGATGCATGCCCACAACAAAAGGGATGTAAACCCTTTGAAAGTAATAAATGAGAGGATGATTAGGATCACCAGATAGCTACTTTCCGTGAATATTTTCCACCTCTCCTGGAGTTGTAGTATAGACATACTGAGCTAAAGGCTACCCTCTTGGGCCTCAGAGAGCACACGGGGTCCTCCCTTTTCCAGCTACAGAGCTGTGTAAGGCTGGATGTTTTAAAATATACACTTCAACCAAAACAACATTTCACAACAGATTGAATGCAGGAGCAGACCTGCAAATCCAGCTGTCTTCTATTAAACCAGAAAAAGACGGAGATTTACAAAAATGTAAAACAATGCCGCTCTCCTCACTAATTTTTTTGGTTTTAAAAAATAATTTTGTTTATATATGAGTGTATAATATATAACATAAATTATGTTACTTATTTAACAATAATAAACCCATCATGTGTTATTTTTAAATAAATTAATAAATATGTTTAAATTTCTCTAATTATTACAACGGTAAATATTAATATAACCCACATAACCAAAGCTCTTTGGGATCCTCAACAATTGTTGAGAGTGTAAAGGGCTCCTGAGAACCACTGGTCTATGAGAACCAGATGTGTGTCGTGCAGCAAGCTTTATTCCAAAGGAATCAACAATGAAATATTGTTCGACTTGTCCGGCCTAGGGGATCCAGGAGAGATTAATGAACGTAGAAGCAGCACAGGTATCATATTAACAGTGGCTTTGGGCCTCAGCTTCAATATCACTCTCTTAGTAAAGTTTTCCCTAACCACCCTGTCTAAAGGGGCCTCTCCCAGTTTCTTTCTCTCTCTTTCTGTATGTGCGTGTGTGTGTGTGTGTGTGCGTGTGCGTGTGTATGTGTGTGTGTGTGCCCTTACCCTCTTTCTTCAGAGAACTTTTTAAAAATCTCTAATTATCCTATTTCTTTGTCTGGTTTCCTACGTGTTTATTTTCTGTCCTCCCCACTCTTTTCTTGCTTATCATCTATCTCTCCCCTCGAATATCAGTTCCATGCAGACACTGGATGTCCTGTTCAATGCTCTGTCCCCAGCACATACATAAAGTTCTGACACCTAGTAGGAGCTTAACTAATATTTGTTAATTGACTGAATGAACTGACTAAATCTGTTAAATACTTGCTGTATTAAATCTCTTAAATATAGAGCTACGAAATGAGAAATCAAGAGAACTTTTTTTTAAATGTCACACTTGTCCTTCTTTTCTGAAATAATAAACATTTCTTAAATATTAAAGGAACTGCTATTCTCCCTACAGTTTTTCTGGTGACACACTGTGGTCTAGCCCACAGCCAAGTCTACTTGGACCTCCAACTAGGATTACGGCCCATTAGTGGAAGATGAGACTCAACTGCATATCCTGAGGAAATTGGCTAGAATGCATCCAAGACTGACAGAAATTTGTTACATATTTATCTCTGACCAGATTTACTGCTGCTTTTTGTCTAAATTTGTTCTAATAATAGGAGCTTAGATTTGACCAGCATATCAAAAAGTTCCACACCTAAACACACACACACACACACACACACATATGTGTACACAGAACTGAACTCAGGCTATGGTAAACATATATTTCCATCAAAAGAATAAAGTTGTGAGGGCAAGCCCTGTGGACTAGTAGTTAAGTTTGGCACACTCTGCTTCCGCAGCCCAGGTTTGGTTCCTGACCATGGACCTACACCACTCCCCAGTGACCAGGCTGTGGCGGTGACCCACATACAAACTAGAGGAAGATTGGCACGAATGTTAGCTCAGGGAGAATCTTCCTCAAGCAAAAAGAGGAAGATTGGCAAGACATTAGCTCAGGGAGAATCTTCCTCAGTGAAAAAGAATAGACCAAAGTTATGTTAGAGAAGGGCCTTAAAGTGATTTTACCCAGGCAAAGGACATTTATTATGCATTGCAAAGAACATATATTACTACGTACGCAATCAGCATTCCTTTAAGCAGAGGATCTGATCTTTGCCCACAATTAGCTTATAGACGGGGCTGTTCAAGTCATCACATTACATCTGGGTCTGGGTCTGCATAGATCTGAGCAGTGTAGCTGCTGCAAAGGTATACCATTGTCATAGCACTTGATACATGTCCTATATCTGCCCCTGCTGACAGTGTGACCTTGCTTAAATCACTAAACCGTGTGCCATGTAAATTACAAATTCCTATTTGTAAAACATAGAAAATAATACCTGTCCCAGTCACTCACCCTATAAAGATGTTGTAAAAATAGATGAGATTAGTGATGGCAAAGCTCTTTGTTTGAAAGGTGCTGTTTAAATCAGAAGTACTATTATTAGGGCTCTCTGCAGTTTCTCAGCTAATGGACTATGCAACAGATGGGGCCTAGAAGATGTTTGATATTATTGATATTTCTCTTAGTTTTTTTTCCTTCTTCCCATCTCTCTTATTTATTATTTATTAAAATTCTAGCTCTGATCTACATAACAAGAAAAAAACAGAAGGCTTCTGTGTTTGAGTTGAATTTGTGAAGATCGCTTTATCCAGACAGTTGAAAATGTATTACTCCTGCGCATTTGTAAATGAATTGAGGTCTTACTAGCAGGAGCAAGCGACACAGATTAATTAGTTACAGATGTGCTAGGATTTAATGCAGGCAATTGGATAGATTGTGAGTTACTTGTCTTTCTTTTAAAACATCCTTTTTGGGTGTTTCAGGTTTGTGAAATAAAAATTGAGAGAAAAAAATTTTAAGCCGTACCTATGCTTATAGTGAATTTCTGGGAAGTCTAAGGTAAACACTGTAGACTAAACTAATAGAGTAGCATTAACTACTGACTGGAGATATACTGGTAATTCACAGTCCACGAAGGAGGGGGGTCAGGAAGACTCAATAATGGGGACACTGGCCACCAGGAAACAGGAGAAGAGGAGAGGAGGGTTGGATGTAGCAGGTGGAGGTGTGACAGCAGGGATACGAAAGGTTTAAAAAAGCAGCCTGATTCATAGACTTAACATTCAGAGACCTAACCTAAGCTCACAGTCTCCACTGCCAGCTCACATTCTGCTTAAAATCACCTCTGGACAAACCAATTCCACTTTGAGTGTGATTTAGTCTTCCTTTTAATACAAGTTGTTTCAACAGTTAACTCACTGCCATGATGCAACCCTAAACAGAAAAACACACCTAAGATTTGAGAAGGAGATGTCTAGCAAGCGCTGTATTTGGCCCCGGTTTAGTTTAGCTCAGTCACCTAAGGGATGCTGCTGCTGAAGCAAGTCACCAATGTGCAGGCTGCTGCTGGGCAGAAGATGAGAGAAAGGAACAGGTTGTGTCCGTTTATTGCTGCTTGGTGTTGTTCCCAAATAAATGGATGCTAATTGAGAGGGAGCGTGGCTTCCTATTTTATGACACCCTGGGTATATGCTAGGAAGTCTCAGGAGGGCTGCTTTAAATTAAAGCTAATGTTAAACTCTGCTTAATTGGCATTGCTGTAGTGGATTTCACTTTTCTCTGTTAGGAGAAGAATGTGCTATGTTTGTTTTCCTGTTGCAAAATACTAGGCTATATGATGGTGGTGAAGAAGTGATTTGGGAACTGAATGACTTGCCAGCAAGGGAGAATCAGACAGGATGGCATTTTACTAATTAAGATGAGTGGTGTACTTACCCAAAGGGAAGAATACAGAGTGGAACAATGGAAGGAAATCCTCAGAATGACACCATTATTTTGGAAACTACTATAAATCAGGTGAGGTTGGGGACTTATTAAGCAATTCCCAATAAAAAATGAGTTAGTCACTCTTGAACATTCTGTGGTACAAAGCACTAAGGATGCTGAGGACTCAAAATCTTGAATTCCGTGTAACCCATCTGTACCTGATGGGAGTATGATAGGCATAGCAGAGGCGGGAATAGCTGCTACTTTTGAGAAATATCACTGCCAATCAGCACACCTACTGCTCTACCTTTGAGCTCCTTAATCTCATCTCTGACACTTGCTTTTGCTTTGTTCCCATTTAACATAAGCTGTGTGGCCTTTAACCATTAGTTCAAGTTCCTTCCTTGAGTGCCAGAGCAAGAAGTGCCACATTGGCTGCCAATCTATTGCTGGCTTCATCTGCAGCAGACATAGAAGTACAAGACTGGTTGTTTCTGGACTGGCCACCAGACACTAAGCTCTGGCCATTGATAAGGTACAACCAGGCCAGCGGGGCTTTGGCAGGTTGATAAAGCAACAGGTTGACCAGAGAAAGAAATTCAAGCTTGTAGTTATACCTAAAATTGTTTGCTAAGTGAACTGTCCCACTCACAGTCTCAGGAAAAGATTTCTGAGGTTGACCACTACTCAGCTGTCTACCTCTGCCAAAGAGCACCATTGTCATCCCAGAATAAAGAGATGATTATTCAGTTCTTTGATACAGATCAAAACACTCCCATCTCCTGCTCACAAGGAGCCAACATGAAATGGGTACTGAGCTTGGAGAACAGGTGTGTTTGCGCTTGGGGGAAGCAGCTAGGGATATGAAAATGACTTAGCAGCTGGTGAAAAAGAAGATTGAAGTTGTGCCAGGCAAAGGATGTTTTTTCCCTAATTATGCAAAAGCCTTAATTCCATTGATCACGTTGTTCTCTTCTTTCTCCATCTAAATAATACAAAATCTATGTAACAACCCTTTGGGGAAGTCAAAAACACTGCCAGGGATGCTTATTAAGGGAATGAGGGTCAAGAAACACTCTTTAGTGGATAACCTTGCTATTTTCTCAGGGTTTGTGAACCATGGTAAGCTTAATTAGAAAAAAATAAAGGATGTAATAAAATGAGATGTAGTCATTAGAGCTGAAAAAAATGGCATAGAAAGAGTAACCTCGGAAAACAAGACCCAGGAAACCTGAAAGGCTCTTTTTTCATTTGTGCTGTTATTTAGTTGTTGGCATTCATTACTTCACTCATCTGACAAAAATTTATCAAGCATGTATTTTGTGCCATGGACTGACCTATGGTTTTAGAGTACAAGGACAAAAGATGCATTTTCTGCTTTCTGCAATGGCTCACAATCTAGGGGTGAAAAAATGTTTCACCCTAGTTCAGTTGAGGTAGTGGTTGGAGCAGCTGCTTAGATAGAACTTTATTCTAATTGAGAAGGTTAGTCTGATCTTTCATTTCAGGTGCAAATTCCATTTTTAAAAGTTGAATCTTTGTCGAATTCTGATGATTTGTGAGAAACTTAGCAAGTGATTTGAATTGAGGGCAAGGAGCTTGCTCATCCATATATGACCATGCGACCCAGAAGGCCCATGTGTCCCCTTGGCTTGCACTGTGATCCTATAAGAGGTCCTACATGAGCGTGTAACCCAGATATGCTCACCTTTACCAAGCCCAAATAAAGCAAAAGATCAAAAACAACAAAATAAGAAAACACCCCCTCAACATTCACACAAAAAAGAACAACTGCCTGAGAATGTGTTAGCGACATCACTGTCCTTTGCCTCTGTTCTCTCCCACTCAAGGAAGCAACATGTGCCAAGCAACAGAGGAGTTGAGGCTACCTTCTGACTCTACAGCTTGTGGTTGTAAACCAACATTACGCATCTCTCCACACTGTCAGAAACTGTATCAGCAGGCCTCAGAGCTGGAAACAGCAGTCGCAGTATGAGGTTCCATGTCTCTCTGTTTGACTTATAAAGTGTCAATCATTGTGTGGTCTCAGATACATTGACTTGCTCACTGTTTGGTAACATTGCAATGACAATGTGTTTTAAATATATGCTGGAAGGACAATTTAAACACTTGACAGCAGTGAGAGTCAAGACAGACCATATTTTCCTTTCTGAATCTAGTATGCAAGAGAATCTGCACATACTGCCAGTGTTTTATTGTCATTTACATAGTCTTCAAATGTAAAAGTGTTGGTTAAGCAGGCATTTTGCCGGTTGGTTTTACCTTGACAGCCTGGTAGAGAGAAAAAAAATTACTAGTTGAGGAGAACAAAGGGCAGGAGCCTAAGGCACCAACCTACAGGTTTCCTCCTCATTTTGCTTGCTTTTTGTGTGAGCTCTCTTTCCTTAAACCCCACTCCTACCCACTGGGCTACTGTCCTGGAACTTACACCCTTAAAATAGTCCATGCAACACTCTAAAAATGATCACCCATTTTTATTAGGGGAAAGGATCCGAGGAGAATGAAAGAAAGAATATATATATAAAACATAGTGTGGCAGGATAATTTATTGACAGATTAAATCATGCTTTATTTTCAATCACTTTTTCCTCTTTAGCCCCTTTCCAGAAAAAGAGCCATGCCCTTTGGACTCCTTTGCCGCAGGAGCCCAAATATTTCCTTCCTGACATTGTTTTCCAAAAATTGTGAGCTCCTTGAAGGTATTATGCTATGATAATGAGAAAAAATTGGCCTGACTGAGAGAGTTTTCCCCACACCTGGAAAGAGAGTGAGGAGCCTGGGACCTGAGTCTCCCTCCCTAGGTAGAGCTCCAGCAGAGAGGTCCATAGACAGGTCATCACAGAGCAGCAGAGTCAGCTGCTTCAAGGGGATCACACTGACTTAGACAAGGAGCATATCAGTGGTGACTATAACGGACCATACTCGCTGTGCCTCCATTTTCTGGGCAAAATTTAAACCTCTGAAAGGCAGGAAAAGGAGCACAATAATGACAAAGATTGGATTTCCTACCAGCTCAGTAACTTACAGAAAATAAAGTAATATGACATTTCTTGATCACACAAGTTTGTGATTTGAAATTCAACAGTTCAAATACAAATAAAATAGAATAACCATACTCGTTAGCAGTTCATTATACTTAGGTGTCTTTTTTTCCCAGGGAATGTACAGCTGCTGTTATTTCTTCTTTGGCTATACTTTGTATGGCAGTGCTGACTTCTCCAAGTGCCATGAATTTATGGTCGGAGACCTGGCATCTATTATTTGGGTCTTGATTCTACTCCATAACCTTTAATTGAATGCCATTTTATCATTCTCAAGAAGTGTGAAGGCTCTGAAATTTTATCCTATTGATTAGATAACAAGTTAGCCTGCCACAGTTTCATGGATGTTAGCTGATGACATGAGATTCTTGGGTCAAAGATGAAGACTTTATTACTCATGGCACAGCAAGCAGCATGAGTAGTATATTTTTGTCAGTTCTTCCTTCTCTTCAAGTCCCATGGAGGCAACACAGATGGGCCCAGATGGATGCTTGCACATGTAGTGGGTTGCATTTCAGGAAAGGAAACTTGAACTTAGGAAACTTGAATATTTTAAACTGGACAGCAAGCACGCCTGCCTTTTGCTCTGGAGGGAAACACTGTCTCTGTCTTCAAAGGCTGTTTGCTATACAAACCTCCTTGAAAAGGCATTCCAGAGCAAATGGCAGTCTATGTCTCTGCTCCCAAAACATGCAGAAATGTGAGAGACACATGGAAAATTGTCTCCCAGCAGTGCTAAACCTGCTGTAGCACTTATAAATACTGAAGAAACATGATCTTAACCCTCAAAGAATCCAGTAAAAGAGATCAATTAGCTGGTATGGGACTATAAACAAAGCACTTCACTTTTCAGCGCTTCTCTTTCTATGATTATAAAAGAGGAATGATATCTGCCCACTCACTGCTTATTTTGAGAAATAAAGGAAAAAGAACAGTCTGACAAATGCTTTGAGTTTCATGATGGACACTCTAGAAATAGAAGAACATCATATAAAAAATACACTGAGTTCTAATCACGCTTTTATTCTCTGATGCCTTTGGAGGAAGTGTGATAAACATATAGATATTTCATTCTGATAAGGTGGAGATACTGATTTTTTTTTTTAATGCCAAACATGAGTTTAAGCCATTAGTTTCATCCAACTGTAAAGCTGACTAGATATATTTAAGCACTCTGCTCTTATTGAAATTACTGTTTAGATTTTTTAAGAATCAAATAGGTTTGCTATCTCTTTATCACCTCACTTTGTAGCTGCAAAAGAGTACCGATCTGTGATTCCTGAGTCCCCCTTACCATTTCTTCCCGACGCTCCTCATCATCTCACACGGAGTTGGCAGGACTGCCTCCCTGTCTGTCTTCCAGCTTGGGGTAGCTGATTACCTCTTCATTCTTCCAGTCTTAACTTCTTCTCTGCTGCCTAGTGAGTTTTGGCATAAAGTCAAAACTAGATTTTGTGCTTATAGATACAAGAATCATTAGACTGTACACACTGTCTTTAGAAGTTTACCTAAATTCAAATATCTCCATCATTCTATGGTTAATTCTAACAGCAATTGTGTTAAAAGATATCCTAAATTCCCCTGAAGACAGTCTTTATCACGTGTGCTCTATAACCCCTATACTGGAATGCCTAGGCTCACACCCCAGATCTACTTAAATCAGAACGTCTGAGGATAGAGTCAGAAATATGCATTTTAATAAGCACCACAGGTGATTCTGACAGCCACTAAAGTTTGAGAAACATTCTTTTAAAACAATCATGAATAGAACTTCAAAAATTATGTTTATCTTCTAAATTATAGACTACAAGACAAAAGCATAGGCCAGAAAAGCAAGAGACAAAAAACATTTTTTAATTAAATAGAATGATCTCTAAAGACCAAGTGTATTTTAATAATATATATACATATTATTAAATGGTTACCTTTATTAAAAGGCAAAGAGTCTAAAAGGATCAAATATCCAACAGTAGGAAAATCATTAACTGAAGTATAGTACATCCACGCAAGAGACTATTTTGCAGTTGTTATAAATGATCATTATGAAGACTATTAAGCAAAATAAAAATATCTATGAGAAAAACAAAAATGTGGAGCACAAAATTTCATGCTCATGATTATTACAGCTAAATATATGTATGTATTCAGAAAAAACTAAGAGAGAAAGGGTCAGAGCTGTAAAATTATGGGTGAATCCCCCTTCCATTTTTTTTTCCAAAAATATATTTACTATTGTATTTTTCCTACAACTTAAGCTAAAGAAATAGATTGTGATAGGGCTTGGGAATCCAAATTGCAGCCTCTGACAATTCTACCGAGTAGATTAACAACACTGTTTTGCAAGTATTATGAAACAAGAGAATAAGTGAAAGTGACTAATTCTGTTTACCTTGATTTCTGATGAGGCCCAGATTTCACCTTAACATATTAAGATCTTTTCATTTCCCAGCATCTTCCCACTAATATTCAACCACTTATCTGCAAGCCTTCTTAACTCACTTCTCAAACCAGAAATCAAATCCTCTCCATCTTCGCCTCCCTCCCCTAATGTCCTCAAGTACTTGCATCTGTTCACAGTCTCTCAAGGGTTTCAAAAAGATCCACCCTCCAGAAAGTACCTTCATTTCCCCTCTCTAGAAATCCACAGGTCATCTGACCACACTTAGAATTCACAATAAATTTTGCTCTGCAATGCAAAAGCCACAATTGACCTATCAAAATTGGCCATATTTGGGGTTTTGTTGTAGTTGTTGTTCTTAGATTGTCAATTTAGGAAGTAAGAATTTTTTCCCTCTGCTTACAAGTAGAAAACATGTGATATTGAGAATCTCAAGAAGAAATACTCTTCTTAAATCATCCTCTTATTTTATAAGCAGTAAAATAATATAAATAAAATAAAATCTTGAGTCAGGGCCATCAGGAAAGGTTGTTCAGGAGGTGCACTACACAAACCTCAGGCAAGATGTTGAGTGGTGGCCAATATCTAACCAGAACTCTGCTCACCTTATCTATCCTTTCATTGATGTAGCACCTGGAAGGGGGTGTACATTCTCTGTTGAGAGAAGAAATCTGCTATATGTTTGTCTATTTTTAAAGCTTCTTGATTGCATGATTTTCACCCTCTCAAAAATGCCTGTCCAAGAAAACCTTCAATATAACAGACAACCTGTAAATGCAGAATCGTTCCCTTTCTTAGTGCATTTGTTTTCCTGCTCTTTTAACTGTACAAAAGAAACAAAGGAGCTGGATCAGACCCTGCCAAGGCTACTCCTGGTACTCAGTTTCTTCAGGGGACAGAGACTCCTGAGCAGAGTCTGACTGAAGAGGAATAATCCTCAACTGTAGCATCTGTCCCACCCAAGCACAATACCAGGGAAGCTCAATAATAACGATACTGGTGTCCCTGAAAATGGCAGAGCTCCTTCAGGATCTGGAATAAAAAGTATAAGATAGCACTATGTACCTCCAGTAAGTCCTCTCTGTTTATGAGCTTTTAACTTCAAAGCTAATGTATACAAGTGCCTAATACCATACACAGGACAGTGGTGTACCTAATGAATTATAAATATTATTATCATCATTATTGTTTCTCTCATCTCAACTTTGAGCAAAAAGGAAATCAGTCAAACATTAAATTGGAGGTGGGGAGATGCCAAAGTGATGCACTGGGTAAGTTTCAAACTAGTTCCAAAACTGTATTTTCCACTTAGCGAACCCTCACGCAGATTAATGAATGTTCACACCATGCTTAGTATTGAAACCATAACTTATGACAGTCATGTGCCTATACAGCTGTCCCCAATCATCACAAGACTACCTCTGTCACCAAACCCATCTTGCAATGGTTATCAATTCTTTAATCATTGGTATTTTTTATGGAATTGCTCATTTTAGCACTTCATCTAGTTCAAATCCAACATAGACGACAGCTTTCATTTTAGTTATGCAACATTTAGTGTCTATTTTGTGGAGTTGCTATCAAAAATATTTTCCCATGAGCTCAGCCTTAGTAATTCAAGCAGTCTTGAATTCATATTATAGAGGAGATAGCCCAAGAATGACCTTTCAGATCAGTCAGTTATTCAGTCCCATCAATAATTCAGAAATACGCAGGGTCTCGGAAACCCATAATGTTAGCTATTGAGTGTTAAGCTTGAACTAATCTCTGAATTAGAGTGTTTGAGGCTACCATTCTATCCCAGTTCCTCCTGTGTCTAACTTGAATTAAGGCTCAAAAACCATGCAGTTCATTGAATTCTCTTGGATGTCTCCAGGCTTGGACGCTCCACCTAAACTTTCAAAGACTGCCAGGCAAGAATCAGCAGCTGTAGGATTGAAAGAGAGTCTGGGAGTTAGGCTGGCTTTTGGCTCTTCAGCTCCACAGGAAATGAAGGCGCATATTATACGGTGGGAATAGTGGAAGATTTACCAGAAAGTGAATGATGGGAAGCGATGAGAAGTGAGATCACAGCCCACTGCCACTATGTAAAACACAGCTGTACACATCCACCTAATATGTGTTTCACATGTAACTCGATTGTTGATTCTTAAAGAAATAATTGTCAGCCATTTGTCATCTGTAGGAAATATCTTTATCGCTATAAAGAAACATGATCTAACAGGCCCTTCTGCCTTCTGGGGAACATAGCATGTGTGCCATACAAAGACCATAGGCCCTGGAGACAGACATACCTGAATTCAAATCCTGATCTGCCACTTACTCGCTATGGCCAAGTTACTCAGTCTCTCTGAGGCTGCTTTATCCTCTGAAAAATATCTAATTCACAAGGTACTTGTGAAAATGAAATGAGAAAGCCCAGCCCAGCACAAAACAGGCACCCAATACAAGTTAGCTTCCTGCTCCTTTCCTTCATAGGAATTTGCAAACTAGGTGTTAAGGTAATAAAAGAATCTCCCGTTTCCAAGATTAGCCTTTTGTGGAGCTGCTCCACTTCAAGGCGGTCTAATTAACACCCATTCTTCACTTTCACCCACGCATTCATCAGTTTCAACAACAGTTAATCACCAGCCGGAGGTCACAGAGCATATCCCGATTCTTAATTCCAATTTATATTTCTGAGTATCTGTTTGCAACAGGAAATTTAAATAAAATGAAAACAGAATACTTGATTTGTAATTCTTAAAAAATATGTAGATCTTCAAATTCATGCTCCCCCTCATCCTTCTAGGTTCTAACACAATAAAGAGATATTTCTAATTAAATGTTTACCCTAGTTTTCATATTAATTTATATAGCATATATTTATGCTGTAATGGAGCTGTTTTTTTATGGAGTGTAAATACTTTTTTTTTTCCCCCTGCAGGTCTTCATCTTAAAATTCCTTAAAGAAATAAAATATCACAGACGTTGCAATGCTGTTTGCACATAACAATCAACTGGGGAAATTTTTTAAATGCTGATACTTGGGACAGACCTGAGACCAATTAAATCAGAATATATGGGGATGGCACCCAGGCACTGGAGGCTTTCTAAGGCTCCCCAGGAGATTTTAATGAGCAGCCTGAGGGAAGTGAGATGGAGGAGACATGACTCTTTCTCTCCCCTTTCGTTTATTATACCTCCACTGATTAATTTCTGAGTCCAAACTCCAGCTGAGACACTGGTTGGATTTGAGAAGATCCACGTCATCTCTTCCCAGGAAGGAGCCCTGTGAGTTTACAATGACTTTCCAGACACAGCCCAGCAGCATTTCATATGACACAGTGGTTCCTTTCAACCCTTCTGATGGTGGTGTAGTGGTTAGGTTTTTGAGCTCTGCTGTGGGGACCCAGGGTTCACAGATTCGAATCCCAGGCATGGACCTATACACTGCTCATCAAGCCGTGCTGTGGCAGTATCCCACATATAAAATAGAGGAAGATTGGTACAGATGTTAGTTCAGGGCCAATCTTCCTCACCAAAAGAAAAGAAAAGAATCACCAAGGCATCTTGTCAAAATGCAGATTTGGGTTGAGAAATATAGAGACAGGGCCCTGAAATTCTGCATTTCTAATAGTCTAATGATGCTGATGCTGCTTATCTGTCAACCACGCTTAGGCAGCAAGGACATCCATGTTTTTTTTCATCTCTAAATTCTAGAACAGAAGATAATTCTATTGTGTCAAGACTTTTCTTCTTTTGTGAAACAGTCTTTGTTTGCCATTTCTGGTATATTTGATGTCGAGTCTTTGGAAGGAAATGCATTCTATAATTAAAGCATTGCTCCTTGGGAAAAGCACAATCCATTTTATGAAAACCTACTCTTATTACACTCAGTTCACAGGAAACACCATGGTGAAAGGGAGGGCTTTTCGTATAAATAAACTGATAACTACAATCTGGAACAGTATATGCTAAGGATCAAATGAGGATATTGACTTGAGATGGCAAATACACGGCCACCTCAAATACATGCCCCTACCTCCCCTCTGGAGCCCTTGGCCTGTATCAATGACCATTCACAACAGTCTTTCTCCCTGATCCCATATTTAGCCTTAGAATACTTCCCAACACAGTGACCTCCCCAAAATCCAAACTGGCATCCCTGATATGGACACGATGAGAGTTCAGAGGAGGAAACAATCAATTCCAAGTAAGGACACTTCCCAAAGGGAGTTTACTTTGATTCAGCGTGGCCAGACACTTCAATAGCATCTCTTTCTTTGTGACACCAACCTGCCAGTGATAATAAAATAGTATGTTTAAGTGTTCACACACTTAAGATAACATTAAATATTCATTTTAACTGCAACTATGCAGTTATAATTTGTGCTTTATGGATACTTCTCCATGATTTACTTTTAACAATAACAAAACAATGGCAACCATTTCCACAGTGCTCAGAGGCAGCATTGATAGAAAGCCTGTAGGTGACATTTATGAGAGGCTCAGCTCCAGCTGCTGACCTAGAGAACTGGGCCTAGAGTTCAATGCCACTTTTATCCCACACTCTGTTTGCCACCATCCAAAGAACATGGTGTCTTCCTGAGCAGGTTTCCTATTTCTTTGTCAATTGGTATATCACTGGATAATGTGTGGCTAAAATCAGAACTTCCAAAATGTTTGGGTTTTAGGAACTAGTAATATTTTCAAAAATATTTTGGGAACTAATATAAGGTTCTCAATCTTTAATTTGCTAAGCAAAGATATAAAAACAAATAACTATCATGCAGTAACACTTTTATTTTTTCAAACCACATATTAACACCAAAAAATAAAGTAGGAGGGAATTAATCTCAGAATGAAAAGCAGTTCTTTAAAGTGAATAAATTTAGTTTTAGAGGACAAATCACTACATGATCCTTCTCATTTCACTTGGTCTAATAAAAACTTTGTCACTGACAACAGTCCTTACACTCTCCTTTGAGTACTATAGGCTTAAGTAACAGGAACTTCTAACAGAGGGCAATGTCTTCCTCATCAACAACAAGGACTAAGGTCTTTGCTCAGGGGATGAATTGGTTCCTTTGGACCAGGCTTGAAAATCAGTACCTGCTAAACCATTTCTGTGCATATCCTGTTTTTTGTGCTCTGTGAGGTAGACACCCATCAGTCCCGGGAAGGCCAGATTCTATATCCATCTGTCCCATCTCAACTTCCTTCTCCTACCTGCTTGTCCATATTGATAGGTCCTATCATGTCCAAGTTATAGCAATCCTCCCTCCTGTGGATTGAGGAAATGCCAGGTTATGGACAAAAAGAGCTGCTTTTTCAATTATTGCAGAATGTGAATCTCTGATTTTCATCAAGTTGCCAAAGACTGTTTTACACTGTGTGGGCTGCATTTATGAGCCCATTTATGAGCAGCCCACACAGCGTGAGTCCCTAGAAGAGGAACAAGTTTCTGAGTCTCTGTCAGGATTTCATTCTGCCATCACTTCTGAGAAGTTGTGCTGGCTTTGAAGAGAAGGCAAAACAACTATTTTCTCGCATGTTTTAAAACTGGCTTCAATGACAATGAAGCTGAAATCAAAAGATTTTTGGAATTAGAGCTATACTGACTTTTGAAATCTTTACTAGTAGGCAAGCTGTGAAAGCAGCAGCAGGATCCTTCCTGCTGAGTCATGACAATGGGGTTACCATAGTCAAGCAAATTCAAGGCCACAGACACCAGAACTCAAGCAAGGGAGAAACAGGAATCAGACTCAGACGGATTGGAAATACGATCATTGAAATCAGGAGCAAGGCAGAAATAACACAGAAACATAGGCAGTTTGAGTCTGGTGATCATGCCAAAATGAGGAACGCAATAGATCAGAAAATTCAGTCATTATTTGAGAATCAGGAACACAAAAGACCAGAGGTGAATGGATGCTAAGTGAAGCCCTTTTATTCAGGCCTTCTGGGAAAGAAGGCCTAAGAGATCTTAAATAGACCTCTTAGAAATCTCCTCTGTCAGTTTTAGCCTACAAAATAACTCCCATTGTTCAGTCTATCCATTTGCCTGTCTGTGGAAACCACCCTGAAAGAATGATGAAAGTCTCTGAGACTAATTCTACACACCAAACTGGTCCAACCATATTGACTAAAGCATTACTCTGAAAAAATAAATTCATAAATTAAGCCACCTTGTTCTGTTTATAGATATAACATGAATATAAACACAAGAGTAAAACTACTGATGTGTATAGCAGTTGTAAGTAGACTTGTTCCTGTTGCGTCTGATTTTCTTCTGAAGTTCCAGAGCAGAGAACAGTGTTAAGAGCCACATTATCTATAAATTTGCTCAGGAGTCACCCCAAAAAGCTGATCCAGAAACTGAACCCAAAAAATAAAAGGAGGCAAGGTGATGAATCCTGACAAGATTATACAGTTTTGGGGGTGAGGGATTATTCAGAGAGATTAATCACAGCGTAGTGCATTTCCTCTACTCATCTCATGGTAGAATTTGGGAGAGCAGTCACAGACATTCCTCAAACCAGATGAAAAAGAGAGCTTCAAGACAATCTCTTGTGATCTCACAGAGCCTGGCTTTGTGTCCACTAACATTAGTGGGCTACAGAGACTCTTAATTGGAAAGTTTAAAGGCAAGAGTCTGGCCTGGACCTGACTTTGAAAACAGAGCAAGAAGAGAGGGTTATTATGGAAGTGGCCTACACTTCTAGAGTTTAGCAGAGCAACAACACAGGTTTTCTGGCCCAAGTGGACATTACAGGAGGTAACCAGGTGTAAGCCAAGGTCCCAAAACAAAGAGTCTGTGTAAGATGTAATGTTGAAGCAAGGCCTGAAGAGCAATAGTGAGAAGCCAGATAGAAATTTCATTGTTCACACCAGGGACAGGACAAGTGTCTCACAAACAATTGGACATCTGCCCCGTACAGAGGCCTTCAAAGTCACATTACCACTCCAGCCAGCCAGAAGCAGGTCTTCTGTCCCAAACCTCTCCTCCCTCCTCATACCCCCACACCCAGGTCTGAAAGACACAGAGGTAACACAGTGAGATATGGCGTCTCCTCTAGTTGACAAAAATAAAAAATAAAAACGTAATTGGAAATCCCACCAAATAAATATTTAAGGTACTTTTAGCTTCAAAAATTTACAGGGATCCAAAGCTATCTCAGCTGCAGCACCCCCTGTTTGCAGACCATGGCCCCTCCTTTGGCAAGGAGCACCCAACTGGAGACAATCTTCACCAGCACAGCTCCTCCCTGCTGGGCCACCCACTGAGATAAAACGGTAGTTCTTGTCTAGGCAGCTTCTCTGATAAGCCCCAACTCCACTCTAGCCAATTCCAATTCCATTCAAAGCTACAAACACAATCTCCATGGAAATTTTCTTTGCTTTTAGAGGAGACCCAGGTCATCGGTCTAAACTAAGTAAGTGAATTTTCCACTCATTCTAATTACTTTAGATTCTTATCTTAAGAGAAACTGTGTCATGTGGTAAAAAGAGCATGGGCTCCAGAGTTAGACAGCCCTAAATTCAAATCCTGGTTCCACATTTGTAGCTGTGTGACCCTGCCACCTCTGCTTTCTCATCTGTAGAATGAGAACAAAATCTACTTCATGGTGTGGTTGAATTGATTAAGTAAGATAATGTATTTATATATAGCGGCTAGTCTGATACCCAGGCACAATAAAGTTACTTAATAAATGCATTTCGTTACTTTCTTTATCAACATTTATTTTTGACTTTCTCATCAAGTGCCTTGAATTACTTTGAGGATCTTGGAAGAAAACCTACAATACTGCCAGTAATTACTTTAGCTTGCACTGAATATTTTCATAAAGTTTCTTTGTTTAATATCTTGCACTATAATTCTTATAAGTGGATAGGGCCAAGGTATTTAATTAGGTAGTTTTCTCAAGTTTCTGGGTGGGACTCAATTCAAGAGAAGAGTGAATGCCCAAATCCTTTAGCCTCTTGTTTCTTTGAGTAAGAGTTTTGTTACTATAAAGAGTCTTTCTTAACATACAATGCCAAATAGGAAATTCTTCCGTCAGTAATAGAAACTCATCCTGGGTGGCCATCTATTCAGTAGCAATCAGGTCATTTCTCAAACCCCAATCCTATATTCCTTCAGCTACTATAAATATCATTAACTCTTAAGTGCCTAGCACAGGCACAGCACTTCTAGGTGCTGTGAGGGTACAAATTATGTGCAAGTCATGGCCTTCGTTCTCAAAATACAAGGAATAATTCTAGAACAATGAAGGAATGTATAAGATATAGCTAAACTATATCAGAGTTTCAGTGCTAGAAAAGTTCAGAAGAGACAGGAAAGTCTTCTGACTAATGGTAGGGTAAAGTTTCAGCTTGGGGCAAAAAAAGACATCTAATTTAAGAACAGAGTGTCCACAATGAATGTGCCATCAAATGCTAAATACACTGTTTTTGTTTCTAGTTGGATAACTTCATTTTTCTTCTCAAGAACCCCAACCTCAGCCTTGCATACTGGGCATGAGCTCATCTCAGTGCAGCCCACCTGCATGCAACCATCCTTGAACACATTCTTCCTCCTCACGTCTTCACTCCCATTCCACCTTCTTTTCTTTTCAATTTTCTCCTGTGTCCTATCCTCTCATAAACAAGCTCTGTATAAGAAATTCAATGATGCCAATGAACCGAATCACAAATTGTTGGCATATTAGAGCTGGATGGTATCTTAGATATCAAAGAGTTACCCTGCCCTTCACTGTGTGCAGTCGAGGACTTTCCATCTTCTATTATCATTCAGTCATTTATTATTTCATTTTAAAAATATCTAAGCCACCCTATCATATACAAAGTTCCCAGTAACTGTATTTCTGCTAAATTTCCCTTCTTCTTAAGAATCTTATCCTCTGCCTCTTCTCCAAGCAATCAGTTTAGACAAATTTGAGAAATGGACAAAACTATCTTGGGTACTCCCAGCCTCTGCATTCTTAACCCATGTTCCTCTTCGGTGACCACTCCCGTCCTAGTTCCTCAAAAATTTCTCATTTTCCTTATCAATAGTTATTGTTAGAGTCTTCAGTCACCTTAAGGTTTAATGGCCCACAAGAGTATAATGGTTCTCCTTAATGAGGTAGTTACATTGTAATTGTGGTCAAAGTCTTACATTACAACTAAAGACCTAACCTATTTCAGACACCAGTCAAGAAGTATTGGGGAAGTCTCAAGACTTTGGTAGAGACTGCACCTGAAGAGACTTTTTATAGTTAACATCTACTTTACCTACCTTCAAGTAATACAGATAATATACTTAAATAAAAGCTACTGTTGAATACCGACATAATAGAGTATCATAAGAACTAATCTTCTACGTTCAAAAGTGTGCCAACTAAAAATGTATTTCCTCCCAGTTGCAAAGCCACACTTTATTGTCTGCCCTAAAAAAGTGGAGCTGGAATGTTGAAATTTTTTTCCTTTACAGTGAGCACAATGTTCAGCTTTGTCATTATAGGGAACGGGAGAGACACCACAAGAGGAACCAGCCTTCTCTTCCTGATTCTGATTTTTTTCTATTTGCTTCATCTTGTTCCTGTCTCATGGCTGCCAGCTTCATATCCAGTAGCACCCACCTCCATCAAGTTTCAGTGGCATATGTATGGGCAGTTTCTCATCAAGTTTCTGTGACATCCCTATTGACAGCTTTCCAATGGGTCTTATAGATATGACAGATATTGGTTCCCGACCTCGGCTCACCTGCACTTTGGAGGGGTATTTCCTGCTTTTCCAGTATCTGTGGATCAGTTCTGGCCTGGACAACCCAGCAAAATTCTCTGCAATCCACTGGTCCACAGCCATACCTTCTCCAACATGGCTGGAGTTCCAGCCTTGGGGAGGAGGGCTCTTTTCCACATTTGTTCCCTCCTTGGGTACCCTTCCTGAGCCTTAGCCTATTTTTGGGGGGTTACTTTTACCCCTTGATAGATCACCACCTATTATAGTTAATAATTGTTTATATTAAACTTTCCCTGTTCAAATTACTACGTGCTGTCTCCTGATTGTCCCCTGACTGATATAAGGGGGGGAAATAAGATCTTCATTCCTGCAGAATAAAACTTCAAAACATTTGTTAAAAAACCCAAAGTATACGAAGAACCAGAAGTATAGTTTGACTTTGTGCCAAAGTAATCTACTGCAAATGAGCCTAATGTCTTGGTTACAACAAGTGAGATAGGAAAAAAAGGCACCAAGCATTTGAATCTTAGAAAAATAGATTCTCGTGTTAAACCTGCAACTGAAAATAAAATAAAGCAAAATAAACTAACTAAAAGAAATCGAATCTAAATACACAAGGGCCTTATTCAGTTGTCCTGTCTCAATATTATTGTGCCCAAATGAATATCTTCTGTATTTAGTTTAGAAAATTATCTGGGAGACCAGGGAAGGGGGAGTCTGACTAATTAGGCATTTACATTTGTTTTCTGAAAAAATATTAACACAAAATAGGCCACAAACAGGCCACATTGGTAGTATAAGGTCTGCAGTCACAATGTGTTATGCAGAGCATTCAGAGTCCGGCTCTTTGAGTGGTGGAGAGTGAGAATCATAATACCTTTCTCACGGTGTTATTGGAAAGATCAGTACCTAGGACAGTGCTTGCCATACAGCAACTTCCCCCAAGGCTATTTTTTTTGGTTATTGCTATTGTTTGTGACTCCTTTTTTACTCTATTCAGTATTATGGCAAAAAGATTTCAGATGCTAGTAACAGAAAATCCAACTCAAAGTGGCTTAAAAAATAAAGAGAGACTTTGAGGATTACTTAACAGGAAAGTCAAGAGGTAAAGGGAGCTTCAAAGTTGGTTCACCCAATGGCTCAGCAATATCACTGAAAGACTCATTTTTGTTCCTCTCTTTTTGGCCATTCCATGGTCGTGGCTTCTCTTAAGGCTGAAGCCCTTTGTAAATGTAGTCTGGCTGCCAGCCATAATGAGGGCTATGCTTCACTGTTCACCCTCAGTGGGAAAGTGAGCTCCATATTCTAAACCAGAGTCCTGGGATTCACCCAAATTAGTCTGGCACAGGTCACATGATCACCCCTGATCCAAGAGCAAAGTCCATGAAAATGAAATGTGCTGACTGCTGTAAGTCAATCATAGCTTACCTATGGATCTGTGGTGGAGTTTTCCCAAACAGCATATAGGCTATGAGGAGAAAGAGGAAAAGGCAATACAGACGTTGTATAGACAAACAAAAAGATCTTGCTTAATAATTTAATTTCCTTCTGTCTAGTGTTTCTGCAATACTTGTATAAATTCATATCATGATTTTACAGAGACAGTGAATAAAAACATAACAAGCAATAAACAACAGCAACAAAAAAACCTCTTACATAGTCTTACCGTGTGCTCAGTGTTTTAAATGCTTTATATATACTCATTCATTTAATCCTCAAGACTACCATAAAATTTAGGCAAGGAGCTATTCAAGAATGGATTCAGGATGTGGAACCCAGGCAATATGGCTACAGCACCTGTATGCCTAACCTTTCTGCTGAGACTGCCTCTCAACAAAGAGGTAATTTTTAATTCCTCTGATGTTCTACAGAAAGTGCCATGGAGCTTGTTTCTATGGCACCCTCTGTCCACAGGTGATCAGTATAGAGCAACCGATGAATGAAGGACTAATGAACAAATGAATGACATAGGAAAGTGGTGTCCCTTGAAGGTTTTTTTTTCATTGAAACAGTATTTTAAAACCAGAAACCCAATGACAAGGGATGAGGCAAAGCACACAGGCCTTTCACCAACAGTGTAATTAGAAACAGTTCTCCAGTCACACCCCATTCAGCTTCCAAACCATAGCAGCATCCTCAGATTATAAAGTCAGAGATGATCAAGTACTTTGGAGCTAGGATCTCTAACGCCAGTGGAACTCTTGTCAACACCATCAATCAGCTGCTTGATATTGAGAAAATCAATCTCTTCAAGTCTCAGTTTCTTCTTCTTTGAAGTGAAGTAATTCAACCAGGTCATCTAAAGCATAGCATGTACACACACACACACAGACACAAAATTATTCCAACATTTCTAGCACTACCTCAATCTTGTCCTCTCAAACAATAGCTTGTGATTTTACTTGGAACCCATGTTTATTGAATCTCTCAACATGGCCCTGGCATCCCTCCAAATATGATCAAATTAAAAGGGAACTTAACTGGTAAACCAAAGAATAAAAACACACAAGGAATCTTGAAATCTCTCTGCAAGCTTCAGCTAGTTAATCCCTTCAACATCCCCCTGGAGTGAAGCTAAACCGTTTTGAAAGGTCAGATCTCTTTGAAAATCTGACTTATTTTACTAAAGGCATAGAAAAACCCAGAGTTTATGGATTATCCTTTCTGTCTCTCTGTCTTTTTTCTTTTCCTCTCTGATTTTTCTCCCACTGTCATTGTCTCTTAGAGGTTATAGTCGGACGAACATGTTTTTTTATCTCCTCATTTATAGAGAATTACAAGTATGAACTATTAATCCTCCTAATATTAGAAACTATATCAGGATTAAATTGCTGTACTTTGTGTAGTCACATAGAAAATTATTGATGATCTTAAGGATCTCACAGCAACTTCAATTTCATGAATTTACAAATCCAAAAGAAATATATTTCAGGTAATGCAAATTTGTTTTCTACCTTTTATAAATTCTGGATCTCTGTGAGGGATCCACGTAATTCCTGTTTTCTGTATTCTGATATCTAAACCACTTTTATAGGTTTCTCAGTTTAGAAAGAAAATGCCTATGAGACTCATTTTTTTGGTAGGTTGTTTTTATTAACCTTAGATAGGAGAAATCCCAGTACATAGATCAAAATAAAAGGGCTATTGACAATAAACTAAATGTATTGCTACCTTGGCCACAAAAGCAGAATGTACAATACCTGAAACAAACCTTTGTGTAGTGAGATGCCTTCATTCCCCGATGAAATTCTGTCAACTTATAGGGATTTTTTTTTATGGAGACTTAGATAGTTCACCTTGTACCCTCTAGAAAGCATCATGGATTTCTTTATGAGACTTACTAAGCTGTACATAATAGATTAGAAAGGAAAAAACTGAAGGATAAGTAAATCTGCAGAAACAAAATGTGCACCGTCATCTTCCCTAACTAATGGCATTGAATCTGCTCAAAGGCTGCCCTATTTTCCTAAATTGGCGTTTGAGAGAAGGCAGCGAGTCTTATTCCCTCTTCCACTTCTCCACAAAGTCCCCCTTCTGCACCACCCTCCTTTTCCTTTCCCATCCTCTTGCTGTCTCCAATTATACCATCTTTACAAACCCATCCTATGACCAAACTGGTAGATGTTAAGCAGGGATTGGAGGTGGCACATTTTCAGTTCTTAACTTCTTGCCAGGCTGGAAGTTTTCAAAATTAGGCATGAGAAGGAATAACAAGTGACAAGGAAAACATCTGACTTTCTTTTCACCTCCTCTAAAATTCCATGCTGTAGGTGAATGAGGGCACCTGCATTTGATAAATTGCACTATAATGGACATCCCGGCTGCTCTATAGTGAAGTTGTTAAGAGCATGGACTTTGGAGGCAGATGCCTGGGTTTCCACTTACTAGCTATGTGTGAATTTGGTTAAGTTAGTTAACTTCTTTATGCCTCAGTTTTTGTATCCATAAAATAGCACCTTTCTCATAGGGTACTTATAAGGATTAAATGAAACAATGTGTGTAAAGTACTTCGAATTGTGCCATGGCCATAGTAAATTCTATATAGGTATTAGTCATTATTTCATCTGAGATTTTAATACCCTTTCAACATTCCCAAGCAGTGGTCATTTATCTCGTACTTGATTTTTCCCAGGAACATGGAACTCACTACCTTCCAAGGTGACTTACTATCATTCTTACTGTTGGAATGTTGATCTTTCTATAGTGAACTAAAATTTGTTTTCCTTTTAGTTCCTGCTTACTGGCCTGAAGTTTACCTTGGAGCCATACAGAAGAACTGAATTGATATATGGATACTGTTATTTCCTTCTCATTTTCTCTAAACTAAACATCCTCCATTCCTGCAATCATATACATGTAATATGGATGAGTATTTAATAACTAGTTTGTCTATGTCTTCTTAAAGACTGGTACCCAGGAAGATGTGTCTGAAGGCAGGACTAGGGCTTTCCTCATTCTAGAGAGAATTCTAAGGTCCTATTCATTTTGGAATTTTTTAGCATTCATTTTTTACCACCTCAAGTAAAACTCAATTTGTTTTTGTATGACTGCTATTAAATTGCATCTCACCATCCCCTCTCTGGGCTTATGCAATTTTTTCTTGTCTTTTGTTTGTTTGTAGGATGTGGATGGTTGTTAGATAGTCCTAGGATGGTATAGGGTGGGAGTAGTAACTAGACAAATTTATAATTACTCCTGTTAAATTTCATATTATCATCAGCCTATAACTTGAGTTTATCAAAATATTCTTAGATTTTAGTTCTACCAACCTTCTTTTAATCATACAACATTGTGTCTTCTTTCTTTTGATAGCAAAAAATGTGTAGCCATTATACAATGAGAATGGCAGAATGCTGGGGAAGCCAGAGTCCTGCTTTTGTTCCTAGTCTCAAAAATAATAGACCTAAGGTACTTCTTAACTCTCAGGCTATCTGTGTACCTCAGAGATTTGTTTTTCAAGGATCGGTGCCAAGAAGACTAAAATGGTTTCTATCTAACTATCATCAAGATTGTGAGCAATCCTCTACAATGTTAAAAAGCAAATTAAGATTTTTCAGAAAAAATGTTACCTATAAAGCTATGAAAATGAAGAAAAAGCCACAAGTTTAGCCTAAAAGAAATCACAGTGAATTTACTGAGAATATGGAAAAAGGTATAAAATAAATTTTTTTTTGAGGAAGACTAGCCCTGAGCTAACTATTGCCAATCCTCCTCTTTTTGCTGAGGAAGACTGGCCCTGAGCTAACATCCATGCCCGTCTTCCTCTACTTTATACATGGGACACCCACCACAGCATGGCTTTTGCTAAGTGGTGCCACCTCCACATCCGGGATCTGGGCCCGCGAACCCCGGGCCGCCGAGAAGTGGAACGTGCAAACTTAATTGCTGCACCATGGGCCGGCCCCTAAAATAAATTTTTTAACCCTTGATCCTTTTATTTATTCAGTCCCTGGATGCCTAGGCATCTCTTTGTGAGCAGCTCCAGCTCTGAGAACTGCCTCTCTGCCCACACAGCACCTTGTATATATCTCTGCTCTTATTTTTGGCAATAGACAGAGGAAATGTTCGCCTGTCTGTCTCTTCCTTAAGATCATGATCTCCTCAAGGGCAAGAAAAAGCATTTTAATAATCCCTACACCAGCCCAGAACCTGACATATAAGAGATAATAAATGTTTATTGGATAAGTAATTGAGCAAGCATGCTAACTGTGTGTCCCTACTGATACAAGGGCAGTCATTAACTGAAGTTACAGCTTAAGTAGAAGAATTGTGAGGAGTAAGGACATTTCTCCTTCCCTACGCCCTTCCTACTTCCACCAGATCCCTTTCTGCCACTCTGGCCAGAAATTCCATTAAATGAGCACACCTTTAATTCTACGACTCTCTAAGACATAAAATGCAAGTATACCCACTGAAGAAGCAATACTTTGGCATAAATTTAAGTTAAGTTGCTCATTAGTGATATAAGCTACTCCCCCCAGTGCCGTTTATAGAGATTGGGCTGGTAGCAGAAAAAAGAGTATCCATCATCCCTGCAGGTGCCAGTCCTGCTGTGGCCATGGGCCTATAACATCCTGGAGCATCAGCCCACCAGCAAGTAGAGGCTAGAAGATTCTGCTGCTCCCACAAATACCATGCCTAGAACATAGATTCATCCTGCAGGTGCCCGTATGATCATCTGAACCAAGTTGCTCAATCAAACACCCACCCCATGCAGCCCGGCTGTCTAACTAGCTCCTTGGCCAGCGTTGCAAGCACCTGGGTCCCCTCCTGAAGTTGGAAGCCTGTCTCTGCATCTCAGTCAGCAATGAAGAGCCCTGGCTTTCTTGTCCTCCACTGTCCCCAGGGAAGACTGTGCTTTCCAGGGATTCTTCTTAAGAAGGCCTTTCACCCAGACCTGCCCTGAGAACTCTGCCGTCCTATGGTGGTGATCCCTTCATTCTTTAATTAGCGACCCCTTGGCCATTCACCTCTGCCTGAATGGGAACCTGACTTTTGCCTCCCATCCTCTCATTTGGGCTTGGAGCCCCACCCCCACCCTCAATCCCCTCCTACCCTATTCATTGGACCCTAACCCTTGCCAATCCTGGCTTGCTGCCAGTTTGCTCCTTCCTTTCCTACAAGAATCTCTGCATTTCTGTCTGCCCTGGTCACATGGCCTATGACTCTAAGAGGAAAAAGGAGGAGGAGGGAATAGGAAACGGAACCACCAGAGACAACAAAGACAAAAACTTCCATCTGTCTCACGTGTTTTGCCTAGGGCCAGAACTAGTGAGTGCATTGGTTTTAAATTCCATGCACTCGGACAGAATTTTCTCAAAAAGCGTCTTTAACTATAAGCTTCTCTGTCTTGGCATCAGGACCCTCTTGCAAGCAGTACCCCACCAGGTTGAGGTCAAATACCCAGTACTAGCCAGTTCTGCTGGAGCTTGGGCATCAGCCAAGCTCACATGCCAAAGTAAATAGAACAGAGAAGGGGCACGGGACAGAGAGACCAAAGGGGTATTTCCCAGTTAAGACATCAACACTGCTTTTTTTAAAAGCTGTGTTTTTAAAATCCTCCTCATTCAAAATATAAGTGCTTGAGAAGAAAGTTTTCCTTCCACCAGTGGCTATCTCAGTTCTTTGTTTTGTTTTGCTTTATTTGCAGTATTAGACGGGTTTTATTTTTCCATTGCACACAAGAAAGTTTAATGTTTGATGCCAGTAAAATAATTATAAAACACACGATGCCAAAGGAAATTAATACTTCATTATGTGTTAGATGAGTATATGAAATGTTTTTAATATAATCTTATTCATCATATTAGATACTTTCAAAATTATTTCCTTTTTATAGAATAATTTCATCATGAGTAGAATATCTTAGGCTTGTTTAACAACTAATTTAGGAGAAGGCAGTGTTTTAAAGTGGAAAAGAAACTAGACTGAGAATCAGAATTTCTTAGTTCTAGGCCTTTTGCTAACTTTGGCCTTGGAGTAAGATCTCGGAATCCTCATCTGCAAAATGAAAGAATTGAACAAGGAGACTCTCAATCTATTTTTCTTGTTACAGTCTTTTTCCTGTTCAATAACTTATACGCTAAGAATATGGTATGGTAAAAAGAGAAATGCCCTCAGATTCAAAAGACTAGGATTTTCCTCTGAGTGCTACCTCTGACTTTCTTTGTGACTTTGAGCATTTACCCTCTCCTGTTTCCTCATCTGTAATAAATAGGAAATGGAACAGATGGTGTCTAAGGACATTTCCAGCTCTAAAATTTTATAACAAAGAAAAATGTCTGTGGTGCATATGCTGCCTTCCATTTGCATGCAAAATTTGATGTTTTGCTCCGAGTAGCCTGAGAAGAATACATGCATTTGTAAAGCATCTCCTCAGAGTGCTGGAGCATACACTCATCCACGTGAACAGAGACCCTTAGTTCCCAAGGAGAAAAGCTGTCTTAAGAGCCTTCTTTGCTTCACCTCTCTTCTAAGTACCTGAGGTCAGGCTCTGGAATCCAGTATAAATTTTATTGCTAGGCTTCATCCAAGTGACCTCTGTAGCCTGTGAAGCAAAGACAACTATACTCCAGTCTAGTTTTTCCAGCTGTTTATAAATATACTGCTTACGTCAAAAAGTGACTTCTTAAAAGCTAAAAAAAGCCAATTATCAAACTTACTTCTAAATTTTCTTACATGAAAATGTGCTTAATCCAAAATACTTTTGTGTTGACAATTTCTGGATTTTTGTTAGAATGCCCTAACTATTCAAGTAAAGTATCTTTGCTTCAAAAGGAAGTCAGGGTTACAGTCACGGGTGGTTTACAGAACATTTTCTGGTAGTCTTTGCTTCATTTCAATATCTTGCCATGATTGGCTGTTGATAGCTACAAATAAGGAAGTCTTCAAGTCAGGGGATTTCTCAGTGGAAGTTCCCAGTTCAACACAAGGGAGAGCTCACGATTTGGGCGGCATTGCTAGAGCCTCTAGATAAAGCTTCCAGACTCTGTAACTACCTGTATCTTTAAAGAGCAATAGACTGTGAAGGAAGACTTGTCACTTGGAGAAGAAGTAACCAAAACTTTGGTAATTCCTACCAATTCTCAACCTACCAAGGTGGCCTGGATGTCTTAAACTGAAGTGTGGCAGATTCGTTCTACTCTTGCTTCTGCTAAGTGAGTAATTTATGACATTATTCAATAATGCCTTTGTATTCACTGTCATAGTTGGAAATTTGGTCTCTAAAAAATGGAGCCCCTAGCTAAGACTAAAGGAAAATTTTAAACATTGTGGTCTTTTTACCTTCTTCCCAACTTTTAAGGTAGAATTTATGTCTCTACTTGAAATGATCTTAAGTTTGTATTTGGAATATAAGCCTTCTCCAATAAGTGGTTTTCATAACATAATGTAAGACTTAAAGGATATGTATTTGGCATAAGTAAAGCTGTGTATAGCTTATTAGGTTGAAAAGTAAACTTACACTATATATATTCGTAGTTTTTGGTTAAATTTTTAAAGATCAATTCCAGCATGTTCCAGCGTGTCCATTCAAACATTAACTGGAGTTAGTATTTTTCCATATCCTAAGAAACAGAGGTTAATGAATATTTCTTTACAGCAAAGTATTAATCTTATAGACAACTTTGCATTCCCTATCTTGGAACATTTAAATTTACACAGAGTAATCCAGTCTTATTCTATTACCAATTAGCCTTTATTTTCACTATCAAAAATAAATATTAAAGATTATGTACTATTTTCTTAAGAATAATCTTAGGAAAAGTTGATAGTTCAGAAAGATTAAACATCAATCATCATTATCAGTATTATTATATTAATAGCTGCTATTTATTGAACGTCTGTTGGAGGAAAACAATCACAGGAACTTCCAGCTAGTAAGTGGCAGAGCCAGGACTTATAATTTTATACCACTTCTTTTTCCATGTCTCTCTGTTAACACTGCCTTGTCTTCTTATAATATTGAACCTATATTTTAAGAAGTCTTATCCAAGCTGCAAAATGATGGAGGAAAGAGGAAGATGACTTGGCGCGGGGCACAGAACAGCCAATCATTCATAGACACTTCTAAGTCATTCCTGGGTCTCCCTTTTCCTCTCTGCCACCCCATCTCCTCATTCCATCCAGAGTGTACTTCCGCCTGTGCACAGGTGCGCATATTAGTCTGCCTCCGTCCAGGGAGGACATGGGGCTGTATACCAGGTCCAACCTGACGGAGGTTCCTGCTAGCAGCCAACTAGGGTCCTAAAGCAACATCCAGTTATTTCTCTTAAACACTTGTAACAATAAAAGAGATAGCCAGCTGGAAGATTTAAAATAAATCTGTTAAATTCCTCCAAAAGAAGTTCTGGTTGAAATTTCATGAAGCTCATGCACTAATTTGAGGAAAATGATCATTCCTACATTAGAGAACCTTCCTGTCTGCAATCATTCTTTCCCTCCAGGTATTAAGGCCTCAGGAACCATAGAGGTTCTTTATTTATTGTAAAACATATTCCAATGTATTTTGTTTTATCTACTTCATGTGTGCGGTAGGGATGCCATCTTGATAGAGGCATTCTTTCCACTATGTTTTCTGACTAATTACTGCTGGCATTTGGGAAAATACTTGATTTCATAATTTTATCTTGCATCCAGCCATTGTATAGATCCTTTATTTGTTCTGAGTTATTTTAGGTAATTCACATGTGATGCCTGTATAAATATATTTTTGTCTCCTCTTTTTTTCTTCTCACCACATTGGCCAGAACTTCTAGAACAGTGTTTAGTAAGAGAAGAGATAGCAGCCAACCTTGTCTTCTTCTGATCTCACTGGGAATTTCCCTAGTGGTTAACATTAAGAACAACGTCGGCTGTTGGTTTGAGATAAATATGTTTATCACAAAAACCAAATAACTACCAAATATACTTCTAATCCTCGTTTACAAAAGATGTGTCAAGACTTCATGTTAAACTGTATTCAATGTCTTTTTGGTATAATTCGAGGCAACTGTATGGTTTTTCTACTTTAAACTATAGAGTGTTCTGCTGTTACACAATACAGTAATTGCATTTAAAAAAAATTGTTTGTTATCAAAAATCATGCCTCAGTAATAAAGGTAGATTTATAGTTATAGAGTATATTTTTTTATTGCTCTGGTTAAAATAATAAATTAGTTGATTAAAACAAAACAAAACAAACCTACACATTTCCTCATTTTCTCTTCAATCCACATGCTTAGACGCCTCTCCGCTGTTATTTTGGCTTCACAATTCAGTTCAGAACTCAAATTAACAGAAAAGAATGAAAACAATGTGGCATAGCCAAGGAGCCCTATCCAGACAGAGCAACCAGATACTCAGACAAAGCAGCTGTTCCTACGCTTTGTGCGAAAGGCTTCTCCCTATTGTGACAGTGCTACTTGCAGACTACAATTCAGTTACAACCAACAGTGCTATGCAAAACGTGTGTTCAAATTGATTAATGTTACACCAATTTATATCAGAAAGTGTGTACTGAAAAAGAAATGTCTATAATTTATTGAGCATTTTTGCTTTCATATTCATAAGTGAAATTAACCTGTATTTTTTATTTTCTGATAAAAATATCAAAATTTTCCATGTTTTAAAAAAAGCTTCATGAGAGTTATTTGCTCCTTGAAATGTTTAAAGAGCAAACACTGTTTGTTCTTGGCATCCGCTTTTGGAAGTAATTCTTTAAAAGCTTTCCAATGTTTTTTATTGTTATTGATCTATTCAGGTTTTATGCTATTTTTGCACACAGTTTAGGTTGTTTTGTTTATAAATGATCCTTTTTATCAAACTTCTCAAACAAATTGGCATGCATGGTATTTTTGTACTTTTTTGAATCATCTCCACCATGTGGATAACTCTTTTTCATTACTAATTTTTTCCATTTATGTTTTTTCTCTCTTTATTTTCCTGATTGGACTTGTCAAGGGGTTAATCTCTTGGATGTCTCACTTACATGGTTAGCTCTTTCTTAAATAATTAGTTTTGCTTTCAACATTATTAATATTTTCTTAATGTCTCTTTTTAGACTATTTTACTTTTCCTCTTCTCGATTTTTGAGTTGAATACTTAGTTCATTTATTTTTGTTCTTTCTTGTTTTGTAATGAAAGTATTTAAGGCTAAGAATTTTCTGAGTACCGTTTTAACTACACCTTACGACCTTTGCTATGTCATTTTCGCATTATCACTATTTTATGGTTTTTAACTGCAGTTTTATTTCCTCTTTGATCCAAGAGTTATTTAGGACGATAAAGCTTTTCTTAGTTAATAGATTTTATTCTTTTAGAACAGATTTAGGTTTAGAGAAAAATTGAGCCAACACTACAAGGACTGCTCATATACCACCCCGCCTCCCCGCCACACATAGTTTTGCCCGTTATTAGCATCTTACATTAGTACGGGGTTTAATATTGATTAAACTAAGGAATTAATATTGATACATGTTTATTAGCTCAGTCCATGTGTATTCAGATTTTGTAATTTTTTTCCTTTTAAAAAGATCGAGGTAAAATTCACATAACATAAAATGAAATGTTATAAAGTGAACAACTCAGTGGCATTTAGTATGTTCACAATGTTGTGCAACCACCACCTCTATCCAGTTCCAAAACATTTTTATCACCCTAAAAGAAAACTCTGTCACCATGAAGCACTTCCTACTCCTTTCAACCCCTGGCAACCACCAATCTGTGTTCTGTCTCTCTGGATGTACCTATTCTGGACATTTCCTATAAGTGAAATCATATAATGTGTGACTTTTTCTGTTGCCTTCTTTCACTTAGCATAATGTTTTTGAGATTCATCTATGTTGCAGCATGTATCAGTACTTCATTCTTTTTATGGCTGAATAATATTCTATTGTATGTATATGCCACAATTTGTTTACCCATTTATCTATTGATGGATAAGATAATTGGGCTGTTTTCACCTTTCGGTTACTGTAAATAGTGCTGCTATGACCATGAACTTACATTTGTTTGAATGCCTGGTTTCATTCTTTTGGGTACATACCTAGCAGTGGAATTGTGGAGTCATATGGCAATTTTGTTTAAAGTTTTAAGGAACCGCCAAATAGTTTTCCACAGTGGCTTGACCATTTTGCATTCCCACCAGCTGTGTATGAGAGTTCCCATTTCTCCACATTCTCACGAACGTTTGTTATTTTCCATTTTTTTGTTTGTTTTTTGTTACAGGCATCTGTCCTAGTGGGTGTGAATGGTACCTCATTGTGGTTTTGATTTGCTTTTCCATGATGACTAATGATGTCAAACATCTTTTCATGTGCTTGTTGGTCATTTGTATATTCTCCTTGGAGAAATGTCTTCGAGTCCTTTACCCATTTTTCAATCGGGTCATTTGTTGTTGAGCTATAAGAGTTTATATGTTCTGGATATTAGACTTTTATCAAATACATGATTTGCAAATATATTCTCCCATTCTGTAGATTGTCTTCTGATAATGTCTTTAAAAGCACAAAAGTTTTTTTTAGTTTTTGTAAAGTCCAATGTACTTTTTCTTTTCTTATTCACGATTTTCATATCATATCTAAGAATCCATTGCCAAATTCAAGATTATGATGATTTACCTCTATGTTTTATCTTAGAGTTTTATGGTCTTAGTCTTATATTTAGGTTATTGATCCATTTTGAGTTGATTTTGATATATAGTGTGAGGTAGGGGTCCAATTTCATTCGTTTGATTGTGGCTATAAGTAATCCCAACATCATTTGTTGAAGAGACTATTCTTTCTCCATTGAATGTTCTTGGTACCCTTGTCAAAAAATCAATTGGTGATAGATGCAAGGATTTATTTCTGGACTCTCAATTCTATTCTTTTTTTCCTTTTTTCTTTTTTTTAAGATTGGCACCTGAGCTAACATATGTTGCCAATCCTTTTTTTCCCCCATTCTCCTTCTCCCCAAAGTCCCCTGGTACATAGTTGTAGGTCCTTCTACTTGTACTATATGGGACACCGCCTCAGCATAGCCTGATGAGCAGTGCCATGTCTCCGCCCAGGATCTGAACCAGCGAAACCCTGGGCCACTGAAGCAGAGCACACAAACTTAACCACTTGGCCATGGGGCCGGCCCCTCTCAATTCTGTTCTTGCTGTCTCTATGTCTATCCTCATGCTAGTAGCACACTGTTTTGATTACTGCAGCTTTGTAGTAAGTTTTGAAACTGAGAAGTGTGAGTCCTCCAACTCTGTTTTTCTTTTTCAGTATTCTTTTGGCTCCTCAGGGCCCCTTGCAATTCTTTGTAAACTTGAGGATCAGCTTTTCCATTTCTGAAAAAAAAAGTGGGGGGGCCATTGGAATTTTGATACAGGTTGCATTAAATCTGTAGATCATTTGGGGGAGTACTGCCATCTTAACAATATTAATTCTTCCAATCCGTGAACACAGAATGTCTTTCCATTTATTTAGGTCTTCTTTAATTTCTTTCAGCAATCTTTTGTAGTTTTCAGTGTACAAGTCTTTTGCCTCTTTGGTTAAATTTATTTCTAGATATTTTATTCTTTTGAATGCTATTGTAAATGGAATTGTTTTCTTAATTTTCTTTTTAGATTGTTCATTGATGATATATAGAAGTGCAACTGATTTTTGAATGTTGATATATCCTGAAACTTTGCTAAATTCATTTATTACCTCTAGTAGCTTTCTTGTGGATTCTTTGGGATTTTCTATATATGGGATAACGTCATCTGAAAATAGAGATATTTTTACTTCTTCCTTTCTAATTTGGATGCCTTTTATTTCTTTTTCTTGTTTAATTGCTCTGACTAGAACTTCCAGGATAATGTTGAATAACAGTGGTGAAAAAAAAGCATCCTTGTCTTGTTCCTGACCTTGGGGGGAAGTCTTTCAGTCTTTCACCATTCAGTATGACATTAGCTGCGGGTTTTTCGTAAATTCTCTTTATCATGTCGAGGAAATTCCCTTCTATTCCTAATTTCCTGAGTGTTTTCTTATCAGGAAAAGGCATTGGATTTTGTCAAATGCCTTTTCTGCATCAATGGAGATGATCACATGGGGTGTTTCCCTTTATTGTGTAATGTGGTATATTGCATTGAATGATTTTCTTATGTTTAACTACCTTTGTATTCCAGGAATAAATCACACTTTGTCATGATGTATAATCCACTTAATATGCTGTCAGATACAGTTTGCTAGTATTTTATGGAGAACTTTTCCATCTTTATCCATAAGGAATATTCGTTATTAGTTTTCTCTTCTTATGGTGTCTATGTCTGGCTTTGGTATTACAGTAATGCTGGCCTCACAGAATGAGTTAGGAACTATTTCCTCCTCTTCTTCTTCTTCATTTTTTTTTTTTTTTGAGAGTTTGAAAAGGATTGGTGTTAATTCTTCTTTAGGTGTGTGGTATAATTCACCTGTGAAGCCATCTGGGCCTGAACATTTCTTTATTGGGTGGTATTTTATTACTGATCCAATCTATTTGTTATAGGTCTGTTCAGATTTTCTATTTCTTCTAGATTCAGTTTTGGCAGTTTGTGTGTTTCTAAGAATTTGTACATTTCATCTAGATTATCTAATTTGTTGGCATACAATTGTTCATAGTATTCTCTTATAATCCTTGCTATTTCTACTTGGTTGGTGGTAAAGTCTCCACTTTCATTTCTGATTTTAGTTATTTGTTATTCGCTCCCTTTTTCTTATAAGTTTAGCTAAAGTTTTGTCAATTATCTTGATCTTTTCACAGAACCAATTTTGACTTCCTTGATTCTATTCTTTTTCTATTCTCTATTTCATTTATCTCTGCTCTAATCTTTATTGTTTCCTTCCTTCTACTAGCTTTGAGTTTAGTTTGCTCTTCTTTTTCTAGTTCCTTGAAGTGTAAAGTTAGGTTATTGATTTCAGATCTTCCTTCTTTTTTAATGTAGACTTTACTACTATTAATTTTCCTCTGAGCACTGCTTTTGCTGAACCATTGTGATGCAATTTTGTCTTCATTCATCTCTAAGTAAATCTAATTTCCCCTGTGATTTCATCTTTGACTCATTGGCTGTTTAAGAATGTGTCATTGAATTTGCACATATTTGTGAATTTTCCAGTTTCCCTTCTGTGATTTATGTCTAGTTCAGTCCATTTTGGTTGGAGAAGATACTTCATATGATTTCAGTCTTTTTTAATATGCTGAGATGTTTTTGTGGCCTAACATTTGATCTGTCCTGGAGAAGGATCCATCCCCATGTGAGAAGAGTATATATTCTGCTGTTGTTGGGTAGAGTGTTCTATATATGTCTGTTAGGTCTAGTTGGTTTATACTGTGTTTCAAGTCCTCTATTTCTTTTTTGATCTTCTCTTTTTCTATCCATTATTAAAAGTGGTATAGTGAAGTCTCCAACTGTTATTGTAGTCCTGTCTATTTCTCCCTTCAATTCTATCAATATTTGCTTCATATATTTTGGGGCTCTATTGTTTGGTGTGTATATGTGCATAATTGTTATATCTTCTTAAAGAATGATCCTTTTGTCAATATAGAAGATCCTTCTTTGTCTCTTGTAACAGTTTTTGAATTAAAAGCTATTTTGTCTGATATTATTATAGCTGCCTCATCTCTCTTTTGGTTACTATTTGCATGGAAAATCTTTTTCTATCTTTTTACTTTCAATTTATTTGTGTCTTTGGATCTAAAGTAAGTTGCTTGTAGATAGTATATAGTTTGACCATGTTGTACTATCCAGTCTGCCAAGCCCTGCCTTTTGATTGGAAAGGTTAATCCATTTATATTTAAAGTAATTACTGATAAGGAAGGTCTTACTTCTGACATGTTTCTATTTGATTTCTGTATGCCCTCTACCATTTTTCTGTTCCTCATTTCCCCCATTACTGCCTTCTTTTGTGTTTAATTGATTCTTTGCTGTGTACCATTTTATTTCCTTCTCATTTTCTTTTTTGTGTCATTTTTTAGATATTGTCTTAGTGGTTACCATGGGGATTAAAATTAGCAACTTAAATTTATAACAATCTAATTGAATTAATACCAACTTAGCTTCAATAATATACAAAAACTTTACTCCTATACAGTTTAGTTCCCTCCCTTATGTTGTTGTAATCACAAATTTCATCTTTATATATTGTGTGCCCATTAACATAGATTTATAATTATTTTTAAGTGTTTTTCTTTTAAAACATGTAGGAAATAAAAAGAGAAGTTATAAATTAAAAATACAATCATGCTGGGTTTTATACTTATATAAGTAGTTGCCTTTACCAAAGTTTATTTATTTGTATGGCTTTGAATTATTGTCAAATGGCCCTTTATTTGAGCCTGAAGACTCCCTTTATCATTTCTTATAGAGTAAGTCTACTAGCAATGAACTCCTTCAGCTTTTTTTTTTAAATCTCAGAATGTCTTAATTTCTCCTTCATTTTTTAAGAATAGTTTTGCCAGATAAAAAATTCTTGGTTGACACCTTTTTAAAAGCACTTTAAATATGTCATCCCACTGTCTTCTGACTTTCATGATTTCAAAGTGAAATTAGCTGTTAATCTTACTGTGGATCCATTGTACACAATGAGTCACTACTCTCTTATACTTTCAAGATTCTCTCATCTTTGGCTCTCAGTGGTTTGATTATAATGTGCCTCAGTGTGGATCTCTTTGAGTTTATCCTAGTGGAGTTCATTGAGCTTCTTGAATGTTCAGATTCTGTCTTTTATCAAATTGGGAAGCTTTCAGCCATTATTTCTTCAAATATTTTTTCTGCTCCTTTTCTCTCACTTCTTGAGAACTTCCATAATGCATATACATATTGATTTTTTGGATAGTGTCCTGCAGGTCTATTAGGCTCTATTCACTTTTCTTTATTCTTTCTCCTCCTACAACTGGATAACTTCAATTGTCTTCTCATCACATTCACTGACTCTTTCTTCTGCCTGCTCAAATCTGCTGCCAAACCCCTCTAATGAATTTTTTGTTTTACTTACTGTACTGCTCAGTTCCAGAACTTCTATTTGATTCCTTTCTATAATTTCTAACTCTGTATTGATATTACCATTTTGTCCATACATCATTTTTCTGATTTCCTTGGTTCTTTGTCCAAGCTTTCCTTTAGCTCTTTGGGAGTATTTAAGACAATTAATTTAAAATCTTCTATTAAATCCAATGTCTACATTTTCTCAGGGTGAACTTTTAAAAATATTTTAAATGATAATTATGGCTACTTATTTAAATTAAATATCAACTACATGTAGAACTACCTACTTAAGCTACAGAAACTATCCATATTAACTAATATTTATTGAGTCCCTCCTATAGACCAGACCCTGTTCATATATTATCTCATTGTACACATATATATATACACACAATCTTTTAGGCAAATATCATTATAATCTGCATTTGACAGATGGAGAAACAGAGGCGCATGGTTAGTAAAGTCATATGGTTAGTAAATGGCAATACTAACATATGAATGAGGCAATTTTAACTCAGATTTCTCACTTATAACCAGCATGCGTTAGCCTCTCTCAGCTTGGGTTTGCCTTTGTGGGGGCAATGACCACTTAGGCATCAGACTGATGGTTGCAAGTTTCTTTAAGATCAGTTGTAATAGCCATCCTAACTTCAAAAATATCCAAATATGTATCTTGGAATTTCAAGTGTGATGTATGACAAAGGGGAAAGGACAGGGTGAAATGGGAGCCCATAGCTGAGCCCACAGTTCTAACGTGGAAGGAGAGTCAAGTGAGGCCCTGCTTAGAATCAGACCATTCCACTAAGACCTCAAAAGACCAGGTGAAATGTGAGGGAAACACGTTCTAGGATGAGGAAACCACATCAGCAAACACCAGAAAAGGACAGAACAGGGAGCATTTGAGTTATTGAAAAAAGCCCAAAATCACCAGGAGGAAGAGGCAGGATATGAGTCTAGAGAAGTAGGAAGAAGCCTTATATCATGCTTAGAATTTAGATTTTATCCTGAGGGTAATAGGAAGCCAATGAGTGATTTTAGGTGACACAGGAACATAATAACATCTAGAATTTGACAAGAGAGAAAGCGAGGAGAACAGTTAGGAAGATAGTATGGTAAATACAAATTGATGGTGGCTTGAACAAGGGGTGGCAATAGAGACAGAAAGTGGCAATGAGGACAGAGTGCAGCAATGGGAACAGTGAGTATATGCAGGCAAGAAATGTTGCAAAGGAGTACTCACAGGCATTACCTTATTTAGTGATTGATTAAATGTTGGGAAATAAGAGTTTTATGTCTTTGTTATATGGGCAATGTTTTCTTACTTCCTCTATTAACAAAGAAATAAACAAACAATTTTTAATTCTACTTATAGTTATTTACCTTTACATATTAAAAAAACTACAATAATATGTGTTAAATTATCATAGAATAAGATCTTATTATTTCTGCATATAGAAGACAAGAAAATGAGTAAATTAAAACTTTTTACTTCCTGCTACCTCTCATCCACCCACATGAGGTTTTGTTGCTATAATCAGGAAGTTCAGAAAGTATTATTATTTAATTATTTCTTTAGACTTGTATCTTATGTCTTAAAAATTACTTTTAATATTCTCATTACATTTGCAACAAGTTTTTACTTAGTCCAATATTTAAATTATTTCAAATATTTACAAATATTTCTTTTATATCATAATTTCATCTTTCTTGGGTTTTTTTATTTTAATTCCATTTTGGACTAACTGAAGTGTATCTTCAACTATTTCAGGAAATGGGTGGTATATTTCTGAACATTGAGATATCTAAGAATGTCTTTATTTTCCTTTCCTATGTGAATGATAACTTGAGTGGGTGTAGACTTTATAAATCAAACCCTTCCCAGGCAATTTAATTCTATTTAGCTTCTGAAGTTTAATATTGAAGATAAGTTTATTTTTCTTTCTTTTCCTTCCTTTGCAAGTTTATTTATTTATTTATTTATTTGGCCTGGATTCTTGTTGAATTCTTCCCATAGATAAAGGAAGCCTTCCCTCACCCTCTCAAACCTAGACTAAGGCCTCTTCAATGTGTTTTTAGAGTACCTTATACTTATCGTTATTGTAATATTGTAATACCACAGTGTGTAGTAATTGCCCACTTCTTGTATGTTTAGTCACCCACAATACACACTAAGTTCTTTTAAGTTAGGACTGTTTCTTGGTCATCTTTGTATCCTTAACTTTTAGCGCATAGCAAACACTCACGAAATATTTGCTTAATAAATTGATAAATCATTTAATATTGAAATTTTTATCAGAATAGGTCAAAGTGTATGGTCTCCTTTAATTCACTAATATGTTTCAAAATTTATTGAGTCCTTGTTATCTCTAATTGCTTTGGATCAAAGTATTACTTCAGACATCTTCTGATATATCTTTGGTTGCTACTTCTGTTTTCTTTACTCTGATCTCTTCTTCAGGAAAAAGTTGGAGCACTATCTTTTCCACTGTTTCGTGTAGCGGTTTTCATCTATTTGTCCTTTCCGTTCACATTCTGAAAGAGTTTTCAAGCCTTTACTTTAATCATTGATTTAATATTCTGCAGTATTGATTATATCCTTGATTATGTCCAAATAATATTTGAATTTTGCCATTGTATGTTCTATGTCTTTACAGCTTTAACCTATCCAACTTTGTTTTCATTTCTCCCTGCCTCTTAACTAGGTCCCTCCTTATTTTAGTCCAATCTCTTGACTTATATTTTATCTCTTGTTTCATAGAAAATACAAAGCCGATTCTTTCCATTTACTTACACTTCTGGGAAACCATTTTCCAAAGTGTTCACTTTCCCTGCATTTTGAGGACTCTGTCCTTCTTCTTTTATGCAGTATAATCTTTTCAAAGGGATGCTTTGTCTTGTATTTACTCACTCCAAGCCTTGAGCAGCCCTTACTAACCAGACATATGGATTTTTCTTGGTTCTTCTCATTATCTGCCTGATTTATATTAGTTCCTCAGCACAGATCTTAAGCTGAGAGACAAGTAGACATGCACAGTTTACAGCTAAATTTTTGGCCTAAAGCTGACATTTATCAATTTTGTCACTATGGGTATTGGCCCAAGGTGAGATCCCTCATCCTTATTGCCTAGTTATTTTACTAAAAAGAGGAGAATTCCTGGTTAATCAGAAACAATCATTGGTCTTTTCCTTGATAGGAACTATATCTGCAAAATTAAACTTCCAGAGTCAAACACATAGCCCTGTCTGCCCAGCCCCTTTCATTATTGGCTTCACATATCCTTAAATACAAAGCATCACTTCTATCCATTTCCATTGGGATCATGTTGGTATACTCCAAATCATAGTTCCAAAATGAATAATAGAAGCACTAATGAGGGCTTTGGGGCAAGGAGGTATAAAATACTACTTGTAGGTAACACATAGTAGTGAGGTTAATTCACTACTAGGTGCCATGAGGCAGAGACCTTTCTTACTATCCTTCAGGCCAGCAGATCTACTTACCTTCAAACAACAAAGTTCATGTCCACTTCAGGCCCACAGTTCTTGCAAATGGTGGAAAATCCTGTCAAATTTTGTCACTAGGATGCTTTTCAGCAGCTACTCTTTTGATGCCTTTTTTGACTTAGAAAAAGACACCCCTCTGGGGAAGTCTCAGGCCAAAGGCAGCAAAGCTTGACAAGTGAGCACCTCTGTCAGCTGCGTGCCCTGTTGAGGGAGCAGTATACTCAGTCATATTTGCTGGGCCTGGTTATCAATCCTGCCTTTTGATGCTATTATGAGTTCTCATATTTTTCATTAGGCATTTAGTTTGAGAGTCTGGAGACACAAACAGCTAGTCCAGATGTCATCCTAAATCAGAAGTCAACCAGATTCTATTAATAGCCACAATTCACATCAAAGATTTAACTGAGATCATTGATGCATACCTGACATTCCAAGTTGTAGTAAGTGTTTATACTGGCAGCTTTCCTTGTCCCTAGATTTATATTCAGAACTCTCAATAAAAATATTAAGCAGTTTTGAAAATAGGTCCTAAAATATTTTTAATAAGGTTACAGTTCTCATTTTCATTCCACCCTACCCCATAGTACTGCTTGCTAAACTGAGGTATATAATAATATAAGTAAAGGAAAATTGGAGTGAAATTATGTCATTCTTTTAAAAGATTATTCCTCAAATAAACCTCTCAACTCAATTCCTAACCTTAACAAAATATACTTCATGTCAATTCTAAAATATTCATCATCATTATAGAAAAAGGAAAATGTCTGACACTGTTTTAGTACAAAACTCATCCATCTACTCCAGCATTCACGTATGTTTCACACATTGGAGAAGTACGCAGCCATTTCTCTTCATAACTACAACATCATAGGAGTGGAAATAGAAAAATATATATTTAAAAAAGTGTATGTTTAATTTTTTCTTCCTTATTCACAGTTTTTAGCACTCCCACATTTCAAAATGCTTATGCACTCAGTTTTAGATTCTGAGTGTACTATTAAATTCTACTATTTTAATTAGAAATCGTTGAAGCAGCTCCTTCAATTTGTTTAAAAGAAGTGCTGGATAAGTTGGACTTCATTAAAATTAAAAATTTCTGCTCTGCAAAGGACACTGTCAAGAGAATAAAAAGACAAGCCACAACTTGGAGAAAATATTTGCAAAAGATACATCTGATAAGGGGTGTTATCCAAAATACACAAAGAACTCTTAAAATTCAACAATAAAAAAACCCCAATTTTAAAATGGGCCAAAGACCTTAACAGATACCTCACCAAAGAGTATATACAGATGGCAAACAACCAAATGAAAAGATGCTCCACATCATATGTCATCAGGGAAACGAAAATTAAAACACACTGAGATACCACTATTCAGCTATTAGAATGGCCAAAATCTGGAACACTGACAACACCAAATGCTGGGCAGGATGTAGAGCAATAAGAATTCTCATTCATTGCTAGTGGGGATGCAAAATGGTATAGCCACTTTGGAAGACATTTTCCTGGTTTCTTATAAAACTAAACATATTCTTACCATATGATCCAGCAATTGCGCTCCTTGGTATTTACCCAAAGGAGTTGAAAACTTATGTCCACACAAAACCTGAACACTAATGTTTATAGCAGCTTTACTCATAATTGCCAAAACTTGGAAGCAACCAAGATATCCTTCAGCAGGTGAATGGATAAATAAACTGTGGTACATTCAGACAATGGAATATTATTCAGTACTAAGAAATGAGCTATCAAGCCATGAAAAGACATGAAGGAAATTCAAATGCATGTTACTAGGTGAAAGAAGCCAATCTGAAGAGCATACATACTGTATGATTCCAACTATATGACATTTTGGAAAAGGCAGAACTATGGAGACAGCAAAGACATCAGTAGTTACCAGGGACGGGGGAAAGGGAGGGATGAAGAAGTGGAGTACAGAGTAGTTTTGGGGTAGTGAAACTAGTATAGTATGATACTATAATGGTGAATAAATACCATTATACATCTGTCCAAACTCTTGGTGTTGTACATAACATAAACTATGGACTTTGGATGATAATGATGTGTCAATGTAGGTTCATCCACTGTAACAAATGTACCACTCTGGTGGGAGATGTTGATAATGGAAGAGGCTTATGCACGTGTTGAGGGAGGGAGCATATGGGAAATCTCGATTACTTATTACAAGAAAACTGTTCAGCTGATCATAATGCTATAACAAGAAGTTTCTGTTTGTTAAAAAGAAGTTTTTTAAACCATATTTTGGCTTTGAGTTTTAAAAGTAAGCCCAATATTCGAAAATGCACTGCAACTTGGCAGGTTTTTAAATCCTTGCACTTATCAGCCTAAAGAAAGAAGTGCAAACATCGTGGTTCAGAAGTGCAGGGAGAAATTGGGGCAGCCAGAACCTGATCTTCCAGCTCCAGCAGAAGGAGTAAGATGCTGTATTCCCCTGGGGAGACAGCAGCTTCTAAGTCATATGGGACCATATGACCAGAAAAAAATGAAGCTCAAGAATTCCAGAGCCAGGCTTGAACCTTTCAGGATGAAGAAAGAATCACGAGCTGAAGACCTGTTCAGGCATGTCTTAGCTAGGATCAGTAAGACAGGAGAGTTCTCAGCTTTGGAAGTTTCATCAAGTCCATGGATATAAAGCTATGTTCTGGAGCAGGCTCTACATGACAACAGTACATAGTATTCCTGGTCATTTTAGTCTAGGCTATCAAATTGCTATTTCAACATCCTTAGTACGCTTGTGCTTGGTGGTAAGGTCTTTTTCAGACACCATTGACCCACGTCAGACATGTGCACAAGCAGTGAGTTTTAAAAATATTTTTAAATTAAATAAATAAATAGGTCATCACCACAGAAGCTTCTGAGAGTGCTACACGCATTCAGCCAGATGCAATCGTGCTCCAGTCAACATGGACAGTCCCAGCCTTCAGTGATCTCAGTAAGCTTCCACACGTGCTGTGGATTTGACTGCGCACTTTTCCTGAAAGGAACCCCAGGGAAAACCTTGCTGGTGGGAAGGAGCCAGCCTGACAAAAATGACGGCGGACAACACCTTTCGTTTGCAGAGCATTCCAGACTTTACTGTGTGCTTTCGCTCACGTTATCGGATTGATCCTCCCAACCATCCACCCAGTGAAGTAGGTTATCATTGTCCTCATTTGCCGGATAAAAATATTAAGGTTCATTAGATTAAGCAACTTGCCTGAGCCAGTAGGTATCTGAGCTAAAATTGGGAGTACAAACACTTTTCCTGAGGTATCTCTCAAAAATGTCTATCTTGAGAATATTCAAGAATAGCTAGGAAATGGAGTAACGGGGAAGTTCACGGGAAATTTTCTGATAAAGGTCTTCTTGCATTTACTAACCAACTTTAGCAAGTTCATTTAGTGAAAGGTGTTAGAGAAAAACTAAACGGGTGTGTGTGTGTGTGTGTGTGTGTGTAGCGTTTCTCAGAGTGTGCATCTTAACCACATCCACATGAGGATTTGTAGAAAACGCAGATTCCTAGGCTTCACCCCAGTTGCTCTGAAGTCTAGGAATCTCCACGGGTGAGTCGGTGAATCTACATCTTTAACAAGCCTCTCAGGTGATTCTCGTGTACGCTAACTCACATACAGAGTGATGTTAGACCTAGTTATTTATTGTTTGGCAAAAATCTAGCCAAGACCCTCAGGTGACCTTTAAACTTGACACTGGACGCCTCTCTGCGCCTGTGGTTTTCCCTGCGAGGTGGGGCGGGGCTTCGCTGGGCGTCGCTTGGATGGGTGGGGCGAGGGGGCGGGGCCTGGCCGGGAGGGGCAAGGCCTGACCTGGCGGGGTGGAGGGTGAAGGGTTAAATGGCTCCACGCGCAGGCGCTGCTCTCTGAACTGGAACGGAAAACAACTTCCGGTTGGAGTCACTCGGCCCGGCGCCGCCGACCCGAGGCTTAAGAGACCGGCGTGGAACCCTTGAACTGTGAGTAAGAAACTTCGTGAGCGAGTTGGTGTGTCCGAATCCGTCGCGCGCGCCGACGGAGAACTTGTGTGTGTGTGAGCAAGAGGGACGCGCTGGCAGGATAGGCGCCGCCGGGAGAGAAGCCGCGGAGACTACTAGTGCTCCGAGTGGGGAGGGACTTTGTGCGAGAGGAACCAGCCGGGGCCGCTTCTCGGAGCGGACCCGGGAGGGGCTTTCCGGGCCCGCGACGTCAGCGCCGCCACGCCGGCCCGCCGCGACGCTCCCGGGGAGGGCGCCTGCCCCCTCGGCGTCGGCAGCTCGCTGGACTGCAGTGCTCCGCCGCGAGACGGGGCAGGCGGGGCTTGCGGTGTCACAGTGAGCGCTGGACCTCGTCAGGAGCGTCCCAGGCACCCTTCCAGGAGCTAGTACTACTGTGCTTACTCTTTCGCAAACTTCTTACTAGGTTCTTTCTGTTGTTTTTCCCAAGGTTGTTGCACAGTTCCGCTCTCTGCTTTCCTGTGGGGTGTCATCATAACCTTGTCAATGAGAAGTTGGGTAACTTCCCCGAGGGTCACGGAGAGAATGGGTGGCAGAGGCGGAAAGAGCAAAAGCAAACCAGGTGTTAGGTAGAGGCCCCACCCCGGTGTCAACGGACTAGCAAAGAGTTAACAGGTGTAAAAAGCCGTGCTTGTCAAGAAGTGAAGAAAGAAAAGGGAAGGTACTCAAACCAAAGAGGAGTTGTGTTTCCCTCACTGTTAGGCTGTCACAAGCAAAAGTGGAGCAGCCTTGCTATGTAAAGTGTCATTTACTTCACAGATGCTTTTGACAAGTTATCATAAGGGAGAAATGGTAGTACAGGAAGTGAGGTGCCATGAAAGTGAAGGAAAATAAAATGATCTCCCTCCTTACCACGGTTGCAATACACTTTTCAAACGAGAGGCAGAAGAGAAGCGAGCACTGTATTCCGTTGAAAATTGTCCTCATCATTTGAGAGGGAAGGAAAGCCCTAAAAATGAAACGACCATGTATAAAGCAAAAAATGAAGCTCCTCCTCTGCCCGTTCCCCAACCATAGGTACTCCAAGGCCTTCCACATCTCTCTTATAAGTACGTAAACATGTTGTTTTGCTTTCTTGTGAAAATGAGGTTATGTATGCATACCATTCTCTTAGCTGCTTTTCCAGATAAAATATATGATGGAAATCTTGTCATATGTAGCTCTACTTTATCTTAATATCAGCATGATATTCCTTTGGATGGACCATAACATAGTTAACCATCTCTTAATATGGCCTGTCCGTATATTTTGCCCTTTATTCTTCACATTTACTTTTCTACATTTCATTAGAATACAGATATATTAGTCCTTTGTGAAATATATGGCATATAGTTTCGACAACTGTCAGTCTTTTGGCTTAAAATGTCCAGGTTTTGTATTGCTTGAGAAGGCAGTCCCCACTGAAAAATTAAAATATTTTCCTATATTGTCTCTTAATTCTTATTATCGTTTTTTTGTGCTTTACTCGTTAAGACATCTGAAAGGTTTTTTTGTACATTGTATAAGTTAAGGATATAGCCATTTTTCTTGAAATCAACCTATTCCCAACTGACTAGATATATTACCTTAATATAGTTTCCACATGTACCTGGGTCTTTTTTTGGACTTTTCTGTTGCTTTGTTCTGTTTCTCTCTTCCTATACAACTACCAATCTCTTTGATTATGGCACTTTTCGTAATTCATAAAGCAAGTCTCTTCATTTGTCTTTTTCAAAATTTTCTTGAATATTATGTTCTCTTTCAGGTAAAATTTTAAATAAACTGTTATATTTCATTAAAATAATCCTTTTGGTGTTTTAGCTCTTATATTCACTGATATTTTGTGGCTGTTATGTAGATGAATGTTTATATATCTGGCCAATTTTCTAAACTTATTATTTTTAATAAATTGTCTTGAATTTCTAGGAAAACAATCATTTAAATATCATCTCTTCCTTTATACTTCTTTCTTTGATTTAATGAATTGCCAGTTTCTCTAGAACAGTGATATAATAGTGATTCTGGCTATCCTTATCTAATTTTTTAGGTTATCATTAAATACAAGGTTTACTGTTAATTTTCGATAAATTTTATTTATCAAGGAAATGTCTTTAATATTTCTAGCTTACTAGGATTTTTGCAGAGAGTGGATTTTGGATTGTGTCCAAAGTCATCGTCTTTTTTTTTTTTCTGTTTGCATTGAGAACAGTTTTAAATAATAGATGTTGAGTGTTTATTTGGTCGATATAGTTCTTGTTGTTACATGATGTCTTTTCATTACTACTTAACTAAACGTTTTTATCTGGAATGGAAGTTGAATTTTGTCTTGTGGTTTTTTGGCCCATCGTGTGCTTTTCTTCTTTGATCTATTAGGATGGTGAATTATTTTCGTAGATTTCCAGTTTGTGAACCAACCTTACACTTGGTCATGGTGTAATATTTAAGTATATGGGTTCCTTTTTGGTCACATTTTCATGTAATAGCAATAATTGAGTTTCATCTATAGTCCTCTTTTTCTGTGTTATCTTTGCCAGAGTTTGATGTTAAGGTTATGCTAGTTTCCTAAAAAGAAGTGGGAAGAGTTCTTTCTCTGCTCTGAAGTAGTTTAAATAGCATAAGAGCGCTCTGTTCTTTGAAAGTCTGAAAGAATTAACTTATGAAACCATCTTGTCCTGAAAGTACCTTGTTCTTAAAACAGCAACAATATTCAGCAAAAAGGTCCAGAACTCTAAAAAGTGAACAAACAAAAACTCCTTAGAGTATATCCAAATAAATGAAAGGGTCTGAAACACCAGTAATGTTGAGAACAAAGAACTGCTGTACTGATCCTGGTCATTTTTTCCACTTCTCCTCCCTCCCTTCTTTTTTATGGTCAGGGAAAATGCTGTAGGTAGGCTGATACTGATAATAAAAGGATTTTCTGTCCAAAAGTCATCGTCTCCTCTCCTCTATTCCAGTTATATTATAGAAGAAAGGGTGTTACTTCTGCATGGGCAAGTTCTTCTATGCCCTGAAAGAAACCAAGAGTGAAACTCAGCTGGGAAAGCGTCAGTTTCACTTTGTCGTCATTTGCTTCCCAATTTTGCTGGGAAATTTCTTACTTTAGACGTAATAACCAAGCTGACATTCTACTGTAGCCAAATCCCATAAGGAGTTTCAAAATGAGTGGGTGAGAAAATACATAAGCTCAGCATGCTTGTACTTATTTAATATGAAGTGAAAATCATTAGCACAGTCTAGGTAGGTGCGTGGTGTGTGCACACACATAGAGCAGGGCTGCTTCTAAGGAATAAAAACCATCTAAGCAAAGCCCATCTTTTTACTCAACTAATAGTTTACTGTTAATATGTGGTTGATAGTGTATTATGTAATCTTTGGTAGAGTTATTAACTTCTATAAATGATATCAAACACTTTTTGATCACTTTAAAAAATATGACCTTAGGCAGGTAATATAATTTAGCAGTGTACATTTGTGAACTGTGGAGGATACTTCAAGACAGTCATAAGTGGTATTTACAGAGGGATGTAGGCATTATGTGAATGCTTAGATATTTGAGTATTTTAGTTGATTGTTAATCTAGAAAAAATAATTATTGACATGGTTTGGGGGCATTCTCTGTGACAAAGAATGACTTTGCATGTTTTTTAAAACCATACCAGTTATCCAAAAGTAAATGGTAAATAAAAATAGCCTATTGATGTAAAACTTCACTGTTCTAACTAATCTGATGTCTTGCGTTAGCTGATTAGCTGTTATTACTATTTATACTTTTTGTTTTCTAACACCTTATAAACACGAATATTACCGTTTAATTTCAACTTGTTTGTGTTTAGTTGTGTCAAGCCAAGTTTTAGTTTCTATTTGCTGTAGGATTTATGTTGTGGCTGTCATTCCCCCCGCTATCTCCCATGCTTGCTGCTGTGGTTTTCACTCATTGGTAGAGGGAAAGAGAAGGCTATTATCTAGGATAGGTAACAAAAATCTGTTGATAGTCCAGGACCAAGGTTCTGAGTCATCTTCAAAAAAGGATAACAGAGAATATGAAATGAATTACTTGCGAGTAGGTGGCTGATTAATGTACAAAGTCTTTTGAATTAGGTGCAATATTTGACAGCTGTTCAAAAAAGTTGAGGAGGATTGGAATAGGCAGTGGTACTAGGTCCTTCACAACTGACAAGGCTTTGGAACCTATGTAATACATATTATAGTTTTTCAATCACTAGTCTATAGGAACATATTTTTTAATTGTGGTAGAATACACATAACGTGAAATTTACCATCTTAACTATTTTTAAGTGTGCAGTTCAGTAGTGTTGAATGTATTCACATTGTTATTCAACCAGGAAAAACATTTCTTAAGGGACTTATTTTTTTAAGAAAAAGAGTTTGGAAAGTATATAATAATGATAGTTGTTTGTCTCACGGGGGAAATGTCCTGTACAGAAGCCTGTGTGTTCTTCCTTTTACCTTCAGAGATACTCCAGGATGTTAATTGTCTCTACTAAATTATGAGAGTAAAGAGTTTGAGCACCGATGATCCGCAGTAGCTTTCACTTACCAGTACTTTTCCTTTGCAAAGAAGAAGAGTCTATTGAAAATAGTTTGTTAACAGTGAAAACAAAGTCTGTCTTTCAAGTCATTGCCATAAGAAATTATTAGAAATTGAATGGACTAAGAAAAATAATGAGTTCCATTTCGACGGTTACGTAGTAAGTTGCATAGAAGTTATATGAATTCAAGGATTCTGTAAGTTATGAGAATCCTTGAATGTTTGCGGTGGAATGAGGCATGAAGAATTGTTCTCTTGAGCAGCAGAACAAACACAATCAGGTAATTTTGCTATGGGGAGTGACTTTCTATAAGGACGGAAGTCAGGGACTCAAGTCCCTTCAAAATAATACATTTTTTAAAATTGCTTGAAGAAAATCCTGTGTTATTGTGGGATATTTAATTGATTTTACTATTCATAACCATTTATTATGTGGCATTTACTATAATGTAATTCATGACTGCATATATTTGCTATCCCTAAACTAGAAATGCATTTCCCTTGATACTGATGTTTCTCAACCTTTTTAAATCCATATTTCCTTTTTGATAAACATTAAAATCTCACAAGTCCTAGGAGAGTTTGATATGTACCCGTCCTTCCACACAGTCCTCTCTTACACCTCCTCATACTGAATATAAACTTTCTCTTGTAGATTCCCCCATCCAAGAATATTCTACAGAGCCCTACTTTATACAGTTTATGAAAACAGATTTTTAACATTAAATAGCCATTTTTAAACTGTATTCGCCCGACCTCCCCTCCACCCCCACCTCCCTGCCATCTCCAAATTCTAACATGCCCCTCCTCAGGGGAGAGGATACCCCTTAGTGGCTGAGCAAGCTAACTGAGCAGTGCCATGTTTCTGTCCACCTCAGAGGGTAGGACTTCATATGCCTTTTCCCTTTTGGTGTTATACTGTTTAGTTGTGCACTTCAACCCATAGAATTTGTTAAACAGTCTGAGAGAAAGAAGTACTACTGGAGAAAAAAGGAAGTGAAGCAAAGCTGAGACTCATGGGTGTGGTCTTTGACTCTGAAGTCTTCTCTTAACTCTTAGAAGATAGCACAAAAAGTTTCATCATATTCTAACATCCAGCAAAATGGAGAACCTGATCTGAGGAGCTTTAGGTTTGATCATTGGGGTTGTCTTACCTTGTTTATCTTGATGCATTTAGCCAACCAGTTTATGGAAAAAATACAAAATCCAAATTCTGACACTGCTGGATCTATGATATTAGTTTCTGTTATTTCAGTTCCCTGATTGGAACACAGTAACAGTGTAGTGCAGTGGGTATATCCATCACCAAAGTTTACAACCTGGAAAGTGAGAACAGAAATGCAAGTTGTCATTTTGGAGAATTGGCTGCTTGTGTTATGGAACTCTCTTAAAAGTGGGAAATGAGCCTAAGTAAATGTTAGGAGTGACATTACCTTTCTTCGGGTAAGGAAAACACACATACTTTTGAGTGTCTTTAAAGATTTACTTAACCATCTATGACAGAGGATGTCCTTTTAGAGGATGTTCTTATTTTCTGCTTTTTGCTTCTGATGCTTTTTGTGGGTGAAGAGGGGAACACAGGGCTAAGATATAGAAAAGACAGGATGTATCTCTCACTTATTCACTTCTTTGTTTGCTAAGGTGGTAACTTTTCTGAAATAGAATGTGAACTCTTATTATTATTCATACCCCAAGGGGTTAGGAAAAGCAGGTGATTTTTTTTCTAGGGTAGAGTGGAAGAGGTAACAGTTACCCAAGGTGATTTCCTTCCCCATCCTGAAACTGCTTTAGATTTAAACTGACCTCTCACCACAAGTGTGAACCCTAGCAGAACACTTACCCAGAAGCAGAATTGTCTCAGCAGTGGGGGAAACCCAGCAGAGGGGCCTTTCCCACCCCCCAGATCACCCACACTTGCCTTTACAGCCCCACAAAAAGTAGACCTTATTAAAGAATTGTAAATCATTCTGGGGTGGGGGTGGTGGGAATCTACCTTTAAGCCTGCGATTCTTTTTAAACTTGAAGTCCCGATATATATAACTAATTAAAGTTGAGCTCCTGTGGTTGAACTGGGCAGTTGGTGGTGGAACATTGTTTGGTTCACACAACCCCAGCCTCAGTGGGGCTCTGGAAGCACCACTACTTACCTTTATTACTTTATTCAGAATTGGTTAACTGTCATTTGGCAGCATGATACTGGTTGCCAAAGACAACAGCCTTAAGATATTTTATCTATGAAATAAGAAAAGTTCATTTAAAAGGGAGAAGGAGGGTGGGAGGAATTAGAGTACAACTTCAGAAGATTCGCCATCCAGATAGTAGGAGTTCCAGAAAGGAACTCCTTCCAGAAAGGGACACAGAAGGACTAAAATTGCCGAAAATATAATTTGAGAGAATTTCCAAGAACTGAAGGATGAATGTCCAGATGGGTTAAGTACAAAATCAGAATTCAGAGTGGCTCTGTACTTTAACAAAAACAAATGGAAGCTAGAAGAGAGCATAGTAAAGCTTTCAAAATTCTGAGGAAAAATTATTTCCAACCTAAAACTCTTAACCTGGCAAACTGTCAGTAAAATCTGAGGGTAGAGTAAAAATATTTTCGGTTATGCAAGTTCTCAAAAAAATTTACTTCACACACTCTTTCTCAGGAAGCTACTAAGGATTTGCTCCACCAAATAGGAGAGTAAAACAACAGAGATGAAGATTTGGGATACTGAAAATGAGTGATTCAGCTAGAGAGAGGTGAACAGAGGGAATCCTCAAATTCAAGGTGGAAGAAGGTCACAAGATGAAGGCTTTCCTCTGAGATGAAATTGATAGAGTAACTGAACTGTCTGAATAAATTAAGGAGTTGTATTAGTGATAATAAAAAATAAAGCAAAAAGTTTTTTCAGGGCAAAAAGGTTTTTCGGGAAAGGTAAAGGAGCCATAGTATAGTATATGACTCAGCAGTGAATAGCATTGCATAGTCCTAAGAAAGTAAAGCTTGGGGGCCAGCCCGGTGGCATAGTGGTTAAGTTTGCACAGTGGTTAAGTTTGCGTGCTTCACTTTGGCTGCCCATGGTTCACAAGTTCGGATCCTAGGCACAGACATAAAACTGCTCGTCAAGCCATGCTGAGATGGCGTCCCCCATAGAAAAACTAGCAGGACCTCCAACTAGGATATACAACTATGTACTGGGGCTTTGGGGAGGGGGGAAAAAGAAAGGAAGCTTGGCAACAGATGTTAGCTCAGGGCCAATCTTAAAAAAAAAAAAAAGACAAAGTAAAAGTTGAATGCTAATCCAAATCATATCCAAAAATAGGATATAATTGGGAGAATGGGGATGACAGAAAGTACAGGGAGGGGGGCAAAAAGAGAGCTGAATCCTTCCCATGCATAGTGGGAAAACAAGTAAAACTGAGAAATCAATAGTGGCAATATTAGCATGTTATTTAGAGATAACAGAGATAAATACCAAAAGGAATCAACCAAAAGAGCTGAAAATTGTTGCCAAGGTAAAGCAGGAAATGGGGAGGGTGGGGAGGAGGGCAAAGGACTACTGTTTCTCTTAAGCTTTGTGAAGTTATGTGACTCATTAAAATATAGATATGTATGGCTTTAATTAAAAATAAAATCAAAACTAAATTAGCGTGAACGAGGTAGAGATTGGACTTTCACATCAGAGAGACCTGGATTTATCTGGGTCTTCCATTTTCTAATTCTGTGACCCTAGTCAACTTATTTGACCTTTTGAAGCTCAGTTTCCTTATCTGGAAATGGGAGATAATATATGCTCCTGCAGAGGGAAGATTAAAATAAGGTAGTTTATTTAAAGCACCTGGCAAATAATATTACCTCAAGAGATGTTGGTCCCTACCCTTCTTCCTAATGTTTCCCATGAACAACCTCCTTCATTGTTGGGATGCTTGCCATTCAAACACAAGACTAAGACTGTCCTTCTGGTCCATGGCTCTGTGCCTCTTTGGATTGAAGGCATGTCATTAGGATCTATGTCCTTTCTCAACTATCTGTAGATAGTTTTAGAATTTAAATAGAATTGAGATGGTTTGAGTATTAGTAAGGAGAGCATCAAGGTAAAAGGGCTCTTGCTGCTTGGTGGGAGAAGAGCTGTGGTCACACTCGAATTTCTCTCTCAACATGAACTTCAGTGCAGATGCCATTAATGGAGTCTCTTGCATTAGTAGAGAAAACACTTGTCATACAGACTGATGAGTTGTGGAAATTTCATGGAACCGGGATCGTTAGAGTGCTATTGCTCTGGTCCATCTGCCAAAGTATTAAAATACTTTTTAAAGGAAAAAAAAAAAAGATCATCTACTCTAGCAACTGCTAGTTTTGTTTTCAAATTCTATATACTTCTCTGGAACAATTCAGAAAGCAGATCTCTGTGAAACAAAAGGAGACTTTATGAAAGTCTGTTTCCCTGCCTTGGTGCATATTTGTGTAGTGTTTTACACAGATACAGTGCTCTCCCAGTTATGACTTGACCCCCTATGGCAATGGTTCTAAATCTGTCTTACAGCTGCTCTTCCCCTTTCCCCCTTACCCTCCCTTCCCCCCAAAAATTATAATCCAAGAAGTCTTGGACAGGGTTTGCTGATCTATTTTTTTAAACCACCCTGATGGTGATAATGTGCTGACAGGTTGGGAACCTGTCTCCTACATCATGCTCTACCCCAAACATTCTAAACTGGGGCAAATGAGGGAACCGAGGTCCACAGAAAGGTTAAATGGTGTGTTCACTCTCACCCGTCAACAAGCATGTCTAGACTGGTCATGTATTCTGTACTCCAACGCTGATTTTATCTTTGGTTGATTAGGCTTTTTAACTTTGATTCTCTACTCTACAAATTGTCATAATAGAGAAATTAACACTTTACACAAGATGTGGTCTCAGTTAAAAATTGTTTGGAATCTTTATTTTATAGCTTCTTTATTTTTCCTAGTTGCAAAATGAAGTGAAACAGCAAATCTAGATTTTTAATAAACTCTTTCTTCTCCACAGTTGGGATAGCACAGCAAGTATTAGGATTTACTAGGTCTGAATATTCATATTTGAGGAAAACTGTTGTGGCCCTGAAAAGAGTGGAAACTTGGGTAGTGTGGGCACAGATGCAGGTCTGAGAGGTTGGTTTGTCAGCCTACCCAGGAATTTTTGAGTCCTGTCTTCAGGAGTATTCAACAGTTGGATTGAGAGAGTGTGTTGCATGATGTAAAAATATTGCATCTGGTTTTAAACTTTTATCGTATTATACATTTAAAGTCGCACCCTAAACGTCTTGGGAATGACTGGAAATGGAGATCTGGAAATCTCTGAAACCTTATTTATTTTCTCAATTGAGTTCTCACAATTACTTCTAATAAAACAAGTTGTGCCTTGCAAGGATTTACCCAAGAGCCTCTAGGTGTCCTCAGGGAAATTAAAAGCAGGGCTGTGAAGAGCCGTAGAGTCCTGTGCCAGTGGTTAAGAGCGTAGAGTACAGCTTGGTAATTATGTAGGCTTTTGCCTCTTCCCATTTATCATTGGTAATATTCTCAAGGCTAAATGACTGCTCAGCAACTTAAACTGCAATTTAAGAGAAAACAGACCTTTTTGTGAAAAGGTCCTCTGGCTCCTGAAGTTTCACTCTCTTTTCATAGAAGAGCTCTCTCCTTTCATGGTGGTTTTGTTCTGTTACAGTAAATGACTCAGAGATGCTGGAGGGGCCCCTAATCTGTTAACTCATGAGATTTTAACTACTTCTTTTTCAAAAACAACTTTGCCCTTTATGAATCTGGTGCAGCCTGTGACATCGCTCACATTATTGTCTTCTGTTGTGGGAGAACTTTTCAAGATTACTGAAAATATTTTTTTTGAAAATTTTCTGGTTAAGACCAGAAGATCAGTGCAAACTATCCTACTCTTGTGAAAGATCACTAGTAATACTATTTTATTATCATAAATTTGGTAGAATAAAAAAGAGAGACTTAGGAAAAGTCACACATTCACTCTACCAGAGAGTTAGTTTTCGTTATTTAACAGCGTGTAAGGGTTAGCAGAACAGAGCGTTAGATAACATTCCCACCTATTTGGCTGATAGTCTCTTTATAATAAGATAACGGACTTCTACTAAAATACCTTACTGTTTTATGCATTTCCTAGTTTTCCTTCTGACATTGTACAGATAGTAAGTGGGCTTATCCTCTTTTTTTATTTATGTTAGGGAGAAAAGAAATGTGCATCTTGTGACACAAAATGGTACAATAATGAGTATTGTTTCTTTCTCCACTATTTTCTTTTCAAAAATGTGGCTTTTTCTGCATGTTTTTGGTAAAAAGATTTTGGCCTGGTTGACTGTCCAAAGATTTACCAGTATCAGAGGACATTCAAAAGAGAACTTCCAAGAATATAAGCAGGAAGGAGGGCATACTTAGCCTTCATTTCTTCCTCTAGATTTTGTTATCACTCACTTGGTACATTTTTCTTACCTATTGCTAATTATGTCTCTTCTAGTAATTTTGGCCAAAATTGAATTCAATATTCCACCCCACCCCCACCCCCCAATTTTTATTCCTGTTTCTCTGTGCCTGGCTATCATCACTGTCTGCCTAGTATTTTGAAAAATATGGCTGGTGATCCATCTTCAACAAAATCACCTGGCTTACTCTGCTTATTAAAATATAGATTCCGGGGCCGCGTCCCAGGCCCATTGATTGGAGAATTGCAGGGATCTAAATGCTGCCTTCTTGTCTATGGTGCAGATCTAGTTGGCCAATGAATTCTGTTGATTCTGCCTTTGAAATGACTCTTGAACTCATGCATCTTTCATTTTTCCTCTGGTTCAAGCCTTCACCTTTCACTCAGAGTACAGCAATAGTTTCCTATGGATATTCCCACTTTGTCTCCCTCATTCATTTGTATTCTATGCTAGTATCCAGTTTACCTTTCTAAAACATGTCCTTCTCCTGCATGAAAATCCTCCATTACTCCTGAATATCAGCAGGTTAAAGTCTAAGTTTCTTAGACTTTAAGGTCTACTTTCTAAGACAGTCTGGCCATAACTGAGTCTGCTATGTATAGTTTATGCAGTTAGTGTACTCTATAACTCTAGGGAGTTCCATTCCAATTATGGTTTATATGAGTGGTGCCCCTGGGCTTTTGCAGTACAGCATAATCATACATAGTGGCTCTATCTTGTCTTAGCACCCTCACTTCCCCATCCTCTCTGCATACACAGTAGACTTTCATAAGTAGAATACTCAACTCCAGTCCCTAAATGCACTAGACTAGTGAATTATCAGTGCCCCTTGCCTTTTCAGAGTAAATATTCTTTCTCCTCTCATTCTCTACATGTTGAAATCCTTATATTTCAGGGCCCAGTTTAAGTGTTAGATCCTCTCTGAAACCTTCCACAATCCTTCTCATTTTAATTCTTCCTCTTATTTAGCTTTATCTTGCTTGTAGCTCTTATTTAACAGTTCTTTTTTCTTCTTTTGAGGTAAAACTTAACATACAATGAAATGCACAAATGTTGAGTGAACTATCGAGTGAGTTCCTACAAATGCTTCTTCTACCTATGCTTCCCAGACTGCTATCAAGATTTACTCATACCTTTTTACACATTTATGATTGACCTGCTAATAAGGTTAATCATTTTCATGTGTGTCTGCCTTACTAAATTATAAGCTCTAATTAGAAGAAAAGGCAGGGATTATGACCTCGTTTCTTTCTTATGGAGAAAAGGAGCCCCTAGTATATGTTCAGCACTGAACCAGTCTGGATTATTATACCAGTTAGGATACAGCTCAGCCCCGCTCTTAAGAGACCTCAAAGGCGGTAGCTAAACAAGACAGAAATTTTATTTTTCTCACATATTACAGTTCAAAGCATAAAATGTCCAGAGCTGATCTGGCAGCTCCGTAATGTCAAGGATCTAGGCATCTTTGTTCTTGTTGTTCCACCCTACCCGTGTTGTTGCACTATCCCTAAAGTATTGTCCTCAGCATGGTATTCTGGGTGACTCACCACAACATTCCTTCCAGCTGGGAAAGGGAAAAAGGTGAAGAAGAGAGCTCATCTTGGAAGTTACATTTTCTTGCCAATGACCAGAATGTAGTCATGTGACCAAACCAACTAAAAATCAGGAATACTAGAAGAGGAGAATGGCTATTAAGGAAAAAGTAAAATATAAGCTTCATATATGGTCTCATTGACTCTTCACGGTAACCTTATAAACTATGTATGATAAGAAAACTAATACTCAGAGAAACTGAGTAAATGGCTAGAAAATTGCAGATCTGGAATCTGAATCTTTTTTCATTGTATGTAGTAAAGTGGTAGGAGAGAATATATAAGTGCTATTAAATAAATAGTCATTAATTTTCACAGTGTTATATCACATATTTTCACAGTGTCATATTATCTCTTTGCTTTCAGGACAGCCTCTGTAACTTTACTCCATGCTTCTACCATCTTAAAATGAAATGCCGTATCAACTGATTGTACCCAAGGCCTAGTTTGTAATACAGTTTAAAAATAAAATGGCCACTCCTTTTAAATCTATAATATCATTTATCAGGAAAAATAAATCACTGTGTTTGCCAAGCAAAAGCTTCTATACTCTGTAGTTGTTTGGAAATGCTATATAATCATAAAGTTGACGGAGATTATATCATTTAACTTCATTTTGAAGGCAAGGAAAATCGAGGTCCAGAGAAGATACAGGACTTGTCCTTTATTTTATTCCCATCCCTACCTCTTCTCAAGTATCATGGAAAAAGCACTAGCCTAATTATTTCTATAAATAACCATCATTCTTATACTTAAGAATTGTCACAAGTTTGCAGAGTTGTCCTGATCAGGAAAATCAAGCTGAACGTAAGAAATGCATTTAATCCTGGCCTGTTTTAGTGAAGGATAGATATTATCTAACACTAAAAACATCTTTATAGCTATCAGGAACCTGTTTCAGAAAAGATGGCTGCTATTTGATAAGTAAAAGGAATGACTGAGATCATTCCTATGCATAACTGAAACCCCAGATCAAATGCCACCTACCTCTCAAAGCCTTTCCTAAACTTCATAAATAGATGTGACCACTTTCCTCTCCAAACTCTATGGCCTTTGGGTATCTCAGGGTACTCGTATATATATTTTAAGTTTCAGCTAATGGTGCCTGTGTGAGGACAGGTTTCATGTCTGTTTTTTTCTCACTGCATCAGTGGTGCCCAGCAGTGTCTTTGCTCAAAGTTAACACTCAATAGATTTTTTTTTTTTTTTGCTCAGAAAAATTTGCCTTGAGCTAACACCTGTTGCAAATCTTTACTCTTTTTGCTTGAGGAAGATTGTCTGTGAGCTAACATCCATGCCAGTCTTCCTCTATTTTGTATTTAGGATGCCACCACAACATGGCTTGACAAGCAGTATGTAGGTCCGCACATGGGATCTGAACCTGCAAACACCAGGCCGCTAAGGCAGAGTGAGCGAACTTACCCATGTAGGGGAGAAAGACGTTTCCTCTGCCCACTCTAGGTCTTTCTGGCAGGGCTATGAATTAAATTCACATGAGACGGAATAACAGGAGAAAACTAAACACAGCTTTATAACATGTATACATGGGAGAGACTCAGGCAAACGGAGTAACTCGCCAAAATGGCAGAGGTTCTCATCTTAAATACCATCTTTAGCTACAAAGGAGGATGTTGGGGGTGGGGCAGTCAGTTATGGGAGATTACCAGAAAAGCACAGTAAACAAGAGTAAGGTTATTATGTAGATTTAGGTCCTTGCCTTCTGCATTGATGAGAGTTTCTAGAGAAGATCATCCCCCTTCTTCCTGGTGCAGAGAGGGAGATAGCTTTAAAGATGGAGATTTCCTTACAAATGTAAATGTTTCTTACAAAGGGTAACTTATACTTTTCAGAGTTTCTCTCCTGTCTGCAGTTTTTAAAAGTAACCAGCCCAAAATAATCCTCATGCCAAAGAGAAGTATCTTGGGGTAGCCAATTCCAATCCCCCACACCCACTTCACCATCATGCTGGCCCCAGTAGATGTTTTATTGAATGAACATATCCACCATGACACCCTGGGAGAATACTTTGCAGCTGGCTTTAATAAACAATCTTTGAATTAAGAATTTCAAAGATTTAGTCCTAGTTCACACATTTACAGCTTTGTAGCTGTAGGCAAGTCATTTAACTCCTCTGAGCCTTATCAGTCAAATGGGAATACGCATAATAGGAAATGAAGAATTGGTGAAAAAACTTTGTAGAAGAAACACAAATCTAAGGTGGTACTATCTCTGAAGCCCTTTGCTACACCCCACACAGTGCTTTACATGTAGTAAGCAAGTACTTTATTCTCAGATTGAGTAGTAATGGGATATATTTTATTAAAATCAAAGTTTGGCCCTTGTAGTTAACAAACCTTCATTGGAGCTGGGGAAACTTTACCAAGGGATGATAAAATTATCTCTGTTGCACATGCTGCCTCTCCTACCCTAGGCCAGTTTTGGTGAAAGAGGAAGCAGTCTGCTGCCCAGGGATTTTCTTGGTGCTTCCTCCTGGGTGGGCACATGCTGGACCCTGGAGGCAGAACAGCAACTTGCTGCCTTCCATTTTCCTTCTTGCAGGAACCACCCAGGGGAAAAAAGAAACTACCGCCTGAGGGACGTAGGCAGGTGGGTGGGGACTAACCTGTCTTCAGGAGGATTGCTGGGGAGGTGGGGGAAGAGGGCAGCACTCAGGTGCTTTGCTTTGCATTCTGCTTACCCAGCTATCTTCTGAGGAATCAGTGACTTAATCTTTTCCTTGTGTGGAGGAAGGAAACCAATAAACCAAACCCAGAAATGTGGAGATTACCATGAAAGGCTTTCCTAAAAATACATTTAAAAGAGTGAAACCATAACTAGAAGAGTGTTTTCAAGGCAGAGGTTCCTCTAGCTTTGACCTCCTGGGTTTGGGGGATGAGAGTGGCCATTAGATTTGGGTTTGAGCATGTTTACTATGAATAAAACCATTTCCCTGAAGCCTGGCAAGTTTTGCAGAAGGCATACCAAAATGTAATTGAAATGTGACTGCCTCTTAAATTGTGAAATTAATTTTACACTTGACAAATGCTTTTAAAAAATAGAAGAACAAGTGGCTTTAAAGTTCAGGGTGTTAATGTTTGAAATCTGCCTGGTTTAATTAGCTGGGTACTGGAGATGTTTCCTTTTTCTCTGGTCAGTGTCATTGATCTAACACCCAATTCTCTTCTTGGTTGTGAGATAGGAATTAAATGTATCATTTAGTTAGTTGTATTGACCTGAATCATATCTCCCCAGCATACATTCTTATTTCAGGAAATAGGATGCATCCATGTGGAATTTACTCAGTAACTCTTCTTAGTGACATTTGTGTGATCTAATTCAAGGACCTGAAGTGAAGGCTTCACATGATTTACTTGCATATGATGCAGCTATTTTCAGTACTGCATTTACATTTTTAAAAACAAGAATGTACCTTCTTGGTGAAACAGACATGCGTTTTTAGACTCACAGACTCAAGAACTGTAGAACAAAGAAGTTTCTTAGAAATCAAGTCCAAACATCTTTTTTGTATTGGAGAGAAAGAAACTTGGGTCTGAAAAGATTTAGTGGCCTCAAACTAAGGTCACAGGGTCAGTCAGAGATAGAACAAAACAAGAAACTAGATGGGTTCCCAATACAAGGCTCTTGTCTGTCCTAGATATAAAAATATAGGTGTGGTTTACATTGACAGCTGTCATGACATGTGCAGCTTTTTAAGACAGTGATAGATAACTTAGCCACTTAGCTACCTAAAAGCTCTAATTTGTGCGTTAGCTTATTATAGTATACTGTAGTCCCTGTAGCTGCCTACCCTTAGTTTTCTTTTCCTGCTTGTATATTTAATTTTTAATCTTGTGTGTATTTTTGTAAGCCACCTTAAATCTTTTGAATGATAGAGTGTTTAAATAAAGTACTCAGTGGTACTTTGTATTAATGCTAATTGCTTATGTTTCCACAGTGTCTATGGCAGGTCAGAGATCCTGTGAGTGTTAATGATCCTAACAGTATTTTATCTATCAGAGGTAGCAGTAGAAACAAACTTCCTAAGTCGAATGCCTAAAAAAATTACCATTCATTCATTTCTTCAGAAAGTAATGACACTGTGATCCCCATAATAAAAACCCTGAAATTGCTTTTATTAAGCCTGGAAAATTATTTAGGAGTGTATTTAGTGTCTTAAAATGAAAGACTGGCTGGTAGAATTGAAATATTACCTAGGTATTTAAAAGAGCACTGTAATTATGGTCAACTGATTTTTACCATAGTCAAAGTGCCAAGGCCATTGAGAGGGAAAAGAACAGCCTTTCAACAAATGGTGCCTGGATACCTGGATAATCACATGCAAAAGAACGAATCTGGACCCCTACCTCACACCATATCCACATTAACTCGATGGACCACAAATCTAAGTGTAAAAGCCAAAATTATAAAATTCTTAAAGCACAGGTAAAAATCTGCATGACCTTGGGTTAGGCAACAGTTTCTTAGATATTACATGAAAAGCACAAGCAACAAAAGACAAATTAGATGAATTGGACTTCATCAAAATTAAAAACTGTGTGTGTCAAAGGACACTATCAATGAAATGAAAAGACAATCTACAAAATGGAAGGAAATATTTGCAAATTATGTATATTTGATAAGGGCCTAGTTTCCAGAATATATAAAGAACTCTTACAACTCAACAGTAGAAAGAAAAATAACCCAATTAAAAAGTGGGCAAAGGATTCGACTAGACATTTCTCCAAAGAAGATATACACATGACCAATGAGCACTGGAAAGATGCTCAACATTATTAGGGAGATGCAAATCAAAACTGATGAGGTGCCACTTCACGCCCACTCAGATGATATAATTTTAAAATGGACAATAAGTGTTGGTAAAGATGTGGAGAAGTTGGAACTCTTGTGCATTGCTAGTGGAAATATAAAGTGGTACAGCTTCTGTGGAAACAGTTTTGGCAGTTCCTCAAAAAGTTAAACAGAATTGTCATTGGACCCAGCACTTCTGCTCCTAGGTATATATCCAAGAGAATTGAATACATATGTTCACACAAATATGTATACACAAACAGTACCTTTGTTCAGAATAACCAAAAAGTGGAAACAACCCAAATGTCTATTAATTGAGGAATGGATAAACAAAATGTGGTATATAAACATGGTGGAATGTTATTCAGACATATAAAGTAATGAAGTACTATTACATGCTACAACATGGATAAACCTCAGAAACTTTATGCTATGTGAAAAAAGCCAGACACAAAGGCCACATGTTTTATGATGCCATTTATATGAAATGTCCAAAGGAGGCAAATCCATAGAGTCAGAAAGCAAATTAGTGGTTGCCGGAGGATGGGGAGAGGAAAATTGAGACTAACTGCTAATGGGTATAGGGGGTTTCCTTTTATGGTGATAAAAATGTTCTGGAATTAGATAATGGTGATGATTGCACAACGTAGTGAATATACTAAAAACCGCAGACATATACACTGTAAAATGGTGAATTTTGTGTTACATGAATTATATCTTAATGTAAAATACTAAAAATTTTCAAAGCATTGTGTACCCAAAGGTGAAATGAAAGGTGTTATGAAATATTAGAGACTGAGATTAGAAAGGATTTTCACTCATAAAGAAGTAAAATAAGGGGCCGGCCTGGTGGCATAGTAGTTAAGTTTATGTACTCTGCTTCAGCAGGCCAGGGTTTGCAGGTTCGATTCCTGGGCATGGACCTCCACACTGCTCATCAAGCCATGCTGTGGCAGCATCCCACATACAAAATAGAGGAAGATGGGCACAGATGTTAACTCAGGGTCAGTCTTCCTCAAGCAGACAGAGGAAGATTGGCACAGATCTTAGTTCAGGACCAATCTTCCTCACCAAAAAGGAAAAAAGAAAATAATTTGATATCCCCAAAATCCCCTATGACTGATAGAGAAGTTTCTATTCTGTGCCTTTCAGAGGATTAAGAGAAAGGTCCTGTGGTGTTTTTACAGCTGGACAGGAAGAATCAGAGTTATTAGATGGCCCTCTGCTCAGAGCCAAGGAATGTGGTTAGAGATGTGGTGCAAATTGAGATGATAAAACCAAATTACCTCAACTGAGTAAATGACCTATACTTCAGAAACAGCAGGGAGGTTGGAAAACTAATGGGGAGTAAGGGTAGGACTGAAGGGATGTGGTTTTTCTTTTTTAATGTACAATCCAACAGCAACTCTCCCTAGATTTTTGTGCTAAAATAAGAGCATTTTCACACATTTTAATTGCTCTGCGATAACAACAGTGTGAACTCCATCCGCAAACATTTATTATCTATTTAATTTTTCTCTAATTTCAGTGTAGCAAGAATTCACCTTGTAAGTGGGAGTAACTGTCTGTCTAGTAGAAAGAAATCCCTTCTCACGTTGCTAATCTGTTGTGCGTTTCTATGATAGAGTACTAATAACACATGGCTTTTTGTATTTCTCCATTTTTAGGTTGCATTTATAGATTACAATTTCCAAAGTAGCATCTCTATGAAAGCAAACCCCTCTTGCTCCTTGAACATTAGTAAAGAATATTTAAAAATTGTAGAAGTTAAAGTTTCACAATATTTCTGATCAGGATTTTAGATGAGACTTTTATGCCTTTATAAACCTTTTGTAATACTTGGTGCTATAATGTTCATGATAAACCGTATAGAACTGTCTTTAAGATGCATTTTAGAAATGAGATTTATATAACTTAATGACTATCTAAATTGTTCTGATTATTTTCCAGACCTGCCATTTACTCCATCCTTTATAGTGATGCTACAGGACGGAGAGGAATGGATAAAAACATTGGTGAGCAACTCAATAAAGCTTATGAAGCCTTTCGACAGGCATGCATGGATAGAGATTCTGCAGTAAAAGAACTACAGCAAAAGGTTTGTCGTTTTGGTTTTGAAAGTTGTTATTTATCCTGGTAAATGGAATTTGAGAGTCTTTTGCAACTAAAAATATTGTTAGAAACTGCCAAAAAAACTATAATTACTGAAACAGGGATATATTAATGGATGAAATTTGAGATTTTTATCTGGTGCCTTTTAAAAAAACATTGTGACCTGTGGGAAGAGTTCATTTTAAGGTGATTCTGTGGAGGAAAGATGAATGTTATCTTCCATAAATAATTTTTAAGTAAAATGACAAAGTTAGAAGTATCACTGTCTCAGCTAGTTTTGTTCTTTGGTTTTTTACATTGTTGTTTGACTGGCAGGATGACTGTACAACTCTTAAAATATGCTGGAACTAAATTTGTTGTTAATTTACCTTCTTTGGAAAATGAAAGTACTAAACAGAAATTTTCTATGTAGAGGGGTAATTTTAAAAAGCTGAAACTTCTGTTACATCATTAAAGATTTCCCTTAAATACTTTATTTTTAACTCTTAAAGTTAAAGGTGTTCTCCATAAATCTCATGGTACAGTCTGAATAGGCTGGCACACCAGTCACAACCTTATCACTAGGAACTGTTTTCAAAAGTCAAGTTCTTAGATGCCAGCCAAGGGCCAACCTTGCACGTTGGCTTTTCTGAAGATAACAGCTGAAGACATACTATATTAAATTATTCCTACAAAGAGTTGAAAGTGGAGCATCTTATGTTGGTTCCTTCAATTTAAAAAAAAATTTTACTAGCCTGTGAAGTTCTGAAGTCTAAGAAATATGCTAGCCATACAGTTCTGGGTTCTTCCGTAAATATGGGAACTCCACAATTCTCTTTTTCTTTCTAAGTGATGCATATACCATAAGCTGTTGTACATGTTTCTCTGCATTCCTCACAAATCATTATTCTTTGTGATTCTGTTGGTTTTCAAAAGCATACTCCCACTTATGTAGGTAGACTTATGGACTATCGATCTTCATTGGGGGCTCAGAGGAGCAACAGAGGCATGATAATGATGGGGAGCTTTCTGAAATTATTGGAATGAAGTTTGGAATTTGGATTTCTTTTCCTTTCCAGTTCAGGTATAAGGCATAATAATTTTTTAAAAAACAAAACCTCCCAGCTTTCATTCTTATTTTCCCATTAGATTCATTAAGAAACTTCAACAGTCCTATACTTTTCTAGGAAAGTTAGGAAACACAGAATTAGGGAAGGAGGAGTATTGAGCTATTCTTAGGTTAAGATAGAAACAGGAATTTTTGTACTCTCTTCCTGCACTGGCCAGTGGTAAGCAACTGAAAACTTATGTAGTTTAACCTCTTATTTGCCATGGAAGAAGCCTTTGCTCACATGAGCAATTATCCTAAAGAGGAGGAAGGGAAATATATTTTTTTTGTATTTGTCAAGTACTTAAGAATAGGAGAAGAAAAAATGTTTACTATATGTTCTTTTATATTAGACTCAAAATATCCTGATTTAAGAAATATTGTTGAGTGTCTACTATGTGCTGGGTACTTGATGAGGTTCTGAGAATACTGAAATATGTTTATGCCCTTAAGGAACTTTCCAATAAGTAAAGAGGATAAAAAAGAAGATCAATAGTTATTACCATAGTGTTCTAAGTGCCATAATAGAGATCTGTGCAGGATAATATATGAGCACAGAGAAAAGGCACCTAACTTAGTCTGGGAGGATCAAGTCTTAAGCTCAGTATCAAGCCCAACACTTGGGCTCAGATTAGGAGGTATTGGGTAAATTAGAGAAGAGTCCTGAAAGCAGAGGGAGCAGTATATATAATAAAAACTCAGAAGCGAGGGACTGTATGGTACGTTCCATGTACCATAAGGTAATCCTTTGACTTCTGAAAGACTAGTCATGGTAGTACAGGAAAGAAGCTGTGAGGGTAGATTGGGGCCCTATCATGATGAATATGAGTAAGTAGTTTGTACTGTATTCTTATTCAATCAAAATTTACTGAAGGATTAATATGTGCTTTAGAAAAGTCTTCCTGATATTGGGGATAGAGGATAGATAGGATAGAGGACAGTGTGGAATTCATCTCAACAAATGTATGTATTGATGCTAACCAGTGTTCTAAGAGTCAGGACTGTAAAAATACCTGGCAACCATTAAGTTGCACTTTATGAACTTTAGTATATTTATTAGTATATAATTATAAATTATTAATATACTTGTGTTAAATATAAATGTACATATAATACTCAATTTAAAAAAGAAAAAATGAATGTCAATCATTTCAAGCAATGAGGACTTAAATTAAGCATTAGGGATGAATTAGAGAAGAGATCTAAGATTTATTTAGGAGATAGAATGGAAACCAGGTAGCACCTGAATGCAGGCTACTTCTGAGGGTGATGGCATAGATTCTAGGATGATACCCAGGTATCTGGAATAGAAGACTGGATTGATGGTGCTGATAACTGAAACCAAGAATGAAGAAGAGATGCAGATTTGAGGATGGAGAAATAAGATGTGTAATTAGGTTTTAGTTATTAGGTTTAGTTACCTGTTGGACATGCAGATGAAAATGTTTAATAGATAGTTGTAAATTTGGAACTAGAAGCCTAGGTAGAGTTCAGAATTAGAGATTATAGAACAACAGATTTTATTATAGCCTTGAATGTGGATAACATTCCTGAGTTAGAGTGTATAGGATGAAGGAATATGTAAAGGGCAAGAGGGTAAGAGGAAGGAAATATGGCCAATCCCTTGGTTTCTGGAGATTCAGAAGTAGGTTAAGGAATTTACTGTGAACAAGAGGAGAAACACCTATTCCTCTGAGAACAGAAGGGAACAAGAGAAAAAACTGCAAATGAAGATAACTGTGCATATAGGAGGTGGTGGTGGCAGGAAGTTAGAAGGGTTATCATATATCACTTATATGTGGAATCTGAAAGAGTGAAACCTGTAAAAAACTGTAAAATGGTGGTTACGAGGAGGAGTTGGGGAGTGGGGTTAAGATTGATGATGTTTAGAGATACAAACTTGTAACAAGTAGTAAATAAGCCATAGAGATCTAATGCACAGTGTAATGAATACAGACAATAATACTGTACTATAATTATATAATGTGATAAATATCACAACAGCAGTCATATTACAATATCTAAATCTCTCAAAGTAACACACTGTACACCTTAAACTCACACAATGTTACTCATCAAATTTACTCAATTAAAAAATAAAGAGTGATCATTTGAGTCCATTTTTTTCTGTGAAATACAAGGTGAGGTCATCTACTGAGTGAAGTGATTTTAGGATATTCTGAGAGTGGTAGTAAAGAATTAAAATAGCTTCAGTTAATAAAAGAGAGAAGAAAAATGTTTCATTCACCCTTTACTGTGAACTTTTAGTGGTATCAGTCCATGTTTGTTGATCACTTTTTCAGCAGCTTTCTTGGTATAGAAGTAGAAGAGCTGGATGGTGAAATCCAGGATTAGGAGGTTGCAGAGTTAAGAGTACAAGAACAGTTGGATGGCCAGAAAGTGCGTACAAAAGCAATTGAAATTATATGCTTTGAGATATAAGCTAAAAGCAAAAGGAAGCTAATCTAGGAGGAGTCTAATAGATTAAGAACAAAAAGAAGGTTTATGGCTGAAGTTCTCATGAAGTGAGAGAACAGACACAGAGGAGTGAAAAAAGAGAGTAGAGAATGTGAGTCCAAGGGATGGGTTATTGTTAATGAGTTTCTTGAATTCCTCAATCCCATTCCAGTTCCCCACTTTCATGACTTATTGTGAAAATAGAAGATCCTAAAGATCAATATTTACTCATTTGATTTGATTTGGATATTTTGAATTCAAGTGTTAGAAGATTAGCCAGGGGAAGATGATCAGCAAGAAATTGAAATGGGGATCTCTGAAGTAAGGTACCAGTTGGAAATACAAATTTGGGAGTCATCTTCATAGGAATGATACATGGACTAATGGAAGAAAGAGGTACCAAGGAGAAAGAGAACAGAGCAAGAGAAGAGAAACAAGAGGACAACCTTGTACAAGGGAGCCCCAATAAGACTGTTAGCAGATTTCTCAACAGAAACTTTGCAGACCAGAAGGCAGTGAGATGATATATTTAAAATGCTGAAAGAAAAAAACCTATTAACCAAGAATTCTGTATCTGGCAAACTGTCCTTCAAAAATGAGAGAGAAATTAAAATATTGCCAGATAAACAGAAGTGGGTGGAATTCATTACCACTAGACCTAACCTACAAGAAATGCTGAAGAGTGTCCTTCAAGTTGAAATGAAAGGATACTAGACAGTAACTTGAAGCCATATGAAATTATAAAGCTCTCTGGTAAAGGTAGCTAAATAGACAGGTATAAAAACCAGTATTATTGTAATTTTGTCTTGTAACTCCATTTTTTATTTTCTACAGGATTTAAAAGGCAAGTATATAAAAAATAACTTTAAATCTATATTAATGGGTACACAATATATAAAGATGTAATTTGTGACATTAATAACAAGGTAGAAGGGTAGAACTATAAAGGTGTAGAGTTTTTGTATGCAATTAAAGTTAAGTTGGTATCAATTTAAGATTGTCATTTCTTAAGGATGTTATATATAATCTCAATGGTAACCACAAAAAAAAATCTATAGAATATGCGCAAAAAGAAAGGAGAAGGGAATTAAAATGTGTCACTACAAAAAATCAACTAAACGCAGAGACAAACAATGGAGGAAATACAGAACAAAAAGCTATAAAACATACAGAAAACAACAAAATGGCGAAAGTAAGTACTTCCCTATCGGTAGTTAACATTAAGAGAAAATGGATCACACAGCCTAATCAAAAGACATAGATTAGCAGAATGAATAAACAAATAGAATCCCACTATATGCTGTTGACAAGACTCACTTTAGATTTAAAGACATGCCAAAAATGTCCTTTTCACATTGAAAATGAAAGGATGGGAAAAGATTCCTTGCAAATAGTAACCAAAGGAGAGCAAAAGTGGCTATACCAATGTCAGACAAAACAGACTTCATGTCAAAAATTGTTACCACAGATAAAGGAGGACATTATATATTGATAAAAGGATCAATTCGTCAAGAAGATATAACAATTATAAACATATATGCACCAAACATCACAGCTCCAAAATATATTCAGCAAACATTGACAGTATGAAAGGAAGAAATAGTTTTACAATAACAGTAGTAGACTTCAGTATCCCACTTTGAACACTTTAAATAATGGATAGAACAGATGGAAGATCATTAAGGAAATAGAGGACTTGAACAACATTATAGACCAGTTGGAACTAATAGACATTTACAGAATACTCCACCCAACAACAGCAGAATTCACATTTTTCTCAAGTTTGCATGGAACATTCTCCAGGATAGACCATGTGTTAGGCCATTAAAAATGACTCTCTAAATTTAAAAAGATTGAAATCATACAAGTATCTTTTTTCTTCACAATGGAATGAAACCACAAATCAACAGCAGAAGGAAAACTGGGAAATTCACAAATATGTGGAACTTAAATAACATGCTCTTAAACAACAATGGGTCAAAGAAGAAATCACAAGAGAAATTAGAAAATATCTTGGAGACAAATGAAAATAAAATCACAACATGCCAAAATTTATGAAATGCAGAGAAATCAGTGCTAAGAGGGAGATTTTTTAGCTATAGATGCTTACATTAAAAAGAAGAAAGATCTCGGGGCCAGCCCAGTGGCACAGCGGTTAAGTGCTCACGTCCTGCTTCAGCGGCCCAGGGTTCGCCGGTTTGGATCCCAGGTGCAGACATGGCACTGCTTGGCAAGCCATGCTGTGGTAAGCATCCCACATATAAAGTAGAGGAAGATGGGCACTGATGTTAGCTCAGGGCCAGTCTTCCTCAGCAAAAAGAGGAGGATTGGCAGCAGATGTTAGCTCAGGGCTAATCTTCCAAAAAAAAAGAAAGATCTCAAATCAGTGATCTAACTTTACACCTTAAGAAACTAAAAAAGGAACAAAGTAAACCCAAAGCTAACAGAAAGAAGGAAATAGAAAAAATTATAGCAGTGGTAAACAAAATAGAGAAAACTAATAGAGAAAGTCAATGAAACCAAGAATTGGTTCTTCAAAAACATCAACAAAATTGACAGACCCTTAGCTAAATTGACTAAGAGTAAAAAGAAGACTCCAATAACTAAAACCAGAAATGAAAGAGGGGACATTACTACCAATTGTACAGAAATAAAAAGAATTATAAAGGTACTAAACACTTGTAAACAATTGTTGTACGACAAATTGGATATCCTAGATAACATGGACAAAGTCCTAGAAACATACTACCTACCAAGATATGAAGAAATAGAAAATCTGGAATAGACCTATACCTAGTGAAGAGATTGAAACAGTAATCAATAAGTTCCCTCCACACAAAAAAATTCCCAATTAAGAAAGCCCAGGGAGCCAGCCCTGATGGCCTAGTGGTTCAAGTTTGGCACTCTCACTGCTTCGGCAGCGCAGGTTCAGTTCCCAGTCACAGAACCACATCACTCATCTATAGCCATGCTATGGTGGCAGCTCACATAGAAGAACTCGAAGGACTTACAACTAGAATATACAAGTATGTCCTGGGGCTTTGCGGAGGGGGAAAAAAAAGGGAAGATTGGCAACAGATGTTAACTCAGGGCAAATCTTTCCCAGCAAACAAAAGGAAAGCATTCTATGTGCTGTTCATTAAAAAAAAAAAAAAGCCCAGGACCCAATGGCTTTACTGGTAAATTCTACCAAGCATTCAAAGAAGAATTAACGCCAGTCCTTCTCACCAGTTCTTCCAAAAACTTGATCAGGAAGGAACACTTCCTAACTCATTCTTTGAGGCCAGCATTACCCTGATACCAAAGCCAGACAAAGACACTAAAGAAAACAAAACTACAGACTAATATCCCTTACAAATGTTGATGTAAAAATCCTCAGCAAAATAATAGTAAACTGAATTCAACAATATTTTTGAAGGATTATACACCTTGACCAAGAGGGATTTATTCCTGCACTGCAAGGATGGTTCAACATACAAAATCAGTCAATGGAATACACCACTTCAACAGAATGAAAAACACATGATCATCTCAATTGATGCAGAAGAAGCATTTGATAAAATTCAACACCCTTTTATGATAAAAACACTCACGAGACTAGAAATAGGAGGAAACTATTTCAACACAATAAAGGCCATATATGAAAAACCCACAACTAACGTAGTACTCCATGGTGAAAGACTGAAAGCTTTTCCTCTAAGATCAGGAACAAAACAAGGATGCCCACTTTCACCACTTCTATTCAACATAATACTGGAAATCCTACCCAAAACAATTAGGCAAGAAGAATGATATCCAAATTGAAAAGAAGTAAAATTATCTCTGTTCATAGATGACTTGATCTTATTTGTAGAAAACTGTTAAGATTCCACCAAAAAAACTGCTAGAACTAATAAACAAATTCAACAAAGTTGTAGGATACAAAATCAGCCATAAAAACCAGTTGCATTTATATACATCAACATTAAACAATCTGCAAAGGAAATTAAGAAAATTCTATTTACAATAGCATCAAAATGAATAATATAAACTTACCAAGTAGGCAGCAGACTTATACAGTGAAAACTACAAACCATTGCTGAAAGAAATTAAAGAAAATACCAACATATGGGGAAAAATTTCATGTTCATGAGTTGGGCCCTTACCTTTTACCATAGACAAAAATTAAATCAGGACTTAAATGCAAGAGCTAATACTATAAAACTCTTAAAAAAGTCAGAGGGGAAAAGCTCCATGACATTGGATATGACACCAAAGCACAGGTAACAAAAGAAAAATTAGATAAATTGGACTTCATCAAAATTAAAACACTATCAACAGAGTGAAAAGGCAACCCAAAGAATGAGGAAACGTATTTGCAAATCATATATCTGGTAAGTGATTGATATCCAGGATCTGTAAAGAACTACAGCTTAGCAACAACCACAACAACAAAAAAACCCATTAAAAATAAGCAAAGGACTTGAATAGACATTCTCCAAATAAGTTATACAAATGACCAATAAGCACATGGAAAAAATGCTTGACATCATTAGTCATTAGGGAAATGCAAATCAAAACCACAATGAGATACCCCTTCACACCCATTGGCTATTATAAAAAAGTAAAAATAAAAAAGGTGTTGGTGAGGAAGTAGAGAAATCAGAACTCTTGTACATTGCTGATGGGAATGTAAAATGATATAGCCTCTGTGGAAAATGTTTGATGTTTCCTCAAAAAAATAAACAATTACCATATGATCCAGCAATTCAACTGCTGAGTATATACCCAAACAAGATGAAAACAGGGATTCAAAGGGGTATTTGTACACTCATGTTCATAGTAGGCTTATATTTACAGTAGCCAAAAGGTGGAAGCAACCCAAGTGTTAGTCCATGGATGAATGGATAAATAAAATGCCTTATATACATACAATGGAATGTTATTCAGCCTTAAAAAGGAAGGAAATTCTGACACAATGTACAACATTAAATATTACACTAAGTGAAATAAACTTGTCACAAAAGGACACATATTGTGTGGTTCTACTTATATGAGGTGCCTGGAGTAGTCAGATTCATAGAGACAGAAAGTAGTAGGGTAGTTTCTAGAGGCTGGAGCAAGAGAATGGGGAGTTAGTGTTTAATAGGTACAGAGTTTCAGTTGGGGAACATGAAAAAGTTCTGGAGATAGATGGTGGTGATGTTTGTACAAGAATGTAAGTGTACTTAATGCCACAGAACTGTACACTTAAAATAGTTTAAATGGCAAATTTTATGCTATATATATTTTACTACAACTTTAAAAAGTCTGTTACAAAAAAAAGAGAATTGGTGTAGCCTAGATTCTCTTACCAGCTATGTTTTATTGCTATTTATCTGTCATTCATCAGTTTGTACCAACTCCCCAGCCTTTTTTTTTTTTTTTAAAGATTGGCACCTGCACTAACATCTGTTGCCAATCTTTTTCTTTTTTCTTCTTATTCTTCTACTCAAAGCCTCCCAGTACATAGTTGTATATTCTAGTTGTGGGTGCCTCTGGTTGTGCTATGTGGGACGCCACCTCAACGTGACTCAATGAGCGGTGTCGTGTCCACGCCCAGAATCTGAACCGGTGAAACCATGGGCCGCCAAAGCAGAGCACGCAAACTTAACCACTCCGCCATGGGGCCGGCCCCACACCCTAGCCTTTTACCAGTTAGCTGTCCATACTCCAAGCCAGTTCTTCTCACAGCGATTCTTCTAGTTCACTGCAGTTTAAGACTCAGAAGCTCCTCTTTGAGAAGTCAGTGCGCTTCATCTATTTAAGAACATTTTGTCAAGCAAAGGCATCCAAGTATTCCAAATTAATAAGGGAGACAAAGACAATGAAGGCAGGTAAGTGATTTGTAAAATATAATTGGCCAAACTTATAAAAGAAGCGTGTGCATAGGGGCTGGCCCCGTGGCCGAGTGGTTACGTTCGCACGCTCCACTGCAGGCGGCCCAGTGTTTCGTCGGTTCGAATCCTGGGCGCGGACATGGCACTGCTCGTCAGACCACGCTGAGGCAGCGTCCCACATGCCACAACTAGAGGAACCCACAACGAAGAATACACAACTATGTACCGGGGGGCTTTGGGGAGAAAAAGGAAAAAATAAAATGTTTAAAAAAAAAAAAAAAAAAGAAGCGTGTGCATATTGAAAAAATTGCAAGTAATTCAAGATACACAGAATATAAAATGATGGTCCTCTCCCTCGCTCCCTAGGGGTAACTGTTGTTAATAATTTGATGTATATCCTTACTGAATATATGAATTATATTTTTTCAAAAATGGAATTATTTTAATCTGAAAAAGGATTCAAACTTTTTAAATGTATTTATCTTCACCATCATCATTACTGAGATTTATTGAGGCTCATGTTTGCCAAAGTGCTTTACAGTCATCTGATTTAATCATACAAATCTTGTGAGGAAGTATTATTTTCATTTTTCAGATGAGGAAAAGGAAATACAGAGAGGTGAAATAACTTGGCCACAACCACACAGCTAATAAGTAGTAAAGCTAGTAGAACTGGGATGTGAAAAAATCTACCTGACCACACATTCCATGTCTATAACTTCTTTGCCTAAAATCATCGATAGTCTTTCAAGTTTATACATATAGAGCTGCCTCATTTCATTTAATAGTTGGCCATATCACTTGTACTACCTCTTGCTTAAAGCACTATTTTTCTTTAACATTCCACACACCATATTTTATTTTCTCGTTCCCTCTTGGGCCTCACTTCCTTAATCTCCTTTGTAAGTTTCTTCTCTACTACCAGGCCACTATTAAAAGTTTTTCAAGGCCTTCTTGGCTTCTTACTTTATATTTTGTGTGACCTCTCATCTTCTCCTGTGGCTTCAGATACCTATGACAGTGACTCCTAAATTTATCTCCTTACTCCAGACCTGCCCTCTGAGCTCTGGACCCATACATCTCATTTCCTCTTGGAAGACACATTAAGCTGAATGTCTGACCTGAATTTATATATTCACTATTTTTCTCACCTGTATACCATTTCAAGGGAGTAATGAGTCTTAGAAGGGCTGTGTGGAATAATACTGCCTTTTATTTATCATAAATTACTTCACTTAAATTTCAAAGGATGATCCCTCATACTACTACTAGTGTTCTACTATTGATCATCAAGTGTATTTACTTTCCCTGGCCCCTAAGTAGTGTTTTCTCTTTCAGTTCTGTGCCAGATTTTCCATTGTTCTACCTGAGCACTCCTGCCACCATGCCATTACATTTTTGTCTTAGAACCTCTAGTCTTTAAGAAAACATCACTATTTTTAGCTTATCCTTCCAGTATAGCCTTTATTCTGGACCATACTAAAATATCAGGTAATCACAGATAATGCTAAACCAATTACATTCTCTTCCCTCCTTCAGTCCTTAAATTCATATTACTTCATAAAGCAGAAAGGAGAATTAACATTTAATGAATGAGTATATTTTACAAGTGTCACCTACTTTGTACTTAAATCCTCCTAGCCCTACAAAGTAAGCATTGTTGACCCTATTTTCAAATGAAAAAACTGAGACTCACAACTACATGTTTCAACATAAGTGGCAGAATCTGTACTAAAATTAGGTTTATCTGACTTTGAAGTCCATATTCTTTATACTAACCTAGCTAAATTACAGCCCATTTCAGGTTTTCAAACTTACTTTTTTTTTTCTTTTTGAGGAAGATTAGCCCTGAGGTAACATCTGCCGCCAATCCTCCTCTTTTTGCTGAGGAAGACTGGCCCTGAGCTAACATCCGTGCCCATCTTCCTCTATTTTATAAGTGGGACGCCTGCCACAGCATGGCTTGACAAGCAGTACTAGGTCCGCACCCAGGATCCAAACCAGTGAACCCCAGGCCGCTGAAGTGGAAAGTGCGAACTTAACCACTGCGCCACTGGGCCAGCCCCTCAAACTGTTTTCTTACCATTGAATAATCTAATATAGTTTCCTTTTTTCTTGGATGAATTCCTACTTTGTGATTTACACATCTCTTACCAAAAGAGGCTGGAGTATAAAGCTTGCTATTAATCTTTATTTCAATCATCCTACAAACAATTTATGGTGTGCCAGGCACATAATAAATGCTAGGGATCCACGATAAATAAAACATAGAACGTGCACTTAAAAGGGTTCAGAGTCTAATATTGCTTATTCTGTTTCTTGCCTTGCATAAGCATTCATATGTACTCACAGTAAGAGGTCTTCTGATTTCCAGAGTAGAGGAATGTTTTAATCACAATAGCCCCTGACAGGGCAGTGGTAGAGTTGGCTTCACCCCTGAATTAGTTATTGTATATGATCAGCTGTTGCTACGAAGAGACCAAGAAATATTGTGCTTAAATAAGATAGTTTATCTCTCTCCTGTGACAGTCCAGAGGTGAGTAGCCAGGGCTACACCTTGAAATATAGTTTCCCTCTCTGGAATCACAATGACTGCTGTACTTGTTACTATTTCCCTGCCAGTGAGAAGAAAGAGAGAGAAGCAGGGAAGAACAGACGACTTCCTTTTAATGATGTGGTCCAGAATTTGTATGGGTCACTTCTGTTCACATACTGTTAGCCAGAACTTAGTTCCATGGTTATACCTAGTAATGGGAAAGGCTAGTAAACGTAGCTGGATGACCATGTGCCCAGCTAAAAGTCTATATTACTGAAAGAAAGAGAAGAATGTAAATGGGGAGAATAATTAGCAGTCTTTGCCACATCTTATGGCCGACTAGGCTAAAGTTGCCTGGAGGGTTTCAAATATGACAAGATTCCATAATGTGGAATTAAATGTTTAATCAATTTATTACTTATACCAAGTTGCTTGTTATCAATTTCTGCTGCTTTTCTGTGGGAGAAACCAAATATATTTAATTAAGACTTAAGTACCCTCTATTGCTTCTTTCCATCTTTCCAAGAGAAGAATCAATTAAAATAATAAAAACATCTGAAAATTTTAAAACTCATTGCCATTTAAAAGTCAGATTGCCGTATTCATAAATGATAAAGTTACAGAAAACTTCTGACAGCTGATCTTTTGCTTGTCCCAAGATCTTTTGTATTATGTAATAAAAAAAATAAAAATCTTCTTATGGAAAAGAGAAATATGGAACAAAACATATTTGTCTCTTCTTGCCCAGTTCTTGATTAAAAGAGAAAAATCAACAATGTCTTATATAGAAAGGAAGAAATCCCCATAATTCTTAGTTTAGGTACTGCGCTATAAATTGCTTTTTCTTTGTTCTGATAAGAAGGGTAAAGGATACAGAATGTGTAAAACCATCCTATTTGCTAAGCAAAGAGCCTTATTGACTAACCAGTGAGTCTAAGGTGAAGACCTCAAATAAGACTAAATTCGACTGTGCTCTGTCTTTTTGTCATAAATTACAGATCCAAACACTTTTGTAACAATAAATATGAAACCATAAGGACTGTCTTGTCAGATTGCTTTATTCTAGAGCTAGTCTTGACCCATCTGAAATGTAAACTCTTAGCCTCAAGGCTTATGTTACCTCTAAAAGATTGTAAAACATGTTTTAAAGGATTGCATATAAATGCCTTTATTGGAGGTACTACTATATTAAAAAATACCTTTATTTTCACTTATGATGTAGATGGCCTCATTATTGTTTACCAAATAATGAGGCCATTTCTTTTTTCCTTATTTTTTTCCTTTCTTTGTTCCACAAAAACATATATCTCTGTGTAAAGTGTCAGTGGAAATAGAGCAGTTCACTCTGTTTTTTTCCTACTGAAGCTACTGGTATTAGAATAAAGGTGCTTCTGGCTGTTTCTGCTCAAAGACTTATTTCTACAGTTGTACGTTGTCAGTACTTTGCCATAGACTCGTTTTCCACCTATCAGAATTTAAAATGTTTGTATCCTTTGTTCCAGGTTTTTATTTCCAGAAATATGTTCTGTCAAAACTTTTAGACAGGTATGCTAGGATTTATGTTCAAGAAGATCCATCAATAATTAGGAATGTTTAAATTATGCTCTCCATTCAAAGATACTTTGAGCATCTACTCAATATACTGTTTCAGGAACTGCTCTAAGTACCAGGTCTACAATGATAAGCACACATGCTTCTTGCTTTATGGAATGGTGACACTAGTCAAACAATCTCATAAATGTAAAGTTTCAAACTCTGATAAGTATTAGGAAGAAAGGTAAACTGCTATTAGAATGTCTGTTAGGGAGTTGACCTAATCCAGGCAGTCAGAGAAGACAATCTTTATGAAGTGATTTTTGAAAGGGCAAGCTTGAGGGGCTTTCCAGGTACAAGGACCTGCATTATAAAGACCCATTGGCCTAAAAGAACTGAAAGTATAAGGGAAAGGTACAATGAAAAGGGTCAGGGCAAGACTGTGTAGGGTCTTAGAGACCATATTGAGGATTTTTGGTTCTTTATTCTAAGAGCAATAGGAAGCCATTTAAGGTTTTGTGGGGGAAGAGGTGGGAGGAAAGCATGGGTGTTATGATTAGATTTGCATTTTGCAAAGAACAGAGTGGCTACTATGTAGAAAATGGATTGGCTGATAGATTTGGGGAGAGCAGTTAGCTATTGCAGTAGTTCATTGAGGTTGTGATGGCTTGAACTGTGATGGCTACATTGGAGATGAAAAAGTGGATAGACTTGAGAGAGATTTAAGATTAAAATTGACACTTGGTCATGGATAGGCTATAGAACAGCTAGATGTCAAGGATAGTTACAGCTTTCTGGATAGACAGTGGTGCCGTATACTGAGAGAAGGAATGCTAGTAAAGGACCTTATTTTGCGAAGGAAAGGGGATTTGGGGAGATGGTGGTTGGCAGAAGGAGATCATCAGTTTTGAATAAGTAAAATTTCAATTGCTTTCCCAGTAGCACTTGGCCACATAGATCCAGAGTTCAGAAGACAGGTCTGGGCTAGAAGGAGAAATTTGAGAGTCTGGCGTATGACCAGCCACTAGGGATGAGATTGCCTAAGGGAAGAGGATATAGCAAAAAAGAGGACTTTGGTAGAACTAGATATACTCAAGGATATGCCATGCTGGTTATTTAGGGGCTTGGGCATTGTGATCAGGTAAACCTGGATTCGATTCCCAGCTCTATTACCTACTGAGAAACCTTGGACAAGTTATTTTGTACCTCTGTGCCTCAGTTTTCTTATCTGTAAAATGTGGGAAATAATCTCCGCAGAAAGTTCATTTAAGGATTAAATGAGAGAAAGAAAATAAAGCTCTCTGATTTTGGTGCATAGTAAGTATTCAGTGAAATGATCATATGATGATGATGTATTCTTGAAAAATTTGGTTGCAGAATAATTCTCATTTTTTAAAAAGTAAGATACGTATACATGTACACAGAAGTTCTGAAAGGGTACATACATACCAAGGTGTCAGTAGTAGTTACCTCTGAGGAGGAATGGAAAGCAAAGTAAAGGAAGAATGTCACTTTTTACTTTGTGCATATCTGGGTATTTGTTGTGGTGATGGTGGACAATTTTGTTGTTTTTGCACTTTTTTTCAACTAACATGCTTTTGTAATTTTTAACAGCCATTAATTGTTCCTTAATCAGTTTTGGGCCTATTTTGTCTCTTTGTAAACTTTGAACAACCAGAGTTTTTTTGCTTTTTGCTTAAAAGAATGTTTTTGATTCAATGGAGATAGACCACACTGATTTCTTAAAAAAAAAACTTCTGCGTCCTAGGTTACAATGAAATGTAAGAAAGAACGAGAAAACTGGCTTAGAGCATAGGGTGGTTGTGTGGTAAGTCTGGTGATAAATTGCCTATGTTTGGTGGTAATCAGAACTTTAGTTACTAGATGTATGCACCACATGCTACAGTAATAGATATTAGGTAGATCCCTTGCTCGTTATTAAAGGAAAGGAACTAATGTTTTCAGAGAACTTATCATGTGCCAGATATTTTATGCATGCTATCTCCTTCAATCCTTCAGATAAATATTATTTTCATTTCAAAGAGGAAGAAACAAAGAGGCTAAGTAAATTAATTGGGACCAAAACCCATGGTCGTAAAATAAAAATAGTTTGTCATAGTTTGCCATTTGGTATGCTGAGAAATTGGTGGCAGCACTGTCACCTAATAGTAGATAACCAGATTGATAATCTGATCCATCAAATTACAGATCTTCTAGATAAGTCTTGAATTCGGGAGGGCAAAGAGGGCAGGGTTTATAAACCTAGTTATCAGAGAATATAAAAGAGTACAGTTGAAGAATGAGCTATGTAAACCAGGATCTCTGAGTTGCTAATCCTATACAACCTCATTTTTTTAAAACTGAAAATTGAAGTTGATGTTTAGTTTACCAAAGTTTCAAGATGGTTTGTGTCTAAAGTGTGATGTATGGGGCCGATTAATATTTAATTATCTTCTTTCATGAACTGTGGAACTCCCTATCGAGAGCATTTGTGGTAGCCAAGCAAATCCTTCAGTAAAGCTTTCATTCTCTTTGTTAATCTTGGAACCATTTGAAAGGTTTTTAAATTGAGACTTTCTTTTTTTTAAAATCCATTTAACATTTATTGAATTCCTATTCTTTTTATATTTGAAGGAAAACAATGGTATTTTTCAGAATATTGAGGTTAGTTCTTGAGGATGAGAAGAGATAATGTTTGACCTGTTACAGATGACTTAAGGACACTTGAACTTGTTTCCCCATCTAGAAGTAAGTGCTTTGGAAAATATGAAAAATGAGAATTTTCACTGTCAGCAATAGGAAAAAAATTCAATTTCTTGAATTCTGTTTTAATATTTATGAAACTCAGGAAAACTTGAGCAGCTATATGTCCAAAATTATAGAGAATATGCTGCCTTAGTTTTGAAGATGGATTGAAATTTTGCCTGGATAAAGGGACATCTCTTAAGATAAGCTTTTTGCTTTATATTTATCATAGTCGAGAGTATGTATGGACAACCACTTTTAATAAATTTAAGATGTGTAGTATATTTGATCACTTGTTTTAAGTTTTCCTTTTGAACACTAAGAAAGAATACAAAGTACATTATGGCACAAGTACCTAAGTACCTGTTTACCTCTTTAGATGCTGGTAGACCACTTGTTTTGCTAGTCTTTGGAATTGGAAGGAGTGTCAAATACACAGAAGCCAGAGTCATCTTGGCCAGATGGTGTTTGATACAGATGGATGGTTAGTTGTCATGCAGATCTCCTAGTTGGTAACTTGTTGCTGCCATCTGACTCAAAGAATCATTCACACACACTGGCTGTCAAAAGCATCTTCTCTTCTGTCTGTTTTAGCTGTCATGTCTGTGCTCTGTACAGAAGTGTTGACAAGACATTGCTGTTGTACATTTTCAATGTGGTTGTTAGTGATTTTTCTGTTTTGTGGGGTCTTTGATAGTGCTGGAATGTACTTGCTTTGTAATTGTACTGTTTTTTAAAAAATACTGTGACAGTACAACAATTATCTGACCTTTTAAAATGACTTTTCAGGCTTTAAGTTTATTCAGATCTGTTCAGTGAACAAAAGCATTTAATAAAAAGAAAAAAAAAAACTTTGTTAGTTTCCAAACATAGCAAATAAGCCAAATTTTGGTTATTTCCCAATTTGATAGAATATCCTCTTTTGGACTTTTCCTTCTCATAGCCTTGTGGTCAAAATCTTCATTCTGTTTTCTGAGTATGTATTTTTTTCTCCTCAAATTAGTACCCTTTTTTCTGACAGTATAACTTCCCTTTTTTTCCAAAAAATGTATCTTCAGACATGTCTATATTTTGCATCCATTTTCTCAAACTTAATTTCCTTTTGTCTTATTCACCTACTCACCTTGTCTCCATTTTTCCTGTTTCCCTTATAGAAATATAACCAAAACCTTTTCTCCATTCCTTCAGATCACTTCTTTAACGACTTAATTAATTTATATTAATATTAACTGAGCATCTCAATGTGTGCCAGACACTCTGTTATACCCTGGAGGTGACAGAAGAAAATAGTCTCTGCCCCTGAGGAGGTCATAATCTAAAGGGAAATCAGACATACATACAGTTAGACTAGAATACTATGATTTCTATAATGTAAATAAGTGGAAAGAGCAGAAAGAGAACATGAACCATTGCTATTCTGTTTCTCCTGCTATTCTTCCAGAGTCTGTTTTTAAATTATTACAGAATTTTCTTGAGTTTATAAAGTAATTTAAGTGGTTTAACAAATAATTCAAAACTTCAGCTTGAAATAGTTGTTGATCTATTGATTTTTCCCAGCTAATGAATACATCTTCAGCATTATTTATTTATTATGATATGTGCTAAAGTATGTTTTTGAGCCATAGCCTAGAAGATGAAAATTACCTGGCAGAGGCTTTCTGAGTTGGTTCCAAAAGAAAATACAGGTCATTTGGGTTTTCATTAAGGTGGGAAAAAAATATATAGTAGATGGAGAATGGGCTGAGGCTTGAATAACTTACACATTTATTCTGGGCCGATCTCTAACTTGCTAAGTTTTTTGTACTGGTTGCTTAATGTGTGGATAGTAGAATGTGTATACCTATCAAAATACAGTGAAAGAATGGGCAATTATTGCCAGCGTTCATGAAGAGCTTTGAGTTCTTTGGAGAAAGTTCCAAGTACACAGAAGTAGGTAGAGAAGACTGCAGCCTCACCTTGTTTGCTGATTCCTCAGCCCTGGGGGCTCTGTGTAGCCCAGGTAAATTTAAGTTATTACAGAATTTACTGTAGACGTTTGAATCCTTCTTTCAGTCAGCCTACCCACTCTTTCTAGGGGCTTGAATGTAAACTTGCATAGGAATAAGATGTCTTATCTTGGAAAGCCTGACCCTAAACTGGATTTTGGTATTTAAGCTTCAGTACTGATACTCAGAGTCATAGGACATATAGTCCAGACAGACTCACAAGATTCATTCTTCTATTCAGAATAATAAAACTTACTTGGATTTTTTTAACTTGAATTCTTTATTTCATTTATTTATTTTTAATAAGCATGTACTGAATACCTCCTATATATAAGTTACTTTGCAGAGTTATGGGAGTATCAAGTTATATAGGACTACCCTCAGGCAACATGCAAAGGTGACACACCATTTTTGTGTTACTCCTCAGTTCTGTCAGTTATTCATGTTTGAAGTGTATTATAAAATTTCACCTTTTATTTGAGAAAATGATATTTTGCTGTGATTTCTTCAGGTAATTTGGGAATCTGGGAACAGCTGTGTAATTTATAAACAACTTGAGGCTTATTGGTCTCTGAAAATAATAGGGCTTCACTAATTTTGAACTTTGATTAAGAATCAATTCAAAATCAAATATTTAGTATCTACTGAAGGACATTCCAAAATTATTAAGACCCTATTTCATATTTCAAGGAATTTAGAATTTAGTCGTTTATTTATTTGTTCCTCTAGTAATAGAAATTTGTAAAGAATTCTCTATTAGATTTTGCTAATATTTTTGACTTTGTACTAACTTGGTAATTGTAATGCGGCGTTTTCAAATTTGCATGAAGGTTTGCAATATCTCTATTCTCTAATGCAAACTTGTGTCTTCTTTCATTGCTTAATTCTTAGAGCCATTGCAATAAAAATAGCAAGATGAATGGATTAAAAATATAAGGGAAATTGTGGTGTTTAAGATCTCTACTAAAGATTAACCAGGTGTTCTCTTGACTTCTTAAAAGTTAATCTTAGATGTTTATGACCAATATAATTTTATAATTTGTACTTGTCCCTTTGATTTTCATAGTGTCTTACTTATAGCTACTTCCTTTGTATTTTTGCACTCTAAAAATAAATTCAAAAGTGAGTTTATTTAAAAGACATGAAATCTTACCTTTTTTAAAGTTAGTGGGTATTTTTATAGAATAACTTTAGTATGGCGTCCATTTTTTCATTCATGCTTTTTTTATCATTAAAGATTAAATTCTAAATTACAATTTTTATCCTAACTGATGGACCAAGAAACCATACATTGAACTGTTAACTGAAATTTCTTTAATTAAGGTGATTTTTAAAAATTTTACAGTATTTTAAGTGTTCTAAATCACTGATATTTGTAATGATTATAAATACATTGCTGGAGCCGATTTTTAGCTCATAGCTAAATGCTCAATACCAAGGAAATGGCAATATGGACAACTCATTTATATATAATTATTAATGGACATTAAATAAATGTATATACATGTCTGTCAGTAAATATCAGGCTAACTGGTTTTATGTCAGCAGACTGAGAACTATGAGCAGAGAATACGTGAGCAACAGGAACAGCTGTCACTTCAACAAACTATTATTGACAAGCTAAAATTACAGTTACTTCTTGTGAATTCCAGTCGAGGTATGTTCATGTTAATTTTTTATATATTTCTTGAATCTCTTGGAGAAAAGAAAGGTGGACGTCACGTCTTTCTATTTTATTTCTCTGTTGTTTCTCCATAGTTCTGTTATTTTAATAACGATGGGATGGTATTTAAGAAATGAACTCTTGCAGAATATGGGAAAATGAGACATTCACATATACTATATGGTGGATCTCTAAGTTGATAAAACTTCCTTGAAGACAATTTGCCAATAAATAGCAAAAGCTTTTAAAATGTCTGTGCCTTTTAAACTAAAAATTGAAGTCCTAAGAATATACCATAAGAAAATATCTGTTCAAGTACTGAAAGATATATATGCAAGGATGCTCATCATGTTATAATTTCTGAAATAAAAAACGAAAGAAAGAGATATCCAACAGTTAAATTACAGTCATCCATATAATGAACAGCTATGTAGCCAAGAAAAGTGATGATAATAGATGTTAACTTTTTAACATGAGACTATTCAGGATATATATATCAAAATGAGCAAAGCAAGATATAAAAGTAAATATTTATGCGAAAAAAAAAGATTCTTGTGTGAATTTATATGTATAGGAAAAGAAAAACTCTGATAAAATATAAACCAAAATATTAACAGGAATAATTCACAGATGATAAAAATTGTGAGTAGTTTTTATTTTTTTTATTCTTTTTAGTATGTCTACATTTTCTAATTTTCCTGTGATAAGCATGGAGTGGTTATGCAAATAATAAACAAGAAATGCATACTTGGAAATGCAACTTAACATAAAAATTTAATTGCTAATACTGATAGTAAGCTGCAAAGAACATACTTCTAGTTTTCTAAATTCTACATATTTTATACACCACTGATTTTGGAAGAGTAGGGGTTTTATGTGTTTAGTGAGAATGAAAAAACAAATATGAAGTAAACATGCCAAAATCTAAAGGAGCAGATCTAAACTGTCAAAGTAACTATTATCTAAAGAATTTTTAAAACTCATAGCTTAAAATCTCTGCTCTTTAAATTTAGGCATTTGGGTTTGTATTCTTTTTGCTTTTTCAGGGGGTACCAAAAACAAGGGTTTCCTACTTATGTCCAAAAGGTTTTTGTCTTACAGATAACAGTTATGGTTATGTTCCCCTGCTTGAAGACAGTGAAGCAAGGAAGAATAATTTGACTCTTGATGCGCCACTTGATAAAGTAAAATCAGGAATACCAAGAGAAAAAGAATCAAAGGTAGACTGTGCGGATGGTTTATTCCCGAAAGGAAATGAGAAATCAGGTTCCACAGACTTCCTGAATTATTTAGTGATTATTCTGTCACAATTTTGATGAGCAGGGGGAGGGGAGAAAGTGGACAAGATTCTTTTCAATCCTAACATTGCTTCTGCAAAAAGCAACATTGAAATGCTGAACATAACACATCTTCCTCATTTTATTTTCCTGAGGTGGATCCACTGGAATTCTAAACAGAAATTCTGTATATACAAACAAATGACTTACATATTCCTAAAGAGAAACACTATTTCCCAGTAAAATAAAGGCCTACGTTTCAATATTTCCTAGTTTTCTCTTTTCTGTATAGGCATTTAGCAAAGAAATAAAAGGTTAAACTAAGGTAGCTAGTATGACACAGATATTTCTGGATTAGAAAATAGCATTCTAGTTTTTTTCTTCAATTGCCTGTGCTTAATTCCAAAAAAAAAAATCCACCTGACCTGCTTAAGCAAAAGTCTTCATTGAAGCAATATAGAAAGGAATATTCCATATCCGCAAAAAGACATGTACAAGTGTATTCACGCTGTGTTGGTTAGAAACAACCTAAACATCCAATAGTAGAATGATACATCTTTACAATGAAACTCTTGAGAAAAACTAAACTAAATATTTGTATACTAATATGCCTAGATTTCAAAAGCAATGTTGAGTAAAACATGGAAATTACAAAGTGATAAAATGGGAATGATTTTTGTAAATTTTTTAGACAGTATGACTGTTTATACTTTTACTACTTATTTTTGTTTTTATAAAAACATGGGCAGGAAGGGTACACATCTTCTTTAGAAAGATGATCACCTCTACAGCTGGGGAGAGAAGAGACTATGATTCTGGGAAGGGAGTAAAGGGGGCATTTAAGTTGTATCTGTAACTTTTCTTTTTTTGAGGAAAATATGTGAAGTAAATATGGCAAAATGTTAACACTTGCTAAACAGAGTAGTGGATATATAGATGTATTATATTATTCTTCATGTTTCTCCGAATCACTGACATTTTATGTTTAAAAAGGAATTTTTTAACTGAGATGAGTTAGATTTTAGTGGGATGAAACAGCTTTTGAATAAAATAAGATCTCCTAACAAGTGAGGACTCAACATCCACCAAACCAATTAAGTCGAGTACTATATTTATTTCTTTCCTTCTAAATAAGGTAGGAGATTTTAGCTTTGTGTGTCAGGGTTATTCAGATATTGATCCTGTAACCAAGACTATCTTAACTTGTTTTTATTTTACTTCAATTCTGAGAGATTCAATTTTGATACTCTTCTATAAATAAAAATTTTAGAATAAGAAGTTCTCTATGATATCTCCCAATTCATTTTTTTCTTCAAAATTATTATTGTGTTTTTATTTGAATCATTCACTTCTCTTCACCCCCACTCCAATTTCTGTTTATCTAAAAATGCTGATAAACACAAGAAACCATGGCACTGGAATTCGTTCAGATTTATTTTACAAAACACAAAATTCAGAAACAATGATTCTGACTTTTGGAATATAATTTTATGATTGCGTCTATTAATGTACATAATCACTGAACTACTATAAAATGCTGACTTACAGTGCTTAGGTAAACAATATCTACAGTCCATTTTCCTGTTTCAGGGGCTTCTAAATGTCATTATTTACCATTAATTTTTAATCACAATTCTTTATTCCAGTTACATTTCTTTGACGGTAATAGAATATCTCCTGTTCAAAATATATAGGAGGTATATATTTTGGTTAGTACAAAAAAGATGATGTGAAAGGCTCTAAGATATGTTAATAATTTACTTTATTTTAAATTTGGATGATTTGTCATTATTTATGAAAGTTTTAGAGTTTATTTTTCATTCAGTAAGTGTCCAAAGAGAACTTTCAACAGAATTCTTTTTTAAATTTGTTTTAATTTTGTAAGGTGTCTTTTATCTCTAAATATATATCTGGATACCTAGGCTGAAATTAAGTGTAAGAAACAGAAATCATGTCAGAGACAGCTTATTTTCAAAGACTTAATAATGTTGCAATGCAATCAGTGGTAACTTTATTGTGGACAGATAATAAGAAGAAAAAAATATAAAGCTCCAAGTAGGAAATAAATGTAAATTCAGTGAGTTCTCTTATCTTTAATAATAGAGGAAAGATTTATGTGACAGCCACATATTTAATACTTTGAATAGCTCATCAACTCAATCTTCTTTTACTATACGTTATAATAAAAATTAGCTGTCTTGTATTTCAGCTTTCTCATCTTCCTTTATATATCTAGAGCCAAACTAAATATATAAGGGATTAAAGAGAAGAAAAAATATATTCTAAAAGAATGGATAAGTTGGACTTATTAAATATTTGAGAGCTGGCTATATATTCATTGTAAAAAATGAGGCCTAATTTAGAAAAATACTGGCCACTTAAGCAATTGAAATTAAAATCTTTTTCATTGGCATATGTAGATCTCTATTTACTGACTTAAAGTCACTTTTAGCTAATACAAGTAAAATCCTTTCCTAAGGAACTTTGAATAATTTGGATATATTAGGGCTTTTTCCAAAATGAAAAAATTCCATTTTGGTTGGTTGCAATTTTATAAAAGTATGCATCTACAAATAGGACAAAAACTAGAAGGCAGCATGCAGAAGTGGCTAGCATAATGGCATAATTGTTTTTTTTCTATTTTTAATATATTTTTATATTATTAGTCTTCTCAAAAACTAATTGATTTCTAGAAATCGTATTCCAAATCAGTTGGCCTAGGCTCTGTAATGAATTAGTAAGTTAGTAGAAATGCTTTGAACCAGTAACAGAAGGAAACTACTACTAACCACCCACAGTTCTTTCCTCCTTCTGTTTGGTGGGTGGTTTGAGGATTTGTTTTCTTTAGACTATTTATTTTGTTTAGGATTTGATTAGGATGTTTGAGAGAGTAAAGACCTGTGGACATTATGACAAATGGCAACTTTGTCTGCCATGGAAAATGAGACAAAGAGTGGAGGAAAGAGGGGTAAGAGGCCCTTTTAGAAAATTTTGTTTGAGAAACATGAAAGTTATAGTCCAGCCTCTGTTCATGGTAATCCTACACAAAGAGCTTGCAACAATCTTTTGACTTCCAAAAAGGCATAAGTCAAGACAACAGAGCCTCTATCGATGGATAACTCTTACTACTCTGCTTATAGTTTAGAGACAATAGAGAAAAGTACTCAGTTTAATGGAACTTGTACACCATAGTAGTTTGCACAGTCTTTCTTGATGAGATCTGATTTTGGCAAAGGGGTCATTCTTATAACAAAGTACCCAAAATTTGCCCCAAAACTTAACAGCTTAAAATAACAAATATTTATTATCTCGGTTTCTGTGGGTCAGAAATTTGGGAGTGATTTAGCTGGGTGGTTCTGGTTCAGAATCTCAAGTGATGAAAAGTCAAGATGTAGGCAAGGGCTTTCGTCGTTTGAAGGCTTGGCTGTGGTTGGAGGAGCCGCTTCCGAGCTGGTTCACTCACTGTTGGCGGGAGCCCTCACCACGCAGGCCTTTCTTCACAAGCTGGCAGCTAACTTCCTCGAAATAAGAAAGTAAGAGATCCAGAAGAGAGAGCAAGGAGACAGCCACAGTGCTTTCTATGACCTAGTCTCTAAAATCACATGCCTTCGCTTCCACTTTATTCTGTTCATTAGAAATAATGAACAGAGGCGAGGAAATAAGCTCCTCTTCTTGTAAGGAAGTGTCAGAGATTTTGTAGACTTATTTTTAAAGCATCAGAGCTTGTAGATTGTGATGTACAAAAGAGGATACCAAAGATCAGGGGTGTGTGTGGGGAGTAGTATTTAATTCCCATATGGTAAATATTAATGAAAGGTTAAAGGAACTTGGCAGAATATAATAATGAATTCGACTTTCTCAATCCTATCATTATTAATCTCAGAGGAAAGAAATATCATAGTTTATCATCTTAACAATTTTTAAAATTTTAATATGAATATAACTTTCCAGAGAATACCTGAGCAGTGCTTTAGAGAATCAAGAAACAGTTGTATGCTAATTGCTAATTTTTTATAACCAATTCTAAAAATTAAAAATATTTGTGTATAGGAAGTCAAATAACACAAAAACACACACACTTATTCATGACAAAGACACTTCTCGTTTGTTGAACACTGTTGTCAAACTAACATATTTCCTAATAGTTATTATTTAAATAACAAATTTTGTGTTTTAATGTAAATACAAATTGGCATTGTTTAATTCACTTTTTTTAAAAGTAGGATTGTAATATACTGGATAATTTATATGATCTTGGAAATAAGAGATTTTTATAATACTGTTTCTGGGAAGCACTTCAATTGCCAAACTAAATACTATTCTAAGTGTCAAGGGTTTGACAAAAATTGTTTGCCATCATCTTTCTGTCCCATTTTTTGTTGTTGGGAAGTTATACAAAAGTCTAGAGTGTTTTGATACAAGAAAATATGTAGAGAGCAACAGTATAGAATACATAAAAGAATTTGGTGATATTGGTAAATTTTCTTCACTCATTCATTGCGTAACTCTGAACTTCTCTGTACCTGATGCTGCCAGCCACTGGAAGAGCAAAGAGATGTTGTCCATTCCCTCTGGCTTAAAGTCTTGATTTAATAACCAAAATAGACATTATTGAATGTTGTAAAGGTTTTTCAGATTCTAGGATCCAAGATATGCAGTAAATACAGTGTGAGTTTATTTGAACTTTCAACTATTTAAATAGAGATCATGTGTTCCAAGAGCTGATTTTATGCTTCATTTCTAATTTTCTATGTATGTTTCTAATTTATTCTTTATATGTCTTTTTTTGTCTGATTTATATGCTTTAAGCTAAAGTTTAAAAATACAAACAATACAGTTGTTATTGAAGGATGCCAGTTAGACAGTTGGCAAATTTCTGATGTAGCTCTCATTGCGATTACATCAGCAGCTATGTTGTAGCAGGAGCAAGAAATATTGTAGGTTTAGAATAGTAAAACAGTGATGTAGCTGTGGAGCTGCCATCAGTGCTAACGTTAAGGAAATAAGATGTGCTGTACCTGGCAATTGCAAGTAAATATAGAAGCTCTGACATGTTTGAAGAAGGCTGATGTCTAAAAATTCACTTGTCAATCACTTAGACAGGAAGTATTTATTGAACTCCTTCTATTTGCCCGGTCTTGCTAGTTATTGACAGAAATACAAAAACAGAGTAAGACAAGACTAATTCTCTTAAGGAGCCACAATCTGGTTGGAGAAACAAAAGATTTGGAGACCCGAAGCAATTAGCAAACATTGTAAGACAATGTGAAGTCCTAATTATATGACAAAATGAAATCCTAATTACAATTTTATGGTACAGATAAAACATATAGGACCTTAATTTTAAAATAAAAATTCCCAATGAGCTGAAGGTAGGCTTAAGCAGGGGCTCAACATTTAGTTCAAGTAGGGAAAGGAAAACAAATTATTTCTTGCCTATATCTTGGTAATGTGCGCATAGATACGTAAACTTAAGTTTTCTACAAGATTTTAATGGAAGAAATAATAATGACAAGAACCAAGATTATTACAGGCCCCTTTCGAGAACATTGTATAAAATGAAAGCTAAAACTGAGGATTTTTAAAGAGCAATTTCATTTACTATAACCTTTTTAAAATGACATACTCATGGCTTCAGAGGACAGAATGCTCCCTACCTTTTTGTTACTTTACTCTATAGACAGTCTTTCAAGTGAGAACTATTTACCATGGTGTATTACTCCAGTTATTAGGTATGACAGTTTTCAGCAGGCAGTATATGAACTTTAGCCCTGTTCTGCTTTCTGGCCATCTGTGGCTTATAACATCCTAGCCTCACAAGTCTAAGTCTTGGTGGCATCCCCATCCTTGAACTGTTCATTTCTCATGTACTCTGGACTTCAGGCGCAGTTACCACTTAGGGAATCTTCATCTGAGTTTTAGGCCCCTATAGCCTCTCTTAACACTCTAGATACTTTCTCTATTACAAGTCTTTTACACTATATTTGTTTGTAAAGTTTCTACATATTGTCCAGGTACTTGGTTTTATATACATTGTAAAAGCTTAAAAATAAAAGTATCGTATGCAGCTGTATGATAAATATGTTGTTCATCATTTGAACAAAAGTTAGAAATTAGACCATTAGTGAAGACATGTAACTATCAAGTGATTTCTCTGGGAAAATCAAATCTGGTGTACATCATCTTAACACACAGTACCTTTCTTAAGAGAGAAGCTTGAAATAAATTTGACTGCTTATGTTCATTATGCCTCAACTTCGTAAAACAAACAAACAAACAAAGAACTATCCCTGTATTTCTTTAATGCTTGGTTCTTTTTTTCATCATCTTTTATTAGATAGAAACGGTCATTTTGCCCACTATACAATGACACATGCCATCCTAGGCTGGGGCTTATGGAGGATTGGAGAAAACGTGTGTGTGTGTGTGTGTGTGTGTGTGTGTAGCACCGTGCTTTCTCATTGAGAGCAAATGTCCCATTCCTCCTGGTTTTGTTTCTATTTTGTTTCTGGAGACTCGATCGAATATACCTTGTTTTTATATGTAACACTCTGTATTACTCCTCTTTGGAGACTAGCCTTTGTTTATAGACTCTCTGGTAGAAGAATAATTAGAAGGAAAAAAATCTTCAACCAGTTCATTCAGTCAAACTCAGACTTTTTTCCAAAGTGTCATAATAAATATATCATAAACTTTAGGATGTCCAAAGCATTTTAATATTTATATTGAAATTTCTGTTGCGGACATTTTGTTTTTAAATCTGAGTTATTTATTCATCCTAACCCTTTCCTGTTCTGGGTCTCTGTTTTTTAATTTAATATATCATTTTGGGGTTTATGCTTTGTTATAATACTGTAATTTTTGAAGGGAGAAGAAAATGAGAAGTGGCATATCACTTTTTAAATTCTCTTCCCTGGCTAAGCAGATTTGAATATCTCTAGTGTGGCTTTTCTCCTCTTATTTCCCCCTATTACACCCTTTCTCGCATTTCCCATTTTTCTTTTTTCTACTCTTCTCCAGAGCCCACAAAGCAGAGTTTGTATGTTCTATTCAGCCCTGATTTCTCTTGACCAAGGCATGAAAGGCTGTTGTCTCAACCTCAGTAGGTTAGGACTAGCCCCCTAAAACAGTCTAGTTTCTCTTATTACTATATTATAATCTGTCAGCCTAAAAGTTGTTGTTTTTTAGTGTCACGAAATGCTTTTTCATTTGATGTGTTGTAATACGTTTTGGGGGCAGGGGGTTCTTTTTTTGATTGAATTATATGAAGAAATTCCAGCCTCACACAGATATGTATTTGGGAAAGGGAAGAGTATTTTAATAACCTTTTTAGGAGTTGTGGATATTCTTGGATACTACACTAACACTCGATTTAAGGGGTAGTTTCCTAAATGTTAGCTGCAGTATAAAAGCTGAAACCAATGAACTTTTCTGCTGCATTAAAAGCCATTGGTCTATCTTGTACTTTGAATGTATCTTTTACCTATGCTTGACTTTGTAGCCTCCTGAATTGGTCATTTGGAAAATACTGGTTCATTAAGCTATGGAGATCTTGCAAAATATTGACTTATTTCATGATATAATATTTTTAAATCACATGTAACATCATCACTAATCTCATCAGAAAAGTCTTCAAAGTATTGGGCAGCTGTCAAGCTAACTGTAACAGGTATGAGTTTTCCAAAGTTTTAATTTTCACTTGAAAACTTAAATTTTTAATGGACAACAAATCTTGTCAGTTGTTTTTCTTAAAGTGAGAGACTAACTTCATTTGCTTTTGAGAAAATGTCTGAATAACCTTAGCTTGCATGTCAGTCATCCTTTCAAGTGAAAATGGCATTTCATTAAAAAGTGACTAGTTCAGCTTGCGACTCAAACAGTTGCACACGTGTTTTTCCCCAAGATGAGCCTTGTACCTCAATATGAAACAGAAATCCTTTGTGTATATTTCCCTTTTTATCACAGAGAATATCAAAAAGATGTTAACTTGCATCAGAATTCAATAAAATTAATACTTTTTACTGCCTCGTCAAGGACATTCTTAGGTAAAACTAGCTTCTTGTTCTACTGAGTGTGTGGCATTGAAGAATACAGTGGCTACAGTTTAGTATCACGGCCTTGGTTGTCATACTCAGGCACCAGCAATTTTACTAACCATTGCTTTTGTGTAATCAGTATAAATGCCAACACAGTAGAAAAGGCAAGTAACATCTGATAGTATCGTGACAATAGTTGACTGCATGTATTTCTCTGGGATTTGATTTTCCCTCCTTACAAGCTAGTAAGTTAGCCAGTTACTGCTTCATAGATGCTGAAAGAAGACACAAGACTCCTGGAAGAGAGAATAAAGTCTTTATTATGTATATCACAGCAAGCAGCAAGAGCATTATGTTTTCATCGTCCCACCTGGGGGATGATGCAGTAGACCCAGATGGACCTGCACGTGCATTGGGTTGCATTAAAGGAGAAAGACATTGAGCTTGGGACACCCACCATTTTATAGCAAGCAATAAGCAGCCTGCTTGTTGTCCAAGAGGGAGACATTACTTCATCTTTCAAGTTTGCCCTCTACAAACACAACCCTGAGAAATGTCCCAAGTAAAAAACAGTCAGAGCTTGTCTTCTTGGCATGCACAGCGAAAAGTGCAGGGACTCTCAGGTCCCATGCAGGTTCCCCCTCCCAACACGGACCCCTTGAAGTGATCTCAGGACCCCCAGGGATCCTAGACTGTGTTTGAGAACCACTGGTTTTACCAGATTATAATTTCCTGTTAGAAAAATAATTTTGCTTTTGTGTCAATTAGGTTATTTACTTTTCATCCTACTGAAAAAATGTCATGCTCTAAGAATACTCTAGCATCGCCTCAGGAACCCTTGTTTATGCATGGAGGTCATATTGTTTCTTCATAGGTCCTTTTCACGTTTATTGAATAAATAATTCTTTTACATCATTATACTTTAAATCATGATACCTGTAAATTACTCCTGGTTACTTACCTATACCTAGTATATCAAGACTAAAGCAAACTCTGAATTTTGACTCTAATCTGTTAAAAGATAGAATGGTGCCTGATGCATTTCCTGAGGTGTTCCACAGAACCCTAGACCTGTGAAATGCTGCATACTGTGTGCTCTGTGGTAATTTTTAAAGGCACAAGAATGTATCATAGGATCTGAAATCAACAGTAAGAAAAGCGCTTAGCTTCATTTAACCACAGAATCTTTAGCTAGCACTTTTCCTAATATTGTATTTTAACAACCTCTTGTTGGATTTGTAGTCCCCTCTAAGATATTGCTAGAATTTGGCAGGGGAGTGGAGGGAAAGCTTCACTTAATTTTTCATTTGCACCTAATATGCTGTGCTCACTGAACTTCTCTGTTGCTTGCATAGGCAGTCTTGCCATGTTATGAAAGCTGACTTTTTCCCTGAAAGTTTTTTGGTGATCTTGTTGCCATTTATACATCTTTCCATACCCGTGGTATTCTGCTCTAACACCTATGTGTATATATGTCTTAGAACCCTAATAAAACTATTGTAATGTAATTCCCAGGCATTCTATGTCATTAACCTGTGATTTTTTTTCTTCCCTGATAAAGTCCCTTTTGGAAAACAAAATAATTCTGAGATGGATATCTTTTGTTTTCTCTCTCTTGTGTTTGTAAGTAGTGGTTTGATTTTTGTATTCCAACTCAGTTTTCATCTAAGTAATTCTATATTGGATGGGTTTATCCACTGTTATTTCTGCCCCTAATCACTCCTCACTATTATTCAACCGTAAGGATGTAACCCTCTACATTTCATCCAAATAATACTACAGGGGGTCACTGACTTGTCACTATTCCCTGAAAGTATCATCTGGAATGTATTTCTGCTGGATGGCCAGATGGCATCAGTAAATCTTGTTTTCCTTCTTGCTCCTGCTGATTGAACATTCTCTCCTCCTTCTCTTCCCCCCCCCGCTGAGCCTCAGAATCCCCATTCCTGCCCCTAGCTTTTGCTTCTCTTCGTGTCCTGAGGATGAAGTGATAACCATTTTATAAAGCTGAATCTGAAACTCTCTCCTTCCTACTTTTTGGTAAATATCCATCCCTTTTTGACATGAAGAAGATAATAGATCTTGGTAGGTAGTTGTTTTTTACGGACTTCTTTCTTGGCAAGATAAAAAGTTGGCAGCCCTTTTCAGACCCCTATTTTTGTTTTGCATTTTACTATTCCAGGAAAGCCTCATCTCAATTTCTTTAAGGTTTTATCTTGCCCTAAGATTTTTTGATGCCAAGGAGAATGGCCATACATTAAAAAAGGGAAATGAAGATTAGAAGCATGAATCAGATTTGAGGAAAAGGTGATTATGTCATGTTTTAAAACTTGGTGGTCTAAAATAGACAACAGAACAAGTGAAAATATATTGGATGGAAAGAGAACTGAGAGTGACTATGGAGAGAGGGTGGACCTGAAGATACAGACTTTAGGGCATGAATACTCAATAGATTTGCCATGAGAGTGAATGGTAAGAAAGATGTATAATGAGAGAAGAACAGTGTCCCCATGTCTGAACCTTAGAATATGACCCATGTTTATGGCCTAGGAACAAGAGGGACCAATGAAGATACCAAAACTTAAGAGGAAAACCTAAATATTATACTGGTAGCCAAAAAACGTTTCAAGAAAGAGGAGCTGGTCAATAGTGTGAAATACTGTCAAGTAAGCGTTAAGCAGAATAAGAGCTTTAGGAAAAGCCATTGGATTGGTGATTAAGACATCTCTGGAAAATCATGGTGAAATCTCAGAAAAATGGAGGGATTAAAAAAACCCCGAGCTTGGGAGTTCAGCTTCGGTTAAAGGAATGAGTACTGATCAAACCAATCCTCTACAAATAACAGTAATAACTGGGCAACATGCCAAAAAACAACTACCTGAGGACTTTGGAGACTGAACTTTGCATATTTTGGAGAGGACTCAAAATGTAGAGCAAGTAATTGGCTCAGAGTAAATTCTGTTTTCTCTGATTTTGTTCTGAGGGGGGCCACAGTTACAGTGGCTGAAATTCCAGTAGAAAGCCCACCATCATTCTGGCTGGAAGAACCAGGAAGGAGAATGAGCCCAGAATACCGTTGAGAGAGTGAGAAATAATAACCAAGAGAGTGAGGGAAGGAGCTCCAGAGAGAAGAGAGTCAGAGGAGAACCCTAAGTTCTGTGTTTAAACTCAGCTCAAGTGTCTGGCTATCCCCTAACCCATGGGTGTGCAGGGCAAACCGAAACCCATTTGCAGCTGAGTCTTCAAGGACTAAACTGAGATCTGAGCTGCTGCTCTTCAAAAGAGCCATAATTCAGAGTCTGAGCCTTAACCACGTTAATTGCCTGCAAAAGCAAGAACATCAACACCCTTCGGCACCATGTAACATAATGTCTCCACAACATAATGTTCACAACGTTCAGGGTACAGTCCAAAATTATTCAACATATGGAGAGTCAAGAAAATGTTACCCAGTTTCAAGGGAACAGCAGATCCCAACCCTGAGATGATCCAGACACTAAAGTTGTAAGACAAGGATTTTAAATCAGGTACTGTGACTATGCCCAGTCTTCTATTAAGAGATAGGGAGGCAAGGAAGAGAGTTACGGTTTTGAGAGGATAGAATTAACAGATACTGCATTGTCATTCTTTGTCAAATGGTTAACTTCTTTTTTTTTTTTTTTTAAGATTGGCACCTCAGCTAACAACTGTTGCCGATCTTCTCTTTTTTTGTTTATCTTTCTGCTTTTTTCTCCCCAAATCCCCCCAGTACATAGTTGTATATTTTAGTTGTGGGTCCTCCTAGTTGTGGCACGTGGGATGCCACCTCAGCGTGGCCTGATGAGCGGTGCCATGTCCACAGCCAGGATCCGAACCAGCGAAACCCTGGGCCGCCGCAGCAGAGCACATGAACTTAACCACTGAGCCACGGGGCCCGCCCCCAAATGGTTAACTTCTAATAGCAAGTTTGGGAAACACTTAAAAGTATGAAATTTTGATTAAAAAACTATTGCCAAATTGCCTCTGTCAACAAGTGAACTGGTTTGGCATAAACCTGTCTAGGTTATTTGGGGATGTAAATTTCTACTTAGACGTTCTCGAGCACAAAATAGACCGTACCTAAGGTTTTTTTCCAAGGCAATATTTAAACATCAAAACTTGGCTTATAAGTGTTCCTCAGTGACAAATATATTTGTTGTATGACAGACAGGTTTTAGAATCTTAAAATCAGTTTGCCTCGGTGCAATGTTCTTTACCTACCTCACCGTGCTAGACAGCTGTCGCTTCTCTAGCAGCCAAGCCCTGTGCCTGAGAAGTGAAGAGCCTGGTGGTGAGGCTTGGGTTCCAGTCGCAGCTACTCCACCTGCTGGACTGTAGGCAAACTATCTGACTTCTCCAAAGCCTTATTTACTACAGTAAACTTTAAAATCAAGTTAAAGTACTTAATTCACAAGATTTTAAATAGTAACATGAAAATTACTTGAATAATAGCTATTTTCATCGAGATATTTTCTACTCACCATGGTAATGGTATAACATAATATTTGTGGTTAATGAAAAGGAGTTTCCCAAATCAGTTCATTTTAAGCCTAGTGTTTGGAAAAGGGGTGAAGGGAGTATGGGAAGCCTTTACTTTTTTAAATTGCTCGTTTTAAGTTATTCATTTTCTATTTTGCATAAAAAGCCATCCGCACAGTTAGGTATTTCTTTCTATTAAGAAAATGAATTCAGAAAGATATATGCAAAAAGAACCTAATACAAAGTGAAAGACTCAAAAGACAGACACTAGGAAAGTGTTTATCTCACTCTGCTTCAAATTAACTGCATAGAATTGATGTTACAGTAATTGTGGCAGTACTGGTAAAAGATTTTAACTTCTTTTTTAAAGAATGTTTTATTGTAACATTGAATTGATAGAGATTTTGGGGGATTTACATTAAACCAAAACCCTGTAAAGAACTTGGAAGTAATTGGGGTATTTCATTTTATTTTTATATTGTTTATTTTCTTGCCACTTCCTTCAAAACTCTGGGATGGATCCCGTTTTGCCCTGGAATTGTTCCCGCACTGGCAGTGGTTTTGCCTAGCATACTGTGTCGTGCAGAACAGACAAGGCTCCTAGAATTTGTGTTCCTCTTGCTTTGCTAGATTTTCAGTAATATTAATGAGGGTGAGAGAACCATAGATTTACATAGCCATAAAGTCTTATAAATATAATTTCCTTATATTATTTTTATCTTTTCTCCTTAAACTTTTCTTTTACTATACTTTTATATTTACTCCTATCAAATCTCTTTTTAGTAATTTTTTTCTGTTTCTCTTTTCTACCTTAATCTCTTCTTGTCTCAGCTCTTTTCTCCCTTACTCCCTGGTTCAACCATATTCAGTGCTTGACTTCACTCTAACATCTTTGTCTCAGTATATCTAAAACTGGTGAGGAAATATTCAACCTCAGGTTATCCTTTAACATTTCATTCTTAGTTTCAAAAGTCTAAGTGATAAAAGTAAATCCTTTTTTTCAGATTCTTTTTCTACTGCTCGTTTTTCCTTTTTCTGTAGTAAATTATCAAGCATTATTTATAACTGTTCCACAGTTTATATTCCCTTTACTAATCTATCCCATCTCACCTTGGCTTATTCCGTGGTTTACATTGTTCTAAGAGCATAGTTCTCTTTTCTGTTTTAAAAGCATGATTCTTCTAAGCCTCATCCAGAAACAAAGTCAAATATTGGCTACACTCAGTTACCTGAGCTACCTAAAAATAAATATTCGAGTTTTGCATGCAAGGATCTCAACTAAAGTTTAGAGGGAATCTTTGATATGAACCCTGGAGTAAAGTGATAGTCACTGCTACAGTTCAAATATGTCTCATTGAAAACTTACTACCTTTATTCAGTATTAGCCCTTTTTTTTTTTTTTTTTTTTTTGCTGAGGAAGATTTGCCATGAGCTAACGTCTATTGCCAATCTTCCTCTATTCTGTATGTGGGCCGCTGCCACAGCATGGCCACTGATGAGTGGTGTACCACCAAAGCAGAGCACACTGAACTTAACCACTAAGCCTCTGGGGCTGGCCCTAGCCTTTTAAAGTTTAGATTTCTTCCATATGAGAGAATATACATTATATTAGTGAGTTTAATATCTTGAAAAGTTCCATAACTCAATTTAATTTTGCTAACTTTAATTGCTTAGAAGTTCTAAGAAAAAGCATGATTCTGAATTAAAATTTTTCATTGCATTTCTTTTTTCTCCACCAGCTTTTTTTAGGTATAATTGACAAAAATTGTATGTATTTGCAGTGCATAACATGATGTTTTGATATATGTATGCATTATGAAATGATTACCACAATCAATTTAATTAACATATCCATCACTTCACATAGTTACCTTTCTTTTTTATTGTGGTGAAAACATTTAAGATTTACTCTCAGCAAGTTTCAAGTATACAATATGGTAGTATTAACTATAGTCACCATGCCATACATTAGGTCTCTCAAACTTATTCCTCCTGCATAACTGAAACTTTGCCGCCATTTCCCCCAACCCCCCAAACCCTGGAAACCACCATTCTATGCTCTGCTCCTATGAGTCTGACTTTTTTAGATTCCACACATAACATCGTGCAGTATTTGCCTTTTGAGCCTAGCATATTTCATATAGCATAATGCCCTCCAGGTTCATCCATGTTGTCTCAAATGTTAAGATGTCCTTCTTTTTTAAGGCTGATGTATTCAGCCTTAAAATATTCCTGTATGTATTCAATATTCCATTGTGTGTGTGTGTGTATATACACTATTCCTGTGTATTTCTTTGTTCGTTCATCCATCAATTTACATTTAAGTTGAATCCGTATCTTAGCTATTGTGAATCATTTCTGTATTTTTCAGTTGGTTTATAAAAGGAACGAAATAATTTCACTTTTAGTACCAAATGTAAAAAAAGCCAGACATTAGGGAAAATGTACATTTCCTTCTTTGAGATGTTGATGTCTAACAGATCCTGGACTCCCAACACAAAAACATTTTCCATTATCTTTGCATTAAGAATAAATCTGGATTTGGACTAATGAACTATTAACTACTTTTTGTTTTTCTCCTTCTTAAATATCATTGCTTATTCAACTAGCCCTCAAACATGTATTTTTTATATGCTACCCATCTATGAGAAGCTTAAATTGATTTACCCTAAAACAAAATTCTCCCAATTCACATAAGAGGAAATTTAAGGAATCATTTCACAACATCTTCCAACTGTTTGAAATGGATTTATCTTAATGATTTAGTTGAATGATTTATCCAGCGCCATACTGGAAGTGTAAATGAAAAGTACGATGTGTAAAACTCTTATTTCTGTATTCATTCCACAAGTTCGGCATTTCCAAACTAGTACTTGGAACAGTTTATAATGTTAAGTATTTTAAGTTTTAGAACCTCAAGATAAATTCATTTGTTGAATGATTTAACGTTTAAAATCTCCTAAAATATAATGTTCAAATTTCCCTTGCTTTTTTATTTGAAGTTGCAATAAATTCAACTTGCTGCGTTGCACAGTCCACCCAGATAGCATTTGAGAATAGAAAGAAAAATACAAGTTACCTCTTCTAATGTTTACTTAATTTCTGGGATGCTCAACAAACTGGGTAGTCTTCATTAAGTAAGATAATTTAGCACTGAAAAGAAAGTCTGAGTTTCTGGGGAAAGTGTTGGCGTCATTGACTATACCAGTCCTAAATCCTTTGAAAAAATAGTTTCAGAAAGTTGTGTCAGATTGGTACAATGGAAGATAGATTAACATGCTACACCCGTTCTAGGTAAACCCAGCTTCAAAATGTCTGTCAGAGAACTGCTTGCCTTTTTTCTTTGAACTAACATGTTAAAAGGTCCCTTTTTGAAATTTTTTCTTGGGATGCTGGGACCTAAAATTGTCATTCAAAATATATGAACATATTTATTTGATGTGAATGATAGAAGGTGCAGGTATTGCTTAGTACAATCAGTAATACTTTTCTTCAATAATAATAACAAAAATAATAGTAAGCAGAGCGTGTTCCTAACCCCACATAAGCTGAAGCCCTTAGTTTAGAGAGGTCATAGAAATAGATACTGCAGTAAGTGCGGCCTCCCTTCCCCTGGCCAGTACACCCAGAGAATCTCTTCCAGATCAGTTCTCCCACACCAGTTATAAAATGGAAACATCACAGATGTAAGTTGATACTAGTTATTTGCCAAGCCAAACACAAGCTTATCATTCTTCTCCTACCTTTTCCTTCACCTCCTTCTGTCTTCCCACCTGCTTAATGTTTTAGACGTCTTTAACGTCAGGACAGTCATTTCTAGTTTATCGTCAAAATCAGTACTTGGGAAATGGGATAGTCTTCTTTACCACTTTGTTATCTAACTTCATTTTTAGGCTGAAATTACGGAGTACTTCTTATTGATTCTTTCTAGCTCCTAGTAAGATAATTTTTTTCGCATTGAGAATGTCTAGTAGTAAATTTTAAGAAGAGATTAATCATTTCATTTAATCACTTATTATGATTTGTTTAACATATTACGTTGTCAGATGTTCCTATTATCTTAATACCTCTTCTCTCATTTTGTTGATATAGATTTACTATAATATAATCTTTTAAAAATTTCTTTCATACTTGTAGTATCCTGAATGGTTGGCTAGCTTTAAAATGTTTCCTTTTTTCCTAGTCCACACTAAAATTCATTGAGTATTCTAATTGCACATAATACTAAAGAAAAACCTTGTCTACCACTTTTAAAAACAAACTGTGAATGTGAAAATGTCTTCTGATGTGACGGCTTTATAAAGCTCAATAAAGCAGTTGTAATTCATAAGAAGACATGGCCTAAATATTTGTCAGACAGAAAGTATGCAGCAGCAAATGATCTTTATTATACCTCAGTCTGACAGCATAATATATAAAATCACAAACTGTTTAGGTCGCCAAGATTTTGTTTTACTAATTACTGTAAAGTAATACTCTATTTTAGAAATGTTAACCAAACATTCATATTTAGAAAAAGCTGGAAGAGTAGACCAGTAACTGAGCAAAAACTAATAAATTGAAGAAGATATTAATTTTAAGGAAAACAAACTGGAATCAAGTCTTCTTCTTAAAGAACAAGTAGGACTCCTAAGAAATTGAAAGAACTTTTTGAAAAGCAAGATTAAAGGAAAGTGTACTCAGATGATACACAATGTAATAAAAGCATCTATTTTAAAAATAGCTACAATTACCTTAATTAAATAAAATCTAAAAAGTCGCTAAATATAAATATCCACAGGTTTGAATTTGAACTAAAATAAGACCTATACAGTTTTGGCCAAATTATAATTTATGATTGTGTAATAATAGGACTTCAGATCTTTGAATTTTTCAATTTATAGCTTTAGAAGGTACACAAAATTTTTCTATATATGATTGAAGATTTTTTCAAAAGCCTAAACCATACAGTAGGTTATTACAACATGTTCTTTAATGTTGACTTTTGTCAGAATAAATGTAATACCAGTGTAAGCCACACGGTGGGAGTGAAAGGCAAGAACTTGTGGTAAAGTAGCTTCGTGCATAATTGCAGTATCTTTAAAATGCCTGTTAAATGCTAAGGAGCTGTCTGTAGTTTGGTTTTCTTTCTTCCTCTGATACAGCTGCATTCCTCAGCAAAGAATCTATAACAGAATACAAAGACAGTGATTTAAATGTATAGGCGAACAATGGGAAAGAAGTGAACACACACACACACACACACACAAACACAGATTCTTTTTTTTTTCCTAAAGTTTCTAGTCAAATAAGGTGCTTGGTAATCAGAGTAGCAATTTTGATCAATAGTTGAATTTGAATAAATTCCTTGAATTATCAGTACTGGAAATAGTAATTGAAAAAGTTACCAGAAATACTTCATGTCTTCATCCTGTTTTTCTACACCTTCATTTTCCTTTTTCCCTGATGGTTCTCATTTAAAGAAAAAAATCTATTAGACATTATATATATATCTGTAAGGTACCTAAACTTAGGATTTCACTGAGGAAGATAAATTTTCCATTGTGTTTTCTGTTAACCCGTTCTCATTTAGAAGCAATTTAAAGTGGTAATTATTTTGTGTCTTTAAGGTAAGAAGACAAGAGGTTTCTTCTCCTAGAAAAGAAACTTCACCAAGGAGTCTTGGCATTCCTTTATTCCATGAAAGGTAGTTCTATATCCTTTTTTACCAACTCTAAAAATCATAAATATTGAAATATATTTTTATTTATGTATTTTAAAATTTTAGCAATTGTAACAAAAAGTAGCCTTTTAGAACTGGAGGTGACCAACTCAAGGCTCTTCCATGTGAAAATGACCTAAATAAGTCATACAGTTAATAGCAGAGATGGATCTAAAAACTGAACTTTCTGCAGCTCTGGTATTTCAGTTGACCAAGTATTAATGCCACATTGTTTTATATGCATGGGTCTTAATGTGACCTTATCAAAGTAATGAATATTTAATTTTCTATTTAAGATGTTTACAGAGAACAAGAATCAATACATTGAAATTTCTAATATGAGAATGAGACAGCCAGCATAATTGTGATATATGAATAAGTAGATAGGCTTATTCTGCACTACATTTATGTATTAGAACTTTTAATTTATTGCTTACTTTGTGCTTGGCTCTCTAAATATTAGAGTAGTTTGGGGGACATTTTCTAGGAATTAAAAAAAATTTTTTTAACTTTAACCTTTCAATAATTATTTTGTGGTACATAAAAAGGTGCTATGTAAGTTTAATTATGATAAAAAATATTTGAAGATATAGCCTTATATTTTAAAATATTGGTTTATTTTTAGGGGTTATATAGAGAAGACTTTTTGTGATCTGAAAGAAGAATTTCATAGAATATGCATGCTAGCAAAAGCCCAAAAAGACCACTTAAGCAAACTTAATGTACCAGTCACTGCAACTGGTAAGGTTTGATTTAATGTATAGTAATATTAATTTTATTGGTTGAAATTGATTTCTTTTTGATTGTGAAAATATTTCTAAATGCTTAAGTGCTAGAGATCTGCAACTTGCACCTCACCATTGTAATGGGGTAAGTGTTGTTTAAGTTCCGTAATGTACTACATTATATAGTTGCTGGCTTTTTCCTTCTCTCTTTATTGTGTGTGGTACTATATAGATTGAATTGAATGAGATAATTACTAATCATTTTAATGAGAAGTCCCAACCTTGGAAAAAGTACAAAATAAATACGGGATATATCTCTCAAAGTTTTCATTGCTCTTTGGGAGTCTTATTAAACACTAATTCATGTATTAGTAAGCACCCTTGAAGCTGCACTACCAATAAATGAGCAGTAAGTAAAATTATAACCTCAAGTTTGTTTGTAAAAACTTCTACCTGAAAGTTAATTGAACACTACGAATAAATTCTTATAATTTGGTTCAAGAAATAAATGTTTCACATTTCATGTAGCCCATTCTGTTGGAGACACCAAGTGCAAATTTAGTATAAAATATAGCTTAAAAGGAACATCTGTTGCACACATGTGTTGCAGTGTTCTGTGAAAACTCCACCTTCCCTAAAATCCCAGACTGGCTTCCTGGCGCTTGCTCCAGCCTTTCCATGTGAACAGCTTATGCCTGACCACCAAGCCCTCCCGTAAACAGTAGGAAGGTACACTGATGATTTGTAGTGACAAACTCTCCTTTACCCTCGTGATCTGAGAGATTCTGCGTACAGTTCCCAAGAGATGGATTTGTGGTTTTCACTCTGAGAGAAGTTGCAGCAGTGCTAACACCCCTTTAATTAAAGAGCACTTTCCATTTCTTACAGCTCGTATATCTAGGCTATTTAAAAATCATTTTGTAGTATAAGTTCACTTTTTGCTTCCTACTACCATTTTATTTTCAGAAAAGGTAGACAATGTGGTGTTGGAGAAACAAAACAATCTCTGAAGACAGACATAATTTGTTTCTTCCCCTCATTTCCCCCTATGCCCCCAAAAACCACTTCAATTTTTCCATCTTAATTTTTGCCATTTTCGTGAGAAATTGATATTTTGTGCAGACTAAGTACTTGGACACTAGATACTTCTAAAGTAAAAGAATCATTTTTACTTAAAATATAGTAGCTATAGAGATGTAGTACCTAGAATTCATAAACATGCTTTTTTGAACATCAACATCTTATCAAAACATTGTAATGGTGAGATATTCATTGCTACACAGAAAACCTACCCCATTATCAGTGGCTTAATACTTTGACCATTTTTAAATTGCACAGGTCTAAATCTGAGTACGTATCTGTCAACTAGAACACTGAGTGTTTAACTTCAATTTCTTCCCCACTAAAACGGCTTCCTAACATTATTCTTATACTTTGTATTAACTGTGTCACAAATAATAAATATAACATTATCCTTGAAATCTTTTAGATCTGTTGTGCTACAGACTCCAGTGAAGTTTTGCTAGGTTCAAACAGAAACCAAAATATCAAATATTGTACTTCTGACAGTAGATCACGAGGAGAAAGAAATAAGAAGAAATGTTTTGGAAAAAGATGCCTATTCAGGCTTTTCAAGGATGAACATTACATTGAATAAAAATACAAAGAAACTATTTCAAATGTGATTTGTATAACACATCTAGAAAGAGTATATATAACATTTTTGTCCCTATGTTAATTTTTGTTCAAATTTGACTTTTACTTTTAAATACACAGATATAATTCATGAAAATTGCTGAGTTCTTAGTAGAATTGTACATTTCATTTTTATTACTTTGTTTTTGTTCTTATCCACATATGACAATAGCCTTGAGAAGGGATAAAGATAAAATGTACAGTTACGCAAATGTGGCTTCAAAAAATATACTATTTGGTCCATAAAGAAGGTTCCTATTTCAGTGGAGATCAGGAGAGAAGAATATAGAATTAGAGGTTACAAACAACCATCAGATCTTTTTCTTCTGTCAATATACGAGGTAAAAACTGAGAAGTAATCCAAATGGACAGGCAGTATTTAAAATATAGAAATCTAAAAATGTTTCTCATTTTACTTTTTTCCTTGAAAAAGTAAGTGTTCTTAAAATAGACAAAATAGAAAAGCAGTTTGCTCACCCGATCAAGTTTCTCAGTATAGTGTCAGGATGACGAGTGCTTTCATGCGCCTTGTTTGAGTTTTAAGTTTTCTGAGCCTGGATTTCTAGTAGCCTTAGAAATCTTAGGTTTAATTTTTTTTTTTTTTTTTTTTTTGTAAATAGTAACTCTCATGCTTGAGCACATTAATTCAGAAGATTATTTTAATGTGGCTGACTTATGCCAGCTAGCTATCCTGAAAGAAAATAATCTGCTTTATTATAGCTATTTGGGTTTTCCGTGTTCTGCTCACAATGAAGATAGGTCAACTACTGGAAAAGAAATTTAAAGCACATTTCTGTCGTTTGGGGGACTCCTCTATATATAGAAACCAGCATGTTCAATTTAGCATAGCAGTTCAGAGCACAGGCTCTAGAGTTAGGCTGCCTGGGTTTCAGTGCCAGGTCTACCACTCATTCATTAGCTGTGTAGCTTGGAATTAACTTCTCCCTGTCTCAGTTTCTTCACGTGTAAAGTGGGCATAATGTAGTGCCTACCATGTGATTGTTTTGAGTATTAAATGAATTAATGCACATACAGTGATTATAACAGTACATGGCACGTAGAAGTGCTATTAATGTTAGTAGTCATTAGCAGCAGCAGCAGATTCTTTGGCATTCACCCTGTTCTCCTTGTGAGTATCATTTTGATAAGTGTTTCTTCATTTTTAGGTGTTACAGAATTTGGTTACCTCAACAGTTGGTTTTCCTGATTTGTTATTTGCAATTAACAAATTTATAACCTACAAAGAAAGTACTGTTTCCTAGATTTTCCTGCCACTCTTAAGTCTACTACCAGGAAAAATGACTACTTGAGAGTTAATGGACTTTGAGAACCTCAGAGGACAAAGAAATCCTGCTAAACATTGGAGTTTAGTCTCAATTACCGTACTTTTCCTAGTCAGATTATCTGGTAAATATAGATTATTATACTTGGCTCTGCAGGGAAGAGAATCCAGATTCATCCAGAATGTATTTATTGAGGACATACCATGTGCCAGGCACAGGACAGGGTACCGGGTATAAGCAGGAAGCAAGACATAGTTCAGGACCTTACAAAACCTTACTTTAATGGGAGAAAGAGAGATAGACTTGCAAATACAATGCAGAGTATTTAGTTGTCAGGGCACACAAGAGTCAAGCCTAAACCAGTCTTGGGAAGCTGGAGAGAGTCATCCAGGGACATAAAGAACAAATAAGAGTTGGGCAAAGAGTAATGGGAGGGGGCATTTCAGGCAGTCCACACAGCATGTGCAAAGGCCCAAAGACAAGAGAACATGAACTGTACCAAAGTTCATTACAGCTGGAATAAGGAGTGAAACAGGTATGGTGAAAGATGAGAGCATGGAGAGGGGACCAGGGGCCAATCATGAACAGTTTTGTATGACTTTAAGGGCTGAGGGCCTTGGAAAGCCATGAAAAGTTTTTATTAGGAAGATAACATGACCAAATTTATACTTTAGAAATCTAAGGGGAGGTAAGGGGGATGCAATGTAGAAAATAGATTGAGTATGAGATAAATTTAGAGGCAAGGAAGCAATTCAAAGGCTATTGTAATAATCCAGTAAGAGAAGATAATAAGTACTAAAGAGAAGCAGGAGATATATAACAGGATGAACCAAAAAGTTGGTTGCATTGTACTACAGCAATGTCCAAACGGAAGATTTCTCATGTTGAAATGTGCTGTGGCAAAAGATAGAAAGGTGTCCTGAGATGCAAAGACCAGAGGAAGGGAAATGAGCTGACGTTTAAGTGCCTGCTAACCTGGACAGACACTATGCAAAGTGCTCTGCACACCCTGTCTGCATAAATAGGCATCACTGTTGAAGTCTCCATTGTAAATGTACAACCTCACTGACCACTACCTTTTTAGAGTGCTAATTTTGGAGGTCCGGCCCAGTAGTGTAGTGGTTGAGTTCTCGGGCTGCGCTTCAGCAGTCCAGGGTTCATGGGTTTGGATCCCAGGCACAGACCTACACACCACTCATCAAGCCACACTATGGCAGCATCCCATGTACAAAAAATAGAGGAAGACTGGCACAGATGTTAACTCAGCGACAATCTTCCTCAAGAAAAAAGAGGAAGATTGGCAACAGATGTTGGCTCAGGGCCAGTCTTCCCCACCCAAAACAATAAAGTGCTAATTTCTTTAATGTTTATCATTTGTCCATTTAATGGAAGTATGCACGTTACCAACCTCCAATCTCACTGCCTTCTTGAAATAGCATTGTGGTACACAATTTAGCTTTTTCTAGTGTCTCAGGATCATCAACATGGAGAGTGCTTTGATCATTACTTTTTTGCAGAGAATGTAGCCCTTGTTGGCCCTACACTAGGCTGTAGTGTTTTCCAAGTTCTTATATCTGCTTTTTGTTTTTCTTGTCTCCTCTCATGCTTTCAGCTCTTGTTGATATCTATGTCTGCCTTCAACAACTCATATCCATACCTTGTAATTTGCTGCTTCTAACCAGCTGTGAGCTAGGGAAACATCATCAAGCTTGTTAGAATAAATCTAAAATGAGAATAAGAGCAAAATTTATGTAGCTCTGGAGCTTGTGGCTCTAATTCTGACTCCTCAGAAGCTCTGTTTACTTACTTTCTAGCTTTTGCCTGTGTCCTAGAGAGCCGAATTTGTTCTGTAAGTGACTTCTAGATATATAAGCTATAGAGACCCTGGCATCTACCTGTTATCCACAGAGGCCATATATATATGTATATAAAATGAGAAAATTGTGTATTCACATAAAATTTTCTGAACATGCATCCCCAAATTACATTCTTCTTTTGCCTCCACTGTCTTCTTTCTCCCTAACCCCCACCACCACCACTCCCTCACATAGATTATTGCGAGTAGACAATGGCTAAATTGATTGGTGATAACTTTGTCACACAGTGATGTTAGGGGGAATAAATCACCTAATTCATATAGATTCTTACCTGTATGGTGTATATATATATATGCCTAGTAGGGATTTTCCTTTTTAACAACTGATTTGTCTAAGCAAGCTCACAGTTGCAGCTTCCATTACTGACAAATGTTTAAATGTATACACTACAAGCAAATGTTTTTTAAGTGTAGAGCAGTATAACTGTGAACAAGATGCAAAGCTTACAGCAAAACACCTAGGAAAAGACAAAGTAGTTAAACTGCAACTAATAAGCAATTGTAAATGGTAGCAAATGTAAAAAATCCCAATTGTCTTCAGTTGCCATAAAAACTAGTAGGAAAAATAATACTCATCTGTCCAAAGCTAATTGAACATTCAGATTTTTAAGAATGATTGGAATACGACTGTTTTCCTTTTGTGTTCTTTTCCTTGCAGAAACACAGTGCTCTGTGCCTGTACAGTGTACAGATAAAACAGATAAACAAGAAGTGCTGTTTAAGCCTCAGGCTAAAGATGATATAAATAGAGGTGCACCATGCATCACATCTGTCACACCGAGAGGAGTGGGCCAAGATGAGGAAGACACCTCTTTTGAATCACTTTCTAAATTGAACATCAAGTTTCCACCTATGGACAGTGACTCTACTTTCTTACATAGCACTGCAGAAAGACCCAACGTCCTTGGTCCTGCCACATCTGAGGCCGTGTGCCAGGATAAATTTAATGTGGAGTTCAGAGACAACCCGGGAAACTTTGTTAAAACAGAAGAAACCTTATTTGAAATTCAGGGAATTGACCCCATAGCTTCAGCTATACAAAACCTTAAAACAACTGACAAAACAAAACCCTCAAATCCTGTAAACACTTGTATCAGGACAGCTCTGGATAGAGCTCCGTGTTTGCCACCTGGAGATCATAATGCATTATATGTAAATACATTCCCACTTCAGGACCCGTCTGATGCATCTTTTCCTTCACTCGATTCCCCTGGAAAAGCCATCCGAGGACCACAGCAGGTAACTGTTTTACAGTAACAAATATATTATGTGTGAACACACATTTTGCCATACATGCACAGATACGCATCTCTTTCAGGTTATCAGACATCCTTTTTAAACTAATGACTAGCCAAATTAAGCTTTCAATAAGAAATCCAAGTCCTATAATAAATGACATGAAATTATAAAAGATGAATATGGTAAAACTCTGTTATAAAGTACCTTAAATTTTATGGCACATTTTAAAATATGTGTAAGCCTTATCCATATCTAGTGTGTCACTTTCTTAGCCCCTGTTATTCAAAGCTTTTTTACTCAGCATCAGTATTATAATGGGATTCTATATTAAATTTCATACTGTGAAACAAATGACATTTTTTTATTAAAAAGTTTATATCATACTTATCTTTACAAGAATGCATTTTTCATAAGTAAATAATCATATTGTATATTACTATTTATCAAAACAAATGAACTGTCTTTCAATTAATGCTTCTATTTCATTCTCAGTTACGCAGTACGTAGTCTGTAGGGTTTGGTTTTGGTTTTGGTTTCTAATCTGGCACTGAACCTGCAGCCTAATATATTTTTTAAATAGTCTCTGCATACATATGATTTTAATCAAATACTTTAATGTTTCTAAAGCTTGCAGACTACTTACAGCCCCCCAGTCCATTCCTATCCTCCCTTTTATTCAGGTTCTATCACAGAATGATTCCTTCAGCATAAAAAAAAAAATTAATGCCTGAAGGCAAATGAAAAATATATAATTGTTACAATAAACAGAAGCTCATGAAAATACAGATTAGTATAAATGTCTATATAACTTGCAAACATTTGTTTGATTTCTCTTTGCCTTGAGATATTAATTTCAAAAAAAAGCAACTTGGTGAATATCCTTTGGCTTTATAAGCACTCTTATAGTTTATAGCCTTTAAATCAGCATACAAAGGAGGTAGTAATCAAGCTGTGGTATGTTTTAGTAGTGGGGAAACGAGGCATCTCTGACAATAAGCTTTCATTATAAACTCATTTATGTTCTACATTATACCTTATTTCACATCATCATCTGAGTTATAGTTACTACTAAATGAAACAAATTAAACAATTTCACTTATTGCAAGAAGAATTCCTGTGGAGCTGTGAAGTGCATCAGTTCTAATGCTTGTTACTTTTTTCTCCATTCTCTCTCTTGCTTGTTCTTTTACTAGTTAGTCTGTGCATTCATGTTTCAGTAGATGGCACCCTGCATTGTGCATTTGCTTTCTATGCTACAGCAAGGGAAACAGCTGGTATGTGATTACAACTTGATGGAAAAGTATTCAGCTTAAAAAATGCAGGAGAATTGGTGTTGAGCTGTCACAAGACATGGGGCATAAGGTTAGATAATTGATATTTTGGCAGAAAAGGCAAAGAAATTAGTTTGTTTTGAAGGCCATGTTACAGTTTAGGATTGAAAGAATATTTCTTAAAATGGGTTTTTAAAAACATTTTGCTATTATATGTGCATTAATAAGGCTAGTATGATAAATACAGAATCCTTGAGTTGTTGCTAATAACAAAGAGAAGTGAAATTTTGGTTACATATTTCAAATTTTTACTGTATATCAGTCATTACTACTTAACACCTTTTTTAAACATTTAGCTACCATAAAGTCTAAAATTTATCTTCTTATTTTTGTTCTATGTGCTTTGCTTTTCTTATTACTTTACTGAGTCAGTTATTGGGGTCCCAACTGAATTCCAGGAAGAGATCAAATCTGAACTAATAGCTCCTAATAGAGGAGGATAGATAGGGACTTTGAAGATAAATTGGCAGTAGAAGATTGGCTCACCAAATTTAGAAGCTAAGTTGCTTCTAAGTCTATTTATTACTATTTTATAGACCTTAAGAATTATCTTTAACATAATAATCTTTTATTTATATCATATAAATTTCCCATTAGAGTGATGCATATTAATCAATTGTACTTTTTGTTTAAACTGCAAACAGTGAATTTTAAATCTAGTTAACTCTAACTAGATTTTTGCTTATATACTCACAATTATTACTGCTCTTCTTTTATCATGGAAGAAAGATTTTTCTAAAGAAAATTATTTTACCCCAAATTTCAAAATGTATACTTAAATATTACTATTTTTTGTAATAAAATTGCCACTTCTCACAAGGAATTGAGTCAGTGTTATTATAAGCCCTCTGTACTGATATTTAATGTATCTCGGTGCTTAGACAGACTTTGTATATTTACACCAACTGTACACAGCTGTCCAGTAAGATGTTTATAAGAAAATAGTGATGCCGTGAAACCCAAATGCTTCAATTAGTAATATACTGTTTATATAAGTGATTGGTTAACTAGAATGAAGGACATTGGTTAAGGGAATGGAAACTAATGCTGTGTCAGGTGTTGGATTAGGCTGTTACTTTAAAAACATATTAGTAATGGGAGTGCAAAGAGGTCTCTTTAAATTGACTTTTTGAGGTGATTTTCCTCAAAGTATCAAAATTTAGCTATGTCAAGGTAATTTACCTATGTCAAGGTAAGAATGCAAATTTAAAAAATAATTTGGCTTAGCACATTTTAGAAGAAGAAGATATTCCAGTCCACAGACATTTATTGAGCACCTACTGTTGAACTAAATGCTTTTTCTTTCCCTTCTAGACTTTTTTTTAAAAAAATAATAAATGCAGTTAACATTTAAGGGTATATATGTGCTGCTTATAATGGAGGTAGTTCTGTTGAATTATGATTTTCCATAATCCTTTAATTGGGCACCTATGGGCAGGTTTCACTTTATTCAGCTGCAAGAAAGAGTAAAGAAGACCAAACTCTGCGCTATATAACAGGAGCAAAATAAGAAGTCAAAAGAATGCATCCAGTGTCAGATTTTGTTGAATGATTAAATATTTGAGGTTTCAAAAAACAACTGATCAATGGAATTTGTTTAGTACCTTATAAGAAAAGAATTTCAGAAATCAAAACACCACATTTCTATATGATTTATTCATTGTATATTTGCTTATAAATAGTGAAATTTAAATTGCTCTTGATCAAAATGCATGTACACACAAATCATGTCTAGTGTACTATGTATTAATAAAGGCCCTATAAGTTAAGGTTTCTATTGTAAAATAGAAAAGATAGAATTTAATATTTAAAAGTCTCAATTATTGACTGTTGTTGCAAAATTACTGCCATTGTGATAACGGGTTTTAAAATGTGCTGATGTTAAAGCTGGTGGGTTTTTAAATATGTGAAGACAAAGTGCATGAATGTGTATTTTAAGTGATTCTTAATCAAAATTTAGTTGTGCCCTTTATGAAAAAGAGAATTGAGTCGTGTCCTCATGCTAACTCTATGGAAAGGTCATTTGCTTTCATATTAGGGAATTTGAAATTCAATGCAAGTTGATTTTAAATACAAATAACAGAAGATGTTTTTGTTTATTTGTTCCCTGCAGCCCGTTTGGAAGCCCTTTCCTCATCAAGACAGTGACTTATCATCGGTACTCAGTGGCACGGGCGCAGAACTGCATATACCTCGAGTATGTGAATTCTGTCAAGCAGTTTTCCCACCATCCATTACATCCAGGGGGGATTTCCTCCGGCATCTTAATTCACACTTTAATGGGGAGACTTAAGACGCATTTGAAAACAGACACACCAAGTTCTGTGTGATGATTTGGGGTTTGTAATACTATAAATACTTGATTGCAAACTTAGTTCAGGATCATTTATTGAAGAATCTACTGTCAGACCTATTTTAATTTTTTCTAAACGTATACTGTAACTTTTATTATCTTTTAAAGGATCATTCTGTACAAAACTGCAATTCATTGTATTCATGTTTACAGTGTTTACCACCATAATTCAAAATTTATGTATGTGACTTATGGAATTATAGAATCATAATTTATCTTTGTTTCAAATATCTAAGCTTATTGCTTGGATTTCTAGTTAGATCTATTGAATTTGGTGATGTCAAATGTTTATAGAGTTTTTTCATATAAAAATTTAGGTTATTTATGCTATAGGTGATGTTCTTTTTGAATAAACCTCTAATAGAGAATAGCAGACAACATAAAAATCTAAGTAGATACCAAACCTAAGACATTTGTTGCCCAGTGATAAAATCACTGGTAGAATATTTAAACACTTTAGATTTTTTAAAATAATATACATGGTTTTAATTTTTACTATGTGTATAGCTACATGACAAAATGAGTTAAATATTAAAAAGTTACTTCTGTTGTGATTATTAATGTGGTCTTTGTTCCTGAGTAAAAAAATAAATCACATTTTTGAGAAGTTTATAAAATTCATGTTTTCTTTCCAGTAACCTGATAGAAGAGTGATACCAGATCTAGTGACATTTTATTATAACTAGTAGATCACTTTGAATTTTAAAATTACTTTTCAAACTAAACTTGCTAAAGAGACATTTGTATTTAATGAGAGCAAATCTAAAACCTTGTAAGGACTATCCATATTTATTAATTTATATTAGAAATGTTCACATTCTTGTTGAGAAACTTGTTATTCATTGTTAGCAGCCTGATCTGCAGCCACTGGAAGGCATTTCAGAGAGAGGATACCAAATTGCAGAAAGCTGCAGAATTTTGTTTAAAATGAGACCTCCCTTTCATTTTCTTCCGTATGATTATTGTCTTTTAGGTTTCTCTTTTCCCCTCAATTTTTAAAAATGTTCGAGGCATGGGTTCCATTTTATGAAGTAAACATTGATTTGCAACTCTCAAAACAGAAATTTAAGCGTTCTTTGGAGCAAGTGTTTTAAAGAGCTGGAGGTTTAGGATGGGGAATTGGAGCAGGCCCCTGTGCCACTGTAAAGAACCTTAACTTATGGAAGAACGAGAGCGGTGCCGAGACTTCTCAGGGCGTCAAGCACATCACGTTGACATCTTCCTCACCCAGGTGACATAGGGGTTATTCGGTATTCACTGGGAAGGGTTCTGAGGCGTGTACATCTTTCTTTCATTGCCGCTGGGGCTGAATGGAAATGCTTAGACAATTATTCAAGCCTCTTCCCTTCCCCCTACCTCCCGCCCACCCAGCCTCCCCTCTCACTCACTCCTCCCACACACACAAAATTAAAAATAAAAACTTCCCAGCGTGTACCAGCCAAAATATACGACTGTACCTATCTAGTGAAAGGGATTTTCTTTTCCTTCTTTTCTAGAAGAGGAAGAGCCCCTCTCACACAGTTGACATCTACTTGCCTGCTGACAGCCAAAGGAAATTAGAGCCCAGAAAGTGACTCACATCAAAGTGTATCACTGACCCCTCTTCTCCAGTCCACCCTTTTCCCCCCTCCACCACTTTTAATACTCTTGTTTTCTTTTCGGTTCCAAGGCTACCGCAAGCTCCAGCTTCCGAGGGACAAAGGCCCTCTTGGGCCACAAGAGAGGCAGCCTGGAGAACAGGCTCCTGTCCCGCACTGCAGAGGTGGCCCTGGCTGCAACTTGAAACACCCCCCAGGTCTCTCCCTCTGTCTCTTATTAGTACTGAGTCGTGCAGGGGCTGCATCTTGGCATCTGCTAAGCGTGGCCGGGTAAGAACAGCTCCCAGGTAAAAAAGCTGCACACGCGAAAACGCTGAGTCTGAAAAAACCACCCCCGCCGAGGCGAGGCAGTTGTGAGCGGGATGCCTGAGAAGTGGGAGGTGAATGTCCTCGAGAGGGCCCCCCCCCCCCCCCCCCCCCCCCCCCCCCGGTGCAGCTTTCCCCGGAGGCTGAGGCTGCTGCCAGCGGGGACATCTGCTTTCTTACACTCCAGCCTGGCTCACCCCGCCCCCTCAGCCCGGGTTGCGTGGTTATTTTACCAACACGGGGGGAGGGAGAGCTTGAGGAGGTAGGAAAGAGGTGGATAGAAGCTCAAGAGATGTTCTTCCTACTCCCCCACGTCCCCTCCTTTTTTCTTCACATCTTTTAACCTTCAAGGTAAAGACTTGATAAATATAAAACGAAAAGCGCGTCCGCTGGCTCCTAGGCCCGCCTTCCGCGCTCGCGGGGCTCTCGGGTGCAGGGCCTTGCCCTTCCCTCCGTCCTCCCCGGACTGGGCCGGGCCTCGGCGGGTCTGCCGGGCGCAGGGGCCGGCCGGGTGCGCTCAGCCTGTGGCGCCTTCTCTCCCGGGCTGCTGCCTCGACAGCTGCTTGTAGCTACAGTAATTAGACTGTCAGTGCTTGTTAGAGGAGAGAGGGGAAAACACGCTTCTGACAGCAGATTCCGAGACTCCCCAGTTTGTTAATTTCTAAGAGATCTTTAGAGCATTAATTGAGGTCTCCCCAACTCTCCCCTCCCGTCCCTCTCCCCAACTCCTCCCTTCCCAAAAATATCTTAAGGAGAAGAGAATTCTCTCCGCGTGGAAGCAGTGTTTCCCGCAAAACTGCAAGCCCGCCCCCGACTCCCGCACATACACTCTATTTTACGTGTACACATTTATGCGCCCATGTATACGCGTAAGGTTAACTCGGCGGAGGCCTCGTCCAAATAGGAACCGGGATTGCATTTAAAATAATAATAATAAATAAATAAACTAAGAAGGAAAGGGGGGGAGGGAAGCAGAAGTCGGGAAGAAAAGAGAAAAGCAGCAGGCTGATTACGAGGTGTCAAAACTGCCAGGAGCAAGAAGGTGATAGCAATCAGGGGTGAGAAGAGTGCGGCATTCGTGCGGGGCAACTAATTATCCGTCTCATTTGAGAAGAGCAGCATTTGAGGCAGCAGCGTTCGCCTGCTGAACGGTGACAGATTGGCGCGGAGGAGAGGGGAGGTGTTAAAACAATGGAGCCGGGCGCGCGAGCGCTGCTGCATGCTAATCAGCCCTCCCTCCGCCTGCCTGCCGCGCTCCCTCCTTCCTCGCGGCCTCCCTCCTCCGCGCTCCCTCCTCCCGCCTGCGGCGCTCCCTCCTTTCCAGCGGGCCCGCCGCCGCCACCCGCTTCCTCCTCCCTCGCTTTCCCGCGCGTCCTTCCCGCCGCTGGCGAGTGGAACCCAGCCACCGCCACCGCGACCACCGCGTCCCCTGCGGGCACCCTCCGGTGGCCCGGGCCGCACGCGCGCCGCCGGCGAGCGCTCCCCGCGCGGGGGTGCCGAGGGCCCGCGGGCCGCGCCCCGTCCAGGGAAGAGGCCCGGCAGCCTGCCTTCAAGCGCCCGCTGCTCTCTGCTGCTGCACTGCACGCGCTGGGCAGCGAGTGGGAAGCCAAGCGAATTCGGGAAGGGCGAGCGACAGCCAGGGGTGGCAAGAGAGTTGGGGCCAGAAGGCAAAGAAGGCCCCTGGACGGACGGCAGGTCCCCGACCCGGACCCAGCGCCGCTGCTACCGCCCCAGGCCGCCCGGGAGCAGCCGCCAGCCAAGTCCCCCTCCCTGGTTGAGCCCTGCAGACCCCAGCACCCTCCGCGCCCCAATCAGGCCAGAAGGATACCTACCCGATTAATAAGCACAGAGAGGAAAGATAAATAAAGGGCCTTTGCATTAGTTGTGCTTCCAAGGCCTGACCTCCTGACCCCAAGTCTAGACTAAGGGACTTCTGGTCCCCCAGAGAAACACCATTAAACCATCGCGGTGAGAGAGCGCCTTTGAGAAACCGGCCACCCCACCCTCTGCCGCGGAGACTTGGAGGCCAGAGGGGGCCGGGGCCTATCTGGCAGCACCCCGCCTGGCTGCTCCGCACGGTGTTCTGGCCTCCACAGAAAATCCACCGGAACCCGAGTGTCTGCCGAGAAAGGTCTCCTGTACCTGTTGAGGAAGGCCCGGGACCTGAGATTTTGGATACAATTTCCTCCTCCTTTTGAGGTGAAAAGCTGATTGTTGAGCGTCAAGCTTTTGCTTAAAATACACTTTTATTCCTACATTTTCACTATTACAAATTTACAGAAAGTACCCTTAGAGATTAAAAAAACATTAAAACATTGACATTCTTCTGTCTTAACTAGGTTAAAGGGATCACAGCTACAGAGAACTGGTAGGCATTTGGACTGAATGAGGATGCAATTCCTTCTACCGCGTTCCCTGCTATTTAGCTAACCAGGTGTCTAAATCAACATCATAAAACTTCCTTCTCCAAGCCATAGGTGGCAAAGGAAATGGCTGAAAGATAATCCATGCAGTCTGATTTTTTTCCTGCCAACCTTTACTATTGCAGAACTTTACACACACAATTGTTCATTTAAATCAACGTAAAACGTGAACGTTTGATAAAGCTGTCGTATATACACGAGTTTTTCATTTATATTATTCTCTCTACTCTTCTTTGTTTGTAATGTTTCATGATAAAAGTACAACACAAAAAATAAAATACAAATGAGTAAATTTTGGTGTTTTATATCATCATCATTGATCTAATGGTATGAAAAACTACACAAACGCACAGAGTGAATCATTTTTCCTTTTAGCATATCCCGAGGCATAGTCTACAATATACAATACAATACAATAGCTGAATGCAAAATTGTTAGGATCTACTAAAATAATACACAATGTTTAAAAGTTTTAAAATTGAGAATTCTTAAAAGAATTACATAAAGAATTGTGTGTAAGTAAATGTTAATGCTTTTTGGTTTCCACTATTTGGGAAACCACTGAGCCGGCCTCTCTGCCCTTAGTGCATCACAGACTTCTCAGTGCTAGAATATTATCTGGCATTTGGAAAATTCTCTGGCATCTGAATCTGTTAAAATAGCAACCTATCTAATAGGAAAAAAAATAACTTTACATTTAGTAATGTAAACTTGGAGATTCAGATGCTCCATCATTATCAAAATTAAGGAATCTATTAACTATTCATCAGCCTTTTCTTCATTAACCAATTCTCTCTTTCTTCATTAACCAATTCTATAGAAGCAAAGTCTCTCTTTAAGCTATGAACCTATAGAGTTCAAGTAAATATAGTTCAATTCCATGTTATGTGATGCATTTCTATTATCTAATCAAATTCTTTACCTTCCAACAACTTGGTTGTTATGGGTTTAGTGTAATTTCTTCTCAGTCTATAGATTTCACAAATTTGCATGATTGTTTTTAATGGTGTATTTACAGAGAAGTTTTTATTTGCACATAAGGACAAAAAGGTGAAGTGAAATTTGGTCCCAATGGAAACCTGTTAGGTTCCCTGAACATATGGCTCATTGGGCTGTTGCTTCCTTTTTGAGATCATTTTCCAAGATTTTTTAATATATACATCAATTTGACACCAGTTATAAAGAAAATATATTGGCTTTGAAGACGCCTCCACCTGGGGCATATCTCTCAGTAACAAACCATCTAGTCAGGTGTACCTCTGAATGTACAGGTTTCCAGTCTCCAAGAACAGGGCATAATTTGAAAGCAGTCAGAACTGACAGTTGATTTACAGTCTTTGAAATTAGGTAGCTCTGTGGATTCTTCGAATGCCACAATGATTTGATTAATACAGTGGAGGGATGATTGCTTAAAACTCTTTTTTCAGAAGGCTGTGCATTTGGAATCCACAGTATTAGAATGATTTCTCTCAGTAGATACAAATGATGTAAGACTCATTTATTGAAAGTGTGTGGTGCCAGCTTAAGACTTTAGGGGAAAATCACAGCGCTTTGAAAAAGATGTAAATGTTCAGTTGGTAAAAAAGGGGGGAAAACTGTGCTAAAACATGTGCCTATTTCAATTATGCTTAATTTACGATTCAAAACAAGTTTTTCCTAATAAGCTCTATTGTTTCTTTCTGTTTTGTAAAATTTAATATGTGTGAGACAAAAACCAGATTCAGAATGTGAATGAAGTCTGTTTAGCGAAAGCTTGTTGGAGCTTACAGTTCAACGAGGGCCTCAAATTAAAAGACACATCACCTTATAACACTGATAGGATAAGAGGAAGCAAGCTTCTTAGGTTGTTTCTAGAACCTGTTACAACTAGATTGCTAACTTCCTCCAGCCTCAGAGCTCCTCGTGGATAAATTCATACACTTAAAGTCAGCAAATACCAGAACCTCCAGAATGATGATGCCACATATATTTACTAAATAACCTTAGCTTTATCGCAATCTTCTTCTTTCTGTGGTTTCCATCCCCAAATAGGACTGAAGTATAAGTTCTCAAACATGTTATCCCCTGGTCCTGTCTGTACAAGGTTGCTTGTCTTTAAGTCACTCACACTTCTCCAAAGTATTCGCACCTGACTCTGGAACCCCTTAATGTTGAACTGGTCTCCCTCACTTGAATGTCCCCTTGGAATCTGGACTGTAGATAACCTGGCGTGTGCCCACGCTTCCTTCGTTGTTTAGGGCTATATCATGAATAAATTGAAAAAAATATCTTGCTTATATCCTTTGGAAGCAGCGTACAAAAGATGTCACGTATTAATTAATTGAAGGCATAGTTGTTTTAGAAATAAAATCTTAAAGATTGCCTAATCCAATTTTCTTTTTGTGTGGACAAAACAAAACAAAACAACAAGAAAAACAAGAAACTGTGTCTAAATTGAATGAAGAGTTCTTCAAGCCAACTCAAATAGCTAGAACCCAACTCCAGCTCTCCTGCCTTTCCAGCCACTATTTTTTCCATAATAATCCCTCACCTCAAAAAAGAAAAAGTTTTTCACTGGCTTTGTACTTGGCTTCACAGGAAGGTTAAATGATTATATCAGAAGTCTTTTGTATACAAAGAGACTAACCATTATGCTAACCCACAGAGGCAGGAGGGAGCCTGACATTACTGACCATGGGGTGGGGTGTATTATTTAGGGATTATCAATTTATCACCGCCCTGACACGGACCCCAGCACAGTTCTGCTGGGAGGATGAAGCACCTTAGCGCACAGAATGTGCAGCGTTTCTCATGCCTGCTCCAATGAGGGCACAACTAGTGTCGAACGTATTTTTGTAGCTTGAGACAGGAACTAAGGTAGAAGAGAAGGTAAAAAAGGTTTGTACTTCTAAAGCATGGAGTCAAACCTCACCATAACACCCAAACCACCGTGCTAGCTCTTTAACAGTCCAAATTCTAAACCAAAGTTTATAGCTTCTGTGGGAGAGAAAACAAAAAGGAAACCAGTTTGAACTGGAAGCGAACCTATGTATTTTCTAAAACTATTAAGCTGGAACTAAAACATTCTCTAAACCAAACATAATATGTCATTTGGTTCAAGAGTTGGCCTTCACTCTAGAGATGGCCCTGCGACTCCGGAGGAGTCTCAGCATTGTATTAGCTTCCAAGTTTTGGTGAATCAACAGGAAACAGCTCTCATTAGACAAATAGTTTCTCCATTTGCAGTTGTTAAATAGCATCAATCGCCAGCGAGAAAGGGGCATCCTGTGTGGATGTATTCATACAACTTCAAGCAATTGGCTTAAAAGGAAGGCAGGCTCCCTGGGAATCCAAAGTATCAGTCAGGGTGATAAAGCTTTCTTGAAACAGCTTTCTCTAACGCGGACCGAGGGAGAAGTGCAAGCAGCAGGCTTCCTCCGCAAAGCAGCGTTGGGACTCCCTCACACTCACACACAAGCACTCCAGTGTGCAAAGACCCACTATTTTGTTTAGTTTTTCCTGAGGTTTTACCATTGCCATTTTGAAAGTCTTTTCTTTCAGCATCTACAAGGCCTGGATGAGCTCTATTTGTAGGTTAGAACACGATAAATTTCGAAGCAGATTTTGCTCCGCCCTTCCACGATTAAAGTTTTCAAGTCCCAACTTTGTTTCTTTCGAAATAAAACAAATAGCAATAAGTAAGGTGGGTCTATAGTAAAAGTTTAGACAAAAGATACGTATTTCTGACATGGGAGTACCATTGTAACGGACACGACTTCCGGACTCGCTAGGGTCCCTCTACTGGCCCGGAAAGGAGCCAGCCTCAGGGAGGGAATGCTGGTCCATTTTCTAGTCAAGAGTCAACAATGCCACTGCCACTTCCTCCAAAATAGGACATTTCCAAGTGTTTCAGGCATTTCTTCTTCCTCCACCCTACGATGTGCTTGGAAAAGTATGCTGTGGGGCTAACTCACTTCCTTTCCAAGCAAAGTCCCTTTAAAAATGTCCCGAATATCCTGATAAATATACAGTAGAGAATAAGCCCTGCTTCTTGTATGATTTCTTCAATAAAGTATTTTTTAGTTAGGATTGCCCGATTTAGCAAATAAAAATACAGGATGCCCAGTTAAATTTGAATTTCAGATAATTTTTTTGCAATACTTGGCAACCGTATTTTTCATATCTCATTGACTATAAAGATGTGAAATCCAGTTTTACTTAAATTTTCCCCTAGTTTTTCGCTTTCTGTGTTTTGGGGGCGGGGGGTAGACGGTGATTAGATGTGGAGCAAATATCCCCTTCCGTGCCTGGAATTTTCTTTCTTCCGCATTTCGCAGGGAAAGGCTCAGTGCCTCTTAAATGTTGCTCCTCCGCTGTACATCCTACTCCCGTCGCTGTTGATTATACAGTGTGTTGTGTTGTATTTAAACGTGTGTTTACAGAGTCTCCTCCATGATCCTGTGAGCTTTTCGAAGAGAGAATGCGCGTCGCATCGCTTCCTCCTTCCACGGCGCTCCCTGGCGTCTTTCTCGCCCCCCTTCCGGGCTGCCTCAGGTGGGCGCGGAGGCACACCGGGAGTTCTCCCCTCCCGCCCCGCCCCGGAGGGAGAGGGAGACTGAGCCGCGGGAGCTGGGCCCCTGGAGGCGTGTGCACAGGGAACGCAGGCAGCCAGGGCAGCGCTTGGGGCCTTCCGGGCCTGCGCGGCGGGGTCGAGGCCTGAGGCGGCGCTTCCCTGAGGCCTGGGCTGGAGGCCTCGCCGGGCGCCGTCGGGCCTGCGGGCCTGCGGGGGGCGCCTGGGCCCGGGGCCCCTCCGCCGGCCGTCCGGGGGAGCGGGGTCGGGCAGCCCGGGATCCTCGGCGGCTGGGGGCCCAGGCCCTGCCCGGCCCTGCCCGGCCCGCCGCCGCTCGGCGCCTCGCTGCAGCCGGGCGATTCTTCCCTCATTTGTTGCATTGTTTGCATTAATATGAATATCTTGTTCTGTTTGTTTTGTCTCCTGGGAGCCAATAAAGCTGTGAGTTTTTTCTTTACACCAAATGCAGCTCTACGGGCGATCAATCAATGGGTAGTCTTCGGATAATCTGTGAGAGTGAGAAATCTAATAAAGCTAGCGCCTAAAAAAGGAAAACAAAATCTATTTTTCTCTTAGGTTAACTACGTCAGGAGGAGTGTGTTCCACTTCTGCTGCTTGAGGTGGGTTTCACTCTTGTTCTTTTTCTTTTTTTCCTTTTTAAACAAATGGATTTAAATGTCAAGATGGGAGGGGAAGAGATCTGAAGGGAGAGTAAGAAGAAAGAAGAGGGATATTCAGGGGCCTCTTAAAATTTTCTGGTGATTGGTCCGTTCTTGCAAGAAGAGGAAAGAGGTACTTCTGCCGTCCCAGAAAATGAGATGTAGGATTCTAATAAAATGCCCTTTGGCGAAGAAGTCCTTCCTCAGGTTTCCAAGCAGACAGGAAATGTAAATTAATAACGAAGTGAACTAAGTAAGGATAATAAGTCAAGTTATTATTAGTGCCCCCTGCCCCAATCACTCGTTCCCCCCTGCTCAACGCTAAACTCCCAAAATGCATTTTTGGAAGGCCCCTCAGCCACACTGAGCAATTCGAGAAAGATGAGCAAGATCTTCGCCTCGGCTGCCGCAGTTCTCCTCGCAGAACAATGCAACCTAAATCATTTATAAACAGATCAAAATAACAATCTGAATTATCTAACATTAACAGCTGAACTGAAGAGCCCAAGATTATGTGATGAATTGTTAAATTGCAGTAGCATTGTTTTGGATTGCTAATTAAAAAAATAAGCAAACCCCATGACTCTAGATATGACAACTGAAAATACCCACAAATTATTTAATAAATGAAGCGTCTAACAACTTTAACACTTCCTGGTCGCCTTGTTAATAAATGTAATTTGAGGTAGATTTTAAAAATCTTCAATCTAAACAGTGAATTCATTACGCGCCATTCAGATCTCTGGATGCCTATGGACTTCTTGGAATTAGGTGTTAAATAGACAAAAGTGAACCAAACTGCCTTTAAAAGCACAGCATGACCATGTAATTCTTTTTCCAGTTTGTGGTAAAAAATGATGAAACTTCTTTCCAAGTAGCTATCACCCAGATTTAGTGTGAAAAGTAGTGTAATTGTAATTCACGCCATCAGGGTCTATCGCTGATAGACGATCAGCTGTTCTGTAGTGGGGAGAGGCTTTCTTTTCAAATAGGAAAGCTGCCAAGTGCTCTGCGATACCTCCAGCAAGCTTATCGGATTGAGTTCAGAGCCAAAACAGCAGCTGCACACATATGCAAATTGGCAATTAATAGTATAACATTCTGTAAAAAAAAAAATGTTTAAAAAAATTTTTAAAGGAAATAGAAAGAAGCTACCTGAACGTTAACCTTAACTATAACTGGGACTTCTAGGATGAATGACTAAGGATTAATTACCCTCTGGAGAGGACTTGCTCTTTATTACCTTCTCTCCTGCAGATCAAGTCTTTGTTGTCTTGCTGAGTTTTGTCTGTTCCATGGAACACAACAATGGACTCTACAGGAAGAAGTTTAAAAATAACTAAAAAGCCCTTATATTTTGATTCCAGAAAAGGGGGAAATTGAGTCCTTTTCATTGATCTTTCCTTCTATACACAGAGATCACAAAGCAAGTGCTTTCGCATCCTCAGCATCCTCGTGAAAAAGACATTTTGTTCTGGATGTCATCCTCTCCTTCCACTACAGCTTGCAGTAGGAACAAGCGTCACGTCGTGGGGCTGCTGCCTGTCTCTATCTTGATTTCTGTCTGTCTCTTCCTCCCATTGACAGAAATGCCATTTGTATGCTTCACGCAGCAGTGTGCAGAAATCCAGCAAGATTTATGGTTTATGTTGCCCAGCATGTATAAACACAACCCTTTCAAATGTTTAAAGAAAGAAATCGTATGGATTGGTTAAATTTCTTAACATCCTGGTCCCCACCCCATTCCAAATCTCACACATCCAAGAGCACTGTTTGCCCTGAGCCAGTCATGTAGTAGTGGCGGCTGGGATTAGGTTGACAACCTAAGCCCCAAGAAGGGCCTGGCATTTTCACAGCAGAGCTTCCCCAGCGCTTTCTGGGTATAATTATATTATTATAATTCTCTACCTCTCCCTCCAGCACGGGGGTGGGGTGATTAACAAATGTTTCAGCTAATCTGTGAATTCTTAATAGTCATATTTTCACCTTGAAGTTCTGCCTGTTTCTGGGATGTGGCCGGTTTCAGAGACCTTGGTGTGTTGGAGGATTTAAAGATATTTCCAAGTTTCAGGAGTTTGAAATTTGGGTCGGAATCCTGATTCTCTTCCATGTGTAAGGGTGAGGGAGGTTTTATTTTTCTAGGTGTTTGGGGGTGAGATTGTATCGATCCTGGCTGTAACATGTACCATAAATGCGGAGTTGCGACCGTTATTTCTGCCTTTTTCTTCTTTTCTCACCTACACTTATGGCTTTATTACTTTCAGTTTTATTGCAAATCAAGTGTGTTTTTAGTTTAAAAACATTCTTTTTCTTAAAGCCTAAGGACAGTTCTTTTATAATCTGAGACAAGTTTTGGATTATTAACATTCCAGTTGAAAGGATACTGTACGCTGTCATTACCAATATGGGCTTTGAAGCTGGAATACCAGATTTTTAATAGGAAATTCACCCATGTAGAATATAAGTATATTTGTTTGTATTTCTTGGAAAAAAAGATTTTGGGTAACTGTCAATTAACCATCCAATCCCATTGGAGTACAGAAATTTTGAGCCCCTAATAAGAAGGACAAAAATCCTTTCCTCTAAATAACCAACACTTGGTCAGTAGATTGCCCTTTTCTAAATGTTTATGATTAACAGAGCTTTTTTGGTCTGATTCCAAAGAAGGATCCTATGTTCTGAAGATTACAAGGTATGGGAGGAAAAATTGTCAAGCCTAAATTTTATTCATAAGTAAGGTATTATTTTTCTTGACTTGTGATCCAATTTGAACGCATTGTTAGGCTTTTCTGTTTTCTTATGACTAAATGAAAAGTGATTTAAAATGATATAGCAAGTCAATTGAAAAGTTGCTTTTGAATAAAACAGAAAAATGGGAATGCCAACTTTCTTTCCTTCTCTATAGCTTCATTAACATGGTTGTATAGACATTTGCATGTAAAATGTAGTTAACAAAAATTACACAGAAGTAAATTTAGTCCTTTAGTGCCTACCTCTATGGTAAAATCAGACCATTTGGCATAGTTTGAAGTCTTCCAAGAAGCCTGGTTTCCACCTGGAAAATAAATTACTAAATTTGAATGTGTTACTTATACTATGGTGAGTTGTCTATCTGTTACATTTTATTTTAGTGCATATACTAGAAATTGTATTTAGAGTTTTCTAAAATTGTCATCTGTCAAGGTAGAGAATTATAATAATATAATTATACCCAGAAAAAGTGTTCTGACTTTAGATTATTTTGGTGCTGTTACAAATATGATGCATTTTTTAAAATTCAGAATGTTTGTCACACATTCATGTGTTTCATTGTCAAATTTTGAGATTAATTTAGATTAGCTATAACTGTTATAACCAAAGTTTATTTTCTGCACTTTTATTGATGCATAGATAATGCTTATACATGGGCTTCAATGTAACACATATATACTATCACAATATCTCGCAGTACTTACTTTGTTCCATCTTTAAATGGAGCCTCATCTCAAATTTTTCTAAGGATATTTACCACATTATTGTTGTACTCTCAATTCAATCTATCCTACTGTTTTAAATCATAAACAGTTTGACTGCATTATAAGAACTGTTTTGATTAATCAAAGATTCTATGTTGTATGACACAAAGTATCATAATGAGATGATTGGTGAGATGTCATGGACAGTGAAGACAACATTCAATTAACTTATCCAGATAGAAAGTATGTTTTATAATGCTGCAGGTGTACACAGTGGGAGGAGATGTAGATGTGGGACCATGGCTGAGTAAAAACTCATTGCCACAGATAGAGAAAAGGGGAAAGTACGTGTTTCATTAAAATACGTTAGTAGGGTTTTTTTCATCTGAAAGGAGAGTGCATTAACCTCCTTAAAGGAAGCAATATTTCTTTCTAAGGTGTACATTTTCTTTCTTTTTTTTTTTTTTGAGGAAGATTAGCCCTGAGCTAACATCCGCCACCAATCCTCCTCTTTTTTGCTGAAGAAGATTGGCCCTGAGTTAACATCTGTGCCTACCTTCCTCCACTTTATATGTGGGACACCCACCACAGCATGGCTTGATATGTGGTGAGTAGGTCCATGCCTGGGATGTGGGCTTGTGAACCCTGGGCCACCGAAGTAGAGTGCACAGACTTAACCGCTATACCACCAGGCCGGCCCCTACATTTTCTGAGTTAAATAACCAGAACCAGTGTGGTTGTGGAACTCTATACTCTCAAGCCCAGAAACTTTATAATTCACTACAATATATCTCATTCCCATACCACTTTCGTAATAATTATAATTTTTATGTTTGTCATTTTTTTAATTCTAAAACACTTTGTGAATCCAGGTGAATATGTAATAGATACCACCTTCCTTGAGAGCGAAACGAGGAAAAGCTTGATTCATATTTGAAGCTGATATATTTGAGCAATATGATGTTCAAATATTTTATCTTAGCGCAGGCCATTTGTTGTGAAGAATTTATGTGGAGCACTCAGGATGTATTCTATCTAGTAAACTGAATGAGGAGCCTTTATTTAAGATAATAAAGGATAATATTTTTAGAAAATCATGCCTCTAGGAAATTTATTCAGCCATTGCATTAATAGCCTAAGAAGTGATGGTGATAGAATAATAATAATAAATTCTTGGTGAAGTCCTTTCTCTGCACTAGACGCTTCACGTACATTCCGTCATTCAATCATAATAACCACCTTATGAGACCAACATTATTATCTTTATTTTACTCATAAGGAAAACGATGCTAAGTTTGTCATGTAGCTATAATGGACAAGTCCCTATGGCTGGGGAACTCTAAAGTTTGCAATCTTATCATGTGAGGCAGTTCCACTCTGGTGCCTGAAGGATGGAGGCATGGAGGAGGGTAGAAAACCATCTCTCCCCTCTTAAAATTCCATTTTTCCCTTACTAAATGAAAAAGAGTCAATGAAGTAGTCCAAGAATTTAGCACTGTAATCGAGGTCCATTAGATTAGGAAGTCTTTATATGACTAAAAACAGGATTGCTTTGACACATGCATAAAGACTCAGGCCATCTACGCATCCATCCTGAAATTTAGCAATTCGAAGCAGTTAGCTACACGGACAGTTTTGTATGCATTGCTAAATGCAGACACAAAAAATGCATTTGCAAAAAGAGGAAACCCAGTTAAACTAGGTTGCAAATTTGGCCCTAATTTAGCGTAGCATTTGTGATACATATAGGTTAGAGTGACATTTATATAATGGTGTGAAATATGAGAAAGTTCCAATGCTAGACACAAAGACTTCTTTAAATTGCTGTTGCCTACTTTGGTTAGTTTAAGAAACAGGAGGAAGAATTTGGTTTTTCAAGTAATGGGAAGCTTTAAGGATGTTGGAACACTGTTCGGTCCCCTGGGGTTCTGCCTGCTGTACAATTTTAAATGTCTTTTAGCTAAAAAATTGGCCAACAAGGGAAACAGAGATGAAATCTCTTCTTCCTTATCTGGGAAGTGAGAAGCTATGGGTGGCTAACTTAATCCAACTGTAATAGTCAAATAAATGGTCAGCTTTTGGGTCAGAAAGCCATAATCATTCCTCCTGGGTAATATTTCAATGTAACTGAAGTAACTACCTATATGTTAGAATTTAATTTGGAGGTTTTTCCCTTATGCTTGCTTGTAGACGGAGGTTTCAGCTTAAGAAATATAGCCAGAAATGGGACTAGATAAATACTTGGTGTTTTATATAAATGCTGTAATCATGGTACCTGAAACGATTTCCATCTCTCCAATAAAGACCACTGGAGGGCAGTGTTTTCTCCTTTGGGAACAGCACCTGGTTTTACATGGAGACTGCGTTGATGTGTTAAAAAGGTATCTGGGTTTTGGAAAATGAGTTGCACTCCTCATTCAGGCTGTGCTTGGAACTTCCTGCCTCCTGTTTACATGTCATACAGGTTGTTGCTTATCATACTGCCAGCCAAAGTAGTCATGCCTAAAATCAGATCCTAAAAGAAGAACAGGTACAATACTTGCTCTTTGGGAGGCTTACAGTTTTTTGCTTTTTTTTTTTTTTGAAGATTGGCACCTGAGCTAACAACTGTTACCAATCTGCTTTATTTTTCCTGCTTTTTCTCCCCAAACCCCCCTAGTACATACTTGTATATTTTAGTTGTGGCTCCTTCTAGTTGTGCTACGTGGGACGCCGCCTCAACATGGCCTTGTGAGCGGTGCCATGTCTGTGCCCAGGATCCGAAATGGCCAAACCCTGGGCCGCCTAAGCCGAGCACGTGAACTTAACCACTTGGCCGCGGGCTGGCCCCCTAAAATTTTATATTAATTAACCATTTGTGGATTGTGCAAAGGTTGTTTTACTCATATAAACAGCAAATGAAAGAAGGATACATGAGCAAGAATGGGTAGTTTTAACTAGCTGCACCTCACGATTTCACTATTTCATTGTTTGCATTGATTTAATTTCAAAATGTGTGTACATATGTTTGCCACCAAATCAACAAGTCAGCATTTTCTAGAAAGAACAACTTTTCCCAGAAGTTATTTGCCATAAGTTTTAGTATGACTTTTTCCCTAGGGGCAGTATATGGAAAAATATTTAGAATTCTTTTTTTTTTTGAGGAAGATTAGCCCTGAGCTAACATCTGTGGCCAATCCTCCTCCTTTTTTTTTTTTTTTTTTTTTGCTGAGGAAGACTGGCCCTGAGCGAACATCTGTGCCCATCTTCCTCTAGCTTATATGTGGAATGCCTGCCACAGCATGGGTTGCCGAGCAGTGCCATGTCTGTTCCTGGGATCTGAATGGGCAAACCCCAGGCCATCGAAGCCGAACATGCGAACTTAACTACTGTGCCACCAGGCCAACCTCAGAAATTTTTTATTTAAAAAAGATCTGTTGCTGAGTACTAAATTATAAATTATATTTGTGTTCCTATTAATTAAAAAATGAAGCTGGATTACATAATGTAATTTGAGAGGGAGTCATTTAATCTTGAAGACAGATAATACTAATTGAATTCTTTTAATTATAAAGGTCATTTGTTTCATTTTAAATAATGAAAATATCATATTTTAGTTTTGTGATTTTATCTCACAAAAGATCACTGTTTTTCACAAAATCAATATATAATTTTATTCTAATGATTTATTTTCTTCAATAAAATGCCTGGAAGCTGACCTGAGACTATGCCTAAACAACAGAAAGCAACCCAAAGCAACTAGTCACTTGAGGAAAAACATAAATTTCAATGTCTGCATGATAAACATTTGTTTAAACTATTTTATTTTTATAACATTATTTCAGGTTATAAAACTAATGAGTGTTTATTGTGGAAATTACAGAAATAAAATAAAAATCACCCATAACCAAGCCAATTAGAGATAACCACTCTTAATACTTTAGAGTATATTCTTACAACATATTTTTCTATGCACTAATATGTTTTAAAAATAATTAGGGCCAGCCCCGGTGGCCTAGTGGTTAAGTTTGGCTCACTCCACTTGAGCAGCCCGGGTTCGGTTCCCAGGTGCCAACCTATACCACTTGCCTGTCAGTGGCCCTGCTGTGGTGGTGGCTCACATACAAAAAGAGGAAGATTGGCAGTGGACGTTAGCTCAGGGTGAATCTTCCTCAGCAAAAAAAATAATAACAACGATATAATCATAATTAGAATATATAACATATCCCATTTGTGAGCTACACTTTTCACTTAAAATATAGCACAAATATTTTCCCTTATCATTAAATACTTGTCAACAGAATTATTTTGAATGACTGTATAGTGCATCATAGTTTATCTAACAGGTTCTCTAAACTGTATATTTGGTGGTTTCTATATTTTCCTACATTATAAACAATACTATAATGAACATCTCTGTAGACAATGTTTACATACATCTATAATTATTGCCCCCAGGTAAATTTTTTTCTTTTGTTTTGTTTTGTTTGAGGAAGATTAACCCTGAGCTAACATCCACTGCCAATCCTCCTCTTTTTTGCTGAGGAAGACTGGCCCTGAGCTTACATCTGTGCCCATCTTCCTCTACTTTATATGTGGGATGCCTACCACAGCATGGCTTTGCCAAGCAGTGCCATGTCCGCACCCGGGATCTGAACTGGCGAACCCTGAGCCACCGAAGTGGAACATGCAAACTTAACCACTGCACCACCGGGCTGGCCCCGCCCCCAGGTAAATTTTCAAAAGAGGAATTTCAGGGTGGAAAAGTTTTTTTTTTACAAGTTTTGATACATAAGGCCAAAGTGTCTTCCAAAATGGAAGTGTAAAAGAGTCCATTTATCCATATCTTCACTAACACTAAATGTTATCAGGTTTTTAATCTTCTCTAATGTGATGTTTGAAAGAAATTTTGTTCTTTTTATTTTTGTTACTTTGGTTACTTGAAAAGTTTAATGTATTTCATATGTTTATTTGCCATTTATATTGTTTCACTATGGCTTGCTTTTTCCTATACATCATCCATTTTTTCTATTGAGATGTTTGCATTTTTAAGTTAATTTATGAGAGTTCTTCACGTAGTAAGGATAGCAAAACTGTGCCATACATTTTACAAGTATTTTTCCAAGCTAGTATCATATTTTGTTATTGACTTCTGTATTTTTAAATTATCAATTTCTCAAATGTTTTCATTAAAATTTCTACCCTTGCTTGTACATCTAGAAAATATTCCTCACAAAGATTACATACTCACTTATATTTTCCCCTACATATTTGATGACTTTGGGTTTTTTTTGTTTTCATTTGATGCATTTAATGCTTTAATCAAACTGCAACTTATTCTGATTTATCATGTGAGGTGAGGATTTGATGATTTCTTCCATTTGTTAAGCAATTGCCCCTAAATATTTCTTGAATAATGTACTTCTTTTCTACTGATTTAAAAAGATTTTTGAATCAAGCTGAACGCTTTTATGTTCCAGAATCCACTCCTAAGATTAATTTCTTCTCCACTGATTTCCCACTCTTCCATCTTTATCACGATATTTTAATTACACATTCTTACATCTGTTATTGAAAGTCCTTGAGTAGTTTTTTTCCCCAAAATTTTCTGTGTCAATTTTTGCCTGTTTATTCTTTATATCCTCCAGAGTTACTTTATTACGTTAGAAAATTCACTTGAGAACATATGTTTTGCTATGGAAAAATGCCCAAGACATATTAAGTGAAAAAAGCAAGTCATAGAACAGTATGTATGATATTCTCTCTCCTATAATTTTTTAAAAGGAAATCAGAAAAAGTATGGAAGTGTGTGTGCATGCCTATGTGCATGTGGCACATGCCTTATAGAAACATGCAAAATTTCTGGAAGAATCGCCTGAAAACTTGTTAATAAGGGTTACCTTTGGGGAGTGGGGATGGACATTGTGAGGGAGAGGAACTTTTGCTTTTTACTATAAGGTAGTCTTTTTAGGCAGTTTGGCTTTAAAATTGACCTGATATTCTAAACAGAATTATGTTAAATTTATAAATGAATTGGAACATCCTTATAATATTGTCATTTTTCCACATAGGAACACTTTTCAAAAATTTTTACCTTCCTCAGTAAAGTTCTGTAATTTTCTTCAGATAGCTCCTACACAAGCTCTGTAGTTTAACCCTAGATTTTATATATCGATAGATACATGTAAATTATGTATCTACATCTATAGATTGATATACAGAAATATAGATATAGAATATTATAAATACATATTGCATAATTGCTATTGTTTGTAAAGTTAATTTGTCTCATTAAATATTTTATAACTATTTTTTTGTTTAAATAATGGATGGAAGCTATTGATTATTTTTTCTTGACTTTAAAAATAAAGTAATTGGTCAGTTAAAGTTAGTTCAAGTTCAGACTAAAATTATTGGTTTATGTAGAAATACTCTAATTTGACTCACTGTAATTGTTTTTATTTATATGATTTTTTTGAATCATGTAAACATGACTTAAGAAAATAGCAAGTATGAAGAATATTCTGAAATATAAATGACTGCAGAGTATAATACCTGTCATTTTCTGAAAAGAAATGCAAAGGAGTAATGAATAAAAATAATTATTAGTTTAGATAGGATTTCCATGAATAATTTATGAGAAACTAGACAGGGAGGAAACAATAGATATGACCTATTTTGAGACCTGTACATGTTTTTCCACATTTGTAGTAGAAGATACTGCTATTTTTCATATTTTTCTTTTTTAAAAGGAAAGTGTTTTATTGCTATTATTCCTGACTATAAATATATAATATTCTCATTGTAAAACACATTCAAATATTATAGAGAAAAGGACTTTCTTATATGAAGATCAACCATAACACTATCATTCATAAAAAACCACTATTAATAGTATTTTGCCTATTCTTCAAGAATTACTTCTGTTCATATTCATATTTGATTCATAATATTTCATATATTTATGAGACTACACTGGACACACTGTTTTATAGCCTCTTTTTTTCTTTTGATGTATAATCACTGCTGTCTTTTATTGTCCATAAATACAGATCTTCATGATTCTTAATGGCTACCATTAAAACGTATATTTTATTACATGGTGTTCCATAATTTATGTGATCAATCCTCCATTGATTAACATTTAAGCAGTTTCCAATATTTTACAATGAATATTCTAAAACATCTTTTTTGCATTTGATACATTATTTCCTCAAGAAATGGAAATGCTGGATCAACGAGTCTGCATAATTTACAACTTTTGAAACATATTGCCAAACTGTCCTGTGAGGTCATAGTGATTTTGCTCTCAAGCTTTTTCAGTATTGAATGTTAATATTATTTTTAAAATATTACCTTTTATAATCTGATATGTGGGAAATGGTATTTCATTGTTCTTTTAATTTCCAGAGTTTGATTACTAATGAGGTTGATCGTGTTTTCATAAGTTTATGGTCGGTTGTTATTTCTATATTTGTGAATTAGCTATTTTATCCTATTCTTGTTTTTCTTCCAGAGCCTATATCTTACCGTTATTGACTTGTAAGTGGCTCCTTAAAGATTAAAAATATTAATCTTTTGTTTGTGATATGTATTTCTTTAATGTCTTTGATCCTTTTACCTTTTTGTCTGTCATTTTTGCCAAATTTTTATGTAATCAAATTTACAAGTTATCACTGAATTTAATGTCTTTGGTATCATTCTTAGGAAGACATTCTCTATGAAAAGATTAGTAAGAAAAGATTCTCTGTGTTTTATTCTAACTGTATTTATGGTTTCATACTTTGCACTTAGATCATTAACCCATCTAGACTTTCTTTCTTAAGACATAAGTAGAGATCTAACCATATTTTTTCCAAATTCTTAGTTAATGTTCCCACAGCCATTTTTGAGCAATCCATATTTTCTCCACGAAGTTCTTGGATATATTGTAACCTCGGTCTAGACTTTATCTTCTGCATACATGTGTATTAGCATCTGTATTAGTGAGATTCTGAGAATATTGTTCAGGTTTTGCGGCGTTAGTGCTGTGTAACAAACACTCTCCAAATCCCAATGGATTACAACAACCGCCATTTACTCCTCTCTCATGGGTATCTGGGTCAACCATGACGCTGCAGTGTTCTGCTGGACAAATGGACATTGCTCCAGGCTCCAGGTCAGGTTTATGATGTTCCACGTGCCTCTTTTTTCAGGCTGAGGTAACAACAACTCCCTGGAACAGACTCTTCTCATGATAAATGGCAAGAGTTCAAGAGGGCTGGTGAAAACTTGACCACACTTCTTAAATCTTAATTCTTAAAACTTCATATTTGCATAAGCACATTCTCTTTTCCATCCACACTTCATTGGTCGGAGACAATCACATGGCCAAGCCCTAGGTGAATGAGAAAGGAAAGTATATGGCCTTTACAGGGAAGGCAAGTCAGTGACTTGGAGAAAATGAAGACTTGCAAACAAATAACGCTATCTACCACACTGAGCTAGTTATGTTTTTAGTCTCGGGTTCCACATTGTTAAAATATGATTATAATGAAAATTCAATGCTACAGATGATAAATGTCAAACACCTTGCACCTGGCATCTAGTTAATCAATAAACGTATGTCTGCTTCCTCACAGTATGCTAAGCCTTGTAAGACACTTTAATATGTGGAAGGGTAGATTAGCTCCTACTGCATACTCTTTCTTTTACAGGATTTTTCTGACTATTCTCCACCATTTTTTTTCCTGGTGAATAAATAAACTTTTGATTCCACCACATATGTTCATCTCATTAATAACTGAAGAAAATATCTTCTCATGCATACTACTTTTAGAATAATAAGCAAGTTGTTTCAAGGCCTTACCAAGACGGGGTTGACAGATTACTCTTAGGACCTATAATAATTAACATTTTTCTGTTTATTAAAAAAAGTCAAAACTACACTGCACGAATTTTCAAATGATATTAAATTAATTGAAGTGGTTAATATCCTGAAAAAATAATCTACAATTCAATTTTGGATTGTATGAAAAAAATTATGCTCGAGGGGCTGGCCCCATGGCCGAGCGGTTAAGTTCGTGCGCTCCGCTTCGGTGGCCCAGGGTTTCACCAGTTCAGATCCTGGCATGGCGCCGCTCATGAGGCCATGTTGAGGCGGCATCCCACCTGCCACAGCTAGAAGGAGCCACAACTAAAAGAAAATATGCAACTATGTACTGGGGGGATTTGAGGAGAAAAAGCAGGAAAAAAAAAGAAGATTGGCAATAGTTGTTAGCTCAGGTGCCAATCTTTAAAAAAAAAAAAAAATGATGCTCAAAAGAAGCAGATGCAAAGCAGGCTTATAGACATTCAGTGCAATGTAGGATGTACAAGAGTGTCTAGGCAAAAAGGACAGAAGAAAAAGACTTTAAGGTTTATCTACAAAATGCAAATAGTCAACAATATGGGAGAAAATAAACAATATTTATGATTCCCTAACTAATCTTAAATAGGCAAGGGACAGTTGCTCCTCTATATCATGTATTAATTATACTTTTGTTTGAAAATTGCTTCCTGTTTTGGATCACATTTTTAAAGGATGTGGAGAAATTGATAAGAGGTCAAGAACAGAAAAATAGCTAAGGACATCTAATTTAGGTCCTTGAGGAAAGCTAAAGGAATTGGCGTTATTCAGTCTTAGAAGGCTAAGATGTGACCTGATTAGTCTTCAATTGTAGGAATTATTTTCAGAGAAAAGATCAACATCTGTAGAGCAGGTGTTCTCTACATCTAAATAAGAACAAAAAGTTTATATTATAACAGACAGTTTTATGTGACTTTTATAACGAAGCATTGATTGTTGGGTCAAGGAAACACTAGAGATAAATACCAACAACAATTTTAAAATTTCTACTTCTGGATAGAGAAATATCCTATTTCATAAGTAAGAGAATAGACAGTTATCAGTCTGTTAAAACTGTCCTTTGAAGGTCAGTGACATATCAGATGAGCTCTTCTAACACTGTGAGCCTGTGAATTTATCTCAAGATAAGTTGCCAGCACTTCAATCTGTATTATTCATTAATAAAGTAGCTCAAATATTTACTGTGTAGTTTCATCATAGCAATATATTGGCCTATTTATGTACATTTTGAACATGAAGCAAAATAGCACAGTTGTTTAATTTACTCTTATTTCTCCTTAATGAATAGCAATAGATATGTTAGAAATACATTTGGTCAGTTATGCTCTTGGATTATTTAGGGCTATTATTCACAAGCATCCAATAAAATGTTGCCAAAACTATACCCATTTATTCTTGAGTATAACATAGAAATTCGAGGTTTTCATTATTATTATTTTTTTTTTAGGAAGATTAGCCCTGAGCTAACATCTGCTGCCAATCCTCCTTTTTTTTCTTTTTTCTTTTTTTTTTGCTGAGGAAGACTGGCCCTGAGCTACCATTCATGCCCATCTTCCTCTACTTTACATGTGGGGTGCCTGCCATAGCATGACTTGACAAAGTAGGTCCACACCAGGGTCTGAACCAGCGAACTCTGGGCTGCTGAGGCGGAGTGTGCAAACTTAACCTCTGCACCACCAGGCCTGCCCCTTAAATGCACTTTTAAGCATTACTTTAAGGCTTAATTTTACAGCCATATATTTAATGTCCTACAAAGACCCAAGTTTTGGAACTAAAATGCCCTTTTAAATGTTATTTGTTAGTTCTGAAAAACTGAATTTTGAAAGGGAGCATCTTCGTGTGTTTTAAAAGGGATCTGTAATACAGAAACCAAGAAATGCTCAGTAAAAGGGCAGTTAGGACAGGCTGAGACATCCTTTGCTTTCACTCTTATGCGGCAATGGCTGTTTCTTATATGTATATATATATGTGTGTGAGATGAGAATTTTTAAGAAAGAATAAATGTCAGTTTTCAAAACTATACTGCAAACCTATAAATTAATTTAGATCCAATCATAAGAAATGTGTTTTGGTAGAAAACAAGAATGAAGTAAGGTGGTTTTGTTTTTATTTAATTATCTGCCCATGGTTCTGAGAAATGTGTGTATGTATCTAGAAAGCATATTAGTTTATTCCTAAGTCTTAGCTAAGTGGTGTAAACTTTGTGTAAGAAAGCAGAGCATTTGCATATTATAAATGGGTCAATTAATCCTGCCCAATTGTTTAAAATATTCTTTGCAAACTACTGATATTATTGGCCCTGATTTCATTTTGGCCCACACGAAGGCCTGTTCTCGCTTTTCTCTGCTTTGCTCATCTTTGCCTGATTGAACGGCCTTCGCTGCTTGAAAGCCTTCCAATGGGGTCCACGTCTTTTGTTTTTATTGCATTATCCTAACTGTTGATAGCTTCATATTGCATGACTAATAGGCTGTCAAAGCGTGTCGATGTCTGTGTTTTCTGCCATTCCTGTCCACACACAACACACCCATTAAAAAAATTGAAGTTTTCTTTGCAAAACTGACTGTGATGTTCCAGGTGAGGATAGTGTTCATTCTGCCTTGTCACTCACTGTCCCACCACTGAACAGCCCCTGAGGCGTGGCAGCTCTCAATATTTATTTGTCAATTGGATGAACTGACAATGTAAAATAACGGTAATCAAAATTGGAACCTTTGGTTCTTTGAACTTCTGCATAACTTTACCGTTTTTAAAGATACGATTTGGAAGTGTTCAGCCACGTTCTCATTCATCATAGCTGGCAGTTTGGCACGGTTCATTGGGGTTTAATACACATACATTTGATCCACCAATTCCAGTTCTTTGAACTATCCTGTAAAATACCCCAACATACCCACGAAGATAGGGATACAAGGCTACATCATTGTTTTCAATAGAAAATACTGAAAGAACCTGAATGTGCATCATTGACAGATGGTTGTGTAAATCAAGGTACATTTGTACTTTGGAACACCAGGCAGCAGTTTTAAAGGAAGAGGTAGATAAATATATGGGTACATGGAAAGAGCTCTACGATATATTGTTGACAGTTAAAAAAAGAAACAAAATTCTCCAAACAATGTACGTGACATAAATTCATAAAAATATATTTTGAAACAATAGATACCACACTTTTCTTTACCTCTGTAATAAGGAGGTATATTGATGATAAAATGATATGTTTTAAGGTGCTGATAAGGGTTTTCACTTTTTACTCTAACGTATTGATGTATTGTTTTAATTTTTAACAGCAAGCATGCATTTCTGTATTAAATAATTAAATAAACCTGTGATGTTTTTTAAACAATGCTTTTTTACACAGAGAAACCCTGGTAAACAATTGTTAAAGTATAATGTAAAATATTTATAATTATTCTCTACATCTCCATCTTTTCGGCCATTCCTCTCTTCACGCGTCCCACCTATTACAAAGCTATAAAAAGCAAACAAAGAAAACTCTCTTAAAAAATAGAAAAAGCGGGGGCTGGCCCAGTGGCAGAGCAGTTAAGTTCATGCGCTCCGCTTCAGCAGACCAAGGTTCGTCAGTCTGGATTCCAGGCGCCAACTCATGCACTGCTTATCAAGCCATGCTGCGGCAGGCATCCCACATATAAAGTAGAGGAACATGGGCATGGATGTTAGCTCAGGGCCAATCTTCCTCAGCAAAAAGAAGAGGATTGGCAGTGGATGTTAGCTCAGAGCTAATCTTCCTCAAAAAAAAAAAAAAAGAAAAAAGGAAATAAAGGTTGCCTGGAAAATGCCTAGTTCAGATTACGTCTTTCTCTTTGTTTAGCAGCAAATAGCAAATTTCTATTTAACTCAGTGGATACTATTCATACACGTTATATTGAGACCAGTGGAGAATCTGGACTGTTGGTCCCTCTTGGTAAACTTCTAAGGAGATGCAGCTGAGCATTTCTATCAAAAGCTAAAGATAGAATAATTTTTAAATGCTTTTAAATGAGTAGATACATCCCATGTTAGCATTTTGTCTGTCTTATATTGAATAATATCTGACTGAGTTGATATTTTTCTTCAAGTACATCTTACATTGCTTTAAGCCCACTAGGAATTACTCTTTATTAATGTATGTTCTGTTTTGATATGTTATTTTCTATTTATTTGCCTACCTCACACATGACATTATTTATTGCTGAGACTGTCTTGTCCATGCTTTTGTAATTGAAATATAAGAACTACAAAAGTATTACTTATCTCTTGTCTTTCTGGCTCTCTACTTTGACACATACTGTATACAATGTAACAGTTATAAAATTATTTCCTGTTTCTATTTATATTATCATATGAGAAATATTTTAAATAATGAATAAGACAAAAAATACTGACATATCACGAGAAATTGCCTTCCAAGCATGTAAATTTTTTAAACATTACAAATGCTTAAACTGACTTGCTCTGTGTAGACTCTCGCTCAGATTTCAGCTATAGGTTTTGATCTCCACTTTTCAGAACTGAATATCTAAACCAAGGTTTTCAACATTTTCTCTGAAGCCTAACTTAATCTGAACAGATTTCTTTCTTGAAAAGAGGAAAATTTTTTACGATTGAGGCCTGAGATTGTCTCATTCGATGCCATTTTGATGTGACTTCTAGCGTAAGACTATTAAGAAGAAAATGTGGGCATCACCTGTCCCATTAGACACCACAGAATCTGATCTGATCAGTAGAATAACTATTAACCAAATAATCATGTCATAAGACTTATCACTATTTTCTAAATGAAAAGGCATTATGCTAATAAGATGAAACAAAATCTAATGATAGTTACCCCCTTCTTCTCTAACTATTCAAATTCAGAAATAGCCACCCATTTTCGCAAGAAGGGAAAATTTTTAACTAAACAAGTAGAAAATAAAGCTGCTTTCATACATTTTTCTATTAAAGCATTTCAAGGAAGAAAGAGGCACGTAAAACCCTTAAAGCAGGAAAATACAGCAAGAAATGGTCTGGCTTTTTGATTGTCTTTAATCATTCCCATTACTTTCTTTATTCTTTAAATCTACTTCCCTTTTCCTTCTAAAAGAGATGTATTTCTAAAGTGAATGGAAAATAAAGACATTGTTGCAGACCAAAGTAATAAAAGATATGTTAATGATATGTAAAAATGTGGAAAATCATACTGAGGTCTTAACAGCCTTCGGGACATTGGGCTCTCCTTACAGTCTATTTTCTCACTGCTCACTACCTCCATTTTTAATCAGTACTGCCATCATTCCTGAGACCAGCAGAATAAATGATGCTTTGGGAGCTACAAACTAAATATAGTTCAAATTTTTAAATAATTGATGGTCTCCTAGGAGAGACAAGATAAACTCGAAATGAGCTCACTTAAAATAAACTAATATGGATTATTTAGTTATTCTAGTTATTTATTTGTAGGTTTGTTTATTATATAGATATTTATATGCATCTATTACATATATTATTACATATGAACACATGCGCATGAAAGGGAAGAAATAGCCAATTGTTCTGTATTAATCAGAGATGACTCCTAAGAGAAGGAGACTCTACATATCCCACCTTATGGATGGCAGATAATTCCACATTTGTAGAAAGCTTGAGGATTATAATGGACCAAAGGACTCCTTGAACTTTTTACTTCTAGAAACTGCAGTGTGATCATAGGAAAGGTTGCTCTCCATGGGACAACTAAATATATATATAATATTATTATATACAATTATTATTGACCTGTTTGCCTTAAGATGAAAAACTTTCTTTGAGCTTTGTTTCAAACTGAATTCTGATGAACCAGAAACAACTTCATCTATGAAGAAGAAAATTTTCTTTCTGTTTTTCATTTCTGTACACACTGCTAACTATTGATAACTATTTTTCACACAAATCTAAAGAATACACATTGAAAGGAATTCCGTGTTATCAGCAGGAATGGAAATTTTAAGTTACTTACTAGAAGTATAACCAGACCTCATGTAACCTTCACTCAAAAGAACCAAGGGCAAGACAAACGCATCCCATTTACTGAAACCACCATTTATCTTTCTAATATTGATGATTTTAGTAAGATTATACTTTTTAAATATTAACAGACTAAAAGGATTATATTTACCTGTATCTGTATGAAAGAATAAATGAGACTATAAAACATTGTCTGTTTAGTAGCTGGCCTATGTTCCCACAGGAATCGAGCTCCCACAGATCAGCTCCTAATGGTCTTTTTCTCATTCTTGTTAGAGGGAGTTGGGATACCATTCCTGATATTTTTTGTTCTGAGGATACTTCCATAGTTCTGCAAAACCCAAATAATCTTGAAGGTCCCATCTAGCGCAACTTTGGTTAAAGATATATTACCTACCTGTAATTAAACGGCAAAAATAAATTTTTGTTTAACAGCAAAGTGGGAAAAGTATTCTGACTTACGTCTCAAACTTGGTCCTTTCCTCCTTAGGGTACACTGAACAATTAAACAATTTTTTTCAATTTTCTTGGTTAAATGGACTTTTAATAATAAAACAAGCCCCCTAAATGGTTTTCCTTTGAAGTGAGAAGTCCCATAGAGACACTGGGTTATTCTACTCAACATTTTTTGCAGCGACCAACACATAGTTATGTCCTGAACTAGACTATTACATGCCTTTCATGGTCTAATTTTATAGGTTCTGAAGAACGGAGCTTCCACAACTTTCCTGGAAAGACAGTTCTGCAGTGTAGTCCCTCTAATTATTTAAGGTAGGTCCAGATTTCTTTAAAATAGCTGAGTTATTCAAATTTGAAAAGCAGCTACTGCGTAAGCAGCCTGACTTAAACTGACAAAAGCAAGGAAATTCTGGATCCATAATTCACCTTCCACCCCTTGACCTCACAAACCGCCATATTAGAGTGAATACACCAAAATACCAGCTTGTGTTTACAGTTTCAGTCCTCCTGATGGCGGACGGGCGCGTGTACACGAGCACTCGCTCTGTGTGCACTGAATAGGATCACGATCCGGAGAGCTGAAAATGTAAACACAAGCTGGTATTATGGTGTGACTGGCGGTTTGTGGTTCTTTGTTTGAATACTTTAAAAATGGGCACCCTGGCAAGAACAAAAGAGGCAGAAAGCAGAACTGCTCTTAAATGGCTCCTCTCATCTTTGTTCCTCCTCAGGTAGACCCAAAATAACTTATCCACTTCACGGGGTCCCACACAACCATTTGTTTCTGTCTAGTTGGCTACACTTCAACGCAACAGTTTTGTTTTCAAATACAGGCCGTTAATACTTTGCCTTTGGTAATTTAAAATTATTTTCTGAGTATTTGCAAGCACTATACTTCTCTAGTTATTATTTGTATCAAAATCTTCCACGTGGCAAATTCATTGGAATGTTAGTTGTGTTTAAGCAAGGACCCAAATGCCGTATGTGGCCTTATTTTAATATTTGCAAATTAGCAATAGTACTTTTACCTCAAATGAGCGCTGGCATCAGCATAACCCTCTTAGACAACGTATCTACCTACTGTTCTTGCTTATGCTACTTTAGTTGTTGATTTTGAAGTGCAGGAGTTGACCTCAAGAGAAATGTAAAGGGTAAAAAACTAAAATTATGAGCTTTATTGTAGCATAGCATCTATTTGCGTAGTTAGTCCTTTAGTTTTCTCTGCAGTCTTTGTCATTTCTCCTTCTTAACGCTAAATAAGTTAGATCATTGGCTCTCCGCTGTGAACTTTGATTCTGAAATAAATTTACATGTAGGGTAAACAGATGATCATATCATTTCAGGGAGAAAATTAAGACATACAAAGAAGGAAAATTGAAAAAAACCTATTTCCTGAAAAATGTCAATGTAACTCATCATATGCTTGACTTCGTGGTAAAGTACTTTATCTTGTTTTTAAAAAAACAGAATTTTCTCTTTGGATTTAGATATGCCATCACTACCAAAAGTCAGTAACTAAAGGAAAAGTGGGTAGTTTGGCAGATCCCTTTTCTTAAATAAAAATTACAAATTGATTTTACACTTACTGAGGCAGCCATTCGCCACTGTAATCTTATTTCTGACAACTGTTTCTTTTAGAATCCAATAAGTAATTGAAAAACAAAAGTGATTTTCTCAATACAATCGAAAAGCAGTTAATGTAAAGACATAAACACAAACAACTCATGGCCGTGGACAGTTTTGATGTAGACTGCAGTACTTAATAAAGGGATAAGAGGGGTCTTAGCTTAGGATTTTTAATGAAATGCTACTCAAATGGAAACCAGTGATTTCAGAAGTGGTGTCAGTCACTTTAGACTGAAAAGAAATAACAAGAAATAGCTTTTAAGATATCAAATAATTTGCACTAAAATGCTATACTATATAGCACCTCGCCTTTGAACAGGCCAACAATTTGCCTTGGATGTTTAAAATATATTGTACTTGATCACTTCACTAAACTGCATGACTTGACCATTGCCGTCTTATATATTGATTATCTCCTTATGGGATCGCTCACTAAGACAGCTTGCAGGCATTTCATAAGTTATAATAAATAAACCACCTATGTGTACATTGATGCTGACAGATCCGGATCATCTTATTTCCACCTGACGCATGTTCAGGATCAATTGAGAACTAAACTATGGAATGAATAGATCAACTACAAGAGTGAATTTGGTCTTCTCTTACACAAATGTTTTAAGAACAACTGTATGAAGCTATTTTGGAGATTCAATATCTATGGTAATATGTTCAGATATACAAATAATTAATGTGCAAAGAATTGACATTTTCACAAGTTTTTTTCTCAATATCATATAAATTCATATCTTGTGTGCTGTATTTCTTATTCTGGAGAAAAAGAATTCCATGCTACAGAATTTCATAGCTTTAAACTTTGGCTTTAAGTTTTAGAGATTTTTAAAAATTCTTCATTTCAACTATATGATTGTAATCTTACAGAAGGTTCAAAACATCTTTGAGCCTGCACACATCCTTATTTCTCCTCATAATTTGCTTTGGCCCATCCACTTTCTAATGTCAGTTTTCTTAGCTACCTCATACTATTAGTATCTGTTGGTAGCAAAGACAGATAAACAAATGTGGCCTTTTAGATTAGAAGAATTTTGGCAAATTTATCTTGTGGAAACCAGCTAAGAAAGGAAAAGTGGGGGTTAGGAAAGCTGCAGCAATGGCTCAGTTCTACATCTCTACTAATAAGAGGTAAAAAAAAAAAAAAAGACAGGGAGATGGATGGTGATGATGATTGTACAACAGTGTGGATGTACTTAATGCCACTAAACTGTACACTTAAAAAAGGCTAAAGTGGTAAATTTTATGTTATGTATATTTTACCACAATAAAACAAATAGAGGTTAAGATTAACTTGAATGAGAAATTAGGGACTGACTCTAAGAACCTACTTGCCTCGAAAAAAGGAAATTATACTACAGAGAGGATGCAAACATCTGAGAGGTTAAGCAGGAAAACCAAACTTTCTTCACAGTTCTTTGGAGCAAACACTTAAGAATTCTTTGTCATTGGAGTTCATTCAAACACAAATTATCATGTAGTGTAGCCAAAAGATAATGTTGAAGTAAGACAAAGTTTATCAAATTTTCCTTTAGTCTTTCCTCTATATTTTTGACAACTGGCCATCTTTGTTTTTTTCCAGATTGTTATTTTTTTTTTAAGTCCATGCACATGAGCTTATAATGTATCTGTATGACTATTTATGGAAATAAAAAGGAATAAAGTAAAAAGAAGTAAAGAATAAACACTGCCTTAAATACTAATGAATTTTCAGTAGTTGAATTTTTGAAAAGTAAGCTCTCAGTCATACTGTAGGGCCTACTTTCCTACTTTTTAATAGCTTTCTAAAAAAACTCAAACTTTGAAGTGCATGCAATTAGAAACATGCAACAGTGAGGCTAGGCTTAGTCACAGTACTATTTCAATGCAAGCTGCTTCTATTTTTGGTGTCCTACAGAGAAATAGAATTAGAATGTTCTAACCTCTGCTCATTCTGTAGGTGAGAGTATAAAGCTGACTACTTAAAAAAATGGGGGAGGGGGATCCTTTCTAGCCAATTCTTTCTCATGTTTTATATATTAGGTGATTATTTTACTGTGATTTGGACAATTAAGGACAAATAATTAATTTCATATACATAGTCAGCTTCAAACTCTCTGGGACAGATTGCCATGAATGTGGCCTATCTGTGAGCATCAGCATGGTTTCTGTCTCGTGTTCATGTTACCTGCTGGTTTTGAGCCCTGGCTGCATGGATTTTAAGGCTTCTCCATGATCTAAAACGGAGCAGCATTACATAAATTTATAGAATCCCAGGGTTGGATGAATTTTGAATTCACCGGTTCAAGCACTCATCTGATGCTTGAATCTCTTCAAGTCCTTACGCAGCCTTAGATTTAAGAATTCTAGCGATGCTAATGCTTGCTTCTGCTGGAGCATATGTAATTGAGAACAGGAAAACTAATAAGCCAGGAATAAATTACTATTTCTTCATCTGCAAGCAATGTATAAGATTGAGGATTAAATGAAATATCTAATCATGCCTAGATCAGTGCTAGAAATATTATACATACTGACAACTAGTCATATTTAAATCCATTTATATCACACTCACTACTCTTTATGTTTCAAGTATCTAGTGCTAATTAATGTCACATAATTTTTTGGTACCTAGTTATCCCTTATTATGTTATGATTAGGGTCCTTGAAGTATCATTAGTCCAATATTATGATATAGAACCAATTCATGATTCTTTAACATAAAAAAATAAAGATACTCCTGTTATACACTAAATTTTTGTGGTATTGGGGTTATTGACTATGTCATGATTTATTTACATAAATATTCACCCGTTCATTTAACTCACCTTCCTACTCACTCACTAATGCTCAGATCTCAGTCACAAGCTATAAAAATTCCCAGAAATTTTATGATAGCCTCAATAAATGCTTGTCTTCACAAAAGCAGAGTTGCTCCTCAGCTTCATTCATAACTCTTGAGTGACTAGGTATTGAGTTCAAAAGCCTGCTAATGTCCACATCTAAAATATCCCACATGTCTATTTCTTAATTTCACATTCAGATATAAAAAAGTCCCACAAAACTTCCCTCTGGTAAAATCACATTCTGCTAGGTATTATAGTCTTTGAGCTATGTTTTTAAATGTTCTTAAAGATTTCTAGGTCTATGACTATGATTATTATTAAAGCAATCTGAAATATAAGCAGTTTTGTTAAAGATAAATTAATTCAAATTATGAGTATGTAACCTAAAATTTCTTAAAGTCATTAGCATGTCTGGTTTACCTGAAAGATGCAGTTATCAGGAACATGTAGTTTAATATCAGCACATCTCTAATATCGATGTTATTTAAAGCCATACATTAAGAGTCATAAGCATCTGTAGTGACAGAAGAAGCATGCAGCAAAGTGCTGAAAAACTGGAATAGAATTAATTGGTTTTGGTCTACCCACTTCAAATTAGAAAATAGCAACAGAAAAAAAGTTAAACACTAAATGTATTCATTAGGCAGGATCAGCAATCATGCTGCCCACACATGATCTGCAATTAATTTGTAAATAAGAAGATTCATCACCTGGAGGATAATAAACTCTAGTTTTATGGCCCAAAAGACTAGACAAGTAAAACCCACTAATGAATGCACTGTATAAACACAGGGGCAAGAATGTACATTGGTTGAGCAAGTGAGGATAACAAGGAGACTCTGTTTTGTCATTAAAGTAGACCAAAAGATACATGACACATATCTGGAGATTTTTCTGAAGTGTTAACACTGCTCAAAACAGGGTCACTTAAAAGACATGGAAAAGTGTTACTACAAGGTAAGGAGGGCAAAAGTTGGTTTTTAGAAAGAACATTTTTTAAAAAAGTAAGGATGAGTGTAAAAACAACTGAGATAGTTACCTTAATTTTAATTAATTTTTCATAATTGTATATTAGACAGTCTTACTAATAAATAATAATCTGAAGTGATTTTAGTTTATCATCTTCAGATGTGACTTGGACTATGAAGAGATGCCCCCAAATGTTATTCATTAAGAAAATAAGTATTAAATGGAATTTTCAGTATTGCCCTACTTGGAAGAGGATTAGATGTGAAAACTAATTTCTTTCCTATACATTACAGTTGTATAACACACCTTAAGTTTGAATCCAAAATAAACATTCAACTTTACATCCATTCAAAGGAGAATTTCTTCTTTACTGCTAGCTAAGAACTCTGGGAAACACAGAGAGGTAAAAGAATAGATTGGGATATTTATTTAAAATACAGAGTCCTAGTCTCTATCTCATACCAATTGAAACAGAATCTCTGGAAGTGGGGCCCTGGAACCTGGACACAGTTGTAACAAAATCTCTACTGGATTCTGATGCATACAAAAGTTTAAGAATGACTTTATTTGTTAATATCGATAACTGTCACAAATTTCTTCAAATATTTCCTTTTTATAAGCAAAGTTACTTTTTCAATAGACATAATGAAAATACTTTTGCAAAGTGTAAAAGACAGACTTGAAATTACTTATATGAAATACATTCTCAGAATTGGAGTCACCTTCATGGGATCAATAATATTATTAATGCTAAAATTAAAAGGAGAAAGAAGTCAAAGGGAAGTCTTAATAAAGTAAATAGTATTCAAATTTTGAAAGCTCTGGAACTCAACTATTAGTTATAAATACAATTAATATATTAAAATATATCACTTTTAAGCAACTTCAACTATCAAAACATCTCAGTACTCAAAACAGATGTCATAAAACATACTAAAGTCTGTGTAATTCCACAATAAAATTTATATTTGACCCAATTCTAATAACTTTATCTGGTTTATTAGATTTTCATACACTATAGGTAGCAATATTTCAAAACAAAATTTGGGGAGAGAAGACATTTGCTGCTAACAGTTACTTCTAAGAAGTAATATCTGGAAAAACAGAGAAAATGCTTATTAAAAAACAAGCCACCAGACTAGATGATACTAAAATGCTGTAAAGAGTGAGCTCAAAAAGCATAGTTATCTGGGGCCATTTAATGTAGGATCAAACACTAGAAAGATTTGTGTATGCTTGTGTAATACCGTCATTGATGTTTGTGATGATCACCATCAATCGTCAAGAAACAGGTTTATATGCTCTAGTTTAACAAGGGAGAGAAATGTATAGCCCATTTTAGAAAGATTTTAATTCAGGTTGTCTAAGATTAACAATTCTTTAAATTTTAAACAAGATAAATTCACCTATGATGAAAATTCACTGCTGGGATTTACCTCAAAGGAAGACAAGGTTTCTTCCAAATAGTTTAACTTAAAGAGTAGAGTTTGTGTTACTTAGACGTAGACGCCATCTAGTGGCAGGAAGCAATAGGTTCAGGGTAATTGTTTTGTCGTTGGATTAGGACGATATGGAATTGCCTACCGCCAGAGGTTTTCTTAAAGGCTTAAAAAATGTTTATTCCAAATTGCACAGATTAAACCTAAAATTATTTATTTAATTTCAAAAGAATTGAGACTAATGAAGATCACAAAATGAGGAAGAAGCTGAAGATGATGAAGGTAGTGTCAATGTACACAGTAAGATATGGGAGGTATAAAATAGAAAATACGAATAGAGTTTAAGAAAGAACCTTATTGAATACTGATATATTATTTGCTATATGTATACATTTTATAGGGAATGGTTTTCTTACCTTCAGAGCCCTTTTTTAAAATTATTAATATAGGGTAGAATTCTCTCTTCTCTGGTGAGGGTAGCTACAAGCAATATTACTATACATTCAAAAATTAGCCCATTGTGATGAAAACTGGGTTTTCTGATTAATTATATTTAACAAACAAATATTTGTTAAATAAGTACTTTTATAACTAAACAAGTTCCGGAGAATGAATAAAATTGAAAAAAATATATAGTCTCTGCTTATAATCTAACAAAACACAATTGAAATGAAAAGAGAGGATTTACAAAAGAAAATATTTAGTAGGGAAAATAATTTAACAGGCATTACAAACCTATAACCACTGTCCAGTCAAAGCTCAAGAAAGGATGTACTGCTTATCCTGTTGCTTAGTGCCAGCCTAAGAGAAAACATCTCTATTAAAATTTATTGTCTGCGCCCATTATTTGGTTTGACATGTATTTCTATCATTGCTGACGCTGCTGTGTTCAAACATAAATACAAAATCAGTGTTTTCTGAAGTTACGTAAGAATTCCTTTAGAATTAGCCACCATTTTGGATTCACAGGCAGTGTATGAGACGGGGACAAGATAGAATTTGGAGACCAAGATCTGGAGTTGAATCCCAGTTCTGCCAGTTTTTAGTTTTGAGACTGTTTGCAAAGTGTTCAAACACTCTGAGCTACAACATCTTTTCTATGAAGAATTAATAATATCGCTTACATGAAACCATATATGACATTGCCCGGTTATGGTACATGTTTAGTTCCTTAAATCCCTTGGCTCTTTCATTCGTATAGATAAGCAACGCTAGTTGATAGTAAAAACTTGACAAGTACTGAAGGGAAATGTTTTAGACGGGATATGATTAGACTAGGAAAAATTTAAGATGTTTTGAGTAAGATATAGAAGAGAGTGATAGATATCAAATCAAAAGACAAAGGACAAAGAAAGAGCAAAAAGGCATATAAGCTGGGAGTATAAAATTAACATGCTGTATTGATGTAGAGGTCAATGTGGAAAGTAAGAAGAAATAACACAAGAATGGTATTAGGGTCATGTAAGGAATATCTCTTAAAAATTTATTTCATATGATAAGCAGTAGGTAACCATGGTATCTTCTTGCAAAATAATGAAACACATCAGTAAAGTAGCTGGTTTTCCACCTTATTTTACTATTAAACTGAGTCAATCTAAATGCACAGTGATTGATTTGTGAGTCTTTCTAAGGAAGGAAAAAAAGTTAGAGGATCAATTACTTCCATGTGTGTCTGTGGTCAGAAATCTTGAAGGAAAATCTTTCTAAAAGATTTCCCAAAATAGTTTTTTTTCTCTAGAGACCCACATGCTCAGCATATATTTGTGGCATTTTCCTTCTCTTTCTTTTCCGTTTCTATCCTTTTTTGTTTCCTTCTTCCTTCCTTCCTCCCTTCCTTCTTGCGATCCTTCCTTCCTTTCTTGATAGTTAGAAAAAGTCAAGGAATAATTTCATTTTTGTTTTGATGAAGAGCTATGTAGAAACACTTAGGGAACAAATTGATTAAGCAGTTACTCGGTTTTACCTCCAATATCTGGAAACAAATTACCCAAGTAGGCTAATCTTCTTAAATTATCAAAACTACTAATCCATTCATACTTTTCTAAACTATGCTATTAAAATTTCTATATCAAGTTATGTATATCATCTTATTCTTCAAAGGAAGTCATTCTTCTTAAATATGACTCTAGTCTTGGAAAAATACCCTCCTCCAAAAAGAAGAAAAACTATTTCTTAGTAAATGTTTTGTAAATTGATCCTTAATTATTATAAACTACAGTAGGTCCTGCCAAGAGTTTGTCTTCAGCAGAAAATAGACATAATGAAAATCCTTAACACTTACCTACGTCTTATAAAGTAGGTGTATGAGTTTTCATGTTTGCAAACTTCACACTTAGATTTTTTTAACAAGGTGAATAATTAGCTAAACTATTTATGCCTCAGAACAGTGCATCTTAACCTCCATGTCCAGGTCCATCGGTGTGTGTGCCATGATGAATTGTGAGATTTGCCAAAAGTAACGTTACTAATAAAAACTAAAGCAGCAAAGTTTACAAATAATTTACTTTAAAAAATTTACAGTACATTCAAATTTGCCTCTATAATGACATAACTCTCACTCATTTGAATTCACAGTTTATTCTTAAAAGCAAACATGGCCGAGTGGTTATGTTTTTGTGCTCTGCTGCGGCAGCCCAGGGTTTCGCTGGTTCGGATCCTGGGCACAGACATGGCACCGCTCGTCAGGCCGCGTTGAGGTGGCGTCCCATGTGCCGCAACTAAAGGGGCCCACAACTAAAATATACAACTATATACTGGGGGGACTTGGGGAGATAAAGCAGAAAAAAAAAAAAAAGATTGGCAACAGTTGTTAGCTCAGGTGCCAATCTTTAAAAAAAAACATGAAGCTAGAGTAAACTTCTTTTCCCATTCCCATGAATTGTCTACATCCTTCAAGATAGGGCTGGCACTGTTAGAGCACAAATACAAACTATCTAAGGAATGTATGTAGTAAATTCCCTTCACTATCCATTCTTCATACTTGTTTTGTAGTTATCAGCTATTCATTCTTTCATTCTGCTTCCTGAAAAGTGTGCCTGATACTAGGGTTATAAAGATTGACAAGATTAGGTCCCTGTACTGAAGGTAGCTCATAATAAACTAGGGTACAAAGTTTGCCAGGTATCCAAAATTACAGCTTACGGTGTTAGTAGGAAGATGATTTTTTTTTCCTTGCTGAGGAGGATTAGCCCTGAGCTAACATCTGTTGCCAATCTTCTTCTTTTTTCACTTGAGGAAGATTAGCCTTGAGCTAACATCTGTGCCAGTCTTCCTCCACTTTATATGTGGGTCACCACCACAACGTGGCTGAGGAGTGGTGTAAGTCTGTACCTGGGATCTGAACCTGTGAACCTGGGCTACACAAAGCAGAGTGTGCTGAACCTAACCACTACACACGGGGTCAGCCCCAGGTAGATGATTTTTAAGATGAAATAAATCGATTGTTTTATTTTTGAATTTTATTCAGTTTATACATAAATATATCCATTTCATGTTTTTATTTCTCGAGTTTTAATTTTCAGATTCTCATGTACTGTGCACATGGCTCTTTCGGTTAAACATCACAAGCTGGTCCTCTAATGTCAGCACATTTCTTATGATCCTTATAACTTTCAAGGTGATTGTCAAGATGTGGTTTGGCCATAAAATGCCTCCTTAGATGCCATTTGTTGAGTCAATATTCTAGAGCAAGAGATGCGAGGACTTGTGAGGCTCATGCTGGGTATTTTTTGCTCTTCACTCTCTTCACCCTGCTCTCTGCCCTGGGAGATTGGCCCCTAAGGACTGAATCCCCTGGAAGCCATAGCTCCTGTCAGATGGCTCATGCCCCATTGCTGCAGATCTCATCTCGGGCTCTGCTAACTCCTACTGCCCCTGCCCCCTTCCAGTCTGGGGACAGTAATGGCTTCCTGTTGGCAGGTGCTTCAGCTGAGTTCCTTTAAACTTGCCCCCATCTCTTAATGGAGGTCCTCATTAAATTGTCTTTTAATGACATCCTTTGAATACAGGCTCTTAATCAGAGTCCCAGCAAAATTATAAAAAAGGAATATACGCTAACCAGGAGAAACTAGGCAGAAGAGGCCAGGTTTATGCCGTGGTAATAAACAAATACTAAAATCTTAGCGGTTTAACCCTTAAAAGATAATCTCTCTGTCTCTCAAAGATCACTATAATTGATGCGGTTGCCCAGGGCAGCTGTCATTTGTGTGTCACTTAGCAATTGCATCTACTTGGATCTTTTGGCTCCAACTTCTTACCGCAAGACATTCACATTTGCTGCTGAAGGGGAAAAGGGAACTGGAAGATTGCATGGTGGCTCTTTACTGCCTCAGCCCAGAAGGAAAACACATCACTTTTTCTCACAATCTATTGACTAGTAGTATCATATGGTCTTGGCCAGCTCCTATGGGCTGGGAAGAGTGGTCTTCTGTGAGGTGAGGAAGGAAAATGGACAAAGAATATCTACCATTGTGGTATGGTAAAAAAAAAAATACATTTGGCCTTTGTCCCTGGTTCCTGGCACAGGGATCCTAAGACTCTTTAAATTTTCTGATTGCTAGGAGTGACTTTTGTCATTCATAATAAGCCCCTTTTGAACACACAGGTGTGTGTTTATGCTAATGAGATAGCTTATAGTAGAGACCCTAGATAGCCTCAGGAGAGGGCTGGTCACCAGAAAGACTAAGAGATTAGAGGGTAGGAACTTTCATCCCCACCCATTGACCTCCAGGAAGGGGAGGAGGGCTGGAGATTGACCTCTCTGAAAACTCTTGAACACTAAGATTCAAGGAGCTGCCAGATTGGTGAACACATAAGGTGATGGGAGGGTGGCACACCTGGAGAGGGCATGGAAACTCTGTGCCCTCCCCACCCTATGCACTTCTTCATCAAGCTGTTCATTTGTATCCTTCATAATAAACTGTAGTAGTAAGCATAGCATTTTTTTTTAGTTCTGTGAGTCATTCTAGCAAATTATTGAACTTTGGAAGAGGGAGAGGTTGTAGGAACCCTGGAATTTGTAGCCAAGTTAGACAGAAGTCTAGGTAACTTGGGGACCTGGGACTTGGGACTGATGTTTGCAGTGAGGGTAGTCTTATGGGACTAAGCCCTTAAACCTGTGGAGTTTGACATTAACTCTGGGTAGTTAGTGTCAGAAAAGGATTGAATTATAGGACACCCAGATGGTTTCAGAGAATCAGAGAGTTGGAGAAGTGGTGTTGGAAAAGGTATTGCGTATTTAGTGTCAGGAAAAGAACCCCAGGGGCCAGCCCTGTGGCCTAGCGGTTAAGGTTAGCATGCTCCACTTCGGCAGCCTGGGTTTGATTCCCAGGCGCAGACCTACACCATTTGCCAGTGGCCATGTTGTGGTGGCAACCCACATACAAAATAGAGGAAGACTGTCACAGATGTTAGCTCAGGGCAAATCTTCTTCAACCAAAAGAGGAAGATTGGCAACAGATATTAGCTCAGGGTGAATTTTCCTCAGCAAAAAACCCACAAGAAACAAAAGCAAAAACTCTACAACCACAAACAACTATTTACTCTGAATAATGTGACTCATGAAACTTCACCATTAAGAATTCTAGGTGATCTCATGCTCTCTCACGATTTCTCACCCTTCCAAGAACAGATGATGTGGCTCTGTCCCCAAACCCTCTACTTTTTTAGGATTTTCTCTTTTCATCAAGATAGCTGTACATGAAGAAATTCAAAGGGCGAGCCCCTCTGAAAATATTGTTCACAGTGATTGGAAGTGAGGTGAGTAATCCAAAAAGATGGAAATGGTCATGGACAAATAAAATTTGACATAATTGATCTAAAGTCACACAACCTTTGCCACCAATAAGCAAGTAGCCTTGAACCCTAAAGACAGGTAGAGGAAGCAGTCACTGATGGACAAGCACTCTGACTTCCCTAGATTTAAGAAATGGACTTTCTGAGATTTAAAAGGCTGTTTTTATATATATATTTCATTTACTTTTCACAACCCTGAGGTATTTCAAATCCATATATATAAAAATGATAATAATTTTATTTATAGCTGTTTAGTCATAGTTATTTATTATAACCCTGTTCTGGCAACATGGTATTTTAGTTAACAAAGAACCCCCCCCCCCGACCCCCATACCACCTATTACATGAATCCATATAAGTTTCTAATTAAATATAAGAAAAATGTTTCTTGAATACACAGCTGTGCTTGAAAGAAAAAAGGGAGAATCCAGAGGTGCTAGAAATAAAGAGGGAACTCCCAGCCATAGCAGTAGGCCTGTGAGCAAATGCTGTGGTAGGCTGAATAATGGCCCCCAAAGATGTCCATGTCCTAATCCCCAGGATCCGGGAATATGTTTCTTTACATGGTAAAAGAGATTTGGCAGATGTGATTAAACTCAGGATTTTGAGATGAGAACTTTATCCTGGATTGTCTGAGTGGACCCAATGCAATCACAAGAGTTCTCATAAGAGGGAGGGAAGAGATCAGAGAGAGAGGAGAGGGTGATGGGACAAAGAAGCAGGCTAGAGTGATGTTACCACAGCCAATGAATGCCGAGCACCTTTAGAAGCTAGAACAGGCAAGGAACAGATTTTCTCCTGTAGCCTCCAGAAGGAATCAGCCCTGCCGACCTCTTAACTTTAGCCCATAGTGCTCATTTCAGACTTCCAGCCTCCAGAACTGTAAGCGAATAAATGTGTGTTGTTTCAGGACAGTAAATTTGTGGTAGTTTGTCTCAGCAGCAATAAGAAACTAATACAGATGCTGAAGAAACCAAAGGGGTTATCAAAAATGGATATGGATCAAATTGGATAGGAAAGAGGGATCTAACTCCCAGGTAGAAACAAGAGACGTGGTCCTGAACCTCCATGAAGAAAGGAGCAAGAACTGAAACCATGACTTGCAGCAGGGATCAGAATTGCTGCCCCCTTTTGAACCACACATGGTTATGGAGTCTGAATTTACATAGCTGGAATGATGCCAAATACCATGGAGAAAGGAAACTAACAGATCTGAAAGATTAGAATCTGACGAGGGAATCAGTGATTGAAAGATAGATGTAAGAGAGCCAGCCCTGATGGCCTGATGGTGGTTAAATTTCAGCGCTCACAGCTTTGGCAGCCCAGGTTTGTTTCCTAGTGGCAGAACCACACCACCTGTCTGTCAGTCGCCATGCTGTGGCAGAGGCTCACAGAGAAGAACTAGAACGACTTACAACTAGGATATACAACCATGTACTGGGGCTTCAGGGAAGTAAAAAAAGAGGAAGATTAGCAACAGATGTTAGCTCAAGGAGAGTCTTTCCCTGCAAAAAAACCCCCAAAAAGATAGATATAAAAAAATTAGCTAGAATCCAGCATAGAGGGATTAAAAACATGGAAAATATAAAAAATGAGTTAAAAGGTTTGACAATAAATGAGAAATATAGCATACATCCAATAGAAGTTCCAGAAAAAAGGATTAGAGAGAAGTGGGGAGAGGCAAAGAAAAGAAAATGGCCAAGCATTTTTTTTTTTTTTTGAATTTCTGAAATAACTCAAGTCTTCAAATTCAGGAAGGGCACTGAAACCTGATGAGGTAAATAAAAATGAATCTTTATTAGACACATCAAAATGTAACTCCAAAGACTAAGTTCAAGGAGAGAATCTTAAAAGTAAAAGCAAAACCAAACCAACCCAAAACAAAACAATAACAACCAAAAAACAGAACACCCACCAAAGACAGCAAAAATAAATGACAAGATAATAGAATAATATTTTTAATATTCTGAGGAAAAAATAACTGAAAATACAGAATGTAATAGCTAGTTGATTATTCAAAAGTGAAAGCAAAATATGTTTTCGAAGTAGAGATTTTACCACTCGTAGACTTCCACTAAAAGATATAATGAAGGATATATTTCCATAAGAAGGCAATAAAACCCATTTGCAAATGCAATGGTAATTGGGGCTGGCCCAGTTGTGCAGCGGTTAAGTGCGCATGTTCCACTTTAGCAGCCCGGGGTTCACTGGTTCAGATCCCGGGTGTGGACATGGCACCGCTTGACGAGCCATGCTGTGGTAGGAGTCCCACATATAAAGTAGAGGAAGATGGGCACAGATATTAGCTCAGGGCCAGCCTTCCTCAGCAAAAAAAGAGGAGGATTGGCAGCAGATGTTAGCTCAGGGCTAGTCTTCCTAAAAAAAAAAAAAAAAGCAGTGGTAACTAAAGAAATTAATAAACATGTGGGTAAGCCTGGCATTGACTTGAAAAAATAAATATAATGATTAATTGTGGGAATTTTGAAGACAAGATGGAACTGGACAATAATAATAATATGGAAGCTGGAATAGGAGTTTTTTTGAGTTCAAGTGTCTTAAGATCCCTGTTTGGGAGGAATGAGAGGTATTGACTAAATTTAGACATTGATAAGTTAAACATTCACGCTAAACTTTAAGGGTAGCAATTTTAAAAAGATAAAATGTATAATGTACAAACTAAATCAATTGATTTCTAGATTATATGCAATAATTATTATAATAATAACTAACATAACATTTACTAAATGCTTTACAAATATTAAGTTATTTAATCCTCACAACAACCCTGTTGAATAAATAATATAATTGTTTCCGTTCTGGCTCTAGAATTCATGCCCTTAACCAGTATGCTAATATTTTATATGTCTTATTTGATTACAATTGCAATAGATGTCTATATTTTTTACGCAGTTGGCAACAAAGACTGGCATGAAAAAATATACAAAATGCTAACAATTAATATACAGAACTGAGGCTTCATAGTTTAAAAAAAAGCACAAGACTATAATATAATATTTTTTCTTGGCAATCAGTGAAGAATGGGGAGAGATAGAAGCATCTATAAAACTAAGTTACCAGAAACTAGAAATAGAGTCGATGATATGGAAGAATTTTTACAGGAGAAGGGTGACATTTCGAATCAGATGGATAAAGACAAATAACTCAATAAACAGAGGAACCATTAGGTAATAAACTTAAGAAATGTGAATTTGGAGACCTACCTTACTCCCTACATGAAAATAAAATCCAAATGGATCAAGGATGTAAATGTAAAAGTCTTTGAGGAAGGGAGATATGATTGTTTCAAAATTTTATGCTGTAAAATCCTTTTGTGAATATGTACAACCCAGGAGAAAAGCAAAGTCATCAAACTTTTTTGAAACTTCTATACGGCGAAAAATAGCATAAACAAATCTGGAGAGGGCTCCAGGTTTTCCCACCCACCACCTCAGCAGAGCAGTTCTACATTTATCTGTTTTATATATTGGTGCTCCATGTAAGATTCCATTTGACAAAATGTTCTATTGCTAGACTAAGAAAAAAGAAGAGGAAGAGGAAAAAGTTGAAAACTACTCTTTAGTTTTGCACACTGAGGCCCAGAGTAGTTAAATGATTTAACGTCACAAAGTTAGCAGAGAATCTGGTCCAGGTTTTTGCTATTTTTTTTCTTTTTACTATCCCTTTGTTAAGATTAAATGAGACACTACACTAGCCATTGAAATAAGCCCTCTTTTGCAGTAGTTAAATAAATAGCCTATTGACTTTTTCAGTTTGTTTAGTTCTGGGTAGTTTTGATTGGTTTTAAATCTTTTCCATGTGACCCATTATTGATTATTTACTTATTATAACATTATAGAGTCTAAAAATGTGCAGAAATAATTGGACAGACTTTTCAAAGAAATATAAAATGTGCATGTTTCTTTTAGAGTTAATTTTAAGTTCCTCCAATTAAAACAATTAAAAATTCATTAGAAACATTTGCAACCCAATGAAATTTGGCATTATTATAAGGAGATGTCACTTTCATGGCAATTCCACAGCACAGATATCATGGTTAGTATTACAACTCCAGCAAACTTTTTTGCATGCTAGTCTCATAAAGTTGCTTCATAAAAAATACATATATATATTTTATATATCTCTATAAAAGAATATGTATATATATATGATTTGATGTGTTGTATGTGAATCTTGTTTTAAAATGTTTTTTGGTGAGAATGATTAATAGTTCAGTTGCTCCTATTAAGCATTAATGGCCCAATTATGTTTTGAAACATAAAATAAAAAGTTATCTCTCGGTAAGGAAAAATAATTTTCCCTTTATTTAATTCTTAATCAAGTTATTTGTAGTCTCAGAATTAAGACTTTTGAACTTTTCACTCAATGGGTGAGATTTACTTAAAATGTTACCATCTATGTGTAAAGAACTCTTGTCATTTTGTCAAGAAATATTAAATACTCTCCATGAATGAGCTCATTTTTATTCAAATTGTTAGGAAATTCATCTATTACACTAACATTTTAAAGCATTAAAGTTATTGCCTAATTTATTAAATACACAATAATTATAGAAAGAAGTCACAAAATGCCAAGAAAACTAATATAAAGATTAAAAGGGTTTATAGTGAACTAATCTACAAATCAAATAAGTTCATTATAAAAATAGTTATACTCTAATAATAGGACTCTTTATAGACCCAATTAATATCATCCAACAAAGATGATCTTGTTTAAGTCATATATCTGACAAAGGCTTAATATCCATAATATATAAAGAACTCTCGCAACTCAACAACAAAACATCAAACAACCCAATCAAAAAATGGGCTGGAGACATGAACAGACATTTCTCCAAAGAAGATATACTGATGGCCAATAGGCACATGAAAAGATGCTCATCATCGCTGATCATCAGGGAAATGCAAATCAAAACTATACTAAGATATCACCTTACACCCATTAGAATGACAAAAATATCTAAAACTAATAGTAACAAATGTTGGAGAGGTTGCGGAGAAAAAGGAACCCTCATACACTGCTGGTGGGAATGCAAACTGGTGCAGCCACTATGGAAAACAGTATGGAGATTCCTCAAAAAATTAAAAATAGAACTACCATATGATCCAGCCATCCCACTACTGGGTATTTATCCAAAGAGCTTGAAGTCAGCAATCCCAAAAGTCCTATGCACCCCAGTGTTCATTGCAGCATTTTTTACAATAGTCAAGACACGGAAGCAACCTAAGTGCCCAGCAACAGATGAATGCATAAAGAAGATGTGGTACATATATACAATGGAATACTACTCAGCTGTAAAACAGAACAAAATCATTCCATTTGCAATAACATGGGAATTATGTTAAGTGAAATAAGCCAGCGAGAGAAGGATAATCTGTGTATGACTCCACTCATCTGAGGAATTTAAAATTATGGACTAAGAACAGTTTAGTGGATACCAGGGGAAAGGTGGGGTGGGGGGTGGGCACAAAGGGTGAAGTGGTGCACCTATAACATGACTGACAAACATTAATGTACAACTGAAATTTCACAAGATTGTAACCTATCATTAACTCAATTAAAAAATATATAAAAAAATAAAATAAAATAAAATTAATGCTGCAACTCAAAAAAAAGATGATCTTGTTTAAAATACCTCATTAGAGGCTAAGAAAGCTTTTGAAGTTTAACTGGAGCAAGATTTTCTGATACTTCACACATTTTGATTTAATTCTCATATTTGTAAGTGGATCAAATTTATTTTGCAAAATGTTCAGAGCTTTATATAACTCCTAACCAATGAGTAACTAATATTTTTATTCTTAAAATAGGAGCTAAGTATCAGTGTGAGGATTTTATGAAATTAAGAAAAATATTTTACTCTTATTCCTAAGAAGAGAGCCAAATTTTATACAAACAGTATTCTGTATATTGAAACAAATAACAAATGAAAATACCATACTTCTTTGAGTCCTGGAACAAAAAAATAGTTCATTAAGAATCTTTAGTGAGGGGCCGGCTCCATGGCCGAGTGGTTAAGTTCACACGCTCTGCTGCAGGGGCCCAGGGTTCGGATCCTGGGTGCAGACATGGCACTGCTTGTCAGGCCATGTTGAGGTGGTGTCCCACATCCCACAACTAGAAGGACATGCAACTAAGGTATACAACTGTGTACAGGGGAGGTTTGGGGAGATAAAGCAGAAAAAAAAAAAAAAAGATTGGCAACGGTTGTTAGCCCAGGTGCCAATCCTTAAAAAAAAAAAAAAAAAAAAGGAAGATTGGCAACAGTTGTTAGCCTTGGTGCCAAGCTTTGAAAAAAAAAAAAGAATCTTTAATGAGTGATGTCAGTATCATAGTGGAGTGAGCTGTTCCCTTAGTCTCTCCCCTCTAAGTTACAACCAAAAGGGCATCCATTAACCAACAGAGGATTCCCTATAAAGCACAGTAGGATGTCTGAGACATCCCAACAGTCATACATCTGAGGCTAGGGGTACTGGATCTCGGGAAGCAGTGGAAGGTGAGCAGATACCCACCCCCTTCCCAGTGGCAGTAATCTAGGTTGCAGGTCCTCATGCAGCAGCTGGGGTGTGACTGTAAGAGGAGGCAGGGGGGCAGGCAGGCCTTCACACTAGCACTTTCACTTTCAGAATTGCAGGCTGACCCCCGAGAACACTCCACACCAAGTGGTGTGGCTCAGCCACCACATGGGTGTCCCCCCCAAGCACAGCAGTCCAGGCAAACTGCCTGTGAGTGCAGAGCAGACCCACGCACATGAAAGAAAGCACCCCTAGCGCACCAGCTCAACCGGTCCCTGGCCAAGGCAGTAGTTCCACACCACAGGCCCTGCACATGCATGTGTGACCTGCCAAGTGGTTCTGGCCAGTGGGAAAACACAAATGAGCTCTATTGGCACAACTTCCAGTCAATATGGTGGGTTCAGAAAATACAGCTCCTGCCCTCCTATAGAGGTGGCAGGTGGAATCTGCGACTTGATACTACCACTGTGCACCGGCAAAGGATCACTTCATCAAATACCATGAAGAACTACATTAACACTTCAGAGAAGAAGGAAAGTGACTAGTCTCCAGAAATCAATCCTGAAGTCACAGAAATTTACAATCTAAATAACAGAGAATTCAAAATAGTTGTCATAAAGAAACTCAACAAGTCACAAGAGAAATCAGAAAGACAATTCAATGAATGCAGGAATAAAATTAATGAACAGAAGGAATACTTCACCAAAGAGACTGAAACTCTAAAAATAAAAAACCAAACAGAAATTCTGGAGATCGAGAACACAATGAGGCAAAAAAACAATCTAGAAACCTTAAAAAACAGAGCTGATTTTATGGAGGACAGAATTAGTAATTTAGAGGACATAAATATAGAACTGTTTCAGGTGTAGGAGGAGAGAGAACTAAGACTATAAAACTGAAGAAATTCTTCGAGAAATATCCAACTCAATTAGGAAATGCGATGTAAGGATTATAAGCATTTGAGAGGGAGAAGGGGAGAAAGGAACAGAGAACTTGTTCAAAGAAATAATAGCTGAAAACTTCTCAAACCTGGGGAAAGAACTGGACTTACAAGTATATTTAATCAATATAATTCCTAATTATATCAATGTAAAAAGACCTCTGAGGTATATAATAGTAAAACTGGCAAAAGTCAACGACAAAGAAAAAATATTAAGGGCAGCAAGGCAGAAGAGAATAATCTACAAAGGAACCCCTATCAGACTTTCTGAAAATTTCTCAGCAGAAACTTTACAGGCTAGGAGAAAATGGAATGATATATTCAAAATACCGAAAGATAAAAACTTTCAGCTAAGAATACTCTATCCAGTGAAACTGTCCTTCAGATACAATGGAGAAATAAAAGCTTTCCCAGATAAACAAAAGCTGAGGGAGTTCATTGCCACTAGAGCTCTCTTACAAGAAATGATCAAGGATGCCCTCATACGTGAAGCAAAAAGGCAAGGGTTTACAAAGCCTCAAGCAAGGAGATAAATAGACAAAATCAGAAAACTGCAGGTATCAGAACAGGTTAGCAAACATTTTATAACAGAAAAGATGAAGGAAAGCATCAAAAGTGACTATAAACACTTCATTTTAATCACAACACACACACAAAATAATTTGTGACAACAATAACTTAGAAGGGGAAGAGGATAGGGATAGAACATGCTTAGGCTAATGGAGATAAGATGCTATCAGAAAATGGACTATCTCATCTGCTGCCGAGACCAGCTAGGTAGCCAGCTGAAGGGGCGGACGGAATTAATAGACAGAACACAGTCTGTGTAATAGACACAATCTATATTATTCAATGGGACAGGGGACCATAAGTTTCAAGGACCGAGGTGAGGTCCCTCTGATCGCCACGTATTTATTTGCAGGCAAAGAAATACAAGCATAGCAGGAACTCATGCCAGCAGGGATATGCAAGACAAAGCTCAGCAGTTCTAGTCTTCCTCCCTCTGACATACCCTGGCCCTATCCCAGGCCATTCCCTTAGGGAGTATCCTAGGAACAATCAGCAAGTTATGCATAAGGCGTTCCGTTCCTGCAAGGGCCCGGTGTTCCTAAGCCCTTTGCCTTCATGCTTGATAAGATACTCCCTTCTGGCCCTTGATTCCAAAGCACAAACAATCTGGTATAGTAATTTATGAGAATCAGCAGTTCACATATTTCTCAGCCACCCATTTGTAACTTAGTTTTCCTAAGCTTAAATCCTAGCAAGAATGTTGCTATGATCTCCTGCAACACTCATCTACAAGATCTTTTATACAAAGCTCAAGGTAACCACTAAACAAAAAATCAGAGCAAAGACACAAATCATAAATAAAGAGAAAACCAAGAAAACCATCACAGAAAACCACCAAACCAAAATGGCAGCCAGAAATACAAGGGAAATGTAGAACAACTGGAAAACAAGAGATAAAATGGCAGTATTAGCCCTCATATATCAATAATCACTCTAAATGTAAATGGAGTGAATTCTCCAATCAAAAGACACAGAGTGGCTGGATGGATTGAAAAATAAGATGCAACAATATGCTGCCTCCAGGCAACACATCTCAGCTCTAAATGCAAACAAAGCTCAGAGTGAAGGGATGGAAGATGATACTCCAAGTAAATGGCAAGCAAAGGAAAGCAAGTGTTGCCATACTTACATGAGACAAAGCAGACTTCAAGATAAAAGAGGCAATGAGAAACAAAGAGGGACAGTATATACGATAAAAGGGACATTCCACCAAGAAGACATAACACTTATGAATATGTATGCACCTAACACAGGAGCACCAAAGTAATAGAGCAATTGTTAACAGACCTAAAGGGAGAAATTAACAGCAACACAATAGTAGTAGGGGACCTCAACACCCCACTTACATCAATGGATGGATCATCCAGACCAAAAGTCAAGGAAATAGTGGATTTAAATGAAAAACTAGACCAGATGGACTTAAAAGATATATAGAGAACATTCCATCCCCAAACAGCAGAATACACATGCTTTTCAAGTTCACATGGAACATTCTCAAAGATAGACCACATGTTGGGAAACAAGGCAAACCTCAATAAATTTAAGACTGAAATAATATCAAGCGTCTTTTCCAACCATAATGCTGTGAAACTAGAAATCAACTACAGGAAAAAGCTGGGAAAGCCACAAATATGTGAAGACTAAACAATATGCTACTGAACAACCATTGGGTCAATGGAGAAATCAAAAAATACCTGGAGACAAAAGAAAATGTAAATATATCATACCAACTCTTATGAGATGCAGCAAAAGCAGTCCTAAAAGGGAAATTCATGGCAATATAGGCCCACCTCACAAAACAAGAAAAATCTCAAATAAGTAGCTGTTGAACTACACCTAAAATAACTAGAAAAAGAAGAACAAGCAAAGCCCAAAGTCAGAAGAAGGAGGGAAATAATAAAAATTAGAGCAGAAGTAAATGAAATAGAGACCAAAAAAACAGTAGAAAGGATCAATGAAACAAAGAGCTGGTTCTTTGAGAAGATAAACAAAATTGATAAAACCTTAGCTGGAGTCACTAAGAAAAAAGAGAGAAGGCTCAAATAGGTAAAGTTAGAAATGAAAGAGGAGAAATTACAACAGATACCACAGAAATACAAAGTATTATAGGAGAATACTATGAAAAACTGTATGCCAACAAATCGAATAACCTAGAAGAAATGGATAAATTCTTAGACGCATACAACCTCCCAAAATTGAATCAAGAAGAAATAGAGAATCTTAATAGACCATTCACAAGTAAAGAGATTGAAACAGTAATCATAAACCTTCCAAAAAACAAATGTCCAGGACCAGATGGCTTCTCTGGAGAATTCTACCAAACATTCAAAGAAGATTTAATACCTATCCTTCTTAAACTATTCTACAAAATTGAAGAAGACGGAATGTTTACTAACTCATTCTATGAGGCCAACATCACCCTGATACCAAAACCAGACAAGGACAAACAAAGAAAGAAAATTACAGGCCAATATCACTGAGAAAAATAGGTGCAAAAATCCTCAACGAAATATTGACAAACCAAATACAGCAGGACATTAAAAGGATCATACACCATGCTCAAGTGGGATTTTTACCAGGGACACAGGGATGGTTGAACATCCACAAATAATCAATGTGATACACCACATTAACAAAACTCTCATTGTTTGTGGATGACATGATCCTATATATAGAACACCCTAAAGAATCCACCAGAAAACAATTAGAAACAATCAACAACTACAGCAAAGTTGCAGGGTACAAAATTAACATGCAAAAATCAGTTGCATTAGTATTCTGCTAATAATGAATTAGCAGAAAGAGAACTCAAGAATATAATCCCATTTACAATCTCAGCAAAAAGAATAAAATATCTAGGAATAAATTTAACTAAGGAAGTGAAAGACCTAGACACTGAAACCTATAAGAGATTATTGAAAGAAATCAAAGAGGACATAAATAAATGGAAAGATATTCCATACTCATGGATTGGAAGAAAAAACACAATTAAAATGTCCATGTTACCTAAAGCAATCTACAAATTCAATGCAATCCCTATCAGAATCCAAATGACATTATTCACAGAAATAGAACAAAGAATCCTCAAATTTATATGGAACAACAAAAGACCCTGAATAGCTAAAGCAATCCTGAGAAAAAAAGAACAAAACTGGAGGCATCACAATCTCTAACTTCAAAATATACTACAAAGCTATAGTAATCAAAATAGCATAGTACTGGCACAAAAACAGACACACATATCCATGGAACAGAACTGAAAGCCCAGAAATAAAACTACACATCTATGGACAACTAATCTTTGAAAAATGAGCCAGGAGCATACAATGCAGAAAGGACAGTCTCTTCAATAAATAGTGTTGAGAAAACTGGACAGCCATGTATAAAAGAATGAAAGTAGACCATTATCTTACATCATATACAAAAATTAACTCAAAACCAGGGCCGGCCCCATGGCCAAGTGGTTAAGTTCACACACTCTACTTCTGTGGCCCAGGGTTTTGCCACTTCGGATCCTAGGCACATTCATGGCACCATTCATCAGGCCATGGTGAGGTGGAGTCCCAAAAAGCACAACCAGAGGCACTCACAACTAAAATATACAACTATGTACTGTGGGGCTTTGGGGAGAAGAAGAAGAAGAAAAGAAGACTGGCAACAGTTGTTAGTTCAGGTGACAATCTTTAAAAAAAAATTAACTAAAAATGGATTAAAGACTTTAATGTAAGACCTGAAACCATAAATCTCCTAGAAGAAAATATAAGCAGTACACTCTTTGACATCGGTCTTAGCAGCATCTTTTTGAATACCGTATCTCCTTAGGCTTGGGAAGCAAAAGAAAAAATAAACAAATGAGACTACATCAGACTAAAGAGCTTCTGCAAGGCAAAGGAAACCATGAACAAAATGAAAAGACAACCCACCAATGGGAGAAAATATTTGCAAATCATATATCTGACAAGGGGTTAATTTCCTAAATATATAAAGAACTCATACAACTCAGCAACAAAAAAACAAACAACCCAATCAAAAATTGGGCAGAGGATATGAACAGACATTTTTCCAAAGAAGATATACAGGCCAACAGGCACATGAAAAGATGTTCAACATCACCAATTATTAGGGAAGTGCAAATCAAAACTACAATGAGGTATCACCTTACACCAGTCAGAATGGCTGTAATTACCAAAACAAAAACTAACAAATGTTGGAGAGGATGTGGAGAAAAGGGCACCATCATACACTGCTCGTGGGAATGTAAACGGGTGCAGCCACTACAGAAAACAGTATGGAGACTTCTCAAAAAATTAAAAATAGAAATACCACACGATCCAGCTATCCCACTACTGGGTATTTATCCAAAGAACTTGGAATCTACAATTCAAAGAGATTTGTGCATCCCTCTGTTCATCGCAGCGTTATTCACAATAGCCAAGACTTGGAAGCAACTCAATTGCCCATCAACAGATGAATGGATAAGGAAGATGTGGTGTACAATGGAATACTATTTGACCATAAAAAACACAAAATCATGCCATTTGCGACAACATGGATGGAGCTCGAGGGTATTATGCTAAGTGAAATAAGCCAGGCAAGAAAGACAAACATCGTATGATTTCACTCATATGTGGAAGATAAAGAAATGCATGGATAAAGAGAACAGATTAGTGGTTATCAGAGGGGAAGTGTTGAGAAGGGGGGATGACAGGGGTAAAGGGGCACATATACATGGTGATGGATGAAAATTAGACTATTGGTGGTGAAGCATGATGCAGTCTATACAGAAACTGCTAAATAATAATGTACACCTGAAATTATACAATGGTATAAACCATTATGACCTCAATAAAATAACTGAAGAAAAAGAATCTTCGGGGCCGGCTGGGTGGCACAGCAGCTAACTGCACATGTTCTGCTTTGGAGGCCCAGGGTTCACCAGCTCAGATCCCAGGTGCAGACATGGCACCGTTTGGCAAGCTATGCTGTGGTAGGTGTCCCACATATAAAGTAGAGGAAGATGGGTATGGATGTTAGCTCAGGGCCAGTCTTCCTCAGCAAAAAGAAGAGGATTGGCAGCAGTTAGCTCAGGGCTAATCTTCCTCAAAAAAAAAAAAAGAATCTTTAGTAGTGATCTGATACAGCTAATTTGCCTTAAGAAGAATACACACAAATAGTGCCTCTAAATGATCACTTAAGCTAGTTCAGAAAAGGTCTTAGTCTTGAGATATTGAGCCATTAGTTCTTCACTCTTCTACTTTCTTTTGGCTTCTCTGCACTCTGACATTTTAGGGGAGGTACTTTAGCTTCTTTCATCTACAAACTACGCAAGTAGTAAATGGAAGATAGGTCATTATCACTCAAAAAATTGGGTACCTCCCTGTGCATCTTATTTTATTTTTATCTTTTTTAAAGATTAGTACCTGAGGTAACATCTGTTGCCAATCTTCTTTTCTTCTTCTTCTTCTTCTCCCCAAAGCCCACTAGTACATAGTTATACATTCTAGTTGTAGGTCCTTCTGGTTCTCCTATGTGGGATGCCGCCTCTGCATGGCTTGACAAGCGGTGCTAGGTCCACCCCCAGGATCCGAAAGGGTGAAACCCTGGGCCATGGAAGCAGAGTGTGGGAACATAACCACTTGGCCATGAATGGTTAAGCCCACATCTTATTTTAAAGCTTTTAAGAACTGAAATACTTAATACTATCCTTATAGTTGAAGAAGTCTTCTTTCTTTATAGTTAATAAAGCTCTTCAAAATTGTCATTCTCTGTCTTATATGGAATAGAGGACATTCAGCATTTTTCTTGAAATAGCTTAGTGTTCATTCGAATTCATCCCTTAGTTTTATTTTCTAGGTTAAAAAACTCAAATTATTCTCATCTTTATTCATGTTTTCTATTATTAAAACAATTATTATTGTTGCTTTTTCTTTTTCTTAAAATGTGGTGATTAAAGTTAGATATAGGATTTTAAAAGGGGCCTAGTCAATGTCAAAAACAGGAAGAGATGACTTCCTTGCACATGCCTATTAGAACAAAAAGGGGGTTTTTTAGGAAGTATTCAAATGAAAAATATGGAGATTTTAGTGAGCTTCATAACTTCGTAGGTGTAAGAGGAGGGAAATACATTCTAAGCACCAAATAGGCCCACGTAAATGGCCAAAAGCAGAATATAATATGGAAAGGAGCAGCTTTTTATTTTTGAGGAAGATTAGCCCTGAGCTAACATCTGCCACCAATCCTCCTCTTTTTGTTGAGGAAGACTGGCCCTGGACTAACATCCATGCCCATCTTCCTCTACATTATATGTGGGATGCCTACCACAGCATGGCTTGACAAGTGGTGCATAGGTCTGCACCTGAGATCTGAACCAGTGAACCCTTGGCTGCTGAAGCAGAACGTACGAACTTCACCGTTGTGCCACCAGGCTGGTCCATAGTTCATGCTCTTAATAGAAAACTGCTTGCCCCATGCTTCCTCCTTTCCCCTTCCCACACGCTGTAGTGTGAGAGGATAATGGAGCAGCTAGGTAGAAGGACCCCAGACTTCTGGACAACATCATGGAGCAGTGCCACCCTGACTCCCTCACCACCTTGAACTTTCATGTTAGATAGAAAGAAATGTAACAACTTGTTTAAACCATTACTATTTTGGTGTTTGCTAAAGCAACTAATATACTAACAAATACAATCAAGGAAAGTAATTAACCTCCCAAGTTCACACAAATAGGAAGTGAGGTAGTCAATTTATTAACCCAGATTTACCTATGATCAAAATCATTGTTCAGTGTTTCCTAAATTGGGGTCATTTTTACACCATTTTCACAATTTTTCCCAGCCACATAGAATTTGTGTTATTGTTTACTTAATATTTTTCTTTAAATAGTTACTTTTAAAAGAAATTGAGTGTTGTTTTAAGCGATAATAGCCATTAAATCACAGGTCTGATATGCTCTATATATCTTTCTAGTATACATCAAAATAAGTATATATCTATTAATGTAAAAAATGTCCATGGACTATCTAAAATCATCTTGTGTACCACCTGTGGTACTCATGATAAACAATGAGAAATGCACTCTATTTTGATTTTGCTTCTCAATCACTTTAGGCAATGAGTAGATAGATCACAGTGAGTAGACATATCAGACTCATTTGTGGGGTCTTTATTGCACTACACACTTCCCTCACTCCATCCTGAAAATTTGAGTTTCCAGGATAGTTGTTAAGAAATTTCCTCTCTTATCTGCAAATATAATGAACAGACCTACGGCTTTCCAAAGTTCACTATTGCACGTAGCCTCCCTGGAGCAGCATTCCAATCTCAGCGGACTGCTTAGGCCATATATCAGCCCGGCTCGGAAAGGAAGTGATCATATGCAATCTAAAGTGTAGAATGCAATCTTAAGTGTCATAGAAATCTAATATTATACTTGTTTCCACTTTAGAAAAATAAAATTATAACATAGAAGGAAATGACATTAATGGCCCATAGGTTGCTTTTCCACCAAAAAAAATCATAGGTTGCTACGAATTTTGACTCTGCTACCAACTAGCTACACGACCTTTCTTGTGAGATGTATCCTCTCTGGGTTTCATTTTATTGAAGTGCAAAATGAAGAGCTTGAAAGTATGTAAAAAAGGACAGATAATTTCACAGTAAAGAATGTGCCAAAGTCACAAATTGGCATTTCAGAAAAGAGAAAATACAATGGCAACAAAAATATGAAAGATGTTCAACCTTATTAATAATTAGGAACATGTGAATTAAAGCAAAATAATATATCATTTTATTCCCATTAGATTGGCAAAAACTAAGAAGTCTAACAAAATTAAATGTTAGTGATGATGTAAAGCAATGAGAAAGTTTGAACATTATATTGAAATACAATTAGGTATTATCTAGTAAAATCGACGACATACTTGCCTTTGAACCCATCAGTTTTACTTCTAGGTGTATATATTCTTGAGACTCTCTTGGTCAGATAGACCAGGGAACACATAGAATATTTATAGCAGCATTGTTCATAATGGCAAAAAATTGGAAACAATTCAAATGTCCATCAACTGGAGAATGGATAAATAGTGACACAGTCATACAAGAATGAAAAACGTGGAGAAGAGATATGCACAGACAACATAAATTTGCAAGTCTTCAGAATGTGCATGGTAATTCAAACTTCAGCCTGAATAAAATCATACCTGTAGATACAGAGGCCTGTAGAGTGAAAAGAGAAATGGATGGAGAATGGCAGAGAAATAGGGACCAAGAAATTCCCTTTTTTGTTTTGTAATATAAATAATCACCTTCTTTTTTAATCTTAAGAATATACTAGCTTTCTAAACTTAAGACACATCAATTTGGAATCATTTGAGTTACTCTGTATATTTTATTTACTTTGTTAAAATACAGTGAATTAAATTTTAGAGGCTTTTGAAAACAGAGGTTAAGCTTTTTATCTAGTAGTAATTTGAATATAGATTCTGGATTCTGATTTATCCTTTTTATAGCGTCCTTTCTTTGTAGATGTTAAGAAAATTGTTTGTTGAATTATTTCCTCAAACAGTTAAAGAGAAATAAGGAAATTACTTGAGAAGATTAAATTTTATTGACACCAAGGATACTTAGGCCACATCACCATAAAAATTTATGGCAACATCAGTAGTGCCTTTTAAATTAAATGACAAATTGGAAGTGTTTAACAACATATGGTCGCTTTTCCTTGACATATATGATTAAGAATATATCTTTTTATCAAAATGTAAAATACCATCTGGCACAAGTAACAATTATTCTATTGGCCTTATACGTTAAATTAATTCACTGTACTTTAAAAAGTAAATATTTTCCTATTTTTCCATTTTCTTGTGCTAGATCTATATTTATTTATAATACTCAAAACTGCATAATTCAAAAACTATATTTAGGTATAACAATTAAAGCTGATTTTGAATTTTGAAGAGAAAACAATGTGGTTCTTCAGTTCTCTCCAAATATTTCTTAAAAACGCAAATGGCAACAGTAAACCTGGGCTATCTAAAAATTTACTGTTATAACTTCTTATTAAATACACAATCAGACTTTGTATATGAAAGGAGTTATAAATATATATATATGCATGCAATGCTCTTTACAAATAGGAAGAAATTTTTATCATAAGGTTGATGCATTTCGAAGAAGTATTTAGTAATGCTACTAGCCAGAGTTATTCATTCATTTAACAAACCTGTCAGGTCCAGAAGATACCAAATGAAGAGGAATGTTTCTCTCTGATACAATTTACATTATGTATTTAATAACGTGAACTTTTGGCAATTTATGGTTTTAGGAAACATATCGAACACTGCATGATTCTGTGCACTACAGTGTTCTCCAAAGCCACACTAATACTAACCCAAACAATGAATGCTTTAAGCATTAAGCATTAGCATGTAATATTCATATTGGATACATGGCTATTTAAATTCCACAAATTTGGTTGCTTGTTTATTTCTAAAGAACTGATTATTTCTAGAGGGGTATATCTGGAGTTAAAACGTTGCTGATCCTTTTGAGTATTCTTAGCAAGCAAAGTACTTCGACAAGTATTACTCCAATATTCAACAACAATTTCTGGTGCCTACTATGGCCAGGGCGTGCTCTCTCCTCTCAAGAAGCTTAAAGCTTAGATGGGACACAGACAAGTAAAACAAGGATTTAGAGTAGGATTGTAGGATAAGATACGTGACTGGTATTAACTGACCACTGTCTGAAAAGATGGGGGTGGAGTGTGGGGTAGGAGATGGGAGGAAGGACATTTCAGACAGGAGAAACAATAGGTTTGAAGATTCTGAGGCATAAAACAACATGATTTAAATACAAATACTTTGATATGACTATGGAAAAAAGATTAACAAATTTGAGGGGTGTTTTTCTTCTTTTATACCAACTTTATGGTGGTATATATTATATACAATAAATGTACCCATTTTAAGTGTACAGTTTTGAGTTTTCACAAACCACCACCATAATAATGATAGAGAACATTCCCAGCAACCCAGAAGGTTCTTTCACAGTCCACGCAGTCAATCCTCCCACCTAACTCCACTTTGAATCCTCAGGATAACCACTGATCTGCTTTTTGTCACTAAATATTTGGTTTCATGTGTTTAGAGTTTCATTAAAATGGCATTATACAGTATGCACATTTTTGTGTCTCATTTCTTTTCCTCAGCATGATGTTTTTGAAAGTCATCCATGTTGTTGCATATATTAGTAGTACATATTTTCTAATGTACCATTTTAATTCCCTTGTCATTTCTTTTATTACCTATTTTTTGAGTATTTTCTTAGTGGTTCATCTGGACATTGCACTTATCAAGTTATAACAATATAGTTCAGATTAATACCAACTTAATTTCAATAGTATACAAAAACTTTGCTGCTATATAGATTCATTCCCTCCCCCCTCCTTTGTGTTGCTGTTGTGATACAAATTATATCTTTATACATAATATGCCCATCACCACAGATTTATAATTATTGCTTTATGCAGTTGTCTTTTAAATCAAATAGGAGAAAAAATGAATTGCAAACAAAAAATATACTGTCTTTTGTATTTCCTTATGTAGTTACCTTTACAAGGTCTTTTATTCCTTCATGTAGATTTCAGTTATTATCTATTATCCTTTCATTTCATCCTGAAGGACCCCATTTAGTATTTCTTGTAGGGCAAGTTTCCTAGTGATGGATTCTCTCTATTTTTGTTTATACATACATTTTGGGACTGTATTAATTGCTCCTTCATTTTTGAAGGATAGTTTTCCTGGATATAGAATTCCTGGTTGACAGTCTTTTTCTTTCAGCATTTTGAATATGTCATGCCACTGCTTTCTACTGCCATAGCTTTGGCTGTAAATCTTATTGAAGACTATGTGATGAGTGGCTTCTCTCTTGACTCTTTCTCTCCTTGCTTTTGGCTTTCAACAGCTTGATGATAGTGTGTCCAGGTGTGGATTTCTTTAAGTTTATTTTACTTGGAGTTTATTAAGCTTCTTGGATGTGTAGATTAATGTTTTTCATCAAATTTGGGTAGTTTTTGACCATTAGTTCTTTAAACATTATTTCTGCCCTCTTGTCTTTCTCCTCTCCTTCTAGGACTCCCATTCTACCTATATTGGTATATTTGATTATGTCCCACAGGCCTCTAAGGCTCTGTTCATGGTTCTTTATCCTCTTTTTCTATTTGTTCTCCAGACAGGATAATCTCAACTGACCTGTATTCAAATTTGCCGGTTCTTTCTTCCACCTGCTCAAGTCTGTTGTTGAGGCCCTCTCATGAATTTTTCACTTCAGTTATTATACTTTTCAACTGAAGAATTTTTGTCTTTTTAAAAAAATAATTTGTCTCTTTATTGATATTATCCATTTACTGAAACATTTTTTTCGTACTTTCCTCTAGTTCTTTAGACATGGTTTAGTTTAGCTTTGTGAACATAAAGTATCTTATTTAAAAGTCTTTCTCTAGTAAGTCCAACATATGGGCTTCCTCAGGGATCACTCTGTGGATTGCTTTTTCTCCTATGTATGGGCCATATGTTCTTGTTTCTTTGCATGTATCATACGTTTTTTAATTTGAAAACTGGATATTTTTAATAATATAATGTGACAATTCTGAAAATCAGATTTTACCCCCTCCCCTGGATTTTTGTTGTCTCCATTTTTTTTTTTTTTTGAGGAAGATCAGCCCTGAGCTAACATCTGCTGCCAATCCTCTTCTTTTTGCTGAGGAAGACAGGCACTGAGCTAACATCCATGCCCACCTTCCTCTACTTTTTGTATGTGGGACACCTGCCATAGCATGGCTTGATGAGTGGTGCCATGTCTGCACCTGGGATCTGAAGCGGCGCACCCTGGGCCACCAAAGTGGAATGTGCGAACTTAACCACTGCACCACCAGGCTGGCCCCTTGTTGTTTCCACTTTTTATAGTAGTTGTTGGTTTATTGACTTTTATGAATTCATTCCTTAAAGTCTTTATTCTTTGTTATGTGTGACTAGTTAAGTCTTTGCTCAGTTAGCTTAGTGGTCATCTGATGACTGGACAGAGATTTCCTTAAACACAATAAGTCTCCCAGTCTTTGCTGAGGGGCTTAGTATGCATGTTGGGGCATGCCTTTAATACTCAGCCAAAGAGTACTCTACCTTAGTCCATTTCTTGCTTGAGTAGAGCCTCAAGGTCAGCCAGAGGTGAGAGCTTAACGCCTTCTTAGGTCTTTGCTGAGCATTCACACAGCCCCAAGCATCCACACAACCCTAAGCATGCACATTGCTTTCTAGATTCCCAGGAATATGTCAGAGTTTTTCAAAGTCCCTATGGACATCTCATTCCCCAGCTAAATATTTCAGTATGGCTAGAGGAAGGGTGCTCCAAAGAAAGCTGAGAGATTTTTTACTGTTGTATTGAATGTTATGGAGAGCCACTGGTGAAATTTTAAGCAAAGAAGGGACATGACTGTATTTGTATGGCAGAAAAAAATCCTTGCCAGTGAAGTGGAGAATGGATTGAGGGAGGACATACTGGAGGCAGGGAGATCAAGAAGATTACTGCAGCATTCTAGGAGAAAAATGATAAAGGCTTGAGTTAAGCTTAAAGTAGAGAGAATGGAAAAAGGAGAGTGGTGGACTGGAAAAACTATTTCACAGATGAGACACTTGATTTCTAGGGTGATTAATTGGAAGGCAGTGAGAACAGGTGAACAAGAGGGAAGTGTCTACTCTCAGCTCTAATTTGGGAAACAAGTAGGAGGATGAGGTCATTCACCAAAAAAAAGTAAATAGAGGAGGAACAGATTTGGGGGGAAATATAAAGACGTGGATCCAAGTAGAATTAGCATTACCTATGATCAAACTAATCTATGTATTTCTTAGATAGAGATGGACTATTTTTGAGGGAAATACTGTATCACTCAAATAGCTTTGGATTCAGATACTGTAATTCCTCCTTCCCCTCCACCCGGCAGATTTATCACCATTCTAGATGTAGGAATGCTTTAAAGATGCTTGTTATTTGGAACATGTTTGACAAAGTGAGAGGGACTTGGTAAACATGCTGCCCTGAGCAGAGCCTGTACTAAGTGTGATATAAACTTGTCAATAGGCACTTCTTGGGCGGTTTCGCTCTCTGAAAACCTCGTGCAGAGCAGATAATGGGTAAAACGTTGCTGTTGATGCTAATTACGTGGGGAAACATTGAGTAAATGATTCCTTAAGCCCTACAAATTCAATGGAGCTTAAAATAGTGGATTTTAATATTTGGTAAACGTTGAGTTTTCCTTGTAATCTAATCCTTGCAAAACGGTAACGACAAGAAGGTAAGTAGATGCCCTATGGAAAAGAGCGTCTGACAGGTTCCCCCTCTTTACACCCTTCCTTTTCTCTTTTGCTTCTCAGTTGGCCACGTTAAGTTTAGTTCAAGTGAACATTTTAGTTTTTGAGTAAGGCCGCGGCGAACACCAAAACGAAAGGGGTTGCGGTCTCTGCTAGCCTGCAGTTCCACTTCCTAGCCAGTCACCTCCCGGGCCCGGCAGCCCGGCGTCTCGGATCTGGGCTGCAGCCCGGGCGCCCGGAGGTGGGAAAAGAAAGGTGGGGGCAGAGACAGCCGGCTGCGGGAGGCGCGGGAGCGGCCCGTGCGCCAACTTCCGCCCCGCCCTCCCAGCCGCGACGGAGAAGCGGCCCGGCCCGCGCCGTCGGTCCCGTGCGCTCCTCCTGGGACGCCGGCCCGACTCCCGAGTCGTCTCCAATTGGCCGTCGGGGAACGGAAGCCGAAGTAGAGCCGTGAACCCGGAAGTGCTTCGCGGCGGAGGCCCGGGCGACTCTTTTGAATGGAATCGGGCTGATTCATCGCCGGTTCGCACAGCCAGAGCCCGGTAGACTCTGAGCCGGAGCCGCTGCCGCCGCGTCACCGCAGCTGGAAGACAAGCGCCCAAACCGCGGCCTCCCGTCCTCGCCCGCCTTCAGGTAAGACCGGGAAGGCAGGCCCCGGCGGGCCGCGGAGGCAGCCGCGCTAGGCCGCTGCCAGCCCCGTGCTTTCCTGAGTCACGTTGCCCGGCCGAGTTGCCGCTGGAGGCCCGAGCCCTGAGGGAGGAGCCCGGGCTCCTTCGTCCTCCCCGCCGGCTGCCCGGGTCTCTGGCCGAGTTAGGTGTGGATGTGGTCTCCTTCCCCCAGGCGTTCCTGCTCCGCTGAATTCTCCACATCTTGGGGACCTCTCCTGCCTGCACGGGAGAGTCCTTGTTTGTGGCCTCTGTGTGTGCTCTGTTGAGACTTACTCCTGTGTTGGAAAACTTCAGAGCAGACAGAGGAAACGAAGAAGAGGGAAAAAAAATTAACTTTCCCTTTGAATGCATGTTTGCTTTCTCACTTGCCCTTCCGATAAGCCTTGACCCCTTTCCTCTTAGTGTTAGGTTTTCAGTTCCCTTGAACAAGCAAACAAAAACCCCGGAGATAGCCTGGTTTTTTAACCTTGAAAATCTTCAAAACAGTGTGGTTATTCCTGCTGTGCCTTTTAACTCAGTACTTTTAATTTGTCTTAATTGAGTAGTAGTTGGTGGATTGATTACATTTCTTGTTTTCAGTAAAGTAGAAATCGGCTCCTGTGTGTTACTTCTGGGAACTTAATTTTCCTGGGGACGTAACTTTGTGTCTGTCAAAAGAAAAATGTAAACTGTTCTAAAGACTCTGAATGTAAATGTAGTGACTGAATGAAAAATTGTTGAAATTAAAATGCTAACCAGAAGTTGATAAAGATTTCATGGGAAAGACGGGGAAGAAGCTTTAAAAATTTAGCATAGAAATAAAGTTTTAAGGTGAAAGTGATTTTTTTCACTGCTCACAAAAGTATGTTTCTAGTGCTGCTGACTTAATGTTTATGAATAAAGCAACAAGATAGTCACCGATAATGTTGAAATAACAAAAAAGAACGGAGTACAATTTTAGTGGAGATTTAAGTGGAGATCTAAGGCTACCAACTTTTGAGGTGTAAATTGTATATGTTTTAAACAAATTGTATGGGTTATTGTACATTTGACGAAATTAAGATAGACTAATTGTGTGTTAGATGAAATTAAGTGGCTCAGAACTAATTACAGTTAAGATGTGTTGTTTAGTGAAAAACCTGAATATTGTCTTGAATTTGTCCCAGAATAAAATTACACCTGGCCAACAGAAGAAAGTTTTCAAGTTATCTTTCAGTGAAGCCTTACTTGTTGAACTTGGGAGATTCTTTTGCCCCAGAGGTGCTTGGTGAATAATACATTGCTGTTCTAATTGAAAAACTGGATTTTAACCTCTCTGACATGGGTTCATTTTATTTTTATACTTGTCATGTAAACCTTGTGTTTACTATCTAAATTCAGAACCCATGTTGGAAAGTCAGTAACAAGAAGCAGTTGTGCTTTTATTTGTTTTCAGTTTTATGGCAATGTTCCTTTTGTAGTTCAGTGTCCACCTGTGAAAGCCTTACCTGAATACTCATGTGATTTCTTACTCATGAACTTGTTGTACACCCTGTTTGTGGCACTCATTTGACATTCATATTCTGCTTTGTGATGTTTTGGTGTCCCCGTCTGTAAAATGAGAATTAGATTAAGTAAGCTCTTCCAGCTCTAAGTTAAGAGTAACAGCAGCAGCAGCAACAGTTGTTGAGTGCCTGTGGATGTTCCAGGCACTACATTAGGTGCTTTGTATGTATTCTTACAACAAACTTGCAGGGTAGGTGTCATCCCCATTTTATAGATGAGGTCTGGAGTCTAGAAGAAGGTAACTTGTTCCAGATCATGAAATGAGTAGGTGGTTGGGTGGTAAAGCCAGGATTCAAATCTAGATCTGATGGCTCCAGAGCCTTTCCGGCTCTACACCGCTGTCCTTTCACTTCTTGTCCTTTTCATGGGTTTATAGCATACCTCCCCAGGTAGATGGTAAATTCTTTCAGTGCAAGCCACTAAATTCCTTCGTGGCTCTATTTCTGTGTCACCTTATACACAAGGTAGTATTTAATAAATATTTTACTTGAACGTTGTAATTAGGAAACACCACAAGATATTTAGGATAATTCCATCCTCACAGTTCTAAACTGGGGAACATCTTGCTTTCAAAATCCTATTTATATAATTAAGTGTTTAATGTTGACTCTTTATATTTCTTGCACTGAAGAAAGCCCTTAAGAAATGAGAGAAAGAAGTTCCTAATTACTTTCCACAAATCCGAGAGTGGAGGAATTAGAATACAGCGAGATCACAATTATGGAGTAGTTTAAAAAAGATTTAGCATCAGTCTGAGAAGTAATAGTATTTAGCTGCAGCGTGGGTTGGGGAGTAAAAAATGAAAATAAACTAAAAAAAAGAACGATAAACACAAACAGCTAAAGGCTTCATAATTTTGTTTGAATTTTATGAATTATTGGGATACCAATGTCCCTTGTGAAAATGTTGAAAAGTAGGGGAGGGAAGTCACATTCCAAATCCAGGTTAAGATAATTTTGAAGAATCTATTTTTTAGGGTTATTGATAGTACCATACATTTCCTATAAATGCTTGAGAACTGATTTAATTCCAACATGAACATAATCCAGCTGTCGGGTTCTAATCAGATATTAACTCAGTTGGGAGATGAAAAAGTGGAAAATCATCAAGCCTTTGAAAGTACTGATACTTATTTTGTACTGTTTTTACCAATTAGAAGTCTAAACAATACTGTATGTGTGATGTATTAGGTATAGTTAAACAGTTTATTCATATTATCTGATAATGTTTTAAGTAAAGTTAGTCATATCATGAATGAGCTCTTGAGTCCTCTGCTTTTTGGTGCGTGTAAGAACTTAATTTAGATCCATAGACCTTTTGTATTGCTTTTATTTCTAAGAATTGGAAGTATTCTCTTTTATCTTGTAGTGTAACACTTTGATTTTATGAACCTCTTTGCTAAATTCTGCAATATGCAAGTCAGTCCTCTCCAGTGTGATTCATTTAGTACTGTGAAATATGCCTGGTGTTTTGAAACTTCATTAAGTGGCAGACTATGTGGGAAGAAGGATCTGTGTTGGATGAACTGTAGCTGTGTTCATAGGATGGTGGTGCTGATGACAGCAGCGAGCATTCATTGTGTACTTACTGTATGCCGAGCATCGTGTTCAATGTTTTTTATGTCTGTTGTTTTCTTTAGTCTTCTAAACAACTCTGTGAGGTGGATGCTATCATTATCTCCATTTTGCAGATGAGGAAACTGAGGCTGAGAGAGGTAACTGACCCAACAACACACTAATAAGTGTTAGAGCCAGGATTTGAATCCTGGCACTTGGACTGTAGAGTCGTGGCTCTTTACCCTCATATACCGAGAAAAATAGTCATCACCATTGCCATCTGGGTCCACAAGACCTTTTGGAATTTTTTACACCTTTAAGTCATTTTACAAATTATTTACAGTTGTGAAAATAAACGGATAGTAAAAAACAACTATATTAGAAATGTTAGTAAAGTTTAAATGTAACAGATAAAATTTTTCTTCTGTATTTTCCTTGTTTTGAAGGTATATGTACCTGAAATGGACAACTCGTTGAGTGTAATTAAGTGCTCATCATCCATCAGGCGTGAACCTGGAATATAACCATCTTGTAAAAATCAGCTCCACATTTTAAATATGTCTCTAATAAACCCTAGTGTCTGATTTCTTCTACTTCTTTTTACACTTACAGTACTTTATATGTGTGTTAAAATATATGTATCATAAAATTTACCACTTAACCATTATTAGGTATACAGTTCATTGGCATTAAGTACATTCATATTGTGGTGCAGCCATCACCAGCATCCATCTCCAGAACTTTTTTATCTTCCCAATTCCAGTACTTTTGAAAACATTGACAGCTCATAATTTTGCTGAAGAGAGGGTGGTCATCATCTTTGCTCGCAAAACATTTCTATTTTTAGATTAGAGTTAATTCAATGATTTTTTAAAATTTCTGCATTATCTGTTTCCTTTTACTCACCTTTGTGTATATATACTTCAGCATTTGTCCACATATGAACTATATCAACGTCGTAAAAGATAAGAGAATGAATCATGCATCTCTTTAGCAAAACAGGTTCTTGTTGTAAAATAGTGTGTGATAAAGTACTTCTTGTTGAATGCCTAACTGGGTGAGAATGTCGTATTTCTCTTTGGTCTCAGAAATATATTGTCCACTCATTGATCCTTTTACAAAATAATTTTTTGAGGTGAAATTCACATAATATAAAATTAATCATTTTAAATTGAACAGTTTAGTGTCATTTAGCACATTCACGGTGTTGTGCAACTACCACCTCTATCTAGTTCCAAAACATTTCCATCATTCTAGAGTAAAATCTCTTATCTATTAGGCAGTTTCTCTCTTTTATTCCCCCTTCCCAGCCCGTGGCAGTCACCAGTCTGCATTCTGTCTCTATGGATTTATATATTTTTGATATTTCATATAAATGGAATCATACACTATGCGACCTTTTGTGCGTAGCTTCTTTCACATAGTATAATGTTTTGAGGTTTATCCATGTTGTAACGTATCAGTACTTCATTCCTTTTTATAGCTGAATAATATACCATACATTCCATTGTGTGTATATACTAGAGTTTGTTTATCCTTTCATCCCTTGATGGATATTTGGGCTGTTTCCATCATTTGGCTATTATGAATAGTGATGTTATAAAAATGTGTGCACACGTGCTTGTTTTGAATATCTGTTTTCAGTTCTTTTGGATGTATACCTGGGGCTGGCCTGGTGGCGCAGCTGTTAAATGCACATGTTCCGCTTCGGTGGCCTGGGGTTTGCTGGTTTGGATCCTGGATGCGGACATGGCACCGCTTGGCAAGCCAAGCTGTGGTAGGCATCCCATGTATAAAGTAGAGGATGATGGGCACGGATGTTAGCTCAGGGCCAGTCTTCCTCGGCAAAAAGAGGAGGATTGGCAGCAGTTAGCTCAGGGGTAATCTTCCTCACACACAAAAAAAGCATATATACCTAGGAGTGGAATTGCTGGGTCATATGGTAATTCGATGTTGAACTTTTTGAAGAGCTTCCAAACTGCTTCGAGCTGTCATTGATTCTTAAGTTCAAGAAAATTAGTCTAGGATTTTGTCACCTGAATATGCATAGTCTGAGTTTTTGTTTATATTGGTGGTTCTCAACTAGGAGAGATTTTGCCCTTCCAGGAGACATTTGGCAGTGTCTGGAGACATTGTTGATCATCACAGCTGGTTTGGTACTGCTGGCATCTCGTGGGTAGAGGTATGCTGCTAAACATCCTGTAATGCACAGGACACCTTCCTACAACAAAAAATTGTTTGGGCCGGCCTGGTGGCGCAGCAGTTAAGTTCGCACGTTCCACTTTGGCAGCCCAGGGTTTGCCGGTTCGGATCCCAGGTGTGGACATGGCACTGCTTGGCAATCCATGCTGTGGCAGGCGGCCCACATATAAAGTAGAGGAAGATGGGCACGGATGTTAGCTCAGGGCCAGTCTTCCTCAGCAAAAAGAGGAGGGTTGGCAGCAGATGTTAGCTCAGGGCTAACCTTCCTCAAAAAAAAAAATAAGTTGTTTGATTCTGAACATCAGTAGTGCTGAAGAAACTCTCGCTTATATCATCAATTTTATTGTCATTATTAGAGATGAGTGCTGTTACTTGGTTCTTTACATTCACCTTATGATTGTCTAGTAATTGTGAAACTTTTTTTCTCTATCAGTTCTCTCTTTGCCATTATGGGTAGAATATGAAAAAATCTGAATTCTCGACCATGTTCAATGAAAGCTATTAGGAAGACTACAAAGATGATGTCTCTAGTTTTTTATATCTTTTTGAAAGATGAAGCAATGCTTTGGGCAGCACAATAAAAACTGAAGGATGATGCAATAGCTATAATGTATTTCACTATTGCATCATTTTGGACTATTCTTATCATTCTTCATTTTCTTGTTTTTTTAGTCTTTTTTGGCATAGTTGGGAATAATTGATTAAGAAATGATGAAATAATTCCTAGAATAATGAAATGACAGACTTTCAAGATAGAGGAAAAATAACATCACTAAGATTCCATAATATTTCGTAGATTAGTAATAATGTACATTGGACTTATGTGGTAAATGCACAATATTCTGTTAAAAAATGAGTAAATTTTCTCTTTGTTCTTTGAAATACCCTAGAAAGATTAAAAGTCATGAAATGTCAGTCCTTACTTATAATTAGGACTGCTCAAAAAAGAAACTTACAAACAAAATTTGGATACAGGGTTAATCACTATGCTGGATTGCTCCCTGGGATGGTATTTCATTCCATTTTGATTTCTATTTTGCTTGTAGGAATTTTGCATCTTTCAAAGCTCTCGGCATATTTTTCTCCTTAGTTCTCAAATTAATTATATCTTATTTTATTTATTTTTTTTTAGGAGAGAGAGAAAAAAAATACTTCAAAAAATTATACCTGCCAGTATTAGCAAGAGCTTACCTTCAGAAGAAATTTGTCAAATTCAACAAATTGAAGCTTACCACCACAAGAGTTGTAGTTACTGACCAGGTGAGAATTAAGAATGTCTTTTACTTCTGCATATTCTTTCAGGATATGTTATAAAGATATTTGAAAATGTATCATTTTTAAGAGACATCAAATTATAAATGTGTGATAGATAACCAGATGTAAGGACTCATGAAGGTCATTTAGATAAGTAACATTTTTGTTCTTATTTGCTTTCTATAAACTTTAAAAAAAAGTGTGATTTAGAACATTTATTAATATACTTCCATTCCAAATGTTACTATTTTTATTAAACCCGATTATCTTAAATGTTTTAGTTTGTTAAATATTTTTTCCTGTTTGCTGAGACATCTGATTTTGCTAAAAACACAAATTTGACCTGCCAGATTTTCTTTCCCTCTGCTCCCCACATTGCTCGTGTATATTCACAGCATCTGGAGTCTGTGTAAAGTCATCAGAAACAACACGGGGGGAATAGATAAACTGAACACAGCTGGGAATCGACTTTGGCCTTGAATATATATAATGTCTAAAGTATACTGTATGTTGTTTGATTTTTTTCCATTTGTTCTTTTAAGTTTGTGAGCTTGAAATGATCCAAGAGAAAATTTTTTTCCTTCAGTAATGTATTCTAGAGAAATGTGTTTAATATTTTAAAATATACAATTTTTTTTTCCCCTCTGTCTACAGCCTGTAAAAAGTGCTATGTATTGAATGGCATATTTGAATTAAGGAATTTTAATGAGAATTTGATGGAGATTTTATTTGTAAATGTTGCTGTTAGGAGGATGAGTTAAGGTTGTAAAGTGGAAATTTTGTCTGAACCATCAAGTTTTCTTATGTGCCTTTTCATTTTTTAAAATGAGTTTATGCATTGTGAATCTCACAAACTTGTTCAGTGAAACAAGGCAGACGCAAAAAGTATATGGTTTTGTTTATATAAAATTCAAATCCAGCAGAACTAATCTCTGCTGTTGGAAGTTGGAATTCTACCTTTGCAGGGTAGCAGAGACCGGGAACGGGGCCTGAAAGGTGTTCTTGGGTGCTGATAAGGTTCTGTTTCTTTATCTAGGTGGTGATTATGGGGGTGTGTTCACTTTGTGAAGATTCCATGGCTGTATCGTTTGTGTACTTTTCTATATGTGGACTTGAACAAAGTTTGTAATATTAATGTTGTTAAATGTTCACAGGGTTAAATCGTTAGAAGGATTCAACAAACATGATTAGATAGTAATGTAGTGACATGAGTACAATATTGAGTTTTAGTTTGTGTAATAGTTCTAACTAGTAAGACAACAAGGACAAATAACTGAACTAATATATTAGCATTTAATTTAGAATATAATTTGGACTAATACCATTTTCTAAAGCATGCACTTAGGAAGGAGAGGAATTTTAAGGCATTAGCAATTTTCAAGTTGAAAAATACGCTTCTTTGACATGTTTAAAGTATTTAGTTGTGCTGATACTAATTTTTTGTAATTTGATTACTCATTTTTGTGTATTTGAGGCCATATTAGTGCCCTTGCTATTTGTTTTCTTTGATTTCTTCTGTTTTTCAAGCTTATAAGAGTGTCTTCTGTAGTTATTACAGACGTAAAAAACAAATCAGATTGATATTTCAAAGTTAATCCTCTTTGTATTGATTAACTCTAAAATTTGCTTGATGAAAAAGGTGTGTGTCTCCACAACATCTGAAATAAAACAAAATATCTGTATGGGTTCTAGAACACTATCTTAATGCATTTAATGTTTACTTTATAATATTTCTTTTAGTATAATGAGTTCACTTTTAAAAAGCCTTTGATGCTAATTCAGAGATCCATAATCTGCTCACAATGTCTTTCACATGTAGTTTTGATGATAACTGACAAGCTGTAAGTTAATTAGCACAGAACTTACTAATGAGGATGTTAAAATTTAATTTAAAAGTGAGGTTTTTTATTTGTACACTCTGGACAAATTGAAGGAAATTCAATCATACATATGATAAGCATTTCAGGCACTTTTTCCTCATTCAGGTACTTTATTAGATAACAATAAGAAAATATAATTAACTTAATGATAGCAAAGTTTTGAAAGTATGCTAAGATTGCTTGTCTTTAAAACTGGGGATAACCCAAAACCAAAGCAGTAAAATAAGGTCTGTTAATTAGCATGGAAGACAGCTTCTTGAATTAATATGTGGTGTTAATTAACAGGAAGTCTGATGTTGTGTTGTAATTACCACCAATATTTTTGACATACTGAGTGACTGAAGGTGAATTATATAGATAGCAATTGAGTAAACACTTTTGTGCTTAGGAACGTTTTCCTTTGTTTCTGTTTTCTAGAAATATGGACAGACTTCTTAGACTTGGAGGAGGTATGCCTGGACTGGGCCAGGTTAGTATATAGACTCTCAATATTTCTTTGTGTGTAAACTACAAGCCTTTCTCTACTTATCCAAAGAGAAAAGAAATCACTCCCAAGAAAATTGCCTCACACATAATCTTATGGTAAGAAGCTCACCTTATTGCTGGTTGCTGTATTGCAACACGAAATATCATGTGGAGAGCATTTTCTATTAATTTAATTTTCTCCTAGGAATAAGAATTTTCTCTATTTGCTTTGATTTAAAATTTTGGGTTATGTGAGATTATCAAACTTGGCTTTTAGTAAAAAAAAAAAGGATTCAAAATAGCTTATTTCTGGGTTTACAATGTAGACTTTAGAAGTAACACATGAAAAGTAAACATGGCGTACTCTTGGCAAGATCCAGAAAACTGACCCATAGAATATTTGTATGTATAGTCTTAACACTGATAAATTACTTCTGGTAATTATGATACATGGATGAATTAATAAGTAAGTAATGTCTTCCTTTTTTCTTTAAATTTGGTATATATAGTTTCTTTTACATTCTTATTAAAATTAAGTGAACTTTCAGTTGTTTTAATATTATCAATTCTCTTGTTCCAAAGGCAAATGGATAGATTTCTAGATAGATTTCTAGATTTCTCTCAGGATATTCTATCTGCTTTTAGCTAAAGAAGAAATTTCTGCCTCTTTTGAGTTCTACATTGATTATTTTTCCAGTCCTCCATTCACAAAAGAGATGACTATGTGCTAGTCTTTTCTTTAGACTTTTATGTAATGAATTGTTTTGTGACCAAATTTGTGGAATATTTTTATAACCCACTTTTAGAACCCTTTTAGTTACCAGTTTTCCCTTATTTCCATATCACTATCAATTGCTTTGTCCTTCGTTCAAAGCAGTCTATATGTTGTATGAGAAACAGTTTTCTTTGAGATTTCATGAAGTTTTCAGTGTTTTGGAGTCATTTTTACAAGAATTCTTTGATTAGGTCTATCATAGTTTATGACTAATAAACCTTTTGCTTTTGGAAAGTTGAAATCATTTTATGATTCTATGTTGCATTCTTGCGTAGACTTAAGTTACTTTTCGTTTACTTTTGTTGGTTTTGAGTATTTCTTATGTTCCTTTATTGTCAGCCTATTTCTTCATGATTCTTCATTTTTGTAAAATCTTTGTAATCCATTCTCTTAAGAGGCCTAAGCCTCTCTGAATTTGACCCTTCCAAAGCTGCTTCCATGCTTTTGTGAACATTATAGAATTTCCCTGATTCTAAAATTAGCAATAACAATATTGAGGCATATGAAAGTATCAGAAGTGAGCTGAGGTGGTATGTAGGTACTACAGATACCTGCAAATTATAGGTGAAGATGTTGCCTTAGTAGAATTCTTAAGGGAAGTTGGATCAAATTTAAATACCAATAAACTTTCCTTAAATATTAGATGCAATAAATTATATATCCATCTTGGAGATCTGTGCTGGGAAATTGGTGGACATGAAATAATGATTTTACTGACCACAAATTGAGCTACATCATGTCTCAATGACTATTACAAACCTTTGCAATAAGTGGGACACTAAATGTTGGTTCAATAACCTCTCCTCAGAGTCTGATAATTTAGTCAGCCCTTGTGCCCTCAGTTTGTATTCTTATTTGAACTTAAAAATATGTTGCTTGAGAATCTGTCATTTTATATGTGTGTTTCATCTTGCTGACTAGATGATAAACTCTTAAGGGAATAATTTGTGGGATTGTTATTTCTGTGATATCTCTTTTATCAAATACTAGATGTTCAATGATTAATTTTTTCCCTAAAATTTTTATTTTACTCTTGATCTAGACTAATTTGATAAATACTTATGTTCTTTCTGTAACATGAAATGTTAGGTATTTTTTTTTTTAATAAACAGGAATAAAGCGTTAGGTGTATTGCTTTATTTTTAAGAAGTTGTCTAAGATCTTTGGATTGATAATAGCTACTCTTTCCATTAGATAATGCATAGCAGCCAGTAAAAGTAGAAAAGGAAACATAAGTTGCTTTGTTCCTCCAAAAATCGGTGGGAAATGTTACTTAAATGTTACTATTTAATGGAAAAGGCAGAATTTCCTCCTAAATAGGGGCAATGTACTTGCTGGTAAGTTTGCAAATCGCCCTTATTTAAAATAAGAGAATAGGAGCAGAACAGCGTTCTCCATCCGTTCTAATGACTCAACTTTCTCTGAGTAGAGGTGACCTTTCTCTTTTCCATGGCTAATCCTTCTACTTGTTCTCTGATCCCGTCCTCTCTTGAAACCTTGCTCATCCCACTCGCCCCTTTCTCTGCCTACAAAGATGTTTGTCTCCTGTATCCAAGAAACAACAAACTTTCACTACATCTTGCCATTGAACCTTTTCTTCCATTTATTTCTAGAATTCCTGAAATAATAGCTTATACTCACATATTTTATTTCCTTACCTCCATAGATTCCCAGGAGAGTATATTCTGGCCTCCTCCTCCATTACTGTCCTGGAATTGTTCAAATCACCAAGTCTCTTGGCCTACTTTTAGTTCTCTTTTAACTAAACTTCACAATGTCCTTCTTAAAACTCTCTTCTATTAGCCTTATCATGGTACTTTTTCCTAGTTCTTCACTATCGTGTCCATACTACAAAAAAACTTGAAGGTTTTTTTTTTAATATTACATTTTTAAATGTTAATACTTGAACAGTGGTGGGTTAAAATCATTAAATCTGTCCACAATCCCCTACTGTAATATAACTTGTCAGTAGTTTGAAACAGAAATAAACATGTTTTATTAGAACTGTTAAAAATTTTAAACTAATAGCCTCATTTCAAATGTGTTTTTTATTTACCTTGCTAAAGTGCTTATGAACTTGAAATTACTAAAAGATGTGAGATGATTGTATTAAAAGCATTTACTGCTGTAATTTGGCTAGTTGCTTGTCTTTATAACTATACTAATTTAGGTCTTTGCAACTAAACTATTTCCAAAAGAAGTGACGACAAAACCCAAGAGATGGGCATAGCCAAAGCATAGTCTTCAGTCTCTGAAAGTTACGGTTTAATTCTCTGAGTCTGTTTTAGCTTTAGAAACACAGTAAGCTTAAAAGTAAATGAAACTTATGTAAAATGTCAGTAGCATTTGTTGTCTTGTCTTCTATTTGAATTTGTTAGGCCAGTATTTTGTTTTCTTTTGGTCAAGAAGATTGGACCTCAGCTAACATCTGTTGCCAATCTTCCTCTTTTTGCTTGAGGAAGATTGTTGCTGAGCTAACATCTGTGCCAGTCTTCCTCTATTTTTTTGTATGTGGTGGGACGCCGCCACAGCATGGCTTGATGAGTGGTTTGTAGGTTTGCACCCAGATTCAAACCTGTGAACCCTGGGCTGCTGAAACAGAGCACATGCACTTAACCACTATGCTGCTGGGTTGGCCCCAATTAGGCCAATATTTTAAGTTTCTGTCATGAGTGTTATGCTATAGGGAATACCAAGGTAAACAAGAACATTGTTATTTAAGCTAGAGGCTTTACATTCTTGTAGACACACAGCAATTATATATTAAGTGCCTGGCATGTATTAACTACTTTGAGTTGGTGAATGAGTAAAATACTAGTGCTCATTATAAATAATATGATTTGTAAGTATAGTGGATGTAGGGTTTGATTTTTTCCACAAAAAGAGAAAGACTGAATTGAGGAAACAATGTTTGAGATAAATTTTGGAATATATGCCAAGACATATCCAGAAAGGCTGGAGAATAGGCAATGTGAGGAGAAATAATGGGAAAAGAAGCTGGTAAAGGAATTTGGAGTAGTTTATGAAAGGTGTTAAATGTCGTTCTTAGTGATTTTTACTTTTTTTCCCATAGGTCTTGTAGTTTCATGAAGTTTTTTGTAGCAGAATTGTAAGATAATTCAGTCTGCGTTTTTGAAAATTAATTCTAGTGGTAGTTTGGAGAATAGGCAGAAGGGAAGAGATTTTAGGCAAAGTCATCAATTATGTAAAATATTTTTGACTTTTAACCTTCCAGGCACATAGTAGGATTATACTTTTCCATCATTTTTGAAGTTACCCCAACCATGATTTTGCTTTGACCAATGAGTGGAATGTGAGTTGGAAATGAGCAGGTTACTTTTATTTATTTATCTATTTTTCCTTTCTTTTCTTTTCTTTTTTTTTGAGGAACATTAGTCCTGAGCTAACTGCTGCCAATCCTCCTCTTTTTTCTGAGGAAGACTGGCCCTGAGCTAACATCCGTGCCCATCCTCCTCCACTTTATATGTGGGATGCCTACCACAGCATGGCGTGCCAAGCAGTGCCATGTCCACACCCGGGATCCGAATCAGCGAACCCCGGGCTGCCAAAGTGGAACGTGCGCACTTAACTGCTGTGCCACCGGGCCGGCCCCAGGAGCAGGTTGCTTTTAGATGGAAACTCTAAAAGTGAGTGTGTGATTTGCCTGCCCTGGTAATCAAGGAAGCATGGAGATGGAACCTCTCTTAGCTGGGTCCCTGAGAGAGAATGCCATATAACCTGCGAGTCATAAATCTTATGATTTTTGTGTGAAATGCCCTAATTTCTTTTGTCTCCAGTTTTTGTTTTAAGAAACATGGTATAGACATATGCAGGCCTATGTTACTTATAAGTAATCATTTTGTGTCTCTCTGATACAGAGCTCAGTAATTTCCAGATGCAAAAATAAGGGAAAATAGTGTAGGTGAGTGATCAGAGAAGGCTTTCTGAAAGTGGTGAGATGTAAGCTGCATTTTGAAGGATTATTTCAGGTGGCTAAATTTTAAAGAGTAACTTCATGAATTGGATATGATCTATTTTATTTGTTATACCTCTCAAATCCACACAGTATATGGATTTTGTATATATAAATAATAACCATTTTTCTAGTTTCCTATTATGGGTCTTGGAGTAGAAATGTTCTTTCAATTATTTGTCTTTTAGGTTTTTGGTCTAATATTTTATAGAAAGGATTAATTTATAGCACTGGGAAAAATGATTGGAATAAATGAAGAAATAATACTGTTTTCATACATGAGGGATCTTAATATCACATGCCTGTTCTCTGATTAATCATAAATTCAATGCAATTCCAATAAAAATACGAACTAGAATTTTCATGAGATTAGGAACTGATTCTAAGATTCATATAGGAGAAAACAATCCAGAAATAGCCAAAAAGTTATTAGAAAGGAAAAAGGAACTTGTTCTACCAAATATCAAAATATATTTTAATGCCCTGTGACTCAATTAGTGTTGTATTGGTATAGAGATAGTCAGGTAGATCAGTTTAATCGAATAGAAAGCCCAGAAATAGACTCAAGCATGTCTGGGAACTTGATTTGTGATAGAGAGGGTGTTAAAAATTAGTGTGGGACGAGAAGCCTGCTATTAAATGCTGCTGAAGAAAGTGGCTTTCTGCATGGGGAGAAAACTAATATTAGATTCCTACCTTATTCTATACACAAAAATGTACACCATATGGATTGAAGACCTAACTGTGAAAATCAAACTATAATTTTGGAAGACACACCCATTAGGATGGCTGTTATCCAGAAAAACTGGAAAATAACAACTGGTGGTGAGGATGTCAAGAAATTGGAACCCTTGTGCATTACTGGGTAGGAATGTAAAATTGTGTGACCTCTGTGGAAAATAGTTTGGTGGGTCCTCAAAAAATTAAACATGGAATTACCATATGATCCAGCAATTCCATTTGGCTATAAACCTCAAAGAATTGAAAGCAGGGACTTGAATAGATATTATTCACAATAGCCAAAAGGTGGAAGCAACTTGTGTCTATGGATGGATGAATGGATAAACAATACGTGGTATATACATACCATGGAATATTATTCAGCCTTAAAAAGGAAGGAAATTCTGACACATGGTACAACATGGATAAACCTTGAATACATCATGCTAAGAGGAATAAGCCAGTCACAAAGGGTCAAATATTGTATGATTCCACTTACATGAGGTACTAGAGTAGTCAGATTCATAGAGACAAAAAGAGGGGAAAAAATGGTGGTTGCCAGGGGTTGGGGTGGTATAGTGGAGTGGGGACTGAGTGTTTAATGGGTACAGAGTTTCAGTTTTGGAAGGTGAAAAAGATCTGGAGATGGATAGTGGTGATGGTTGCATGACTGTGAATGTAATTAATGCCACAGAACTGTACACTTAAAAATGGTTAAAAATGGAAAATTTTCTTATGTATATTTTACCACAATAAAAAATTCGATTACCTTGTCTTTAAAATGAGATTAATAATATTTACTTTAGATGATTCTTATAAGGATTACATAAACTAACATGTGAACATGTTAGACACACAATAGATAGCCCCAAAAAATATGTTTTTGGAAGAAAACTTTGTCTTTATGACCTCAAAATAGAAAAGCATTACTCAAATGAAAAGATTGGTAATTCTCCTACCTCAATGCATTACTAACTCTTGTCCAAACGGAGACATTAGAAACAAACTTAAAAGACAAGCAGTAAAGGGAGGGAAGATATTTGCAACATTCATCTGCAACACTTTTGGCAGAACTATAAATCAGGAAGACAAAAAAAAAGCTCATAGAGAAAAGAACATGAAATGGTAATTTGTAGAACGAGAATTGCCAATAAGCATATGAAAAGACTCAACCTCACTGTATATCAGGGAAATGTAAATTAAAACAAATGTTAGTTGTTTTTTTTAATAAACTGTTATATTAAGTGTTAATAAAGATTTTGGGAAGCAGAAATTCTCATAGAAGGTTTTTTCTTAAGGCAGGTGTGGATGTGGGAGCTGGTTGAAGATTGTATCTCAGTGCTTAGAACACTGCCTGGCAACTAGAAGACTATAAATGTCTGTTGAATGAACACGCTGTCTATGGAGTATAAATGGTTAAAGTCACTTTGGAAAGTAGTTTGACAGTATCTAGTAAAGTTGAAAATGCCGTAACTTCTGTGACTCAGAAATTCTGTTTATTCACTTCAGAGAAACTCTTACACATGTGTATCAGGAGATAATGTTTAAGGGTATTCATTATGGCATTGTATTATTGAGAAACTGCAAAATACTTAAATGTCTATCTGTGGCAAAATGTGTTATGATGGAATATTATGCAGCAGTTAAAATGAACTAGATTCTATATATCAATATGCATTATGATGTTATAAACATATTAAGAGAAAAATTCTAGTTGTAGAGAGGTATATACAATATGAAAGCATTAACATTAATTTAAAAAACAAAATGCTTTTTCTTAAGGCTGTATAACTTTTGAGTAAAAGTATTACAAGTTCTACAGCAGCACTGTCCAACAGAACTTTAGGCAAGGATGGAAATATTCTGTATCTGCACTGTCTAATACCATAGCCAGTGGCCACATGTGGTTACTAATGAAGACTTTGAAATGTTACTGGAGCAACTGAAGAGCTGAATTTTAAATTTTATTTAATTTTAATTAATTTAAACTTAATAGCCTCGTGTAGTTATTTGAATCCATGAGCTATGCCTAGTGTGACAGAAGAACTAAATTTTTAATTTTATTTAAATTTAAATAGTCACATGTAGCTAGTGACTACCATATTGTACATCACAGAGTTAGATAATCCACACCAAATTCAGAGAAGGGAGGGAGGCAAAAGGAACTTCCACTTCATATATAATGTTCTCTCTTTTTTTTTTTGAGGAAGATTAACCCTGAGCTAACATCTGCCACCAAGCCTCTTCTTTTTGCTGACGAAGACTGGCCCTGAGCTAACATCGTGCCCATCTTTCTCTGTTTTATGTGGGACACCTGCCACAGCATGGCTTGACAAGCAGTGTGTAGGTGTGCACCTGGGATGTGAACTGGCAAACCCGATCCACCAAAGTGGAATGTGCGAACTTAAGCACTGCACCAGTGGGCTGGCCCCTAATGTTCTCTTTTTTCAATAAAGAAAAAAAACTAAAGCAAAAGAACAAGTCAATGAATAACATTAAATAACATTTTTCTTTAGTACTTTTTAAAAAAGCCACCAAGTAAAACAAAATCAGAAATTTGTTTTTAATTTATTTCTCAAGACTTTTTTTCATGTCTTAAGCATTCCGTATTCTCCCCCAGTCTTGGAGTTGAAGAGGATAACACTAGTGAGGTGGTCAGAGACTAGATCATGTAGGGTCTTGTAGAAAATTCTCTTCTGAGTGAGTTGAGAAGTCAGAGATTTTTGAGCAAAGGAGTTTTGCTCATCAGACTTATATTTTTGAAGAACCTGGAAACTCTGGAGTTGAGACATAAGGCAAGAATGAAAGCAGAGACAAGAAGCTACTACAATACCATTTTAAAATAAATGACAGATTATGATGTTTTATTTTTATTGTGTATCTGCTAGAGAAATTCTTGTGTAGCTTGAGCCAGCATAGATTAATATGTACAGTTAATCTTCATACCTGTCACATTTGAAATGAAACCTTTATTTACTACTAGTGCAGTAGCATGAAAATGAGCAGATGTTTACAAAAGGCTTTTTGAGTTCTGTTTCTGTTCCTTGAGCTCTTTAGCCTGTGTGTATTGACCATTTTTATATACCGATGGATGTTTCTGGTTACCTTTTTCCTCCCTTTTATTCTTTGAACGTGTCCTGATGTGATCCTCTGAACATTTACAAAGAGCCTTTATAAACGTTGGTAGATTAATTTGGCCATTTTTCTTCCTATTAAGAAGTAGGGAAGGGTCAAGAAATTTTAATTGTTTTATTTCTTTGCTTAACTACAAATAAATAGTGATTTTGCTTTAGAAACAAAGCAAAACTATAAGATGCCTTTAATTTTTTTTCACTTGCTATTCTTGTCATGTAATAATTTTATTATTTTTAAAAGTATAGTTCCTAATTATTCTGTTCATGTACTTGAGCTGATGTTTCTACTGTAGAAAATTAGGAAAGAGGTCAGGTCAAAAGCATGCTAATTAGAGCACACTCTTTCTAGTTGTCATTGTAGTGTGATTCTTCTGAATAGATGTTAAACCCCATGAAAAATGTTGTGCTTCTGAGAGTTCTCAAATCTACTCTTCAGATTTCTCAAATAAGTAAAAGGGAAATAAATTCCTGGTGGGTGCAGTATGGTTAATTTGTGTCATTTTATTTGAACATTCTAATTGTGACTGTTCTTTCAAGGGGAAAGGTCTTTGACACTTGTGAATGTTACATTTCTATTTTGATATGAAATTACCACAAATGATTTTGTTTGAGTTCTTTAGAACAAAGAACATAAAATGATGTCTTTTCCATTACGGTGAAATTGTCTTCCAAAATTAATCACATTCTGATGAAATAGAAAATCAGAATTATGAGGAAAAATGAAATGTTAAGATTTTAGATTTGAAGTCAAGGATATGATGGATCTATGACATCTGATGCCGTTTTTGGTAGAAAGGGTATATGGGATGAGAAACAAGATACTTCTGTCCAATATAGGAAACTAAGATATTACAATATAATCTTAATATTCCAAATGTATGGGATGTTATCATCCAATTTTGATTTTACTGTAGTTGGTGCACCTGGTTCCACAGTTTCTGGATACTTCCTTCCTATTTGCAGTTTCTGGTTACTACACACATTTCATAATTTCTATTTTTTTTTTTTTTTTAAGATTTTATTTTTTCCTTTTTCTCCCCAAAGCCCCCCGGTACATAGTTGTGTATTCTTCGTTGTGGGTTCCTCTAGTTGTGGCATGTGGGACGCTGCCTCAGCGTGGTCTGACGAGCAGTGCCATGTCCGCGCCGAGGATTCGAACCGACGAAACACTGGGCCGCCTGCAGCAGAGCGCGCGAACTTAACCACTCGGCCACGGGGCCAGCCCCTATAATTTCTATTTTATAGACTAAATGAGACTTTGAATATTTATAGCTCAGTCTTTCTACAAGGCTTTTCCTTGGGGGTTTCCTTTGGGACTGTGAAAATTATAGCAGTATAAGGAGATAGCCAGATACTCTGAATAGGGAACGTAATTATCAGTGGGATCTAGAGCAAATGTATGGATCTGTAAAAGCACCCACATTTTTTTTTCTTTTTTTTTTTTTTTGAGGATGATTAGCTCGGAGCCAACATCTGCCGCCAATCCTCCTCTTTTTACTAGGAAGACTGGCCCTGAGCTAACATCCATGCCCATCTTCCTCTATTTTATGTGGGATGCCTGCCACAGCATGGCTTGACAAACAATGCGTAGGTCCACACCCAGATCTGAACCCGAGAACCTCGGGCCACTGAAGCAGAATGTGCGAAGTTAATGGCTGTGCCACCGGGCCAGCCTGTGAGAACCCGTATATTTTGACAGTTGTATCAGGATTCCCCTGTAGAATTTATAGAAGTGGGGTGGGAGAAGGCTGAGAGCCAAATGGACTAATGCTGGGTGCCTCTCATGTTTTGATGTGAGTTGTTCTATGTATCTAATCTCCTCCTTTAATCTTCACAACAATCCTATATGTGTAGGGATCATTATCTCCTTATTATTGGGTCAAGTCACGGAACTTAAGAAGTGGAGCTAGAATAGGAATACAAGTCTTTCTGATGCCAAACCGTATTCTACATCAACATTTCCTCGGATAATATCTATACTGTTGTCACTGGCTACAAGCTTCATAAATTGAACCTTAAATAGTCTGGAAATCTTTATTTCAAAATGTAGGTGAAGAGTAAGACACTTGCTTTTTAAATTTTTAGGAGACCTAAAATATCTGAGATGGTTTTTCTTTATTCTGACACATAATACTTGGGCTATGTTTTAAGAATATTTAAGGAATGAGTGAATATTTCATTTGTTTTATTCCCTATGATAATGTGTATCTTGATATATTGATAAAGGTAGAGGATACAAATAGTAGACATTTTAAAGAAGGTTTACATTTCTTAATTCCTTTTAGTTTATAAAACATTTTCCTTACTATTTAGAAACTGATTAGTGGTCTAAGCTAATTGCCAAAATATGTTGTTTTGTTAAAAGAAATTATTTTGGGAGAGAGGCTTCTCTTATTAAGCTAATTTGAATGACCAGTCTTGTTGTACCTTGACTTGTAATAATGAAAGAAGAGGTACAGAGAGCTGTTTTATTTGAATAATAGACTTGCCAATTAGCCATCAAGTGCTTCCATCTGTGAAATTGTTGATCAGATGGGTTAGCTGGGATGTTTCCAGACTAGGGCATCATAAATGGCACTTGAAAACTGTCACTTTGATGGTGAGGTTTCAAGTATTACACTGTTTGATGATGTGGAACCTTTTTTTCCTTTTGCAGTACCATGTTTTTTTAGAACATACTGATCCCACTTATGAATTCTGTGGCATCAAGAGAACTTGGGAGACCTGCCACTGATGTAAAGTTCTGCTTAATCTGCTGCTCTGGCCTGTGCTGAGATTAAACCAGAGTGTTAACAGTTTCTTTCATGGCCTTCACAATAATGTTGGTTGGTGATCTGACTGGCACAGGCAGGCGATGCTTGTTGCCTGTGGGCCATGGAGCTGGCATGCATTGGCAAGTTTCTTTGCACTTTCCCGTTAATATAAACTCATTTTCAAATGCCTCACTCCCTTAAATGAGTGTGTAGTAGTCTAAGGTCACATAGGTGTTGAGATTTCTACATGTGAAAATTGTGTGAATTAAATTTAACATCTGTCCTATAAATTTTTTAAGGATTTAAATTAGTTATTGGTAATTATTACATTTAAAAATTTGTTTAATAGTAACTTGGAAATACAAATTTCTAGAAATAATTGTTATGTGTCCTTCCTCGCTATGCCACGTCTTCTTTGCTTGGTCTTATATTTTGTAGGATGTTTTCTTTAGTAAGCTGACTTTCTTGAATGATTGTGGATATGGTTAGATATTGGCGTCTCTGAATGACATTACTATCTGATAGGACTGTACCATGCTTTTCTTTTTCCACAAACCCAGATGCCTGAAATTTGGGCAGGCTTCCTGGTCACCAGTCTGTGTGGGGACAAATTCATGCCCATGTCACTTTGTGGACACCAGCTTGGCCTTCTGTCTGCACTGGCACAGATCTTTGACCTGTGCAAACTCACTATGTATTGGGCAATGATGAAAGGCCATGCTCTGGAGCTAGACCAGATCTAATTGGTGGCTGAGATCCATGGAAGAGGAAGAGAGAATGAGAATGCAGTGTCAGTGTGAAGGAAAGTGGACGGTTTGGGATCTTAATTCCTATTCATTTTTCTTCCAGGGTAGATTTTCATATATTAGCGTCATCCCGAGGCCCTTCACCCTCCCAGAGTTGACCGTCTCCCAGTGAGAGAAAAGTATCGATTCAAATGTTTTGTTGTTTGTTATTTTGGAGTACTGACCACTGTGCCTTTTTCATCTCAAAGGTTTGGCTGTTTTCCCTCTCCTAGTCAAAAACATGCAGTAGTTAGTAAATAACATTGATTAAACAACGTCTTGGTTTTACATTTGAGGAAATTGAGGCATATAGCAATTATGCCTTTTTAAGTAACTTGTTCAGTGTATGACATTTGAAAAAAAAATGACTTCAGAGCAGAACTGAAAGACTGTATTGCTTTTAATAAGTGCTCCTCTGTAGAGCATGAAATGAAAGTATAAGAAGAGAAATAGATGTGACAGTGTGACCAGTACCTTCCTTCCCAAAAGAATAGATCTGGCCCCTGTGCTTTTTGACCACAGCTACCCTTTCATGTTTTGTAAGCATTTTTCTTCTGATGTTTTTTCTGTCTCTGTTTCTTTAATTCCTCAGAAATAGCAACTGTAATCTTTTGCATGGTATCCCAAGTAGTATTGTGGATGTATGAATGCTTAACGAAGTTAGGGTAGTGGTCAGGAGTAATTTGTTTAAATAGCTGCATGTTGCCAGTGACCACTGTAGTGGACAGTGCTGTATACATACTTAGTGGTATATCCTAGAGATTGTCCCATCCATAGATATAAAGGTGCCTCATTTTCTTTAAATGATTGATATTCCATTTTAAGAATGAATCATGATTTATTTAACCAGTACCTCTATCATTACCCATTTAGGTTGTTTCTTGTCTTAGTGTTTTCAAAAGGATATTTACTACAACACTGGGAGCTTTGAATTTAGGCTTTACCACTTACCTTGATCACCTTGGACACATTGGTTAACTACTTATTTATACAGTGGACACAATAGCCTCCACTTCGCAGGATTCTGTGATGATTAGAAGTAATGTATGTAATGGACCTCTAGAATGGTGCTAGGAGCTCAAAATAGGAGCAGTAGATAATTATAGCCTTACTGTTATTTATTATTTTAATAATGAGACCATAACAAGCCCACAGGCCTATGTTTAATATTGAATTGTGGCAGAACATTCAGAAAGCTTTGCTTAGCTCATTTTAGGATTATGAGTACAGGCAGTTTGCACCTTTTATTCACTTGACTTCTCTGAATTGTACATAGCCATCTGTAGATTACTTTTCGTATGCTAATTTAGAACTTTTATATATCACCTGGCAAAACTGTACATATCAAGCTCTTATGTGGTGCCTTGCCTGTCAGCCAGTGGTTGAATATCAGCATGGTCACAGTCTTAATACAACATTGCTTGTGTTTCAGTATTTTATGGTATATTGCAATATTGATAGAAAACAGGAAAATAAAAATGCTGATACTGTTTAGAAGTAGCCATAGGTCCTAAAATTATATGGATTATGTATTATGAGTTTGGATATCATTTTTTTCTTTAGTATTTTCAATTATGTTGCTTATTTGAAATAAAACCCTTAGAATTATATTGAAGTAGTAAACTTTTATGGCTGATTTTTTTTACTCTGTTAGTATTTCTTGAGGAGCAGAATTCTTAATTTTGAAGTCTAATTTACAAAAATTTTCTGTTATAAATTATGCTTTGGTATGATATCTAAGAAATCTATGCCAACTCAAGGACACAAAGATACTCTTATGTCTTGTAGAAGTTTTATTGTTTTAAGTTTTACATTTAGGTCTGTGATCCATTTTGAATTAATTTTTATATATGATGCAAGATATGGATCATGCTCAGTTTTTAAAACACTTTTTGTATGTGATTATCCAATTGTTGCATCACATCTTGTTGAAAAGATTATTTTTTCTCTACTTTTTTAATTCATGTTTTTAAAATTGTTGCATTCATAATAGTTTACATCATTGTGAAGTTTTAGCTGTACATTATTTCTTGTCTGTCCCCATATAAGTGCTCCCCTTCTCCCCCTGTGCCCACTCCCTACCGCCCTTCCCCTGGTAACTACTGAGCTGTTCTCTTTGTCCCTGTGTTTATCTTCCACATGTGAGTGAAGTTGTATGGTGTTTGTCTTTCTCAGTCTGCCTTATTTCTTTTAACATAATACCGTCTTATTTCTCTACTTTTGCATTTGCACCTTTGTTGAAAATCAGTTGTACCTATGTGTATGGCTTTATTTCTGGAATCTCTATTGTTCCCTTATCTATTTTTGTATCTTTTTTAAGCCAGTACTTACACTGTCTTGAATACTGTAGCTCCGTAATAAGTGTTGAAATCAGGTTGTGTTAGTCCTCCAATTGTTCTTTTTAACAGCATTGTTTTGGCCATTCTAGGTCCGTTACATCTTCATATACATTTTAAAATCAAGTATGTCAATTTCTATGAACAAAAACCTCCTGGGGTTTTGATTGACAGTGTACCAGATCTACACATCAATTTGGGGAGAATTGACATTTTAACAATATCGAATCTTCCAACCCGTGAACACAGTATATCTCTCCATTTATTTAGGTCTTGTTTAATTTTTCTCAGCAGTTTTCTGTAGTTTTCAGTGTACAGAATCTTCATATCCTGTCATATTTATGTCTAAGTATTTAATATTTTTGATGCCATTATAAGTGATATTTTTATTTCGTTGGTTATGTGTCTGTGAAACAGACAGTTTTACTTCTTCTTTTCCAATCTAGACTCCTTTTATTCTTGCCTTATCGAACTGACTGGAACCTTCAGTAAAATGTTGAATAGAAGCGTTAAAAGTGGACATTCCTGTCTTGTTCCTGATCTTAGTGGGAAAGCATTCATTCTTTCACTGTCAAGCATCATCTTAGCTGTATGTTTTTTAATAGATGTTCTTTATCAGATTACAGAAGTCCCTAGTATTTCTACTTTGTTCAGAGTTTTCATCAGGAATGGATGTTAGATTTTGTCAAATCCTTTTTCTGCATCTATTGAGATGATCGTGTCGAGCCTTTACTATTATATACCCCTTATAATATTCTTTGCTCCGAAATTGTTTGATATTAATATAGGCATTCCAGCTTTCTTTTGATTAGTTTTAATTTGCTATATCTTTTTCTCTTAACCTATTTGAGTCTTTATTTGACCTATTTGAAGTACTTTCCTTGGAGGCAGCATACCGGGTAGGTCTGTTTGTTTTTAATTGAGTGTGATAATCTTGGCTTTTTAATTGAGATATTTAGGTCATTTGCATTTAATACAGTTATTGCTGTGAATAAGTTCAAATCTGTCATATTGCTGTTTATTTACTATTTTTCTGGTTTGTTCTTTTGTTGCTTTTTTCTGCCTCCTTTAGAATAATTGAACTTTTTAATAATTCCATTATATCACCTTTGTTGAATTTCCGTCTAGTTTATTGTTTGCTGTAAGGTTAGAGTATATATCTTTGAGTTATCAATTTACTCTCAGGTGATATTATACTACTTCACTTATGGTATATGAATGTTAAAATAGTATACTTTGTATCTTCCCTTTGGATCTTTGTGTTATTGTCATGCATTTTAGTTAAAATTCCACACTATATTTTTATTATTTTTGTCTAAGTGGTCTATTTTTTTTGTTGTGGCAAAATATACATAACATAAAATTTACCATTTTAATAATTTTTAAATGGTATTAGGTACATTCATGTTGTGGTTCAACCATCACCACCATCCACCTCCAGAACTTTTTCATCTTCTCAAACAGAAACTCTATACCTATTAAACATTGATTCCTCATTCCCATCTGCCCCCAGCCCCTGGAAACTCCATTCTACTTTCTCTCTCTCTGTGTCTGACTACTCTAGTACCTCTTATGAATGGAATCATACAGTATTTCTGCCTTTGTGACTGGCTTATTTCACTTAGCATAATGTCTTCAAGGTTTATCCATGTTTTACCATGTGTCAGAATTTCCTTCCTTTTTAAGACTGAATAATATTCCATAGTATGTATATACCACATTTTGTTTATTCATCTATTGGCAGACATTTGGGTTGTTTCTGCCTTTTTGCTATTAGGAATAATGCTGCTGTGCACATTGCTGCGCAAATATCTGTTCTAATCTCTGTGTTCAATTCTTTTGGTTATATACAGAACTTCCTTGACTTAAAATGGGGTTATGTCCTGATAAACCTACTGTAAGTTGAAAATATCCTAAGTCAAAAGTGCGTTTAATACCCCTAACCCTACTAGACATCATAGTTTAGCCTATCCTACCTTAAACATGCTTAGAACATTTACGTTAGCCTACCATTGGGCAAAGTCATCTAACACGAAGCCTATTTTACAATAAAATGTTGAATATCTCATGTAATTTGTTGAATACTCTATTGAAAGTCAAAAACAGAATGGTTGTATGGTTACCGAATGGTTGTAAGTGTATTGGTTGTTCATCCTTGTGATCGCATGGCTGACTGGGAGCTGCGGCTGGCTGCTGCTGCCTAGCATCATGAGAGTATTGTATTGCATGTTGCTAGGCTGGGGAAAGATTAAAATTCAGTCTGAAGTACCATTTTTACTGAATGCTTATCACTTTTACACCATCATAACATCAAAAAATCATAAGTCGAACCATCATAAGTTGAGGACTGTCTGTACCCAGAAGTGAAATTGCTGGATCATATGGTAATTCTATTTTTAAGTTTTTAAAGAACTCCTGTACTGTTTTACATAGCAGTCTATTGTCTATTAAAAATATTTAAATAATAAGAAAAAAATCATATATTTACCTGTGTGCTTATCATTTCTTGTGTTCTTTTTTCCTTTATGTAGATCTCTATTTCTATCTGGTATCATTTTCCTTCTCCCTGAAGGACATAACATTTTTGTAATGTAGGTCTGCTGCCCATTTAAACAATTGGGCTATTTTTCTTTTTGTATTGAGCTATAAAAGTTCTTTATATATTATTGTGGACGTACATAATACGATTTACAAATATTTTCTTCCAATCTGTGGGCTATCTTTTCACTTTCTTGATGGTGACCTTTGAAACACAAAATTTTTTAATTTTTTATTTAAGTCCAGTGCATCGGTCTTCTCTTTTATGACTTGCACTTTTGATGTCATACTAAGAAATCATTGTCTAACCAAAGTTCATAAAGATTTAGTCCTCTGTTTTCTTCTAAGAGTTTTGTGATTTTAGCTCTTACATTTAGTTCTGTGATCCCACTTTGTGCATGGTGGGCATCATACTTTTGTGTGTAGCTATCCAGTTGTCCCAGCACCATTTGTTGTAGACTCTTTCCGCATTGAATTGTCTTGACCCCTTTGTTAAAGATATATTGACCATAAATGTTAGGATTTATTTCTGAACTTTCAGTTCTGTTTCATTGATCTCTATGTCTGTCCTTATTCTGTAGTATTTTTAAGCTTTTTCTCTTTATCACTAGTTTTTAGTTACGATGTGCATTGATGTAGTTTTCTTCAAGTTTCTTGTGCTTTTGGTTTGTTGAACTTCCTACATCTGTAGGTTTATTATTTTCATCAAGTTTCAGCAAATTTTGATGTTATTTCTTTAAATATTTCTTCTATTCTCCTATCACTCTTCCACCCTCTCAGGGATCCCAAAGATGTATATTTTTCTTAGTGAATTTGTCCTGTTGTTCACTGATGGCTCTATTAATTTTTTTCCAATCTTTTTGGTCTCTGTTTTTCATTTTCTATTGCTTTGTCATTAAGTTCATACATTTTTTTCTTGAGCAAGATTTAGTCTTCTATTAATCCTATTCAATTTATTTTTCATCTCACAGTGTTTTTTCACCTTTTGGACACCCAAGATAAAGTTCCACCCAGCCTCTCTAAATTCCCCCTACTTTATCCTGTTGTGATTGATGTATTATAGTTTTCATCTCAAGAAGTTTGATTTGGGTTGTTTTTATGTCTTCCATGTCTCCATTTTTTGACAATTATAATAACATTTTAATGTCCTTGTCTGCTAATTTTAACATCTGTGTCAGTTCTGGATTGGTTTCAGTTGATTGATTTACCTCCTCATTGTAGGTCATATTTTCTTATTTCTTTGCATGCCTGGTAGTTTTTTACTAGTGCCTGACATTGTGAATTTTACCTTGTTGTATGCTGGCTATTTTTTATTCTTATAAATATTCTGGATATTTGTTATGGGATGCCGTTAAGTTACTTCATTCTTTCTGGTTTTGCTTGTCACCTTTGGTTGGTGAGACTGGAACAGTGCTTAATCTAGGGCTCATCATTCTCCACTGTTCAGGCAAGACCCTTCTGTCTAATAGTGCCTTGTGCGTTTTTCAGTTTTTTCAGTTTGGCTGATGGGAACAGGCACTCTTTCCAGTGAGAGAGGGATGTTGAAGTCTCCAACTATAACAGTGGATTTATCTGTTTTTCCTCGCAGTTCTGTCCATTTTTGCCTTATCTAGTGTAATGCTCTGTTATCAGACGTATACACGTTAAGGATTGTTGTGTCTTAGTGCTGTGTGAGAGGTAGGTACTCTTCTCTCTCAGCCTTTTGGTGTCTTAGTGCTGTGTGAGAGGTAGGTACTCTTCTCTCTCAGCCTTTTGGTGTCTTAGTGCTGTGTGAGAGGTAGGTACTCTTCTCTCTCAGCCTTTTGGTTGGTTCTTTCCCCAGCCTCGGGTAGTTTCCTCACAAGTGCACTGTTCAATACTCAGCTGAATGCTGAAGGAGGACCCTCAGAAGATCTCCAGGGTTTTCTCTCTGTGTAACTATTTTCTGTTTGGGACTCTGTTCTGATAACTCTAGCTGCTTTGGTCTCCCAGTAATCTCGGCTCCGTCACCTCAGTTCAGAGAGTCCACTAGACTCTGCCTGGTTTCCCTCCCCATGTATAGCCTGGAAACTGTCTCAAGGCAATAAGCTGGGGTAGTCACAGGGCTCACCTCCTTTGCCTCCCACTTCTCAGAGATCACTGTTCTTTGTTACTTGATCAACAGTCTTACAAACTGTTGTTCTATGTAGTTTTATCTGTTTTTTATTTGTCTCAGGTGGAAAAGTAAATTTAGTCTCTTTTGCTCTCTCTTGGACATAAGCAGATGTTTCTTGCTTTTTAATGGTAAAAAATTTGTGTTGAACTGGATATTCTAGATGGAGGTCTCTTTTCTACTTGAACTTTAGAGAGATCAGTATTGAAATTGTACTTGGATTTTAAGAAAATATGCTGAAATTGAATAATTAATTGAAACCAAATTAGCAGAAAGTGCTATTCTTTCTTAGCATTCAGAGAGAGTAAATAAACAAGAAAAGTTGAGGCCTATGTTGCTTTATGGACATGTAAAATTGAATATTTAGGGCAGGATTTCTAAACAAGAAGGCACAAATACTAAAGGGATAAATTGATAAATTAGTTTACATTGAAATTTAAAATTCATCTTCCTTTAAAAACACCATTATAAGATAAGTAGTTAACATTTGTGGAACACTTACATGTGCCAGGCACTGTTCTAAGTACTTTAAATATGTTAACCCATGTAATCTTTACAATAACTGTGTGAAGTTGGGTTATTGTTGTAATCCTCATTTTTCATATGCAACTGAGGCATGAAGAAATGTAAAAAGCAACACGGTGAGCCACAGATTGGAAAGATATATCTAACATATAATGGACAAAGCACCACTTATCTATATATATATATATATATATGTAGTTTCTACAAATCAGTAAGAAAAAGACATCCATCTTTAAATGGGCAAAAGATACAAATAGAAGAAACGCAAATGGTCTATAAACATGTATAAGCTAGTGTTAGTGTACAACAATCTTGGAAACATTTTGGTAAAATCTAGTAATGATAAAGATTTGCCTACTCTACAACCTAGCAGATCTTTTCCTAATTATGTTCCCTAGAGAAAGTCTCCCACATGGATACAAGGACATTCATAACAGCATTGTTTATAACAGGGGTCAGTACTCTTTTCTTAAAGGGCCAGATAGTAAATATTTTGGGCTTGTAGACCAAATGGCCTTTGTTGTAGCTGCTCAGTTCCACTCTGCCATTGTAGTGGTAAAGCAGCCATATGTAATACAAAAAGGAATGGGCCTGGCTGTGTTCCAGTAAAACTTCATTTTCAGAAACTGCTGGCTCACCCAGAGGCCATAGTTTGCTGATCTCTAGTTTATAATATGAAAAAATTGAAAACAGCCTAATTGTCCATTAGTAGGAGAATGTGTACATAATTTTGCTTAACAGTGAAATTTTCTAAAGTGGTGAAAATGAATGCATGATCTCCACGTATCACAACATGATTAATCCATACTAACATAATGAAGGGAAAAAAGCAAGTGGAGGAATAACACATTGTATATGAAGTTTTTATATACAATTTAAAAATGTGCAAATACACTAATACTATAAATTACCTATGTTCACTTATGTAGTGAAAGTATAAAGAAATGCATGATAATCACCAAAATTAGAATAGTGGCTACACGTGGGGGTATGGAGAGGAATCAGTCAATCAGGTAGGATGACACAGGAGCTTCAGCCCAACTATTTCAGTGATGTTTTATTTCATAAGCTGGGTAGTGAGTGTGTTGTATTATTTATTAGATCTTTTTGTATCTCTTAAATGTTTTATAATAAGTTTTAAAAGAAACGAACCAACAGTGGTTAGTTAGAAAAAACATTAGTTGTTCACTCTCTGCATAGTTATCAGTTGGCTCTCTCTTCCTCTCAGCTGCTCACATACCTGCCCCATCGGCCTCTCACTCCCAGGAATGCAGCTTTCTACTCTTAGGCCTAAGACAGATCAGCCCACTGAATGAATAACCCCTGTGCCCAGTCTGCTGCCTAATTTGTTTACTATCTAGTCTCTTGTTCTCTAGAAGTATGCTTCAAGCATATCAGTTTTCTTTTCTCTAGCCTCTCATTTATTCTGCCTTTTCGAAATACTTTTCCTTCTGGGAGAAGGGATCTAAAGTTCTTAATGGAGACCACACAAGCAAATGATTGCCTTTGGCCTTTTCATGTCTGCTTGGCTCACAGAGGCATCAGAATGCCTTCTTGGCATGTTTGTGGGTGAGATAGAGATAAAAACTAAAAGTTAAAACTGCATTTATTTATAAAGAGATTGAAGAGTTATTTATTGGGCATTTGTGTGTGTGTGTGTGTGTGTGTGTGTGTGTGTTGGATAATCTTTCTCTAGGGTGGAATTCTTTCAGTTATGTCAGTAGCCTTCTCTTAACTTTTTGTTTTTCTATTAAGATATTCTATCAGAGAGCAATACTAGTATGCAGGGCACTGGCAGATGCTGTGTGAAGTTACAAACAAGGGAATACCAAGCCCTTACAGAGTGTTTTACTTAATGGAGACTTAATGACACGATGAGGAGAAGTGTGTACAGAGAAAATCTAGTGCAGCTGAAAGAGCACTGCTCAGAACAAGGAGAGTCCACTGGCAGCTAGTCTAGGGGCAGAGGTTGGAGAGACCAGCCGGGCCATATGCACAGTGTGCTCAGAACTATGAATGTTTTCTTGCCTAAAGGAAAAGACATATTTGTCAGTTAATGAATAATTACTTTAGCATTTGGAAAGAGAAGGTAATTTTGAAGTAGAGGCTGATTTCCAACAAGAATAAAAATACAATGTGTATATCATTAAGATGTAAATTTTGTTTGTGCTCTTTTTGTAAGAGGGAACTGAGTCACCATTTGGCAAGGGTGCTTTAGTCTTAAAAGTATTATTTATTTAAAGACAAAGAAGTAGTGATAGGTTTCGAAGAAGTTGTTAGTATGTGCAGTAATATAAAGTTGCCTCTGGCTTAAGCTAGGCAGAAAGATAAAATGGGAGACAGACAGAATAGAAAGTACTTGTAGTTACTTGGGAATAGAATTGTAAGATTAGCAAATAAAAATTCTGGATGCCCAGTTAAATTTGAATTTCAGATAAACAACAGATATTTTTTAAAAGTAAGTATGTCTCAAATACTACATGGGATGTATGTATTAAAAAATATTCATTTATCTGAAATTCAAATTTAACCAAGTATCACTTATTTTTATCTGGCAATCCTACTTGGGGATGAAGAACTTAAGTGATTTATACTGAGAAGGAAGAAAGCTAGTCCCACTAAGACTAGATGTTAGTATGTTTAATTTTGAGTGAAAAAATGATTGCTTTAATGGTTTTTGATAGTGTTAAATTGTTCATCTTTGGACGGGGCCTAACCTGCCATTTGCAGATAGACTAGCTATAGTGTTATTTCAGCTGCATTGGCTTAAATTAGAACTTTGTAGTGCCAGGTCTTGATGAATCAAGGTAATAGGAAGGCAAGGAGATCTCAGATCATTTCTAATATGAGTAAAACCAAAATTAGTTAAGATGAGATATAAATGGATTTCATGTCTATGTAATGTTTATAGTTATCACTAGAGTGGTATAATGCAGGTGGTAACAAGCACTCAGATTCTGGAGATTTTGGGTATGGCCTGATGATATTTCCTATCTTAGTTAATGGTATTGATATTTACCCAGCTGCCCCAGGCAAAACATGCAGCCACAGTGTAGTTCTCTGTTTCCTTCATGCTTAGTTCCCAAGTACTTACTATGGAGTCTGCTTCCTAGAATTCTTTCGAATGTATTTCTTCTCTTCTGTTATTGCCTCTGCTTAATTCAGGCCTTTACATAATCTTTGTCTGTACCCTCCTTGTCACCAGTCTCCTTTAGTAAATCTTCCTACCACCAGAAATGCCAGAGTGCTTTTTAAAATGCAGAACCCATTATTTTATTCATTTGTTCCAACATCCTTCATAAGGCCTTAATCATCTTTGCTGTAGGATAAAAATTACAGTCCTTAGGCCAAAGTGTAGTGATTCTTGAGGGGATAGGAAAGGCAGGCCATCTCTCCTGAAAAGATGTGATCAGAATCAACTGGGAGTTTTCTAAAATGGTGTGTGTTGTAGTCTGCCGTTGTTACTGGTGAGAGTAGGTCTTATCACTTAGATATACTAGGGCAGAAAGAAGATTAAGGACTAGTATTTGAACTGCTTTGTGGAATGACCCCTTTCACCTTTTTATGAGTTGATTGCCTATCTAGATTTTTCGTCCTTCATGATTTGTCTTTTTCTAGCGTCATCTCCTGCTCCAACTTTGTCATATTCTAAACTTGCCGTGTTATCCTATTTGTAATTCTTCTTGTCCCATGTCATTCTGCTCATTCATTCATGACTTTGTATAAGATATTCTCTCTAAACGAATGCCCTCTGCCTCCATTGTTTGTCTAGTGAATTACTACTTACTTTCCTTCCAGACTGCTTGAATAATCCGCTTCCCCTGAAAGTGTTTTGTGGTGTGTCAGGAAGGCTGGCTTATGCTTCAGGAACTAACCCCTAAATCTCAATGGCTTAAAACTACAAAGCTTTCTTCTTCACTCATGCTTTCTGTCTCTCACTGGTCAGCTGAGTGCTAGTTCTGTGGTGTTATCCTTACTCTGGGGCTCGAGTTGACAGAACACTACCATTGAGTACTGGTTCTTAAAAAGCTTTGACTGGAAATGACAGGTCACCTCTGCTTACATTTCATTGGCTAAAGCAAGTCACATGTTCACGTCTAACTTTAAGAGGTCTAGGAAGTACAGTCCTATTATGTGCTGGAGAGAAGAACCAGAAATACTTGATGGATAGAGGTTATTATCACATATGATATCTCCAAAGCTGATTAATCTCTCCTTACTTCATACTTCTATGACACTTTGTAAAACCTCTGTATTTCGTTGAATTGAAATTATAATAAAACCCTATAGTAATAGGGAATGTGATATGCTTGGCAGTTGGCTATAGACCTCTGAAATTCCTAGCCGGCTAGCTGGGCAAACTCACTCCAGTCGTTTTATTAACCTCACAATAATGAGTCCTTTGCTCTATAAGTTTACATCAGTGGTTCTCAACCTTGGCTGTACTTGAGAATCACTTGGGGCGCTAAAAATTAAAAAAAATTCCTGAGCCTCACCCCAGAGCAATTTAAATCAGAGGGTGGGCCCAGGTGTCAGAATTTTTTAAGTTTTCCATGTGATTCTGAGGAATAAACAGGTTAAGAACCACTGGTTTACGTGTTCATTGCTTATTTGCTTTCTAGGGAGATTCTTTGAAAATAAGACCTTGTCTTTATTATATCCCCAAGGCTATTACTACTATTTTGGTGCCAAACCCCAGTTACAATTATATATTCATTTTTATATTTACTTGCGTGTTATCTGACTCCTACATACTAATTTTTAAGGACTAGCACCACATCTAATTGGTTCATCATATACCTAGTGCATGTCATAGTGTGTGGCACACCAGCTTTCCCAAGTCTTTTATCTTTTTTCCTCCTAGCCATCCCCACATTTACCTTTTTTTCTTTTCCTTTTTTTACCTTCTGTCTCCTCTATATGGCGCTCTCTTCTTCTTATATATTGTTCCTTGGTCTCGCTCTTCTTTCATTAGGTGAGATAAATATCATACTTGAAAAATACAAAGCAAGATGCAAGTATAATGTATTGGAAAAATATAAAGTAAGATACATCCAAACAGGCAAAGTTGTTAGTATTCTATATTAACACCTCTAGGGCCTGGCTTTTATGGCTGCTTAGTGGCTCTGACAGCTGATCACAATCACATCCACTTAACCTTCAGCTTCTTTGATCAGTGATCCAGCTAATCCCTGCCTTGAACTCTGTCTTCTCTTCCAGTGGTACCCATTGCTTGGATGTCAGATAATCAGCTTTTTATAGTATTATTTGTTGAAAGAATATTTTGTTCTGAGAACTATATGTTAAAGAGAAATAGCCCCTGGCCTCAAGACTGTGAGTCATATAATATTTGTACAAATTCTATAAACCAAAGAGACACTACATATTACTAATAAGACAAGATTTTATATGGAAAAAAACATCATCTTCTCCTTTAGTGTCTTGTAACTATATATTTCTTTTAAGCATGTCAGAGAACTCCAAACTGTTTGATTCATATTCTAAATTGCTGAATATTTTTCATAAAGTCAAAAGCGTGGATACGAAAAAGCATTTCTTTAAAGATGTCACATCTTCAGAAAATATCTATTGAAATTTAAGCAATGTTAACTCATGTTTGACTTCTTAAGAATTCGTGCTTTAGTCAACCCATTTTATTGTTTAAAAAACTTTGAATGGTAATGTGCAAGGTGATTGCTGTTTTATGTCTCTGTGCCTTTCAATGTGTCATTTCTTTTCTTGGAATGCCTTTCCCCACCACTACCCTCTCCCTTTTTTTGCTTGTAACAGTTCTACCTATTCTTCAATTCTTAGCATAAGGAAAGCTTTTATCAGATAGATTGCTCTGACTTCTATGCCCCGTGTAGGTGCTTCTGTTTTTGCACTTAATCTACTCTGTTGTATTTATGATTTTTCTCTTTCTTGCCTGCCTTCTAGTTTGTAAGTCTTTTAAGAGGAGAGCCTGTCTACCTTTGTATAGCCAGTACATGGCCAGTACATGGCAAGTACATGGCAAGTCTGTGGTTGTTGAGTGAATAAAAAAAAAATGTATTCTTTGTGTATGAAATGTCTAACATTCTATACATGGCTTTACATGGTATGATTTAGAAGATGGGCTAATTAATGAATTATGAATGCTTTCCAAAATAACCATTTGATTTGTGACTGACTTTATTTACATGTTTTGTAATTTAAATACATAAATAAATAGTACTGTAGTTGAACAGTGTTAAAGAAAAAAAGGCCACCTATGACTATAAGAACTCTAAAGCCAGTTGTAGAGTCTGTGGTGGAACAGTTCTGATACCTTAATGTTCAGTTTGTTGTAGGACATTCCAGGTTCTGCTTGATTCTGGGATGCTATTTCCAATTTAAAAAGATAGCTGTTTTAGCCACTCCTAAACATTTGTAGTTGACTTATGGTTTCTGAAGTTTAACTGATTCTCTGTAAGGTGATGCTTCTTTATAACAAAGGTAGTCAATCATCATGCTTGCTCCTTCCTCATTGCTATGGGACAAAGTGAAAGTCACCCAAAATGGGGGACAGTTGGCCCCTATTCTGGTGAGACAGATTTCATAGATGTCTAAAGTGATTAGTGCTTATGGCATATTTCACACACACACATATACACACATTTTTAAGTAGGTGAAAATTGCTTCAAAGTGAATATCAAGGGTGGTCTTAAAGAGAAAGAAATGTCACAGTTGGCATTGTGCACTAGGCTACCAGCTTCTTATGTGACTTTGATCAGGTGTCTTTATGACCAGGTAATGGTGTCATCTCCCCCATTCCTCTACTAATTCATTGCCTCACTCCTCTACCTGTGTCCCGCTGAAATTTTTATATTCTCAAAATATTGGCTCCAGAACAGCCACTTAGGTTTGCTATATTGGAGGAGCTCAGTAGGCCTAGGGAAAGACAGTCACTTCTCAGAGAGGCAGGAACTGGAAGACTTGAAAGGAGGAGATGAGTGAGTTAGGGAAAGGAGTATAGTGTAGAGTATATGAATATAGTTTAATTCCCATTTTTTGACCTCCTTGAACTGTTGTATTGCCCATTATTATCTAAGCCCTTGCTGATCAACTTTCTAATAAATATTTTGTTGGTTATAGTTACTCAAGAGCCCAGCTATATTATAACAGTGGATGAAATTATGTCCCCATTGTCATGTTGGTAATTTTTTACTTATTTATCACAAGGGACATAGTGTTGGGTATTAAAGGTTTTCTGATGTTTAATTCTTACTCTGTTATTTTTATTAAAGGAAATACTTTTAAGATTACTCAGATGAAAGATGCAGCATATGTATATTAATTTTTTAATCGTAATATTTAGAATATTTGTATAGTTTTATTTTAAATGCCTACGATGCTTAAAAATTTATAGGAATATTAGTATTTATAAATATGGCATTTCAAAAGCAATGCATCATTATTTTGACATTTCCATTCTTATTTTTCTTTCCTTCTTTTTGTCTTTTTTTTTTTTTTTTAAAGAATTAATGTGCCATCTGGAAACCTCTGAGATCATGCCATATAAGGAATTTTGGGCTTTTGGCAACCAGTCATCAGGATATGCTGTGACTGTGCACCTTATCAGAGTAATGAAACATAATTAGAAAGGTGTTTAACTTATATATGTTTGAAAATATTTTTATTTTGGGGATTCTTGTATGGGCATTATGGGAATAAAAAAATTAATACCACTCTATCCCAAGGTTAAGGTGATTAAGTTATATCATCATGGGTCAGTCGTTGGATCCATAAATAGAAACGTAAATCAAATGTAAACCCTATATGACTAAATGGTTCCGACCTATTTTTAAACACTATATCCTATATCTTCTTTTCAGTGTTAAAATAAGCAAATACAATTAGTTTATATGTTTTTTCAGAGGAGAGAGTTGCAATAGTACATTGTAATTAACTTGCTCTGTTCTTCCCTTCTGAATAATATAGTCATTGGAACTGTCAGCCAAAGGACCTTTTTTGGGGGAACATTTTTTTTAACTCTAAAAAGTAACAAGTTTTTAAAATTAATTGAGAGAAAACAGCTGAAATCATGCATTGAAAGGGTTAAGTCGACATGAAAGAATTCATTTCCACTTTAATGACCTAGCCTTGCTGGGTTAGGACGATGGGGAACGTGCTTCTGACTTGTACTCCTATTGCCAATTAACACCTCCTATAACAGGTTGCCTCAGCTAGTCATTGAAGCTCAGGCAGTAGAAATAGTTTACATGCAGCTTGTTTTTCACACTAGTTGTTTAATACTCACAAAATTAGTATTAAAAGGTTGTTTCTTATCTTGCTGGGTAAGAGATAAACAATACAGTGGTAGTTATTTGTCTGTGTTTGAATTTGCTTATTTTGTGTTTTTTGTTTTTTTTTTTGGGAGTTTTAGTTGAGAAAACTGAAGGTGGTGGTTTCATCAGATTTTTAAATTTTTTGACAAATTCTGTTCAGGGTTATATTGGATACCATAAATTAAGAATTATTTTCTGTCAACTATTCAATATTATATATGAGTAGGTTTTATTTTGTTTTTAAAAATGTAATTACCTTCATTTGTTAGTAAAGTATATTTTCTCTTTGTTGAAAAATACATATTTTAAGAGACCTTTAAAAATAATTCTATAATTCAGGACCAAATATATACTTTTAAACAACCATTATAAAAATAAGTCCTGTGTAATTTTAATCCCAGAACAACTGTTTTACAAATTTTGAAATGTTTTTTGTCATTTCCCAAGATAACTTTATATTTTTAGATATTTTTGGAATATTGCAGTTCAGTGATACTATGTATTTTACATTTCTTTTAAGTGACACTTTGGTTCATGTTTAATCAGCAGGTATTTTAATAACATAATAAAATTGGCTAAATAATTGATACCAGTTCACACTAAGAGAAAGGTGGAGTAATGTAACTAATAGTGTTAACAAATTTGTTAAAAGGCCTGAGTAGGTAACACTTTGAGTCGTTAGTTTTTATCCTGTTATAATGGCAAATGCCTTTTTTTTTTAACACTTAGTCAACAAGGGCTGCCCAAGTAAAACTCACAGTTTTTTATGCTGGATCAGATTTTAACCTTCTAAATGGAAAAAAACAATCCGTGTCTCATTTAATTTAACCACATTTAAAATTTGTGGACCTGGATGATAATTTCTATTTTACTAAACATGGCAGATCAAAACTCATTGTAGAGAGAGGTAAGTTTGATGCCTTTGTGGAGTCCATAATAGGTGCTATATCATAATAGGTATGTTATATATACTTATATAATAGATATTATATCATAGATTTTCATGTATGTATAAAGGTTGGTTATACTGCTTGTCCATATGCTCACCTACTTAGCCTATAGTTCTGTTAGATTGTTGACTTATACTCTTAGTAAGTTTAAAGGTATGGATTTTCCTTCTTTTAAAACAAACTTATTTTAAAGTGTCAGATTTATTTAAGTAATTTCAAAGTTGCCTATTGGTATTGAGTATTAAGGATTTGTATAGCAAAAGTACTTATCTTGTTTATATGGGGGTATTGTGTGCATTTTAGTTCCATATTTTTACAGCAATATGTAACTAGATCATATTCCAATTTTCAAATTGTAACGCTCATTTAAGTTTTAACAGTAGACATTAAAGTTGCAGAACATTCAGAAGTGTCTTATTTTACTTACCTGTTGTCAGTGATGTGTTTTTGTTTTGTAGTGGCAATGTGTGAAATAAGACCAGGTTTCTTCAGTTTTTTATTTTATTTTTTCTTTTGCTTAATACCACTTTAGTTATATCAGTGCCTTCAGTTATGCTAATAGTTGTTATTAAAGGACCTTGAAATTTAAGTTATATGTCCAGTCTCGAAAATAATGACTTTCTTTACTTCTCTATTATGCTGCTAAAATAGTTGTTATAAGGTTAGCAGAGTTAACTTGAATAGTTCACACACTATGTAAGCTGATAAATTTAGAGCTGTGCTATTAAGCATCAGAAAGAAAACATTTTCTCCATTACTTATTTTTTATAAAAGTAACAGCCTAAGCCAATTTAAGAAATTCAAAAAATATTTGTGCCCAAGTTTTCATTTTATTTATATAATTATACAGTTCTTACCTTAGTTTACCCAGCATTTAGCTTAGTTTCTTAAACATAATAAGTTCTCAGTATATGAAAGGTGACGGAAGTAATTCAAATTCTGTACATTTATTGAGATTTTCTTCATCCTGTGAATGGGACATGTATAATTTGTTGTTATATGGGATCACCATGTGTCCATTTTAGTTGAATGTAAACATAGCCTAACAATAGTTAACTTAAGTCTAATTTAAGAAAACAGAATCAGTTTCTACCTGTGAAATCTTTTGTTTTTCATTAAAGTCATAGGATTGTAAATATGAGACATGAGGGCAGGGGTAGTTAAAGGGACTTGGAAACTTTCTGTGGGTGAGGGATAAAACCATCATTATGTTTGTTTTGCTGGGTAACACTTCCCAATCCTGGGACTCCATCTCTGTGCCCATTATCACTTCATTACCCTGACTGCTCCTACTCTATACATTTCCCCTCTTTTTTTTTTTTTGAACAGTTTTATTGAAATATAGTTCATATACCGTAGAAGGGTCTGAATAGACATTTTTCCAAAGAAGATATACAGATGGCCAACAAGCACATGACAAGATGTTCAGCATCACTAATTATTAGGGAAATGCAAATCAAAACTACAATGAGATGTGGCTATTATTAAAACGACAAGAAGTAACAAGTGTTGGAGAAGATATGGAGAAAAGGGAACCCATGTACACTCTTGGTGGGAATGTAAACTGGTGCAGCCACTATGGAAAACAGTATGGAGATTCCTCAAAAAATTAAAAACAGAACTACCATATGATGCAGCTATTCCTCTTCTGGGTATTTATCCAAAGAACACGAAAAAACACTAATTTGAAAAGATGTGTGCATCCCCATGTTCATTGCAGCATTATCCACAATAGCTAAGACTTGCAAACAACCTAAGTGCCCATCAATGGATGAATGGGTAAAGATAAGGTTTTATATATACATTGGAATACTAGATTTCCTCTCCTTGAATCCACTGCCTCATATTTTTTTTTCTTGAGTTATTTAACATTTAAAGTAGAGCTGTATGTCTGTATTTATTTGCCTACTATAGCCATCTAGCACCTGAATTATCTTGAAAATTCTTACTTGAGACCTCTACTTCTGTTATGAATTAGTGTCCTATTTTTGTTGCGTACATTTACTCTGTTCTTTAAAATACATTAAAGTAATACTCAAATAATGTTGTATGCTTACATATATACAACCATGATTTAATTGTTTGAACAAGGTGATATGTTTGAGAACTGTTATTTTCTATCATTTGTATGCTGTGATTAAAAAAAACAAAACAACGCCAAATGTTTTTTGTGACTTAAATATCCTACAGTGTATTTTAATAAAAAGGCATATTTTTGTTTTCATAGTAGCGTATGTAGTACTGTATAAGTAAATCCAGTGGTGCGTTTTGCTTTGCATAGGCCCACTGTGTCCATCTAGATTTCAGAAAATATAGGGAGGCTCTGAAGTGTTCCCTGTTCTCAGCGGGCATACTGACTGCTTTTGGATAGAAGAACCTCTCAAGTCTTATTTCCATTTTCTTTAATAGGAAATGGCTCCAGGTGGCAGAGGATTCTAAAGTTGTAAACAATGGAAAGGAACTAAGCTTCCAGAATAAAAGTAGATTTGGTCATCTGTTAATGGGATGGTATGCTGTAGTGGAAAGAGCGTGTTGCCAGAAGTCAGTAATTGCATTTTAGTCCTGGGGATGTATGCCAATGTGTGTTTTTTCTGCCTTTCTAACTACATCATGAGCTTTTGAAGCCTTCGTTTTAACCATGCAGCTAAAGTGCTAGGCACATGGTAAATACTTAAATATTATTTGGAGCTTGGGATTGATCTCTACCTCATATTTGAAAAAATGATCAATTTTTTCAGAGCCTGAAAAAGAAACTCCAGATTTTCTCTCAGAGGACCATGTGGCCCATGCAATGATTCCGAAAACTTTAGGTTAAACAAAGATAAACAGATTTTTTCCACTCCAGGATTTTTCTTAGAGGCTTTAATATTCTAACATACAACATAAATCTGGGGGGGATAGGGTGGATATGCAACGTATTCCAAACTTACTTGACTAGGAGTAAACTCTGTGGATGATATTTTCTTGAAACTCCTTTCCCAAAAATGAATATTTTAAAAATCTGTCACACTGCAGAATAACAAAGAATTGATAAAACTTGGTGATATATTGAATATAAGAACCGAAGGAAAGTCAACAAAGATTTTGCCTAGGTTTCTAGTTTGAGACTGAAGATAATTAGAGTTATAAGTTGGGAAGATTAGTTTGTAGAGAAACATGGTTTGAGTTTTGAGGACTTTGAATTAGAGATGTCTCCCTTGGGGGACAATATGATGATTGGTACTGTTAGTAATTTAGGAGGGACCCTAAAAATACCTGATTTAATCAGTCACCAAATGTCTGAACCCTTCTGTAACATTTTCACCAATTTGAACACTTATGTTTGAATAACTCCAATTACAGGGAACTCAACTTCAGTTCTTCTTTAGATACCTTGGACCAATATATTTTATATTGAACTCAAATTTAATCTCCCCATTGCTTCATCCTGTTAGCCCATAGTTTACGAACTATATATTTTAATTCAATGGTTCTCTTAGCGAGCATTGTAGTCACCTGGAGGGCTTTGTAAAAAGCTCAGATTTCTGAGTTCTGCCAGGAGACTTTCTGAGTCCGTAAGAATGTGAGTTCTAACAAATGCCCAGGTGATGCTGGCACGTCTGGTTCAAGGACTGCACTTTGAGAACTATTAGTCTGAACTTTGTGTGACAACTTTTTAAATATATTTGAAGATAGCTGTTGTACCTTGAATCTTTTCCAAGCTTCATCAAGTTCCTTTGAACATTTCCTATATATCATAATTCTAAGTCTCTTTCCTATACGGGTAGCTCAGATTTTGAGAATAAAGAACTTTCTAAAGTGGAATCCCTTACGTACAGTCAAGAGCTGGCAAAAAAAAGGCTGCATCCTTAAGTGCTTGAAAATATTTTCTGCTGGTAAGCATTGAAGCCTATGTGGTTGTCCTGTGGGTTCTTAATTTACCTCACTTTGTTATCTAGCCTCCAAGAAAGAAAAATCTGCCTCTATGTGAATGTACTTAGCAGACATACTTCTTTCTCTTAGCTTTCTTTTTAAATTAGGGGAGGATTCCTTCAAGATTGTAAATTAAAAATATTGAGTATAACAGAAGGCTAGGGTACTTTTGGCTTAAGGCAATGTTGCTGATTAAGATGACTTGAGCCATCAGAGATCTCAGAGAAGGGGGCTTTCAACAATATATATATATATATATATATTTTTTTTTTTTTTTTGCTGAGTAAGATTATCCCTGAGCTAACATCTATTGCCAATCTTCCTCTTTTTTTTTTTGCTTGAGGAAAATTAGCCCTGAGCTGACATCTCTGCCAGCGTTTCTTCACTTTCTATTTGGGTTGCTGCCACAGCATGGCTGCTGAGTGGTGTAGGTCCGCGCCCAGGATCCAAACTGCAGACCCTGACTGCCGAAGCGTAGTGCGCTGAAGTTAAGCACTATACCACGGGGCCGGCCCCTCAACAATGTTTTTTAATTAGTAGATATTTTGTTTCTAGGTTTATTTGCATTAATAAAAGAACTATCATGAACGTTCTGGTTCATGCAAACATCTCTGCTTATTTGCTTAATAATATCTTGGAGTGCAAAAGTAGGTCAAAAAGTTTGTGCAGTTGTAAGGCTCTTGATATACATTGTTCAGTTGTTTTTCTGATAGATTATACCAATTCACTTTCCTACCAGCAGTGCTGAGAGTGTCTCTTTTATTATACCCTCTCCAAAATTGGGCATTGTAAAGCTTCTTTGATAGAAAAACAACAACAACGTCTTAAAGTGTTAATTGGCATTTCTTAATTAAAGAAGGTCAACTAGTGAGGTTAAACATTTTTCTTACTTATTTCATCATGTATTTCTTATGTAATTAGTAGCTTTATATTCTTTGCCCATGTTTCCATTAAGCTTTTAGTATTTTGTTAATTTGTGTATTGACTTTTTATCATAAATGGGGCAACTATTTTTTGAGTTTTTTCCTTTTTAATTTTTTTAGTATTCAGAAATTTTAGGTTGTGTTATCAGTTTTATATTGTTTTATTTGATCAGTTGGTTTTGTACCTAGAATGTGTTTCCTCGCCCAGATCAGATAGACATTCATACATATGTATGTGTGTATTTTTTTAAGTGAAACTCTATACTCATCACTAAACAATAACTCTCCATACTCCTCTCTCTCCAGCGCCTAGCAACCACCATTATACTTTCTGTCCTATGGTTTTAACTGCTCTAAGTAGCTCATCATATAAATAGAATCATACAATATTTTGTCTTTTTGTGATTGGCTATTTCATTTAGCATAATGTCCTGAAGGTTCATCCATGTTGGAGTGTATTGCAGAATTGCCTTCCTTTTTAAAGCTGAATAATATTCCATTGTATGTATATACCACATTTGGCTTATCTGTTCATCTATCAGTGGACTCTTGGGTTGCTCCCACATTTTAGCTATCATGAGTAATGTTGCTATGAACATTTGTGTACAAATATCTCTAAGATCTAATTCAGTTCTTTTTTGGGTATAAACGCAGAAGTTGACTTGCTGGATCTTACGGTATTCTATTTTTAATTTTTTGAGAACTTGCCATACTGTTTTCCACAGTCGTTTTACACTTTATATTCTCTCCAACAGTGCACAAGGGTTCCAGTTTTTCCACATCCTTGTTGTTTTCTGTTTTTTTGATAGTAGCCATCCTAATGTGTGTAAGGTAGTAGTGCATTGTAGTTGTGATTTGCATTTACCTAATGATTAGTGAGGTTGAGCATGTTTTTATGTGCTTAAGGCCATTCATAGATCTTCTTTGGAGAAAAGTCTTTTCACATCCTTTGCCCATTTTTGAATCAGGTTTTTTGTTGTTGTTGAGTTTTAGGAGTTTTCTACATTTTCTGGATATTAATCCCTTGTCAGATGTATAATTTGCAAGTATTTTCTCCCACTCTATGGGTTGCCTTTTTTTTTTTTTGCTTTTCAGGGAAGGTTCGCTGTGAGCTGACATTTGTCACCAATCTTCCTCTTTTTGCTTGGAGAAGATTCACCCTGAGCTAACATCTGTGCCAGTCTTCCTCTGTTTTGTACGTGGGTTGCTCCCACAGCATGGCCACTGGCGAGTGGTGTAAGTCCATGCTGGGAAGCTGAACCCAGGCTGCTGAAGCAGAGTGCACCAAACTTAACCACTACACCATAGGGCTAGCCCCTGTGGGTTGCCTTTTTACTCTGTTGATAGTGTCTTTTGATGCACAATTTTTTTTTTAAATTTTCATGAAGTCTAGTGTGTCTATTTTTTCTTTTGTTACTTGTATCTTTGGTGTCTTATCCAGGAAATCATACCAAATCAGTGTTATGAAGTTTTTGTCCTATGTTTCCTTTTTTTCTTGTTTTAGGTTTTACATTTAGGTCTTTGGTCCATTTTGAGTTAATTTTTGTGTGGTGTTAGGTAAGGTTCCAGCTTCATTCTTTTGCATGTGGATATCCAGTTTTCCCAGCACCATTTGTTGAAAGATTGTCTTTTCCCTCATTGAATTGTTTTGATATCCTTATTAAAAATCATTTGACCATATATGCAGGGGTTTATTTCTGGACTCTCTGTTCTCTTCCATTGATCTATATGTCTGTCTTTATGCCAATATCGTACTGTTTTGATTGCTGTAGCTTTGTAGTAAGTTTTGAAATCAAGAAGTGTGAATCTTTCAGTTCTGTTCTTCTTCAAGATTGTTTTGGTTATTCAGGGTCCCTTGAGATTCTGTATGAATTTTAGGCTGGATTTTCTAATACTGCAAAAATTGTCATTGGGATTTTGATAGAGATTGCATCGAATCTCTAGATCTGCATGCTTTGGGTAGTCTTGACAGTTTAACAGTATTAAGTCTTCCAATCCATGAACATGGGATGTGTTTCCATTTATTTCTGTCTTTGTTAACTTCTTGCAGCAATATGTTGTAGTTTTCATTGTGCAAGTCTTTTGTCTCCTTGGTTAATTCCTAATTTATTCTTTTTGATGCTAATGTAAATGAAATTGGTTTTGTAATTTCCTTTTCAGGTTGTTTGTTGTTTGTGTATAAAAATGCAACTGAGTTTTGTGTATTGACTTTGTAGCTTGCTATTTTGCTGGGTTCATTTACTCTTAACAGGTTTTTTTTGTATGTGAAATCTTCAGTTTTCTGCATGTAAGATCATCATCTGCAGACAGAGATAATGTTACTTCTTCCTTTCCAATTTGGATGCTTTTTATATCTTTCTTTTTTGCCTAATTGCTTTGGCTAGAACTTTCAGTATGATATTGAATAGAAGTGGTGAAAGTAGGCATCCTTGCCCTTGTTCCTTATCTTAGAGGAAACATTTTCAGTCTTTCACCATGGAGTGTTATATTTACTGTGGACTTTTCATATATGGTTTTCATTATGTTGAGATAATTTCCTTATATTGCCAGTTTGTTGAGTGTTTTTATCATGAAAGGGTGTTGAATTTTGTCAAATGCTTTTTCTGCATCAGTTGAGATGATCATGCTTTTCTTTTCTTTTTAACTCCTTTCATTCTGTTGATGTGGTGTAATAAGTTGGTTCGTCAGTTTTCACATCTTGAACCATCCTTGCATTGCAGGCATAAATCCCATTTGGTCATGTGTATAATCCTTTTAATATGCTGAGTTCTGTTTGCTAGTATTTTGTTGAGGATTTTTGCACCAATTCATTAGAGCTGTTGGTCTCTAGTTTTCTTATCTAGTAGGGTCTTTGTCTGACTTTGGTATCAGGGTAATACTGGCCTCATAGAATGAATTAGGAAGTGTTTACTTCACCAATATTTTTAGCATAGTTTTTGTTATGATTTGATTTTTTTAAGTGTAAATCATTAATCTATCTGGGTGGTGATATAATGTGATATGGAGAAAAAATTAAATGTTTCAGTATTAACCAATTAAAATGAAAAATTAAAATAGAATATGTTTAATTCTATGGTGATAACTTTGAAATCTAAATGAAATGAAACTTTCTGGAACAATATAGTAGTTCATCTAGTCTCAAGACATAGGTAACCTGAATTGATTAATAGCATTGAAAAAGTTATAACAGGGGCCGGCCCTGTGGCCAAGTGGTTAAGTTCGCACACTCCCCTTCGGCAGCCAGTTTGGATCCTGGGTGCGGACATGGCACTGCTCATCAGACCATACTGAGGTGGCATCCCACATGCCACAACTAGAAGGACCCACAACTAAAAATATACAACTATGTACCGGGGGGGCTTTGGGGAGAAAAAGGAAAAATAAAATCTTTAAAAAAAAAAAGAAAGAAAAGAAAAAGTTAGAACAGTTAGCTCCAAAATCAGTTTCTGAGCCAAATGTTTTACTAATGAACTCTTCCAAATTTTTAAGGTATGGATAATTTAGTTTATATGTAAATATTACTAGAACATAGAAAATGAGAAATTGTAAAACTTTCCAATTTATTTTATAAATCTAGCATAAAGATAGCAAAACCTGATAAATTTAACAGAAAAAAGAAAATGCCAGACCAGTCTCACTTACAAGCAGGGAAACAAGAACCCTAAATAAAAGTAAAAACGTAAATCAAACTTGAACAATTTATCCCAGAAGTGCAAAGGTAATTTAATACTGGGAAATCTATTAATGTAATGCATCACTGAAGAAACGCAAGGCGAATGAAACATACTAGCCATTGTGACTTCTTTTGCAGAAAGAAATATGTCACTGACTAACAAATCTTGCCAATCTTTTTGTTTTGTTTTAATTGTTAGTTGTAAGCAGCATATACATGAATTGCAATTTAAAAGCCATTATGAGAGGCTTTTAATAAGGGACTTTAATTCATTTTTATTTTTCATTATCAATATTTTTGATCTTACCTTGTGTTGTTTGCTATTTTTGTTTTACTCCCTTCTTGGTTCCTATTATTTCTTTATTGTCAGTGTTGTGTTTGTTTTTTCTTCTCCAGTGATTTGGTAAGGTGTACATTCAGTTGTAAGGTTTATTGTGGTTATTTTAAAATTGTTCAAAAAGACTCTTTAATGTATATTTCTGTAATAGTCAAAGTCAACACTTCAACAGATATCTTTTTTTCTCCCCCCCGTATGTAAAATAAAGAATTTTGTATACTTCATTTCTCTTCACTGCCCTATATAGTTACTTGGATAATATCTGTGGTTTTGGATCCTTGTTATTTATGTTATTTAGCTCTATCTCTATTTTTAAATGCTTTCAATGGTCTTAACAGAATTTTTTATATAATGGCTTTTCCATTTTTAAGGTTCTAATTTTGATTTGTGAGGGCTCAGCTGGATCATTTATTCAAGAAGTTCTTTGAAGGAGGATGCATAGAGTCATATTTTCTGAGCCCTTGTATATTTAGTAATATGTTGGGGGGGCCTTCAGACATTTTATTTAATTGAGTATAAAATTTTTAACTCACAAGATTTCTGTCTTAAAACTCTAAAACTTTGTTTCATTGTTTTCTGCTATTTAATGTTGCATTTAACGTTGCACAGAAATCCGAAGTCAACTGCAGTTGCATTGTTTTCTTCATATTATTTAGTTTTCCTACTTGTATGGCTTTATCTATGTAATTAAGATTTACGTAAGATTTTTCAAGATTTAATACTTTATTCATAGATTATTGTCTGACATTTAGTGATCTAAAGTTGATTTTTTTTTTAATTCAAGAAAGTTTTCTTCAGCTTTGTGTTTACTTATTGATTCTTTCCATTTCTTATTTTATCTTAGGAACAGTTCTGTTTCTTAGCTTACAGCTCCTTTCTGTCCTCTGATATCAGTATATTTCTAACAGTTTTCATCTCTAACTTTTTACTCTACATTCTGAGACATCTTCTGAAGTTTGTATTCTGTATCACTGAATTAAACTTGTCATGTTATTTTTACCCTTGTTTCCTCCAATGTGATTTTAATTCTTAATTATTTTTCATCTTGATCTGTCCTCTAACTTACTATTTTAAAGATAGGAAACTTTCTTGTATTTCACTGATACCAAAAGTTTTCTAAAATTTTGTTTCTGATTCCTAGTTTTAGATGACTTTCCTCTCTTTGAGTGATCAGAATGGTAGTTCCCAGGTGTGTTTGCCAAAAGACAATGTATATAAATTGTCCATAGCCCCACATTTTGCTCAGCTCAGGTCATTCTTGATCTACAGCTGTATGGGTTCTTAGATGTCTCTCATAGCTCTGTTTCCAAGGTCTTAAATGAGATTTTCTTCTCTATCATTGCCTGGTTGTGTGCTCTTCTGAACAGGTGAGCATGTACAAAAATAATAACCTCAGACATTCACTGCTTAACATCTGTCCCATAGACAATGTTTTATGTGGGTTACTCTTTTATTTAGGGTGCAGTTCACCGCTGCAAACCCTTCTCTACTTCTTGCCAAGTTGTTTTCTGGGAAATTTAGTCTCTGCTTAGATCAAGAAACAGAGTAGTGATGGAGTGAAAGGGCCAACAGGAAATATCACTGGCTTCTCTCTCAAAAAACAGCACTCACCCAATAGAGAAACAACTGCATGGTTTTCTCTTCGTACATGATTTTCTGTTAGTATGTTTCCGAACCAGAAGAAAATAGTGAGAGCTGCTAAGGATCTCTGTATCTACTTGCATATGGCTTGCTCTCTCTCACAGGATAACTGATGGATGGTTTTGATTTCTGTTCCATTGGCTTGCAGTACTTCAATTTATTAATTCATTATTTTCAACAAGTACTTATTGAGTTCTTACCATGTGCCAGGCACTTTACTAGGTACTGGTTATATATAATGTTGAACAAAACAGAGTGCTGCTTCTTTCATTGATGGCAAAAGTTATTTCTGGACTTTGTCAGCAATACATTTTGGTGATGGTGTGATGTTTTACTTTCCTGTTCTTTTTTTTCTTAAAAAGTACTTTCTGGCAAGTTGAGAGGCTGTGTTAATAACTATAGTCTAGATACTTAAGAATTTAAATTCTTTCTCCATATGTATTTTTTAAGTTGCTCTGGATCCAGGAGATAATTTTTATGAACAGAGTGTTCATTTTCCTGACCTTAAAGTATTGCTTCCCCAAAACCTCTCGTCACAACTAACTTACTGCTGTCCTTGCCTTTTTTCTTAAACTTTCTTAGTTAGATGAATAAAACTATCATATCAACAAAATTGTTTTATATGATGTTTTATATGATGACCTCAAATATTGTGGCATGATAGCACTTTAGTTTACCTTAGAATTTTCATCCTGAAAGAGATTCATATCTATTTGAAAGACAAGCAGTAAAGCTGCATCAGGTGTTAATAGATGAAGAATTTGGTTGGTTTTTAAATTTATTACTTGGCATTATTATTAAAAATAAAACTTGAGGGATTTAATTTTTCTCACCATTTTTTACATAAGGAAACATAATTTTTGTATGTGATATTTAGAGAAAACTTATTTTAGAACCTTTCATACTTAATGCTTTCAGTAAATATTACGAGCTTTTAAAACAAAAAAATCACAGAATTTAGTGTATAAATAGACAAGAAGAAGCACAAAGTACACATAGACCTATAAGTGTGAAATGTAATGAGTAAAGCAATTGTTTAATTTTAGTAAGTAAACCCATAAAAGTGAGATAGAATATTGACTTACAATTTTGATAGCTAACATATTCATTTGGTAATTTATAATAGAATATTGTCAAGGAAGGGAAACTTTACACAAAACAGGACCTGGCAATTATAAATCACATCTCATTTTAATTTCCCGGACTTCTCAGTATTAAAAAGGAAGAAGTTTTCTATGTGCACTCATTGGGGCAGAATTACATTTATAAGATTGTAGTCATCTTGAGGGTAAGGACTGATGTAAATTACTTTGTGCAGCAGAATATTATAGTCAAAAAAGTTTTGTTGCTTTTGATAAAGAAGATAAGAATCCTTTGGGAGAAATGTAGTATCTTCCCTAGGCTGTTGTAAGATTAATAGTAATATTTGTTTTGAAGGTAGGGGTCAGGATTTGGAAGTATTTTTATGTTAGCTATACCAGTCTCAACCAGTTTGTTCTCACCTGGGGCAATTGTGTTAAATCTGTTGTTGTAAAGGAGGAGGGAACAGCTTCATCAGGTGAAGTGCAGAGTGTGTTGTTCACAGCTGTTTTACCCAGGGATTAGAAGTCTTCAGCCCCACTCCCCCCGCGTTACCTACCTCTCTGCAAAGAGATCCCATAGCCCTAATCTACATGCTGTCTTTAGCTGGAAGGCAGGCTGATTGTGTTGATCTTTCAGTTCCTCATATAACATTTTATATTAACTTTGTGGTAAGAAACATGGCTAATTGTGCATTGTATTTATTTTGTAGCAGAGATAGATTAGCATTGCTGAGATTTCAATTTATGTCCGTTGGACACTTGCCTGAGTACTATGGTTTCTATAAGTTTGATATTTGCAAACTTGTTTTGATTTGTGTTGTACTTGAATAAATGGATACTTGACATATTTTCCCAAAACTCTTTTAAAACAATTGTTTATATAACATATAATTTTAATTTTAAACTCATAAACTCTGTATGTTTATAATAATTGATTTACTTGTTTCTAGGGGCCACCTACAGATGCTCCTGCAGTGGACACAGCAGAACAAGTCTATATCTCTTCCCTGGCGCTGTTAAAAGTAAGTATTGAATGGAGTTACTTGCTTTTGAGAGCTCTGTTGCTTTCACTATATCTTTTACTTCGGAAAATTTGTCCCCTTAATGCTCTCAGACAAGCTTTTGTTTTAGCTGCATCCATAAGAGTGTTTTATTTCCACTGAAACAAAATTAGGTTATTAATTAAAGAAAGAAAGACCAAAGATCTCAAAGCTTTGTGTCCACATATCTTCCTCTTTACAGATGTTAAAACATGGTCGTGCTGGAGTTCCAATGGAAGTTATGGGTCTGATGCTTGGAGAATTTGTTGATGATTACACCGTCAGAGTGATTGATGTGTTTGCTATGCCACAGTCAGGAACAGTGAGTACTTTTATGGTTGCCTGCTGCAAGTAAATGTTTCTTTTTTCTTTTCCTATGCAAAATAACTTTCACTATATTATATTGTCTCTTCCTGATAGGAAAAATTCATCATAAGATTAATGATGGAAATTTCTAGACTGTATTGAATTAAGTCATTCATCTTTTTTTTCTTTCTTTCCTTTTTTTTTTTTTGAGAAAGATCAGCCCTGAGCTAACATCCTGCTGCCAATTCTCCTCTTTTTGCTGAGGAACATTGGGTCTGAACTAACATCCATGCCCATCTTCCTCTACTTTATATGTGGGACACCTGCTACAGCATGGCTTGATAAACAGTGCATAGTTCTGCATTTGGGATCTGAACAGGTGAACCCTGGGCCACCAAGGCAGAGTGCGTGAACTTAACCGCTATGCCACCGGGCTGGCCCCAAATCATTCATCTTTTAAATGCATCATGAATTCCCTATAGATCTACAAACTGAGTGATGCGACCATGAAATCCGGTTACTCATACCTCCAGCTTTAACTAGGTTAGTATGCTGGATTTATAAATTAGTTACCCTAAAATAGTAGGGTATTAGTTTGAACACCTGGTTCAAAAGACTTCAGAGATTCTCTCAGTTAGACTTTTAATTCACATACGTTATCTAGTCCTCATGTTTTGTTCTCATTGTTTTGAAATTTGACCATTTTTAAATGTTCTATATGTAGTGATAGATGACTCGTAGGCTTTTCCTATTCAAATGTTGAGTTTAAAAAAACAAAAAGAACACGGTGAACTTTAGTTCTTTTTGCCCAGGCATGATAGTTTGTTTATAGAAGAAGCATACTCCACACAGATTTTGAAAGTCATCTACTCTACCTGGTTAGAATACATTATTCTTTCTGGAAGTTTTTTTTTGTTTTGCTGTTTTGTTTAATGCATTGAACTTGTGTAGATAGGTATGCATTTAGATTTAAAGAAGATGGCCACAAAAATAATAACCATTCTATCTGTCTTCCAAAAAAAAACACACATAGGGCTGGCCCAGTGGTGTAGCACTTAAGTTCGCACACTCTACTTCGGCCTTCGGATCCCGGACACAGACCTACACACTGCTTATCAAGCCATGCTGTGGTGGGCATCCCACATATAAAATAGAGGAAGATGGGTACAGATGTTAGCTCAGGGCCAATCTTCCTAAGCAAAAAGAGGAGGATTGGCGGCAGATGTTAGCTCTGGGCTAATCTTCCTCAAAACAAAGCAAAACATAAAATAACACACATATGGGGCTGGCCCTGTGGCCGAGTGGTTAAGTTCGCATGCTCCCCTTCGGCAGCCCAGGGTTTTGCTAGTTCGGATCCTGGGCGTGGACATGGCACTGCTCATCAAGCCATGCTGAGGTGGCATCCCACATGCCACAACTAGAAGGACCCACAACTAAAAAAAAGTTATACAACTATGTGCTGGGGGGCTTTGGGGAGAAAAAGGAAAAATGAAATCTTTAAAAAGAAAAACCAAAAAGACCCACACATAGCCTCATCTGTTTGCCTAGAAAAATATGATATGTATGTTTTTCTGATGGACATGTTTTCTCTAATATGCAACATTTATCAAGCCTTGTAAGATATCTGGATTAAAGAAATTGTCATAAAGCTGTTCTCTTTGAGGCTCTTTAAATATACTTTGATAAGGTAGATACTAGAGAAAAGCAAATTGTAATTTTAAATAATGCAATATGTGTGTGTGTGTGTGTAGTAAGCATTTTAAATTGAGTAGTTGCTACAGAATGCAATGTATTTGTAAATAATGCAAAATATAGAAAAATACACAAATTTTTCTTTAAATAGACCAGTTTGTTGAGGTAAACTAATTTGGATCTGCCGATTTTGCCCACCTGGATATGTATTTTGGCCGTTTGGACATAGAGAAATATGCTACATATTAATTAAAGATTTAGATTTAAATCATAGACTGTTTTTACTTGCATCTATCTTTTCATGTCAGAATATATAAAACATTAAAATTAACTTATTTCTGTTACATGTGGTCCTTATGTGGATATCCATCTATAATAAAGGGTTCTTAAACTTTAATATCTTTATTTCCTTTTAAATGCTTGTTTGACAATGTAAAATAGAAGGTTTTGATTCCCATGTTCATTCCATGTAGTAGAATTAGAAAGTTTTTCTTCTGGCCCAAGAGTTAGCAAACTTTTTCTGTAAAGACATATGTCTCTGTCTCATATTCTTGGTTTTTTTTTTTAACAACCCTTTAAAAATGTAAAAAACCATTCTTAGCCTGTAGGCAGCAGATTGCATACCCCTGTTCTTGAGGATGCATTCTCAATTAGAATTCAAAATACTGTTTGTTTTGGTAGGAAAGAAGTGCTTATGTTAACTGGTTTGTTTAAGTAGATTAGACTTAAATTCCTGATGTTAGAAGAGAGCCTTGTGGGAATGTAATGGCAGTTATTTATCACCAGAGAGATGATAGGAATGCGCTTAATTCTTCCATGTTCTAAAATCTTCTCTTGGTTGAACTAGGAAAATAATGCAACACATAAAAGACTGGGTTATAGATTGTCTCTAGGGGGAATTTTTTGTGAATGCTTTTATATTTGAGTTAATATTCAAAAGTGTATTTCCCTCCAAAAACCAAGTCTACCAAGCAGTGCTAACTGAAGCACTGAACTACTTCACCTCCTAAGCCACCCATCCAAAAAAGGAACAAAAACAACTCTGGGAAACTAATAAATTATTTTCCTTCTTCAAAGTGTTTACTTTGTTTACCTTACTTAGAAAAGACTTGAGGCTGTTGATTATTATAATAGCTGTGTAGTTGTAGAACTTCAAATGAGATGGAAGAGATACACAGTGCTTATCAGTTATCAGAGGATGGCATTAGGAAGTATGCTTGCCTAGATAAGTCTAAGCAAAAAATAGTTGGTTCAGCTATTTGGTATTTCTGGTGTATACATAGCCAAGGCCATCTCTTAAAGGATCCTGAAAATTGTCTTGACTCATTAGCTAACAGTGGTTTAGTACTTGGCAATTTTAGAAGCCTAAGTATTTATTTATTTATTTTTTTTAAAGATTTTATTTTTTCCTTTTTCTCCCCAAAGCCCCCCGGTACATAGTTGTGTATTCTTCGTTGTGGGTTCTTCTAGTTGTGGCATGTGGGACGCTGCCTCAGCGTGGTCTGATGAGCAGTGCCATGTCCGCGCCCAGGATTCGAACTAACGAAACACTGGGCCGCCTGCAGCGGAGCGCGCGAACTTAACCACTCGGCCACAGGGCCAGCCCCCTAGAAGCCTAGTATTTATTGACGTATGGTTTATAATTGAATGACATGAGTGGGTATCAGATATGAGTATCAAAACCTATAAAATTATTTTGGTATCCCCAAATAACATATGGGTTTTTTGGTAGGTTTTTGGTCATTTATGTTGCAAATACAAAGGGTTTTTTTCATAGTTATAAAAGCTGATCATTTTTCTTTCTTTGTCAACCAGGGTGTCAGTGTGGAGGCAGTTGATCCAGTGTTCCAAGCCAAAATGTTGGATATGTTGAAGCAGACAGGAAGGTATTTTAAATGATCATATAAAGGGTTAATGGGAAATATTTTCAGAAATGTTTCTCATAATTTTGGTTTTGAATATTATTTGAATAGTTTACAAATATTCCTAGGAAAAAAAGCCACGGAGTTAGTATAAAAGTATTACTATACTTTTGTATAGTGCCGTACACCACCTATCTGGTATCTCTTCCCCCTAGAATCAAAGAAACTTGCCAATCAGAAAACTGCCTCCTGTTAAAATTCTCAACTGTCACATAGTAAGCTTGGGCTGTAGCTTTCCTCTGTTTAGCATATGGAATTACTCTCTAGTCACTTGTAAGTGAAAGAGCTTGTATGTTCCATGTATTTGAGAGTTGCAACTGAATAAGATTCTGAATATTTAATTATATTTGTAGGCATAAGAGTGTTAAAGACAGGGAAAGTAGAATCCAAATATTACTCAGTTTTTCCCCTCCAGATTAAATTTCTCAATGGTTGTCATTCTCTTGCTCAAATTCTTCTACTGTGGAAAAAAACTTCAAAATTAATGTTAGCAAAAGGCTCAGCAGCTGAGCAGAACAGTGCAAATTGGTTTTTGACTGAGTTCCTAGTTCTACTGCTGGTTTAATTGATATTTAATCCTTTCACAACAGTGGATCCTGGTGTCCATTGTTAAAAATGTACTCTGCCTGGAAAATCCAACTCCCAGAGCTAAGGAGTTAAAGAGTAGATATTTACTTGAATGCTGAAAGGGTAAAAACTGGCTCTGAGAAAGTGTGGTAACAAGGTGAAAAACTGAAAGCCTTATCCACCACTGCTAATGTGCATCTCTTAATGATAGCACTCCTTTGTCACACTTATTCATTTCCATGTTTTCTGGGTAATATGGTATATGATTTCAGTGTTTCTAATGGTGCTTTTTCACACCTGTGTGTTTTTCATCTCTTCTTAATTTATACCCTGTTAATGTGTTGTTTCTTTTCATATCATAAGTGTGTTACTTGTTCTGTTCTGAACGGCTGAATGCCCTCTTTGTTTCAGGCCTGAGATGGTTGTTGGTTGGTATCACAGTCACCCCGGCTTTGGTTGTTGGCTTTCTGGTGTGGATATCAACACTCAGCAGAGCTTTGAAGCCTTGTCGGAGAGAGCTGTGGCAGTGGTTGTGGATCCCATTCAGAGTGTAAAAGGAAAGGTAGAGTAGATTCTGTCTTTTTAGCATCTACTGCCACATTCTGTTTACAGATATATTAAGTGAAAATCTATTTTGTTTAAAGCAGTATTCTTAATTACACAAAAAACCCTGTCTGTTTACTTAAACAAACAAACAACTCTGTACAAGTTGATAAATGTGTCTTGGTGGTATTAGCGATTTAACTATTTAGAGATTTGATTCTACTCTTGCACCTATTGTCTAATCATAAATGTTTATCTTTAATTTTTTTATTTCATAGATTTAGGAATGTTAAACCTTACTAAAAGCTTGCTATACATGTTATATTAATATGTTTATGAAATTGTTCTATCTTCTTTTATTTTAAAATGGTGAATTTGAGATTGACACAACATTTTTAAAACCTAGTTAAAGAGCTCTGCTTTGTAGGCATTGTGCAGGACATGTTTTGGAGTTGTATGTTCCAAATATTTTAGATAATGAAAACTTGCCCCAAAGACTTGGTATCAGACATTTGTGTTTTTGGAGTGAGGACACAGATGAATAATTAAATATGCTAAATGATTCTGAAAAGAGATTAACTTGCAAAGCATATCGGGTTATAGTTGTTCTTTGTTGAAATCTTTTGTTCTTGTTTAGTTCTTTTTTTTTCATTCATTCGTTCTTTCTCTTTTTCTTTTTTTTATTTCTTTCTTTCTAGCCCCATATGCCATTTTCCTATTTCCTGCCTCATGACAGCAGGGAGCAGCTCTATTATCACCTTCACAGAGCTGTCTGCAAATGTGAGAGGCAATTCGATTTTGCTCAACCACAGGGAGAATGGATTAGAAAAACTACAGAACATACAGAAATTGGCTAGGTGGTTACTGCTTTAAAATACTGCTGAGGTGTCTTGTTTGAGCATGTACTTCCATTGTAGTGTAGAATAATTGTTAAAATAAAATCACAATACATTTATGGAATCCTTTTTATGCAGCTTTTACAAGTAATTTTTAGAGCACTTAAAAATAAATATTGGCTTGCTATCTACCAGACCTGGAGTTTGATAGTATTGCAGATTACCAACTAAATATGGCTGTTAAAACATGGAGTTTTTATCTGTCATGAATTTGAAGTTGTACTCTTTCTGACATCATATTATTATGATGAATAAAAATTGAGGTCTTCTCTAAATCATCATCCTATTACATGTGAGTTAACTTTTCAGAGGCGGAAACTAGCTACAAAAACAATAATAATAGAAACTGATATACTAGGCAATTCAGAATGGATAACTTCTGATGCTTGCTATGTACCTATATTTCAATTTATTTACTTTCCTTTTGCTAAGTGTATTGTTACTTAATTGATATAGATAAAAAGAGTTGAAAATCCTTCACTGTTGTTAGTTTTACAAATTAAAAGTATAATATAATACTTCTTAAGTTTAATTCTCTGATAATTAAGATACCTTTTTAGTAACTCGTAAGTAACTCATTTAAGTAATAACTATTATTTTAGAAATATAATGGAATTATCTAACTCCAGTATTTACAAATAATAATCGAAGCTTGATTTTAAACATAATCAGAGTTCTATTTTGTAGTATTAGTGTGACTGACTTTTTTTGATACTTGACTCGTGATAGTGGCCGCTTTGAAGAGGAAAATATGAACTTAAATACAATGAAAGAAAGCATTCTCAAAATAGAATGTAAATAAATGAGTATGTATTTTATTTTTGGTTATCTTGTTTATAGTATTTTAAGTGGCAGTTTTAGTTTCCAAACCTAGTTTAAGTATTATATGACATTGGAATTTGCATTGTTTATTTCTAATTAATCATAATTCGTATTAGAAGAGTGCACAGCATTAAAAATACACTTGTGTCACATGACTTTGTCATGTGGTAAAATGTAGTATCTATAAAAAATTATATATCTAAAATTACTTTATGAAATCACATGTATCACTGTCTGGTTTTATACATCATGAAAAAATACTTTTGAAAAAATTTAGTATAAATATCTATCATTGACGATTGATGAGTCATATCACTTGTTGTACCTAACATATAGATTCATACAGTTATATCACCTGAAACAAGGATCCAGGTCTTTGTCAATAATGTAACTTCATCTGTAAGGTGTCTGAGTTTGGTTATAATCTATGATTCTGTCAGTGTCAAGACCTCTCAAAACTATGAACCAAATTAAATGGTAGTAAATCTGTGGTCAGATTTCTAGTTAGATCATTAAACTTAAGAATATAAACTTATAAAAAATGAGGAATAACATAGGACTCTCCGTCTTCCCTGTATGTAATTTATCAAAGCTGCCAAAATATTCAGATCAAGAGTTAAAATGCCAATCTGTATGCAAATGATTTAAGTTGGGTCTCTGTTCACTTAATACCTCTTTTCTGTATATTTTTATATTTCCATTTTAATAAATCCCAATATCATCTCTCTGTTTTTGAGTGATTAGATAAGCATGGATTCTTTCTTTGTAATCTCAATTCGTAATGTTTGATTTTCTTTTGTAGTGACTTGACTGTATCTTTATGGAATTACTGCTGTGTGCCAGATATTGTGGTGATAACCATTTCAACTTGTCTCATTTATTCTTTTCAGTAATTCTGGAGATAGGCACTATTATTCCATTTTATCAATGAAAGGGTAAAAAAATTAGGGCCAGAAAGATTACTCTGTCCCAAATCATACCATTATTAAGCAGCAGAGCAAGGATACAAATCTAGGTCTATAAAATTTAAGAGCTCAAGCTGTTTTACTGGCTCTTTAATATTTGACAATTATGAATGATATAGTTAGAGTAACTCAGGTATGGAAAATGAGTACCAGAAGTCATCATAGGGCCTTTTCTTAACTTACATGGATAGGTGTCACTCCGTTCGCATAAGTCAGGGGAAGGAACTACACATGTTCTCTAAGTTCTCAATAGTTCTCTGTACTATTTATAGTGGAGATTACATGTTAATTGATTTTTCTCATGTAGTGTTTGTTATATTAATTTTAAAAAACAATTTAGACAGACTCATCCCTCTCAACTTTTGTGGTATCCCTAGGACCAAACATTGAGACCAACATAAATAATAAAGTACACTATATGATAAAGAATCCATATCATTCTGTATATTATATAATCCTGTAAATGTTTAAAAATGATATAGGTGAAAATCAGTGATAATAACATTCATAATTTAAAGATTTTATTTTTCCTTTTTCTCCCCAAAGCCCCCCGGTTCATAGTTATGTATTTTTAGTTGTGGGTCCTTCTAGTGTGGCATTTGGGATGCCACCTCAGCGTGGCTTGATGAGTGGTGCCATGTCTGCACTCAGGATCCGAACTGGTGAAACCACAGACTGCTGAAGCGGAGCGCGTGAACTTAACCACTCAGCCACAGGCCCTGCCCCAACATTCATAATTTAAATGTAGAGTAAGTCCATAGAAATGACCAGTGAGCTCTGCTCTAAACTTATCAGCAAAATAGTTTTTAAGATCCTGTTTTAGTTTATTTGTAAAATACACATATTCAGATATTTTAAACTTCAGTTCTCAAGTGGCAAAGTGGCAGCCTCTTGCTTAATGTTTTGTTATGTTATATATTTAGCCCACAGCTGGACTTGATCCAGCAGCAAATTTACAAGTTAATTCAACTTGTAATATAACTATACTTCTTCCTTAGGGCAAAAACAATGATCACTTTGTGCAAAGTCATAAAACTAGCAAACAACTATTACAACTTTTGAGGACTCATTTTCTTATCAGGATTCTTGTCAGCAAAATGTTCAAATGTAGGGCTCACCCAGTGGCGCCGTAGTTGAATTCACACTTGTTGTGCTTAGGTGGGCCAGGGTTCGCTGGTTCGGATCCCAGGTTTGGACGTATGCACTGCTTATCAAGCCATGCTGTGGCAGGCATCTCACATATAAAGTAGAGGAACATGGGCATGGATGTTAGCTCAGGGCCAGTCTTCCTCACCAAAAAAAAAAAAAAAAAAGAGGGATTGGCAGTAGATGTTAGCTCCAGGCTAATCTTCCCCCCCCCAAAAAAAAAGTTCACTTGTCACCTGCTAACTCCTAACCATCTTTTTGTCTGTTCTCTATTTTGAAAACACAAAAAAACACACTAATAACCCTTTAATCCAAATAAATCTTCACACTGGTTGGGTTTTCTTGAAAAATTTTTATTTAATCTGATGAGAAATATTCAGTGGACTTTTAAAAATAGGATGTTTATCAACTCATCAGCAGATATTTCTTTAGTACATCTGATGTGCCTATATGCTAGTGGTTCTGGGATACAGAACAAATGAAAAGTGTTCTTGGGGGCCAGCCCTGTGGCATAGCAGTTAAGTTCTCATGCTCTGCTTCAGTGGCCTGGGATTTGTGGGTTTGGATCCCTGGCATGGACCTACACACCGCTTATTAAGCCATGCTGTGGTGGCATCCCACATACAAAATAGAAGATTGGCACAGATGTTAGCGCAGCAACAATCTTCCTCAAGCAAAAAGAGGAAGCCTGGCAACAGATGTTGGCTCAGGGCCAATCTTCCTCACCTCCTCCAAAAAAAAGAAAAAGTTCTCTGTCTCTTTGAGAAAATAAGTCATATACATTCACTATCACTAGTGAGCCAGATAACATTCTGCCAATTATATAGTGATAATCCTACATTGCATACTGATACAATACAAATTATACTGATAGTCCTTTGTTTCTGAAACTGTGTATTAAAGTGGTTGCTAGAGACAGAAATAATTCAACAAATATTACTCAGAACCTTGTGTATATCAATATGCAATGAAATCATACTTGTATAGCAAACATAGTAAATACAAATTAAATTAGAAGAAGGGAGAAATTGGTATAGACTGCACAAAGTAGGTGAAGCTGCGCTTTGAGGGGCGGGCAGGACGTCACTCAGAAAAGAGGAGCTTGTACCTTGTGAAGAAGGATGTAGAAACAATACCATTCCAGGTGGTACTTGCTTCTATTGATTCTTCTTTCATAGATATATTAGAATGTAAAGTGAGTAGTTTTTGTTGCTATTGTTGTATTTTTAATCAGCGTTTTACAAAAATGATGGAATGCTGAAGAGAAAATACAGATATAAGAGGAAAAAATTAGGGAATGAATGTTATAGGAGCTTATCTTTTTTTTTTTTTCAGATATCTAGAAAGGTTTTGTCTTTTTCAGCATAAGTGGGGAAGTATTTTACTTTTGTAAGAAATTTTGTATTAGAGAGTTTTAAGATGGTGGAGATTTTAAACTATTCAAATAATAGTTTTGTTTTAGCTTTTTCTTTTATTTAAAAAAAGAAATTGTAAAGGCAGGGCGTAGAGCCCTGAAGAGCACAGGCTTTGGGATCAAGCCTCCATTAGAATCCCATTTTTAATCTCATCTTTGTAGTGTGACCTTGAGCAAGTTACCTAATCTTCTTGAGCTTCAGTTTTCTCATCTATAAAACAGAGATTTAATAACTATTTCATAGTATTATGATATTATGAAGTGATATATGTAATGGTTAGCGTGCACTTGCCATGTAGGAGGTGTGCAATAAATGGCACTTTATCATTCGGAAGATTAAAATAATTGACACTTGAAAGGATTAACAACTAGTATATTTTAAAAAATAGAATTAGAATATTTCTAAAAATTTTATTAAGAACAAGTCTATAATTACTAACTTGCTCACTTTAGGAAGATGAAGGTAATAACTACAAAAGACATGAGAACGTTCTCTTCTTGTATTTTGTACGTCCTAATTTAGGAATACTCTTCTGATTCAGCTAATTTTTATTGAGCACTTATTGTTTTCTTCCGTATTTCTCTGGGGCATGCTGATGAAGAGGAGAATAAATGCATTATGTTCAAATCTTGGCCTTTGAAGTGATTAATGTATTGCATTTAAAACCATTTTTGTATGTCAGTCATCTTTCTGTGTTGTCTCTCCCACAAGATTCAGTCCTCTTTTAGGGGAGAAATGTTTTCAAATTTCAGAGTTTATATAGTGTCTGGCAGTGTCTTTATAAATGTTTATAAAATAAAATCAAGGAATGAATGTGTCAGTGGTCAGCTGTTACCAGTTTTGGCTTTTAGCATATAAAAAAACTGCAGTTAATTTTGTGAGGTTTTGTAAATCAGTTGTATATGTTAGCAGTCACAGTCATCTATTAAGTGAGTGAAACATGAGATTGACAATGTCAATTAGCCAGTTTGTACATAGACATTAGCCTTGATGAATTTGATCCTAATTAGAGCTAGAGTTTAAGTTTAACACATCAGTTGTCTTCTAAAGGTAGTGAAAGATATTTAGAATAGCTGTTATTCATGTGATTTTCTTTGGGTCACTATCCCATAAGAGTAGTTAGGGCTGGTCTCAAATTATACATACATACCTACATTTTCTTCATCCAGTTTTCCAGATTGAAAGAGAAAAATAGAAAATAGGACATAATAAAAATTCTATTTCCACTCCTAATGTAGCTCTGTGAGCATACCCATCCAACTCTTGTAATGAGTTTAGTGACTGTATTTTGTTTGCTTCCTATGTTTCATTCTTATCATCCATTTTAAGTTTTATAACACTCTCCGGTTTAATCTGTGAGTATATCTAAGAAAATATTATAGGTGCTGATGTACCTATACTATTCCTGATAGACAAACTTGATAGTTTATAACATTTATTTAGTTGATATAATCAGAAATTGTCAGCTAAGAATGTTAAAGCAATTTTATGTTTAAAATTCTAAGAAGCTTAAATCTTATGTAGAACTCACAGTTCTTAGTGTAGTTCTTTTAATTTAGAGCTTCTATATTAATAATCTAATCTCTGAGCTACTTTATTGTTTAGTACTTGCTGTGCATTTTGAATAATATAAATCTGCTTCAAATTAGTTTGAATCCAGCTGTTTCAGTAAAGATGCAGGAAAACCTTTAAAAAAAAAAAAAAAAGCATTGGCACCTGAGCTAACATCTGTTGCCAATCTTCCTTTTTATTTTTTTCCTTCTTCTCCCTGAAGCCCCCCAGTACATAGTTGTATGTTCTAATTGTAGGTCCTTCTGGCTCTGCTCTGTGGGACGCTGCCTCCGCATGGCTTGGTGAACAGTGCTAGGTCTGCGCCCAGGATCTGAACCGGTGAAACCCTGGGCTGCCAAAGTGGAGCATGTGAACTTAACCACTCGGCCACGGGGCACCCAGGAAAACCTTTAAAACAATGTCTCATCTTTAAGAATGTTATTTATTGACTCTTTTGCTTCTTGAGTGCTTTTATTTCCCCAATCTAATGATCCCTGGTTGTTCATTCAGCAGACACTGATTGATCACTACTGTGTGCCAGGCATACACACTGGAGACATAGAGAAGAATTAAAGTCTACTCCCTGTCCTTAATGCCAGTGTTGTACCAGCAAATGGAAACTATGGCTTTGCAGAAGAGGCCTTTTCATAGCCCATATATATTACTTGTTTAAAGTCATCGTCAAATGACTTGATGTTAGCCTATGTTAATTGTGAGGATGTTTCTGGACCTGGGACTTAGTTTTGGCATGTTTAATATGTTGTTATTATTGTAATTTCATGCAGAGGCTAGAATTGATCATGGTGGTAAATTTTCTTCTAAGTCATGTTTACTCTCCAATGGTTATTCTTAGACTCCTACTAAGCTGATGAATAGATGCCCACTGCCACTTTTTACATTCCAAATAGGTTTACTGTGTGCAGTTTTTATTCAAAAGTAAAGAGTGCTATGTGATCTTTGAGTTTTTCAGTTCAGCATGCCATGGAAGAGCGTTTCATGAATTCAGAGCTAAGCAACGATAAGAAAATGGGAAGCTGGTGATTAGATTTTTTACCTATAATGAATGCCTTTTTTTTTTTTTGGAAGGAAAAATAAGCATGAATGGTAAAACTTTATATGAAGAAGTAACTAAAGATGCCTTCTTGGAGCTTTTCATTTCAATAGCTATTTATTCTGCACCGTTTTATGTGTGCCAGGTGCTGTGCTGGGGAATGGAGATTGAGTGGTGACTAAGACACAGACCTTGCCATCAAATAACTGAATCTAATAGTAGTCTTTCTTGGTTTTGTGTTAGGATAACTGTTACATTAAATAACTTGGAGATGAAGAGTACTGACTGTGGAATGATGTGTGTGTACAAATCATAGTGGTATCACTGGTTGTGCCATCTCATTTAATTTATTCATGTCCTCAGAGCCTCAGTTTTGTCATCCATAAATTGAGAATATTAATACCTACCTCTTGGATGTTGAGAGGATTAGACCAGATAATTTCTCTACAGTAATTAATAAGCCAAATAAAAGTACATGAAAGTGATACATCACAAAGTAATTGACCGTTATGTATTTTTCCTACAAAAATAACCTTGCCTATTGAGAAATGGCAGTTTGAAGGATATATTTGCATTTTGCTTTGAAGTTTATGTTAAAGCATAAGAAGTGTATGTGTGTTTTAATTTCCCTTATTCACTGCCCTACCGTGTTGCTAATATGGTTGAGCACTAGCCTTTAGTCTCTAGATCCTTTTATTCCTTTACTTTGTGTAGAACTGTCAATAAGCATATCAATTATGTTGCTTTAGTTTGTCTACTAGAAAGAAATCTGAAGACACTTGCTCATTTTATGTAGGCTGACTGTGTAGCCACCAGATGGAATTGGTACTCTGAGTTGGTATGAGACCAGTGACCCAGAGATGGTAGTCTCTTGTAGCTCATATAATAGTCCCCTGAGGAGTTCAGTTTTTAAGTTCACAGTTTGTCACAAGTAAGTCTAGAAATACTATCATGCAGTAGTATCAAGATTCTAGGAATATTGCCATTTTTTCTTTCTTTTTTCATGTTTTCTTTAAAGAGCTAATAATATTCAGTATAATTGTATGCTTTTTTCTTTATTTTAATTAGGAATTTTTCTAAGGAAATATATGTTTTTAAATGTCCTTCCCTAATTTCCTATTAATGTTTTCGTATGTCAAGTGTCTATGGTTGCCACATTTAAAATTTTGATTTTGGGGGTAGCTTTTTTCTAACTTTACACTGTGTTACAGCAGCAGTACTCTGCTATGTGTACTGAGTCAGTTTGGGTGCTCCAAGGAGCAGATGCCAAAGTGAGATTAGATGTGCAAGAGATTTATTAAGGAAAACACCTATGATGGATAAAAGGGAGACTCTTCAGACAGCGGTACAGGTCTGACCCTGTGGAAGGAGAAAGGGAAAGCAGGATTGGATAGGAGGAGCGTCAGGCTGCAGCATATTTCTGAGAAAGTTTCAGCTAGGCTGATGGGGAGTCCTTGAGACAAAGTTGCCCTTTAGGAGAATCCCTTACTTGGCTGGAAGGCTAGGTTCTAGTACCGCAACTGTGTTCAGTCATTGACTGAGAGCAGCCCAAGGGAAGCGGGACCTGGGGTGAACCCCCAGAGGATCCAAAGGTGTAGCATCTGGAGGTTGTGAGTCTGCTATGCTCTCCACAGCAGGTTCTGTTGGAAGGAGATCTGAGCTGGGCAACTCCATGACCACCACAGTTAATAACACTAAGAACTATAGTGACAGGTACACACGTATTATTTTATTTAATCTTACCACCAACTCTGTGAGGTGTCATTCATGAGCAAATGGAGACACTGAGAGGTTAAAAAACTTATCCTAGATCTCTTAGCTAGCAAGTGATAAAGCCAGAATTCTAACTTCGGCAGGATTCTGACTCCAGAGTATCTCAAGCATTTAAACACCTGTACCGTACTGACTACATGTACACACTGTAAAGTTCTGCTAAACTTGAGTTTATTACTCGACTATATTCTTTTTACAAAGTTTCATGAATCTAAAAATGTCTAGTTACCTTTGCTGTGCTAGTTTCTAAAGATCAATTTGTTTTCATTATGGCATATATGTTCAAAACTTGTGGCTTAACTTTGAATTTTGATGTATGTCTTCACTTGTCAAAAAAAGTAGTTTATGCTAGTTACACCCCATCCCCCTTTCTCCCAATATATTGAAGTTGTGCTACAGATCTCTAGCTACAGTAAGCAATTCTCCAAGGATGAAGAAAGAAAACGTACACTCACATAGGAATTTCTTTTCCAGAGCTAAAATTGACATTTTATAAATAATTTCCGTGTTGCAAACTTGAGACTAAGAAATCACAGCAATTCAGTGATATGCATTTGGCATGAGTCAGTTTTAGTTCTTAGTGCTTTTCATTGGAAATGGCATAAAAAGTAAGGTTTCTTTGAATTTTTTATGCTGTGGGCTTACAAGAGACATAAGATGTTTTTCTCTTATAGACGTCTGGCAGTGCATGGCAGCAGAAGTAACGAAATGGTCACAAACCCCAGCAGTACTTCCCAGGTCACATGCACTCTTAATTTTTAAAGAATCTAGAAACAACCTAAGCAGTTGATAACAGGTCATTTCTAGGTGATAAAGGGTATTTGATATGGGGTGTTGCTTTTCTTTCCACACTTAGTGTTTCTATAGTCATTTAGAGACTTATTTTATATGGTGGTGGGTTTATATGTTTTTAAATATGTAACCTAACTGGTAACTGAATTGTAATTCTCCTTGCTATTTTGATGTTTAAGATTGATTTTGAGTCTTAAAATTTTTCTTTCAAGCTTTTTTTTTTCAGTTCATTTTATATCTAAACACTTTCCATAGTCATTGACTTCAATGTAAGCGCAATTGGAAATGCCAAAGGCAGCTACTGTTAAAAAAGAGAGATTTTATGAATTACAGTAACTACTGCCAGAAGTGCTTATGTGTTTTTCTTTCAAATGTCTTTATATTAAACTAATTTTAAGAGCTTACTTAAAAAAAACAGCGTCTTCTGAATGTAAAAATTGGGAACTATAGATTGATGCTTTAAAAATTTAGTCTAGCCTTTCAGTGACCTAGCAGTTGATATGAAAACATGAATTTAAAAATAAATAGTGTATTGGATAAACTACTATACTCGTGAAAGAAGCCAACAAATTATCAATTGAACTGAATTTCAAAATAATTATAGTTTTGAGTCCTAAACCAGGTTCGTTATTAAAATGAAATGATAGGTGCTTGACCCCTGGGTGTGCTTGGAATAAATATGGAACACAGTATTGTTTTTAAAACTATTTTGCTTTTATAAGCTAAGACAGATGTACAAAAAAGATGCAGTTTTTATTTTGTATTGGCAGCTTCCAAATATTTAGTATCTATTTCCAAGAGTTGCAATTAGTAAAGCAACCATGGTACTGAAATCTGCACATCCCACAAGCTAATTATATTTGCAAGGTCAGAGTGAATACATATTTTCAGAAAAATAAAGGGTTATATAAATATGTGTCTTCTACTTGGCTGTTATATCACAGTTTGTTGATCTGGAGTATAATGTGTACAATTCACAAATTTGTCTGATAACAGAAAGTGGTGTGTGATTGTGTTTATTTTACTAACCAGTATATTCACAGCAATCACTTCCAAATATCTCTCCAGTAAAGATGTGTTAATTACAAAACAGACAAGGTCTTCTATTATATTAAAGCTACTAACAAGAAGACAGCAGGAATCACACATGTAAATAGCATCATCAACCCCTATTTTAGTCCTCTGTTTTGATCTGTGAGTTGCGCATAGACCAAAGGTGCTATTAAAGACTGAGTGTATGAAATAGGCAGCATTATATGAACAAAATTTATTCAACAAGAAAACAGACCTTTAACATGAATTTAACAAGCCTGAGAAATTATAAACTATCATATGCTGCAGATTCATGCAGTGATAATAAACAAAAAAGGAAAGTAAGAGGTTTCCCTAAGCTAGCCGAACTGCTAATGGTTTTGTTATAAGCTGTCTACTGTTGCAGTGACCTCTGAAAAGTCTCAAGGCACTTGTACCAGAAAAAAATTAAATGGTCAGGCTGGTGAATAGAGATTCAATGTGGTGTGTGTAGGACTTCAGCATGGAAAGGAATTATAAAAGTCTAGCATCATATTGCTGAAAATATTCCTCATACTTTAGCTTGGAAGTTTTTGTTACTACATATTAAGGAGGTAGTTTGGGGCAAAGTTTTTAGCTGAATTACTATTTGGATTTATAAGACATTAACTGAACTAATTTAATGTATATATACTTTAAAACAAACTGTTTAGAAAATTCATATAGCTCCAGAAAATGGATTATTTTCCCTTTACCCCCTCCCCCAACACCTTAATTAATCCTTGGGGGTTCTTTGTTCAGTATGTATCTGAGATTTCCATTCTTAACCATGGAGTGACCACTTTGCTGTCGTTCTGTTGCATCACGCTGTAAATACACAAACATAGAGAAACGCCTTCAGCTTATACACACCTCCAAGTGCTCACTAGGGCTTTTTCTTGAATCTCACTATGGCATAATTAACACCTCCTTCACCTAGTGCTCATTAGTGCACTGGACATTAATGAGTCTATTTTGATAGGTTGCTCTAAAGGAGAAACCCACTTATTCTCATAGCACAAAAAAAGCAATTATAAAATTGTTCAGAAATTAAAATGTAGACTATATTGCCATATTTATATTTTTATTGCGTACTAAATCTAATTTTGGTCTGCAGGTTGTTGAACATGTTAGTTTCCTTAAGACAGTTGCTATAGTGATGGCAGCAAATTCCTTGAATCTTGGTGTAGTTAAAATATTCATTTTCTATTGGCTATCATATTGCTACTCAGGAATTGTCAATCTAAGCATGTCATTTTACACAGACCATCATTTATTAGTTGAACAGTATATTAAGTTCTTGAATTTTTCTCTTAATTTTTTAATAGAATTTAAAATTTTTTATTTCAGATTTGTTTCTAACTGATCATGATATCTACTTAGCTGGTGTTTTCATTTCCTTTTTATGATGTTTCACACCTGCTTATAATATTCCAGAGAAATATTACAGAGATTTTTGCATGTAAAATAGCTTTCTGCCATTTTAGTTTGAAAGTGTTGAGTATGAAAAAGTATATAGGCATTTTGTTCTGGTATATAATGGAATTCTCATAGTTTTGTAGAAGTGGATTTTTTCTGCAAGTGATTTTACTGAAATTATAAAATGGAATGAAAGCATTTTGAACAATTGGACCAAAATGATGCTTTGCTCTTAAATATTTACCACTAATAGGTAGGGTGGCAATTCTTAATTCTATATTTATTTAAGTTGTACATCTATCTAACAGAATGGTCACTTTTCCCCTCTTTCACCTGTATTTTAATTTTATTTTATGTGCTTTTTAGTAGAAAATGTTAGAAAAGTTACTTCTCTATTTTTTTAAATGATAGTTTGAAATTATTTATATTATCTGATTAAATCATGCCTCATATTAGTACCTATTTTTATCATCACTTTATGAAAAAAATATAAGAAAAAAATTTAAGCCAGAGGTAAAAACCCTAGGCCATATTTATTTATACATAAATGTGAAAGTTAAATCTGGATTACAGTTACTGTATAAAAAGAAAAAAGAGTTTTCACAAACTATTAAATCATGCATGTTCTGGGGATACTTGGTTTTATTTTGAAGCAAGCGGAGTCCTTTGGGAAAATTCATACTGTTAGAAATAAAAGCAAAATTCACATTGATTTTTTTTTGGCTTACCAAAGTGGACAGAGCCCTTAGACTGATTCACTTGTCATAATGCTTTGGTCTAAGTTTGCATTCTTTGGTACTCTTGAGCCTTCTTGGCAGCCTTTTAGAAAGGGTGATTGTTTCTTTTTCTTTCTTTAAATCTTCCTCTTTAGCATACAGCATGTAGTAATACTTTACCCCAAACAGATTTTTCAGACTTGATTAGATTTCACTTGGCTTAAGTTGAAAATAAATTTTAGTTTTTAATCTGTTAGTATCCTCAAACAATAATTATACAAATAAGAGACAGTGTAGTTGACAATAACTTTAAAAACATTGGTAAATCTCAGCTGTTTAGCACTTTTAAAGGCAAATCTAGAAATACTATATTATACTGCTTTAAGATTTTTTTATGGAATGAATGTATTGAGTTTATTCTATAGGTAATTGATATAAATTCCCTGAAAGAGACATCTGTCTCAAAGTCCCTGTGCTTTACATAAAACTTCACAATGTATGTAATTCTTGTTAAATCTCTCAATATATAAGAGCTAACAGATGATACTGTATCATGTAAGAATTTGAGGTCTTTCTGTACAGAAATACTGAATACACTCAGCAAAAAGAGGATGCCTATTGGTATTTCTTTACTATGAGCTTAGGGCCATATTATTCTATACCATGTTCTTGGCTTAAAGCACAGATGACCTTGGTTTTCTTGTGTTGTCCCTCCTATACTCGACAGTGGCTTGGCCATTTAAGGCCATCAGACAAGGTATAAAGTCTTTTCTAGTCACAAGAAGTAAAAGGTATCTGACTAGAAGAGAATACGTGGAGCAAGTGCCTTGCTGGTTGTAATTTTGTTGTCATTTCAAGTACTGTGGTAGTATAATTGATGTGACAGGGCTGGGCTCTAGATGTGGTCCCATAGCTTGTGCTCACTTTCAGTTTTAGTTTCTCTTTGTCATTCATTTTGATTAGGTAAAATTTAGGTGACAAACATATGCACACCAATGAAGGCTGTTTTGCGTAAGTTTAGTAATGACGTATTTCAATAATAAAGATGCAGAGTTAATATTTTTCTTTACTGCTTCATGAAAATTGGAATAATTGGTGTCACCTTACATTACAAGATAGAGGGTGGTGTGCTGATGGCACAGTCAGCAGGAGGTTCTTTTTATTAATATTATAATTAAATGATTTTCTGGAAATAGGCCAGAAACAGATGCAAGTTGATCATGCCTTGTCCACTGTTGCTTGGCATCATCACTTGCTTTTTAAAAAAGAATTGACCTGACACCTTCTTTTTACAGGTTGTTATTGATGCCTTCAGATTGATCAATGCTAATATGATGGTCTTAGGACATGAACCAAGACAAACAACCTCAAATCTGGGTCACTTAAACAAGCCATCTATCCAGGTAATGCCTGTATTTGATAATATGTTAAAACTCTGTTTTACATTTTAAAATCCTGTTATAAAGGGCCATTTTAAGATTTAATACTTAGCTTTTTAATTTGTTTGCAATTAATTTTTCTTGTGCTTTAAAAGAATACTATGGAGATATTGTTGGAAAGTTAGATTTGCTCATAGATGAGTCAGTTTTTAGTGGAGTCTTTAAACTTTCCTAAGATAGTTTGAGGACACCCTTTATGAAAGCATAGGAGAGCCCTTGTCTTGAGAGTACCTTACAGCTTTGTGTGGTTAACATTGAAGTAAAGGACTGATAGGTGTTTCAGGTGGACTTCATTAAGTATCAGTGATGGCTTAGTAGACATTTCTCATAGCAGTAAATAATGGGGGTCCCCAGAAACAATTCCTAAAAAGTACTTAAAATTTTCTACCTTTTTTTGTTTAATCTGTACTTTTAAAACAAATCTTACAAAATACATCTATATGTTACTTTTGATTAGAGTTTATATCTTGTTCTTTCTAGTGGTGTCAACCACCATTATTATATTTAGTCAGACGCTTAATATCCTCCTGAGTGATTAATGTTTTCTTTGTATCATTCACATGCCTCATTGTTTTTACACAAATCTTTATTGTCTGCAAAAATTATTTTAAATGTGTTTTTAAATGCACCATAACCTGTGTCTATATTGTTAATTGCTTCTCTGAAGATTAATTAAAAGCACAGAAATACCATGTTTAGCTAAATAGAACACATAGGACGAAGACATTGTAGTAACGATTGCTGCTCCCTTTCTGAAACGTGCTCTGGCGTATGAATGTCTTTTGGGAGTTGTGGCTTTGACAGTTAACTATGGTTAAGCCTTGGTTACACTTTGATAACTTTATACTTTTAGGGCTTACTTTTGTAGCAGTCAGTCATCTGAAATCTTCATCAAAGTGAAATGTTTTGTTTCAAAGGACTGAGGTGTGTTGCCTTTGAAAAAAATTTTTTTACAAGTCAGGGAAAACTGCAAAGCATAATGAGTATGAAATAAGCTACCAGTGTTTTTGATTGGGTACAGACAAGCCCATGCTTGCATGTTCCAAGAGGATGTATTATTGGACCTGTTTAGTCTGTGATAATGACCCTTCTTATAAACCCCCTTAGCATCATACCACTTCATTATTTTTTTGCAAAAGGTTAAGTAGCATCTCACAATCCAGGATCATTTTGATCACTGCATGGTACATTTCTGACAAGTTTTTACTAATTATAAGTCAACAGCCACCTGTTGCAGATTTCATCTTTTAAATTTAAACACTGCTTTTTAACCTTAAAAATTGAGTATAATCAATATTAAAATCTTTTTCTTTCTACGCTATACCAGTTTGTATTTATCACTCTTACCTTGTAGTCTGTAATTTAAGATGGACCTTATGCAGGAGGTTCCAAACCTAAGTTATAAGAACCTGTGTATGTAACAGCTTACAGCATCGTTGTTTTTCCTTTCATTTTAATTTGTTTTCCCTTCCAATTAAAATCTGTAAATATATTTATTTCACAGTTTATATAGCGCCCATCAGAATGACATCTATCTGGGTGCTTTACAGTTTTAAGACAATTTCAATACTAAAACGCTCAAATGAGATCAAGCCAAAAAGTGACAGAACAAAGCCACACCTTAAAACAGTTTCTTAGTTTTCTAAGACAAGCTAGAAAGAAAGCAGCCCAGAAGAACCTGAAATGAATGGTAATATCCATAATGGAATTTTAGTATATGTTGGGAGAATCTTTAACTTGGGGATCAGAAGCCTTTCAGAAAGGCCATGCCTTTTATTTTGAAGGGAAATTAGTCCGCGTTAAGAGGGGCCTTGCTTCTAAACCAACTTTAAAGTGATAGGGATAGAAACCTGACAGCAACCATCAGCACTCATGCTGGTGGTCACTAATGCTTTTCTAACACTGATTTTTTTACTATTATACTTAAAGTAGTGGGAAAAATTATGATTATATTGTAGACTACTATTTAATAATTTGAGGAAAGTTAATATGCTAAGTAAGAAAAATTATAAAATAGGATATACAAGTTCTCCTCTTTGCAAATATCTGTTTTATAAACTGTGCCTATATATTTACACCAACATGTTAGTATTGAATACTTTTGGGCAGTAGGATTATGGAATTTTTTTCTTGTTCTTGCTTCTCCATATTTCTTAAACTTTCTACAGTGAAACATACTGCTTTTGGAAAATGTTATTTTTAAAGCGCTAATAATGTTGAAGTATATATTACAAGACAAAGCTAATAAACAAAGTTTATATTAACTTTCATGTTTTAAAGAAGAGAAGCTGTTCATAGTCCTGGTAGAGAAGGAAAAGTATAATGCCTATACTGTATAGACTTTTATATTAATATATGACTATTATTTTGTGCTTAAAACATTTAACCATTATCATCAAATGTATAGAATTGAGAGTTAACAAGCATTTATTTTAGTAACTAAAACTCTTAAACTATTCCACTAAAAACTGTTCAGCATTTCAGATCCTTAAGAGCCACAGTATATGTCAAGATTGGTCGTCAATCACATGGAAATTTAGTAAATGTTGATGCTGCATAGATGCATTGTGCTAGGGCTGTGAGCCTCTAAGTGTAGCCCTGAGTATAACTGCATTGTCTAACAGAGTTAAGCTATTTGAAAAACGTTGTTTTCAGTAGTTCTTAAACAGTTATAAAACACTTGCACTAGAAGGAACCATTTTGCTCATTTGGTAGGTGAGGAAACTGAAGCCCAGAAAGTTGGTGATTTGCCCAGGCTACCCAGTGAGTTAATGTAGGAACTGGTCTTCATAACCAGGGCTCCTCATTCTTTTATACTATGCTTTGGAAGTTTAATTAATTAATTAATTCTGGCATAGATGTTATATGTATACAGTTCAAAATTGAAAAGGTACAAAAAAAACATTTAGCAAAAATTCTCTCTTCTCATTTTGCCTTCTGTAACCCAGTTCTCCCCTCTAGAGGGAATGACAAAACGTGTGTTTTGGTTCTTTGCAGAGTTATTTTATTTATATAAAGAAAGCTTCATTTTAAAATATGATTCAGTGGAGATTATTTAGCACCACATGTTCAGTTTATCAATGTAAAATAATTTAAGGCAAACAAATTTATCTTTAGATCTAAACCAACATGGTTTACTTTTTTTAACCTACTGAGAACCTATAAATAGGTTATTATTTAGGTCATAAGCTGTGTGTTTTATAATTTACTTGCTTTTCCACAGCAGTGAGTGTATGGAGGTTTAACTTCTAACCTCTTCTCAGTAGTCTGGGCAATGTCAATGAAGTATGATTAGGGTGGGTTTTAGTTGCTTTTAATTATCTGACATGGTCATTCTGTAGGAAGCCATTTAAGTAGAGGATCTTATTTTAGGAACTGTTCTCAGCAATCCCTCTACATAAAATATGGGTCTACACAGTTCCATCCAACCTGGTTGCTGACCACCTCTCATAAACTGTCTGTATTTTTATTCTGTAGTTCCTACTGATGCGGGGTCGGTGAGCCGAGGAGTCAAAAGAAAGATTTCTTAGACTCTCAAGATCTGGCAGTAGTGCTCTTTTATTTAGAGAATAGTGTGGAATAGCATGGGGACAGGACCCATGGGCAGTCAGAGCTTCTGCTGGCGCCGCTTCTGCTGCCCCCGCTGGCATGGGGACAGGGCCCATGGGCAGGCAGAGCAGCTGCTGCTGCCCCCGCTGGCATGGGGACAGGACCCATGGGCAGGCAGAGCTGGTACGTGGGGACAGGACCCACGGGTGGTCAGAGCTCCTGCTGCTGCCCCAAGTTGAGGGTTAGGGCTAATTTTATAACGCATGGGTATGTGACTTATTTTTACTGGAGAAAAGAAAAGATGATGTAAAAAGTCATTAAATGATTTCAGTGCAGATGGGGTCTGGTTATTGTGCGGTCATACAACTTTAGATACGAATCTGGCCATATAGATCGGCATGTAGGTGAGGGTGCCCTGGGCTTCTCTCCCTGGGGCGGTCCTAATTCATACCATAAAAAAAGTCCACTGGGTTGTATAGTTTGGCATGTAGGCCAGGTCACCTTGGGCTTCTCTGGCTGGGGCAGCCTTAATCCACATCACTACCACCTTTACTCATACATCACTGCAGTTCTAAGTTTATTACTTTTCCTTCTCACTATTATTTATGCTCTAGTTTAGCCAATCTTGAACATTCATTGGGATTAGGTGCCTATTCTCTGAAAGACATTTCTAATACCTAAGTTTAATAATTCACATGAATGAATGAATACAAAAATAGAAATCATTCAAATGGTGATTGAAATTTATTTCACTGTAATAATTATTTGTGTACTTCTTTTGAATTTGTCATACCAACAGATTTACTCTAAAGATTAACTAAAGGAGCATAGAAATAACCTGGAAGTTAATCACTGGGATCTCCAGACTCCCCTTGTCTAAATTCCTCCTCTAACCCATTCTTTGGATTAGATAGCATCTTAGATTGACACTGAGCACCAACGTAGGCAGAACTTCCTTCTTTGAAAGGTTGGCAGGCTTTGACCGAAGAAAAAAAGGGTCAGGATTTCCAAGAAGCAAATAATTTAAGTGCTGTTAGTAAATCCAAGATGTATTGTTCTAGAAACAATGCTGTAAAACGTGGCTAGCTTCCCAGGTCAGCCCCGGAAAGCTTATTTAGCTCACAGTATATAAAACTATAGAATGGAACCATGCTTTACAACAATGTTACTATGAGAAATTGTTGCAGGTTTCAAATAGCCAGTTAACAAATGAGCATCAGGAACATAGCTTGTTTTAGTGAAGAATTGCCTAAATTTTCCAAAACCCATCATATGTTTAAGTGTAAATTAAAAAGTTAAGTTTAATGCATCAAATTGCATATTATGTTTAATTTGCAATTTGAATGAAGTCTCTGCTTGATAAAACTAATCTTATATTTGGTGTATACTCCCACAATTTGTAATTCACTGTCAACTAGATTGGTTAATTTGAGAGAATTTATTATTCACTGAGTTAAAAGAGTGTGTGCTTTTTGGGCTTATGTGGCAGGAGACTGCACATGGGCAGTTTACTTATGATTTGGGATGAATGCACTGGGGGTACACAGCAGTTGAGTAAGTGAAATTAGAACACTGCTTGAGGGTATAATTTGATTTAAACTATTATGTATTGTATCATTATACTTGCTAATCTTTCATGCTGCTTGTTATTAGTTTTACTACTTTTATCTAAATAATGTAATTGAAAATCAAATAGGTAGTGCCTTCAAATACCAAACTGTATATTTGAGCAGTACCGTTAATCTCCAAAATGTGGACCTGTGGGCCCATTGGCTGACTTCTGTATTCATTGACCATAGCTGTCAGTAGCTTTATGGCCACTATGTAGAATTATATAGTTAGGGCATTGCACAAAGGTGTTTGGATGAGGGGCAATTGAAACCTGAAATCTAGCCTAAGCTCCGCTCTCCAGCCAGGCTGTATCTGGTTGGAGAACTGGGCACCTTTTTCTAATTTTTCCACCCAGAGGATGCTCTTCCTAATTTGCATAAGGTGAGTATAGATTAAAAGAGACCCTGATTAATTTCACTTTTTGATCTACACGATACAGCACTTCTGTGCACTGAAATTGAATTCACTGCTGCTGATGATTATTGAAATGGATAAGAATTTAATAGGTACTCTTAGTACTTTAATTTTGCATACCAACCATTTTATCATAGCATATATTAAGAATATAAGAATGGATTGTTGCAGTACATTTCTAAAATGTTTTAGTACTTGGTAGAGTGATTTTTGCTAGCAAACTTTAGGACTATGCTTTGTTTTCATCCTTATCCTTAAAGCACAAAACTTAATACAAGAATTTCCTAAGATACAATGTAGCATTGTATGATAGAAAAAAACATGGGCTTTTGAGTCAGAAAACTTGGGTTCAATTCCCAGCTTTGACTCTTACTAGCTGTAAACTGGGACAAAGTAAGATTTGTGTCTTATTTTCTTCATTTGTCAAAATACAGATGGAACCAGCTTACCTTACTGAGTTGTTGTGAAGATTAGAAGACTTAATATGTAAACAGATGCTAGGTGCTCATTAAATGTTTCCTTTCCACCCCTTCTTCTACCTCAACACCCTAAGACCTGCACTGTAAAATCCAATAATTAGAGAGTATGGTGGTGGTTTTGGTTAGCTTTATCTTTAGATTCCTGAGAGTTAACCTCAAAGCCCTTTTTGTTTTTATACTTGTTGAAGATATGTCCAAGGTTATTTCGGTACTTTCATGTCTTACTAGGCTGATAGAAGCTCCCCCAGAATACTGTTCTGTACCTCATTTGAACCTCTGTTGTTAGAGTTAGGTATTTGAGCAGTTTTTTTTTTTTAAAGATTGGCACCTGGGCTAACAACTCTTGCCAATCTTCCTTTTTTTTTTTTAAGGGTTGGCACCTGGGCTAACAACTGTTGCCAATCTTTTTTGTTGTTGTTTTTTCTGCTTTATCTCCCCCAAACCCCCCCCGTACAGAGTTGTATATCTTAGTTGCAGGTCCTTCTAGTTGTGGGATGTGGGACGCCACCTCAACATGGCCTGACGAGCAGTGCCATGTCCGTGCCCAGAATCCGAACCCTGGGCCCCGCAGTGGAGTGCGCGAACTTAACCACTCGGCCACAGAGCTGGCCCCTGAGCAGTTGTGAATGGATTACAGCACATGCAGGGTTATCCTTTCTTAATAAATCATGCCATTAGCTTAAATTTTTATTATGATTTGGCTCTTTGTCTTGGAGATCAAGTGCAGTGGAAAAAATTCTGATTAGAGAGATTGCCTGTCACTGGATAAGAGTGTAAGCTAAATAAACTGAGTAAAGAACAAACTCCACTTTTTAGTTTGGAGACATGCACAGACACAATTATTTGAATCTGTTAGAACTGAATTAAGAAAAAGAGAAACCCCAGATGAATGTTGTGGGTGAGGAAATAAGTGTATTGTTGTGACTTTTTAGGCTTTTCGTTTGAAATAACAAAGAACCCCCTAGATATGATAAAATCAGACTTAATAGGGGCCGGCCTGGTGGTGCAGCCTGTAAGTTTGCACGTTCTGCTTTGGCGGCCTGGGGTTCATCAGTTCAGATGTTGGGTGCGGACCTACACACTGCTTGGCAAGCCATGCTGTGGGAGGCGTCCCACATATAAGTAGAAGAAGATGGGCATGGATGTTAGCTCAGGGCCAGTCTTCCCCAGCAAAAAAGAGGAGGATTGCAGCAGATGTTGGCTCAGGGCTAATCTTCCTCAAAAAAAAAAATCAGACTTAATAAATTATGTATTATTTATAAATTATGAATAATTTATAATTTGGATTATGATGAGGTCAAACCCTGTCTCTGACTCTGAGCAAGGGTACTGAAACTGTTGAATGCTTGCTGCTCTGTGTCATGCTTTGAAGAATGTGTGACCCATACCTCTAAAGCCCACTTCTAAATTTGTAGCTGAGAAAAAAAATTTTAATCTTTATTTAGAATAAAAAGCTTTTTTTAGAAGACGGTAAAGATATTGTCTACAGGATATGTCAGTAGTTTCAAACAGTTTATTAGATGAAAAATATTAATTTGACCTTTTGCTAATTTATCTATATAGGCATTAATTCATGGACTAAACAGACATTATTACTCCATTACTATTAACTATCGGAAAAATGAACTGGAACAGAAGGTAAGTTTGAATTTTTATCTTAGAGTCTTAGGAAAGAGTCTTTTAAACCATTTAAACTGTTACCTGGTATATTTGAATTTGAATTGTTGACCTTTTTCATTGATGTGTTCAAATATTTTTTCATTCCTGATGAATTGCAGCATAAAATAAAGGAATATTTTATGTGACATATTGAAAGACATTGTGCCTTATAGGTAGGTGCTAAAGCAGGAGAGGAAATAGGAAACGAACATTCCAGTTTGGTTTTATGATAAATTACAAAAATCTTTCTCCTAATTCTGTGATTTTCCTGATTAACTTATCTTTTCGAGTAAAAGGACCTTTTGTAATTAAATTACTAAATAAATAGCTTTCCGAATTTGAAAGAAATAAATTAGATTGTAATTGTGTAGTACTTTAAAAAAATGTACCATGTTTACCTAGGGTGAACTAAAAGTGAGTCAAAAGGAAAATGCAGTTTAGGGTTTTCAGATATTTAGAGCTAGATTCCTATCCTTTTTTATACCAGGAAGTTTTTGAATTTGATTACTTTTAAGATTACCTAGCATCTTGGTTGATTAGCACTCTCTTGTTTTTCTTGTTTTAGGATTATTTCAAGTACAGTTTTTCTCTTAACCAATGCCAAATATTTAAGTTTCCCTATTACTTTTTTAAATTACAATATGAACTGGCTTTTTTTCTTTACTATTATAATTAGTCACATTCCTAATTAGCTTCTTATATTTCTTTCTGTGAAGGACTTAAAAAAAATTTTTAAGAACTCTGACAGCCAGTAAATTTTGGTTCCTGTGTGTACTCTCAAGTCCAAACATGATAAGTAACCAATAGGAAATAAGACTTTTCTTGCTAGTTCCTCACAACGATACCTTAGAAGGGGATTCTAGTGCATATGGTGAGTGGGGGGTAGAGTAAGTGGGGCTTTCCATATTATCCCCTCTTTCAACCAGATCACCTCCATTTTTAATCTCATTTATCTATTGTGGGGGGAGGATGCTTTATAAGATTTTCTTTGAAAGAAGAAGGCTGGGGTTTTTTTGAGTTTGCTAAGCCACTGTTTTTGAAAGGTCAAAGCCACCGATAAATTCACCCAAAGGTTCTAGGTGCTTGAGCATGGTGATGAGCTGCAGGGCATCAGTTCTTCCTTGGCCTGAGGGGAGACACAGAGCCGTAAAGCTCTCTTCTAGCTGCTTGCTTGTGTCACAAAGTTTATATCTGCCGTGGTAGATATAGTTGATAGCTTGAAGTACATTTTCAACACTTATTTTAATTTTACATACAATAGGTATAGGCTTCGAAAAAGGGCACCACTCAGATACAAACTGAAAAATTCACTCAGATATATAAATATTTTATCAGTCTGATATCTGACACTCAGTTATTTGGAAATATCCAGCTAATTACATGTTGATGTAATTAGCTCCCTTATTTTTTCCCTCCCTTATTTTTTTCCCTTTTTTGGTACCCCATGAACTTGGTCACCATCCTTAGCATAAAAGACACACAATATAAATACTTACATAAATTAATTAATGTTATATTTATGTTCCTAGTAGCTCAGTTCAGGTGCTTTCTTGGTACCAAAAGCACTGCCTTTATTCTTTTTCCGCCAATCTATATACTTAACCCCAAGCCTTACCTGAGGGTCCCAGTGGAATCCTTGTCCAGGCATGGTAGGGATAGCCTGCTGCTCTGCACAAACTTTCTTTGTTTGCTTTTGAAGTGGTAGGAAAATCCAATTCTCAACACTTAATTATAGGTAGCTTTATGGCATAGGTGGTTGTAGCTGCACCAGAATTTCTCAAGGATATATTTTCTAGAACACTATGAATAGAGAAGATGGGAAGCAGTCAGAGAAATTGGAGGTACTTGTGCAGGATTTTTCCAGTTTTTTTGCAAGCTACTCTTGCCCCCATGGGCCCTAAAAGGGGAATGGGGAAATTTGAAAGTTTTATGTCTTGAAAAGTCTCATAGGTGATTTTGACATGCAGCTTATTCCTCAGCATAAGAAAAACTTTGTACTGCATATAGCTGCAAACCTCTAAACAAGTAGAGTAATTTTTTTAAGCTAAACTCATATACTTTCGAGTATGTCTTCAGATCCTCATGGCTCACGGATCTCACTTAAAGTATATTGGTTCTAAGAGTGAAAGAACAGTCATTCTGTAGCCACCATTTGTTTCATATTGCATAATCTTATCACTTATTTAAAAAGCTCTTCTTGTTCAGTGATAGTCTTCAACTGAAGAACATTTGTAGACTAAGACTTTAAGAAAACCGTCTTAATACAATACTCTAAACTTGAAAACTTAGGAACTTCCAAGAATACGTACTCAGAACCAGGAGTCCAATTTGAGAAACAATGAACTAAGGTGTTTAGTTCCATGATCATTAATAGAGTCTGATCCCAATTTGCCAATGTGATTGCAAACTGGATGAATCTGTTATTTCCTTCCCAGTTTCATGACTTTTCATTCTGACAGTCAAAAAGTTTTAATTTTTTGGATTATAAATGGAATATTAGAATTTGAAAGAAACATAGATTCTCTAGTATAAGCTCTCAATTCATAGATATGTAAACTGAGGCTTAGAAAGATTGACACAAAGTCATTCAGTAAATGGGGCATTTACCTCCCTATCTTGGCATTTGAAAGCTGGGCTATATGAACTATTAGAGATTCTGTGTAGCATGATAGTTTCATTAATTCATTCATTCAACAGATATTTATTGAGTGTCTGCTATGATTAGATATTGTTCTAGAATCTAGACCCTGGTGATCTTGAAATAAACTGGGCAAACTCCTTGCCCTGTTGATTTCTGTAATAGAAAGAAATGCAAAGAAAACAAAAGTTTCAGGTGTTGATAGTGTTATAAAAATAAAACAGGTTATTTTGTAAAAATAAAACAAGTATGTTTAAGATAGTGTGAGTGGCTTTTCTATGTAGTGTGGTGACGGAAGGCATCTATCTCTAAGGAAGTGAGGATGGTATCCATGCAAAGATAAGGAAAATAGCCTTGGAGGCAGAAGGACAGCAAATGCAAAGGCCATGGGGTTGGAGTACTTCTTAGGTTATATTAATATAAATTTAAGAGAATTCTTATTAGAGTTTAAGTTAATAAAATTAAATTTAAATTCATTAATTCCAAAAGTTTTTTGTGAAGTTGTTTCTCAAGACAAGTGAAGGAAATATCCTTAATACAGGAAAATAATTACTTTATCTTTTTTAGATGTTGCTAAATTTGCATAAGAAGAGTTGGATGGAAGGTCTGACACTTCAGGACTACAGTGAACACTGTAAACACAATGAATCAGTGGTAAAAGAGATGTTGGAATTAGCCAAGAATTACAATAAGGTAAAAGTTATTTCCAAAATTTATTTCTTATAATCATTGGAATATGTATGATTAGATGTCAAGCATTGTATAAATATAAATAGTTGAAAAGAGAATGACTATTTTTTAGATCAGAGAATAAATATTTTACGCTTTGCAGGCCATTCAGTCTGTTGAAACTACTCAACTCTGCCATTGTAGTGTAAAAGCAGCCACAGACGGTATGTAAAGGAATGAGTGAAGATGAGTGAAGCTGTGTTCTAGTAAAACTTTGTTTACTAAAACAGGCAGCTGGCTAGATTTGCCTGTGGGATATACTTTGCCAACCCCTGTTGTAGACCATGTAAAATAGTGTTACGTTTGTAACCTCTTCATTATTCAGAGGAGTTTTTATTAGAAGAGAAGGGGAACAAGGGGATGTAGACAACAACAATAGCATTTAATACTTGCTATGTATCATTTATTTTATGAACTTTTCTGTTTTTCATTTAATAAGTGTTTGTTGAAAACCTACTATGTGTCAGGCACTGGGTGTTTGGTAAGAAGCAAGACCTGTCCTCACAGAACTTATTTTTTGGTAGGGAAACAGAAAGTAAACAAATAAACACAACATAATACATTATGATTAGTGCTATGAAGAAAATAAAAAGGATGATGTAAAGAAGAGTAACTAGGAGAGACCATTTTATATGAAGATGTTAAATAAGTTATATTTAGCAGAATCTCCTGAAAATGTTTATTGTGTGCTAAAATATATATGGCCATGGTACTGTTTTTGTTCATAGATTTATATTCTTTTACAATTCTGAAATTAAGAAAAAACTTGAGCTGTGACTAAATTGTATCTTCTGTGTTGTGTTAGTTTCCTAGGGCTGCCATAACAAATTGCCATAAACTAGGTGTCTTAAAACAGCAACTTTAGTCTCTCACAATTCTGGAGGCCAGGAGTTTGACATCAAGGTATTGGCAGGGCCTTGCTCTTTCTAAAGCCTCTAGTGGAGGGTCTTTCTTTTCCTTTTCTAGCTTCCGTTGGTCCCAGCATTCTTTGGCTTGTGGCAGCATAACTCTAATCTCTAACCAGGGTTAGGATTTCAACATATCTTTTTGGGGGGATGTGATTCAACCCATAGCATGTATTTTCTGAGTTTTTTGGCCAAAACCGACATAAAGAATAGATTTTACATTTTGACCCGGTGCATGCAAACGTATATTTATGTGTATATATGATTGCAACAAGTTTTATGAAACAATATTTACTCTTATTACATGTGATATATTCTACTTTCTTTCTCATTTGACTCAATTTCATTGTTTCAATTATATACATATTATACACACATATATATATAGCTTGCAACCCATTAATGAGTTGAAAACCTGCAATTTGTAAAACATATATACACCTTATACAATGTTATGTTTGCAAATATTTATCAAATATCTCCTGTTTCAGTGGAAAACATGGATCCTTCCTTCATTTATAGGAGAACAGGGACAGTAAGAAAAGTTCATAAATAATCAGAGTACAGGCAAAATTGGTGAGTTCCATGACAACTTAGTATTCAAATTGTCCACACACCAGCTGCATTAGTATCACCTGGAATCTTGTTAGAAATGCAGGCTCTCAGACCTACTGAATCAGAATCTACATTTTAAGAAGACTTCTAGGAGATTTATGTACTCATTCAAGTTAGAAGTTAGAGAACACTGCCATGGAGAAGTCCACGTGCAGTCCTGTAGAAGTTCAGAGGCCCTTGCTTTCAGCTGCAAGAGACATAGGATGCTATCTTAGAGTATAAAGACATTTGAACTTGACCTTAAAGCATGAATAAGATTTGCACATACAGAGAAATGTTACTCTAGGCAAAATAAACATCATGGGCAGAAACTAGGAGACAGAAAAGTCAAAAACATGTTTAGGAAACTGGCTAGAGTACTAATACATGAGGACGAATAGTGAGGAATAAGGTTTTTTAAAAATATTGAAATAACAGAGTTTGGAATATGAAGATAGAGTTATTTTTTGATCAGGGGCATGATCTACCCAGAACCTAACTTTAGAAACATAATTTGACAACAGTATAGAATGTGCTATAAGAGGAAATTTGAAATGGAGATTCTGTTTAGGAAGAGCTTGCTATTACCGAAACAAAAGGTACTAAGTGTCTGGATTACTCTAGTGGCAGTGGGAAGGAATGCATCGATAGACAAATAAAACATGGCACCAGTTGGATAGATGAAGTGAAAGAAGAGGGAGGAATCAAAGAAAAATTCAAGGTTTCCTGCCTAGGTGACTAGAAGTATGTTGGTACCGTTAACATTTTCAGTTTAGGTAGAAGTAGAAGGATTAGGAAAGGAGATAGAAGTCTGTTTTAAACAAGCAGTTAGAAATGTGGGACTAAAAATTAACGGTAGGGGCTAGAGCTGAAGATTTTGGAGAGAGTTAAACTTAATATTGGTTGTCACACCAAAAAGTAATATTTCTCTTTTTAAATTAAAAACATCTTACCAAAATGGATATTTGCCAAGAGACAGTGTATAAAATTTACCAAGTGCAGCTACAAGTCTTGAGAGAATTGAGCTTTGAAAAAAACATACAAACTAAATTCCAGCAAAATTAGGTTTGGCTTTGAAGAGCATGCCCTAATATATATGTATTCCAGCTGGAAATCCCCATTGGTTCTAGATTGTAGGGAAAATATTTCTTTCTATTATTTAATGTTTTCATGCTTGAAGATTAAAGAGAAAGAATTAGTTTATCATACTTAAAAGAGTTAACCTTTTATAAATTAAAAAGTTATGACTTAAGTTGTTATTCAGCAGACTGTAGGGAATGGCTTTCATTTCTCTGTAACATTACAAGTTTAAGTAAATTCATATTGGTACCACTGCCAGGAAATAACCTATTTATGGTTACTGCTGCCCATCCACAGAAGTTTTTCCTATTTTACAGTTTTAAAAAATCTCTGTAGTACTCAAAAACTTGTAAGATTTGGTTATAAAATGAAAACAATGTGTAAGCTGTGATATGAAGGAGTCCAAATTTGGGAATGTAATTCCCTCTGTGATTGAAAGAAAATGCGGTGGAGTTTTTAGTAACACTTAAAATATAAAAAGAAAGGCCCATGCTACCAGTTCTTCATAGTATTCTTTTTAATTGGTTGATGTTTTAAACTAAGGTAATTACTGTTAGTGCCAGTTAGCTCCTAAAGTAAAAGAAGATTAGAAAATAATTAAATTCCTTTGTCCCAACTTTTGGACTTCAAGTTTGAATTCCATACGAAGATTCTGCTTGATTATTAGTCCTTGATTTCTCTAATTACTGAACTTCAACACCCACAACTCTGTTACTACAGATCTCCTAATTTATTCATTCCAAGATGCATCTATTTTTTAAAATATTGATAAGATTTGATTGGATATTTGTAAATGAAAGTGCAAGTGAAAAATGAATTGCAAAAGAGCATTTTAAGAATAGCATGGAAACAAAGTTTTGCCTTGTTTTTAAACACATAGTCCTATAAATTCTGAGATCTTACAATTTACTTTTCAGGTAGAAATATTGTCTACTTAGTAACCTGAAAGAAAGATTGGGTATATCTTGTATATGATTACGTATAAAATATGTAATTGTATGATTACATTTGGTTTATTGTGGTAGCTATATTAAATAGGAAAATCTTGTTTTGCGATAGTGCAATAAGATAAGAAAAACAAAATAAGGTATAAATATTGAGAAAACCAGGCCAGATTATCACCATTTAACTATGATAGGATGTGTTTGCAATCATAGAAATCCAAGAGATTAAACTAGAAAACTGTTATAATCAAGAATTATGTAGGTGGTAACCATGCAGTTACATGGGCTAAAACCAGTTAAAAAATAAAATAGGCAAATCACTTCATAGTAGCATCCAAAATTATAAAATACTTAGGAACAATTACCATAAGAAATATAAATGTATATGACTTAGTTGAATAATACTAAAAAAGTTTGTGAATAAATTCCCTTGTTTCCAAATGAGAGGACTCAATATTGTAAAGCTGCCGTCGAGCTTTCCAAAGATTACTTTCATTCTAGTAAGAATATCATTGGAGTTTTAAAATTTTGGTAACTTGACAGTAAACTTTATCTGGAGTAAAAATTAAAACTAACATTTATTGAATGCTTTTTAGGAGTCAGACTGGGAGAAAATATTTGTACCTATAATACAGAAAGCACTAGTATCCAAAAAATGCATAATATCCAAAGGATTTCTATAAAATAGTTTTTGAAAACAATAATAAATTGGACAAAAGAGCTATAAAGCACACTGAAGACAAATGGTATAAACAGGAAAAAAGCTCAACCTTATTAAGTAGTCAAAGAAAAAAAGTTATAAGTAGAAATTTTTTTTTCTTTTCAAATTAAAAAAATGGTTTGGGAAAATGCACCGCTGGTGGGAAAATAAAGTGATATAACATTTTCGGAGGCCATGTTTCAATTTTATCTTTCAATTTTAAATGCATGTAACTCTTTAAACCAACCTTTTTTCTTATTTTGTTGAGGTAGATTTACCCTGAGCTAAGTAAGATCTGTTGCTAGTCTTCCTCTTTTTGCTTGAGGAAGATTCGCCCTAAGCTAACATCTGTGTCAGTCCTCCTCAATTTTGTATGCGGTTGCCACCACAGCATGGCTGATGAGTGGTGCAGGTCTATGCCCTGGATCCAAACCCTTGACCCAGGCCACCAAAGCAGAGCACGTGAACTTAACCAGTATGCTACAGGGCTAGCCCCCAAACTGTTTTCGTTTAAGGTTTGTTATGAAGAATAAAATTCTACAAGTACCAACTTAGAGAAATGTTTACAACCTTCTGTTATGTGTAAAAAATTAAACTGTATAACAACGTGAAAAGTCCCTACTGTGTTACCTTCCCTCCCTTTTTCAAAGATACCTCTCCATCTCACATGTATTTCAAAATACTGTGTTGTTAACAGTGTTACCTCTAAGGTTGAAAGGTAGAGAATTACATACTTTATGTAAATCCTGAATTATTTTCAGTTTTTGCACTAAGCAAGTGTTATTTATATCTAAGATTGTGTTAACTTAAAAGTAACAGTGGCTTAAACAAGATAGAAATGTATGTCTCTTGGAATTCAAAGCCAGTTTGAAACTTTAAAGTCATTGCAGACCCAGATTTCTTCTACCTTTTGCTCCACTTTCTTTGTATTGGCTTCTGTCCTTTAGATCTCCTCATGATTCAGGGTGATTAGTAGAGCTTTAGCCATCTCATCTGAGTTCCAGGCAACAGGAAAAAAAAAAGGAAGGGCAAAAAGGGGATGCTTCCCAGCTAAATCAGTTCCCTTACAGGATCCTTTCTGTTAAGTCCCATCCAGCACTTCTGATTATAACTCATTGGCAGAACTTAGTCAGGTGGACACACCTTGCTTTGAGAAAGGCTATATAATGTAGTCTTTTACCTAGGAGCATTGTTGCCTTTAATAAAATCAGGATTATATTACAAAAGAAGAAAAGGAAGATGTATAGTGGATAGGCAACAAGTAGACTCTGCCGTAGAAATTTTTTTCAACAAACTGAACTACAATTTCTATTAAACACACACACACTTGTATGCAAATACACTCACGCCTGTACACATATGGTCTTTATTTTATATCTCTATTTCATGTAATTAAATTTTAAAATTGAATTCCCTATAAGATTTTTAGGAAGAATTTATGCTGTTCAGGGCTACTTAATAAATCATGTCTTTGGCTTTATTATTCAGGATGTGTCACTAAAAAGTAATGATTTCCCAAATTGCTATGAATGTTACTTCCAGGTCTTTGGAGAGAGATAGGACTGTGTTTAAATCACAGTTTCATTGCTTATAGGCTATATGGTTGTAGTGACCCCATCATTCTTTGTGCACACTCCTTTTTTGTATGTTTCATACTGCATTATAATTTGAGATTTACAGGCAAGTAAAGCCCAAATGCGAGCTCAATGAAGAGCAGGAACTGTCTTACTCATAGTGAGTACTTCACAGTGATTACTGAATATGTAAAACGATGAAATTTCTACTGTAGAGGACATGCATAGAATGTACTGGAGTGTTATAAGCTATTCCAAAAGAAGAGTTAGAAAAATCTTTTTAAAGTGGAAGTATTGCTGGGATTAACTTGTAGTTCCCCCAAGGACATAGTGCCTAATTACTTCATATGTAAAATGTAGTTTAACTACTTCACTGGGGTTTTCAAGGATTCAGTAAATTAATATTTGTAAAAGCATGTGTATGTTAATGTTTAATTACTGATGGTTGTAGAAAAAACCACTTTTATTGTTCTCCATACTCACGCCTCTTCTACTTTCTCAGTTCTCTAATTATTTCGTGTTTGTTAATTTTACTTTCCCAAGTATGTTTTATAAAAGCCACTTTTTAAACTTATTCTCTACCCTCATAGCCCATACTGTGATTTTCAGTTAGATAGTCAGTACATTGACTTGATATAAAAACCAAGAAGAAAGTAAAATACATTATCCTGACATTCACTAGCAGCTATGCAGAGATTGTTTAACGGTGAAAAAATTTACCATATAGGTGATTTTAGAAAGCATGTGCTTAAACGGCAGCATAGCATGTTAAAGGGTGAACAAAATTAACATGTCAAAGGGAAAAAGAGAAGCCCAAGGGAAACAGGTATTGGAGTACTTCTAAAGGTGTTCAGAAAGTTCAAGAAAACTGAGCCCATTGGAAGTTACCTGGTGGAGATCCTTAAAAGAGTGTTAATAAAGTGCCAAGGATCCAATCCATGTTTTTTAAAGGGTAAATAAAATGGTAGAATTTGAGAGAGTTTTCCATTTGAGAAATTTGACCATTACCAGAAAAAAGTGAATGAGGTTAATGGGTTTAGTAAAAGCCTCTTTAAGATAGGGGGTACATCTGAGGGGATTATGATAATGTAGACCAAATTCCAGGAATTTCTTAGAACTGTGCAGACCGTGCATGATGGGATAGCCATCTGGGGGTCTTTGTTGATAAACTGTTAAAAACGTTTCTAGTGTGAATAGCCACAAACATTTTCAGTGCTTTTTTGTTGGTTGAGTAAACCGAAGAGCACGAATGCAAAAGCAAAATTTGATGCCAAATCACAGAGTTGCCATAAACACAGAAGTTTGCCTAGTGAGGACACTGCCTGTGCCTGAATTTCATTTGTTTCTGCTGCTACCATTTCTTAATTTTTGCTGGTGACTAGCCAGATTAGAACTATGAATGAAGACAAACTAGTCTTGCCCAGATGGCAGATGAGGTTATAGGTATCTTAGGTAGGTGGAGAAAATATTTAGGGGTTTGATGATCTGATCTGATCTGATCTGGTCTATCTTAAAATGTAAGAGATGTGCTTACCCTTTTGTCATTGAGGTTTGCAACCTTAGTGTATGCCTAAATCTACAGCTGCTCCTCATTTTCCAGATGGCATCTATGGCTGGGAGTACTTTTTACCATCTGCACTTCTCAAAGAGTTTGTGAACTCTCTCTTTTAATTATTGGAAATGGAAAAACTAATTGGTAAAGTGGTTAAATGATGTAAAAGATTTAAAAAATTGAGTTAGAGTTTTTTAGACTCTATTTAACCTTTCAAATAAGATCAATGCTTTAAATGCTTTTTGACTTTCATCTTTGCCTATCTGCCATCTTTGATATTTGCAGTACTCCAAAATATTCTGTAATAACTATTTTGTACATGGATTGGTATTTTGAGACAAATTCCAACTCTTACCTCTTTCTAGTACTGTGAAGTGCTGTCATTGGCATGTGCATAGAACAACTAACGCTGAATGAGTATAGAGTACAAACTTAATGTGAATTGTTCCATTCATCTAATATGTTTTCATGTTGGTAAGGTATAGTGTCATGATTTGTAAAAGTAATTTAGAAAGACAAACTTTTTGTATGTTGCCAGGATTTTTGTATGTAAAACATTGAGATACCGAGAGAAGCAGTTTCCCAGTTAGGAATTTTTTTTTTAACTAGCTGAGAATAATAGGAGTGACATATGACTCTGAAAATGAACATATTCTCTGTCTAGGGGATTCTAGATTTGGAGTGTTATTAACTTTTATTTTTCTTTCTGTTTTATGAGTCATAAATGTATTTCCTAGTGATGTGTTGTAAATAAGTATCCTCTAATAATCAGTAGATACAATAGTTATACACCATCTTTTCTCTTTAGGCAGGTTCTACTGGGGAAAATTCTCTAGATAGTTTGTCCATTTATAAAATTAGACACTTGCCATCTTTGCTCATTTTCAAGTTCTCTGTTTACAAAACTATTAAGAAGGTGTGAAATGCAGCCAAACTTCCCAGTTTATGGGAAATGTCTGATGATTGCATTTCCTACATGTTCATTGTTCACACATGAAGAAATTTGGCAGCTGCAAGATTATTAAGTTTAGAGTATCCAAATCTAACCCTCACTGGGGTTTTGGTTTCCTGCTTTCTGCCACCACCATCTCACCCCCTTTACCATCTTTCTGGTAAGTGCCCGGGTGGTATTTCTTACAGTTGGTGATCCTTAATTTCATTCGTTTTCCATTTATCAGATGCTATGGATAAATCATGGTCCAGGAGTGCACCTGATGCAGAGTGCTAGCTTCAGGCAGTAACGTACCCAAACTGTTGAGAAGGAGGTTCCTTAAACTTTGACTTCTCAATAAAGATGCTTTGTGGTGGTGCCATTATTGGGAGAGGAGGGCAGTGGGTAGCTAATCTGAATCTTCTGTAATTATTTCAGAATGACTCTGCTAGAAAATTTATGATCCTACACATAAGATTTTGTAGCTAACTGAAAATAGTAGAAGGTGATTTGCTTATATTATTGTTATGGTTGTTTTAATTTTTATTTGATTTGGCTTTTGATTCGAGTAAATTTTGATGTTGAAAACTTCAGATTATTCTCTATTTCTTCATGATTACTAAAGATCACTCACGTGGAGTAGTGAGGGTTTTTTCCTGAATACATGTATTACTTTTAGAGGTTTAAATATGTGAAGTGATTAAGAGAGAAAACTATATGATTTATTAAGTGGATCAAAAGTCAGCAGCTCCTTTGGTCTTAAGTGTTACTGATATTAAATAGATACTGGGTATGCACAGGTTCAGTTGACAAGAAAAAAAGAGACAAATGAGAACTTGGGAGGGAGCTAGAGTGAAAGTAAGAAAAGGAAAAGACGACAGAATAGGACTAGTTAGTACTACAATGTCATAATGAACTACCCCGGGTGCTTCTACCCTTCGGTTTAGCCTTCCCTCAAAGAATTCATAACGGTTTCCAAATGGTTAATGCTACCATTTGGTGATCTAGTTTGATATTTTCAATGTCTTTTACGTATTTCTTGTCTATTTTCAAAGTAATGGTGGTAATAGATTTCATTACCCTGAAGGTTATTCTGAAGATGAGCAAAATTGCTTTTTTTCAGTAACTTACTTGAATAAAAGGTTCTATGAATGAAAATTATAATCACTATTGTCTTTGCTGATTATTCTGCAGTGGGAAAAGTAAATTTAGAATTTGAAACTCTGTCCTTTGTGTTTCATTCACAGGCTGTAGAAGAAGAAGATAAGATGACACCTGAACAGCTGGCAATAAAGAATGTTGGCAAGCAGGTGAGGTGTACTGTAATAGGTTATGCAGTTGAATAATAATATGCTCTTGTAGAGTTAAAACTGTTTTAGGGCCTATATGATTTTTTTTCTGTCTGTTCACTCTATATTTTTCTTCTGTCGTGTAAATGTGATAATAATTTTAAAGGTCACTGAATTATTTGATGTCAAATTCTTTGCCGTCTGTAGAGAAGTAAATCATAAATATGCCTGTGAGATACTATCTTTAGTGAAAATAATTTACTAGAAAGAAATTATGAACTTGTGTCCTGAGTTAATTTTTTAAGTATTATTTTTACTTGAAATATTATCAGTGAAGATCATTAATAGAATGGTAGATTTATTTCATAATGACACAGTTTATCAATATGTAGGCTTCAATATGTAAGTAATGTTCCTGAGAGAGCTTAGAGCTTTGTTGGACTATACTGAGTGAAGAGAAAGGATTTTAAGTATTTGTTCTTTCACTTTTCCAAGATGAAATATATATTTTAGTTCCTATTTTCTGAGGGTTGGGGGGAATATACCAACCAATTAAATGAATCTACAGATTAATTAGACTGTTTTTTAAAGAATGTTGATTACATTTTTTTCATTTCATGGAACATGGTTATCATATTGCTGATGTTGGCAGAATCTTGATATTTCAGATGCAAGACACTAAGCTGTCTTTGCTTTCAGCCATCCTACCATATGCTCTGATCCCATCACATCTCACAAGCTCTGTAGGTTTGGGCCAGGACCATTCTTGGATGGGAAATCTCTAAGAATCACCCAGCTGCCACAAGAAGTAATGTAGATAACTGAGCGAAGTGTATTACCAATTCACTACAAAACCAGTTACTCCAACAGAGCAGTAGGGGCAAAGGTCTGGCTTACATATCATAATTGGTGAAATCAGATCTCACTACATTCTGAATATTTTAATTTAAAAACAAGAACTCTCCAAAAACAAAGTGAAATATAGTTCATCTTCTTCTCTTCATCCGGTGTGATATAGTTACCCGTGTTTTCTTTTCCTACTACTTATTTTAGTCTAATATATAATATTAGATCATCTCTTGGAGCCTTGTACTTGCATAGAATACAGTAACTATTTTTTGAATAAGTAACTGAAGCTATAGATTCTTGATGTAGATTTCATTTAACAGTTAGCAGCAAATAAAAGGACTAAACTAAAATAAAAGTGAATGAAAAATATATAATTGGCAAAGTTCAATATTAATCAGAATCGTTTTTAAAAAATACTCTACTTCACTGGTTTGGCCTACTGCATGGCAAAAGCAAAACTGTCTATAATGGAATCAGACCAATATCTTTTTCTCCTGCCAGTCTTTCTCAGTCTCTTTCACCTAAAATGCCCTAAGGCATATTTCTGAAATAAAGAAAATTTCAAATTATTATGTTAGCATGTCGTATCTCTGGGTTGTTTAAAGAAATCAAGCGTATTGAAATTGTAGTTTAGAAAAGAACAGCCAAGAAATAATTCCAGTGATGAACATTTGTTTAAAGTTAAGAGTCTTGGGTATTTTAGCAATACTCATAAGAAAATAATGCTTTATTGGAAGTTTTTTATTGTGTGCAATATATATCCTTTATTTGAAAGCTTTCAAATTTAGCTAAAATACTTCATTCAGCTCAACCTTAAACATAAATATAAATTGAGCATTTTAATTTAACTTCCTTTATTACAAAGCAATTTTAAGCCTCATTTTTAACTCAGATATTTCAAATACAGATTTGATCAGGTCTAAGTTAAAAGATTGTACCTATATATTCTTTTGCTATGATACATTTTTTCAAAATAGCTGCCTGAAATATTTACTCTTAGCATTTTAGAATTGATGCAAATTGTATTTAAATTTTTAAGCTACCAACAGTGACTTTTGATCCAAGAATATTTCCTGAATCATTTAAAGCACTATTCCTGAAATATTAAAATTATACAGGGATTAAATTTAAATTAAAATAATAGAGGAAGTGATGAGAATTCACACTGAACTCATACCTGTTTCTATGTCTGCTTTGAGTAAAGTATCCCCTTAGACATTCAATATATGTGAAAGGCAGAAAATACACACACGCACTCGGGCTTATACACACATATAAATGCTTACACTTTTTTTTTTAATCATATGATTGCAGGCTGTGTAGAATTCCTTGTTACTCTTTATAATCTCTGATAGAGAGTCATAGCATTGATTGTGTAAATCAGTTTTTCATTGTAACAGATTTAGAAGTTAAATTGTAAAATATATATAAATTTAGGTTTGGCTTTCTTTACCAGTTTTATCAGTTACTGAAGAAATCTAAGTAATTCGTTTACCAGTAATACAGTTCTTTTTTCTTTTTCTTTCCTTATTTTTTTCTTTTAGGACCCCAAACGTCATTTGGAGGAACATGTGGATGTACTTATGACTTCAAATATTGTCCAGTGTTTAGCAGCTATGTTGGATACTGTCGTATTTAAATAAAGCAATGCAAAAAGCTATTAGTGATACTTTCAGTGTATATTCCTCTGTTGTTCCTAATGCTCAAAATCAAGGGACCTCTGAAGGTGTATTTGGTTAAATGTAAGACATCTGGCATCATTTGCAGCACTGTAACACCTTCAGTCTCAGTTGTACAATTACTTCTGTTTCTTTAGTCAGGGTCTTTGCAGATTCCAAAGTTGTATAAGAATACATCAAAGTGGACAAATTTTGTTAAGATCCCATTTAATATTTGAAGAAATCAGTAACACAAATATATTTTGATTGTTGCTTACAAAATAAAATACATTTACAATCTATGTCTCCTGAGGTCTTTTTGCTACTGGGTGGAATTGACAGAATAACATTTGACAGTGCTCTAGAAATCTCACACAAAGATATGTTTCCCTTTGCATTCTGAGATCTTATGACACATAAAACATCAATGTGATAACAAAACTTCACAAATGTAAAATGATTGCCATTAATCAGTGGCTACCTCATTAGTGAGTAACCCAGAAAAATGTTGACATATTTTATTGAAAGTATTTGTCACAAGTTAATATTGTATACTGAATAGCTTGTTAACATATTATACATTCAGGGTTTCAGAGGAGTACATTTAAGAAGAAAGGGGGCAATTTTAATTTAGACTTTATCATTTTTTAAAAAGAGTATACATTCCACCAACAGTGTTGAGATTGTCTAGGAGTTGCCTGCTGCAAACTCTGCTAGACTTTGAGCTAAGACGGCCATAGAAGGGTATATAATATCTTCAAAGCAAAATGAGAAAAGTAGCCATAATATGAGTTTAACATGAGCACATAAGCAATAATTTTGTTACTGTTTTCGCTCACCTTTCCCAAATAACTTAGAAGTACCCAGTTTTATGCTTATGACAAAAATTTGACTAGTGTCAGTTTGCATAGATTACCTCATCCTTCAACCTGCTTTTAACCTGATATGCATAAGTTTATCACCTGTTAATATTCATTCATGGTACAGCACCATACTGGGTACACCAAAGAGTGTGGCAAAACAAATGGAGACAAAAAAAAGATTTAATTCTTGTCTTTTAATTTAGTCCTTTGTGAAAATATGGTAAGAATGTTTCTAAGGCTTCATTAAAGGAGGATTTTACTTGAGGACTTAGAATTTAGACTTAACGTCTACTAGAGGTGGTATGAATGATGTGGTAGACTAAAGTACTCTCCTGTTTGAACAATTCTAATCTCTTACTGGTTGCCCAGTGAAAAGTTAGCAGAAACTAAAAGTGGAAATGGCTTAAATTCCCACTATGTTTCACAGTCCCTCTTTTGGTAGAATAAGAGGTATTCTGAGCATTTCTTGCTTGTCCTGTGGTATCTTCTTTTAACTATAGTGAGCATGTTTTATGTAGGACATGTAATGAGTATTAATTGTTGGGATTACGACAGTTTACCATTTACAATTAAAATATAAGTGGAAGTTAGTAGAAGTTTCTTTTTGCCTAATTTAAACTTATGTGCAGACTGTTTTTTTGGATACATGATTTTTCCCTTTACATAAATAAGGTTCTATGACTTATTTCACAGATAATACTCGTTAGAGCTAGTTAAGATTTTTTCATACAATATGCCCTCAGAAGACGGCCTCAATAATTTGAAGCCTGTTCTCAACATTCCATATGAAAATACTCTTTTTTTCCACTTTAGTCCCCTGTGAAAATATCTCCAGAATGAGTACAGTGACTGAGGAAGCTTACACAACGCCTGCAGTTTGCTCTTCTCATGTGATCACCTCATCTTCCTGGACTCCCTACAGCCACATACCATTTTCTCCCACTTAGTTCACGTTGGAGACATTGCCAGTTTCACAACTTTTTCAAAATCCGTCCTAGCAAAAACCTACATTTTCTTTAGATTTGGAGTCAATCAGGATGTCCTAACGAGGCTCAGTGAACGCCTTTGTCTCAGAATGTACAGCTATTTTAGCAACAGTCTGATGGCCCAGGCCCAGTTAGGCATTGAAGCGACTGACTTAATCACAAGCTCAACAAGCCACTTGAGGGGTGTGTATGCGCTTAAGTGAGCATCTTTACCCATCTACCCAGCAGCGTTAAAGCAGCACTAGAACCAAAACTCTTGCTTGCTCCTAGTACACAGGTGTCCCTACCTTCCACTTAAACTAGTATGGGAGCATTGAAAACTCCAGCGTCACTGTTCAGTGTGATCTGCCTGGACCACGGGCACCTGCATCTTCTGGGGAGCTCATTATATATACAGCATCCAGGCCCCACTCCAGACATGAAACAGAATCAAGAATCCTGACATGGTTTGTATGCACTTTAAAGTTTGAGGAGCCCTGCTCTCAGGAGTAGGTGTGCTGATCCTGAGGCGAGGCTTAGTTTCCCTCTTGAGCATATACAGGTTCAAGGCACAGCCTATATGTGAGGAATCACTGAATTTAGTACTGATAATCTAAGAGTGCACATTTTTCTCCTAATCCAATTCCTTAATTCTGAGGAAACTGCACTCTATCAGTTTTCTATACTTTAACATTTCATTTTAGCATTTTTTTTTCCTGAGGAAGATTAGCCCTGAGCTAACATCTGCCACCAATCCTCCTCTTTTTGCTGAGGAAGAATGGCCCTGATCTAACGTTGGTGCCCACCTTCCTCTACTTTATATGTGGGATGCCTGCCACAGCATGGCTTGACAAGTGGAGCATAGGTCTGCACCCGGTATCAGAACCTGAGAACCCGGGGCCACCAAAGCAAAAGTGCAAACTTAACCACTGTGCCACCAAGCCAGCCCCACATTCTTCATTTTTTAAAAAGCCAATTCAGGGTGCCAGGGATGAAAAACCCTCAAAAAAAGCCCAGGTGGAGTCTCCCCTTTTTGCTACACACTTAAGGCTCTGTGTCCCACTGAGGAAGGAGGAGGTGACCTTGGAAGCAGTGGAGAGAGACGCACTCCGGGACAAAGAAGTTAATGATGGAAGAAAGGAGAAAACCAGTAGCCAAAATAGGGTGAAAACCTCTCAGGAGAAATGGCGGTGGAAGGTAAGGGGCAGAAAACCCAAGTGTCAAATAGTGTCATAGCTGCTGTCCCTTTCCGGTACCCTAATGCCTCAACAGCTAAGGCCCTGCTTGTTTGTGAAGCTTCCTGGCCAGGAGCTGAGATTTGCTTCCGAAAAGAAAAATGGATCTGGCTGTTATTTTTCTCCCAGAAAACTGTCTCGGCTTGAGTCTGGGACATCTGGTCATCAACCTGTCCAGCCCAGCGCCGCTCGCGCCGGGCCTCGCTCGCGGCGCCCTGCTGGAGGACACAGCTGGTGCCCTCTGCAGCCAAGGCGCCCAGGCCGCCCCGGGGTGCAGTCGGGGCTCTGCGCGGGCAGCTCAGCGCGCCGCGGCCGCGCCTAAAGCTGCGCCCGCCTCTGCGGAGGTCGAGGCTGGTTAACCCCTCTCTGCCCATGCCGGGACCCTCCTAATGTCCCCAGCGTCGCTCTCCCTCCGAGCGGCCGGGGCCCTGGGAGAGCAGACGCGCCCTCCCCAAAGCACAGGCTCCCCCGGGCGCAAGTGCCCAGGCCGGCCCGGCACGGGAAGGGTGTGTGCCCCTGGGGCCTGCGCCAGACGCGGCTCGCCCCGCGCTCCCGCAGTCTCCCGGGCGGCGGCCCCCTCCCGTCATCGCCAGGGTACTGGGGAGCCTACGCTCCGGTCGCTCGGGGACCCTAGACAATGAGCCAGAGCCGGGCCTCTGGTGTGGGTCGGGGCGCCGGGCGCGGGGCTGCGGGGTGGCCTCCCGTCGCCAGCCCCAGCAGTGCCCCGCGCGGAGCCGGCCCGCCTGTGAGCCGGGTCGCCGGGCGAGCTGAGCTCCGGGCTGCGCTCCTCTTGCATCGCGCGCCGCTCGGCGTCTGGGGAAAGCCGCCGGAGGGCAGATTGGCCGGTGCCGGCCGCGGGGAGCAGCTTTGGCCGATAAAAGCCCTGCTGCTGTTGGCCCTCGGGTCCAGGAAGGCTGGGCACCTCTGTAGAGCCAGTACTGGGAACGGGAGATTTCTGCCTACACCTCGGGGTCGCTTTGGCCTCGTGCTATTTATTTGTGCTAACATCCTTTTAAATTGGTTCTTTTCTCTATTTCTCCTCAGATTCTTCCTCATTTTAAAATTACTGGCATGGATTCTTTTTCTCCCCTCCAGGTTATATAAACATTAAACACACACACACACACACACACACACACACACACGAGTCTTCAGTAACAATCACTGCGTTGACACCACTTCCACTCTGTCTCCCCAGATCAGTGCTTCTAGCGAACCCATTTGCACGAGGACTCGGCCCTCTCTTTTCCTGGCGAGGCTTTTGAACCTGTCGCCAAGCCAGTACCTCAGAGAGAAGGAAGTGCAGCGGGACGCGAGGGATGCATGGCGCCTGCCCCCAGTTAGATGCTCTTCAGATAATCTGCAACCAAGCTCGCTGATAAAATATTTAGTAAAGACCTCGTAAACATCATTGCAAATACATTAAGGCACTTCAGCCCGACAGCTTATGATTATTTCAAAACTTAAAAAGGAGATCATAGATTGTCACTGTTTCTGTGCTCGACCAAGAAACCGAACCTTCCCGAGGTGGGTGGATGGGTGGGTGAGTTGCTGCTTTTCGCCCCCACTTCTCCCCCCTCCCGCTCACTTTCATCGCTGTGGCTCTCAACAGCAGTGATTTATTTATTTATGTATGCAGTTTAAAAGGTGTGCATGGAGGGGGGGGGGGGGCCGCCGGGGACACGCAGGACCTGCTCACAAAGAACTGGCTCAGGTGTTGTGTGCTTCTGTATTAACTGGAAAAGACAGACTCTGGAACTTTTACAGGGCGAGAAGAGGCCACCGGCTCGCGCTTTGTATACTTTGCACTTGAAATCGTTACATTCAACTGAATATTTGGCTCATTCAGATCCGAAAAGTCTCCTAGCATCGTCGAATTCCCTCCTCCGCCCCTCAGCTCGAAAGGAGGGCGGTGGGGGGGAAGGTAGGAAAATGTTTAGTAAATTGCACATCTTTGAATCTTCCAAAAGCAGTGGTCACAAAGCTTAAAGGTGACATAACAATGCTCACGTAAAACCAACACACATTCCCCACCCCCCCACCCCCAACCAACAATAAAATCATCCCCTTCAATTTGCCATGATCGTCGCGACCGGGAGCCAGGTGATTATCCTAATTAATGTCTATCTAATTAAATTACTGTCAGCAGTTAACCAATGGCAGGAGCCGTTTCATCGGCTGCACAAGCAGCAAGATCAAAAGTGAGCCTTTTCTGATTGCTGCATAGTGTCAATTGGCCAATCTCTTCTCCCAGGGAAAAAAAAAAGTAAATCAAACCTTTGAGAAGCATTTGCTGGTTGAAGTGCTTTCTGTCTAGTGAGGGGGTCTGTGGATTTCTAGTTTATGATAAATAGGACTTTAAAAACCAGGGACAGGAGGGCGAGTGTTCAGGTTCTAGAGCTATGCAGCTGGAGCACTGCCTTTCTCCTTCTATCATGCTCTCCAAGAAATTTCTCAATGTGAGCAGCAGCTACCCACATTCAGGCGGATCTGAGCTTGTCTTGCACGATCATCCCATTATCTCGACCACTGACAACCTGGAGAGAAGTTCACCTTTGAAAAAAATTACCAGGGGGATGACGAATCAGTCAGATACAGACAATTTTCCTGACTCCAAGGACTCACCAGGGGACGTCCAGAGAAGTAAACTCTCTCCTGTCTTGGACGGGGTCTCTGAGCTTCGTCACAGTTTCGATGGCTCTGCTGCAGATCGCTACCTCCTCTCTCAGTCCAGCCAGCCACAGTCTGCGGCCACTGCTCCCAGTGCCATGTTCCCGTACCCCGGCCAGCACGGACCGGCGCACCCCGCCTTCTCCATCGGCAGCCCCAGTCGCTACATGGCCCACCACCCGGTCATCACCAACGGAGCCTACAACAGCCTCCTGTCCAACTCCTCACCGCAGGGCTACCCCGCGGCCGGCTACCCCTACCCACAGCAGTACGGCCACTCCTACCAAGGAGCCCCGTTCTACCAATTCTCCTCCACACAACCCGGGCTGGTGCCCGGGAAAGCGCAGGTATACCTGTGCAACAGGCCTCTTTGGCTGAAATTTCACCGGCATCAAACGGAGATGATCATCACCAAACAGGGAAGGTAATGCTACAATCTTGGCTGCCGCCGCTCCAGGCGCAGCCCGGGGGAGCAAGTGCACCCGGGTTGTGACCGCCGTGGCAGCGACTATTTGGGGCCGGGAGCAGAGTGGAAGGCGCTCTGGTGCGCCCTAGAGTTGGCAGGTTTTGGAAAAGGGGAAAGTGGAAGGTATAACCACCGCGGCGATGTTGGGGCAGGGTGGGGTGCGGGAATCCCGCTCTAGAAAGGTGGTCAGAGAGCCAGTCAGTGACCGGAGAAACGCAAGAGAGCGAGAGCCCCGGCCGGTGGCCGGCAGATGGGAGGGACGCATCCACGCCCGGATGCACGGACAGTGGAGATGCGGGTCGTCAACCTCGCTCTCCACCTGGGCAGTGATACCTGCCGACTCCCCACTCCAGTTCACCCACCGATCTCCCCGACTTCAGCCCCACTTATTTTCCTACCCCCCCCCCACCACCCCTTTTCTAACCCAGCGAACACTCGCTCATCGACGTTGCGAGAACAAGTTTTGCTTTGCTATCTGGCGCCGCGCTTCTTGCATTTAATCTTTAACATTTATGTTTTTTTCCCCCTTGTTTCCCACCCCCCCCCTTAATTTAAATAGGCGCATGTTTCCTTTTTTAAGTTTTAACATTTCTGGTCTCGATCCCACGGCTCATTACAATATTTTTGTGGATGTGATTTTGGCGGATCCCAATCACTGGAGGTTTCAAGGAGGCAAATGGGTTCCTTGCGGCAAAGCGGACACCAATGTGCAAGGCAAGTCCTTCCAATTAACACGTTTTCCTGACACTTATTTAGGTGAGAATGATTAATTAAAGCCTTTGTGGACTGGCTCGAGCGACTTTTAAAGCGATCGGCCAATGACTTCTAAAAGGAAACGAGGGGGATAGGGGGACAGACTGAGCGGCGAGAAGGGGGAGGATTATGCAAAAGCTATTTTAATCATCCCCAGTTAATAAGAAGAAAGCGCGGCCTAAAAAAGCCCCAGCTAATGGGCCTCACGGTGGAATAAGGGGTGTGTGTGTGTCCTACGTTGTGAGGAGTTGGGACTGGGCAGTGCCCGGGGCAGATGTAAACAACTGATTTCTTTCTCTAGGAAATCGAGTCTATATGCATCCGGATTCCCCCAACACGGGGGCTCACTGGATGCGCCAAGAAATCTCTTTTGGAAAATTAAAACTTACAAACAACAAAGGAGCTTCAAACAACAATGGGCAGGTCAGTGGCTCAAGCGCTCATTCCCTCTCTCTCTCTCACCCACCCACCCACACACACACACACACACACACACTCGTCCCTCCCTAACATCCAGTTCATCAGTTTAAATCAGCATGAGAAACTACATACATCCTTCTTTGCTTCATTAAAAGGACTTTAAAAAAATTTTATTTCCACTCTCCAAAATTATACTAAATAACCTATAAAGTTGTTCTCCTCGCCCCCCGCCCAATTCCCGAGTTTCTGACCTTCCCATGTACAAATACTTGGTTGATTTCGAGAAGAACACCACAGGATCTGTACGCCGTGAAAATCTTTGTTCCTCCTTAAAGGAGGACTAGGAGAAGGGCCCCGTGGATCGGGCGGTCGGGTTCGGTTTTCCTCCGGGGCTCCGCGAGTCCTGCTCCCAGAGGACCGAGGGCTGGTGTGGCCCAGCGAGCCGGTCACCAGCCAGGCGCGTCCTGCGGTCAGGGAGCCGGGGCGGCGGGCTCCTGCCGGCTCCGCGCCGCCCGCGGAGCACAGCCCCGCGCACACCGACCGCGTTAACGCGCCGCCCGGCGCTCCCCTTTCTCTCCGCCGGACAGATGGTGGTTTTACAGTCCTTGCACAAGTACCAGCCCCGCCTGCATGTGGTGGAAGTGAACGAGGACGGCACGGAGGACACCAGCCAGCCAGGCCGCGTGCAGACATTCACTTTCCCCGAGACTCAGTTCATCGCCGTCACCGCCTACCAGAACACCGATGTAAGGAGGCCCGGGGGCTGGGCGCGCGGCGGGCGGCCCCGGCTTCCCCCCACACCCGCCGGGATCCCCCCGGCCGTCCCGGCTCGGGCACTAACGTCCAAAACAGCTGACTCTGCTGAGCCGTTTTGGCATAGGGCTAGGGGCCTACTGGGCACCTCCCCTAAATACCTAGCCGGTGGGAAAACGCCTCCTATTCGTCTCCGTCGCGGGTCACCCGGGCCACCTTTGAGGTGTCCAGGATTTCTAGGGCCTCTTGTCTTGGAAATTTTAATTTCGTTCTCAAACCAGAACAGATTTAGATCTGCTTTTTTTTTTTTTTTTTAAAGTCCTTCTTCCCTTTAGAAAACAAGCAGATTTCCTGCTGCATTTTATTCTTGGCAAGATTTGGCTTTATCTAAACAAATTTTTTTTTTTTTAAAGTCTCAGAACTGATGGCTGAAATAAACATACACCACTTTTTGGGTGATGAAAAGGATACACACATCCATATATGTTAAAACTACAATAAATCAAATTACTGGGGGCTGTGGAATGAGTTTCTTAGCACTTGAACCTCTTCAGTATTTGCAAGTTTGCAAAAACTTATTTTACTGCTGTTGATTTGACTACTAGGATTGATGGTGGTTTTTTTTTTTTTTTAACTTAAATGAAAATATCAGAAATGAAAAACATGCATTTATTTTAAATCAAAACTGATGTTGAGATCAACTTGTGAGTTCTTCAGGTTGTGAATCAGAAGTGACCAACTTTTAAAAATATGATGAAACATTTAAAATAGGCATAATTTCATGATGAATTCAAGTGCCCCTCAAAGATTTTTGTCTAAGTGCATTGTGTGTAACGTTTTAAAAATGTGCATTTGAACCAATTTAGAAGACATGGGAGAGCCGATCTAAGGCAATCCTTTAGTTTTACGCATCATTAATTTAAACATGTTCCTCAAACTTTCATGATACCTTCTCTTTTTTCTTTCCCATTCCATCAAATTTCTCAGTTGGGGAAACCTTGCTATTTATTGAAATTGCAGGCCTTAAGCCCCTGTAAGAAGTGGCAGATGACATATTATCAAACACCCAATCCTCCTGTATAGAAGGCGAGATCATATTCATCTTCTTTTCTCTTTCCCAGATTACACAACTGAAAATAGACCACAACCCCTTCGCTAAAGGATTTCGGGATAATTACGACACGTAAGTCATTTTGCATCTTCCTTCTCAGAAAGTTGTGGAATTGGCCTGTAGGTCAAAGGTGGATTGTTACGTACAATGCTTTTGGAAGCTAGAATGTGTGAAGACAGGGTTGTTTTTAAGGTTTTCCCTTTCCTTTTTGTCGGCTCCCCTTCTCTCTGGTGACCTTCCGGCTTGGTACTTCTGTGGTTTTGGTCAAAGCTTTCCTTCACCTATTTTTAGCTTTATGACTTTCGGAGTTGTTGGCGGGCCTCTGGGGCTGGCTGGCTGGGGAAGCTGCCCCGGTTCCCGGGTGCGGGAGTTGTATGTGGCGCTGCAGATGCTCAGCTCAGATTGTCTGTGTCTGAAACCGCCCGATTCTGCCTGAAAGTGCATGTGGCTCTGGCAGTTGTTACAGTCTCCTTGGCATATGTGACTTTTATTTACCCATTTCCAAGTTTTGTGTAATAGCTTTTCCTGTGCAAGTTTACTATGGACTGAATAAAAATGTGCACCCACCACAGGCAAGTTCATGAGCAGAGGCACAGTTAGAGTCATTTCAGGCTTTGGGAAGGACCCAGCTGCTGTTGCTGTGTATTATTTATAATATTCAAAAGAAAAATATTTCCTCTTATCTTTGGTGTTTTAATTAAATGTGTCGGTTCCCTTTTCTCCAGGCCTCCCTTACCTTCTTACCTTTCTCCATTTCTGGTCTATCCAAATGCTGTTGGCTGGGGGCAACAGTAGGTGTAAACTGAATGTTTTCTGGGCTTTTTCTAGCATTCTTGCTCAGAGTCCAAGCATAGTGCCTAAGAGTTCAGACAGTGTTATATGGCACAGTCTAAATCTGGATTGTGGGGATCCCTCTACTTTTTTCTGACCATAAAACAGGAATGGTAGATAAATTTTAATTTCACAGCTTGCATTAAATGCCTGGAATAGAGCTACAAAGTTGAAGCTGTCTTTGACGAGAAATACTGTAGTTTGAATTTGCAGAGAGACAAGTGGCTGCCTCCATTCCATCTCCAGGTAGATAAGAACCTCCCTCCTGATAATTTTCATAACAAATTGAAAAGAGAGTCATTGACATTCCTGCGTGTAACCATCATGTGCATCCCTCAAAAGTCGTTCAAAAAAAGCCAGCCTCTTCAATATGATTCCCCAGAATAAAAACTTGGCTACTCTAGTCCTCACAATCTAAAAAGGTGGACTCGGCACAGCGGAAAGTGTGTGGCCCAGGAGACCAAAGATATTGGTCTGTGTACCAGGGGGTCTTGTAGATTCTGAGCTTTTAATTCTGTTGTGAACATCTGTTCCAAAGCATTTTATTTTGCACAAATTAATTCAGTAATCCCAAGTGGCCTGGGACCTGGATGGGCATCTAAACTGTATCTTTTGCAGACTGCTTTTTTCTTTTTAAAATATTGTGGTGGTAAACAGAGAAGATATTTGCACCTTGCTGGTTATGTTCCCTTCCTGCCTCCCTCTACTTCTCTTATTGGAAACTGGAATTCAATTTCAGGAGGGAAATTTTGTGCAGTAAGCAGAATGGACCTGAGCAGCCACAGCGTGACCCTCAGCTGCCCCTGCTCTGGCTGACTTCTGTTGGAAAAGCCACTTCCCTTTGATTCTTAAATCACTATATATTTTTCTTAAAAACCTTATTTACATATACAAATGGATACCTTAGAATTTCAGGGGCCAGGGAAGAGCAGAGCGGTTTATGACACTCTCCCTTTCCCTTTTTATGTTGGTTATTTGGGTATGGCTCACTTTTGGAGAAATAGTGAGAGCAATCAGAGTTCAGGGGGACTAGAAGGTGGCTTGGCCACTCACCGGGGACTCTCCTCCCCAAAGGATTCAGGCCTGACAAGACTGAGGCTCTCTTTCAAAACAATCTGTGGATTAAAGATTAAAACATTTATGCGTATAACAAAAAGGGAGGCATGTGTGTATGTGTATGAGAAAACACTTCTACCAATCTAGATCCATTCTCTGCTTCCCTCTCGATTCGAATGGGATTTTCTAGGCCCAGGGCCTAAAGTTAATCTTTGATTATTTTATCTAAGGTAATTCTCAGTAACATAATTACTGTCAGTGATTGGGCAAGTTATTTAACTTCCCTTGCCTCAGTTTTGTCATCTGTAAAGTGGGAAAATAATGGTACCTAACTCAGAGGACTATTGTGATGGTTAACCATATTACTGTCTGTACAGAGCCTAGACGACAGGGCCTGGCACAGAGTCAAGCTGTATAGGGTTAGCTGCTATTAGTGGGAAATTGCTTGGAGGAGGTTGATAACTGTACTGAAAGAGTTTGCCCCAAAGTTTTGTGGGTTTTTTTTTTTTACCAGTAAAGGATCAAAATCAGGGGAGAGAAGGTCAAAGTAAATAACATTTTTTCTTTGTAAAAGAATGCTATTGATTGATGACTTTGTCTCCAAGTAGTAGTTCTTGTTTGTGTCGGTAGAGGTGGGGGTTAAAGGCTCTCACGGGGGGGAAACAATAGACAGTAAGTACTGTGGAGGCTTCCTCGGGCCACAGAAGACTGGTGAAGGCCGCTCTTTGAGGATTACTACCTGGACGGCCCGCGTGTATGTCACCTGGAAGAAAGCGGTCTTAAAAGGGTGGAGGAGTGGTACCTTGTGTAGAAATTTCGCTCAGAAATTCTCACCGCAGAGGAAAGGCCCAGTGGACAAAGAACACCTTAGTCCCCGGGTCAATGTGCCTTAACGTGCATACGTATATTGGAGAAGCAAGCGGGATGAGAATCGCTTGCCCTGTTCCTCAGTCCCTTGTGTACACCTGGCGAGAGAGAGCAAAAGAGGGAAGCTTTTCTCTTGATCTGGATCTTGCTTAGGTCCCTGAACAGACAAATGGGCTCCTTTATAATTTCACGATTGATTCTGGGGAGGATGCAGGTCTGTGACCTTTTGTCTGTCTCCACCCTGGACGGCAAGTTACAGATGAAGAGTGTGCGGGGGTGGGCGAAAAGCGGTGGCCTTCCCTTCTGCCTCCCGCGCCCCCCGCCAAGGGACCTCTGCGCCACCCCTCGGTTCTCTCTCTCTCTCTCTCCTTCCCTCGCAGGATCTACACCGGCTGCGACATGGACCGCCTGACCCCCTCGCCCAACGACTCCCCGCGCTCGCAGATCGTGCCCGGGGCCCGCTACGCCATGGCCGGCTCGTTCCTCCAGGACCAGTTCGTGAGCAACTACGCCAAGGCCCGTTTCCACCCGGGCGCGGGCGCGGGCCCCGGGCCGGGCACGGACCGCAGCGTGCCTCACACCAACGGGCTGCTGTCGCCGCAGCAGGCCGAGGACCCGGGCGCGCCGTCGCCGCAGCGCTGGTTTGTGACGCCGGCCAACAACCGGCTGGACTTCGCCGCCTCGGCCTACGACACGGCCACGGACTTCGCGGGCAACGCGGCCACGCTGCTCTCGTACGCGGCGGCGGGCGTGAAGGCGCTGCCGCTGCAGGCCGCCGGCTGCACGGGCCGCCCGCTCGGCTACTACGCCGACCCGTCGGGCTGGGGCGCGCGCAGCCCCCCGCAGTACTGCGGCGCCAAGTCGGGCTCGGTGCTGCCCTGCTGGCCCAACAGCGCCGCGGCCGCTGCGCGCATGGCCGGCGCCAACCCCTACCTGGGCGAGGAGGCCGAGGGCCTGGCCGCCGAGCGCTCGCCGCTGCCGCCCGGCGCCGCCGAGGACGCCAAGCCCAAGGACCTGTCCGACTCCAGCTGGATCGAGACCCCCTCCTCCATCAAGTCCATCGACTCGAGCGACTCGGGGATTTACGAGCAGGCCAAGCGGAGGCGGATCTCGCCCGCCGACACGCCCGTGTCCGAGAGCTCGTCTCCGCTCAAGAGCGAGGTGCTGGCCCAGCGGGACTGCGAGAAGAACTGCGCCAAGGACATAGGCGGCTACTACGGCTTCTACTCGCACAGCTAGGCCGGCCCTGCCCGCCGCGGCCCGGACCCCCGGCCGGCCCCTCCTAGCGCCTCCCCAGCTCCTCCTCCTCCTCACACCCCACCTCGCGCACCCCCGTTTCCTTTGACCCTCGACCACCGTCTGCAGCGAATAAGTGCGGGTCTCCGAGTGTGATTTTAACCTTTTTTTGCACAGCAGTTTCTGCAATTAGCGCACCGACCTTCGACTTTGCTGTAAACCTTTGGGTTTTCCGACTTCTTCTCCTCTGTGAAGTTCCACTCTTCACAAACCTCCTCCCCCTCGTCTTTTTCTCACCCCCTCCTTCTCTTTCTTGTAATGCAACTCTTCACCTTCAGGAGACCTGGGCCGTCCAGTCAGGCTGCAGCGATTCCGACCCGACCAGTCTCGGCCTCCCGCTTAACCATAGGATGTTGACTCTAGAACCTGGACCCACCCAGCGCGTCCTTTCTTATCCCCGAGTGGATGGATGGATGGATGGATGGATGGTAGGGATGTTAATAATTTTAGTGGAACAAAGCCTGTGAAATGATTGTATATAGTGTTAATTTACTGTAACGAATGGCTAGTTTTTATTCTCATCGTCAAGGCACAAAACCAGTTCATGCTGAACCTTTTCGTTCATTTCTTTTCCTTTTTCTCCACTCTCCCTCCCCTTTAAAAAGTTTTCTTGTGAGATAATTAACAATAGTCTAAGAGGCTCTGGAAACATGAAATACTTGATAGATAATGATGGGTTTCTCACTTCTCAATCCGTTGCATGAAATAGTTACTCTTTTCCCTAATGCACACAAATAGCTAAGGAGAAGCCGACCAAACAAACACCTGTAAAGGATAGGTGTCTGTTCATAGGCAAGTCGATTAAGTGGCATGAAGCCTGCAAAGCAAAGTTAACTGGAGTTGTATGTTTTTCCCCCTTTCCTTCTAAATAGAATAGTTCGACATCAGCAATATTATTTTGCCTTATTTGTTTTTCCCCAAAGTGCCAAATCCATTACTGGTCTGTGCAGGTGCCAAATATGCTGAAAAACTGTTTCTGAATATCTTTTCAGTCCCCTCCTCTACCTTTATATGCTGTAAATCTTTGTAATGAATATTCTACTAATGATATAGATGACTGAATTGTTGGTAACTATAGTGTAGTCTAGTGAAGATGAATTGTGTGAGTTGTATATTTTACTGCATTTTAGTTCTGAAAATGATTTCCCACCCCCCCCCCCCCCCCCCCCCCCCCCGCCACCTAGAAACAGCTGAAATTTGACTTCCTTGGGAAAACACTAGCATTAATGCAAGTAAGACTGATTTTTCCCCCCTCTACGTCTTGTTATATTTGATAAGGAGCATTAATCCCCCTGGAAATAGATTAATAGGATTTCTAATGTTGTGTAGCAAACCTATACTTTTTTTTTTGTATTTTAAAATTAATGTGAAATATGCATCAAACACAATATTCAATCTAGATTCCAGTCCATGGGGGGATTTTTCCTAATAGGAATTCAGGGTCTAAACGTGTGTATATTTTGGCTCTTCTGTAAATCTAATGTTGTGATTTTTATATTTGTTTCGTTTGTCTGTGAACTGAATAATTTATACAAGTACACACTCCATTGAGAAACGTTTTGTTTTTTGCTCGTTTGTATCGTCTGTGTATAACAAGTAAAATAAATCTGGTAAAACGCTATGGTGTTTGAAAGCAGTTTACAGTTTGAGAATAATTTAATTATTATAGGCGATTACTTAAGGGTTAAGGAATAACCCTTACAGTTATTCTCCATATGTGACCCTTATGGTTACAACTCCAGTATGGGGCAGTCTGTGTAATGGGAACTACCTCCATTTTCCTCTTAAATTTGTTTTATAGCACTACCGGTAATTACTTTTTCCTTCTTATTTACAGTTACTTAGTTCCCTATGAGTCAAGTTTCACTTTATTGCACTCATTTTTTTTTCCAGGAAAATGTATGCACTTCCTCATCATATCTATCTGATCTCTCTGAAGTTGTAAATAATGCGAGCAGGAAAAGCAGGGTCTTTAATAAGGACTTGATTTCTTTAAATTTCACAAACTAAGGCAGGAGGCTTTGGGCAAGAGTAGGATGTAATTTAAACGCATGTCAAATTAGGCTGTTGACCGCAGATTTAGGCAGATGTCGAAGAGGCCTTGGAGGCACGTGGCGAATCTGTAAATGCAAACGCAGAATGGCCTACATTTCTTGAGTGAACGGTTTGGGGCGGGGAGGCGAGATTGGGTGGGGTTGGAGTGCGCCAAGGACGCAGAGAGCCAACTCGTGAAAGGTCGGTTTTTAACCACTGAACTTAAAACTTTGTTTGGAGGTATCTATGGGGTACCACTCCATCTCTACTACAGTGGAATCCCTGTGCCAGTCCTGCCCAAGCCAGATCCCCATCCCTTGAAAACAAATGCAGAAATGTGGGCATTCCAGCCGAGGGTTGCTGCGTCTTAGTCAGGGAGTGCGCAGAGCTCTGCCTTTACCTCGTGGAGACGCGATTTTTGTACTTTTGTCGCCAGAGAAAGGAGATCCAGGAAAGAGGTGGAAAATAGTCCAACCTTCTTGCTTAGTCTTGCCCAGTCTCAGGTTACCGGACTAAGTTTACCACCACCTAGAGATTGTCCTGTGTCCCCTTTGCAATTTGACAGATGCAAAAAGGCTTCAAAGTTCCAATTAAAATGAAAATTCGTGGGGGGACAAAACCGATTTGCCTTCCCTGGACAATTTCACCACTAGACGGCGTTCCGCGGAGTTTTGTCTGCCACGTAGAAAAGCGATGGCTGATTTTCCTTTGTGTTTCTTTCTCCCTTCCCACACCTAAGAACTAAACAAGAGGACTAGAAGTACAAAACACGGTGACTGTGGAGCAAGGGAGGTCGAGCATTGTATTCTTGTAATCACCCACGGGGACTGAGCCCCTGGCCCTCGCCGCCCTGCGCCTGGAGGCGGCGGCGCACGTGCGCCCCGGAGGGCGCGGGACGCCGAGGACCGAGGGCGCGGGCTGCGGGGCCGCGCTCGGCTCTCCACCCCGGGGCCGGGCCGCTGGAGCCCTGCGCCCTCGGGCCCGAGTCCCCGCCAGCCAAGGAGTCGCTGTCACGTGCGGAAACGCAGCTCTTAGCAGCCGAGGATAGATTTCACAGGAACGTAGTGCCTTGTACTGAAAGATGCACTTAGCTGCTATTAGGAAGTACTTAAAAAAATTGGGAGGTCGTTTCCCTTGCAGCTCTGCCACCATCTGCTGTGTGGACTGAGTCAGCGAGAGGTAAATCTGCAGCTCCGCGCTCCTCTCGGAGGCAGCGTGCTTTCCTGTCCCTTTCCAGCATGAGCATATCTCCTCGTTTCCCAAAAGTCTTGGGGATCAGGGAAAATGACACTGTCCGTGTGCCTGAGAAGCTGCTGCTGTTCCAAGGAAATCAGTTTGCATTTGGGAGGGACTGTGGGAACCAAAGTTCGCGGCCCGGGTTAAGTTTCGAGTTGCCTTTTTATCTCCGTGAGGGCAGGAGTCAGGGTGAGGAGGAGTGGAGGACGAGTCCTCCCCGTCAACGGCACATCTCCTCAGTTTTCAAAAGTGTGTTTTCAAAAAGAGAAAGAAAGGAAAAAGAAGGCGAGCGTGCGGCTAACACTTTATTCTGGCTCATGCCTTTCAGCTCCTCGGAGTCCGCGCCATCTTAACTCACTTCCAACCACCCGCGTGGGGTTGAGCGCGGCAGCCGGAGGCGTTGCTCGCGCCGAGAGCTGCTGCGCCCCCAGTCCTTCACCTCCGAGGCGGCCGCCGGTCGGGGCAGACGAGAGGCGGGAACGGAGCGCGCTGCGGCCGCGGGTCCGTCCTGCTCCGCAGGCGAGGCCACAGCTCGGCCCGGGCCTAGGGCCGTCCGGGCGCCCTCGAGCCCGGGCCGGCGGCGACGGGCATCTGCAGGAGCTCGGCCGGGAGTGGGCCGTCCCGGAGGCCTGGCGCCGGCGCCGAGCCTGGGCCGAGCCTCTCTAGTTTCGCCGTGGGCCGGGCGGCTGCGCCCTGGCTGGCCCGGCCGCGGGGCCAGGCCCGGAGTCCAGGTTAGGGGTCCAGGCAGGGAATCCAGGCCGCGGGGCTGGTAGGCTGGGAGTCCAGGCGGTTCTCTCAGCCCCTCGGAGGCTGGTCGAGCGGGGCCTGCGCCCTTGGCTGGGGCCGGGGGCCCGGGGGTGGGGGGGCGCCGCCGTCCTCGGGAGCCAGGCCGGGCAGCCGACTAGGATTTAGGACGTGAAAGCGTTTCAGGCCTAGCAGAAACTTCCTGAACGGTTTGCTTCCCAAATCAGGTTGTTTCTGTCGTTTTAGGACTGACTGACAACACCCGAGCTCTTAAAACGTAGTAATTCAGGATCTGTAGAGAACTTTTGAACCCTCTGACCTCCTGCAGGGTCGTTTTCTTAGAAATCCTAATGCTAAAATTCTTCGTGACCCCTCCACCCCCCGCTTTGTGATGAGAAGTATTTATCCTTTTAGCATTGAAGCTTTCAAGGATGTTCTACTTTCTGTTTAGGGTGCAGGCTAGAAACAAAAGCCTTGTTGAACAGAGGCCAATTATATTTCCGGATAATTTAAAACGCGTGATAGCGATATTTGGGCAACGTGTTTGTGTTAAGTGATTTTGTAAAATGTCCGGCCTGTCCTCAGGTGCAGCACTTCTTTGTGTGTATATTATTTATTTTATCACGTAGGCAGTTTAGCCACGGGGATGGGAAAAAAACGTAGATCTTAGGATCCTGAGTGCAAATAGACCAAAGTAGATCTCTAAAGGAAACAGCAACAATTATTTTTAGATAAACTGAATTATGAAGAAGTCAACAACTTGAAAGACCAGCGGTAAACATTCAGTTTTTAAAATAATTTACTCTGGTATGTGGGCAATTGCTTGGCTAATTCTAATATTTGAAAGAGTAAATTTTTAGCCAAATATCAGTAAAATCGGTCTTTTCAAAGGTACCTAAGACTTTTTAGGCGAGTTGAATCTATATGATTTGTTGAAGCTACGGTTGGAGTGCAAGATTTACTTTTGGACAGTCAGATTTTCTTTTGCCAGAACAAGAAGATAAGAATTTCTCAGGGCAGACAGAGGCAAACTAGGCGAGATTTTAGGTCCTGCATTATACTCGGTGTCATTGAGCTGCCTTGAGATTTATGTGTCTTCCTGGTTCCTGTCCTCAGCTGTAAGTTAGGTTGCAACATATTTAAAAATATATTCACTTGAAAGAAAACCCCACTGCTTTCACAATAAAGTAAACTTGATGGTGTACAAGTCGCTGGTCTCATCTGAGCTGATTATATCCGCCTTGCATGTATTTTACACCCACAGTATGGTTTGCAGCAGTGTTCAAGGCATGGCGTGAAAAATTTGATTTGAATAGTTCCATTAAAGCCATGAAAAAAACCCACATGGCTTAATAGACCTTCTAGTGGTAGCTCCCCCTCTTACTATGCTAACTCTGAAATAAATATGTAATCTAGTATTAGGAACATGGCATTTAGAAGACCCTTGCTGGGAATATTTAATTTAATAAACATACTAACTGTGACATTATTAATGCAATGAAGCTTGTACCACAAGCTGATTCTTTCAGGTTGTTTGACCTGTTACTTATCATTAGATTCCTTATAAACATAGCTTGTGATTTATAACTTGAATTTTGTATTAAAATTATCTTGGGTTTCAACTCTTTAAAAATATCTGCATGACAGGGCACTCATTTTATGTACAAAACATTTATTCTTGGGTATCTTGGCATACCTTTTATGAGGAGAAAGAGGGAATTTAGAAGGGAAGAGCATCTCTAGGGATATTCTTCTGGTCATTTTAGCCAATATAGTTATTTTGTTCTAACACTAGTAGGAAAAAAGAATTTAAGATTAAATATAAGTTTTGGGGCATATATACTTGCTTAGTATATATGTTACATATATGTTTTATTTATGCATATGGTTATAGTAAGTTTTAACTTTTAAGAAATGACAGATTAATTGAACTTTCTGGTTGAAAAATATAGCAAAACAAATCTTGCTTATATTAGGATTAGTGCTTATGTTAGGTTTATTTAGGTTTCGGTTTAGTAGATCTCTTCATGTTAACAAAAGTGTACTGTATGGAAAAAAGCCTTTTCATTAAAATCTTATTTCAGTTTCCTAAGAAAAGAAAAAAGTCAACAATGTTGTTCTCAAACCACAAGATCTTCCTAGCTCACATTTCAACTTTCAAGATGTATTTGTCTTTTATTTTGTCATTCCTAGTATGAAAGGGAAGGCATTTTTCAATCTTAGGATAATTCAGAAGCAATTTTTTGGTTCTCAGTTAATTCAGTTTCATCTTAAAAGTTCAAATTTAGCAAAGCACATGTTCCCTTGTTCATGCCAAGTGTGATAAAAACTAGTCGAAAAATAAAACCATTGCAAACAAGTAGAGCACTGCACTTCACTGCGTACTATACAGGCCACAGCGTTTCTGGGTCTGATGTCACTGCCTGCTGGGCTGCCATTTGTGGGCACAAGTAAAGCTGCCTTTGAAAGTTGATAGAAGGCACTACGTTTCAGATATGCGTGTTTTGAATTGTATGTGTTTTAAATATCTTCTTTCAATAGTGATATGCGCACCCGTGAACACTCATTTGCCATCTTCTATCAACAAAAGGTTATTCTTTTTAGACTCCAGGATGTGTTTTTTCTCCCTCTGCATTAGGAGATATTTTCTTTGTATCTAAAACATGAATTAGCAAAATCATCTCTCCCCCTTTGTAGTATAGTCAAATGATAGGCTACTTTGTGGAATTATAACTTTCTTCATAGTTAAATCTTCATATTTACAATATTAAGCTATCACATATATATTTTTTAAGTTTACCATCCTTGAACTTCAGTGAATAAAATATACATACATGTTATATAGATTCAGTTAAGGCCATCTGCAATCAACAATGATGTTTTGTGAGAACTTTTCAGTTATCATATAGATTTCTATTGTTTTGAAAGGCTCACTCAATTGGAAATTCACTAAAGGCTAAACCGTTATTTCTAATTAAAAACGTTTCAAAGGTGGTTAGTACTTTTATAACCTGATGTGTTTTTTAATTAAAAATGTATAATTTTGGATACAATTTTACCAAATAATAGCAAGGTTTACTACTCAGCACCTTCCTTTGAAAAACAGAAACTATAACGAGGACTTATCCTTCCACAGTTTATTTACCATTGAATGCTATATATTTTGTTCAAATAAAATCTTTTTTTTTCTACCTCTGTCCTAATTTGCTATATACTTTTTAAATTGACTGCGTTCTAAATAATCCTTGGAGCTCACTCACCTTTGGGATTCACTCAATTTATGCTCGCATTCTGCTTTGTTCCTGTGGAGAAAGTCAAAGAAACATACTGACTTCCTCCTCAACAAATTTGTTCTTTCCTCCTCCAACTCTGCTGTCTCCCTGACACTCATTTTGCCCTTGTTGACTCTCTTGCCAACAACTTTTTTCTAACTTAACTCTTTTTTCTCACTCTACCACCCTGAACCTGAATCTTTATAAAATCTATGCCTGATTCATCAGTTTGTTTATTTCAGGTCAGAATTTTTATGCTTTCCCTAAAAGCAATTGTAAAGGTTTCAGGACAAACATCAGCCATATGTCTTTTTATTTAACCTCTCCCCCATTGGGTTTTTTATTTTGTGCTTTTTTCCTATATGCTTCTATAATCACTTCATCTCTCACTATTCTCTTTATTCTATCTTTTTTTTTGTATTTGTGAAAGGACACCTTAATATTTTTGTCTCTTCTTAGTATTTCTGTTTTCTTCTTTACCCCTAACATTCTTAGCTGTGTGAGGCACCCCATTTATCCTGCTCTCTTTTGTACTTAGGACCCATCTTTCAATGCTTTCTTTGATCCTTTTCAATTCAGCTTCCTCATTTGCACAGACATTAAAATCTTTCTTACGACATTTACCAGTGTGCTCTTAACCAAATGTAATGGCCTTATTACAGACTAATCTGGATTCTCTTAGCTGTTTAAAATCATAATTAGCCCTTTGGGTGATTCACAATCACAGGTTCTGCGACTCCTTCACTTTCCCTTCCTTCTTCCAGCTTTCCTTTCACGGGTCTCTCTGCTAGGTTGCTTATTTATTTATACAGTTTGTAGGTTTCTATAGGATTGGTTTTCCCAGGGTGTGTCGTCATATACTTCTCGTAAGAAAACTGGCTAGACGTGTGTTATGGAAGAATGTGGTGGGAGAAAGAAGACCTGGTACTACTTTTCTTAGTATATACCTTCCACCCCTTGTCTAACAGCCTTCATGTACTTGACGCTTTCTTATTTCTTGTAGCTCGATACATTTTAATTGACACGCTGAATTTTTTCTACTTGTCCTTCCTTGAACCATCTGATACCAGCTTATGTTCTCCTTGCTCTTAAGTTTAACATGATGAAGATTAAAATGAATTTTTAAAAATTTAATTTTTCTTAGTTAATATTAATTTAACCCCTTAAGGAGATTGCAATATGAAATATACATGCCAACAGCATTAAGAAAGAAAGGCTTTTTTTATGGCTATACACTTGTGTTTATGATAACTATTAATGACATCACCATCAGCCCTTTTTCTGTGTAGCTACAAAAAAAATAAAGTACCAAACCTAAGAGATTCAGGCCTTATAGTTCATGAGAAACAGTTCTGCTTGCATCACCACTTGTTTAGGAAACTCTTTGTTCCTGAGTTTAAAGTGACACAGATTTTTAAATTTCATTTTAAATTCTTTTTGCTCTATAGTAATCTTTCAAAGTACAAATATGTTTGCGTGTGTGTGTATTGTGTGCTTTTTGAGGATCTCCTTTTGAAGCCTGAAGAAGTACCCTTTTAGGAGTTTCTTCTATGTAAATAATCTCTACTTCCAAGCACTAAAATCAAGAGCCTTTAAATTTATTACTTAATTTACTCACAGTATAATTTCCATTTGAGTAAGAAGTTGGTGAAAATGCCATCATGTCAAAGAAATGTTCACATAATATGACTAAAAATTTCTAGTTGGTGCCATGGCAATTTAGTATGTGAGACACTTGCATTAATTTTGTTTAGAAAATATGGGTCTCAAAGGATCCTGACTCCTAAGGTATAGTGGAAAATAATGGATGCAAACAAGACACTTTATTTCTATGATTTTCAACATCCTCATTTGTAAAATGAAATTATAATCAAATCTCTCAAGTATCTTCCAGCTTTAAAGAAATTTGATATTTGTGGACCTCTGAATTTTTATGCAGTTTGAGTTCAAATGTTCTGTGCTAGAGCGTAGAAAAACTTCCAGAGCTGTGGCTTTCAAAGTTTTTAACTGAGACTCCCAGTAATAAATAAGTTTATACTCAAAACACACACAAAAGTTTCACCAAGTGTTTACCTTTACCATGTTTGATACACTCTGATAATTTTTCTTTCATGTTCAGTTTCATTGGAAAGAAAGTTCTGGTTATGGCCTACTAAATTTATTTCACGATTCTCTGATGGACAGTGACTCAGAGTTTGAAAAACATAGCCATCGCAATACTGTTCACTTGACTAGTGTAGAATGTCCTCATTTCCTCTTATATGTCTACGTTGTAGTATTTCTTTTCTAGAATGGCAGAATATATGTATTAGCAAGATAGGGCAAATCACTTCTTATTTAATAACCTACTGGAACATATGGCATAAAGGATTTTTGAGTATAAAAACCAAGAGACTGTCCTTTACAATGTTCTTTTTGTTATGATCTGCATGTTTTTTAATCTTTTAAGTTCTCTCTCTTTGAGATTGCTAGATTTTATTTAAAACGTAACCTCGTTAATTTTTTTTTTTGATATTTCACATTTCTCTCTCTCTCATGAATACACACACACTTACTTCAAGAGTATTGATTTATTGAAATCCGGGTCATTTGTAGTCTTGGGGATAAGCAGGCCCATACTTGCTGGTGTGGTTCTTTGCATGAACTGCCTCTTCGCCTTTCTTGACACTGAGGCACAGGGGGATGGAGAAAAGGATAGCAGCAACTTCTCACATCCTTTAGGTCAGTGGCTTCACATTAGAATCCCCGAAGGAACTTATAAAAGTTCTGCTGCCCAGATTCGCACCCCATCCCAAATAAATCAGAATTTGAATGTCTGGTGGTGAGAACCAGGCATCAGTGCTTTTTAGAGATTGCTAGGGGATTCCAATATGCAGCAAAATCTTGGAACCACTCCTCTGGGTTGAGTTTGTTTGCTTTTTTTTTCTTTTTGTAATGAAAGAAAAGGTAGAGGGTTTTTTGTTTTTTCAGCTTAGCAGCTATTAACCATGATGGCAAACTATCTGTCCATTATAATTTCATGCTTAGGTACTATGGTAATGCTAACTTTCTTAAAAATAAGTACATAGATTAAAAAATAGCTATTTTCAAATAACTTTCTTTTTTTAAAAATATTGTGACGGTATGGTCATGTTTTAGAACAGGCAGTTTATCCCTGGACTATAAGAGAAAAGTAACCTGAAGAACAGTCTTCTCCCTTTCTGTAGAGAAGAAGCATTTGTACTCCTCCTCCAGCTTATCATGATTATAACATGGTGATTACTGCTATTTCTGTTTCTGACTCTACAGTCATCCACAAGGTAGCCTTTTACCGGATAGACTGAAATTGGAAGGTCATCTGGAAGTGTTGCATGTTTGACATCTGATGTCATTCTCAAAAGAGTAAATGCCAGAGTATCCAGAATAGTCCTAATCTCTGGAGCAAATACAGAATTCTAGGGTGGGAAGTCAGTAGAGCAATGCCAGCTGTATATCATATTTCAGTTCAGTTATAGAGGGATTACCTCCAAAATGTGTCAGATGGAAAAATTTCTTCCCCTTAATATAGGCCAGATACAAGCAGCTTACTTACTCAGATTGCTTCATAGACCATGGCAACCTTCCAAGTCATTCATTTTTAAGTGGTTGCATCCATTTGAGTCATGATGTGAACATCACCCAGCAAACTGAGTCACAAATTAATTTACATATTTGAGAAGTTGTTGTAGTCAGTATGTTGCAACAGAAATATCATAGAAACTTTGCATTTTTATTTTGTTCGGATTCAGAATTCACTAAAGCGTGGAGGGTTATTATTTATTATTTTTATCCTTAGGAATAATAAGATCGTATGAATCGATCTGTGTTTGTGTTTTATGTAATATTTATATGTAGAAGCATTATACCATAACAGAGAATAAGATAAATTGGGATCTGTTTATTTGCTGAGAAATATGAAAATTTACCAGTTTCAGGACTCAAAATGGTTAAAACTCAAAAGGTTAAAAGGAAAAACCTGGTTAAGTATATTTTGGGATTTTCTAAGCTTAAAATATTAGAAAAGTCAGAGTTTTTGTTATGTACAAACAATTCACTTTGTTGAATCTTTAGAAATCTGCAAGTTCTAGGATTTAAAAATAAAAGAGAAACAAGAAGAAGAAAACTTAAAGTTATTGATTCTACTTATTTTTTACACTGCTTACTACCCACCTCTCCAAATGCAATATTTTATCTGTGCTGGAATTAAGTATTTATTAATGTTCAAGAAACGAGGGAGTCATCTGACCATGGCTTATTATAGCTCACTCCTAAATTTAGAAGTGTTCCCAGATTGAAAAATGGTAAAAGGAATAGAGAACAAATGCACAGTTTTTAGTTTACTCCTTGTTTTAGATTTTTTATGTTTTTTGAAACTCGAGTTCATTATCCTAATCATACTGTATTGAGCCTTTTAAGAGAGTGAAGTAAGAGTGTATTAGAATTTTTTGAGATCTCTAAGTTTTATTTGTATAAATTATTCTTCTTTTATTTGTCCAATTAACATACTTTCTAGAAATAATATAGTCAATTTTTAAAAATTCAGACGCTTCCTATTTCTGAATTATCTGTGTACATTGCTTCTCACTTGCTTCCATCTGCCAATCTTTTGATTACTTTTACTCCTTATTTTTACTAGATAACAAAAAAGGGAAGTTTATGGTAAAAATGAAATCTGTTTATCAGTGAATGCAATTTGGCAAGAAGGAGGATACAAATATTTTTAAAATGAAATCTTTAGACTAATGTTTTTAATTTATCTTTGCTCATTTTGCAGTCTTAAACTACAATTAAATGAAAGGTTTTAGTTTATTTTTATTGCAAACTGAAAGCAACATTGTAATAGTTCATTTCATAGAAATCCTAGTGAATATGTACTTACCAAAGTGAACCCTTTAAGATAGGAATACCTGAACCAAACCTCCAGATTTCTTTGCCATTAGTTTGAAAGGCGGAATTCCTGGTAGATCTCCAAACTGGTTGCTGGACCACTCCTCTTTTTACCTGTGAGAGACGAGTAATGATGGACAGTGGTACACTCCCATTTCGTGTCTCTGCTTAGGGTTATGAGATTTCCAGCAAATCTTCATACTTAACCTCAACCATATTAATCTCCCATTAATTGGACTTCTTTGAGTAGTTTAGGTGAATTTCCTCTCTCCCCTACCTCTCTGTAGCACTTACAACTTTGAGAAATGAAAAGCAGCTCCCCTTCACAGAAAGACTGGGGATCCTTTATCTAAGATTGACATAACAAGAACTTTCTATGTTGATCTGATTGTTTTAATTTAGCAAGGCTTTGTTGATTGCTGAGTATAATTGAGGCTTATGTAAGGCACCAAGGACTTTATACATTGAATTAAATATGGATTTTCTCTGTGATTTGTGAAAAGAACGTATTACAAGATGAAAAGTAGTCAGATCTAGAAGAGAAGCACAGGTAAAATCTTCGGGGACCATAGGAGAGGGTGTGATTATACCTAGCTGAGGGAATCATGGAAGGCTTCATGGATGTGATACTTGTTGAGCCTGGACTGAAAGAAGCCCAGGAGTTGGAAAGGCATTCTGGACAGGAAAAAAGAAGTCGTGAGCAGTTTAGGAGGTAGAGAAGCAGAGGCCTATTGGGAAATAGGTAATAGTTTTGATGCTTGGAAAATAGTGTGTATAGAGGAGGTAATACGAAGGTGAGTTTAGAAAGGCTGGGTGCCATATAATGGAACAATTTGAGAGTTAGGTTAAGACAAACTGGGCTTCTGGTTAAATGGGAATAATTCAATCTGTTAAGTTTAACTGATTTTTATTATGAATTCCATTAGAAGAAACCATGTGTACTACTGTACAACTTATATTTTTCATTAAACAATATATTTAGGCCATTTTTCTAACTCAGTATATATTGATCTTATTCTTTTTAACATCTTTACTATTAACATTGTATGGATAAACTACACCTAACTTAACTAGTCCTTACTGATGTACATGTAGTTGTTTCTAGGTTTTGCTATTGTAAAAAATACTCCATTGTACATCTATCTCGGTATACTTGTGTTAGATATCTGTTGGGTAAGTTCCTAGAAGGGGAATTTCTGGGCTAAAGGCTATATCAATTTACAGTTACTCCGTAAATATATGAGAATTTGTTTCCTCACTCTCTCATCAGTGCCAACTATGTCAGTCTTGACATAATTAAAAATTTGATCATATTGATGAGGTTAGAAATTGGCATCTAAAATAGGAAGGTATCTACTAACTGGAGAACATATAATTTTGGAGGATGTGTAATCCTGGGGTATGGGATGGTGTGACAGTATAAGAGAAAGCTTATAGGAATAATGTTACATGACTTTGTAGATTGTTAATTTTACTTAAAGATTTGGGAGGAAAGCATGTTCTTTTCATTTTAAAACAAGCTGAAAAATTTGAAGCTAGAATGTAGAATTTATAGTATTTCTTTTTTATTAATAAAAATGAACATTTATTGTATTTCATTATTAAGTAATGTGTGTGATAGCACCTTGCATATTGGTAAGTGCTATACAAATTTTATTACTATGTTAGCCAACAACCTATTACAAGACATACAGTCTCTCTTCATTGCTCAACGAAACCATCAATATATAAGAAAAAGGAACGTCAAATAGTTTATTTATTCAAGTATTCTAATAGTATTGTCACACAAACAAATCAAAAAGTGTCATAAAGTAGAATTTAGTTAACACGTACTTCTCTTTCTTATTTATTTTTAGGTTGCAAGCAAACTATTTCATTGCCTTAAATAACTTTAACTTGTTTCTTATACATTTTGCTTATAATAAAAAAAGTCACTTTTTTTAACTTACAGGTCTCAAATAGTGTTTTTATAATCAACACATAATCTACACTACTCTGTTGACTGGTAGATGAACTGAAGGGAACAGAAGCTAATTCATATTTAAGATAACACATTCAATAGAAAGAAGCACTAACAAAAGATTGTAACTTTTCATTTTCCTTCTCCTAAGGTTCCCAAGGAGGACAGTAGTCTTCATACTTAAAAAATGTTTAGCAACAGAACTCTTTTTCAGAAGGCACTGATATGCGGCATATAAAACATGGAAATGTGGAGGCGAAGCCCATGGATTTCTGGTCACCAGGCCTCTCTCCCTCAGTTCCCCCGGTGACTCTGAGATGCCTCCCACAACGTCTAGGTTGTTGGGAACACAGTGCAGGAACAACACTTTCCTAGGTGATTTTGGTGCCCCTATTTTCTAGGAGACACCAGGTAAAAACTCCAAATTACTCAAAGAATTATTCTATACTCTGCTTTGCTCTTGGAAGACAAGAAGTCCTGAATCTGATAGATAACATTCTAAAAGCCCAAGATTTTAGGTTCCAGGTTTTTTGGCTGAAGCAGACACATCTTTGAACTTCATTTTTTCATATTGTTTATTGATTTCCATTAACTGGGAAAGCATAATAAAAAATTAAGCTACCTCTGTGACCCTCACAGAACTTTCTTGTTGTGATTCATTGATTCTCTATGCATTTCTTTTAAAACATGAATCTCGTGGGAAACTTTATACTTGGGCTAGATCCTTTGAGCTCTGCCCCTGACTTTTAGGATCTCCTAAACCAAAATAGGTATTCTGGTGGAAAAGTTGAAAAAAAAAAAATTTAATTTTATGATAACATTCTCCTTTATAATAATCATGTGTTTTGGATTTATGTTAAATAAGCTTTGATGATTGGCTTATTGATTCATTCTAAAGGCAGATTTACTCCCGAAATTCTGTCTTAAATATTGTGTTATAATAATAGCACTTCTTTATTAACATGCCGTCGATAGATCTGGCCACATAGCAGGAGAATGATGACATATGGCAGATGACTAACGTCACTAATCCAAGTGCTGTGCATTAAAACTTATGATTGAATCCAAAAGGAGATTGGAGGTGCCATAAAGGGCTTCTATAGACATTCAGAAACTTTGTTCATAAGGTATGAACCCAGATTGAATTGGAAAGATAGAAACTTTAAAGAGATTTGATTTTCTTTTGATTTTTTGTCAACTTTCTTTAGTAAGTACTTTAAATTACTGTGGCAGTTAACAATGATGAGTAGAGAACTCTATATAACCTGGAATGTTCCAGATAATCCTCAGTATAAAATTGTACATGTCATCAATTAAGTAAGCTTTCTTGCTTAATGTCATACCTCTCGCAAAGGTATCAAAGATAACTGTATTAACTTATGAATTTAATTGGAGTTTGTGTGTGTTTTTAATATTATTTTTACCGACTAATGAATGGATAAAAGAAAACTAGTTATTCTGCATTTTCTAGTAAAGTTCATAGCTTCTTTAGTTCTGATCGGCACCATATGAATCCTCTGATCATTTAAATAACATTTTTCTTAAAGACAATATTTATGAAATGCTAATAAACTATTAAGTGAACAAGTAATACAATATGTGATAATTTTTACACGTTTTCTACAGTGTGTAAAATTTTAATACAAACTTAGTGTATACTTGATAACAATTTACATGTTTATTTTACCATCTGGTAAATGTGTAAACGATATTTTGAGAAGCACATTTCATATTCACTTTTAACAACTTTATCCTTGACAATATGTACCCTATTTTATGTATTGACTGGAAGGATTTTGGAAATTTTTGAGAAAGATGAATCTGGAGGGAAAACCACATTCATGTCCTAGTTTGTTTGTTTTACAAATATTTTGGAGATTTAAGACTTAGCTTTTAGTACTGAACTGAGGGATTGTATTGTTTGCTGACTTTTTACCAGACATTCTGCTAATTAAGGTAGAATAATCAGAGCAGCTTCCAAATATTATATCATGGACATCAAATCAGGTTTCCTACTAAGACTATAGGCCATATAGGCAGCAATGATAAAATAAATATGGTTTTGTGTGTTGTATAACAGTATCACATCTTTTTCAGAGTGTTTGGCTTGCTATCACTTGTGTCTAAATATGGGAAGATCATTTTTTCCAGTGTGTTGCAATAAGCCTCAAGTGGATAGCTTTTATCGAATACTTTAACAGCATTTATGACACTTTGGCCTTCTGCCTTTTTTATTTCATTGTCTCTGCTTATTGGTCTCACTGGAATAAATCTCAGGGCCTTAACACAAAATAAGCAAATAGATAGTTCCCTATTTTGTTTTCTTTTAATGCACTCTTTCTTTGCTGGTAATAATCTAAAAACCTTTGTAAAATTTCGTGGACCACCTCTACATACTAATTACCATCTGCCCATCTATAATGAAGAGGTGTGATAAGCAAATTGCAAATGTTGGCTTTAACAAATAACATTCTTCATCACAAAATCGTTAATTTGAGGTCAAAATTAAACTCAAAACCACATTTTTGTCTACTAGATTAGAAATCAAAGTACAGGTGTATCTTAAAGATATTTTTGTAAATGAATCATATTACCAATTACTTTATGATTTATTCTAAGTGGCATGTTAAACTCTTCAAATTAGTTGTCCATATCATTTGTTTCCTCATAGAATGCATAGCTCACTGTTAGGATTATATAACATAATCCTGAGACATGTTGTCTGGGTACAACTTTATATACAGCTATGATATTGGGCCACGTTATTCCTGATTCTTGAGAAAGCTTATAATCTACTTCCTACAACAGTCTTACAGGATGGGCATTGGCTTCATTTTACAGCTAAAGAGATTGAGGCACAGGAAGTTTGTTATCTTTCCCATGAGTGTATAACTAGGAAATGTTAGAGCAAGAATTTAACCCCAGATTTTCCTTGCCTGAAGCCCTGCTCTCTTCAATACATTATTGCCTCAAATTTTTAATCAGCAAGAAATGGAATCTACTTTTAGTGAAGTGTCTAAAAGTCCAACGTAGAGTCATTTAGTGTTAGAAGGACGAAGGTACCTGATGTAGGCGTGAGATGGTAGGTGTGAAGACTGGGTAGAGAGGGAAGAAATGGAGATGACCCTTTAGGATCCGTTCAGCACTTTGATTTTATAGTTCCAAAATGTGCCTCTGTTCAGTTAATATCATGCCTCCTACCTTTAACTCAAATCAATGCACTTGGATTTAGTTTGTTATAAAATGGATTAGAAATTCTAAGAAAGTATTTGAGAATCAACTAATATTCAGATTTTCTTTTAAAGATTTTATTTATTTATTTGTTTTTCCTTTTTCTCCCCAAAGCCCCCCAGTTCATAGTTGTATATTTTAGTCATGGGTCCTTCTAGTTGTGGCATGTGGGACACTGCCTCAGCATGGCTTGATGAGCAGTGCCGTGTCCACACCCAGGATCTGAACTGGTGATACCCTGGGCCGCTGAAGCAGAGTGTGCAAAGTTAACCACTCGGCCATGGGGCCAGCCTCTAATATTCAGATTTTTTAAAACAAGGAAAAATAATATCTCAGACACCATGGCAACTCTGGAAGAAAGCAGATTTATTTTGAAATACAAAGAGTATTATAGTGATGATAAGATTAACAAACACTTATTGAACCCTTACTTGATGACATTGTTCTAAGATTTTTTTTTAAAGATTGGCACCTGAGCTAACAACTGTTGCCAATCTTTTTTTTTTTCTGCTTTTTCTCCCCAAATTCCCCCAGCACATAGTTGCATATTTTAGTTGTGGGTCTTTCTAGTTGAGGCATGTGGGATGCCACCTCAGTGTGGCCTGATGAGCGGTGCCATGTCTGTGCCCAGGATTCAAACTGGTGAAATCCTGGGCCGCTAAAGCAGAGTGCACAAACTTAACCACTCAGCCACAGGGCTGGCCCCCTAAGATGTTTTTTGTCTGTATTAACTAATCTAATTCTCATAACAATCCTGTGAGATAAGTACTATTATTATTCCCATTTTTCACATGAAGGATAGAGAGGTGAAGTATCTTTCCTAAGGAAATAGTAAATAGTAAAGTCAGGATTTGAACTCAGGCAATCTGGTTTCAGAGTAATGACTATTATTAGCAATAGTATTAAGATAAATGAGATGGTAACTGAGATCTCTTTTAGCACCACTACTACAAAAAGCAGGATGGAGAAAAAAATTGGAGACCCAGTCCCATGGCCTAGTGGTTAAAGTTTGGCACACTCGGCTTTGGCGGCCCTGCCTATCTCCTGGGCGTGGAACCACACCGCTTGTCTGTCAGTAGCCATGCTGTGGTGGTGGCTCACTTAGAACCAGAAGGACTCACTTAGAACCAGAAGGACTTACAACTAGAATGTACAACTATGTACTGGGGCTTTGTGGAGGGGAAAAAAAAAAGAAGAGAGAAAGATTGGCAACAGATGTTAGCTCAGGGTGAATCTTTCCCAGCAGAGAAAAAAGAGAAAAAGAGAAAAAAATTGGATCAGATAAGAGTTAAGAATGCAAGAAAGAAAGTGAATCTTCAAGGGATCTTTTAGAACTTTAGTTTATTTAAGGATATAAATATGAGTAAAACTAATGGACAATTTGCTTTTCAGTTTTCAAAAAGAATTAGGATTTTATTTCAGGTATACAATATTCATTATTTCTTCCAAGTGGAATAATAGGACAGTATGTTGTTTGTGAATCTGACAAAAAATTTCCTCTTTATTGGTCTCTCATGGTTCTTTATAGTTTCTAATAAGTAGAATGATTCCTAATAAGTAGAATTAAAAATAGTTTAAGCTATGTAAGCTTGTTTTATGGATCAGGAACTGAAAAGGATTCAGCTTTTGTTCAAAATTGTCCATGTCTCAGTGATATGTTTGTTATACAACTTTTGTATAGCAGAAATAAAATATATCAGGTAAAAAAAGTTATTATTTTCAATTAGAAAAAATATTTCACCAATAAAATTGCATATTTTTAGAGAAAAGACAGTATTTGTAGAATTAATCAGGAGCTTGTTAAATTGAGGCAGAATCATCTGGTCCCTCCTTTGCCGATAATAATGGTCAGAACCTTTGAATGAGATTGCTAAAATGAAAAGTTTTAATAGTTTTTGGTGTTTTATTTAAACGCAAGATCAATTAAAATGCTTATATAGAACACCTAGTAGGCCTGATCATCGGGTAGTTAAGCCTAGAAATCAGGCTGGGGTTTTTTGGTAACAGTTTTTGTTCTAAAGTTAGACATCCTCTATCTTATATCCTTTACATTATATTAATTTCAAAATGTAAATCTACATGTCTTTTTCTTTAAAAATAAGGAATTTCTACAAAAATGGAAACAAATAAGATGTAAAAAAGAAAAATAGTAATGATAGTATTTCTTTTTGGCTTATGTGGCTTATTCTGAATTTCAATTAAATATATCTATGTGCTAATTGAGAACTTTTTTTCTCATACTTTAAAAATGTTTGTGTGTTTTTATGAACGGCCTTTTACTTTTTCGTCTAAACTTTCAAATAAGAAGGCTATAAAAGGGGGTGAATACTTCCGCATTAGTAATTATTTTTAGTAGTTTAGTTCATACCTTATAGAAAAACTCATTGAGCTTGTTTGTGAAGACAGACTCTGCAAAACTCATTTCCATGTCCGTGGTGGCTAAATGATCTGCAGTTAGATTTCTTTTTTTTTTTTTTTTTAAAGGATTGGCCCTGAGATAACATTTGTTGCCAATCTTTTTCTTATTGTTGTATATTCTAGTTTGTATGTCCTTCTAGTTGTGGCATGTGGGATGCCACCTCAGCATGGCTTGATGAGCGGTGCTAGGTCTGATGCCAGGATCCAAACCCACGGAGGGCGAGAACTTAACCATTCAGCCACAGGGCAGCCCCTGCAATTAGATCTTTAAGCATTTTTTTCCAGCTTTTTCTTCCAGTATTGCTTCCTTTCTTCCCACTCAAGTAGTGTCCCTCTGAACAAGTCCTAGGTTTACGTTGTTGGACAATGGCAAAATTGTAACTCTTGATTTTTGATTGCCCTTCCATTCTCAAACTGCGTCTCTGTTTTATATATTGCTTCTCTCCTTTCTCAGTTACCTCATATCCTCTTGCTTTCTTCTGTATCTATTCAGATTTGCTCAAATATCCTAGCAGTGGTTGGCAGTCATGGCTACCCATTAGAATCACCTGTCATTCTTCCAAAAAAAAAAAAAAAAAAATTCAGATGCCTAGGCCAAAATAAGAATCTCTGGGACTGAAGCTAGGGCATTGATGTTTTTAAGAAGTGTCCCAGATAATTCTGATCATTAGCTAGGGTTGAGAACCATTGAATTAAAGGATAAAATGCTTGTTTTAGAAATCAGCAGACAGGGGCTGGCCCTGTGGCCAAGTGGTTAAGTTCACGTGCTCTGCTTTGGCAGCTGGGGTTTGGTGGTTTGTGTCCTGGGCATGGACCTACACACTGCTCATCAAGCCATGCTGTGGTGGCATCCCACATGGAATTACTAGAAGGACTTACAACTAGGATATACAACTATATACTGGCACTTTGAGGAGAAAAAAAAAGAGGATGATTGGCAACAGATGTTAGCTCAGGGCCAATCTTCCTCACCAAAAAATATACTTCAAAGAAAAAAAAGGGAAATCAGCAGACAGGGTGGGAAGAAGATATTTTGGGCTTGGAGCCTTTTTGGTATCCTTAAGTTCACGTTACATAGGTAGTGCCTCCTTAGCTTATTCATGAGGCTAGCCACCGCATTGCTGGAACCCAGTAAGGAGTGGCTGAGTAGACGTGTGTATCTATTAAAAGCTTGTAGAATTTGCTTCATTTATATTTATCATCCCCAAGTAGCTGGCATTAAGAAAACAAGAGGTAAAATAACATAAATTATTCTGACTTCGTCTATTCCTACTTAGTGTTCACAAAAGTTTCAGTACATTATTGGTGGGAAGTGATGCTGGTTTTGATAGCTTATCTGTTATTCAAGTACCTTTGTAGAAGAAAATAAGAAAAAAATAAAAAAACACCTTTTTTGGATAGGTCAATAAATAATGTCCAGGACTTGATTAAATCCAGTCACAAGCTCTGGCATTTAGATTAGTGTTATCTGAAACTTGCATGCATTAATCGATTCCTTTCATTTAAAGATCTTACACCGAGATGCACCATAGTGGATCAGATACTTTTAATTAACTGAAATGAAAGCAGTATCCAGCACCTACCTATGGTTCTGGAAATTGTTTTACTGTTTGGTTGAATTAAAATTGTTCAGACTATTTGATGGAAACTGTTGAAACTGGTTCCTGAGGAATTAAGCTTATTTGAGGAGTCTTTTAGGTCTATATTACTTTGAATTAAGATTTTTGTAGAAAAATTAATTTTTATATTGGGGGAAGTAGGGTGTGGAGTAACTTGGAGTTACTTTTGAGTTCCATAAGTCATTTAACGTTGTTGAGCCACTATTTCTCCACCAGCAATTTGAATATAATGATGATTGCCCTGTGCATACTTGAGAGAGATTTGGAGAAGGAAGATTTTGTATAAATAAGTTAAAATATTGTTGAGCCTTCAGTAAAGCTTTGTTGAAATCCTTTAATAAAATGTGAATTAGGCCAATTAAAATTGCTAATATTATTAACAAGTCAACAGTAACAAATGGCATAATGTGCCCCCACAGCACTTTGTACGGCCTTTACTGCATCATGTAGCAGACTGCATTTTAATGAGTTGCTTATGTCTATTTCTCCTACAAGACTTAACTGATCTTGAGAGCAGGGACTGTATTTATCTTTGTATTGAGTCTAATATAGACCTTGGCACGTACTAGATTTAATAAATGTTTGCTAAATGAGTATTTTTTATGTATCTAAAAATGTTAATTGCTTTAAATTAAAATCATTATATCACTTTCCTTTCATTATTTGGAGGAATACTTTTAGAAAACTTTATTGTCTCTGAAAGTATGCAAATGTAAATTTAAGGGTAGATTCAGTGGTTTTGAGAATTCGCCTTGGATTGGGATGTGAGCTCTGTTAAGTCGGAGCAGCCTGCTGGAGCACTGCAATTGTAGGCAGTCAGTGAGGTGTTGAGCAAAGATCATGGGCTTTGCAGCTAGATGGACCTGGATTTCAATCTGCCCCTTTCAAGATGGGTGATCCCAGGGAAATTTCTTAATGTCTCAGTTCCAATTTCCTTATCTGTGAAAGGGGAATGCTACTACTTACTTCATCAACTAGTTGTAATGATGAAGTCGAATCCTTAGTAAAGCGTGTGATACAATGTCTGGACATATTAGGGCTCTCATCGCTGTTATTAGTAGATAAGTTAGCAAAGGATTCTTTTCAGGTACAAAATGATTTAAAGATGTGCTCTTCTTTTTCAAAGGCAGACTTTTCAACTGAATAGGAATTTCTGCCTTTTCACTTTTTCTTTTACTTTAATTTGATGGAAGTTAATTTCCAAATGTTTCCAAATTAAACATTATGAAAGACTGCATAGAATATATTTTACTCTCTGCTCATGAGGGATCTTGTACTATCAGAGGATTACAAGGTGAAGCTAAGCTGGTGGTTTTCATTCTAGCCTCTGTTAGTCCCTGTCACCAAAGTACCACACAATTTGGAGCATTTGCCAGTGTTGGCTCAAGAGAGGCCAATCGAGACACTAATAGATGCATTTTCTCCATGAGTACACCCTTGGATCACACATAGAATTCCTATTAACAGCAATGAGAGTTAAACTTGTAAATCCCTTATGCATTGATGAGAGAATAGACCTTTTAGTTTACTTAGCCATCTTCCAGTTATTTGGCACTTTCCCCATCCCTTGTGAGTTCTCCAACATTTTCATTAAAGGCTTTTCTATTTTCTATTCTGCTTCATTCAGTTTGGGTCGTAATTCACATTGGCCTGATGCCTTGGCAGCAATGAATGATTCTAATTGCCTCACTATCTATCTAGTCTGGCCTAATCATAAAGCCTTTCAACTTTTCATTCAAGCTTCCAGCAGTATCAACTTCATGGGTCACAAACTTCCCACTCGTATCCTTTCATTGCATCTTAGCTGCTTACCTCTTATGTATTTAAGAAACTCTAGAGAGCTCATCATTATTTCATTCCTTTTCTGTTATACCATCTTATCCTTTTTGTGAAATTAAAGCAGCACTGCAGAAACCTAAGGATGCAGGACGACTTTTGTCCAGACATTGTATCAGAGGAGCTGGATACCCTAGTTCTCATTTATTTGGGTTAGTTATAGTAAAGGGTTAGAAACTACAAAGAAAGTTTTAAGTCTTCTTCCGTGTCTACTCTGTTAGCTCTTTAACTATAGTCAGCTCCACTTCCTTTTCTACCTACTGAAATAGACATTTTTCTTTTCTGGTCCTGAAGATAGATATAGTATGAGAACCATAATGGTAAACTGAAAACAAAAGTCCTGCTTTGAACTCACGTGATTTTCTGGCAGACAGGAGGCTGCTCCGGTACTCTATATAGTATGGGTGTTCTGTTTTGATTCTCTGTGGCAATGCTTATTTTAGAGATTATATGGGAACCTTTCTCATGTGGTAAAAAAAAAAAAAAATGTATTTTAAACAGCCCTAAAACGTTTAAAAGGAAAGAATTACACATTAGTTGATTATGAAATATTTTATTTTTTGCCTTCTTTCACCTCGTTTTTTTGGAAAAAGTATTCAAGAAATTTAAAAAGTTTTTTATCATAGGAAATTTCAAATATTTCCTAATAGCATAATGAATTCTCATTTATTATCCATTGATAGATCTAGGGGCTTTATCAGATTCAGGTTAGAGTTTTGTGGTAAGACTACTCTAAATGTGATAGTTTATATTTCTATAATATGTTTGTCTCTCTTTTGTCAGCCAACAGAGATGTTTCTTTTGTCTCTGTTTATCAGCCAAGATGATTATTCCCTAGAAACATTGATTCATTAGAGTTTGCAAAATGGGATTTAAAAATTCTATCATTCCTTCATTTATTGCATAGAATACTTACATAAAGTATTAACCTCCCCTATTTGGTTACAACAAGGTAAGTAAATTCCCTTTATTTGCCAGTTTTCAAAATAATAAGTGGGCTCCCCAGTATTTTCCAAAGATGAACAAGAGTTGTTTTCTTTTATCATTATGAATGCCTGCTTATTTGATGTGTTACAATCCATTGTAGTTATTATCAATTTGTCTCATCTTTGGCCCATGGTGGTCTATTCAGTGTAAATCTTGAGTCCTTTGACAGGTAGCCTTTGATAACCTCCTTTCCTTTCTTGTGTAACAAGATATTTCAGCCTTATTTTGGATTCTAAATGGTTCATCTAAATTCCATTTCCTACCCCTTACATGGAATCAATCCTTAGTTCTCTTACGAGCTATAGTTCATTTTGGTGTGAAATGGAAGTTAGAAACCATAGTCTGGATGCTAAAGATGCTCATTGCTACTGGATTGGTCCTTTCAGGGGACTGTGCTAGGGAATTTCAAACACACACACACACACAATAAAATTATAAAATAAAATGCATCATGTTTGTACTAATACTTCCAATTACAATACAAGACTCTAGAGTTTTTATTTAACCATCTTCAATCTTAAATTTGTGTTGGCTTTCCCGCATGCTGAAAATCTCTGTTTCCAAATACTGAAAATATAGATTCCTACCTCAGGTTTCTTACCTCAGTAATCTAATTATTTTGCTTTTTTTCCCACAGTATACTCACAAGAGTCTCATAATAAAAATATCAACAGTACTATCAACAGTATGACCACTGAAAACAGTTTAAGATTTCTTTACAGTTCTTTTCATCCTTAGGATATATTCCATTAGTATGTCCAGTCAAATCAGTGTTTTAAGGTCATGTGGAATGTTCCTTTCTTGTCAATTTATTATTATCTAAATGATAATTATAAACTATATTGGTGGTTCTCAACCTGGGGCCAATTTTGCCCCCTCAGGAACATTTGGCAGTGTCTGGAGACACTGTTGATTCTCGCAGCTGGGGAGAGGAGATGCTACTGGCATCTAGTGAGTAGAAGCCAGAGTCATGCTAAATATTCCACAATGCACAGGCCACCCCCTCCCCCAGGACAAATAATGATCTGGTCTGTATGCCAAAATTGAGAACTCTGAGCTATATGTATTACAAGCTTCCTTGCTTACCTCTGTTCCTCTCCTCTTCATTTTCCTATATCTTGAGGTCGTTATTCTGATTCTTGTGTTGTTTGGTTAAAGTACTGTATTGAATATTTTTTTTCCTTGGATGGCTTATGTTGATGATATATTCTCTGTATTCTTATATATCTGCAAGCTTCTTTATTATGCTTGGCAAGTGAATGATATAATTTTTTCCATTGTAAATAACTTGTTTTTGAATGATATCTTGGCTAGGTATAGGATTTTTGAATTACATTCCCTCTCAGTATTCTGTCAATGTTGTATTCTTTCTATTTCCCAGTGTTACTGATGCCAACCTGATTTTTTCCCTTTATAAATAACTTCTTTAGCTCTGAAGTTTGTTATATAGTTCTTTTTGTCCTTGAAAATTTGGACTTTTACTAAAATATGCCTAGGTATATTTCCTCTCTCCCTTTCTCCCTCCCTTCCTTCATCAGTGATCTTGTAAAATTATAGGCTTGAACCTTTCTTATTTCAGGGAAAGTTTCTTCTTTTATTTCTTGAATTATTACTGCTCTTCTATGTTCCAATTTCTCCTTCTGGAGTTTCTATTATTCATATTTTGGGTCTTTTGGATCTGTTCTCCAAGTTTCTAAACTTTTCCCTCATGATTTCTATTTTTTTTGTATTTTTTTCTCTGAACCAAACAATAGGCTCTTTAAAATTTTTAAAAAAAGATTTGTAAGTTTTGAAAAATGTATGCCCCCATGTAACCCACACCTTATCAAGATACGAACATTTTTGTCACCCCAAAATATCTCTGATGTCCTTTCCTAGACATTTCCAAGCCACCCCACTGGGTAAACACATTCTACTGATTTCCTTCACCTTTGATTAGTTTTGCTTGTATTAGAACTTCATGTAAACAAAATCACACTGTCTGTCTTCTTTTACTGAGCAAGATGTGTTTTGAGGTTCATCCGTAAGTGTTGCATGTATCAGTAGTTTGTTCCTTTTTATTGCTGAGTAATATTCCATTGTATGAATATAGCACAATTTAACATTTCTCTTCATGTTGGATATTTAGTTTATTTCCATTTTTGTACTATTATAAATAAAGTTTCTATGAACATTATTGTGCAAAACTTTTTGTGTACCTATGTTTTCATTTCTCTTGGATAAATATTTGGAAGTAGAATTGCTAGGTCATAGGGTAAGCACATACACAGTCACGCACCGCATAACGTTGATTTAGTCAATGACAGATCTCATATATGACAATGGTCCCATAAGATTAGTACCATATAGCCTAGGTGTGTATTCGCCTATACCACCTAGGTTTGTGTTAAGTGCACTCTATGATGTTTGCACAATGACGAAATCATCTAACAACACGTTTCTCAGAATGTATCCCAGTCATTAAGCGATGCATAACTCTATTTAACTTTATGAAAAACTGCCAGACCAATTTCCAAGATAGGTAGTGGGAATATGAGATAGTACAGCCACTTTGGAAATGCTTTGTAACTTGACTGAAAAATCAATTGACCGTATCAGCATGGGTCTGTTTTAGGACACACTGTTTTATTTCATTAATCTGTTTCTCTATCTTTAAAAAAAATTTCTGCATCTTTACATCAATTCCACACTTTTTAAAAAAAATTGGCACCTGAGCTAACATCTGCTGCCAATCCTCTTCTTTTTGCTGAGGAAGACTGGCCCTGCGCTAACATCTGTGCCCATCTTTGCCCATCTTCCTCTACTTTACGTGTGGGATGCCTGCTACAGCATGGTGTGCCAAGCGGTGCCATGTCCACCCCTGGGATCCGAACTGACGACCTAGGGCTGCCAAAGCAGAACGTGTGAACTTAACTGCTGCGCCACTGGGACAGCCCCTTTGCTTTTGTATTTTTATGTGTATTTTTATAAACGATATTGGTTTGTAGTTTTCTTTTCTTTTTTTTTGAGGAAGATTAGCCCTGAACTAACTACTGCCAATCCTCCTCTTTTTGCTGAGGAAGACTGGCCCTGAGCTAACATCCGTGCCCATCTTCCTCTACTTTATATGTGGGATGCCTACCACAGCATGGCTTGCCAAGCGGTGCCATGTCCGCACCCGGGATGTGAACCAGCGAACCCAGGGCCGCTGAGAAGCAGAATGTGTGAACTTAACTGCTGCGCCACCTGGCTGGCCCTGGAGTTTTCTTTTCTTATTTTTTTTTGGAGGAAGATTAGCCCTCAGCTAACTACTGCCAGTCCTCCTCTTTTTGCTGAGGAAGCCTGGCTCTGAGCTAACATCCGTGCCCATCCTCCTCTAGTCTATACATGGGACGCCTACTACAGCATGGCTGTCAAGCAGTGCCATGTCCGCACCCGGGATCCGAACCAGCGAACCCCGGGCCGCCGAGAAGCGGAACGTGCGAACTTAACCGCTGCGCCACCGGGCCGGCCCCCATTCTTATAATGTTTTTATCTGATTTTGGTACTGGAGAAATGCTGCCCTCGTGAAATGGCTTGAGACGTGCTCCTTTCTTCCCTATTTTCTGAAAGAGCTTGTATAAGATTGGTATTATTTCCTCCTCAAATGTTTTATGGCATTCACCAATGAAACCATGTGGGCCTGGAATGATCTTTTTGTGAAGTTTTTAGTTATGAATTAAATTTCTTTCGTACTATTAGGGCTGTTCAGATTTTAAAATTTATTCTTGTGTCAGTTTTGGTAATTTGTGTCTTTCAAAGAATTTGTCCTCTTCAATTAAGTTGTCAAGTTTACTGTCATGAAGTTGTTTATGATATCCCATTATTATTCTTTTAATATCTGTGATATCCATAGTAATGTCCCTTTTTTCATGTCTGATAATGGTAATTTGTGTTTTTTCTCTCTTTTTCAATCTTTCCAGTGATTTATCAATTTTATTTACTTATTTGTTTGTTTATTTATTGTGAGGAAGATTGGCCCTGAGCTAACATCTGTTGCCAATCTTCCTCTTTTTGCTTGAGGAAGATTGTCACTGGGCTAACACTTGTGCCAATATTCCTCTATTTTGTATGTGGGATGCTGCCACAGCGTGGCTTGATGAGCAGTGTGTATGTCCGCACCTGTGATCCAAACCCTGGGTTGCCAAAGCTGTGCGCATGAACTTAACTAATACGCCACCAGGCTGGCCACTATCTTTTCATTTTGTTGATGGTTTTCTTTGCTGTACAGAAGCTTTTTAGTTTGATGTAGTCCCATTTGTTTATTTTTGCTTTTGTTTCCCTTGTCTGAAGAGACGTATTCAAAAAGATACTGCTAAGTCTAGTGACAAAGAGCTTACTACCTATGTTTTCTTCTAGAGTTTTATGATTTAATGTCTTACATTGAAGTCTTTAATCCATTTTGAGTTAATTTTTGTGTATGGTGTAAGATAGTGGTCTACTTTCATTCTTTTGCATGTGACTGTCCAGTTTTCCGAACATCATTTATTGAAGAGATTTCCTTTCTGCATTTATGTTCTTCTTTGTTGAAAATTAGCTGTCCTTATATGTGTGGGTTTATTTCTGGGCTCTCAATTCTGTTCCATTATCTGTGTGTCTGTTTTTCTGCCAGTACCATGCTGTTTTGATTACTATAGCTTTGTAATATACTTTGAAATCAGGGAATGTGATACCTTCAGCTTTGTCCTTTTTTCTCAGGATTGCTTTGGCTATTCAGGTTCTTTCATTGTTCCATAACATTTTAGGATTCTTTACTCTATTTCTGTGAAAAATGTTGTTGGGATTTTGATAGGGATTGCATTGAATCTGTAGATTGCTTTAGGTAATATGGACATTTTAACGATGTTAAGTCTTCCAATCCGTGAGCACAGAGTATCTTTTAATTTCTTTGTGTCTTCTTAGATTTCTTTCAACAATGTCTTATAGTTTGCAGTGTACAGGTCTTTCACTTCCTTGGTTAAATTTACTTCTAGGTATTTTATTCTTTTCGTTGTGATTGTAAATGGGATTGTTTTCTTGATTTTTCTTTCTTGTTTTTAGTGTATAGAAACTCAACTGATTTTTTATGTTGATTTTGTACTCTGCAACTTTACTGTTTTCATTTATTATTTCTAATGATTTTTTTTGTGGATTCTTTAGGGTTTTCTATATACAAAGTCATGTCATCCACAAATAGTGACAATTTTACTTCTCCCTTTCCAGTTTGGATACCTTTTATTTCTTTTTCTTACTTAATTACTCTGGCTAGGACTTCCAATACTATGTTGAGTAAGAATGGCAAGAGTGTGCATCCTTGTCTTGTTCCTGTTTCTAGAGGGATAGCTTTCAGTTTTTCACCATTGGGTATGATGTTACCTGTGGGTTTGTCAAATGTGTCCTTTATTATGTTGAGGTGCTTTCCTTTTATACCGATTTTATTCAGAGTTTTTATCAGAAATGGATGCTGAATCTTGTCAGTGCTTTCTCTGCATCAACTGAGATGATCATATGATTTTTATCTTTCATTTTGTTAATGTGGTGTATCACATTGATTGATTTGTGGATGTTGAACCATCCTTGCATCCCTGGAATAAATCCCACTTGATTGTGGCTTATCATACTTTTACTGTATGGTTGTATTTTGTTTGCTAATATTTTGTTGAGGATTTTTGCGTCTAAGTTCATCAGCGATATTGGCCTGTAATTTTCTTTTTTTGTACTGTCCTTGTCTGGTTTTGGTCTTAAGAACTCTTTTAGCATTTCTTTTACAGCAGATCTGCTGGTGAAAAATTCTTTTACTTTTCCTTCGTCTCAGAATGTCTTTTTCACCTTCATTCCAGAAGGATATTTTTACTGAGTATGGAATTTTGAGTTAATAGTTTTTTTCTTTCATCACTTTAAAGATGCTCCACTGTCTTCTGATTTCTGTGGTTTCTGATGAATAATTTGTAGAAATCAAATTGTTGTCCCCTGTAGGTATGGACAGCGTGTGTGAGCTATAGTTCCAATTTAAGTTCAGTTTTCAAATGCTGATTTAGTCTGTCTTGCACATACATCATTCATGGATTAGTTGGAGATTTGCATGGTGATTTAAATCTTAGTTCAGTTCTCAAAGCATTTACTATGCTACCTTTAGTTCTCTCCCATACATGTGCATCTCAGAGGTAAACCTATGATTTTGTGGGTTCATATACACTATTTGAGGATTGCTTTCTCCAGCTTTATCTTCTCTGGGAGTCTCCTCACACTCGCTGCCCCAAAGGGGTCCACAAACTTTGTTATTCTGGTCAGAAAGATGTACTTTATTTTGGAGTTGTAGTCAGGAAGCTTACCCTCTTGCATGTTGCTTGTCCCAGTTTTGATCACTTTTTACAATCTTCCTACATTTTTGGAATTAAAAAAATTAAAAAAAATTTTTGTTGTGGTAGAAAAACACATAACATAAAATTTACAATCCTAAGCATTTCTAAGTATCCAGTTTAGTAGTGTTAAATATATTCACATTGTTGTGTAACCAATCTCCAGAACTTTTTCATCTTGGAAAACAGAAACATCATGAAACAACAAGTCTCCATTTCCCCATCTCTCCATCACCTGTCAACTACCATTCTACTTTCTGTTTCTGTAAATTTGACTACTCTAGGTACCTCATATAAGTGTAATCATGCAGTATTCCTTTTCTTGTGACTGGCTTATTTCATGTAGCATAATGTCTTCAAGTTTCATCCATGTTGTAGCATGTGTTATAATTTCCTGCCTTTCTAAGGCTGAATAATATTCCATTGTGTGTATATACCACACTTTGTTTATTGATTCATCCACTGATGAACATTTGGGTTGTTTTCACCTCTTGGCTATTGAAAATAGTGCTTCTATGACCATAAATGTGCAAATATCTCTTTGAGGTCATGCTTTAAATTCTTTTGCATATATATATCCGGAAGTGGAATTGCTGGATCATATGGTAATTCTAGTTTTAATTTTTTGAGAAATCACCATACTATTTTACATTAGCAGGTTTCTGGAGCTGTTTCTTTGTGAAGCTTCCTTCTCTATGGTATTATCCCACCACTTCTACTCATCAGTTTACCTGAACTCCAGTCTCTGCCTCCTCACCCCAGTGGCATTGCGGGGCTCTGTTTTGGTTCCATCTCCCTGTACCACAGGTATGCCTCTAGGGGTCGCCTTAGTTGTTTTTCTTCTCTCAGGGAGTATAGTCTTGCACTGTCTACCGTCTGATTTCTGAAATTAGCTGTTTTATATATTTTGTTCTTTTTTCTAGTTGTTTATAAAAGGAAGGTAAGTCCAAGAGCAGTTAATTCTTTGTGGATAGAAGCAGAATTCCATCTCTATATTTTTGCTCTGTGTTTTATGATATTTCTTCTTGGGCTTCTCATTTGATTTGCAGTAGTGATCATTCTTTTCAATTCAGCCACTGAATTTTGGAATCAGAAAGTCATGCTTAATTTTAAAAAGTCTTTTTTTAAGCTATATTGAATCTCGTATTCTTTTTTTGTGTGTGTTAAAGTTATTATTTATCTTCTTCAGTGTTTCTATTTCATTAGTAGCTTCTTTTTCTTAATTTTTTGTTTGCCATTTCTTCGTAAAGTGTTTGATTTTCTTTAAGTACATTGTTTTTTTTTTTTAATTTTACTTACATTCTCTGTCAAGGCTCATAGCTTCCGGGGTACTTTGACTAGTATTAGCAAATCCATGAATAGGAGGAGGGAAAACTGTGTATCCTCCTGTGGATTATTGCTGTATCAACTGATAATCTGTCAGAATTTTGTCCTTCCAAGATAAAGTCCAAAATTTTTAGTGTGGTATTTAATATCCCTGTCATTTCACTAACTCCTCTTGTCATCTTCCCAAATTCATCCTATGTTCAATACATTCTATTTGGGATTCCACATACAACCTATATTCTTAGCATTTGTGCTTTTATAACTACTATTTCTCCCACCTGGCATACTTTACTCTTGTCCTCCCAGTATATTCTTTCTTATTCATACTTTGAGATTCAGCTGAGTAGGCCTTTCAACCCCTAGTGGGCTGATTACATTGTGAGGCAAGATCAGAGAGAAGAACACCCATTGGGCAGGTGATTCTGAAGTAGAGAGCCAAGTAGTGTCTGTGCTATAATAATGCTCAAAAGAGAAATATAGAGTCTGCAATATAAGTCTCTTAATCTATTTCCAGATAAATACTAATGCGAAATGGAGAAAGGGCAGAAGACTTTTTCCAAATGCTTCTGAGAGGCCAGAAGTTTCATTTCATGGGCCAAGGCAGGAAAGTTGAAGAGAAAGAGAAAATGGTTCTTCCTACAGTCCTGGTTCCCTACCTCACATACAACCCATGCTTTTGATACCTGGCTCAGAGTTTTCTCTGTATTCCAAGTCTTGTCATTCTAGAAACTTCAGTGTCAAAGACTCATCCAAGTATTCTCAACTTCAGTGGTGTTCATCTGCCCTCCAGATTCAAAAACATTTCCTTGGTCATCCGTGAAATTTGAACAGCCCAGATTTGAAATCTTAAATTTCCAATCTTATTATTCTTTTACAATATTCTACTATATTACTGGTTCTTACATACCTCTGCACATTATGCTTCTTTTGGCTCTTACTGATCCTTAGAAATCCTTAGAAGCTTCATTTTCTTTCAAAGTATCAGCACCCTTCCAGCTGTATTACTGTCCAGCCTAGACAGGGTACATAAATTCAACTACTTTCTTGTTAATACTCTCAACTTTCCTACAGTTTGTCATTTCGCTGTATCCAATCTTCACAACCTCAAATCAGGAACAATCCAGAAATCTGTCTTCTCTATTCCAACATATAAGATTCTTGAAAAAATAATCACAACCATGAATATTAGTATTAAAAATAATATAAATGTGCATGTTGTTATCATTAATAATAATAACATACAATTATTTTTATTCATAATATAAACCCAACCAATTCTTTAGGGAAACCAAAGTTTTCATGATACTATGCCAAGACAAAAATAGCTTCCAAAGTTTGCATAAAGAGAGTAACATATAATGTATTGGACATACTGTGAACAAAATAATAAGTATCTTAGAGCTGTGTCACAATATGCAATGAATTACATCACATGAAAGTTTACCTCCATAAAGACAATTTTAGGGGACCTACATAATACGATCTAGGCACATTAGGGTCGTCAAATTCCCTAATTTAATCCATGGAACAATCTTTTTATCATTCAACATTCTTGGTTGCAAACAAGAGAAAACCAGCTCTGTTTAACTTAGAAGCCAAAAAAAAAAAAAAAAAAAGAATTCGTCGGAAGTCTATCACATGGAATTCATAAAACATTTGAAGAAACAGGCTTGAAAAAAGGGTGGAATCAAGAGAGGCAGGGCCCAGAACAGATCTTACCATAAGCGTAATCTGCAAAGGACACTTAATGGCTATTGCCCTTAGATAGACTCTTGCCTTCATTCTGCTGATTCTTACTTCTGCTGCCACCACTTTGGCAAATGATCTGATTGTGTCTGCATCTTTGCTTCACTTTCTCATGGTACAAAGTCCCAGGATAATATATCATCCAGTTGATCAAGCTTAGAACACATGTATACTTCTAGTTTCTAGAGAGTGCTCTTTGGTGTTTGTATGGAAAGCAGGACACTGCCTCTGCTCTATCTTGGGATTTCCTTGGGATTTGGATGTTGAGCTGCCAAAAATAGCAAATGTCCACTCTATCCTTCAGGCACTCCTCCCTAAATATTGTTTATCTTGGCCAAGATTTTGATCGGTATTGGACAGCATGAGTTCAAGATTGTATTTGCTGACAACTACCTGGAGCGCTGCTAGTCTATGTTGCCAATTAAATAAAGACCCATATGCTTTAACAGACAGTTGAATTGGGAGTAGGATTGATATCCTCTTGTGAAAATTGAGTTGCCTAATATAGACACATGGCTGACTAGAAGGCCACCCCCGGTGCAAGGCAAGCTGTGGGAGTACTCATAGGCATGGCCAAGAGTCCACTTTTAAAAATGATTATGATTTTCTCTCATGTACAGACAAAGGGAACATTTCTGCCCCATGCAGCAAAACCATAATAACATTAGCCTGGAAAATTTTAAGAAAGATATAACCGATGCCTGCCTAGCCATAAAAAAAAAATTCAGTAAAGGTCCTCTAGAACAGAATGCCAGCTTTGAAAATTGCTACAGATTATTGCTATTATCTGGTATACTTTCAAAAGAAGATATTTGAGAATATACCTCAGGATAACTAAAAGAGGAAACTTTCATGAAATTTTTTCTTTTGAAAAATATAAATATGAAAAAAAATTTATGTTAAAATTTTATTTTGAATAGATAATATGGTCACGTGGTTCAAAAATTGTATGGAGTATTAAATCTCCTCCCACCCCATCTGTGCAGTGATCTTTCCACCACAGTTAACCATTTAAATTGGTCTTTGTATTTCCTTCCATAATTACATTTATGTAAATATGTATATGTAGTCTCATTTATCCCCTTTTTAAAAACACACAAGTAGTATACTATATTCGTTTTTCTGTACTTTCTTTTTAAACCTGATAATAGATACTGGATATCTTTCTATAGAAGTAAGTAAAAAACTTTCTCGTTTTTTTCTTATAAAATTGCATCATGTAGATGTACCATTAAAAAAAAATCTAGTTCTCTATTGAAGGAGATATGAATTGTTCCCTATCTTTTGCTATTTCATACAGTGCTTAATAAGTCAACTTGTACATAAATTATTTTGCGCATATGTAAGTTTATAGGTAGTCTCTATACCCAGAACTGGAATTGTTGAGTCAAAGGGTATGTACGTTAGTAATTCTGGCAAATATCGCTAAATTATACCACTTAATTCTTCTGCCAGTGTTATATGAGATTCTCTATTTTCCTATAGTCTCTCCAGCAATGGTTTTATTACAATTTTGATTTTTTTCAAATCTGATAGGTGAAAATGGTATCTAGTATTGTTTTAGTTTATTTAATTGTCTCCTTTTGCTTTAAGTGAGGTTGGGAATCTTGTCCTGTTTTTAAAAACCATTTATGTTTCCTTTGCTGGGACTTATCTGATCTTACCTTTTGCTCTTTTTGCTATTGGCTATTGGTCTTTTTCTAATCAATTTTTATGAGCTCTTTATGAATTTGTGAGATTAACTCTCTCTTTATGATATGAGTTGCAAGTATTTTTAAACCAGTTTGTCATTGTCTAATGACTTTGCTTATGGTATTTTTTGCACCATTCAGAAGATTTGTTTTTTATTTTATTTTTTATTTTTTTTTTTTAAAGGTTGGCACCTGAGCTAACAACTGTTGCCAATCTTTTTTTTTTTTTTTTCCTGCCTTTCTCCCCAATCCCCCAAGTACATATTTGTATATTTTAGTTGTGGGTCCTTCTAGTTGTGGTATGCCGGACGCCGCTTCAATGTGGCCTAATGAGCGGTGCCATGTCCGCATCCAGGATCCCAACTGGCAAAACCCTGGGCCGCCGAAGTGGAGCCCGCAAACTTAACCACTCGGCCAGGGGGCCGGCCCCCTGTTTTTCATTTTAATTTCACCTCTGGTTTCTGATTTTGAGTCATGGTACCATTATGTCTTATGGTTTTAAATCTTTGCTCAATTTTGAGTTTATGTTGATCTACTGTGTAAGGTATGGATATGTATTTTTTCCAGTGATCACCCTCTCCCAAGACTATTGAATAGTCCATCTTGGCCCTTCTAGCTTTTGGCACACATTTAGAATATACTAAATTATTCTATCTTTTTGGATTTATGTCTGGGTTTTTCATTCTCTTTCATTGGTTTGTTTGTTTATGCACTGGTGCCATAGTTTTAAAATTATTGAGTTATTATGTTGGGGTAATGCCAATAGCTATTGTGAGTAAAACTCAGTTAGAGTGGTTCAGCACAGTAGAAGTCTGTTTTTCGCTCTTGTAACAGTTCAATAAAGCTAGTCCTGGTCATTGGATGGCTTTCCTCTATTCAGAGCTTACATTCAGAGACTCAGGCTCCTTCCAGCTTTTGGCTTCACCATCCTATGGAGCCTCATTGTCATCTGCATCCAGCCAGGAGGAGGATATACAAAGTGTGAAAAAAACATACCTGCTTTTTAAAGGCTTGTCTGGGAAGTGACACACCGCTCTTCTGCTTACATTCATTGGTGAGAACTAGTCATGTCATACATACATACATACATATATATATATATATATATATATGTTTTCCAAGTATTTAATTTCCAAGGGTATATCTATGTATTTTTTCTAAGCATTCAATCAAATCATCTTCATTTTTATACGATTGCATTGGCTAGCACAGTCAGTCCATGTTAAAGAATAGTGGTGACAGTAGCTTACTTTTTCCTGACCATAGTGTCAATACTTCTGTTTCTTATAAAATATGATGAAGGCTTTGGGACCACAATAGAAATATTTATCATGTTAAGAAGTATCTCTCTATTTCTATTTCATTGTTTTTTTCCTTAATCAAAAATAGAGTTTTTGAATCCTCTTTAGCACCTTGGAGATAAACTTTTTTTCTTAATAGAACTACTAATAAAATTTATATATTAATAGTTTTGAACTACTATTGCATTTATGAAATGAATCCCATTTGGTCATTTCCAACCATCCTTGCACTTCTGGAACAAATCTTACTAGGTGTTTATGTATTCATCTTTTAATGTACTGCTGGATTATGTTTAGCAATATTTTACTTAAGATTTTTACATACATTTTCTTGAAAGATATTGATTTGTGGTTTTCTTTTTTGTGCAATCTTTGTCAGGCTTGGTATTAATGTAATTGTTTCATACAAATGTATGAAAATTTTCTTTCTATCTCTATGTAGTTGGGCAGTTTAAGTGGCATTGGGACCATCTTGCTTCAAAGTTTTCATAAACTTCTTGGAAACTATTATTCTTTTTGGGGGTGGGGACAGGTGGCTTTCTCTTTAGCGATTCCTTCAATGGAAGTTGGTCTGCTAAGATTTTCTATGGTTTTTGGGTTCAGTTTTGGTAAATTATATTTGAATACATATTGTTATCATTATTGCCATTTCCTAAAAATTTTGTTATTTTGGTTTATATTTTTCCTTTGACCTGACAGTTATTATGCAGAAACTTAAAAAATTTCCAGATGGAAGAGCCTTTCTATTTTCTGATATTGTTAATTTCCAGTGTTACTACATAGTGGTCAGACTGTTGCCTGTTTTATTTTTGTTTTCTAGAACTTATAGATTGAATGTAATAGCTTTTATGACAATCCAGATGTCCTCTATCAAGCCAGATATTAACAATATTTGCAAAATATGTAACATAATTTTACTCTTTTCACTAAAGTTTTGTTTTGGAAAATGTAGTTTTTTAAATAAAATATGTTATTTATGATAACATTTAATGGCTTATTTTTAAGTGAATTAACGAAGAAATTTAATAATAAATTTACTTATGTAGTAAATAATAAATAAATAAAATTTTGAGTTTTAATTCCCAAAACAGTAAATATTGATAGATATAATCTACACAAACGGACACTCTGTAGGGTCCTCTATAAATTTTAAGAGTTTAGGGGCTCGCCCAGTGGTGCAGTGGCTAAGATCCCACATTCCACTTTGGTGGCCCAGGGTTTGCTGGCCCAGATCCTGGGTGTGGACCTATGCACTGCTTATCAAGCCATGCTGTGGCAAGTGTCCCACATATAAAATAGAGGAGGATGGGCATGGATGTTACCTCAGGGCCAGTCTTCCTTAGCAAAAAGAGGAGGATTGCCTGCAGCTCAGGGCAGCTCAGGGCTAATCTTACTGAAATTAAAAAAAGAAAGAGTTTAAAGGGAGTGGGTCTCAAGACCAAAAAAGTTTGAGAACTGATGCACTATAGAGTTAAGTTTTGCTTTGTGAACCATTCTGAAAATCTTTTTCTTCTAGTCATTGAATTGATACTCATTTACATTTACTGATATAACACGTTTGCTTTTAATTGTCTTATAATTTTCATTTTATGTTTTCTATGTTAATTTTTCAAGAAGACTTTCCTTTTTTCCTTTTTTTGAGTAATTCTTCTGCTATTATAGAAGTTTTATATTTTTACCCTAATAATTCATTTTATAACTACACCTTTATGTAATATGTTTAGTTCTCTTTAAGCAGTATCTATTGTTTCCCTGCTCTGAGTGATGATAACATTAGTGTGTTTCCTTTTTTTCCTTCACACTCCTTCACCACCTTATTTTAGTTAATTATACAATCTTTCTTAAGGGTTACAATAGTACTGTTAAATATGCTAATACTTAAATTGTGATCTATCATCTTAAAAAGATATCCTTTGAGTCCCGATTATTAGAAATGAGGCAATTGGTGAACATACTGAGTCTCCCAACTTCCTCTTCTGTGTGGAACTTGCTTCTTTTGGGATTTATTTTCAGCTTCTTTCCTTTCTTCTCAAAACGCTGTCCATTTTTTTCCCTCTGTCCTTTGAATCTGTGCTTCTTTATTTTTCTGAGATACTGACCCATCATTTTCTATTCTTTATCTTCAACATCTCTTTTTCTATAGACATTTTTATTTCACTGTATGCACATTCTGAAGTCTTTATCATCTTGACAAATAACTAAAAAAATTTCTTTTTCTCTCTAAACTACAGCAGCTTGAGATCTTTTCTTTCCTCCTTATCTAAACTCCTGAAATGAATAGTGTATTCTTCCTTATAGGTCATTCACTCATGAACCACTACAATCTGGCTTCTACCTTCAATCACACTATTGAAAGCATTCTCATCATGATTACTAGTCATTTCATGCTTATGCTTTTCAGTTAATATCTTACATGGCCTCCCGGTAGCGTTTGACAATGCTGACCACTGTGCCCTCTCTTGGTTTTCATGATGGCATAGTATGCTGATTTTCTTCTCATCACTCTTACTTCTGAATTTTCTTAAGGTGTTTCTCTTCTCTTTGTTCCTGTTCCTCAGGAATAAAAATTACGTATATTTGGTTATCTTCTCTTCTATTTCTAGTCTTCTTGGGAGATCTCACCTATTCTTATGGCTTTAATTTCCATCTTAAAATAGTTCAAGACTTTTGATCTTCACAAATTTATAAAAAGTCTACAGCTCTAGCATAGCATACAAAAATTCAAATATCTGGTCTTTGCTTCTTTGTATTGCTTTTGGAAAAATTATATATATTCACTGTAAATAATTCAAAAATGTGAGAAAGTACAAAAATTAAACTAAAAAAATAGCTTAAATTCCACTGTTCAGAAATTACCATCATTAACATTAAGCAAATAGTATTCCAGATATCTTTCTTTATGAAGAACTTTATGCGGATATCCTTCTTTCTATATGCAGAACTGTATATATGTGTATATATGTATATATATATGTACACACACACACCACACAAAATAGTGTAGGTTGGAAGATTCAAAAATAGTTTTATAAAAGTAGATCATAATGTACATTGTATTATAAATAAAATGTTAAATTTTATTTTATATGAATTTAATAGAAGTAAAAGAGAATGAAGTTAAACTAAAGCAATGTTGCATTTCAAATAAATGCCTCTTTACCACAGGATTTATTTCTTTTAAAATTCTTCTCATGGCTAAAAAGGATTATGAAAAAACTAAGAAGTTGGAGCATTATGTTTTATTAAATGAATGTTTTAATTTTAGACAGAATTGATTGACACTCTGCTATGAGAAGGGAGAATATTAGCTCTCTTTTACATTCTCCTGGCTTACCACCCTCTGGCTTTTATGTTATCATTGTTACATTGTCTATGTTTTTAATATCCACAGTCTATTAAATGTAATTCCTGGAGTTGTGCTGTTGTCCTTTATTAGTACTATATCTAATTGAATTCGCTATTTACCCCCTATCTTGTGAGATTGTTTTGTTTTGTTGTTTTTTTGTTTTTAATATGGCTTCTTCATTCTTGAATTCTTTAGTTTGGTTAATCTCTTAAATGGCTGATTGACAAGATGGAGTTATGGCTTTTGTAATCTCTGTGTTCCTTAATATTTGAAGATGTCTGACTGTTGTCTTTGTATTTGAATAATATCTTGGCTCTTGAATTGTCAAAGTTCATAGTTGCAGGCAATGGAATCTGCTCCAGCAAGTTTAAGCAGGAAAAAATTATTAAGCTCACAAAGTTAGTGGGAGAGCAGAAATAATAGACTTTAGGCTGAGTTTTGTTGCAGGTTGGGTTCTCTGAATAGACAGGTGCTCCCATTCACCCCCTGTGCCTGCCCCCCACCCCTCTTCCCCTGGTAACCACTGAACTGTTTTCTTTGTCCATATTCTTGTTTATATTCCACATATGAGTGAAATCATCTGGTGTTTATCTTTCTCAGTCTGGCTTATTTTGCTAAGCCTAATTCCCTCCAGGTCTTTCCACGTTGTTGCAAATAGGATGAATTTGTCTTTTTTTTCTGGCTGAGTAGTATTCCATTGTATATATATACTACATCTTCTTTATCCAATCATCAGTTGATGGGCACTTGGATAGTTTCCATGTCTTGGCTATTGTCAACAGTGCTGCGATGAACATAGGGGCACATACGTTACTTTGGATTGTTGATTTCAAGTTGTTTGGGTAGATACCCAGTAGTGGGATAGCTGGGTCATATGGTAGTTCTATTTTTAGTTTTTTGAGGAATCTCCATACTGTTTTCCTTAGTGGCTGCACCAGTTTGCATTCCCGCCAGCAGCATATGAGGGTTCCCTTTTCTCTACACCTTCTCCAATATTTGTTATTTTTAGTCTTAGTGATTATAGCCATTTTAACAGGTATAAGGTGGTATCTTAGCGTAGTTTTGATTTGCATTTCCCTGATGATTAGTGATGTTGAACATCTTTTCATGTGTTTATTGGGCATCTGAATATCTTCTTTGGGAAAATATCTGTTCATATCCTCTGCCCATTTTTTGATCTGGCTGTTTGTTTTTATGTTGTTCAGTTGTGTGAATTCCTTATATACTATGGAGATTAACCCCTTATCAGATATATAATTTGCAAAAATTTTCTCCCAATTGGTGAGTTGTCTTTTGGTTTTGATCCTAGTTTCTTTTGCCTTGCAGAAGCTCTTTGGTCTGATGAACTCCCACTTGTTTATTTTTTCTTTTGTTTCCCTTGTCTGACAAGATGTGGTATTTGAAAAGATCCTTTTAAGTTTGATGTCAAAGAGTGTACTACCTATATTATCTTCCAGGAGTTTTATGGTTCCAGGACTTATCTTCAAGTCTTTGATCCATTTTGAGTTTATTTTTGTGTATGGTATGAGATAATGGTCTATTTTTATTCTTTTGCAAGTGGCTGTCCTGTTTTTCCAACACTATTTATTGAAGAGGCTGTCTTTTCTCCATTGTATGTTCTTGGTACCTTTGTCGAAGATTAGGTGTCCGTACATGTGCAGTTTTATTTATGGGCTTGCAGTTCTGTTCCGTTGATCTGTGTGCCTGTTTTTGTACCAGTACCATGCTTTTTTGATTATTATAGCTTTGTAGTACATTTTGAAGTCAGGGATTGTGATGACTCCAGCTTTGTTCTTTTTTCTCAGGATTGCTTTAGCAATTCAGGGTCTTTGGTTGTCCCATATGAATTTTAGGATTCTTTGCTCTATTTCCGTGAAGAATGTCATTGGGAGTCTGATCAGGATTGCATTGAATCTGTAAATTACTTTGGGTAGTATGGACATTTTAACTATGTTTATCTTTCCAATCCATGTGCATGGAATCTCTTTCCATCTCTTCATGTCGTTATCTATTTCTCTATACAATTCCTTAAGTTTCCATTGTATGAGTCCTTTGCCTCCTTAGTTAAATTTATTCCTAAGTACTTTATTCTTTTTTTTGTGATTGTAAATGGAATTGTATTCTTGAGTTCTCTTTCTGTAAGTTTGTTATTAGAGTACACAAATACAACTGATTTTTGTAAGTTGATTTTGTACCCCGCAACTTTACCATAGTTGTTAATTATTTCTAATAGTTTTCCAATCGGTTCTTTAGGGTTTTCTATATATAAGATCATGTCATCTGCAAACAGTGAGAGTTTCACTTCTTCGCTCGCTATTTGGATTCCTTTTATTCCTTTCTCTTGCCTAATTGCTCTGGCCAAAACATCCAGTACTGTGTTGAATAAGAGTGGCAATAGTGGGCATCCTTGTCTTGTTCCTGTTCTCAGAGGGATGGCATTCAGTTTTTCTCCATTGAGTATGATGTTGGCTGTGGGTTTGTCATATATGGCCTTTATTATGTTGAGGTAATTTCCTTCTATCCCCGTTTTGTTGAGTTTTTATCATAAATGGCTGTTGGATCTTGTCAAATGCTTACTCTGCGTCTATTGAGATGATCACGTAGTTTTTATTCCTCACTTTATTAATGTGGTTTGTCACATTGATTGATTTGAGGATGTTGAACTGTCCCTGTGTCCCTGGAATAAATCCCACTTGATCATGATCTATGATCTTTTTGATGTATTGCTGTATTTGAGTTGCTGATGTTTTGCATCTATGTTCATTAGCGATATTGGCCTATAGTTTTCCTTTTTTGTGTTGTCTGTGTCAGGCTTTAGTATCAGAGTGATGTTGGCCTCATAGAATGTGTTAGGAAGTGTTCCATCTTCCCTAATTTTTTGGAATAGCTTGAGAAAGGATATGTATTAAATCCTCTCTGAAGTTTGGTAGAATTCCCCAGAGAAGCCATCTGGTCCGGAGCTCTTATTTTCTGGGATACTTTTGATTATTGTTTCAATCTCTTTACTTGTGATTGTTCTATTCAGATTCTCTGTTTTTTCTTGATTCAGCTTTGGGAGGTTGTAAGAGTCTAAGAATTTATTCATTTCCTCTAGATTGTCCATTTTTTTGGCATATAGTTTTTCACAGTATGATCTTATAATTTGTTGTATTTCTGTGGTATCTATTGTTATTTCTCCTCTTTCATTTCTAATTTTATTTATCTGAGCTTTCTCTCTTTTTTTCTTTGTAAGCCTGGCTAGGGGTTTGTCAATTTTATTTATCTTCTCAAAGAACCAGCTGTTTGTTTCATTGATCCTTTCTACTGCCTTTTTTGTTTCAATAGTGTTTATTTCTGCTCTGATTTTTATCATTTAACTCCTTCTGCTGACTTTGGGTTTTGTTTGTTCTTCTTTTTCTAATTCAGTTAGGTGTAGTTTGAGATTTCCTATTTGGGTTTTTCTTGTTTGTTAAGGTGAGCCTGTATTGGGATGAATTTCCCTCTTAAGATGGCTTTTGCTGCATCTCATATGAGTTGGAATGGTATGTTTTCATTTTCATTTGTCTCCAGATATTTTTGATTTCTCCTTTAGTTTCTTCAATAATCCATTGGTATTCAATAGCATGTTATTTAGTCTCTGCGTCTTTGTCCTTTTCTCAGATTTTTTCTTTTCTTTTCTTTTTTTTTGAGGAAGATTAGCCCTGAGCTAACTGCTGCCAATCCTCCTCTTTTTGCTGAGGAAGGCTGGCCCTGAGCTAACATCTGTGCCCATCTTCCTCTACTTTATATGTGGGACACCTACCACAGCATGGCATGCCAAATGGTGCCATGTCCGCACCTGGGATCCGAACCAGCGAACCCTGGGCCACTGAAGTGGAACATGCACACTTAACTGCTGCACCATTGGCCTGGCCCCTCAGCTTTTTTCTTATAATTAATTTCTAGCTTTATAGCATTGTGATCAGAAAAGATGCCTGTTATTATTTCAATCTTCTTAAATTTATTGAGGCTTGACTTGTTTCCTAACGTATGGTCTATTCTTGAGAATGTTTCATGTGCACTTGAGAAGAATGTGTATTCTGCTGTTTTTGGATGAAGTGTTCTATGTATGTCTATTAAGTCCAACTTGTCTAGCTTTTCATTTAATTCCACTGATGCCTTGTTGATTTTCTATCTGGATAATCTATCCATTGACGTGAGTGGAGTGTTGAGGTCCCTTACTATTATTGTGTTATTATTAATGTCTTCTTGTAGGTTTGTTAATAGTTGCTTTATATACTTTGGTGCTCCTGTGTTGGGTGTATAGATGTTTATAAGTGTTATTTCTTCTTGATGGAATGCCACTTTGATCATTATATACTGCCCCTCTTTGTCTCTCTTTACTTGTCTTATCTTGAAGTCTGCTTTGTCTAATATAAGTATGGCAACACCTGCTTTCTTTTGTTTGTCATTAGCTTGGAGTATCATCTTCCATCCCTTCACTCTGAGCTCGTGTTTTTCAATAGAGCTGAGATGTGTTTCCTGGAGGCCGCATATTGTTGGGTCTTGTTTTTTAATCCACCTTGCCATTCTGTGTCTTTTTATTGGAGAATTCAAGCCATTTACATTTAGGGTGATTATCAATATATGAGGGCTTAATGCTGCCATTTTATCACGTTTTTTCTGGTTCCCCTGCATTTCCTTTGTTTCTTTTCCTGTGTATTTCAGTCTTTCAATTGAGATATGTAGTTTTTTATGTTGTGTTTCTTTGTTTTCTCCTTATTTATTATTTGTGTCTCTGTTCTGCTTTTTTGTTTAGTGGTTACCCTGAGGTTTGTATTCAAGATCTCATGGATAAGATAGTCCCTTTTCTGATGGCCTCTAATTTCCTTAGACTAAACTGATTCAGTCCCTTTCCTCTTTCCCTCCTAAGTTGTCTTTCTCACATGTCGTTGCATCTTGTGTTGAGTTTGTGGTTAAAAATGACAAGATTATCTTTTTTTTTTGGTGTTTTCCTTCCCTTTGTCTTTAATGTTACACTTGAGTATTTGTTATCCTGCTCTGATTCTGTCTCCCTATTTAACTCCTTCCTCTGTGCTTTGTAACCCCTTTATCCCTTTGTTTTTTCAGGTATGAGGGCCTTCTTGAGGATTTCTTGTAGGGGGGGTTCTTGTGGCTATGAACTCCCTTAGCTTGTCTGGGAAAGTTTTTATTTCTCCATCATATCTGAAGGATATTTTCGCTGGATAGAGTATTCTTGGCTGAAAGCTTTTGTCATTCAATGATTTGATTATTTCATTCCAGTCTCTCCTAGCCTGTAAGGTTTCTGCAGAGAAATCTGCTGAAAGCCTGATGGGGGTTCCTTTGTAGGTTATTTTTTTCTACCTTGCTGCCTTAGTATTCTTTCTTTGTCATTCAGTTTTGCCAGTTTCACTACTATATGCCGTGCAGTAGGTGTTTTTACATTGACATATTTAGGAGATCTGGCAGCTTCTTCCACATGGATTTCCTTCCCTAGGTTTGGGAAGTTCTCTACTGTTATTTCTTTGAACAAGCTTTCTACTCCATTCTCCTTCTGTTCTCCTTCTGTAATACCTATAATTCTTATGTTGCATTTCCTAACTGAGTTGGATAATTCTTGGAGACTTTCTTCATTTCCTTTTAGTCTTAGTTCTCTCTCCTCCTCTATCTGAAGCATTTCAACATGTCTAGCTTTGATTATGTTGATCTGCTCCTCTATGGTGTCCGCTTGAGTGTTCATGGAATCCATATTTTGTTTTATTTCTTCCATTGTGTCTTCCATCTCTAATATTTCTGATTGATTCTTCTTTATAGTTTCAATCTCTTGTCTGAAGTAGCTCCTGAACTCATTGAATTGGTTCTCTACATTCTCTTTTACCTCGTTGAGTTTTTGGATCATAGCTGTTTTGAATTCTTTGTCATTTAGATTTCATATTTCTGCATCCTCAGGACTGATTTCTAGGTACTTATAATTTTCTCTCTGGTCTAGAGATTAAATATAATGTTTGATATTGCTGGAGGAAGTGGCTCTGTTCTTTAGCATCCTGGAGTTATTTGGTCACAGTTACTCTAAATCGCCACTGAGTGGGGGGGTCAAGAGCCATGTATTCTGAGCCATCTGCTTTCAGCCAAAATCCCAGGGGCTGGAGCTGTGCTAAGCCGGTGGGGGGAGGGGCACTTTCTCTTGCACACTCTCTGGATTTTCTCCCTCTGCTTTCACTATCTGCTCTCCCGCAGTGTTGGCTTGATAAGGTCACCCCCTGAAAAAGCTTTCACCCCAGTAGAGGACTTTCCTCTAGGCTGCAAGGGCCCTTGGGAGTCCTTGATGTTCCTGTGAATGAACGTCCCCTCCCCCACTCCTTCCCTCTCTGAGGCCTCCTGTGGTCCCAGATCACAATCTATGGCAGAGGGTAAAAATTTCTCTTACCCCATTCCACCTCCTCTGAGGGGGTCTCCAGCTTCTCCACCCTCTGTTGTATGGCTGTGTAGGTCTCTCCGATGTTTTTTGTGTTGTATTTGGAGGTCCTCTGTTGGAGTATGGATTTTTTTTTTGTTGTATATTGTAGGGGAAAGATTTCTGAGAGACCTCACTCTGCCATGATGCTGACGTCACTCTCCACCAGGAAAGTTTTAACAACTGGATTGCCACTTGGTGCTATCTCTGCTCCACCTGCCCATCAGTGATGGGGTCCTCATCGTCAGACTGTAGTGCTTTTGCTCCAAAGCCCCATCTTATTGCCTGTTTCTTTTGAGAGTACATCTATTACCAACTTTTGCAGGTTGGATTCTCTGGAAGTTGGTACTGAGGTTGAATTGGGGGTGCAAGATGTTTGTTAGGGATTGATTCCTATTAAAAGCAAGAGGAGGAGGCAGTATTGAGCAGAGGAACAAGTTGAGCTGTGACGTAGGCATGACAAAACCTTGGCCAACTCAGTAGGGGGCTCTATGTCAAGCAAAAATTGTTGGGCCTTTAAAGCCCTGCCTTGCTCCGTCACTGGATGTGGGGCCACCCTAGAAAACCTGTGATTTCTTGAGAGGTGGTTCTCTGCAGCTGAGGCAGACTTTGATGGAGCCAACAGCTGGAGATAGTCTGCTGGCCATTTTCCTTGTTGCTGGGTAGCTACTCCTTCCTAGCAGGGGGATCTGGGTGGTGCATCTTTGAGTTTATCATGAATTTCTAGGATTGCCAGATTTAGCGAATAAAAATACAGGATGCCCATTTATATGTGAATTTCAAATAAACAACTATTAATTTTTTTTAGTATGTCTCTTTTGTATATTTTTTCATAGGTACTGAATAAATGGTAGTTATTATCGTTGTACCTGACTTTCTCCAAGCGTCAGATTAGGACTAATGACCCAAATTTCAGTGGCTTTGTCCCCACCCTCTTGTGAAGGACCTTCAAACTTTCCAAATGATCTTCCACATGTATTCTTTTTTGTTGTTGTTTTTGCAGGGAAAGATCCTTCCTGAGCTAACATCTGTTGCCAATCTTCCTCTTTTTTTTTTTTCCCTCTCTAAAGCTGCAGTGCATGGTTGTATATCCTAATTGTAAGTCATTCTAGTGGTTCTATCTGAGCCACCACCATGGCATGGCAACTGACAGATGGGTAGTGTTGTTCTGCGACCTGGAAGTAAACCCAGGCCGCCGAAGCGGTGAGTGCTGAACTTTAACCACTAGGCCATCAGGGCTGGCTCTCATGTGTATTATTAAGATGGAAACCTACTATTTCTTGCCAGGTCCCTCAGTCTCCTGTTGGGCAGTGCTACTGCCCTTTCAGTTCTCCTCTCCTGGTATACCACAGAGCTGAATGGTATTTTGTGGTGAAGTGGTAGAGAATCCCTCTCTTCCCTTAGTGATATATTCCATTAGAAGACAGTCAAAGAGTGCCATCTGTGTCCCAGTGTCTTAGAGTGAACTTAAGTGGCTTTTCAAATTTTGCTCAGTGGCCACAAGTCACCATGGGAATCATTCACAGGTCTATGGAGGGTAAGTTTGGAAACATGATGTATTGAGAATTACCCTTTTCCTTTGAACACTAAGGTTTTCTTAGTTCTTTGTGCCTCTCTATTTCTTACTTTAGGTTGCATTTTTTCCCCTAGAATGGTCCTCATTGCCTCACAATAGGATTCTGGTGAGTAGGAGGTGGAGGGAGGCAAGATATGCCAGATAGAACTTTAGTCAGGATTCAGGTATGTTCCAGCATGTCCTGCGAACTGAATCAGAGGGCCCTCAGAAGTCATTTTGCTTCAAAAAAGTTTTTTTTCCCTAAAGAAAGGAAGATTTTGAATTACTGCAAAGCAAGCATGTAATGGAATAGTGTATTGTCTGTCTCAGATATTGGTTCCATAACCTGGCTCAGTGGACTCATTATCCAATTCTGGGGAGAGAAAGGCTGCATGTGGTAGAAGAAGAAGCTTTCACAAGAGACTTTCTGAGTATATGGGCACGAGTAGCACTACTTGGGCTCAGGTGTCAAAGCATGGCACAGAGTGCGAACATGTCACTTCTCGGACAACTTAAAAATTGGTACCTCTAGAATCAATGGATGATAGCACCTTTGGCAGCCATTGCAGTCACTTCATTGTGGGCACCAGCAGTATTGTAAATGTTAGAAATACCTAAAGTAGATTTAAGGCAGCGAATATGTTGGGTGGAACAAGAGAAGAAGAATGATAGACAGTGTAAGGTAAATGCATCTGAAAAACTGATTCATATTCACTTTTGAAACACTTCTTGTTGGAGTGTGCATTACAAGTGTAATGCTGTCATATTAGGTGATTATTTGGAACTGTTGTAATTGTAAAGAGAAAAACATACATGGGTGCCAAAATTACGTCATAGTATTATTGGAAGGCAACCATTCAGATGATAGGTAAAATGCTGATAATAATTGTAAAAAACTAACATAGAAATGAAGATATAAAAAAATCTCATAGAAAATACATGTTCAGACTCCCTGGGGCCACAGAGCCATTTTGGGAGACACTGCTATGCTCATTTCTGTTACCTCAGTCTGGCAGATTATCTGAATCATAGTAAATGCTCTGTAGATATGAAGGAATATATCCCTGTATGGCTCCCTTTATTAACACTGACTGCTAACTTCCTTGGCAAACTCCTTTTTTTCTGTCAGTTCAATTTGGACTATGAGGGCTTTCCACTGTTCTTTCTCTCCACTATTTAGACGTAGTAGATTTGTACTCCCCAAACAGAAGAATTTTAGAGAATTGTTCATCTTTCATGCCTTTTCCACCCTCTGGTACAATCTGGTTTGAATAATTACCCATTTGGGACTGAAAGAAGAGTCCAGAACGAGGTTAGGTCTCATAACTCCCAGTCCATTGTTCTTTACACTAGTCTATGCTACAGATTAATGCTTTGGAATTAGAGCTGTCCCACCTTAAAGATAAGTATCTGTGGATAGAAATGTTATGCAAATTAATTATGCTTATATAATTAATATTATATAAAAATTATATGCATGTAATATGTTGTCCTGAGCATGTGGAGTCGATACTACTGACCTAGTGTCAATAGGACATGAGTTGCTTTCAAATATGGTGTCATTCTATTTGGTGTACACCTTGGTCACCTCCTCTGATATTGATGAAGTAGTGGGCCTTTTACCCACCACTGAGATAGAGTCTGTGACCCTAAAGCAGAATTTTGCTTTTTTTCAACTAATTGGTTATTATAGCACTTGAACTCATACCCTTGGCTTAATTAGCATGATGTTTCCCAATTAAGTGGCTTAGATATTTGATCTTAAAATGTCGTTTCAGGAGAAGATAAAAATGTTGTGGAGATGTGAAAAAGTCTGTGAACATGAGGCTATTAGAATGTTATATATGCTTCAATGTGTCTAAGAGTCAAAGCAAAACGTAACAGTCATCTATTTGGAAGAGTAGAGGTGCAGAGTTTATCAATGTCATCCCACTGATGGCATGAGAAGAAAGGTCTTATACAGTCGGCTGGCTGGAAATAAAGGCCACATTGCCAGGATGAGAAAATTTACTGAAAATGATAGTGTGCAAGATGAAACGATCATTTCCTTTTTGACAGTTATGAAGTTAGGATAGATAGTGTGGGAGGTGTAAGGGTTACAAAGAGGATTAGGTGTAAGAATAACAAGGCAGAGTAGGAGGAGAGCATTTAGTGCAGATGGTAATGTTATGTATTGTGGTTATATTGCAGGGCACATTAAAAATGGCTAAAGAGATAATTTTAAGGCTGGTGAAAAATGAACATTTTTCAAATAATCTTTACAAAAAAAGGATATTACCTTTTTATCAGAATTAGGAATGGTTGGCTAATTTATGAAGCAAAACACATTTTGACCATATTAACGAAATGAATGGATGTAATGGAGATTTATGGAAGCCCAAGTGAAACATTTATACCTGTTCTGAGTAAATCTGTATAAAAAGTATATACCTAGGCATGGCACTCCTCTCTTTTAGTAAATATTGCTTGGTATAGCTATGGCCCCCAAAAAAGTAAAACAGGTTGTTGAGCAAGTTGGGTAGAGTACAGAAGAAAATGCAGTTTCTTGACCAAATTGGCAGTGACACCACAGCACAGGGATTTATACATTAGAAAACTTCCTCCATAAATTTCATAATACACTTGTATTGCCTACAAACAAGAGCTCCATAGTAAAGAAGTCTGAGTGATCCACACTGATTGCTGCTGTTAAAGCATGTTTCAGCAAAGTATTTATTCCCAGAAACATCTATTAATAAAATATTAGGAAGGATAGCTTTCTGCTGAAATGAAAGCCCACTCTCTTGTGGGCAGCATATTTGTGATCTTAACAAAATAGGCATTCAATAATATTCACTGAGCGAATGTATGAATGAATGAGAATTGCACACAATAGGAGAATTTCATCAATAGGCCAGTAATAGTCATGCAAGTGAAGTCATTTGAGGGCTTTTAGGAAGGCCATTCTGTTCCAATTCATTATCTCCATGATCATCATCATATCGTCTAAAATTGCATATTAGAGGTTATTGCTGTTGGGTTAAGGTTCTGCTGTCTTTAGCATTCCTTACTAAAATGAAAAAAAATCCTCAGAAAAAGGTAATAAATTACCTATGAGACATCATAGCACACGTATTTATATATTAGAAAATTTCCCCCATGAAAATGAAGGGAAGTGATGAGGGTGGGATTAGGGGTTTTGTCAGAGAGACAGAGAGATAGCATAAGTGTTTTGGTGAGGAGAAGAAAGGAATTCTTTAGGAGGGCTGGCCCTATTTGTTACCTTAGATAGGTGGTGTGAAAATTTGTAGCCCTTAATGAGAAGAGGAGTGAAGGATAATAATCAAGAGAAAGATCTACTTTGTTATTTTTACATCAGAGAGGAGTCCAAGAAGCTAAGTGCCTATTATGTTTTTATACAACCTGAGGAAAATGGCCACAGATGATTCCTTGAATATAAGGCTCCTTGTTTTATGTCATGTGACTTGATACTCTGGCCATAAGAGACTGTGGACCAGGGATTGACGCTATAACCAAGGCAGCCACCTGGCTGCCTATTGGGTGACCTGACCTGAACAGACATTCACTATTGGAAGGTGATTAACTCAGGCAAGGAGAGTCTGTCTCAGCAGTGTTGAATTCTAGACAAACAGAAGCAGAGTCAGTAGAGAGAAAGGCAGACAGAGGGTCACTGAGTCCCAAGAAGTAAATAGTTCATTAAATAAATATATTGAATATCTACTATGTGCCAGGCACTATACTAAGATGCTGAAGATGCAGTAGTGAACAAAAGTTTGCCTCCATGGGCTTACATTCTAGTTGAGGAGACTGGCAATAAATAAAGAATAGTTACATAATATTATTTCAGGTAGTGTTAAGTCCGGAAAGAAAAATAAATCAGAAAGGGGAATAGAGTTCTTTTTTTAGATTGGATGGTCAAGGAATGCCTCTCTTAGGACGTAGTTGAATAGAGAGAGATCCAGATAACATGAGGGAAAGAGTCATGGGAGCATCTGGGAAAGAGTGTTTATAAGCAGAGAAAATAGCTTGTGGAAAAGCTGTGAGGCAGGAGTATGCTTGTCATGTTTGAGGAACAGCAAGAAGGCGGCCAATGTTATTGGAGCAGTGAAAATTAGGTAATGAGATTGTTATCTAATGAGATTGGAAAGTATCCAGGGATCGAATTATATAAAGACTTACAAACCATGGTGAGGCACTTTTGTTTTATTTTGAATGTGATGGGAAGCCATTGGAGAATTTTGAAAAGGAAAGTGACATGATATGATATCTTTAGCAGGAACTTGGGCTGCTATGTGGAGAACAGACTGAGAGAGGAAGAGTGGAAGTAGGATGATGGGTTAGGAGGAGATTGTGATAGTCCAGGGGAGAGATGATGACTGGAAATAGGGTATTAGCTGTGGAGGTTAGAGAAGTGGTTGGATTCAGGCTGTCTTTTGAATCAAGAGCAGTTAGGATTTGCTAATGGTTTTGTTGTGGGGTGCGAGAAAGAGAAGACTGAAGGATGACTTCAAAAATGGCAGAGTTACTATAAGAGAGGCAATGTATACTTGAGACACAGGAGATCATTGCATAAGTACATTATCAGGGCAGCTAGATGGTTATTAGAGCTGCCATTTGGGCTTTAAAACTGCTGTGGTATCCTGAACAACAAGGAGCTATTTTTACACTTCTGGTTGTTGTCTGGTTGTCGGGTTGTATAGCAGCTGAGTCAGTTTCCTGTTTTCTTTCTTCCCAGCATATTCTCTCTGTGAATCTGCATCACCTCAGTGCAGCTATACTCCTTACAGCACGAAAGGCCCAAACTAATACAGTTTTGCTGAGCACTCCCCAGGTTCACATAAATACTATTAATGTTTATTATGCTTAATCCAAAGTCTTGGCAGCATTACCAAAGATTAACCTTTAATCTTAAAAAACTCTGGAAGCTCAGTTTAATCCTAATCTTTCATGTCTTCATAATGGTTTTACAAGGTAAATTTAAAGATGTTTGAAATTTAAAAATATCACCTGAAAAGAGGCATGCCATGACTTTTTTCAAAATTATTTAGTTATTTGAATGGTAGTATATTCAATACCCTGACAACAGGGTAAGCTCCTTGAGAACAGGAGGCGTATTTGCTCTCTGCTGTATCGTTAGTATCTTGCCTGGTGCCTGATAAACAGTAGATGTGCAACAGATCTTATCTTAAGGGATGAATGAGTTGATGTATGCCAACACTTCATTTGTACTGTTTAATGTACATATAGCCTATCAATTTCTTTTTCCTAGGGTATTCTGACAAGTTTATTGGTTTGGCACAAACCTCTTTTACACTCAATGTGGTCATTGATTTAAAAAGGAGATATAACTACAGAGAGTAGATTTCAATTTATAGAAGTTGAGCCAGAAGCTTATTTGGATTTAAAATGTAAATTTCATTTGTTTACTTGAAAAAAACCCCAATTTTTTGTGTTACATAAAAATAAGCATAACTAGAATAAGAAGAGGTTATTTTTTGTAACATCTGTGTACAAATTATTATTAGCACTGCTAATCCAAGAACTTAATCATTGGCATGATACCTGTATCACCACCAGATGCAAGCTTTCTGAACCTAACAGTAAATAAATGATTTTGAATAATTTTAGTATAATTTTAAAAAGAAACAAAAATGTAAACATTTTTTTCTCCAAGCTAGCTCATTGCTTTTAAAGCTAGCCCATGTATAAATGAATATTTTAAAAATGTGCCATTGTGTTTCTAAATTACAGTTTTCCTTTCATATAAAACAAAAATAGATATCTGTGAATAGTAGTTGTTATGAAAACAGAATTTTAGCGGATGCACCAATATAATTAGAAAAAATACAGAAAGATTTTCAAACAAACTCAATCCTCAAGACAAGAAACTAACTTTTGTTAAAAATGGAAACCTATCACCAGCCACATCTGTCAATGAAGTGTTTTGTAGACAGGCTTGGGATAAAGTAGGTTGTGAAGACTCAAATTGAACTTGTAAAAGCATAGTGAGTTAAGAATATAAAAACTGTTCTGTGGAGTTGGCCCACAGTTTTTCTTGCCCAGTATTTAGTTTCTGCTAGTAGAACCAAAGGATATGTTGTAGGAAGGAAGGCTTTCTCATCCTGATAACAGCCTCAAAAGATTCAGTTTAAAACATTGCACATTTCCTTAAGTCATTATGACTCCATCATATTTCACTTTAAATAATGTTGAAGTTATTTATATCATCAGTTTGTACTTCTTCGGGAGTAATGAATTCCATGTATTTGCTACCTCTTACTATTGTAATATTCTTTTTTTTTATCAGTTATTCACCATTTCCCTGAAAGAAAACGTCCAGACTCTCTCATACTTTGCTATTTTGCTGAGTCTTGTCAGTAAGTTTAGTACTTTGTACTAACTTTGAAATATTTTGTATTGATTTGATTCCCAATTTTCTTATTTCTAGAAATATTATCATAAGCAAAGTTGGTGCTATGACTTATTACCACTTGAATAAGGTCACTGAACTGTTACGTATATATTTTATTACGTAAAATACATATAACAAAATTCAGCATTTTAACCACTTAGTGTCCAATTCAGTTACATTTAGTATATTCACAGTGTTGTACAACAATCATCATTCTCTAGTTCCAGAACATTTTTATAACCTTAAAAGGAAACTCCACACCCGTTAAACAGTCACTCCTCATTTTCTTCTCCCCACAAACCCTGGCAACCACTAATCTGCTGTCTGTTTCAATGGATTTGCTTATTCTGGATATTTCAAATAAATGAAACCATACAATATGTGGTGTTTTGTGTCTGACTTCTTTCACTTAGCACAGTATTTTCAAGGTTCATTCATGTTGGAGAATGCATCAGTTCTTCATTCTTTCTTAAGGCTGAATAATATTGCATTGAATGACTAAATCACATTTTGTTTATTCACTCATCTTTGATGGACATTTGGGTTGCTTTTCCTTTTGGCTATTGTGCATAGTGCTTTCTTGAACATTTGTTACAAGATTTGTTTGAACATTTATTTTCAGTGTGTCTGGGTATATACTCAGGAGTGGAATTGCAGGCTTATGTGGTAATTCTTTGTTTAAGTTTTTGAGAAACTGCCAAACAGTTTTCTACAGCAAGTGGACCATTTTACATTCTCACCAGCAGTGTATGAGTGTTCCACTTTCTCCACATCCTGCCAACACTTATTTTCTGTATTTTTTTTTTTTTTTTGGTTTTAGCCATCCTAATATATTTGAAGTGGTATCTCATTGTGGTTTTGATTTTCCTTTCTCTAATGACTAATGGTGTTGAACATCTTTTCGTGTGTTTTTTGGTCATTTGTATCTCTTTGGAGAAATGTCTATCCAAGTCCTTTGCCCATTTTGTAATTTTTTTTTTGTATTTTTGTTGTTTGATTTTAAGAATTCTTTAAATATTCTGGGTTCTAGATCCTTATGAGACATATGATTTGCAAATATTTTCTCCCATTCTGTGGTTGCCTATTGATTCTGTTCAGAGTATTAACAGTAGGGGTATATTGTCCTGTAGTTTTCTCTTCTTGGAGTATCTTTGTCTGGCTTTGGTAATGCTGACCTCGTAGAATGTATTAGGAAGTGTGACCTCCTCTTCTGTTTTTTGAAAGAGTTTGAGTGGCATTGATGTTAATTCTTCTTTAAGTCTTTGGTTAGAATTTACCAGAAAAGCCATCCATCTGGTCTGGGACTTTTCCTGTTTGGAGATTTTTGATTATTGATTCAATCTATTTTACTTGTTATAGGTGTGTTCAGATTTTCTATTTCTTCTTGAGACAGTTTCGGAAGTTTGTGTGTTTATAGGAATTTGTCCATTTCCTTTAGGTTATCTAATTTGTTGATAATTGTTCATAGAATTTTTATAATCCTTTTTAATTTCTATAATTCTGTAGTAAAATCCTCACTTTCATTTCTGATTTTGGTTATTTGTGTCTTCTCTCTTTTTTTCTTAGTTAATCTGCCAAATGGTTTGTCAATTTTGTTGATCTTTTAGAAGAACCAACTTTTGGTTTCATTGATTCTTGCTATTGTATTTCTAGTCTCTATTTCATTTATCTTTGCTCTAATCTTTATATTTTTTTCTTTACGCTGGCTTAGAGTTTAGTTTTCTTTTCTTTTTCTAGTTCCTTAAGTTGTAAAGTTAGGTTGTTTATTTGAAATCTTTCATCTTTTTAAAATGTAGGCATTTACAGATATAAATATCCCTCTGATCACTCCTTTTGCTGTATCCTATAGGTTTTGGAATGTTGAGTTTTTGTTTTTATTCATCTCAAAGTATTTTCTAATTTCTCTAATGAGTTTTTCTTTAACTCATTGGTTGTTTAAGTGTGTGTTGTTTACTTTCTACATGTTTGCAGATTTTTCAATTTTCCTTCTGTTGTTGATTTCTAGCTTCATTCTATTATGGTTGGAGAAGATACTTTGTATGATTTCAGTCTTTGACTTTATTGAGTCTTGTTTTAATGGCCTAACATATGGTCTATATTGGAAAATGTTCCCTGTGCACTTGAGAGGAATGTATATTTTGCTGTTGTTGGAGGAGTATGCTTTTTGGTTTTGGTTTAGAGTGTTGTTCAAATTCTCTATTTTCTTACTGATCTTTCTAGATACCATATCCATTATTGGAGTAGGGTATTGAAGTTTCCAACTATTATTGTAGAACTACCCATCTCTCGCTTCAGTTGTTGCTTCATATACTTTGGGGCTCTGCTTTTAGGTGCATATATGTTTACAATTCTTATATCTTCTTTATGGATTGATCTTTTTTATTAATATATATTTGTCTCTTGCAACAATTTTTGTTTGAAAATCTATTTTTTCTGATATTAATATAGCTACTTCAGCTCACTTTTGGTACTATTTGCATGGTATATCTGTTTCGTTCCATTCACTTTCAACCTATTTGTGTTGAATTATGATTTAAAGTGAGTCTCTTTTAAGTAGCATAGAGTTGGATCATGTTTTTAAAATCCATTCTGCCAATCTCTGCCTTTTAATTAGAGAGTTTAACCCATTTACATTTAAAGTAATCACTGATAATGAGGGACTGACTTCTGACATTTCGCTGTTTGTTTTCTATATGTCATAGTTTTGTTTCTCAATTTCTCCATTACTGCCTTCTTTTGTATTTAATTCGTTTTTTTTTAGTATACTGTTTTGAGTCTCTTGTCACTTTTTTTTCCTCAATAGTTTTTAGTCATTTTCTTAGTGGTTACCATGGAGATTCAAATTTATAACAACCTAATTTGAATTAATACCAACTTATGTTCACCAGTATACAAAATACTCTTATATTATACAGCTTCATCCCCTTTGTGTTTGCATTGTCACAGATTACATCCTAATAATTTATGTACCTATTAACAGATTTATAATTATTGTTTTATGCATTTGTCTTTTCAATTATATAGGAATCAAAAGGGAGAGTTACAAACCAAAATTACAATAATACTGGCTTTTATATTTACCTATGTAGCTACTTTTGCCAGTGTTCTTTATTTCTTTATATGGCTTTGAGTTACTATTTAGTGTGCTTTCATTTGTGCCTAAGGGACTCCGTTTTAACATTTCCAGGACAGGTCTAGTAGAGACAGACTCCCTCAGTTCTTGTTTATCTGGGTATGTCTTAATTTCTCCTTTAATTTTTGGAGGGGAGTTTTCCCAGATAGAGAATTTTGGTTAAAGAGGTTTTATTTTTTCTTTCAGTACTTTAAATAGGTCCTGGCCTCCATGGTTTTTGATGAAGAAATTGGCTATTAATCTTATGAAGCTCCTTTATATATAATAAGTTGCTTCTGTCTTGATGCTTTCAGGATACATTCTTTGTGTTTTTGCAGTTTGATCATAATGTGTCTTAGTGTGGATCTCTTTGAGTTTATCTTTTTTGAAATTTATTGAATTTATTGGATGTGTAGATTCATGTTTTTCATCAAATTTGTGAAGTTTTCAGCTGTTATTTCTTAAAATATTCTTTATTTCTCTCCTCTCCTCCTGGCACTCCCTTTGGTGTATGCTGGTACGCTTGATGGTACCCCATCGGTCCCTTAGGCTTTGTTCATTTTTCTTCATTCTTTTTACCTTTTTGCTCCTTAGACTGTGTAGTTTAGATTGCCCCATTTCTAAGATCACTGATTCTTCCTTCTATCTGCTCAGATCTGCTGTTGAATTCCTCCTGCCCAGCACCAGGAGAGCTACTGTACTTTTTGATACAATATTGTATGTATTGTTTAGCTATTGTTCTTTTCAGCTCTAGAATTTCTATTTGGTTCCTTTTAATAATTTTTGTACCTTTATTGATATTCACTACTTAATCGTACATCATTCTTCTGATATCCTTTAGTTTTCCGTCTAGAGTTTCCTTGAGCTGTTCAGCATATTTAAGACAGTTAATTCAAAGTTATTGTCTAGTAAGTCCAGCATCTATGTTTCCTCAGGGATTGTTTCTTTCAATTTCTTTTTTCCTGTAAGTGGGCCATGTTTTCCTGTTTATTTATAAGCCTTTAATCCTGGACGTTGTGGATATTGTGTTGTGGTGACTCTGGAAATTGGATTCTCCCCCTTCCCTTGGGATTGCTGTTGCTACTTTTTGAAGGCTGTTTAATGAATTTTCCAAACAATTTTTGCAAAACAAAATATCATGCAGAATCTTGTCATGCATGATCTTGAAGTCTGTGTTCCATTATCTCCTTGTTCAGCCATTGACTTGACAAGAGGTATCCTTGAATGCAATAAGAAAAGAAAAGGAATAAAAATGTGCTCTGACCATAAATTCTTTTGACAGAGGCTTCTTGGAAATCTGCTTTAGGTTTATGGGATTGAAACAAAAGCCAACTTCTGTGCAGGTGCCCTGACAGTGTACTGCCAGGCAGATCAAAACATATACCATGGTTTTTGGAGGATGAAGTCCCTATTGCCCACCTTGGCAACATTCACCTACAGCGAGTTCACGAAGAAAGATGGAATCAGAAAATTACCATTTCATAATCCCTAATGAAATTGTTGTTTCAGACAGTGAGTATTAATTGGTGTTAAAACTATTAGATGAATTGTTTAAAATGAGCTGGGCACTTGAATGGTGCTAAAGTAATGCCACACAAATTCCCTTTGAAAAAAGGTGAGGGACGATATACAATGGAGAAGTGGCACTGTCACCATCTCAATGCAGTGGTCATTGGTGGGAATTAGAGAGTATATAATCTCCAATTGTGATGCGAAATAAACCACATGGCCTCGTTTATAGGTATTTTAGACAAAAATGTTTAATTTGAATCCAGACAAATCTTTAGATCTAATTTCCAGCTGATATTTTTTCAGAAAATTCAGGGGATATATAATAAACTATATAATACCACAAAGAAGCAATCAGATAAATCTAGAAGATGAGACATTTTGTGGGACAAGTGTCTGATTACGTCAAACAGTTGGTGTCATGAAAAGGTGTTTAAAAGAGACTTAGTGGCTGAATATCCAGATGCAATGTGAGATCCTGGGTTAGGTCTTGTTTTTGACAAACCACCTGTAAGATGTTTTGAGAAAGAGTTGAGGGGAGTGGTTTATGAAGTGGATATTAGGTGATACTAAGTGATACTAAGGAATTTCTATTATGGTTGTGAAAATATTATCTTGGCTGTATAGAAAAATCAAATTATATTATAGTGTGGCACAGAGAAAAACAAACTGATTGATAGAATAACTTAGAGAAGCCAGAAACAGACTAAGGCATGTGTGGAAACTTGATATAGGAGTAATATGGCATTGCAGATCATTAGGAAAAAGTGGTCTATCCATTTAATGATCCTGAAACAATTGATTAACCATACAAAAAAAAAAAAAAAAAAAGAAGTTGGGTCTCTGCTTCCTACCATAAAAAAAAGAAGTTGGGTCTCTGCTTCATACCATATAAAAATCAATTACAGGTACATAAAAGGCAAATGTGAAAGGCATAACTTTAAAATAAAACATAAGATATTTTTTTGTTTGTTTTTATTTATTTCTTTTTTTGAGGAAGATTAGCCCTGAGCTAATGTCCACCTCCAATCCTCCTCTTTTTGCTGAGGAAGGTTGGCCCTGAGCTAATATCTTTGCCTATCTTCCTCTACTTTATATGTGGGATGCCTGCCACAGCATGGCTTGATAAGTGGTGCATAGGTCTACACCTGGGATCTGAACCGGCGAACCCCCGGCCGCTGAAGCAGAGTGCATGAGCTTAACTGCTACTCCACTGGACCAGCCCCAAGATAATATTTTTCTAACTTTGCTATAGGGAAAAGTTTCCTAAACATAACTAAGAAATGCTAACCATATGTAAAATAAAAGATTAATAAATGCTTATAATGAAATTAATAATACAAAAAGAAAATGAAAAGTCAAATCATATCCTGGAAGAAGTATTCACAAGCCATAAATTTGGCATATTAATATCCAGAGTATGCAAGGAAGTTTCGTAATTCAATAAGGAAAGATAAACTATTTGAAAAATAGATGGTGAACATTTCAGAGGAGATATGAATAGCAAGTAAACCTATGGAAACGATGCTAAATCTCGTTAGATTATGTCATTGTGATATTATATATCATAATAATAAATTATATATCAAAATAATATTATTTTACACTAATTAGTTTGGTAAAATTAAGTCTGGCAATCCAAAATGTTGATAAGTATGTGGAGGAATAAGATGATTGGGTTTATTTCTGGGCTCTCAGTTCTGATCCATTGATCTGTGTGTGTTTTTGTGCCAGAACCATGCTGTTTTGATTACTGTAGCTTTGTAATGTATTTTGAATTCAGAGATTGTGATACCTCTAGCTTTGTTCTTTTTTCTCAAGGTTGCGTTGTCTATTTTGGATTCTTTTGTTGTTCTATATAAATTTTAGGATTCTTTCTTCTATTTCCATGAAAAATGTTGTTGGGCTTCTGACTGAGATTGCATCAAATCTGTAGATTGCTTTGGGTAATATGGATTTCTCTGTGAATTCTTCTAATCCATGAGCACAGAATATCTTTCCATTTCTTTATATCTTCAGTTTCTTTCAATAATGTCTTATAGCTTTCACAGTATAGGTCTTTCACCTCCTTGGTTAAATTTCTTCCTACATATTTTGTTCTTTTTGTGGTAATCATAAATGAGGTTATTTTCTTGATTTCTCTTTCTGCTAGTTTGTTGTTAGTGTATATAAATGTAACTGATTTTTGTATATTGACTTTGTACCCTCCAACTTTACTGTTTGTTAACTATTTCTAATAGTTTTTTGGTGGATTCTTTAGGGTTTTCTATATATAGAATTATGTCATCTGCAAATGACAGTTTTACTTTTTCCTTTCCAACTGTCTTTTACTTCTTTTTCTTGCCTAATTACTCTGGCTAGGACTTCCAATACTATGTTGAATAAGAGTGGTGAAAGTGGTCATCCTTGTCTTGTGCCTGTTCTTAGAGGAATAGCTTTCATTTTTCCACCATGGAGCATGATGTTGGTTGTGGGTTTGTCATATATGTGCTCTATTATGTTGAGGTACTTTCCTTCTTTACCCATTTTACTGAGAATTTTTATCATAAATAATTGTTGAATCTTGTCAGATGCTTTCTCTCTATTTATGGTCATTTGATTTTTATTCTTTATTTTGTTAATGTGGTGTATCACATTGATTGATTTGCGGATGTTGAGCCATCCCTGCATCCCTGGAATAAATCCCACTTGTTCATAGTGTATGATCTTTTTAATGTATTGTTGTATTCAATTTGCTAATATTCAGGATTTTTGTATCTATGTTCATCAATGATATGGGCCTGTAATTTTCCTTCTTTGTGTTGTCCTTGTCTAGTTTTGATATCAGGGCAATATTGGCCTTGTAAAATGAGTTAGAAAGCATCCCATTCTCTTCAGTTTTTTAGAATAGTTTGAGAAGGATAGGTATGAAATCTTCTTTGAATGTTTGGCGGAATTCACCAGAGGAGCTATCTGGTCCTGGGCTTCTGTTTTTGGGAGGTTTTTGATTAGTGTTTCAATCTCTCAACTAGTGATTGACCTATTCAGATTCTCTATTTCTTCTTGATTCAGTTTTGGGAGGTTGTGTCATCCTAAGAATTTATCCATTTCTTCTAGGTTTTCCAATTATTGGCATATAGCTTTTCATAGTATTCTCTTATAATCCTTTGTATTTCTGTGGTCCATTGTAATTTCTCCTCTTTCATTTTGATTTTATTTATTTGAACCTTCTCTCTTTTTTTTCTTCATGAGTCTGGCTAAGAGTTTGTCAATTTTTAAATCTTATTAAAGAACCAGGTCTTTGTTTCATCGATTCTTTCTATTATTTTTTGTCTCAATTTCATTTATCTGCTCTGATTTTTATTATTTCCTTCCTTCTACTGACTCTGGGCTTTGCTTCATTTCTTTTTCTAGTTCTTTCAGGTATTGTGTTAGATTGTCTATCTGAGAGTTTCCTTGTTTCCTAAGGTAGGCCTGTATTACTATAAACTTCCCTCTTAGTACTGCCTTTGGTGCTTCCCGTGAGTTTTGGTATGTTGTGTTTTTGTTTTCATTTGTCCCCAGGTGTTTTTTGATTTCTCCTTTGCTTTCTTCACTGATCCAATAGTTGTTCAGTAGCATGTTGTTTAGTCTCCACATATTTGTGACTTTTCCAGCTTTCTTCTTGTAGCTGATTTCTAGTTTCATAGCATTATGGTCGGAAAAGATGCTTGATATGATTTCAATCTTCTTAAGTTTATTGAGACTTGTTTTTTTCCCTAACATATGGTCTATCTTTGAGAATGTTCCATGTGCACTTGAGAAGAATGTGTAATCTGCTGCTTTTGGATGGAATGTTCTATCGATCTATCTATATATATTAAGTCCATCTGGTCTAGTGTTTCATTCTTGTTGACTTTCTGTCTGGATGATATATCCATTGATGTAAGTGGGGTGTTAAAGTCCCCTACTATTATTGTGTTGCTGTCAGTTTCTCCCGTTAGGTCTGTTAATAGTTGCTTTATATACTTTGGTGCTCCTATGTTAGGTGCATATATATTCATAAGTATTATGTCTTCTTGGTGGAATGTCCCTTTTATCATTATATAATGTCCATCTTTGTCTCTTGTTATCTTTTTTGGCTTGAAGTCTATTTTGTCTGATATAAGTATGGCTACACCTACTTTCTTTTGGTTGCCATTTGCTTGGAATATCATCTTCCATCCCTTCACTCTGAGCTTATGTTTGTCTTTAGAGCTGAGATGGGTCTCCTGGAGGCAGCATATTGTTGGGTTTTGTTTTTTAATCCATTCAAACACTCTGTGTCTTTTGATTGGTGAGTTCAATCCATTTACATTTAGCATGATTATTGATATATGAGGGCTTAATACTGCCATTTTATCTTTTGTTTTCTATTTATTCTATATTCTCATTGTTTCTTTTTCCTTGTATTTCTGTCTGCCATTTCAGTTTTGTGGTTTTCTGTGATGGTTTTCTCAGTTTCCTCTTTATTTGTGGTGTGTGAGTCTGCTCAGGTTTTTTGTTTTGTGGTTACCGTGAGGTTTGTGTAAAAGATCTCTTAGATGAGATAATCCTTTTTCTGCTGATAGCATCTTATCTCCATTAGCCTATGCAGGTTCTGTCCTTTTCCTCTTCCCCTTCTATGTTTGTTGTCACAAATTATCCTTTTTGTGTTGTGAGTTTGTTACCGACTTGAAGTATTTAAAGCTATTTTTGATGCTTTCTTTCCCTTTAGACTTTATGTTATAATTAAGTGTTTACTAACCTATTCTGATAAAGAGTTGCAATTTTCTGATTCTGTCTGTATATTTATCTCTTTGCTCAAAGCTTTGCAAATCTTTGCCTTTTTGTTTCAGGTAAGTTGGCTCCTTTCAACATTTCTTGTGAGGCAGGTCTAGTGGTGATGAACTCTTCTGCCTTTGTTTGTCTGGGAAAGCCTTTATTTTTCCTTCATCTCTGAAGGATAATTTTACTGGATAGAGTATTCTTGGCCGATAGTTTTGGTGTTTCAGAATTTTGATTATATCATCCCACTATCTCCTAGCCTATACAATTTCTGCTGAGAAATTTGCTGATAGCCTGATTGGAGTTCTGTTGTAAGTTATTTTCTCCTTTCTGGCTGCCCTTAAAATTCTTTCTTTGTCATTGATTTTTGATAGTTTTAATATACTTTGGAGAGGGTCTTTTTGCATTGAGATAATTAGGAGTTTTGTTAGCTTCATGTACTTGTATGTCTAGTTCTTTCCCTAGGTTGGAGAAGCTCTCAGCTGTTATTTCTTTGAATAATCTCTCTGCTCATTTCTCCCTCTCTTGTCCTTTGGGATATCCATTATCCTTATGTTGCTTTTCATAATTGAGTTGGATATTTGTTGTAGAATTTCTTCATTTTTAAAAATCTTAGTTCTCTCTTCTCTTCCCCCTGAATCATTTCTAGATTTCTATCTTCAAGCTCACTAATTCTCTCTTCCATAGGTATGCTCTATTTCCAGTGCTTTCTACTTTATTTTTCATCTCATTGATTGTGTTCTTCATCTCCAGAATTTCTGTTTGTTGTTTTGCTTAGAGTTTCAATCTCGTTGGTGAAATAGTCCTTCTGTTCATTAATTTTATTCCTGAACTTACTGACTTGCCTTTCTGAGTTTTCTTGTAACTCATTGAATTTCTTCATGACAGCCTTTTTGAATTCTTTGTCAGTTGGATTGTAATCTTCTGTGACTTCAAGTTTGGTTTCTGGAGAGTTGTCATTTTCTTTCTGTTCTGCTGTATTACTGTAGTTCTTCATGGAGCTTGATGATTGATCCTCTGCCAGCATTTGTGATAGTAAACACCTTTCTTTTTGGGGTAAGGCTTTGTTTACTTTGATTGTGAGCTGCTTCTGGTTGTATTTGAGAGCCTGTACTTTTCACCCTCCACTGCCCTTGCTAGAGGCATTGCTAGTGCCCTCCTTGTGCTGCTTGTGCCTTCCAGGTTGCTGGTGCTTTGCTGCTTATGAAATCACTGCAGTCTCAGTGATTGCATTGACACTGGGGTCAACAGCCTGCAAGCACTTCTGCTACTTCTGTGGTTGCCTGGGTCTTGTGTTCCCCCACTGACTCTCTATGGGTGCTGCTGCCCTAGGCACCACCTGCGCTGTTGCTCCTGGGTTATCTGGGGATGCTGGTAGCATCACTGTTAGGGCCACTGGGTTCACCGGTGTTGCTGTTGCTGCCAGGGGCCCAGGGTCTTGTACACAGTCCCTGCTGCTAGTAGAGTCGGTATTGGGGGTGCTGCCACTGGGTGTTGGGTCACAGGTTCTGCTGTGGCTCTTGAAGCCTCAGGTCATAGGTGCCACTGCTAGGGAGGAGCAGGAGTTAGTGCTGTTGCTGTTCTTGCAGCCTCTGGTCACTGGCACATGTTGGTGTGCTTTTTGAAACCTCAGGTCAAGGCACCACTGACCCTGCTGGTGGTATCTGTGTTTTGGGTGCAGACCTTACTGCTGGAAAGACTGATGACACTGCCAATGGGAGGGTGAGAGGACTAGGTCACCAACACCAATCTGTTTCCTGAAGCATCAGTATTGTGCGCCACCTGCCACTGCTGGGGAGCGGGGGCAGGGGCTCATCCATGAGTGCCATGTCTACTCTACAGCCTCTGGTCACCAGTGTGTGGTGACTGGTGTGCTCCTTGAAACCTCAGGTCAGGGCCAGGAGTATTTGCATTTGCCATGCTGGAGGAGGGGGAGGGGACCTCTAGTTCCACTGCCTCCCTGAGGTTCAGTCCACCTACCTTCAGATATATAGATGCATGGATCTCTCAAGCTTTTTGGTGTGCTGTGCAGGGAGTCCTTTTTTGCTTAATGGATGTCTCACTGGTTGTAACTTAGAGGGGAGAGACAAAGGGAACAACTCACTCTGCCATGATGCTGATTTTTTTAACTATTTTTTTTTAGAAGCAAGGGAATGACAACATTCAGGATAGAAATTACTCTGAGGGAGGCAGAGAGATAGATCAGAGAGGAACACAGAAATAGTTTTAATGCTATTGGTAATTTTCTCATTTAAAAAATACATGGTAGGCTCATATATTGTTTTGTATGTATCATATATCAAGTATTTCACAGTTAAAATTAGAATAGAGTCTTTAAGAAATATTTCTAGTGAATGTTGGATTGCATCCTTTTGTATGAATATTTATTCACTAATGAAAATGAAAAATAATATTCTTACCTTTAAATTACTTTTCTTTGATATTGAAAATAATTTAATAGCTAAATAGCCGAGACGGCACTATTTTTAATAGATCTTTCATTGGGAAAAAATAGGTGTTAGTTCTGTTTCATCATCTGGATACCCTAATGTGTATTTCCTAATTCCTTTTCCCCAGTCCATCTAAAATGAGAGGCCACACCTGATTTAAATCTTTTAAAGATCACTGAAGTAAGCCTTGGTATAGATTTTATTTTATTTCATATGTTACCTTAGAGTTCATTCATACAGTACCTTAGGATGAAATTTATGTAGGAGGTAACAATGAGACTATATTCTTTTAGTCTTTTATTACTGTTTTATTAAGGATTTTTTCACTTGACCTATATTTTAGAAATGTATAGTTTTACAAATTGTATGAATATAATCCCAAGACAATAATGTGATGAAGAAGTGTGGAGGTTTTTCCTATAATATATAGGTCCAGCATCATTGCAAAAATCTTCAGACTTGACCTATGCACTATAAAAACTAAGTAAATTCTATCTGTTGATTTAATATAAGGCACAGCTCAGAGAAGCAGCCACCAAATTCTTATATGGTATGAGTTCTTTCATTCATATCTAGATGTGAATAATGCATTAGTACAAAATATGAGCCAAATTTGTTCTTAAGGATCTCTAAAAAAGATAGTTTAGAGTTTATGGTGGCTCTCAATTTCTATCCATGTCAGGGTACTGCAGAATATTAGATTAGCCAAAAAAGGCGGGGCGGGGTGGGGGGGGAGGATGAAGAGATTTGCTGTGTGTATGTGTGTGTGTGTGTGTGTGTGTGTACACACACGTCTGCTGGCTCTAGCCAAATTGTGAAGCAGGCAAAATTTGTCTTTAGTGTAATGTGATTCTCCTCTTCTCCTGTATCCGTCTTTAAAGTTTGTTTACAATTTGTATTAGTTTTTGGTTTTTTCTTCCAGAGTTTCTTTTGCAGATTAGGCAAATACATGAACACACACACACACACACACACACACACACTCTTGTGTCTCCTCATTTCTCACAAAAAAGGGTAGCATGTTTTGTGTTTTGCTTTTTTCTCATAATATATCCTGGAGATCACACCATGGCAGTACACAGAAATCGTCCTCATCTTTTTCTATGACTGGATGGTATTTATCCATTTTGTGGATGTACCACAGTTCAGTTGACTTGTCTCTTTTAAAGGATATTTGAGTTGTTTGGTATGATAAATAATGCTACGTTGGACAACCTTGTGCATATGTTGTTTTGTATTTCTTGAAGTGTAGATTGCTAGAAGTGGGATTTTTGGGTTAAAGTGTAAATACATCTGTAATTTTTTTGATTTTACCAACTTCTTCTCAATAGACAGCCCATTATTTTGTAATCTAACCGCAAATGCTTGAAAATGCCAGTGTCTCTACAGCCTTGACAATAGAATGTGTTGTCAAACTTTTGGATTGTTGCCAATCTGATAGGTAAAAAATGGATCTGGGTGTAGTTGTTTTATATTTCTCTTATGAGATAGGTAGAGCATATTTTAATTTGTTTAAGGGTTAGCAGCATTTCTTTTTTTCTGAACTGTTATTTTCCTATTTTTCTGTTAGATTTTTGGTCACTTTCTTTGTTCTGGGCTCTCTTTGCATACATTCAAATATATGTGCACACATACTTATGTATATATATTTTTGCCATGAAAATGTATTTTGCTTTTATAAAGTCAAACTTGTCAATATTTATTTTATTTTATGGCTTCTGGATTTTAAGTCATAGTTAGAAAGGCTTTCCCATTCAAAGATTATAAAGGTATTCAACCATAATTTCTTCTAGTACTTATATGGTTTCAATTTTTATATTTAGACTTCTGAGCCATTTGGAGTTTATTTTGTACTGATCCAATTTTATCTTCTTCCAAATGGTTATCCAATTGTCCCAGCATCATTTATTAAAAAGTTCTTTTTTCCCAATCATTTGAGCTATCACTTTAATGACATACTAAAATTTGATGTGTACATGGGTCTATTTCTAGACTTAATACCCTGTTCTATTGGTCTGTTTATGTGTCAGTAAATTATAAGGGCTTTGTAGTGTTTTTAAGATCTGATAAGGCTAGCCACCCCCACTGCCATTATTCTTCTTTACATGTAAACTTGAGAATCAACATATTTAAATTCAAGAAGTTCTTGGTATTTTCTTTTTTGAGATTGTATTAAACTTCGGGAGAAATGATAATCTCAAAAGCATGATATAGCTTTCTGTTGTTCACATCTACTTTTATGTGTTTGAGAGTTTTCTTTTTAATTGGCCCTGAGCTAACATCTGTTGCCAATCTTTTTTTCTTTTCCTTCTTCTCCCCAAAGCCCTCCAGTACATAGTTGTATGTTATAGTTGGATCTCCTTCTAGCTGTGCTGTGTGGGATGCCATCTCAGCATGGTTTGATGAGTGGTTCTAGGTCGTGCCCAGGATCGGAACTGGTGAAACCCTGGGCCACCGAAGCAGAGTGTATGGACTTAACCTCTTGGCCACAGGTCCAGCTCCTATTTGAGACTGTTATAGGCCCCCATAAGTAGGTTTGCACATTTCTTTTTAAGTTTAGGGGTTTTCCATTATCTTCTAATTGGTTATAATTTGTAGATGAAAGCTATTGATTTATGGGTTAATTTTCTATCCTGTTACCTTACTGAATTATCAGATTGTTATAGTTTTTCCATTGATTTTCTTGGGTTTTCTAGTTATATCACCATGTCATCTGGAAATAATTTTCTTCTTTCTTTCTAATTTTTATTTATTTATTCATTTATTTGATTGAGTTGGCTGAAATTTTCAATACAGTCTATATAGTAGTGGAGCTTTGTTCCTGGCTTTAGTTAGAATACTTTCACCTTTTTATTTCATCTTTCCCGAGTCCTTCTATGCCCCACCAGGCCCAGACAGCCTCTTTGCTTCTATCAGATCTTTCTTACGTATCTTCTTAGCCTTTATCCCAATCGAAATATGATTTCCTTCGGCACACTTACTGAGAGCTCTGCTTTCTCTTCTAATTTGCAGTTTTGTAAGTGAGGAAAATTCCCTTGTATTCAGTTTTAGTCCTGAATCAGGCAGCTTAAACCTAATCCTTACTGTTAATTTTTTAGTAGAAGTTTACGAAGGAATAGTCCTTTTAAGTATGAATAATTTTCCCATGTTTTAAGACTGCTGTTAAAATAGCACTCTCTTCCTACCATGTAGTAGGATAATATATATTTTCTATGGGAAATTAAAGACACGGTTAATAAAGCATGATTACTATTGCTTACGGCTCTTGGCTAGGCTTTTCCTGCTTTCTTCTATTTTGTTCCAAGCTTTATGCCAGCTGGCTTGGTGCCTTTAATCTCTGAAGTAGCCACACTGTATCATTGGTGTGAACTTCTTTAGGATATAGAAGATTGAACAGGATGCAAAACTATAGGACAAATGTTATGAAGGTGAACAGAAATGGGAAGATGAATCTTACTATTGGGAAACTCAAATAACTTAAGATCAAAATTTAATTTTCTCTTTTAAATGTTTAACTTCAAGCCTGATGTGAATAGCATAACACCTTTTTGCTCTTTGTCAATTTTTCTGAAAAAAAGATTTTTTAACCTGAAATTTCATCACAATATACTATACGCATGTATGTTTGACTCAAAATGACACATTTGATATGTGAAAAGAATATGAAATATCAATCACAAACAACCTAAAGTCTATACCAGAGGTGACAAATAGGTGTCATCTCAGGCCAATTTTAATTGACTGGCTGCTTAGAAGATTATGTTAAGAATGGTTCTGAGGTTGCATCTGAGTTCACAGGAAAGAGTGTTGTGATGTCTACCAAGGACAGGGATGGAAAAATAGTGGTATAAATGCCTATTTGAAATATCTCACCTGTACTTCAAAACTCCAAATATATGGAATGGGCATTTATGAACTATGTTTTAGAAAGTAGCCTTTTTATTTATGTTTAAAAATAACTTTATTGTCTGTAAAGAAATTTCATCTGTATTTTAATGTCTTCAAGTCTGAATTTCTAAAGGCCATCTTTTTCTATGGTTTAAACATGAAAATCACTAAGCAATTATGGAACACCTTGTGGATGTTTCAGTAAGTCATTCGCATTGATGGTAGTGTAGTTGATCTCTGTCTCTTGGGGATGACGGCAAACTAGTACTCAATGTTTGCACAAATTGGCATTCATTACCTTGGGATCAAGCTCTCAGCTCAGCAGACTTAGAAACTTAATTTTGCTATTAAATCCTATCCATATGTCATGGGTGACTCACAATAACCAAGCTCTTAAAGTATATTTATTTGTGCTGAGAACTTCAACTGGAACAAGTACTGAAAACTCTGGTCAGCCTGATTAGCTCATGGTATTTGTAGTCAAATAACTTGGGAAGCCAAATCTTGATCCAAATGTCAAATTATTGTTTTATAGTAAAAAATATAACAGCCGTTAGAACTAGAATACTACTCAACTCTACTTGATTGGTCCATCTTCTCGTAGGCATACCTACATGGGAAGTAAAGCCATAATGTTCTTTTTTGAACATTAATTGGAAAAAAAGGAATTAGATTAATTTAATAATCTTTTCAGTGGGTTTTGTTTGTCCTAAACAGATTTTCCCATATACAAGTGCTTGGATGAGTGTTGCCAAGGTGTGGCTATCTGAGGCTTCCTTATCCATATGTGGTTGATTGGCCAATTCCCCTTTTGACTGACATATTTAATAAAGCATGGTAATATAATTAATCAAATAGCAGCTAACTCTTTCAAGCCTGGCTTCCATTTATCTTTTAAGGTGACTTTGCTTCTCTACTCTCATCTTTAGGGATTTAGAGTTTTACACTCACAGGACAATCCTAGTTCTCTAATTTCCAGGTTCTTGTGGGAAGCCTCACTAGTTCATAAGTACTTAGAATACATCTTCCTAAAGAATTGTATTTAGGCTTATTTTTAGTGAGTTTCTTGAGAATTATTTAGTTATCTCAATTGTTTAAAATACAGATAGTACAAGTGAGGGAGGAGAGAGATGGATAAAGGTTATGAGTTGTGTGCAACACAAAGAAAGTTTTTAATGGATGTTAGTGTTCAGTAAAATTTTTCAGAAGTGCACTGCTTTTCACACATTTTTTGCTGCATGCTCTAGCTTTAGCCCTCAGACCTCCCATGCAGACAGCACATATGTTCAATGTGGCTGTGCTGTTAAAGTTTGTATCTAATGATGTGTGCTATTAGTCTTATGGAAGCTGAATTGGGCTCAGGATGTTATCCAAACAGTACTGCAGTGCTTACTAACACTGTGTTTTTGTTTCTTTTTTCCTATTTTATTTGACACTAAGTTTCTAAGATTTTTCTTTCTAAAAACTTTCACATTTCTCAAATTCAGTTTTACTCAATCCTGGAAAACAAAAGCTGACTCCATTACCACAATTTCGTAGTAAATTCATACTATTAAGCTCCACAGCAGCACTCGGTCTTCTGTAGCAATTTCTAGTTGAGGAGCTCTAAACATTTCATAAATATAGCTTTCTAGTCTTTCATTTAATTGGAATTGGGGTGAGAGGAGGAGGGAAAATGGCCAGTTTTAAATTTATTTTAATTCTCTGATCCCTATATGGCTTATGGGGCACATCCTGGAATTATAATTGTTTATGGTGACAACTTTTCCAAAAAGAAAATAATTCTGTTGTATGAAATTTTTTCCATTGGGGTGAATTCACAGATGTGGCTTAGGGACTTACAACTTCTTCTATAGAGAACTGGGGAGATTTGCAAATAATTTTTATTTTGACTAGAAAAAGATCTTATGGTTATGTAGTAAGATAAAACAATACAAAACAAAACAAAAAATGCTATTTTTAAAATTAGCTATTTCTGAGTTTTGGGGTGAGAGGTGACCAAAGGATGACTTTTATCTAAGAAAACTGTATTGTACTTGGATTGCATTTATTGTGCACCTGAAGACCCTTGGCAATGTTTCCAGAAAAAGAGATCTCAACGTTATTCCTTGTGATTTGAAGTTAAGGAAATCTTTTAGGTATGGGCAAGGAGTCTGCTAGGGCAGGTTAGAGAGGGAGATGGGACTGGTGGACAGAATGAGATGGAAGTGGGACTGTGGGTAGACAGTGGAGGTGGTGGTAGTAGTTCTGAATCTTTGAGGTAATGGATTCTGCAAGTGATTCCAACTCTTTTGGGACCATTTTTAATAACTGGAAGAGGCTGTGTGTGTGTGTGTGTGTGAACTCAGAGCTGGTCCCTAAGAATGGAAATATTTTGGCACTTGGGATTATTAAGAAATGAGTCTCCCTCCACTGACCATAACTAGGGAGGCACCATTCTAACATCCAAAAAGAAGACTCAGGCTCCAACTTGGTTTCACTCCTGTCCTTCAGGGATGGGTTTTCAACTTTAGGAAACATTTTCTGAGTTTAATTAGCATGGGTTTTCAACTTTAGGAAACATTTTCTGAGTTTAATTAGCATTATTCTTCTTTGAAATCTGTGTTTCTCAGTTTAGAGACTTCTTACAGCCTTTTTCCTGTGACAGGATATTGAGTTGGACTTTTCCTGTTGACTAGGACTCAAAGTTGGGGATAAGGAGGCATCGAGTAGCTAAGACAGCATGAAACAATTAGGGGCTAGACTCTGCACTTGCTTAGGGCTTCTTAATAGGTAAACAGGCTCAGCTACTCCTAATCATCACTTCAGCACCAACCTCATCCCCCACTCCCCCAGCTTTATAAGCAGAAGACCAGAAGAGTAGAGTGAAAGGAAAGAAAACCACTGGAGCTGAATCACTAGCCTAGGGGGAGAGGCTGTGGGTTTTCGTTTTTTTTTCATTGAAGGGAAGAAGAGAGGGTGCTCAACACCCTTAAGCCAAGTGAGAGGGGGTTTCCTTGTAAACATTTTCGAGTTCTGATTTGATGTCTGCCTAGGCTGTAGACCTGCTGATCTATCCAGTGTCTATTCAAACAGGAGAGTAGAGAATTGGAGAAAGAGTGCTTGATGAGGTGAGGGGCAGCGTGGAGCAGCCTGCACTCCCATGTTAGGCTTCTAAATGATGTGTGAGTTTCTGAAGAGTCAAATGGGAAGGTAGCTGGGCCTTAGCCATCTTGACAGAAGTCTACTCAAGAGAGCTTGCCACCAGACAAGTATCTCTTGGCAGGAAGAAGATGTGAAGTGAAGGGATCTCCAGGGGTGCAAGCTGAAGGGGCATTGGAAGAGGACAAGCTGGGGACAGATTTTCTACCTCATGGAACCACGTTTGCCTAGTGAAAGAGCCAGCATTTGGATGCCTGCCACACAAAGCTCATCAATATCCAGCTTTGGCCAAGAAAACATGACAACAGAGATCAGATAAGAAAGAGCCACTTGTCTCTTTCCAACTCTTTCTTCCTTGCCACAGCAAGCCATGAGAAAGGGGCTCAGAAATGGGCCAGGGAGGAAAAGTGAAAGATGAGATCATTTTCTTTCTCACTTTGAGTCTACACTGTGAGGGAAAGGATGCAGCAAGCTGTAAGTTGGAAGTGTCATATCAGACAGGGCTATTTTATACCTGAAAAAAGTTTTCTGTAATCTTTCTGAGATGTCAGTAAGGCGTAAGAAAGGGAGGATTGACAGTACAGCTGAAGGCAGTGACTGGAGAAATAGAAAACTCTTTAATGTCTATATCCTCTCTGGGTCAGACTGTTCTGCAATCTGGAGCTGCCTTGCCCTACGTTCTCCATGAAAGACACTGTTCCCTAAAAACCAAAACCCCTCTTGATTCATGCCTGTGAGTTGATTGTCACCAGAATCTCTCTTCCTCACCTGTCGCACTGTGTGAAAGTGGTTGAGGGAGGGAATGAAAAGAACTGTAATCTAGTAGGGCCTGTTTAGCTTGACTGGAAGCCCTCTTCCGTGACTAGAATAATGGAACTGAGATTCTAGAAGAGTTACTACCACCAGTTCAAGGTGTGACCATAGCACCCATGGTTGTTACAGGAACAGGAACCCCTGCTTTAGATTTTGGCTTCACTCCCTACCTGCCAAAGCCAGCTTTTACCCAGCAGTAATACCCCTCTGTCACAGCCAGTGTCCTGAGATGAGATGGACCCCCCAGACCCTTTTCCTAAAAGAATTGGAGACCTCTGAGTACGCAAAGAGGAAGAAGAGCTTTTACATCTTGGGTTGGGGGTAGACTTTTCTCAACTTGCTTATTACTAGTTTTTTTGTACTCCAAATTGTTGTTAAGTGACATTTTATGTATATATTGTAAGTTTTTAATTTTTTTCATGTAATTTACATAGTCTTCATAATTGTTAAACTACTACATAATATTCTATCAAGAATATGTGACACTTTCCCCAATTTTGGACGTCGAGGTATTTTTTCTATTAGAAATGTTGCTGTATTTTTTTTGTGTACCTATTATTTTCCTTTTGTGGATTTTTTGTTTTAATTTTTAAATTTTTGTGGATTATTTCTTCAACAGAAGAATTTATTGGGTAAAAATGTTTAGATATTTTTAAGAATCTTGATATATATCTGAGTACATATTCTTAAAAAATATTTTAAAATTAGCATTTGCCACCTCCAAACTTACCACATCCCTGTCTGATTATTCCTCTGAATGTGCTATTGTTTCATATCATTCTCTTTTTTTATATTTCCTTTTTTTTTTTAGGAAGATTAGCCATGAGCTAACATCCGCCACCAATCCTCCTCTTTTTGTCGAGAAAGACTGGCCCTGAGCTAACATCTGTGCCTATCTTCCTCTACTTTATATGTGGGACGCCTGCCACAGCATGGCGTGCCAAGCAGTGCCATGTCTGCATGCAGGATCCGAACTGGTGAACCCTGGGCTGCCGAAGCAGAATGTGCGAACTTAATAGCTGCACCACTGGGTCAGCCCCTCATATCATTCTTGTGTTCAAAATTTTAATGATAACCATTGTCTCTTAGTTTGCATGCATTAAAACTTGTTAACTTCATGTTTTTCATTCCAGTCTGGGTTCCAAAAGTTCTTCTAATCCTTGTGACCTCCTACTTTCTTTTGTGAAATCCTTACTCTCTACTCTATCCCAATTGCTCTGTTCACTGTCTCCAAAATACACTGCTTGCATGTCTTTGCTCACACCATTGCATCTACATGAACGTCTCTCTCCAGTTTTTGGTCTAAGGAAATTCTACCCGTATATTAATGTGTACTTTTAAAGACCATACTGTTTTTATAAATTTTACTTGTCCAGTCCTACCCTGTACAAATTTATTTTTCTTGGCTCTGGACTTTTTTTTTTTTTTTAAAGATTTTATTTGTCTCCTTTTTCTCCCCAAAGCCCCCCGGTACATAGTTGTGTATTCTTCGTTGTGGGTCCTTCTAGTTGTGGCATGTGGGACGCTGCCTCAGCGTGGTTCAATGAGCAGTGCCATGTCTGTGCCCAGGATTCGAACCAACGAAACACTGGGCCGCCTGCAGCGGAGCGCGCGAACTTAACCACTCGGCCACGGGGCCAGCCCCGGCTCTGGACTGTTAAAGTACTTATTTTTTATGTTTTTTTAAAACTACCATTTATTTTTCTGCCTTGTATTCTAAGTAGAAAAGATTGCTCAGCATGAAATGCTCAAGATTGAACCAACAAAACAAAAACCAAACCAAACCAAACAAGCAAGCCTCCTCTAAACATACCCACCTTGTTGGGACTAGTAGAAGCTAGAAAAGCTATTTCAAAATGGAAGCAGTTTGTCCTGCAAGAAGAGATGGAGATTTGAGTAACTCTGAGTATAGGGTCTTTATTTTGGGGAAAAATATTTGAAGGGATCCTTTAATTGCAATGAAACTCCAGCAACAACATACATTGTTATCCTGTAATGGTGCAGTGGCAGAACCAGAAAAATATACAATAATATTGTTATCTTGAGATAGCGAGATTATTACATATGGTGAATGATATGGCTGGAAATCTTGCTCTTTTAAACTCTGAGTGTATATCTGTTGACTTATTTAGAAAATACCTGCAAGGGGCAGAGCATTATGCTGCTATCTACAATTTATGCATGTCTAGGAAATGAGGAATGTAACTGTGAGGGCTAGGGAAGTTCCATCATTAACCTAGATCTTTGTATGCAGGGTAGTGGGAAGTCTGCTTTACGTCTTCCTCAAATTCTCAAGCCTGAATGGAACCTCTCTGGCATTTTCTTTTCATACAGTATCAGCTCAGCTTGAAACAATGAAAGTAGCATATCTGATCACAAGCAGTTGATCCCCAGACATGTTTATTGATGGCACTATCAAGGAAAACAGCATACTGACATACAATACAAAGAAACTTGGCAGACTTTATAGTGGCAATTCAGTTTTGGCATTTATATTGGTAAAAACAGATTACAAGGCTTAGTGCAGCTCAAACCTTATTTAAGCTTGCAAAATGTCTGATTTGATCAGTTGGCATTCCACTGAGAGCAACACCTCTATCTCTAGGAATTCCTCTGGTGCAGTTTACACTGGTGTTGTGCCTGCACTTTGCTTTGAGTGCGTTATATAATCTAATCTTTTTTGTGTGTGTTGGATTGACCCCATTCAAAAGATTCTAGAGTCACCATGCCCCTATCAATGCAGTTTTAAAATTTTTAACTGAACAGTGACACTTAGTGGATAGAAATATTCATTACAGTGCTCTTTTGTAGGAATCTCCATTAACACGTCCCATGGTAATAAAATAAATGATACCAAAATTTAGTCTTCTTGGCAAAGTAATATATAGTATTTGAAATGTTGTTGGTTTTGTAGCAGCTGTCACTCCATACCAATCCATTTAGTTAAAAAGCAAACAGGTGGCTCACACATATTGTTTGTACTACATAAATTTTTAAATTTTCTTTAGTCCTACTGAAATAAATGGGGCATTTTTACTGTTGATTTCAACTTACCAGAAGAATATATAACAATGCACTGAAGATATTATTAATTAAGAGCACTGTTCAAAGTGCTTGTTTTCTTCTCAGCAGATATCTATTGACCTGAAATATGAACAAGTATCTTAAGCTAGACAAGTAATTTACACTTATACCTGTGAGACTGAAAAAAAAACCAGACAAAAGATTACTGTCAACTTAATTAACCCCTTTGTTTTGGTACCATGGCACGTAAGAAGTTAAATTGTAGTGAGGTTTTTAAATGTTTACTCCAAGACCAAGAGTTTATCCCATTGAGGTCTAGGTTAAGTTTTCTCTCAATTTTATTGTATTTATGGATTTATTTTTGACCTTTAAGGAAGGTTTTGGGACAGTAATTAGTGTTTTATTTTCCTGCAAAATGAAAGCATGCTATCTTGCCTGAGGTTAATATGTTTTTAAGTCTCTTGAGGTGCTGTGATTGGAAAGCAATTTAGAGTATTGTCTGCTGCCAGCTTCGCATACAACAGAGAGATGAGTGGAAAATATCTGATTAGAGAGTGTGACAAAATATGGGAAGACAGTCATGGAAATAAATGTAAACCATGTTGTTAGACTTGCATATTGGATTTTTAAGTACCAAAAAGAAAATACGATGAAAAAATTTTTTTGACAGAACTGATTTAGGCAGCGGGAGGGGAGAGGTGATGTAGTTGTCTTATACAAGTGTAGTGAAGTCCTTTTAAAGTAAATTTACTATGTAAAAAGCTGACTTTAGAAAACAAGTAAGTCAAAGTGTGATTATGAGGTTTATAGAAGCATTTACCAAAGCCTCAAAGTAAACCATGTGTCATCCAAAGCAATTGTTTTATTTAGATACTTTCTCAGTTGAAAAAATTGAGTAAACAATTATCTTAATTCTCCACTCTCTGGTTATTTTGAACTCTTACTCCTTTCACCCCCCCTCCCCCTCCCATTTGTACCCTCTCTCCTTGCCCACCAGCAGGAGATAGTGCCCCTCTTGTGCTCTCAGGATATTGTGGATATACTCTTAACCCTTAACATACTGTACTGTAATTGGATGCAATTGTTTCTCATAGTTGGCGAACTCCTTGAGCCTTGGGATTGTGTGTCTTATTCACTGTCTCTAGTACCTAGCACAGTGCCTGGCATGTAATAAGTACCCATTAAATATTTAGCATTTGAAGGTGCCAGAATGTTGGAATACAGCTAGAGGGAAGAGGCAAAGTGAAATTCCTTCCTGTTCTCTAAGGTGCAGGGGTACCACTCTCTTTTGTGCCTGTCTAGGAGGGATGATGAGCTTCTAGGCTATTGATGTTTCTTTTTGCTGTTGATAGTTTCAAGGTATGGGTTTGGGGATCAGCCATCCTACATAAAAAGGCCATTCTATTCCAGAGAGTGCAAAGTTGTTCAATTTGAGATGGTGTATAGCAGATTCTTTAAATAATTCTCCGTATAGACCTGTCAAGGAGACTGTCTTCACTTTTGGGGATGTCTAAGTCAAAGCACTATGCTGGAAAGAATGTTGTATTGCTGAATGGGAGCTTAGGCCTGGTTCTACTACTAACTCTGTATTTAAACGTAACCTTATCATTTAATGATGAGCCTCAGTTTCTTCTTTTACAAAATGTAAGAGTTTGATTGGATGACCTCTAAGGCTCCTTCTGACGCTACAAGCTAAGCTTGCGTAGCTCATCAGGACGCACAGCGAAGTTGTTGAGTTTAAGTTTAATTATCTAGAAAATCAAGACGGGGCTGTCTGCCAGGTGAAACATAGGCCAATACGAATTTCCTAGTCACTCATTCATTCTTTGATTTAATACAGATGTTCAACATACGTATTTTGTTGGCTAATGGGTATCAATTCTATTTCCTTCTTTTAGTTATTTAAACAAAAATAGTGTTTTTTAAAAAACCTTTTAATTTTGATATAATTGTAGATTTATATATGGTTGTAAGAAAGAATACAGAGAGATCCTGTGTACCCTTTACCCAGTGTTAACATTTTGCAAAACAATAGTACAATGCCACAGCCAGGATATTGACATTGATACAGTCAAGATAAAGAACATTTCCATCACCACAAAAGTCACTTATGTTGCCATTTTATACCCATATCCAATTCCCCCATGGGCCGCTTCTAAGCCTTGATAACCCTAATATGTTCATCATTTCTATAATTTGTCATTTCGAGAATGTTATATAAACGGAATCGTAAAATATGTAACCTTTTGGGATTGACTTTTTTCACATGTTATAATTCTGTGGAGATTTATCCAGGTTGTTGCGTGTACCAATAATTTATTCCTTTTTATTACTGAGTACTATTGTATGGTATGGATGTACCACAGTTAGTTTAACCATTTACCCATGGAAGGACATCTGGATTGTATCCAGTTTTTGACTATTATGAATAAAGCTGCTATTAGCATTTGTGTTCAGTTTTTCTGTGACCATGTCTTTAAGGCAAATGCCCAGGAGGGCAATTGCTGTGTTATATGGTGGTTGCATGTTTAGTTTTTTTAAGAAACTGCCAAATTGGTTTCCAGAGTAGCTGTAACATTTCACTTTCCTACCAACAAGGTATGATTGGCCCAGTTTCTCAGCATCCTTACTAGCATATGGTTTTGTTACTATTTTTTATTTTACTTATTCTGATAGGTGTTTAGTGATATCTCATTTGGTTTTAATTTGCATTTCACTAATGACTAATGATGTTGGACATCTTTTCATGTGTTGATTTGCCATCTGTATATCCTCTTTGGTGAAATGTCTCTTCATGATTTTGCCCATTTTCTAATTGACTTTTTAAACTGTTGAGTTTTTTTTTTTTTGAGGAAGATTAGCCCTGAGCTAACTGCTGCCAATCCTCTTCTTTTTTTTTTTGCTGAGGAAGCCTGGCCCTGAGCTGACATCCATGCCCATCTTCCTCTACTTTATATGTGGGACGCCTACTACAGCATGGCTTTGCCAAGCAGTGCCATGTCCACACCTGGGATCTGAACCTGGCAACCCTGGGCGCCGAAGCAGAATGTGCAAACTTAACCACTGCGCCACCGGGCTGGCCCCTAAACTGTTGAGTTTTGAGAGTTCTTTATATATTCTAGTTACTAGTTCTTTGTTGGATATGTGGCTTGCAAATATTTTGTCCCAGTATTTAGCTTGTCTTTTCATCCTCTTATCAGTGTCTTTCACAGAGCAGAATTTTAAATTTTGATGAAGTCCAGGTTGTCAATTTTTTCTTTTGTGAATTGTGCTTTTGGTGTCAAGTCTTAGAGTTCTTTTCCCAGTCCCAGATCCTGAAGATTTTCTCCTAAAAGTTTACTGTTTTACATTTTATGTTTAAGTGTGTGATCTATTTTGAGCACTTTTTGTATAAGATGTGAGACTTAGGTTCAAGTCATCTTATTGCCTATGAATGTCCAATTGCTCCACACCATTTGTTGAAAAGGCTATCTTTTCTCCATTGAATAGGTTTTGTACCTGTGTTAAAAATCAGTTAGGCATATTTGTATGGGCTTATTTCTGTGTTCTCTGTTCTATTCCATTGATCTGTGTGTCTATCCCTCAACCAATACCACAGTCTTGATTACTATAGCTATATAATAAGTCCTGAAATCAAGTAGACTGATTCTTCCCACTTCATTCTTTTTTTTCCTCAAAATTGTTTAGCTTTTCTATTTTTTTCACCTTTCCATATAAATTTTATTTTATTTTTTTTGGTGAGGAAGATTGGCCCTGAACTAACATCTGTTGCCAATCTTCCTCTTTTTGCTTGAGGAAGATTGTCCCTGAGCTAACATCTGTGCCAATCTTCCTCTATTTTGTATGTGGGATGCTGCCACAGTGTGGCTTGATGAGTGGTATGTAGGTCCATGCATGGTATCCAAACCCGCAAACCCCAGGCTGCTGAAGTAGAGCACATGAACTTAACCACTATGCCACCAGGCTGGCCCCATATAAATTTTAGAATAATTTGTGTATATCTAAAAAACCTTGCTGGAATTTTGGTAGGAATTGCATTAAACCTGTGTATCAATTTGGAGCGAATTGACATTTTAATATATTAAGTCTACCAGTCTGTGAACATGGTATATCTCTCTGTTTATTTATATATTACTTTATCCCATATTAATATAGCCATTCCTGCTTAACTTTGATTAATGTTTGCATAATATAGCTTTTTAAAAATTTTTTGAGGAAGATTAGCCCTGAGCTAACATCTGCTGCCAATCCTCCTCTTTTTGCTGAGGAAGACTGGCCCTGAGCTAACATCCGTGCCCACCTTCCTCTACTTTATATGTGGGGCACCTTCCACAGCATGGCATGCCAAATGGCGCCATGGCTGCACCTGGAATCCTAACCAGTGAACCCTGGGCTGCAGAATCGGAATGTGTGAACTTAACTGCTGCACCACTGGGTGGGCCCCTGTATAATATATCTTTTTATTTTCAATATGCCTATATTTTTCTACTTGAAGTGAGTTTCCTGTAAATAGGTTATATTTGGGTCATGTTTTTAAATACACTCTGCAATTTTCTGTCTTTTAATTGGTGTATTTAGACCATTTACATTTGATATAATTATTATGTTAGGACTGCAATCTCTCCTTCATCTTTCATTTTATGTTTGTTTTCTCCATTTTTTATTTATCTGTTTTTCTTTTCCTGCTTTCTATTGGACTACTGGAGCAGTTTTAGAATTCTGTTTTCATTTATTTATAGTATTTTTGAGTGTATCTCTTTGTATAGCTTTTTTTTAGTGGTTGCTCTAGGTATTGCAATATATGTATTTATTTTATCACAATCTACTGGTGTCATAATTTTACTAGTTTGTGTGAGGTATAGAAACCTTACCTCCCATTATGTCTCTTTACCTGCCTCTGTTTATAATATAATTGTCATATATATTTCCTCTACGTGCATTTAGGACCACATCAGACAGCATTGTAATTTTTGCTTCAACTGTCTAATGTAATGTAAAAACTCAAGAGGAGAAGGAAAGCCTATTGTATTTACCAGTATTTTTGCTTACTGTGTTATTTTTCATTTCTGATATTTCAGGGTTCTTTCTCTTATCATTTCTTTCCTGTTTAGGGAAATTCCTCTAGCTATTTTCTTAGGGTAGGTACTACTAGTGAAAAATTCTCTTAGTTTCCCTTCATCTCAGAATGTCTTGATTTCCTGTTAATTCCTGAAGGATAATTTCATTGGTTATAGGATTCTGGGTTTTTGGTTTACAGTTCTTTTCTTGCAGCACTTGAAAAATATCGTACCACTTCCTTCTGGCCTCCACGAATTCTGATGAGAAATTCACTATCATTCAGAGTTTCCCCCCATTAGGTGGCTGCTTTCAAGACTTTTTCTTTGTCTTTATTTTTCAGAATTTTAATTATTATATGTCTTGGTGGAGACTTCTTTGGGTTTATTTTGTTTGAGAGTCACTTAGCTTTGTGAATCTGTAGGTTTGTGTCTCTTGCTAAATTTGGGAAATTTTGGCCAGTGTTTCTTCAAGTACTTTTTCATTACTGCCTTCTCTCCTCTCCTTCCAGGACTCCAATGACACAAATGTTAGATCTTTTATCATAGTCCCACAGGTCCCTGAAACACTGTTCTTTTTCTTTTTCTTTTTTTTCAGTCTAGTTTCTTTATGTTTTTCAGATTGGGTCATTTCTATTGTTTTCTCTTCTGGCTCACTGTTTCTTTCCTCTGCTTCCTTCATTCTGCTGTTGAGACCATCCACTGAGCTTTTTTATTTTGGTTATTTTATTTTTCAGTTCTAAAATTTCCCTTTGGTTCGTCTTTATATCATCTCTTTATTGAGTCTTTCTATTTCTTTAAATTTGTTTGAAGAGTGTTTGTAATTGCTCAATGACGTAGTTTATAATGGCTGCTTTAAAATCTTTGTTAGAGAATTCCAGCATCTCTTTCATCTCTTGTTGGCATCTATGACTGTCTTTTTTATTTTTAGTTTGAGACCTTTCTGGTTGTTAGTGTGGCAAGTAATTTTTGACTGAAACCTGGACATTTTCACATTACATTATGAGAACGAATTTTATTTAAACTTTATCTTTTGGTTGACTTTCTCTGACACCACTCTGGCAGTGGAAGGAGGAGGGGAGGTGTCATCATGTTAATATCAGGCGCAGTAGAAGTCCAGGTTGTTGACACTTGAGTAGGAGTGGCTCTTCATTACTGCTGAGTGGAGGTGGGGATTCTGGCTTCTCTCATGGTCTCCACTGACAATGTGGTGGGAGTGGCCTCATTACCCCTGGGTGATGATGAAAGTCCTATTCTGAACTAGGCATCCTCTCACACTCCCCCAGGGGGGTCAGGAGGGTCCCCTCATTATTGCTGGGTTGGGGAGAAAGTCTCAGCTCTTCACATGCTCTCCACTGACATTGCTTGGAGGGGAGGTCATGTTACTGGCCAGCAGGGATGAAAGCCCCAGCTTTCTCCTTGGCCTTCTTTGACACCATTCTGGTGACAGTGTTGGAGCACCTCATTGCTGTCTTGTGAAAGTCAAAGTCTAGGCTCCCCACTTGGCCTTTGTTGGTACAAGTAAGACTGGAGCCTCAGTTTTTCTTGTGGTGTTTGACTGAAGTAGAGCAGTTATTGTCTAAAAGTCTTCTGTTTCACTAGGCTGATCTTTTCTTGGTCCTTTGGTTACAGAGAGCAAGTTTTTGTCGGGGCTATTTTGTCTAAACTTAGTGTTTCCTGGTTCCTGGCTTCTTTGGCTGTAAGTCTGGGATGTGTGAGGTGGAAAAAAGGAAAAAAAAAAGTCCCAAGGAACTCACCACTATGTTGTTGGGTTTTTATGTCCCTAGCCAGTCTGCTTTCTTCTCTCCATCTTTCAGAGTCTTCTTCTGTTTATTTTGTATGTAATGTCCAGGACTTTTAGTTGTCTTAAGTTTATTTTATATATAATGTGCAGGACTTTTAGTTGTACCTAGTGAATACAGAAAAATACCTCTATTCCATCTTCCTTGAATAATGTGTCTTTTAATGTCTCAAGATAGAGAAGATCTTTTATTTGCTGCTGAGGTTAGGAGTTGTTATGAACAAGAATGAGGTAGTTATGGGGAAAGGAAGAAAATTCCATCTGGTTTATTTATAGTGTTTTTGTGTATTTGAGGAGAGGAAAAGAAAACAGATTCTGCCACTCCTAAAAAAAAAAAATCTATAAGTCCTGATTGGTATTTTTTCATTCATTTATTTGTTCCTTCCTTCCTTCCTTCCTTCCTTCCTTCCTTCCTTCCTTCCTTCCTTCATTGTTCAACAAACATTTATATATCAACACTGTATGCCTGGCAGTGTGATTGGCGCTAGGAAAACAAAGACAGGTAAGATTATTTTTGCATATTATGAGCTCAAAATCTAGTCTATTGGAGCCTAATACCCAAATAAGCAAATAATTGTAACATCTTTTGGGAAGTGAACTGCGTTCTGAAGGATGAGTAGAAGTTCTTTAGGTGAACTGAAAGAAGATCTAGGCAGAAGAAATGCCTTGTTAAAAGGCACAAAAGCATAAAATTTTGTGGCTTTAGGAGAATGGCAAGCCTCGATGTGAAAAGAGTAAGGGGTTCATAGGAGCGAATGTGGGAGATGAGGCTGAAAATATAGGTTAGGTCAGATTGTGGAGACCTTTAATATGTTATGTCATGCTAAGGAAGTTTTACACTTTCAGCAGGCAATGGAATGTCATCTTTAAGCCATTTTAATGAGCGTTGAAAAATAATGATTTTTGTTATGGTTTATATCTGTGCCCATATGTATCCTTTAATATCCTTTTACTCGTGTGGATGTAAGACTTGTCATTCTGCCTTCATCTCTCTTTTCCCTTTCCCTATATATTCATCTGTGGCTAGAAATGAGGGAGAGAAATGTTTACTTAAACACTTAGAGTTGCTAGATAGAGTTGTGTAAATGTAACAGATGTACAAGTATGGCTCAGGATGAAGCTATTGTTTCAAATCTGTTCTCAAAGACAGTTCCATTTTCACTAGTTGGGAATGTGAGTGTATGTATTTAAATATAGTAGCACCCAGCTAATCCTAATAGTCACTTCACAAACCCCTCACTCCCTCACAGTCATTTTAGCCTACTTATCAACAGTGGTTTTTCATAGAATCTAGTAGAATTGTACACTGATGGGGCTGTATTAATTTTAGGAAATGAAAAATCCATGTTTTCTCCAAAAAATGGGAATGTATGATTCTAGCTCATTATGTTAAAATAGATAAAATATTCTTTATCATGCAGAGTGTTACATCAATTTTTCATTGTTTTCTCGTTAATCATTTACATTTATGGTCACTATCTCTCCTTCTCCGAGTGTATTCTATTAGTATCTACAAACTCTTCCCCTCTTCTGTAACAGCATATATTCAAACCTGATGGTATCCCTAATGTATTGGTATATTTTTAAAAATCCCATATACAATAACACTTTATTTTTATGCTGTCTAAATCTTTTATTTAAAGACATCTGGTATGTTTGGCTCAGCGGACAAAATATGACAGTGCTGAAAAGTAGTATTAGCAATTCTTATGACTTCTTACATATTTTAAGATGTTTATGGCAGAAATTACATACTGTGGTGGATAGAGTAGCAGACTAAGAAAAATTTATCACTGATACGCAATTGCTTACTTGTTTGTGTCCTTGAGAAAACCAGTAGCCTTTTGATCATTCTGATTTTTTAACCACAATTTTATAGTTATGAAAGAGGCAAAAATTACCCCAAATATCTGCATAATAGGAATACTGAAATTTTAAATATAGTTCTTTTTTTGGTAACATAACACATTGCTACTGTTAATGTTTCTGAGGTGACTCACTGGAATTCAGTTTCTTGTAATGATTAAAAACATGCCCTTTATATGGCCAGTGATAACTTTTTGGTTTGAACTTCTATATGAATTATAAATGAAAATATAATATTGGACCATGCTTTTACTTGTTGTAGAAATTCTTTAGATATTAAAATACTTTAGATATTAAAACTGAATTAGTATAAAACTAAATTTGAAAATTTGTTGTAAAATTTCAGTTGTGTTTTGCTGCTTACAGTTTTAATTCAGAGATTAATCAACTAAATACTATCTCTGTAATGAGACCATGATAAATCATGCTATTGCGTTCAACCTGGTTAAGAACAAGGTCATAGTTTGGTATTTCAGCTTGTGTGTACTGTCCTCTGCTGGATGGATCATGTTATCCTAGTTCAAATGAGCACCATTTTGCTGCCTTACTAGTGACTTGTTTTGCCTAGACTTTGAAAGTTTTTGTGTTACATTTGCTGAGGATAGGGTGAAGGAACTCACTCACCAGCCAGATTCCCTCAGATAAAGTGATTCTTGGAAGTTCTTTGATTTGTGGAATAATTAATTTCATTATAAGTTTTTCATAATCATCTGGGAAATTAGTTAAAAAGAGGAACTTAATTTAATTTACTATGGTATGTCTATAGCTATATCTATATATTTACGTACCTTTTATTGAAGCCAAAGATCAAAATTCAGCCAAACCAGGAAACTCGGTAAGCCAAGATCATTGGAAGTTTTGTGTATGGTGACTGACATTGTGATTTTTGTGCATTACTTTTTCAGACCGCAGTTATTTAAAAATTGTGCATGCTTAGTAGAGGTGCATGAGAAGAAGAATGCTGGATTTTGATCTGATTCACAACACACATGCCAGATATATTTTGCTTTCCTGAAAAAGTTGTACTATCTTTACTCCTTCTCTAAATCTGTTGCCTTTCTAAGCATGATACCAAAGGAAAATAGCCTGAAGAAAAGAGTGATAGATTTTACTACAAAAAATTTAAAGCTTCTGTCTGCCAAAATCCACCATAAACAAGATTGAAAGGCAACTGACAACTGGGAACAATAGGTGCAACACGTATGGTGAACGAAGGGTGAAAATCCTTCTTATAAAGAGCTCTTAAAATATAAAACAGCGTGTAGTACATGCCAGGCCATCATTTTCATATGGAGAGCTAGGTGCTGTTATTATCTTTATTTTGTAGATGAGGAAATTAAATCTTGGTGAGACCTTACTGTTAGTGATGGATTAAAGCTTCAAACCCAGGTGGTCGGACCTCACAGCCATTGCTCTTAGCCGCTGTACACTGCTCTCCATTCCTATAGATGGCCAGAGACAATTCCCAAACAAAGACAGCCAATAGACAGTAAACATATAAAATTTATTTACTATTTCTAGAAGTCAAATAAGTGCAGAAGAAAATAATGAGAAAACATTTTTGTCTATCAAACTGACAGAGATTTTTAAAAAATGGTCATTTTCATTATTGGCAAGATATAGAAAAACAGACAATTGATAAATCATTTCACTGGGAAAATTATCTACAAAATCCCTTTAAATTCTGTATGGTTTTAACATAGCAATTCAATTTTTAGTTCTTTGTCCTGAGAAAATAATTGTGTATATATGAGATTTAATTATAGGGATGTGAACTCCAGTATTTGCTTATAATAGCTAAAAGCTGGAGTCAGCCAAAATGTCCAACAATAGGAGATTGGTTAAAAAATTAATGTGCAGCTATAAAATGGAATAACAGTAGTTGTTTAAAATGATACTTTACAGGACTGTTTAGTGACATTTTAATATACATACTGTGTGTTAAGAGAATAAATCAGGTTATTAAATCATTAGGATTCCATTTAGAACATGTAAATTTTTGCATTTGTAAAAGACTGGAAAAATTTATACCAAAAAATTAACAGTGATTATCTACAGTTAGTGGGACTATAAGATGGTGTTTTTGAATTTCCTAAATTTCCTACAATAAAGACATTTTTAATTTTTTTAAGAAGAAAAAGTTACTATGAAATTTCCTTAAAATTACCTCTTGTTGCATGTAAGATTTTTTAAAGCATAGTCGCAGATTTGCAAATGGGAAATTTTGATCTCTCCATTGTTTAACTTCTAGTGAACAGTACATGTGGATTGTTATTTTGATTTTAAAATGGATCATTATCAGTAATGTTATTCCCAGGTAAAGTTGAATGATGTTGTTTTATTTATAATTTCCATGTAGATTTTTTTGTCACATTCGTTGGCCAAATTTTTATCTTTTTTTTCTTTTCTTTAAACCTTCTACATTCATATTTGCCTTTCTCTTCCTTATTTTTTCTAATTAATTTTCTACTTTTTAAAAGTACCTCTCTTATTTTTATATTTCTTCCTTTGTAACACAACCTTCCAGTGTTCATCCTTCAAATCTTTCTTTTTCCCACACAGTGAAAATTTTGCAAAATTGGCATGGAATTTTTTGTGAGAAATTGAAAATGCCTACTTGCTTATTTTATCTTATATTATTGAACAGAATTAAGATTATATAACCGTATTCTCCATAATTGGTGGTTTAAATTCAGCATTTGTTTTTAAACTTCCATCAGTGTTTTTATTTTCTGTTAATGTGGGACTTCTTAGTTAGGTCTTGTTCCTGAATGGCTGGACTTTCCTTTTTCCCCTTTAAGCAAATGCTCTCTCTCCTCTTTGCTTTCAGTAAGTCAGTTTATATTTGGAGACATGGCACAGCACTAGATGATTCCAGCAGAGAAAGGAGAAAAAGATCTCTGGCCCTCATTGTTTACTTTCTCCTGGTCAAAGTTCCAGCAGGTCTCTAGTGTATGCTGAGGTTTTCATCTTGCTCATATGTATCAGGCAGAGTAAAGCAGAGAGGGTTTGGAGACCTCGAAATGCTGTCTTTAAATCCAGAGGAAATATTTCTAGATCACTATGACACATTTGGTGGTTTGATTTGCTGCAATTCTATCATTTGAACACTGAGTGGCACTAAAGCCTAGGTCACAGATAAAATATTGTCAATTCAAATTCTAAGATTCAGGGGTCTATTGAAGGGTATGGTTTTGTGAAAGTGCAAAAATGATCCGTAAAAGGTGCTTTGAGCTGAAAAGAAAAAGATAGAAAAGTTAGTTTGACAATCAGTTACTACAAATTATTTGAAAATAAGAAGAAAACTGCTGTTAAAATGACCAAGGATGGTTAACCTCCCTGCAACCTATTCGTGAATATTTTCCCTCTTTCTTTGCAGAGTGGTGGGAATCTGTACTTAGAAAAAGAAAGTTTGCAGACAGAGGGCACCCATATGTATGTTAGCTCCTATGTACCCGTAGGTGGCCATACTCGTGGTAAACATTACTTCTGAACTCAAGCATCTTTAGAGACTATGTAGTTATACCTATAAATGTGTCTTCATACTTTTGACTGAATTTGGGAAATATCAGTTTCTTATAGTTTGAAAAAAATTAGAACTTGGTTATTTTGAAGGAGGAAGAAAATCGTTCTTATGTTTTGTTACTTCTCTAAACTTTAAATTCTTTTTTTTCTGCTAATATTCCATTGGTATAAATTCTCCTCTCTGAGAAAAACTGTATTCTTATATCTTGTATTTTTTTAAAAGCATCTATTGAGTTTTTAGCTATACCTTATTTTAGTATTTTAAAATTATTTTTCTCAAATTATTTTTTTCTAGGGTTGTGACATACAAGCTTCACTTTACAGTCTGTTTAGAGTTAATATTATACTACTTCACCTAAAACATAAGAATTTTGTAACCATAATGGTCCATTTACCTGCCCCCTATCGTTATTGCTATAGTTTTCATTTATCTTTTATAGCAATTAAGAGGAAAGAGTAATCTCTATATTTATTCAGATATTTATTATCTCTTAATTCTTTTCCAAATATTTGAGTTTCTCTCTGTCATCTTTTCCCTTCAGCCTGAAGAGTTTATCATTTCGTGCAGTCCAGGCATCTTGACATCAAACTCTCATAGTTTTCTTTTATCTGAAAATGTCTTCATTTGCCTTCAATCTTGAGGAATATTTTCACTGGGTATAGAATTTGGGGTTGATGTTTTTTTCCTGTTGGAACTTTCCTGTGTTGTTCTACTGTCTTCTGATCGCCGTGATTCATGAGGAGAAGGTAGTGTCCATGTGAGTCTTTGTTCCCTTGTAAGTATTTTGTCATTTTTTTTCTGGCTGCTTCTAAGACTCTTCTCTTTATATTCAGTTTTCAGAATTTTGACCATGATGTGTTTAGGTTTATATTGCTGGGAGTTTGCTGAATTATTCAATCTATACATTTATGTTTTTCACTATATATGTGACATTTTGAGGCATAATTTCTTCCATTTTTTTTTCCTTGCACCCTTTTTTCTCTTCTCAGGTTCCTGGATTCCAATTACACGTGTGTGTCTTTCTGATATCTTCCCATGGGTCTCTGAGGCTTTGTTCATTTCTTAAATCTTTTTTTTTTGATCTCTTTATTCACAAGATTGGATAACTTCCAGTGTTTATCTGCAACTTCACTGACTCTTTCCTCCATTATCACCACTGTGCAGTTAAGACCATACAATCAACTTTTGTTTCAGGAATTATAATTTTTATTTCTGAAATTTAGGTTTTTCTTTTACAATTTCTATTTCTTAACTGAGATTTCCTATCTTTTCATTCATTGTGAGCATATTTCCACTTGTCTCTTTGAGTATAATAATGATTGCTGCATCAAAATCTTTGTGTGCATATTCTCACCTATCTGTCATCTTGGAGTTGGGCTCCATAGATTGTCTTTCTGGTTCTTCACTCATTGAATAATTTGGGATTAATTTCTGGACATTGTGAATATTATGCTGTGGATCATTTGTATTACCATAAAGAGTGCTGTTATTTTGGTTTTAGCAGGCAATTTTCTTTGTTGAATTCGAAGTACTCTGTCTTCTGAGTGGCAGCTCAAATCTCAGTTTCATTTTTTAAATCTTTGATGGGCTGCTTTGTGTCTGCTTCACGCATGCAAGGATCAGTGAGCACCCAGATATTTGGGCAGATTTTACACACAGAATCTGGGCCTGTCCCTCTCTACTTTTGAAGATTTCCACTGTACTGTTTTGGTAGGAGTGATGACCCTGAACTCTGTCCTCTGGTTCTTAAGGCAAGAAATTATAGGCTAAAAGCCATACGATTAGAAAACATTCTGTGCCATTCTGCTTCTCTAAGTTTTGATTGCTCTCCATAATCTGTCTTCTTTTGTTCGCTCTCCAGTGTTTTCAGATAATTTTTTTGGTATTTTGTCCAGAGTTTATTATTGTTCTCTGTGTGAGAATCATCCTAGTATGAGTTCATTCTGCCATTCCAGAGGCAGAAGTCTCATTACTCTTCACTCAGAAATCACCAGTGGTTCCTCATTAACTCCAGAAAAAATCCTAGTTCCTTATCCTGGCATTCTAGGATTTCTTAGTATGATTATGATCTATCTTTCACCCACATAATTCTATCTTCTCTCCCTAGTCTCACATCCATTCACCCATTCTGGATTTAGCTACAACAAAAAAAATTCCTTGATGTCATCCCAACACACCATGCATTCTCAGTTCTTTGTGTTTTTCTCCTATAGCTTCCAATGCTGAAAGAATGCTGATTTCCCCTTCTATCTGCCAGTCAAATTCTTACTCAACCTTCAGGAATCAGCTCACATATCATTTATTCTGTAGTAGAAGTAGTTGCTCCCTCCACTGTGCTTCCATTATAATTTGTTTATTATAACATTTATAAGTTAATTGTAAACGTCTGTTTGTTCAGCTGGATTTTGTACTACTTTAATCAGGAACTGTCTAATTCACAGTTTTAACAGATATGGTATCTAATATAATATTTTGAATTAAAAAAACTAGTGAAATTTATTTGTATATATATTTTAATTATATCTATTTTATTGTGTTCTGATTTATAGTTCTAATATTTGTACTGCAGCAAAACAGTATCTCAGTAAAGAGAAGAATATTAAAGTGTCCATACATGTTAAACTCATTACATTGATAACATTCATTTTTTATATTTTCATATCACTTATATGACATTGAGTTTTTTCCAGTGATTTCTTTATTTTTTATTTTTTTATGTTGTGAAAATACACATAATCATTTTTAGGTGCACACTTCAGTGGTGTTAAATACATTCATGTTGTTGTGCAGCCATCACCACCATCCATCCACATGATTCTTTTCCTCTTGTAAAGCTGAAACTCTATACTTATTAAACAATAACTCCCCATTCTCCCCTTCCCTTCGCCCCTGGCAACCACCATTATACTTTGTCTGTTTATGATTTTGACTAAGTACCTCATATAAGTGGAGTCATACAGTATTTGTCTTTTGGTGACGGGTTTATTTTCACCTAACATAATGTCCTCGAGGTTCATTCATGTTGTAGTGTATTGCCGAATTTCCTTCCATATTAAGGCTGAATAAGATTCCGTTGTATGTGTATACCACATTTTGCTTACCCATTCATCTGTCAATGGACACTTGATTGCTTCCACTCTTTAGCTATTGTGAATAGTGCTGCTATGAACATGGATATACACCATCTCTTTGAGACCCTGCTTTCAAATCTTTTCAGTATATACCCATCAGTGGAATTGCTGGGTCATATGGTAATTCTATTTTTAATTTTTTGAGGAACTTTCATACTGTTTTCCACGGCGGCTATACCATTTTACATTCCCACCAACACAGCACAAGGGTTCCAGTTTCTTCACATCTTCTCCAACACTTGTTTTTTCCTCTTTTTTTGATAGGCCATCCTAATGGGTGTGAGGTGGTACCTCATTGTAGTTTTGATTTGCATTTCCCAAATGATTAGTGATGTTAGGCATCTTTTCATGTGCTTGTTGAGTATTTGTATATCTTCTTTGGAGAAAGTCTATTCAAGTCCTTTGCCCACTTTTGAATTAAGTTGTTTCATTTTTTGTTTTTGAGTTTTAGGAGTTCTTTATATATTCTGGATATTGATCCCTTGCAGATAAATGATTTGCAAATGTTTTCTCCCATTCTGTGGGCTGCCTTTTAACTCTGTGTATAGCGTCTTTTGATGTACAAAATTTTAAAATTTTCAAGTCCAGTTTATCCATTTTTTAAATTTATTTTATTTTTTTAATTTTTATTTTTTTTGGATGTACATCATATTTCGAATTCTGTGTACATTACATCATGTTCACCGCCCGAACACTAATTATAGTCCATCTGCTCAAATGTGAGCCTAATCACCCCTTTTGCCCTCCCACCTCCCCCCTTCCCCAATGGTAACCACTAGTCCAATCTCCAATGCTATGTGTTTTTTTTTTGTTTTGTTTTGATCTTCTACTTATGATTGAGATCATATGGTATTTGACTTTCTCCTTCTGACTTGTTTCACTCAGCATCATACCCTCAAGATCCATCCATGTTGTCACAAATGGCCGGATTTCATAATTTCTTATGGCTGAGTAGTAGTCCATCATGTATAAATACTACATCTTCTTTATCCATTCGTCCCTTGATGGGCACCTAGGTTGCTTCCATGTCTTGGCTATTGTGAATAATGCTGCCATGAACATAGGGGTGCAAGTATCTTTATGCCTTTGTGTTTTCCAGTTCTTTGGGTAAATATCCAGCAGTGGAATAGCTGGATCATATGGTAGATCTATCCTTAATTTTCTGAGGATACTCCATACTGCTTTCCATAGTGGCTGCACCAGTTTGCACTGCCACCAGCAGTGAACAAGTGTTCCCTTCTCTCCACACCCTCTCCAACATTTGTTGTTTCCTGTCTTGTTAATTATAGCCATTCTGACTGGAGTGAGGTGATACCTCATTGTATCTGATTTGCATTTCCCTGATAGCTAATGATGTTGAGCATCTTTTCATATGCTTGTTGGCCATCTGTATATCTTCTTTGGAGAAATCTCTGTTCAGATCTTTTGCCCACTTTCTAATTGGGTTGTTTTTTTGTTGTTGAGCTGTATGAGTTCTTTGTATATTTTGGATATTAACCCCTTATCTGATATATGGTTTGCAAATATCCTCTCCCAATTGTTAGGTTGTCTTTTCGTTTTGTTGATGGTTTTCTTTGCCATGCAGAAGCTTTTTAGTTTGATGTAGTCCCATTTGTTCATTTTTTCTTTTGTTTCCCTTGCCCAGTCAGACATGGGACTTGAAAATATGCTGCTCAGACCAATGTCATAGAGTGTACTGCCTATGTTTTCTTCTAGAAGTCTCATGGTTTATGGTCTTACGTTCAAGTCTTTAATCCATTTTGAGTTGATTTTTGTGCATGGTGTAAGGGAATGGTCTACTTTCATTCTTTTGCATGTGACTGTCCAGTTTTCCCCACACCATTTATTGAAGAGACTCTCCTTTCTCCATCGTAAGCTCTTGGCTCCCTTGTTGAATATTAGCTGTCCATAAACGTGTGGGTTTACTTCTGGGCTCTCAATTTTGTTCCATTGATCTGTGTATCTGTTTTTGTGCCAGTACCATGCTATTTTGGTTACTATGGCTTTGTAGTATAATTTGAAATTAGGGAGTGTGATACCTCCAGCTTTGTTCTTTTTTCTCAGGAACCTTTTGGCTATTCGGGGTCTTTTGTTGTTCCATATAAATTTTAGGATTCTTTGTTCTCTTTCTGTAAAAGATGTTGTTGGAACTTTGATAGGAATTGCGTTGAATCTATAGATTGCTTTAGGAAGTATGGACATTTTAACAATGTTAATTCTTCCAATCCAAGAGCACGGAATATCTTTCCATTTCTTTGTGTCTTCTTCGATTTCTTTCAACAATGTTTTATAGTTTTCAGTGTACAGATCTTTCACCTCTTTGGTTAGGTTTATTCCTAGGTATTTTATTCTTTTTGTTGCAATTGTAAATGGGATTGTATTCTTAATTTCTCTTTCTGCTACTTCGTTGTTAGTGTATAGAAACGCAACCGATTTTTGTACATTGATTTTGTATCCTGAAACTTGACTGTATTCCTTTATTATTTCTAAAAGTTTTTTAGTGGACTCTTTAGGGTTTTCTAGATATAAACTTATGTCGTCTGCAAAGAGTAACAGTTTCACTTCTTCTTTTCCAATGTGGATCCTTTTTATTTCTTTTTCTTGCCTGATTGCTCAGGCTAGGACTTCCAATACTATGTTAAATAAGAGTGGTGACAGTGAGCATCCTTGTCTGGTTCCTGTTCTTAAAGGGATAGCTTTCAGTTTTTCTCTGTTGAGAATGATATTTGCTGTGGGTTCGTCATATATGGCCTTTATTATGTTGAGGTATTTTCCTTCTATACCCATTTTATTTCGAGTTTTTATCATGAATGGATGCTATATCTTGTCAAAGGCTTTCTCTGCATCTATTGAGATGATCATGTGATTTTTATTCTTCGTTTTGTTAATGTGGTGTATCATGTTGATAGATTTGCGGATGTTGAACCATCCCTGGAATGAAACCCACTTGATCATGATGTACGATCTTTTCAATGTATTGTTTTATTTGATTGGCTAGTATTTTGTTGAGGATTTTTGCATCGATGTTCATCAGTGATATTGGCCTGTAATTTTTTTTTCTTTTGTTGTCCTTGTCTGGTTTCAGTATCAGGATAATGTTGGCTTTGTAGAATGAGTTAGGAACCCTCCCCTCCTCTTCAATCTTTTGGAAGAGTTTGAGAAGGATAGGTGTTAAGTCTTCTTTGAATGTTTGGTAGAATTCACCAGGGAAGCCGTCTGGTCCTGGACTTTTAGTTTTTGGGAGGTTTCTGATTGCTGTTTCGATCTCCTTACTGGTGATGGGCCTATTCAAATTTTCTACATCTTCTTGGTCCAGTTTTGGAAGGTTGTATATTTCTGAGAATTTATCCATTTCTTCTAGATTATCCAATTTGTTGGTGTATAGCTTTTCATAGTATTCTCTTATTATCTTTCGTATTTCTGAGGTGTCCGTTGTAATCTCTCCTCTTTCATTTCTGATTTTATTTATTTGAGACTTCTCTCTTTTTTTCTTGGTGAGTCTAGCTAAGGGTTTGTCACTTTTGTTTACCTTTTCAAAGAACCAGCTCTTGGTTTCATTATTTTTTTCTATTTTTTTTTTTTTAGTCTCTATTTCGTTTATTTCTGCTCTGATTTTTATTGTTTCCTTCTTTCTGCTGATTTTGAACTTTGTTTGTTGTTCTTTTTCCAGTACTTTAGGTGCACTTTTAGATTGTGTATTTGGGGTTTTTCTTCTTTGTTGAGGTAGGCCTGAATTGCTATAAACTTCCCTCGTAGAACTGCTTTTGCTGTATCCCACAGATTTTGGCATGTTGTGTTTTCATTTTCATTTGTCTCCAGGAATTTTTTGATTTCTTATTTGATTTCTTCATTGACCCAATCGTTGTTCAGTAGCATTTTGTTCAATTTCCACATTTTGTGGCTTTTCTGGTTTTCTTTCTGTAGTTGATTTGTCTGTTATTACAGTTTTTGATTTAAAGTCTATTTTTCTGATATAAGTATTGCTACCCCCACTTTCTTTTCTTTGCCATTTGCATGGAATATCTTTTTCCATCCTTTCACTTTCAGTTTGTGAGTGTCGGTAGGTCTGAAGTGTGTCTCTTGTATGCAGCATATACATGGGTCTTGTTTTTTTTATCCAATTGGCCACCCTATGGCATTTGATTAGAGCATTTAGTCCATTGACATTTAAAATAGCTATTGATAAATATGTATTTATTGCCATTTTGTCACTTTTTCTTTTTTCTGGGTGTTTTAGTAGTTCTTCTCTGTTCCTTTCTTTTTCTCTTGCTCTCTTCCCTTGTGGTTTGATGGCTATCTTTAGTAATATGTTTGATTTCTTTTATCTTACTTCTTTCCCTGCTTTTCATAGGTTTCTGATTTGTGGTTACCATGAGGATCCTATTTAATATACTATGCATATAACAGTCTATATTGAGTAGATAAACTCTTTAGCTTGACTTCTTTCTAAAACCTCTACTTTTTCACTCCCCTCCTCCCACATTATATGTTTTTCACATCATATATAGTTTTTTGTTTAGTGTGTGTATATCCATTACCCTCTTATCATTGAAATAGGTGATTTTACTGTGTTTGTCTTTTAACCTTCATATTATCTTCACAGGTAGTTGATCTGCTGCCTTTACTATATTTTTACCTTACAAGTGATTTTATTGCCTGCTTTTTTGTTGTTGTTGTTTTGTTTTTTTGATTGTTTTTTAAATCTCTATTTGTGGCCATTGCTTTCCCACTTAAATAAGTCCCTTCAGTATTTCTTACAGAAGTGGCTTCTTGGTGATAAACTCCTTTAATTTTTGCTTGTCTGGGAAGCTCCTTATCTATCCTTCCATTCTGAATGACAACCTTGATGGATAGAGTATTCTTGGCTGTAGGTTTTTTCCTTTTAGCAGTTTAATTATGTCATGCCATTCTCTTCTCACCTATAGGGTCTCAATTGAGAAGTCCCCTGATAGCCTCATGGGCTTCCCTTTATATGTCACTTGTGGCCTTTCTCTTGCTGCTTTTAGGATTCTCTCTTTGTCTTTAGTTTTGGACATTTTGATTATAATATGTCTTGGTGTGGGCCTCTTTGGGCTTCTCTTGTTTGGAGCTCTCTGTGCTTCCTGAACTTGGATGTCTGTTTCCTTCCTCAGGTGAGGAAAATTTTCCTCTATTATTTTGACAAATAAATTTTCTGCCCCTTTGTCTCTCTCTTCTCCTTCTGGGACCCCTATAATCCGAATGTTAGCATGCTTGATATTGTCCCAGAGTTCCCTTAGACTGTTCTCATTCTGTCTAATTCTTTTTTCTCTTTTCTGTTCTGCTTGGGTGATTTCCTCTAGTCTTTTGTCTAGCTCGCTGATCCATTCTTCTGCTTCCTCTACTCTGCTGTTGAGTCCCTCTAGTGAATTTCTCATTTCCAGTATTGTATTCTTCATTTCCGATTCTTTTTTATATCTTCCAGTTCTTTGCTGATGTGCTCACTGGGTTCATCCATTCTTCTCTCCATATCTGTGAGCATCCTCATGATATTTTGTTTGAATTCTTTGTTGAGTAGGTTGGTAGTTTCTGTTTCACTTAGTTCTTTTTCTGGGGTTTTGTAGTGTTCCCTTGCTTGGAAAGTATCCCTTTGCCTCCTCATTATGCCTCTTTCTCTGTGCTATTTTCTTTGTACTAGGTGAGTTGGCTACGTCTCCTGATCTTGGAGAAGTGGCCTTATGTATGAGATGCCTTATGAGGCCCAGCAGTGTGCTTCCCTCTCGTCATCAGTCCATAAGAACCAGGAGTGACTCCTTTGTGGGCTACTTGTGTCCTTCTGCTGTGCCAGGGTTGCTCCCACTGCAGGTACCCAGGGATTCTGATCTTTCCTTCCCTGACCAGCTGTGTGTAAATCCGGTTTGGGGAGCCTAAGCACTGTTAGCTACAAAGTCTATTAGCACACTCTTATTGCAATTATCCTCTTAATTGGGTTTGTACCCAGTGTAACTGGTTGCTAGCTCAGGGGCGTACAGTTGTGATAGGCCTGAGGCCAACAAGGCTATTGTCAGTTCTCTTAGGAGTGCAGCTAAGTGAGGTTAGCCCTTGGCATGGGGACACTCAATTGTTTCAGGCTTTGGAAGGTGGGGCTGATCCTTTTTATGGCTATTTGTGAAGCACAAGTCTTCTGCTGCTGATAAGCCTCACCCCCCTCTGGACCACATACACTGTCAACACAGTCCTGGTCCGTGCACACTTCTCAACCCCCTGGAGTGTACCCCAACGCCACACTGCAGAGGCCCCCACCTCTGCCCCAATGCCCCCCACAGTTCACCTGGTCCTCACACAAGCCCTGCCCCACAGAGGCAGACACCCTTGCCTGCCTGTAGAGGATCAAGGCACCCAGTTAATGCAGGCTGAAAAGTAGCCTGAGGGCTTGCTGTTAGGTGGGGCCAGTCCCTAGGGCGGGTTGCCTACCCTGGCTGAACTGGGTTAAATCTGTGCTCTAGCGGGTGTGGCAGACCCCTGGGCTAACAGCCTAAGGGATGCACCTCAAGGGCCCCCACCAGTGTCCGGTGTCCGTATCAGCACTCCTGGACCAGTTCAGAACAATGGCCCCCACCAATGTCTCCATCTCTGGAGAGGTCCCTCTCCTCACCAAGATACACCCACAGCCCGCCAGGTGAGTCTCATTTCACCAAAGGACTGTTAGCCTTCTCTCTGGTGATTTTAGGTTGCTGCAATGAGTGAGTTTGTGCATGGGCCCTTTAAGACGCGGCTCTTTTTAGCTTTCAGCTGATAGCTTTTCTGGGGGTGTCCTTGCTGCAGTTAATAGCCAGCAAAGCCAGACAGTAAGACCCCCGTCTAAGTTGGGCTGAGCCTGAATGATGCTTATAGCAGTATCGCCCCCACTTCAGACCTCACTCCTCCAGGGAGGGCTGTGTACCTTAGGGTGGCTCCTGCCTGGCCACCTGAGAAGCTCGGATGCTCCCAAAGGTGGCTTTTTTCCTCTCCGGCCGGAATTACTGCCTCTTCTGCCTTCGTCAGGACTGTCCCTTGTCGTGGGGGTTCTTTTTATCCAGTTTTCAGTTTTCAATCCAGGGTAATTCTTCCAAAAATTGTTGTAACCTGGTTATGTTCATGGGAGGAGGCAAGTTCAACGTCTGCTCACACCGTCATCTTGATGAGATCCCTATCCATTTTTTTTTTTTTAATCTGCACCTTTGGAGTCATAGCTAAGAAATCATCACCAAAATCAATGTCATGAAGCTTTTATCCTATGTTTACTTCTAAGAGTTTTATTGTTTTAGGTCTTACATTTAGATCCTTGATCCATTTTGAGTTAATTTTTGTATGTGGTATTAGATAAAGGTCCAACTTCATTCTTTTGCATGTGGAGATCCAGTTTTCCCAGGACCATTTGTTGAAAAGACCTTTCCCTATGGAATGGTCACCCTTGTCGAAAATCATTTGACTGTAAATGCAAGGATTTATTTCTGGGCTCTCTATTCTTTTCCATTGGTCTATATGTCTGTCTTTATGTCAATACCACACTATTTTGATTATTGTAACTTTGTACTAAGTTTTGAAATCAGGAAGTGTGAGAACGCCAATTTTGTTCTTTTTTTCAGGATTGTGTGGCTATTCAGGGTCCCTTGAGATGCCATATGAATTTTATGTTGTGTTTTTCTGTTTCTGCAAAAAAAAAAAAAAAATCATTGGGATCTTGATAAGGTTTGTATTGAATCTCTACATTGCTTTGAGTAATATTGACAATTTAACAATATTACGCCTTCCAATACATGAACATGAAAGTATTTCCACTTAATAATGTCTTCCTTAATTTCTTGCAGCAATGTTTTGTGGTTTTCATTGTAAAAGTCTTTCACTTCCTTAATTAAGTTCATTCTTAAATATTTTATTCTTTTGGATGCTATTGTAAATGGAATTGTTTTCAATTTCCTTTTCAGATTGTACATCATTTACATATAGAAATACATTTTTTTGGTGTGTATTGACTTTGTATCCTGCTCCATTGCTGCATTCATTTATTAGATCTAACATCTTTTTTGTGAAGTCTTCAGGGTTTTCTACAAATAAGATCATATTATCTGCAAACAGAGATAATTTTACTTCTTCCTTTCCAATTTGGATGACTTCTATTTCTTTTTCTTCCTTAATTTTTCTGGTTAGAAATTCCAGTACCATGTTGAATAGAAGTGGTGGAAGTAGGCATCCTTGCCTTGTTCCTGATAAGCTTTCAGCCTTTCACCATTGAGTATTATGTTTGCTGTGGGTTTTCATATATGGCTTTTATTATGTTGAGGTAGTTTTTTTCTGTTCCTACTTTGTTGAGTGTTTTTCTCATGAAAGGGTATTGAATTTTGTCAAATGCTTTTTCTGAATTGAGATGATCTTGTGTTTTTTCCCCTTCGGTTTGTTGATGTGGTATATTACATTGATTGATTTTTGTATATTGAACAATCCTTGCATTCCAGGAATAAATCCCACTTGGTCATGTTGTGTATTCCTTTTAATATGCTGATGAATTCTGTTTGCTACTATTTTGTTGGAGATTTTTGCATCAAAGTTCATAAGGGATATTGGTCTGTAGTTTTCTTGTAGTATCTTTGTCTGGCTTTGGTGTCAGAGTTATGCTGGCCTTATAGAATGAATAAGAATGTGTTCCTTCCTGTTTAATTTTTTTGGAAAGTTTGAGAAGGATTGCTATTAGTTCTTCTTTAAGTGTTTGTTAGAATTCACCAGTGAAGGCATCAGGTCCAAGGCTTTTCTTTTTGGAATGTTTTTGATTACTGGTTACTCCTTACTAGTTATAGGTCTATTTAGATTTTCTGTTTCTTCATGATTTAGTCTTGGTAGGTTTTTCTGTTTCTAGGAATTTTTTCATTTCATACAGGTTATCTATTTTTTGGGGCATACAATTATTCATATAATCTTTTTTATTTCTGTAGAGTTGGTAGTAATATCCCCACTTTCATTTCTGATTTTAGTAATTTGAGTTTTCTTTTTATCTTAGTCTATTTTTCTGAAAGCTTGTCAATTTTGTTGATCCTTCAAAAAACCAACTTTTGGTTTCATTGATTTTTCTCTGTTGTTTTTTATTCTCTATTTCATTTATTTCTGCTCCAATCTATTATTTCCTTCCTTCTGCTAGTTTTGAGTTTTTTTGGTTCTTCTTTTTCTAGTTCTGTAAGTTATAAAGTTAGGTGGTTGATTTGAAATCTTTCTTATTTTTTAATGAAAGCTTTTATAGCTAAAAATGCCCCCATTAACACTACTTTCACTGCATCTAATAAGTTTTGGTATGTTATGTTTTCATTTTCACTCGTCTCTAAGTATTTTCTAAATTCCCTTGTGATTTCTTCTTTGATCCACTAGTTGTTTAAAAGTGTGTTGTTTAATTTCCACGATTTTTTGAATATTACATTTTTCTTTATGTTATTTGATTTCTAACTTTATCCGTGTGGTCAGAATAGATACTTTGTATGATATCTATCTTTTAAATCTATTGAGAATTAATTTGTGGCCCAATATATGGTCTATCCTGGAAAATGTCCCATATGCCCTTGAGAAGGATGTGTATGCTGTTGTTGGATGGAATGTTCTGTATATGTCTGTTATATTGAATTGGTCTATTGTATTAAGTCCCCTATTTCCTTACTTGTCTTCTGTGTGATTGTTCTATCCATTATTGACGGTGGGGTATTGAAGTCTTCAATTGTTGTAGAACTGCCTATTTCTCCCTTCAGTTTTGCCAGTTTCTGCTTCATATAAATATTCTGTCATTAGGTGCATAAATGTTTATAATTGTTAAGTCTTCTTGCAGTATTTAACTTTTTATCAATATATAGTATCTTTCTTTGTCTCTTGTAACTTTTTTTTTTTGCTGAGGAAGATTCACCGTGAGCTAACATCTGTGCGAATCTTCCTCTATTTTATACATGGGTCACCACCATAGCATGGTCGCTGATGAGTGGTGTAGGTCTGTGCCAGGAACCAAACCTGGGCCACTGAAGCAGAGCATGCTGAACTTAACCACTAGACCACAGGGCTGGCCCCATCTTGTAATCTTTTTTTAAAAAATTTATTTTATTGAGGTCATATTGGCTTATAACATTGTGTAAATTTCAGGTGTACATTATTATATATCAGTTTCTGTATAGCCTGCATCGTGTTCACCACCAATAGTCTAGTTTTATCTGTCACCATACATATGTACTCCTTTACCCCTTTTGCCCTCCCCCCAACTCCTTTCCCCTTTGGTAACCACTAACCTGTTCTCCTAATCCATGCATTTGTTTATCTTCTACATTTGAGTGAAATCATATGGTGTTTGTCTTTCTCTGCTTGGCTTATTTTGCTTAGCATAATACCCTTGAGGTCCATCCACGTTGTGGCAAATGGCAAGACTTTGTCTTTTTTAGGTCTGAATAGTATTCCATTGTACATATATATACACCACATCTTCCTTATCCATTCATTTGTTGCTGAGCACTTGAGTTGCTTCCACATCTTGGCTGTTGTGAATAATGCTGCAATGAAATAGAGATACATAAATTTCTTTGAATTGTTGATTTCACAATCTTGGTATAAATACCGAGTAGTGGGATAGCTGGATCTTATGGTATTTCTGTTTTTAATTTTTTGAGAAATCTCCTTACCGTTTTCCGTAGTAGCTGTGCCAGTTTGCATTCCCACCAGCAATGTATGAGATTTCCCTTTTCTGCACATTCTCTCCAACATTTGTTATTTCTTGTCTTGTTAATTATCACTGTTCTGATGAGTGTAAGGTGATATCTTATTGTAGTTTTGATTTACATTTCCTTAATAATTAGTGATGTTGAACATCTTTTCATGTGCCTATTGGCCAGCTGTATATCTTCTTTGGAAAAATGTCTGTTCATATCCTCTGCCCATTTTTTGATTGGGTTGTTTGTTTTTTTGTTGTTGAGTTGTAAGAGTTCTTTAAATATTTTGGAAATTAGCCCCTTGTTGGATATATGGTTTGCAAATATCTTCTCCCAGTTGGTGGGTTGTTTATTCATTTTATTCATGGTTTCCTTTGCCCCTCAGAGGCTTTTTAGTCTGATGTAGTCCTATTTGTTTATTTTTTCTTTTGTTTCCCTTACCTGAGTAGATATGGTATTCAAAAATATACTGCTAAGACCGATGTCAAAGAGGGTACTGCCTATATTTTCTTCTAGGAGTTTTATGGTTTTAGGTCTTGCATTCAAGTCTTTAATCCATTTTGAGTTAATTTGTGTGTATGGTAGAAGATAATGGTCTACTTTCATTCTTTTGCACATGACTGTCCTTTTCCTAATACTGCTTATTGAAGATACTTTCTTTTCTCCGTTGTGTGTTCTTGGCTCCTTTGTTGAAGATTAGCTGTCCATAGATATGTGGTTTTATTTCTAGGTTTTCAGTTCTGTTGCATTGATCTGTGTGTCTGTTTTTGTGCCAGTACTGTGCTTTGATTACTATAGCTTTGTGGTATATTTTGAAGTCAGGGATTGTGATATTTCCAGCTTCATTGTTTTCTCGCAGGATTCTTTGACTGTTCAAGGTCTTTTGTTGTTTCATATAAATTTTAGGATTCTTTGTTCTATTTCTTTGAAGAATATCATTGGGATTCTGATTGAGATTGCATTGAATCTGTAGATTGCTTTAGGTAATATGGACATTATAACTATGTTAATTCTTCTAATCCATTAACGTGGATTATCTTTCCATTTCTTTATATCTTCTTCAGTTTCTTTCAATAATGTCTTATAGTTTTCAGTGTATAGGTCTTTCACCTCCTTGGTTAAATTTATCCTTAGATATTTTATTCTTTTTGTTGTGATTGTAAATAGTATTGAATTCTTGACTTCTCTCTCTGCTAGTTTGTTTTTAGTGTATAGAAATGCAACTGGTTTTTGTAAGTTGGTTTTGCACTCTGCAACTTTGCTGTAGTTCTTGATTATTTCTGATAGTTTTCTGGTGGACTCTTTAGGGTTTTCTCTATATAGAATCATGTTATCTGCAAACAGTGACAGTTTTACTTCTTCCTTTCCAATTTGAATCTCTTTTATTTCTTTTTTTTTTCCTAAATGCTCTGGCCAAAACTTCTAGTACTGTGTTGAATAAGAGTGGTGAGAGTGGGCACCTTTGTCTTCTTCCTGTTCTCAGAGAAATGTCTTTCAGTTTTTCACTGTTAAGTATGATGTTGGCTGTGGGTTTGTCATATATGACCTTTATTATGTTGAGGTACTGTCCTTCTATACTTATTTTATTGAGAGTTTTTATTGTAAATGGATGTTGGATCTTGTCAAATGCTTTCTCTGCTTCTGTTGAGATGATCACGTGATTTTTATTCCTCATTTTGTTAGTATGGTGTATCACATTGATTGATTTGTGTATGTTGCACTATCCCTGCATCCCCAGGATAAATCCCACTCCATCATAGTGTATGATCCTTCTAATGTATTGTTGTATTTGACTTGCTAACATTTTGTTGAAGATTTTTGCATCTATGTTCATTAGCGATATTGGCCTATAATTTTCCTTTTTTGTGTTGTCCTCGTCTGATTTTGGCTTCAGAGTGATGTTGGACTTGTAGAATGAGTTAGGAAGCATTCCATCTTCTGCAGTATTTTATAATAATTTGAGAAGGATAGGTATTAACTCTTCTTTGAATGTGTGGAAGAATTCACCAGAGAAGTCATCTAGTCCTGGACTTCTGTTCTTTGGGAGATTTTTGATTACTGTTTCTATCTCTATACTTGTGATTGGTCTATTCAGATTCTCTGTTTCTTCTTGATTTAGTTGTGGGAGGTTGTGTGAGTCTAAGAATTTATCCATTTCTTCTAGATTATCCAATTTGTTGGCATATAGCTTTTCATAGTATTCGCTTATAATACTTTGTATTTCTGTGGTATCCATAATTTCTCCTCTTTCAAGTCTAATTTTATTTACTTGAGTCTAGTATATCTGCCATTAAGTTTTTTGCACAGACCCATTTTGTTGAATTATTTTTTCCTTTGAATGGGCCATACTTTCCTGTTTCTCTGTGTGCTTTATGATTTTTTTTTGAACCCTGAGCGTTTGAATCTAACAATGTGGTAACTCTGGAAATCAGATTCTTCCTCTTCCCCAGGATTTGCTCTTTTTGGTTATTGTTTTTATTTGTTTGTTTGCTTGTTTATTTATTTATTTAACTGTTGTAGGCTGTCTCTGTGCTAAGCATAAGCCTGAGGTGTAAATTTAATGTCTTCTTACGTTTTTTCTGAGCCTTTCCTTAGAATGTGCCATCAATTTCTAATTTTTGTCAAATATGCAGTTGTTTTTGAATGTCTTAGTCTTTAATGTCTGGCTCCCAAAAGGAGAAAAGTGAAAAATGAAGGAGGGGTAAAAATGGTGTCAGCCTTTCAAATCTCCTGGAAGTCACTTCGGCCAGAAGGGAAGGGGTTTGCAAACATGAGAGGAGGTGCAACAACGATTGCCTACCTCTTTATCTGAACCTCTGTGATCAGAAGCAGCAATCAGCAATCAGAGTACAAATCTCCAATATTTGGAGGAAAGGGTCCATTTTACCTATCCCAGCTCCCACAAGCTATGTGCAAGCTCCTCAAGGAACACATGCTCCTTTGCTTGCTTGGTGTGGAGAATGCATAGCTGCTACTGCACTAAAAGGTGAAATTGACCAAAATTAATTAAAGTGTATTGTTTAAGCCTTCTCCTGGAAATTGCAAGCCTTCAACAGATTCCAGAGTTCCAACATACTTATATCAGACAGATTTTGCCAGTGCCATTGTTGTCTAGATGGCGAGACAGATTCCTGGTGCTTCCTACTCCACCATCTTCCCAGAATGACATTGAGTTTTTACAGTATGATTTATCTAGGCAAATTTTTTCATGCTACTTTGTTTTAAGAGAATAAAACTATTGAGAAAGAGGGATTTGAGGTATCTTTTATAGTTGATAGAATTTCATACCTGTTTAAAATATTAGAACTCTTTCTTATTTTCCATAGTTAAGGGATCTCAGAGCCATAGCATACATTAATTTTCGTGGTTCCTGAAAAAGAAAGTAAGGGTGGAAAGGAGCTAATTTGTCAATTTGAAAATAAAAATAGGAATTTTAAAATTTATTATTCATTGTGGGAGGCCACAAAGACAGTGGATGAGAGTCTCACTTGGGATTTGGATGAAGGAGAGATGAAATAAGTACCTTAAGAAGGAGGATGGGAACAAGCCCTGATGGCTTAGTGGTTAAAGTTTGGCGTGCTTTGCTTCAGCAGCCTGAGTTTGGTTCCCCGGGTGAGGAACCATACCACTCGTCTGTCAGTAGCCATGCTGTGGTGGTGGCTTATATAAGAGAACTAGAACTTACAACTAGAATATGCAACTACGTACTGGGGCTTTGGGAGGGAAAAAAAGAGAGAAGAAGATTGGTAACAGATTAACAGATGTTAGCTCAGGGTAAATCTTTCCCAGCAAAAAAAAAAAAAAAAAGAGGCTCTTCAACCTTTAGAAATAAAAGGAGAATGGATCTCATAAAAATGGCAAGCATTCAAAAGGATCTCATAAAAAAGGAGCAGGCAGACAGTAGGTAAGGTATTGTAAAAATAGTAATAGCTAATATTCAAGTTCAAGTTATTTCCGGCACAAATTTCCATTGACATAGTCTGTTACAATGGCTGGTAATGCTTTGGGGAACAAGGAGTGGTGGTTATATTCTTTCTTATGGCACATCAAGGTGAAAAAGAGGGTAGCTATTGTGGGAGGTGAGATGGTGAGAGTGCATTAAGAATTCAGAAGAAGGTAGAATTCAGAGTAAAATATAGTTAAAAGTACAAAGTAAGCTTTCTTAGTTCCCACTGGAAATCTTTGAGTGTAATGGGGTAGGGGTGGGGTACTGAACTTCTCATGGATATATGAAGTGGGAGTCATTTTATTTTGCTATTAAGGGAAAGGCCACAGGAAGTTGGAGACTTAGGGACACCCAAATTATGAATAAATGAATGAGTTATCTAGTAGTGTAAGTCTGGGAAAACTTCTAGAATGATAGTATGTCTATGGAGGGCTGTGAAGGAAGCACCTAGAACAACTCAAAGTAATGGTAAATTCTAGCTAATTATGAGTATTAAATCTATAGGTTCAAGCTAAAGGCTATAAATGAAAGAGAGGGAGTCAGAAGTCTTTTCAGAAGTTATCTGCCTACGAAATTCTTATAGGGAGGTCAGACCTGCTGGATCAGCTGCTATAACCTGCTGGAACTTGATAGCTACCTTAATGTGATGAACACTGATTGTTTTCTTCATGCAAATGTTAAATGTTTATGTTTATTTTCCCTATATAAATATTTCATATTTATGTATTCAAATATATCAATCTTTTATTTATATGTTTTGCGTTTTACCTAGAAATTATAAAGTAATTCACTCCTCATGTTTTCCTCTCCTATATACATATATAGCTTTATTATTATTATTTCTAATGTTTAAATCTTCACTTTATCTGAAATATGTATTGATATAAGAATTGAAATAAGAATTCAGCTTTATTTTATTTTATTTTATTTATTTATTTTTTTTACACTTAGTATTACACTTTTATTACAGCAAAAGGATACAAGTGAAAATCAGCCGAGGGAAGAGACTCATGGAGCAGAGTCCAGGAGGGGTCCAAATGCAGAGCTCCTAGCATTCTGTCTCCATGGAGCCATGCAGTCATGGACAGCGTCACCTCCTTGCGGTCACCATGTGTGACAATACACATAACATATTGCCAACCAGGAAAGTTCACTCAAGGCTCTGGTGTCCAGAGTTTTTATTGGGGCTCCATCACATACTGCTCACATGGCTGACCTTTATTTAGTCTCCAGCTACTCCCAGATGTTGGGTTAATACCTTTAGTCATCAGTTCTTCTTCTTTCTTTTTTTTTGGTGAGGAAGATTGTTGCTGACCTAACATCTGTGCCACTCTTCTTCTATTTTGTATGTGGGATTCTGCCACAGCATGGCTTGATGAGTGGAGTGTAGGTCTGTGTCCAGGATCTGAACCTGCAAAGCCCCGGCCACTGAAGCAGAGTGTGCAAATTTAACCACTATGCCACCAGGCCAGCCAATAGTCATCAGTTCTTCTGGAGGTCATAACTGATATTGTGTGGCCCTGAGGCCCCCATCATGAGTCACATTGTTAGACTGTTTGTGGCCAAAACTCCCTAGCACCAACGACCCCCCTATCAGGCAGGACATTCCAGAGTCTTAGAGATCAACTCCTGGTAGCTGAGGGCAAAGGCCAGACCTCTCTCTGGTCAAGGTTAACTCTTCACTACACAGCTTTATTTCCCATTGCTCTTCTATAGGACATCACCGCCAAACAGGGCAACACCCAAACCACCCCATGCTTTCATCCAGCTTCTTTTATCTGTAACATTTCCTCCTTTACTCCCAGAGTGCTTAAATGTTATGCTTTTTATGAGGCTCAGCTCAAGTCTCATTTGCCCTATGAAATATTTGTCATTTGCCCCAAGCTTTCCTAATCACCCACTTTTCTAGCTAGTGGGTGTTTGCCTTGCGTGGCCCTTGATGTGGCCTATATCTATAGACTTCCCTGAGCTTTGTGTCTCTCTGTAGCCTGTGTCCACCATAAAGTAATTGCTCAGAAGATGCTTTTTAATAATGACAATAATTTTCTTGGTGTCTGAGGCATTTAATAAATCTCTGTGGAAATGAACTGAACTAAGTTTCTCTTTGATTGTAAATTAGGCACATTTGTTAGCTGTATCTCACTCTTTCTGATTATTTGGGCTCTAATTTAGACGTGTAGCTACCTAAGTGAGTCAATAGATGCTGAGATAATCAAATTCAAATTGAGCTTCAGAATATTTACAAGTCAACAAAAGCCAGTGGTAGATTGACATTTGTGGACCCTAATGTTTCCCACCAAACAAAATGGCCAAAAATGTTTCCTGGGGGGGAAAAAACATTTCCCAGAAACCAGAACTTTGTGCTAGATTGGTTTGGCACTTATTTTTACTGTGGTCCAGTTCCTATGACCCCTGGTGAGTTAGAACCTAGAAGAGATGGGCAAATCCCATCCAGAGAGCTCTTTTGAAGAATAATTGATGCCTTAAATACCAACACTTTAATTTTAGTATCTCAAGATCCCAGGATTCAGCACTTAGGCAGGATAACTGCCTGCTGTGTAGACAGATGGATGTTTATTGCTACTGGGCAGACAAAAAGTTCCCTAACCCACACCAAAACAAAAATGTTTTTACCAAAATGTCTGAATTACTGGCTTCATTCAGATATGGCCTCAATCTGTATTTTATTTAGACCAGGCCTCAATTGTCATGACAACCATGCGTGTGTATATGTGTGTGTGTGTGTGTGTGTGTGTGTGTCTGCTGGACCAGCTGCTATAACCTACTGGAACTTGATAGCTACCTTAATGTGATGAACACTGATTGTTTTCTTCATGCAAATGTTAAATGTTTATGTTTATTTTCCCTATATAAATATTTCATATTTATGTATTCAAATATCAATATATCAATATATCAATCTTTTATTTATATGTTTTGTGTTTTACCTAGAAATTATAAAGTAATTCACTCCTCATGTTTTCCTCTCCTATATACATATATAGCTTTATTATTATTATTTCTAATGTTTAAATCTTCACTTTATCTGAAATATGTATTGATATAAGAATTGAAATAAGAATTCAGCTATATTTTATTTTTAATAAAGTGAAAGTGGCTAGCCTGGAGTGACTTTTTCAGCATGGTAGAATAAGAGTTTTCTACTGTGTTCCCTCCCTAAAACAGCACTTTAGACAGTCACCCATGGACAAGGGAGCCTTTGTAGAAGTCTGGGACTCCAGTGGAGAAATTCCAGCACAATGTTGGAGCAAAACAACACCACCTCAGATTGGATGCATTGAAGAGGGTTAGAGGAACAGTTTCACTTTGTCTGTGTCATTCCTCCCCTAAGGTGGCACAGCTCAGTGTCAAGAGATATCTTCTCAACTCATGATTTCTCCCATGGGGGAAAATGAGAACTTATGAGTGAGTGCCTGTCTCCTCCTGCTGTGCAGGATGCTCTCAAAGAGACCACTTCTTTCTTATCCTATCTAAAATACCCTGAGTTATGCTCTGTGAATAGGTGGTGGGGAGCAGCTAGGAGAACAGCAGGCAGTGGTGGGCATCAAAAGGATGCAGATCCTACTAACAGTGTCATGTACTCCATCAGGAAGTCTGCCTCTGAGCCACTGGGGACTCCTTATTGTGGATACCCCATGCTGTCCCATGGGCACCCTCTATACTCTGCACAAATCTCCAACATCCCCCTCACCACCCCATGGTTGGCTCCCTGTGTGCTACCCCTGATGGTGGCATGAGCGAGCCTTTGCAGATGGCTAGTGAGCATGAACAGAAAGCCAGTTCAACTCTGCCATATTGGGAGAAACCACACAAACTTGAGCATTTAGCACTACCCCAGGGAAAGCAAAACAGAGGCTGTCAGCACCTGGCATGCCTTTGTAGGATTGAGAGAAGGCATACTATTTTAAGAATTCCCCCACTAGAGGGGACAATTGTGGAGTAGGTGTATTTATAGAAAAAGTCTGAGAAAGTCTCAGAATTCCTAACAGGACTGACAGAAGGTATTTCTCTCCTGAAGTCAGTCAGTAAAGATTGGAGGAGTTGATTACTGCTTCAAATGTGAAGACAGCAATGTAAGACTTCAAGGAATGTGATAATCAAGGAAACATAACACTACCAAATAAACACAATAATTTTCTAGTAACTGACCCTAAAGAAATGAAGATCTGTGATTTTCCCTATAAAGAATTCAAAATAGTTGTTTTAAGAAAGCTTAGTGAGCTACAAGACAACACAGAAAGACAATTCAACAAAATTAGGAAAACAATACATGAACAAAATGGGAAGTTTAACAGAGAGATATAAATCATGAAAAAGAACCAAACAAATTCTAGAGCTGAAGAAGACAATGAATGAAATGAAAAAAAAAAATCTAACAGAGAGCAATGACAACAGACTACATCAAACAGAAGAAAGAATCTGTGAAATAGAACAGAAGTCATTTGAAATCATCCATTCATAAGAGAACAAAGAAAAAAGAATGAAAAAGAGTAAATAAAACCTATGTGAACTATGGGATACCATTAAAAGAAACAGTGTATACATTATTAGAATCCCAGAAGGGGAAGAGAAGGAGAAAGGGGTATAAAGTTTATTTAAAGAAATAATGGCTTGGAACTTTAAAAATCTGGAGAGAGATTTGGATATCCAAATTCATGAAGTAAATAGGTTCCACCAAAATTTCAACCCTAAACAATCTTCTTCAAGACACATTATAATCAAACTGTCTAAAATCAAAGACAAAGAATTTTAAAAGCAGCAAGAGAAAAGATATTCCTCACATACAAATGAATTCCCGTAAGGCTATCAGTGGATCCTCAGCAGAAACCTTACAAGCCAGAAGAGAATGTAATGATATATTCAAAGTGCTGAAAGAAAAAAACCTGCCAACCAAGAATACTCTACCTGGCAAAGTTGTCCTTCAGAAATGAAGGAGGCATAAAGACTTTACTAAACAAACAAAAGCTGAGGGAGTGCATCACCACTAGACCTGCTTAAGGAGAAATGCCAAAAGGAGTTTTTTAAGTGGAAATGAAGGAAGCTAATTAGCAACATGAAAACGTATGAAAATATAAAACACACAGGTAACAGTAAGTATATAGCCAAACTCAGAATACTCTAATACTGTAATATGGTATTCACCACTTTAATCCAGTATAAAGGTTAAAGGATAAAGTATTAACAGTAACTGTAGCCACAATAATTTTTTAATGGACGCACAACATGAAAAGTGATAAATTGTGACATCAAAAACAAAATGTAGGGAGGGCAGAAAAGGGTTGAGCTTTTGTATGTGATTGAGGTTATCAGCATAAAATAGACTGTTATATCTATAAGATATTTTATGTAAGTTTCATGGTAACAGCAAAGCAAAAACCTACAGTAGACACACAAGAGATAAGGAGAAAGGAATCAAAGTATACCACAATGGAAAACCATCAATTCAAAAAGGAAGAAAACAAGAAAAGAGAGAGGAATAAAACAAATAGAAAACACACATAAAACTATAAACAAAATGGCAGTGGTAGGTCCTCATTTTCCTAAAATTACTTTATATTGAAATGGACTAAATTCTCCAATCTAAAGACATAGAGTGGCTTATAGGATAAAAAAAAGACAAATATATGCTGCCTACAAGAGACTCACTTTAGATTTAAGAACACACATGAGCTCAAAGTGAAAGGATGGAAAAAGGTATTCCATGCAAATGGTAACTAAAAGAAAGCAAGGATGGCTATACTTAGACAAAATAGACTTTAAGTAAAACAATATCAGAGGTGAAGATCATTATATAATGATAAAATGGTCACTTCAACAGGAAGATATAACAATTATAACTATTATATGACCCAATACCAGAGCACCTAAATATATATAGTGAATGCTAATAGATCTGAAGGGAGAAATAGACAAAAATACAATAATAGAATTATTATTAGACTAGGGAAGTCAATGCCCTACTTTCAGTGATGCATAGATCATCCAGACAGTCATTAAGGAAAATCAGTAAGGAAGCGTTGGGCTTGAACCATGCTTTAGACCAAATGGATCTAACCGACGTATAAAGAACATTCCATCCAACAGCAGCAGAATACAGATTCTTTTCAAGAATGAAATGGAGCATTCTCCAGGATAGATCATACGGTAATCACAAAACAAGTCTTAGCAAATTTAAGCAGATTGAAATCATACCTACTGTCTTTTCCTACCACAATGATATGAAACTAGAAATCAATAATGAGGAAAATTCACAAATATGTGGAAATTAAACAACATGCTCCTGAACAACTGATGGGTCAAAGATGAAGTCAAAAGGGAAATGAAAAAATATTTTGAAACAAATGAAAATGAGAATACAACATACCAAAACTTATGGGATGCAGCAAAAGTAGTTCTGAAAGGCAAGTTTGTAGAAATAAATGCCAACATGAAGAAAGAAGAAAGCTCTTAAATAACTAATTTTAAACCTCAAGGAACTAGAAAAAGAACAATATAAGCCCAAGGTTAGCAAAGGAAGGAAATAACAAAGATCAGAGCAGAAACAAATGAAATAGAGACCAGAAAAACAATAGAAAGCATCAGCAAAACTAAGAGCTGAGTTTTAGAAAAGATAAACAAAATTGACAAACCTTTAGCTAGACTAAGAAAAAAAGACAGAAGAGTTGAATAAATAAAATCAGAAATGGAAGAAGAAACGTTATAACTGATCTCACAGAAATGTAAAGCATCATAAGAGTCTACTATGAACAATTACAGGCCAACAAACTGGATAACCTAGGAGAAATGGATAAATTCCTAAAAACCAAGACAGAATCATGAAGAAATAGAAGATCTGAGCAGAGTAAGGAGATTGAATCAATAATCAAAAACCTCCCAATAAAGAAAAGGTCAGGACCAGATGATTTCAAGGGTGAATCCTACCAACATTTAAAGAATTAATGCCAATTCTTCCCAAACTCTTCCACTGAACTGAAGAAGAGGGAGCACTTCCAAACTCATTTTGTGAGGCCAGCATGACCCTGGTACCAGTGCTAGACAAGACAATTGCAAAGTGGCTGCTGGCTTAAAAAAAAATCACAATTGGTCATTCATACTTGGCGGTTGTAGATAATAAAATGTTAGCTATGGCTATTGCAAAACATTTATAAAGTCAGGAAGGCAATTTTAACACAAAGTATGATAGTTTGTCCATGGTAGTATCATGGACTCCTTTGTGTCCATGATAGTTAATGACATGTTATGTGAAGAAAGCGAATTATGCACAAGGGGAAAAAGAGACTGTAAGGAAATATTTTCAAGTACTGATAATGGATATCTTTGGGTGGTGGAATTGCAGGTTATTTTTATTTTCTACATCATACTTTTATTTCCAATATTTTCAAAAGTGAAAACGTTTTCTTTTACTCTTACAGCCAACCCACTGACAAATACTACCCAAATGGGCATGATGCAACTTAATTCCTGGAACTACTTAGGGAAAAAAAGTCTGTTTAAAATTTGTACTTATCATAACACCATCCTTTCTTAAATGTGTGAATATAAAAATAAAAGACTGAGAAAATATGTAACTAATGTTACTATTTCTAAGAAGTAGAATAAGAGGTGTTTTTCTTTTTTTGCCAGTTTCTATGATGAATATAATTATTTTTTAATTTAAAACTTTTCTAAACGTATAACTACATGCTATTAAAAGAAAGTTCACAGGTGACTTTTAAGGAATCTGTAAACACTTTGAAATAGTGTGTAAAGTTGTGCGTGCGCAAATATGTTTTCATAACAAATTAAGCTATATATATTTGACATTATTTACAATTTGTCATTTTGTTTATGAAATATTTACTTTACCATGTGGTAGATTTAGTAACTATCTTACTGCTGGCCCAAAACTTTAGAGGATAAGAAATTTCTGATAATTTCCAAGAATTCTCTCTTATACTTCCCACATGGAACTTCAAACTCCTTGTGCATCTTGAAAAGTAAATTCAAAATTCTGGAATAAGATGGCTAACTGAGCACACATATTTCTCTCCCCTTCCTCCCAAAATATTTCCACTGAAATGACAGAAAATGCATCAGAAGAAGAATGAATCCATAATCATGGTGGAAAACGGGGTGAGAAAATCACTGGGTGAGAAAATTTGAGGATTTTCTGGAAACAAAAAGCTAATGGGATGAGAAAAAGGGAGAAAACAGAGCAACGACAACCAAGATAGGTGAAGCTGAGGGCTACTAATGAGATAACATCTGTAAAGAATTTTAACCTCAGAGTTAACAATAGGAGCAAAAGCTGGCTGTGGACAAGCCACTGTTTCTCAGACCTTAACATACACTCAAGGATCTCAAGTCTTATCCCATAATTTGCATTTTAAGAATGTGCGTTTCTAACAATTGCCTTTCCCCAGTGGTAACGATGCCGATGGTCCATGTATAACACTTTGAGGCTCAAGGACTAATCTAGTGCACATTAAAATTCCCTGGGGAACTCTTAAAACATACAGGTCAAAGCCCTTACCATTTAAATCAGAATATAGAAGGATGAGAACCAGGCGTAAGTATTTCTTAAAGACCCCAGGTGATCCCAAAGTGCAGCAAAGTTTGGGAACCACTGGATTAATCAACAATAAATTAAAAAGACTGCTTGAAAATGCTAAAATTTGCTCTCCTTCCCTCCCTTCTTGTGAACACAAGAAGGCTGTTTAGGCCATTTTCGTTGTGATAAAGCTATGATAGTTCTTTAAACAAAATGGAGATCCACCCAATTAGTCCGGGTGGGAGGAGAGGGGAAGACAAGACTCCTGAGGTATCCATAAGAGCTGGAGAGAGAACTGAAGGAGAAACTAAGAAAGATGATTTTAAAATCACCATAAGGTTTTGGGAGGAGACACTCAACCCGGGAATGAAGGCCTTAAAATGCTTCATCTCCAGAAAAAACTTCCTTTACTACTTTCATCCTTCACTGTTGGCCGTGGAAAGTGATGGAATTACTTTGGAAAACACATTATCATTACCTGGTACAATTGAACTTGTTAATACCTTAAAATCACACATTCTCTTGTAAGAATATACTTTAGAAAGGCTTTTTCACAAGTCTGCCAGGAGAAATGTATAAAAATGTTTATGGCAGCAAAGTTCATGATAGCAAAAACCGGAAATAACCTTTACGTCTATCGAGGAATACACAAATAGATAATAGCAATGATAATGGTAACGGTAATAATAATAATAATAATAAATAGCTGTGAAGCTATTATTATTTGCGAAGCAATACTCTGAGGGCTTTATACATGTTATTTAATTCTCAGCAGTTAAATGAGATAGGTACAATTGTTATCCCCATTTTAAAATGAGAAAACAAAAATTTAGAGAGCATTACATATTTGCCCAAGGCAGTAACTGGTTGAATCAGTATTTAAGTCCAAGCCTGAGCTCTTAATCACCATGCTAATGGAATTAGAATATATCGTCAGTTCTTAAAGTGTCATCCTGGACCAACATCATTAGTATCACCTGGGAATGTGTTAGGAAATGTGGGGTGCAGTAATTTATATTTCAATAAGCATTTCAGGTGATTTGCAAAAGTTTGAGAACCACTGGAACATAAAAGGACTTACTATATTAAAAAGAGATGGTAATTTCAAATAGGAGAGAGGGTTATTTACTGAATGATAATGAATCAACTGGTTAGACATTTTCTTTCCTGAAACTTCATTTTTTCAACTTTTTAATTTTTTCTGGCTTATTAAGATATAATGGACACATAACATTGTGTAAGTTTAAGGTGTATAATATGAAGATTTGATGTATGTATATATTGCAAAATTTTTACCACAATAAGGTTGGTTAACACTTCCATCACCTTATATAATTATCTTTTTTTGTAATAAGAACAGTTAAGATTTTCTTTCTTAGCAACTTTCAAGTATATAATACAGTATTGTTAACTATAATGTCATGCTATACATTAGATCTCCAGAATTTATTAATCTTATAACTGGAGGTTTGTACCGTTTGACCAATATCTCCCCATTTCCCCCACCCCATATCCCCTGGCAACCACCATTCTACCCTCTGTTTCTATGAGTTTGACTTTTTTAGATTCCACATGTAGTGAGATCATACAGTATTTGTCTTTCTCTGACTTACTACACTTAATGCCCTCAAGCTCTGTCCACGTTGCAGCAAATGGCAACATTTCTGTCTTCTTTATGGCTGACTAATATTCCATTGTCTATATACCCCACATTTTCTTTATCTATTCATTCATCAATAGAAAGTTAGGTTGTTTCCATGTGTTGGTTGTTGTGAATAATGCTGCAGTGAACATGGGGGTGCAGATGTCTCTTCGAGATAGTGATTTCATTTCCTTCAGATACATTCCTAGAAGTGGGATTGCTGGATCATATGATAGTTTTATTTTTAATTTTTTGAGGATCGTATATGCTATTTTTTTTCCATAATGGTAGCAAAGTCTCTTCCTCTTTCTGGAAGAGTTTGTGATGTAATTATATTAATTCTTTTTTAAATATTTGGTAGAATTCACCAGAGAAGTTTTCTGGGTCTAGGCTTTTTTATTGTGGGATGATTTTAAATTACTAATTTAATCTATTTTACTTGTTATAGATTTATTCAGGTTTTCTCTTTCTTTTTGTTTCAATTTTAGTAGTTATGTCTTTCTTGAAATATGTCCGTTTAATCTAAGTTATCTAATATATTGGCATAGTATTCCAACATAATATTCCCTTATCATTCTTTAAATTTCTGTAAAGACAGTAGTGAGGTCTGTGTCTCTAACTAAAATGAGTACTTATTACTCTACCTTCCGGAAGTATGGAATATAGTTATAAAAATTGTTTTGTCTTTGTCTGCTAACTCTATTTATGTGTTTTATTTCTTGGTCTGTTGTTCTTGATTGATTTTTTTTTATTGTCATTGTGGGTTGTATTTTCTTGCTTTTTTACATGCCTGACAATTTTTTATTGGTTGCTAAACATTGTGAATTTTACCTTGTTAGGTACTGGGTGTATATATTTTTTTTATCCTGTAAATATTCTTGAGTTTATTTTTCAGGACACAGTTACTTGGAAACAGTTTGATCATTCCAAGCCTTGCTTTTAAGGAACAGAGCATCCTTTAAACTAGGGCTAATTTTGCTCCACACCTGAGGCAATACATTTCTGACTATTCTGTCCAATGCCTGTGTGTGATGAGGTTTTCCATTTTTGCTGCTGGGAAAATGTAGTATTCCTGGCTGACTTCTGAGGATTATTCCCCTGCTCCTTTCAGGTGGCTGTCCCCTTCTTGCCTCAGGTGGTTTCTTCACACACCTGTGCTAATCATTATCCAACTGAAGACTGAGGGGGCCTCTACAGATCTTCTCTGTTCATCTCTTTCCTGTTTGGTTGGCCTTGTCAACTCTAGCCACCTTGACCTGTCCCAAGTTCATCTTCTTCATGTGCCAAGTTCATCTCTTCAACCTGAGAAGACCATTAAGCTCAGCCTGGATTACCCCTTCCAGTGCTACAGCCATTCTCTAACCAATAAGCTGGGGCATTTAGAGGGCTCACATTTGTTTGTTTCCCTCGCTCAGGAATCACTGTCCTGCACTGCCTGATGTCAAATGTCTGAAAACCATGGTATCACATATTTTATCCAGGTTTTATGTAGTTTCATGCAGAAGAGTAAGTCTGATCACTGTTATCCCATAAAGCCTGGAAATGGAAGTGGACCGTATATTTTAGTAGGGGAAACAATTAATAAATTAGCCAAAAGATGATTAATGTAAATTCAGATTTGACTTCTTTAGTAAGTGTTCAGGGAAAACTTTTCTGAGGATGGACTTTTAGCTTGAGACCTGAATGGTGAGAAGGAGCAAGCCATTCAAAGATCTAGGGGAACAGAATTCTAGCATAGGGTAAAAATCAGGCTAGTACAAATGCCTTAAAACTGGAAAAAATGATTTCACTCAACCCTACCTTTTTAACCTCATCATTGCAATTGCCCTATTATTACCCTATTCAGTCAATCTGAGCTCTTTTAATCCCTTATTTATACCACTGCTTTTCATTCTCCACTCATGCCATCCCCTCAACTTAAAATGCCTTATTCTTCCATTACTGCCTTTGGAAATCTTATTCCCTCGCTAGCTAAAACTAGTTGACATTTCCTTCTGGAGCCTTCCCTGATAACCTTAGTCAGAAATGATGCGTTTTTCCTCTGAATTCTTATAGCACACTTTTTTTGTGTGCCCAGGGTTCTAAACCTTAGATAAGTACCAATTTAGGTACTTGTTATAGTCTGATTTTTTAAATATATTTTGCTTTCTCCCATATCCTCAGTGCTTAGAATAGTTCCTGGCATACAGTAGAAAATTAATAAATGTTTCTTGGATGAATGGTTATATTGTGCTTATTTGTGAATATGTCTTTCTGTGAAACAGGACATTTTGATATAGCCAAATTGAAGTAGCCATTTTGGTATATATAAATTATAAAAGTACTTTGTAGAATCTAAGTAATGTGTACAAAAAGACTGACTTTTGTCCATCCATGAACCTTACCCTGTGCCTTGCTTCCATCCAGTTCCTGACCCCTAACCTCACCTTGTCACTGAAAACTGCTTCAAAATAATCAAGTTTTGTTAGCCTTAGTGATGGGGTAAAAATGTCTGCTACACATATTCCATGGTTGTTATAACACTTTATTTTACCCCAAAATGTCACTTAATATTTAAAAGCTTCTCAAGGATGATTAATATGCATTAATTGTTTTATCTCCCATACTATCTAGCACTTTGCTACTCAAAATGTGGTTTTCATAGCAGCAGCATTGGTATCACCTGGGCGCTTGTGGAAAGGCCCCACTTCAGACCTGCTGGACCAGAATTTGCATTTTAGCAAGATTCCCAAGTGACTCATATGCACAGAGCACTGGTTTGGTGTTTTTTCTTTGCACACCGATGTCATGCTAAATAACTGGAGTGAATAAAAAGCTTCCAGGTCAAATATGAGGTATATCATAAATCTTTTATTAACAAATTATGCTGAATAGAAACTTAATCAGTTATGTAAGATTAGCCCATTTGCTTGGTAAAGTAGTTCTGAAAACACCTAACCCATCAATTGTCAAGTCTTTTATGTATATTTTATAAATATTCCAGTAAATGTCAAGATGCCCATAATATAGTAATCTCAGCATAGGGTAGTGGTTAGTGAAAGTGCACTGGTTTGGGAATTTGGGTTTGGAATTTGGTAGGAGACAGAAATCTGGTTTAAACTAGCTTTGGGAAAGAAGGTAATAGGCGTTAGTAATCAAACCACAAGAAGTACTGTACTCTGTTTAAACCTCAGGGATAATTATTTGTTGCTCGTTACATCTCTCCTTGGTTATTTTCTGTGATTTAGGTTCATTCTCCCCCAGGTATTTTTCTTATGATGAGAGACATGGTCTTCATCAGTTGTAGAGCCTCAAATGTCCTCCACCAAAGAGGCGTGGAGACTAGGTCTGTTTCATAGTAAGTTTACGAATCCAGGGGAGGGATACTGAGACTGTTTGGCTTATATGGCCAACCCGGGACCAATAAACTCCAGCCAAAATGTTAAATGGGGAATTTTCCAGAAGAAGGAAGGAGTATTTTTCATGATAGGCAAAAAAATAGATTCACAGTATAATATCTAAAACATGACTATAAACTTCCATCCCACAGATAGGGCAGTTAAATTTTTTTCTACTGGTTTCCTGTACCAGATTAATGTCTGGGACTACCAAAGGAATTTTTATATGTTTTACTAATCTATCTTGGTGGTTTTTGTGCTCTCTACCAGTTGTTGACACTCTGAACTATTGTTATTCTAGAGATGTACTGATGGATAAAGACAGTCTTGTAGTTCTCCAACCTATATTTCCCCGTATCAGTTTGCTCTCGTGGGGCATTATATGGAGGGCAAGCTCAATCCCCACTATAGAGAAATCTAGAGGAATCCCGGGCCCGGAGTCCTAAACCTTCAAATCATAGTTTAGAGAAGCTCCTTTTCATGCCCCGTCCAAGACCTTCCCCAAGATGACTGACAGAAAGAATCATCTGTTTCTTTTGGGGGAATCTCACCCCCGCCCACAGACAAGAAATTCATTATCCAGAAAAGAAAATCAAAACATTGAACAGTTTATTTCTAAAAGTCTGTGTTATTTAGTCATAAATTATATCAAGTGGGAGACACATATGTATGAATCTTTCTCTTTTTCAAGAAGGGCACAGTAAGGCTAAAGATTAATCCAATTTATGTTGTTAAACAGCACACATCTGAATCTTCAACACCAGCATTCATATTTATGTTGACTTCACAGATTTCCTCATGATTATTCTTTCTAAGTAAAGGTAGTCTTACTCTTAAGAACAATAACTGCTAGAAGCCCCAAGCACTTCTAAAACAAACAAAGCCAAATTACGTTTTTCTTCACCAGGCACCCCAGTGAGGTTAGTAACAATATGTTTTGATTGGATAACCAATGGAGATAACATATGTGATTCTTTCAGGTGTTCTATATATATGGTACAATATAGTCAGGTGTGGTCATTATTTACTGTAGCAGGGTTTTATTAGGTGAGACGACCTGTGATTTATTCTCTAATATTGTTTCATAGGGTTAAGGTACTGTTTATTCATTTAACTAATTCTTGCGTGCCTTCATTCATTCATTTATTCACTCAAAAATATTTATTGAATTCCTGTTATGCATGTGGCGCCATGATAGACCCTGGGAAAACAACAGGGAACAAGACAGACTTAGTCCCTTCTGTCATGGAACATAGACTCCAGTGGAATCTTTTGAACGAAACCCCAAATCAGTATCTTTTTTCACTCTTGGTGGAAAGAAAACAAAAAACAAAAAACTTCCATGCCCTTATGAAGAAAGCCACATTGTTGTCATCCCTGATGTCCTGACCTGACTCTGGAAATTATATTTAGTTTAACTTAATGATTCATTCATTCATTCAGCTGAATGGCATTCTTTGCTTCCTGTCTCCAGCAGGTCTATGTCTACCAGACCACAGGAATTAAAATTTCATGGTGAGAGAACTGATACCGTGATACAGTTTAAAAATATTTGTGCCCTTCTTATGTAATTTGTATTTAATAAAGGAAGTAACTCTTATTTGTTGCTGATCAAATCACTAAGCTCTTTTCCCTGTGAACATTCCACCTCCCTTTCTGATAAAAAAAAGATTTGTTACTTATTTTATACATGCTCTTGCAGTTAATTTGTTCAAAGCATTATTGTTACACTGTTGTAATTTAACTTGAATGAGTCCAATTACCTCATTATTTTACTAACTTGCTGCTCACAGGGAAGAAGGCAAAAAAAAAAAAAAAGGCTTCATAGATGGGATATAGTGAAATAATCTGAAAAGATAAAATATTTATTATCCCTTTACTGATCTAGTTTGCAAGGTAAACACAAACTGATTTCTTTTTTTGAGCCCACTTCTCTCTGCGGCTCCTGCCCTAATTCTTTGCTCCTTTTTTCCAGTCATCTTGAGTATGATTGTCTATACGCCAATTTCTCTCCCTTTATTTCTTTTCTTTCCTTTTTTTTTTTTTTAAGATTGGCACCTGAGTTAACATCTGTTGCCAATCTTCTATTTTTTTTTTCTCTTCTTCTTCTCCCCTAAAATCCCCCAGTATATAGTTGTATATTCTAGTTGTGAGTGCGTCTGGTTGTGCTATGTGGGATGCCACCTCAGCATGGCCTGATGAGCAGTGCCATGTCCACACCCAGGATCGGAACTGGCGAAACCCTGGGCTGCCGAAGTGGAGCATGGGAACTTAACCACTTGGCCACGGGGCTGGCCCCCTCCACCATATTTCTTAAATTGCCTCCTACCCGTGACCTGCTCTTGTGAAAGTCCCCAATAACTTCCTTGTTGCTAAATACAAGTGAAACTCTCAGTCCTCATCTGTCATGGCTAATGGAAATGCTATCCTTCCACTTGCCCAGGACAAAAACCTTGGTACCATCCTCAGCTGCTCTTTTTCTCTTACTTCCCACATTCCAAACTTCAGCAAATGCTGTTGGCTCTACCTTCAGAAACACATCCAGAATTCCACTATTTCTCATCTGGTTCAAGTCATCATCGTCTCTTGATTGGCTTATTGCAATAGCTTCTTACCTGTTTTCTCCGTTTCCTCCCTTGCCTACTTTCTATTCTTTGCACTTGTTCTCTTTGTCTGGAAAACTGATTCACTCAAATAGCAACTTGTTCCACTACCTCATTTCCCCCAGGTCAAACGTCGCCTTCTCAGTGAGGTCTTCTCTGGCTACCCTAATTAACATTGGAAATCCAGATATTCTTTATTCTCCTTTCCTGCTTTCTGTCTCTTCATTTTGCACTTATCATCATCTCATATACTGTGTTTTACTCATATACCTATTTATTCTTTGTCTTCCTCATTCCCCTTCCACGAACCAGTATTTTTGAATGTTTTATTTCCCCACTATATCCCCAGTTCTTAGGACAATGAATAACAAGTATTTGACACATAAAAGTGCTCAAATAATTGTTTGTTGAAAAGAATAAGTTTTGTTGTAACTAGGATTATTTTCCATTGGGTCAGTGATAGTCTCAATAGGTTTGTTTTCTACAGACATAGTTTACTGAGAAGGAGAATACTATGCTTTTATATTCGACTGTAATTTTAAAATAAAAATTATACATTAAGCAATAAGGTATTAATCTTACAAGCACTCTTTATTCCCTAGCGTGATTTAAATTTACTTGAATTTGAATAGCACAAATTTAATTTTTAGATCCTCCTTTTTATTAATATGAGAATTGTTTGGAATGGCACAGTGCAGATCAAGCTCCTGAGCTTACAAACGTTTCGGCAGGCATCAGAGTGGAGCAGAGCAGGGACATCTTGGGTATGATACTACTCACTTGTTTCTCAGCTGCTGCTCAGTCTCTTCTCATTATTCTCATTGTCTCACTCATTGAATGTTGCATTTTTTCTTTTGGAGGGCAAGTATCCCTGTCTTTGTGATTGCCCTTTCCTCAGGTCTGAAAAGCATCGTTGTATTTCTTGAGGAAGCTCTGGAATCCTCTTTTATTCTCTCTAAAGTAGAAAGGAAATATTAATAAGAGAAGCACTTTTTGACAGTAAGTAAATGAGGATCTTAAAGCTAAAAAGCAGACTATTGGATTAGCATGTAGAATAACTCTGAGATTGTGCAAGCAGTGCCGTCAGACAGATGCCAAAGGAGAAGAACTTTTTCAAACCTCATTTTTGGTCACAATTTTTTTTCTGGAACCAACACTGTTCATGGGTGCCACTATCTCTTAAACAAGAGCCAAAATTGTACATGAACACAGAAATCATCGATAAATTTTCCGTCATTTGTGGATGGTATTTGTGTATCAGTGAAGAAATATTTTAGTATATATGTTGCACTTTAGGGTCTTGTAGGATATTACAGTTTTCTAGGGGAACTGGAATAGACAAATAGAACATCAACACAGATTTATACAAATAAAAGCAATAATTCCAAGCAGAGATCAAATACAAGGATACATCTGAAGGGTTGGGAAATGGTTTGATTTATTGGAAAAAAGTTTCTAGAATTATAAACTGGGACTCAGCTATAGTTGATACAAATATTTAGGATATTGAGTGGATCAATAGAAAGCTGGGAAGAGTTTTAAATGTTGGTGTTTCCTCAGATATCCATTCACTGAATTATTCTAACTCTACATAACCTTTTTTTAAAAGCTTTCTTTTTGCAATTACTGATTATAGCTTTTAGCTGTTTACCCACCCTTTTTTCTTTTTTTTTTTTAAAGATTGGCACCTGAGCTAACAACTGTTGCCAATCTTAATTTTTTTCCTTCTTCTCCCCAAAGCCCCCCAGTACATAGTTGTATATTCTAGTTGTGAGGGTCTCTGGTTGTGCTATGTGGGTCGTCGCCTCAGCATGGCCTGATGAGCGGTGCCATGTTTGTGCCCAAGATGCGAATTGGGGAAACCCTGGGCCCCCAAAGTGGAGTGCGGTAACTTAACCACTCGGCCACGGGGCTGGCCCCTACATAACCTTTTAAAGAAACACAGTCTTTACTCAGACTTTCTCCTGATCCCAAACTCTGATTCCAACTCTTTTCTGACCATCTGCCTTTACACTTCTTCCAGCACCTCAAACTCAATGGAATAATGATAATAGCCCCTATTTGCTGAGGAATTACCATTTACTTGCCAATATTCTAAGTGCTCCATATGTGTTAGCTGGTTTAATCCTCAGAACAATTCTGTGTTGGTTCTTTTATTACCTTAGTTTTATAGGTGAGGAAACTGAGACTTCAGGAGTTTAAGAAACTTGCCCAAGATCACACAAGGTATTAAATGACACTGCTGAGTACAAAGCCTATGTTCTTAAGCATTGTTATTACTTTCAAAATAGAATTCTTTAGATGTTCTCTCAAACTGTCTTTTACATATAGTGTTGAATGTCACCACTGTTCATCAAGCCAGAATCCTAGACATGTTTCTCTTCTTCATTCCCTGCATCTGAATAGTAAGTCATATCTATTTTTCTCTTATATATCTCTTGAAATTGTTTGCTTTTATCCATCATTACTGCAGCCCTCATAGTTTAGGCTCTTATCAGCTTATCAACTGATTTGTCTGCCACTAGTCTTACTCCAACATCTTTCACGTTATAGGCTTAAGTGATTTTTTTGACCGCTTGTATTAGCATATGACTTTTTTGCTCAAGATCCTTAAAGAGCTTCCTATCACCTATAGGATAAAGTCCAATCTCTTAAGTGTGGCAAACAGGACCTTTCATAATCTTGTCCTTGTCTTCAGTTATACCCTTCTTTCCTGCCACTTCCTTTTATATATCCCATGTTTCAGCCATAAAGAATTTCTTACAGGGGCTAGCCCCGTGTGCATAGTGGTTAAGTTCGCAAGCTCCGCTTTAGTGGCCCAGGGTTTGCAGGTTCGGATCCCTGGCGTGGACTTAGCACTGCTTGTCAAGCCACGCTGTGGTGGCATCCCACATAAAGTAGAGGAAGACTGGCACAGAAGTTAGCTCAGTGACAATCTTCCTCAAGCAAAAAGAGGAAGACTGGCAACAGATGTTAGCTTAGGGCCAATCTTCCTCATAAAAAAAAAAAAAGAATCTCTTACAGTTCTTGGATACATGCTGCTTCTCCCATCTGGAATACTTTTATTCTATTCTCCCCTAGAACTCATTCCATTCTTTTATTATAGTAGTTATATATGGAATGTTAAGTAAATGTTTGTCTTTCCCCACTTCCAAGTATACTGTAAGCTCTCTAAGGCTTTTATTTAATATGTCTTACTTATCTTTATATAGTCTTATTTATTTAGCACATAATGTAATTTATAATCTGTTATAGTACACAATGTACCTACTGATTCATAAGTCCTGAATCAATGAATAAATAGATGAATGGATGGATAACAAATAAACACAACATCTATAGGTTTATGTTTGGTTTTGCAAAGGAGGGAACACTCTTCAAAGACTGAGTTGTTGAGGAAAGTAGGCAAGATGGCTGTCTGATTGGATTGGTTAAACACAGAGGCACAGAGTTAGAAAAGTCACTTTTCTGATTGTCTAGAGATTTATATTTAGAAATTCCAGAAATCTTTTTTGGTGATAACACGCAGAATGGTTTGGATATTGAGACTTGGAGTGTCGACTGACTTGCTTAAGCTTTTCCAACCAATTAGGTGTTGGGCTTGAATTTGAGTCAGAGTCTTATATTTTACCTATATGAGTATTCTGCAAGTGCAGAATACACCACATTTAGTCCGACCCTCTTATTTAACCAGTAAAGAAGTACCAGGGTGAGTAATCTGTCCATGGTTCCAGAGCTACTGAGGGACAGAGGTTTCCCATCCCATGCTTTCTCCACTGTAAGAAGCAGTATAATGTAGTGGTCAAGAAGCTCAGTAAAGCCAGCCTCTCTGAACTTAAATCTCAGCCCTGCCATCTACTAGCTCTGTGACTGGGCAAAATTCACTATTCTTATCTGTAAGATGGGAGAAAGTATCCACATCCAAGGGCTAATGTGAAGATTAAATAAGTTAATATAGTAAAGCCCTTAGAAAATGGTGGCCCCATAGTAAGCCTTATGCAAATATTACTCATCATTTTTTTGATTAAAAAGTGCAATAATAATGCTTTCTCCTCCACTGCATTCCACAGAGTCTACATTATAGGGTCTGTCATGCTGTATTGCAGTTGTTCTCAGGTCTGTATTGCCCTCTAGACTGTGAGCTTTTGGAGGATAGAGATCTTGTTCTAGTCAAGGACCTAGCATAGTGTCTGGCACATAAGAGGCATTTGATACATATATATTTTTAAATGACTAATAAACTTTTTTATTCTTAGAAAAGAACTATTGGATAAATATTTCACTGTCTTTGACACTAAACCAGAATTCACTGGAAATTTGTGAATTATCACATCTGTGGAAGAGACAGTAGAAAGCATGCTGTGCGTTATTTGGCCAAAGAAAGACTTAAAACCCCTGCATCAGAGCATCACCGCGGCAAGATTTCTCGCTCCGACACAGCAGTTATCACCCCAGTTATTTTCTGTCAAGACATAGGATCATATGCTTGTTCCTCAGTCTTTTCTGAATGAGCTTGGAGAAGCCTAAATATGAAGCAGCGTTTACATACATCATTGGTGATAGAAGTATGCCATTTTTCGCTTGACCAGGTTCATTCTTTTAAAATTTTCCGACCGTAGTACCAACTTTGAGTTTGGATGGTGCTCTTATTCTTCTTTGTGGTAATTAGAATTTGGGCAAACATTTCTTCCAGCAACCTGAATAAATTAGAGATCAGTTATAGCAAGATGCAAAAAGTACGTGTTTTGGAGGCAGACAGCCTGGGTTGGAACTCTGACTCTGCTGCTTAATAGCTGTGTGAATTTCAGCAAGTTACTTAACTTTATTCGGCTTCAGTTTTCTCATATGTAAATCGAAGTTAAATGCATGCATCTCAGAGTTGATATGAGGAGTAAATTAAATAATTATGTGAAATGCTATCACAGTACCTGACATGTAGTAAATACTAAATAAATGGTAGGTGTTTGTCTTTAAACAGTGGACGTCACATTAGTTCATTTAAGACATATCCTAATATAGTGCTATGTGCTGTCTCCAGAATAACTACAGATATTTAAGCCAATTTCTTTTCTTTTAAGAAAGATCAGGGCTGTAGTTAGACTAACAGAAAGTATGGAAATAAAATTTGGAATAGGTGGTACACAGACCACCTGTATCAGAATCTTTTGTTACAGATTCCGTGTCTGCAACCCAATTTACTAGCTTACACTCTTAGGAGATAGGACCTAGGAATCAAAAATTTTCAGAAGCAACAGAGGTTATTCTGATATAAATTGCCCATGGATAAACTTTAAGAAATACTTATCTATAAACCTTATAGATTTGTTAACTGATTTAAATATTTGTCTTTCTTTTTTTTTGAGGAAGATTAGCCCTGAGCTAACTGCTGCCAATCCTCCTCTTTTCACTGAGGAAGACTGGCCCTGAGCTAACATCCATGCCCATCTTCCTCTACTTTATATGTGGGACGCCTACCACAGCATGGTGTGCCAAGGGGTGCCATGTCTGCACCTGGGATCCAAACCGGCAAACCACAGGCCGCCGAAGTGGAATGTGCACACTTAACTGCTGTGCCACCGGTCCAGCCCCTAAATGTTTTAGTCTTATATGAAATTATTTCTACTGAATTTACTTAGCCTCTCACACTGATGATGTAGTCAATGGAAAACTTCTTACTTAATTTGTGATTGTCTGAAGTTATAACATCTGTATTTTCTAGGTGTGATTTCAAGGTTGTATGAATTGCATTAATTTTTCTCATAACCCTATTTTCCATCTTTATTTGAAACGATGCTCTAATTCTAGTTTAATGTCCAATTTAAAATAACATTTGCAATAAATTCAAGTTAAGTATTTAGTTCCTTTACCTGTGTTAACTATTTAATCTTAGTTTAGAGACTATTAACTTTGAACACCAAACCAAAACCAAAACGAAAAACAAAAAAATAAACAAGCAAAAATGTAGAAACAAACTCCAACCCATCCTTGCTCCTGAATCCTGCACTGAGCGACAGTATTTACACATATGCCTGTGAACATAGTAATGCTTTCTATGCTTTCGTCTATGCTGCTCCGTCTCCTAGTCATAGTCTCCTAACTTTTTTTGTTTTTTTGTTTGTTTTTTTTAATATGGCAAACTCTTCTGTGTGCTTCAGAATTTATCTCAGCTATCACTTCCTTTAGGAGGTCCTCCCTGATCTCCCCTGCCTCTGCCCCAGTCTGGATTAGGTGCTCTTTCTATTTCTTTCATAGATCTGTCACAGTCTCCTTGGAAATGTCTGATTGATTGTCTCCTTTCCAGACTGTGAGCGGGGACCTTGGATTTCCGGTGCCTAGCACAATATTGGGCCCATAGGAGATATTTAGTAAATGTCTGTTAAATGAATAAATCAGTTTTTATGTATCTCTCTTGATTTATGATATGATTGTGTTCCTGAGAAGTGGCATTGAATTAATACTTAAATCAAAATTAATGTTTTTTTAAACCAGAAATAAAAGAGCAATTTTCAGTTGTTCAGTTTTGCCTTATTTTATTAATACTGAAGTAAAGTCATCTTTTTTATCTCAATCAATTTTTCCCCCCTACATTTACTTAAGTGCCTTCTATTTCTTCATTTAGTCTTTGGCATTTAATGTCCTGGGAATGGATGAAAAGTCGAAAAGCTGGCTTTAAATTTCAAAAGTCTAAACCCAGAGGGATGTAGTTTACAAATAAGGGCATTGTAAGAAAAGATGAAGAGCTAGGCTTTGGATAGCAAAAGATTCTCTGGAATGGAAGAGTGGAAGAATTCGATGGGAGCAAGAATTTAGTTGCCAGTGTGCACCCTTGAGAAGGGGCCGTGTGTTCTTTCTCCATTAGTTGAGCCCTGGTTTGGGATTAGAGGAGAGAGAGAAAATGATAGATAATTCACATAGGTGTGTAGAATTTGAAAGTAGAGAGAACTGAAGTCTTACTCGCAATCAGAGGCTTTGAAAGTTTCCCTCTTTCTTGATGCACCGTGGGGGAAGTAGGATGGATATAATTTCATAGTAATTAAGGATTAAATTTAAGAGGTTATTTGGATATTATGTTTTGCTAATCAGGACTTCCATTTCATATTTATAACACATAATTCCATTGATTTAAATGTGATGGAAATTAGAAATAAAAAGCAACTGCCACTCCCTCCTGCTGAATTTTCAAAAGGAGTCTATAAATAAAACATGCCAAAATGTCTCTGGGTGGTAAGACTATGAATGACTGTCATTTTTGTCTGTATAATGCTCTGAATTTTGAAAAATTTCCAAAGCAGAATGGCTTTTTCACCTTGGTTTGTCTCGCTAATTACTCATCCTTTAGTTCAAATCTCATCTTCCCCCTTACTCAGTAGGTGGACAGTGTATCCCTACTCGCTGCTCCTTTCATATTCTGGACATCTCATCCTCTTGTCACCACAACACATTGAGATAATCATCTGTTTCCTTCTCTAGAGAGGCAGGGATCATGTCTTATTTATTTTTGTACCAACATATAGCACAAAATAGATGCTTAACAAAAAAGATTTTTTTTGTTGAATTGACTAAGAAAAAAAGTCGACAGGAATTATTTTATGGTTTGCCCAAATTGCAATTTCAGATAACGTTTTTTCTTCACTAGAAAAAAACTGTTTATAAGTAAGTAATATGGAAAGACATATGGATTGTGGAACTCTCTGAAAATTACAGTAAAATTAGAATGCAAATTCACGTTCTTAGGTAAAGTAAGACCATGTATAAAATGTATCGGAACATTATGTATAAAATGTGTCTGAAACCATGTAGAAAATACATCTGAATATCATATATAAAATGTATCTGAACACTCTGTTCATTAATAGTTTGGTTGCTTGTGCTGAAGCTGAGAAATTGCTATAAAAAAGAGTTTTGATTTTTTTCTTCCCTTTTTCCTACATGAAATTTGTCATCTTTCTTTGACAGTGTAAACACAGAGAGATTTTTCTTGTTTGTCATCATTTGAGAATGTATAGTAGAATTCACACATGGGATACTGTGAATAATGATTATTTTAGTGTAATTCTTCATAAATTGGTGTAGAAAAAGGACAAGTTAAGGATTATTTAGCTACAAGATTAACTCTGTAATAAGTGTGATATTGATTATTTTCAAGTTCGGAATAGAAATGATACATTCAGGACCACTTAACAAAGACAGTGATAATTAGGCTTAAAGGCTGATAATTGGAGAAGTAATAAGTTGAGGCATGCATATGCTTCTTATTTATATAACAAGTAAAGGGAAATTAAATTTTTTTTCCATAAAAAGAAATACCCTAAGGATTTTAAGTCTCTACAGTAAGGGTGAGAAAAATGCTGTTAAAAGTTAATCATTTTGTCTTCTGGTTTACCTCTGTTTTTTGCACATATTTTTACTTAAGCACTTGTCAAATGACATTGTAGTTCTTCTCCTCTAAACTATGACCTCTCTGAGTGTAGGGTTCATGTCTTGCTTCAGTACAGATACTAGCACGTGTTACTACTCAAATGTTTATTGAATTGAGTTAAATTGGGTTAAGATGCTGCACTCCAATACTCAATCTAGAGAGCAGGACTCATATAGCTTTCCCAGAGTGGGTAAATTGGAGCAAAGAGTGAAAATCAAGTCTTTATCCCAATCTTCAGGATTAGAAAAGCCAGTCATGCACTAAGAGAAGTGGGACTTGGAGAGTGACTTAAATGTGGACATTCACCCAACATTGGAATGTGCTTTCTAATTACTTATTTCATCTATTCCTTTTCTGCTAGTTGATAGCTAGAATCACAGCCTATCAGATTGGTGGCCAAGAAAATCTGTAAAAAGGAGTAAGATTTGCCACCTTTAAACTCTGGTATTATACGATGAGGTTTCTTATTGTATGCCAGATTTGAGAAGGGACATTCTCAGCCTTTTCCTTAGTGGTCAAATATCATCATTTTTTAAGCTGTCAAGAAAGAGCATTTTTGATGTTTCTTGAGTTTGTCACATTCAACTAAACACTTTTGGATTGGTAATCTGCCAAATCTACATAATATGCTTTAAATTGTTCAGGACATTTGTATAGGTCCTGAAGGATAGAAGTACAAAGGGATAACACATAAGTAAATGATACAAACAGTGCTATTGATACATTTACCTATGTGAAAAATAGTCATTTTTTGAAATATTAATCTTGAGCTAGTAATATTATCACCAACATAGTATTAATGTCAAAATATATTTCTGAACTTGTTGCCTACCTAAAGTTCAGCTCTTTTATAGTAAAAAGGGTCAAAGCCAACGACTTTGAGATCTAAGCCAGAAACCCAATACTACCAGGACTGAAATGTGTTTTCTTGAAATACTAGTGTTGGTAATAACCTTTAGAATCCAGTGTCTTCAAATACAATCAATATTAAATGGCCTCTTTTCTAAGATAAACATTGTATTAATGTGCATATCTTAACCCCCAGGGCTTAAAACAGCAAAGGAGGTAGGAACTGAAAGGACATTGGATCCATGCTGACTTGCATACTTTGGGGATTTGTAAAAATTGAGGTCAGCAAGAGTCCTAGGATGCAGGACAGATCCAGGAAGGATGCACACCATGGTGGCTGTGTTCCTTTCCAACTGGCCATGACGTGGGCAACTGGAGAGGAAGGCTCTTCTTTGTAGTGCTCTCTGTAATTCCTCTCTGTCTGTATGGTTGGCTTGTGGCCAATCACTACTTTTATTTCATTCTTCAGAGAGGAAAATTCCACTTTAATATTGTTGGATATGACAGGAAATAGCATCAGTAGCACAGTGCCTCACACATAGTAGGACTGATTGAATAAAAATCAGACTATTGTCTCATTCCAGTAAGGTGTCTGGAACATTCAGTTCCTTGGACAAATTCTGTCTTGCAATAGTGTGATGTTTGAAATTATGGCTGTCATATTGTACTATTGAAATCTCTTTGGATTTCTAAATAAGAACCGGCTAGACAGGAACCCATTTTTAATCATCTAGAATCCAAGAAAACTTCACTGTAGTAGAAAGAGCTCTGGACTTGGAAAAATATAAAATTTACCTGGGAATATTTTAAAAAATATATATTCCTAGCTAATTCCTTTCCTAGCCTCCACTGAGGACATATCAGAATCTCTAAGACAGACAATATGTAGTTGAAAAAAACCTCCTCATGCAATTTGGGTTTCCTCTTCCTTAGCTTCTGTTTCTCTTCAGCTCCTGAGTTTGAAAATCAATGGAGAATTTAACTCCCATGGGCCTACCTGTAAAATTCTATGGGTTTGTTAGTAAAAATGCCACTAGCTGGTGATGCTTTTCTTTCCAGAAGTTATCACTTCTATACATATCTTCTTCATTGGAACTTGTTTAGTATGTGGATGTATTCTTTCTGGTTATAACAGGCCTTAATTCTAAAAGTTTTCAGAGCTCTAAGACAGAGGTAGTGGATTAAATGAGGATCACTTTCCTATGCTGTACTTTCTTTTTGCTAGGCTAGTATTCAACATTTTGGATCAGAGAACTTTAGCAATATGGGCTTTCTTTATCTTTAGAAGTAAAATGTCTCTACTGTTGAAATTCTGGCTGTCTTATTAAACTGGTAGAAATCATAGCTCTAGCATATAGTAAGCACTCAAGAAATGGTTGTTCCAGGAGAGTACCTATATGGTTTAATAATACACATTGTAGGAAAATATTGATTAAAAGTAATTAAAAATACAATCTTATTTTTATTTTGATTCTTGGAATAAAGAGTCAGACTTTTTCCTAGTTATACTTAAATTCATTTTGAAGAAATATAAACTGGGTGACGTAGGGTTTCTTAATGAGATAGAAATAATCTTTCTAAAGACAAGTTATCTTTTTCATTCTAATAAATTGTGATTATCTATTATGATCACTTGAGTGGGAAGGGGGATTTTATTCATCAGTCCATGGTAGAAAACCAAGTTGAGCCCCAAATTAGTAAATTCCTAATCAGGCATCTTGTTATTTAAGTCCTTGGTATCATCTCTATGTGTTGTGCACAAAGTTGCCACTCAAATGTATTTATTAATCATTGTGGTTTAAAAAACAAAATGTTTTCTTATCATTAAAAATAATAGAAGTTTATTGTAAACAATTGTATTGAGAAGGAAAACAGATAAAAGTTGTAATTCCACCTGTGATGAGAATTATGGAAAATTTTCCTGTAATTGCTGAAAATAATTTAATATTCACTCCTGTTGATGAAAGATTTTTAAAATCTGGTGAAATTTTTCTTATTTAAGATAAACTATCTTAATAGTTTTCAGTCATCCTCTCTTAAACCCTGAAAGCTTTTTACCCCTCTTCATTTTTACCCCTCTTCATTTGTAATCTTTATTCTGGGGTCCCATGACATGGGCTTCATTGCTTAAAATACTCTAGATCCATACTCAATTCTAGAAAATAAATGTAGTCACTCAACAACCATCATCCACTACTTTTCCCTACACGAGAGCTTCTCTAATTGACTCCTTTTCGTCCATGGATTGGAGAATCTCCTACCCCTCTTTTTTGTGACTTTTAAGGCAAAAGGGTATATGCTTGGACTATTCTTGTCAGATTCATTGTCTTTTCAAAGTGCGGTAGTAACTTGATCATTGCTACTGTCAAAATACTTTCTTTCCCTGTCATTTTTTTGGGAAATCACAGAAAAAATATATATCACTTGTAATAGGATGTGAATTACCTAAGTTTCTCAGAATTAAAATACTGAAAGTATCTGTCTGCACAATTCTTACTGAGTCAACAATGTGTCAAAATTTTTTTTGTTAGTGAATAGTTCAATCTTACTAAGACTGATGTCTTAGCTGTTTTTAAAGACCCCAGGTACTCAGAGCAGGACACCTAGTAAACCTTATTAATGTCATCTCGTTTGAATTGTGTCTCCTCTGGGGTTCTAGGAGTGAAACGAATTGCCTCAAAGTGTTAAAATCTGGCTGAGCTGGTTGGAGTCCACCTTGCACTAGTTTATATAAGAAGTTAGCGTTGTAAGTGTGGTTCTTGATGTCCATTAGACTTGCAGCATTGCAGGCTGTATTTTATCCCAATAGCCAGGTGTGGGCAGTGATACAGGGCTTGGGAGATCTCTCTCACCGGCCCAGGGATCCAAGGCGTTCAGTGCAAAACCTGGCCAGCAGCCCGAGTGAGTAGGAGCCATGTGACTCTGGTGAGTTGGAGTGTGCAATTGCCTCCTGCTTCAGAGCTACCTGATCCGAATACTAAGCAGAGCGAGTGCCGGGCTGAGTGTAAGACACTGAAGACACTGCAGAGAAAGGTGCTTATTCCGGAGGCGTTACAAAACATGGAGATTAAAGACCAGGGAGCCCAAATGGAGCCGCTGCTGCCTACGGTAAGAGACAACCTGCTGTCACATAGATTAACCGCCGTTTGCTGCAAACGGGTCAGGCAAGCAGTCGGCTGGCTAGGTGCAGTGAGCGTACTTTTGGGGTGGTGGATAGCTCCCACGACATATGGACAGGGGTCTCCTCCCATCTCGGGTGACTGAAATGCATAACGCAAAGCACATGATTTTTTTCCCCCCTTCTCAATATGGATGCACTACGGTGATGAAATGTCTCACTTGCTGCTGTTTGAAGAGATGGCTAGGTTTTAGCAGCAGGGGCAGCTGTGTGTCTCTCTTGCTGCCTGTTACTGCCTCTCCCTCTGTTTCTCAGTCTGTGCGGTGGTGGCTCAAGCCCCCTATTTATCATATTCCATCCGTGATAAATTTCCTCCCCAAGCCTCATCCCTCTGACAGTGAGGTAAGGGAATCTGCTACTGTTACAGCTCTAGAGATTTAGTCTCTGCAGAAACCATGGGAAAAGAGAACAGAAGGATCGTGTGTGTGTGTGTGTGTGTGTGTGTGTGTGTGTGTGTGTGTGTGTATTCTGTCAGTCTTTCTCAAAGGGAAATGTGTCATGGTTCACATACAAAGAAGGCATGCATTTTTGGGAGACCGGCACACAATTCAGATTTGAATATCTGAGAGGTTCCCAAATTGTCATTTGGAAATAGCCTGTTTATCTCTGGGTCTTAAGCTGCTTCCCTAGACGGAATTCCTGGGTAAGTAGTTGATTTGCCTCTCCTCTCCTCATTCTCTCCGGCTGGCTCACAGACTTTGTAGGTCTTCAGGCAATATCTTTCTCAGCCTGGAGCAGCTGATGTTGCTATGTTCTAGGAAAAAAAGAAAAACAACAACAACAGTATTTTCTTGACGCAACAGAGATGCCAAACGCTAGCTTCCAGCCATCTATCAGCGCTATCACAGCTCAGAACAGCAGAAATCTCCTCCCTGCACCAAACCGGGTGGAGGGGCTGTTCTCAGCTCTCTGTTACCCAGGTTGGTGACCCACCTTACAGACTAGGGACTGGCGGCAAGCTGTCCAGTTCCGAGTCCATTCCTAGGCTTTGAGCACATCTTTAAATTAAATGACACCTCAGGTGGAGTGGGCAAACTCTGGGCCACTGTATTTTTAGGGCCTTACCTCTCCTGCCGGACTCAAAATCTGCCAAAAGATTCCAGTTTGCATCCCAGAATTGACCGTGGCTACGGAGCATGCCCAGTTCTCCGCAGGACGCCAGGTTTGGGGAGGGAGGGAGTAGGGAGAGGGCAAAAATGCAGGAGTCACCACCAAGAATGGGGCCTGAATAAAGGGCAGGGGCAGTGTCAGAGAGGGAGGAAAAAAGAAAGGTTGCTAATTAGCCTGTCTTTAAAAGTAGAGACATTTATTTGTGGATCAAAGTGGAGTTATTTCACAAAAATGAGAGTAAAAGCTTTGCCTATCTTCCTGAACCTGAATAGACACATAAATTAGGATTCCCTAGGTACTCAGAATAAAGGATGTCAAGGATATCAGAGGACTATTGTTCCCTGGATGAGAGAGAGGAACTATACATAGGAATTGGCGACTGAGAATTTAGAAAAGGTTAAGATATAGGGAAAAAACCCTTTTTTTAGGGGGAAGGGAATTTGAAGTTGTCCTAGAAAAGCAGACTGAAGTAATTTTGATGTGGCATATGGATTGTCACTTGTGGGGAACAGTTAAAGGGTTTAGGACCAAATGAAGATTAACTGGAGGAATTTAGAGGAGGACATTACTGGGATGGATGGGCAATCAGTTTGTGGCTTCCAGGGAAAATAAAGTTTGGCTAGAAAAGAAGGTCTACAATAACTGTGATGGAAATTTTTAAAGACTCAAAAGTTTGCATTTCTTGTGGATAATGGCCAGTATAGAATAGTTGTATAGTTTAATGGCAAGAGAGGATCATGTTAGCAGTTCGTTATAAGAAAAATAAGCCTGAGAGGTTAAAAAGGATGCTGAATTATTGGCCTGCTTTTATACCTGTATAGTATTTTCAACTTCCCCAATTGCTTTTATGGCTTTCTTTTTTGTTTTTTTCTTTTAGTTCTCAAAACAATCATGTTAAGTAAAACAGATGTTATCATCTTAATTTTATAGATGAGATATTGAGGCACAGAGATTTGAATAAAATGTCTAAGGTCACATAGTGACGTGGCCAGGACTAGAATATAGGTCTTCTAAAACTAGTTCAGAAAAAAAAATGGTATTGTTTTACATTACGTTATTAACCAACCTTCATAGTCAGATCCTGGACTGGAGTTTTTATGCATGGAAGAGAAAGGAAGAAATAGCTGTGGGCTCCATTTTAGAAAATTAATCAGATGACTTTGCAAATAATTATGTGAGAGGCACTATGGCATAGTATTGAAAACACAGTCTGGTAGGTTCCAGCACTGCTATTTACATGCTGAATGATCTTGGGAAGGTGATGAGCCTTAGTTTCTTCACCTGAAAAATGAGAAGGGAATAGTACATATCTCTAGGGTTTTGTGATGAGTAAGTGAAATAACCTATGTGACGTACCTGGCATTTAGTAAGTGTTCAATAAGAGTTAGCTGCTATTATCATTATTGATGGAAATATAGACATTGAGATGAATTCTAGGTTTTATGTCTTTATGAAAGGTGACTTGTCAGTCCTATCTACTAAGAAGGTAAAGTGAGGCAATAGAACACTGGAAAACACTGTACAGAGGAGGCAGAAGGCGAAATTTTTAGTTATAGCTATGGAAACTTTGCAGTATGGTTGGAAAGCCAATTAGAAAGGCATTAAAAGCCAAGATTAAATGTGGGACAGAAGCACTCAGAGGTAGGCAACAGAGAGTGAGAGAGAAAGAAAAATCATAAGAACGGACAAGTATGCCAAATGAGTAAATGTGTTAATTCTGATTCAAGTGAAAGGAGGAAAAGAGTCTTTCCAGGCCTCCCAAGTCTTACCTTCATTTAGTGTATAAACAGTAACTCTTCAGGGTATGTGTGGCGGAGGCCCTGACTTATTTCCCTTTTTTATCAGTCCTTTTTAGGGACCTTCAAAGATCATTTTCTTTTGCTAGATAAGGTGTCATTGCATTTTGTAGGCCTAGTCACTTTAAGGGTTATAGTCTGGCTTTGATAGCACTTGACCGTTATGTCTAAAGCTATATAGAACAAGCGTAGTCAGAAGATTCATTCACTTGTTAAATGCCTACTATTGGCCAGACATGTTCTTGGTGCTGGGGATACAGCAATGAACAAGACAGACAAAAATCCTGTCCATGCGGAGCTCGCAACCTAGTTAGGCTAGAGAGAGGGCACATTTTAGCTTTTTAAGGATTGCTGCTTTCTCCTCAGATATTTAATCACTGTTATGAACTCTTTGAGATGGGTATAAATGGAGACTATATGTAATAGTAATGATGATGATATCACTTTAGTAAGGATGGAATTAATCTTTTAAAAATATAAAGCCAGGAATTTAGGATATTATGTATTACATATGACTTCAAATTTTCTGTTATTCAGTGCTGACTTTGCTTCTAGGAGTAAACTGACAGTCTTTAATTACCAAGCCATGGAAGAGGTTTCTAGGAAAATATTTTTATAACAATGTAGTTTAATTTATAACATGCCACTTAATCTTGGGTGATGTGTAGTGGGTCCATGTTGGATCCCTTCTAAGATTCTGATGTCCTAAAAGAAACTTATTTTATGTTGAACTTAATTATAAAGCTATCCTAAGGTATGGAACTAGAGTAAAGATCACTTTTTTAAAGGCAATTTGATAGTACAGGGTAGATGGTGGTATTTAGCACCATTTTTTAGTGCTAATTCCAGATTTCCAAATGGCCCAGTTTATTGAATTGTTTTATTTATGGGAAACAAAAGTTATGAAAAATCTTCTATGTTATTAAATTAGGGAAAGGAAAATGGGACTAAAATATCAAAGTAACAAAAGGAGCACATAGGTTGGCTAAGTAATATTAATATTTCTATTTTATTTGAGTTGTAATTTAAATTATAATATGAATTTAAAGAAAACATGCATTACACATGATAATACATAGGAAGCAAAATGCAGTATAAGAAATCAATCCTCATTTCCACTTTCATCACTTGAATTGTTGCTCTACAATGGTGAGTGGCTATAGAAATAAAATAGAGATATAGGATGCTAAAGTTGGTAATGAGTGGTAGGATCTAAAGCATACAAGTATTAAGTTTATGATAAAAATATTGAGGTCAAATGAGGAAGAGGGATAGTTTATGATGGAGAGTTAGAAAATATCTGGGCCAAGGTCTGGAACTCAAATAGAGACAGAGAGCATGGCTAGAAAATAATCATGCTTCCAGTGTATCATTTCTCTCCAACCTTGGAATGATAGTTGCTTCAGAAGTGTAAACTGGGCTACAGTACATTGCAAGATGCTTCAATTGAGTAGAGAAGTGTGTGTGCTGCTCTCAACCCTTCTCTGTAGAGAAACTTCCACTCTTCCCTTCTCATACCTTATAGGAAACATAACACTTGATCATTTGGCTTTCTGTGAGGATGACACTTTCAATCTTTGTAGTAAATATTAGTTAAGCTTTACTTATTTTTAGATAAAATAAATAGAAATTAAAGTTCTCATATATTCTCCCATTTGAAAGAGTTGTCTCAGATACTCCTTAGGATGTGTTGCTCTCATTTAGAAAAGGGGAATAATTAGTATATAATGCATCTATTTTGTAGAATTGTATGTATTTTGGTTAGGAAAGGACTATAGAGATCAACCGGAGACTAGATTTTAGATTAACTCCTTAATTTACAGATGATGAAGCTGAACACCAAAGAGATAAGGAGCTATGTTTAAAGGAATGTTGTTTACACTAGTTAATGGCAGAGCTTGGCCTGGAGTCCAAATCTCTTGATTCTTTTTCATCATTTTTTCCACTATTTTATACTCCCTATTCTAGCATAGAATAAATAGCTGAGTACCAAATTAAAATAATGATGATAATTAGACAATTTTTGTGAAGTAATAATAGATATTGTCTCAAGCTTGTGCTAAGCACAAGCATCTCTAGTTCTCATGATATTTCTGAAAGATTGCTAATTTATCCCTACATTATTAGCCTTATGAATAAGAAACTGAGGCTCAGAGGACTGAAGTTACCTAGATTCACATAACTAAGAAGTACTGAGCTAGGGTTAGAAAATAATTGTGTCTAATTTAAAAGTGACTTTGTTCCTTTACTTAAAGCCAATTAAAAAATAAAAGGGAATCCCATTATAAAATGGGGTTTTACATCTACCCCTTCAAAAATGAAAATACTATGATACAGGGTGCTATAAAATGTGAAGCATCATAGGCCATATCATGCGTGATTCCATTTATATGAAATGTCTAGGACTGGCAAATCCTTAGAGACTAAAGTAGATTAGTGGTTGCCAGGGCTTGGGGTGTGGGGGAGAATTGAGAGTGACTACTAACAGGTGTGGGCTTTCTTTTTGGAGTGATAGAAATGTCCTGGAATTAGATAGTGGTAATGGTTGCATGGCATTTTGAATATACTAAAAACCACTGAAATTGTACATTGCAAAATGGTGAATTTTATCTAAAAAAAATTGCACACAAAAAGTAAATTGTTGTTTAGGGAGAAGGTTGAGGATCTAAACAATGTTTATATCAATCATATTTATATAAATCAAGGAAACGGCGAATGAAATATTCATGAAAATTAAAAATAACTTCGTCCCCCTCCCCCGCAAATAGTCTCTACCACAAAATTTATTCTCTTTGTGAAGATAAATCTGAAGTTGGTCAGGGTTTCGTCAAACTATTTGCAGACTAGAGGTCTTTTGGAATATATCTTCAAAACTGGGTTGAGTGTATGACATTCTCTATGTACAAGAGAGGAAGAGAACTATTTTACTTGGGTCAAATTGTTGTTTCCCCTCCAAGTCATCTTTCTGATTTTTTTTCTTAATATGCTTTAACTTAAGGAACATGAAAGCAGCTAAATTTCTGTTTCTTTCTTTCTTTTTTTTTTTTTTAAAGATTGGCATCTGAGCTAACAACTGTTGCCAATCTTTTTTTTTTTTCCTGCTTTTTTACTCCCCAGATCCGCCCAGTATATAGTTGTATATTTTAGTTGTGGGTCCTTCCTTCTAGTAGTGGCATGTGGGATGCTGCCTCAGCGTGGCCTGATGAGCGGTGCCATGTCTGCGCCCAGGATCCAAACCAGCGAATTTTCCCTGGGCCGCCCCAGCGGAGCATGAACTTAACCACTCGGCCATGGGGCCGGCCCCCAAAGCAACTAAATTTCTAAGAAGCTACTTTTTGTTTTTTTTTTCATTGAACCTCACTTTATGTTATCAACACTTTTTTAAGGTCGTTATTGGTCTAGCTTCATGAAGTATTATGTTACTCTTTGGTACAGGAAGTCAAACTCCAAAGAAGATATCAATTAATTATTAACTATTTTATATTGATTTTTATGGTATGTTTCTTCCAAGATTTTATGATGCTTAAGGAGAATTTTTTACTTTATAAAATATTGTATTTCCTTCACATACTTTAAAGAGAAAAACAAGAGGAAAACAAATAAATCAGCAGAAAAAAATCAGTGGTCCCCTAGGACTGGGGTGGGTGTTAACTACAAAAGGGCATGAGGTAGCTTTGTGGGGTAATGGGAATGTTCTAAACTCTACATTGAAGCCAAGATAGTCTCATTGATAATATTTCCTACCAGTTGGTTAGGAAATATATTATGGATATTCTTAACTATGTAAGAGAAAATTATTTTAGAAATGATTTGATCCATGGGAAAATTGTTTGAAATTTAATTCATTAATTAATTCAGCAAATCGATTTCCCTGTTCGATGTACTGCCTCAAATGGAAGTGAGAATGAAAACATACAGAAAAACTCATTTGATTTGTTTTATTAAATATATTAAAGTAGCTGCCTACCCCCATCCCCAACAAAAAGAATTTAACGCTGCAGAGGATATTATCTTAGATACTTGAAGTAATCAGCAATCATTTAATTCTGAGATCATTACTAAACTTTTAATAATTCTGAGGGTGTCAGTAAAAGATTTCAATAAGTTATTTAGCCATGATAAATTGATTTTTCATTGTATATTGGAATTGGGACACTCATTGTTCTCCTTTTTTAGATGTTGGAAATGGAGGGTATGTTATTTTCCTAGAGCTGCCATAACAAAGTACAACAAACTGTATCGCTTTAACAAATATGAACTTATGATCCCACAGTTCTGGAGGCTAGAAATCTGAAATCAAGGTGCTGGCAAGAACATATTCCCTCCAAAGCCTTTAGGGCAGAATCCTTCCTTGTCTCTTCCAGCTTCTAGTAGCCCCAGGCTTTCCTTAGCTGTGGTAGCATAACTCTAGTCTCTGCCTCTGTCTTCACAAGTCTGTCTTTGCTCTGTGTGTCTTCTCTTGTTATAAGGACATCAGCCATTTTGGATTAGGGCCCACCCTAATGCCCTCATCTTAACTTGATTACATCTGGAAAGACCCTGTTTCCAAATACATCACATTCACAGATACCAGGAATTAAGATTTCAGCATCTCTTTTTGGATGACAGAGTTCAACCCATAAGAGGGCATGTAATATTTTAAGCAGAATTTCCTATTTTTGCAATCACATTTCAGTGGGATCAGAGCACTTTATACCGTTTACATCAAAATGTTATAACCATACCACTTAAATATTATATCTTTGAAGTAATAAAGTACTGAAGTAATAAAGTACTGAAGTAATAAAGTACTGAAGAGGAAACCAACATCAGCTACATGTAGAGTGCATACTAACGATTACAAGGTGTGTCAGCCCCCCACACATAGAGCAAATGCTGTTCATCCATGTGATCATGTCCACTATCGTCCAGTAACTGGGGAACCTTTGCTTATTATTCATTTAATTTTATTTTTTAACAGCTTTATTGAGGTATAATTTACATAAAGTTTTCCCATTGTAGGTATACAATTCAATGATTTTCACTAAACTTGCAAAATTGTGCAACCATCACTACAATGTGTTTTAGAACATTTCATTCCCCCCAAATTTTCTCTAGTCCATTTGCGGTTAACACTTGCTTCTGGCCCTAGGCAACCATTGATCTACATTCTGCTGATTTGCTTTTTGTCTCTATAAACTTACCTTTTCTGGACATTTCATATAAATGGAATTATACAAAAGGCAGTCTTTTATATCTGGCTTCTATCACTTAAGTGAAATGTTTTTGAGGTCCATCCATGTTGTAGTGTGTATCAGAAGTTTGTTCCTTTTTATTACTGGAAAGTATTACATTGTGTGGGTGTCTGATATTTTGTTTATTGATAGTTTATGGTCACATTTATATAGTTTCTAACTTTTAGCTGTTATAAATATTGCTGCTATAAATTTTCATGTGTATATCTCCATATGAACATATATTTACATTTCTCTTGGGTAGTGGAATTGCTGGATCATATAGTAAGTTGGTATTTAATATCTAAAGAAATTGCCAGACTCTTTTTCAATGAGATTGTGCCATTTTACATGTACCAGCTGTATAGGTAATATACAGGTTTTGGTTTCTCTGCATTTTTGTCAACACTTGATGTTGTCTGTCTTTTTGAATAGCCTTTCTACTGAGTGTGAAGTGGTATGCTGTTGTGATTTTGATTTGCACTTTCATGACTAACTGCCTTAGTGCATTTGGGTTGCTATAACGAAATACCATAGATTGGGTGGGTTATTAACAACAGAAATTTATTTCACACAGTTCTGGAGGCTAGAGGTCCAAGACCTAGGAGGGGACAGATTCATGGTTAAAGATGACTGTCTTTTGGCTATCTCTCACATGGTGGAGGGAGAAGGGAGCTCTCTCAGGCCTCTTTTATAAGGGTATTAATCCCTTATAAAAGTCCTAATCACCTCCCAAAGGCCCCAGCTTCTAATACTATTATATTGGGGATTAGGTTTCAACATACAACTTTTGAGGAAACACAAACGTTCAGTCTATGGCACTAATGATGTTGAACATCTTTCCCTAAGCTTGTTGACCATTTGTAGATCTTCTTTGATGAAATGTCATTAAAATCTTTTGCCCATTTTTCAAATTGGTTATTTGTCATCTTCTTGACTTGTAAGAGTTCTTTATGTATTTTGGATACAAATTCCTTGTCAGAAATACGATTTGCAAATATTTTCTCACTGTCTAGTCTTGTCTTTTAACTTTCCTAATGGTGACTTTTGAAATACAAAAGTTTTTAATTTTAATAAAGTCCAATTTTTTCTTTTATTGATTGTGCTTTTGGTGTTGAAGCTAAGAACTCTGCCTAGACCAGGGTCACAGAGATTTTTTCCTATTTTTTTGTTTTATAGAAGTTTTATAGTTTCAGCTCTTATGCGTAGATCAAAGATTCATTTTGAATTAACTTTTATGTATGGCGTGAGATAAGAGCCTAAGTTCATTTGTGTGTGTGTGTGTGTATGTATCCGGTTGCTCCAGCACCATTTGTAGAAAAGACCATCTTTCTCCATTGAATTTTCTTGGCAGCTTTGTTGAAATTAAGTTGACTATAAGTGTAACGTTTTTTTTTTTCCTGGGCTCTCAGTTCTGTTCTGTTGATCTATATGTCTATTCTTTAATACCTCCCTGTCTTGATTATTGAGGCTTTATAGTAAAATTTGAAATCAAGTGGTGTGAGTCCTTCAACTTTATTCTTCTTTTTCAAAATTGTTTTGGCTATTGTAGGTCCTTTGCATTTTTGTATAAATTTTCAGATCTGCTTGTGGATTGCTACAAAAAGCCTGCAAGGATTTTGGTAGAGATTGCTTTGAATTTACAGATCAATTTGGGGAGAATTGCCATCTTGACAATACTGAGTCTTCCAAAACATGAACATAGACTGTCTCTCCATGTATTTATGTCTTTAATTTCTCATGGCAATGTTTTGTAGTTTTATTTACTTTGGAGAGGTCTTCTATGCACTGTATCAAGGATGCCACGAAAATTCCTGAAGTGCTGTTTGTATAGAAGTTCCTATATTAAACTTAGGCCAAATTCAAAATAGTTCAGAAATCCAGAGTTCTTCTCAGAGGATAAAAATGAGATTAATCTACAGACTCAGTGGGAGAGAGTGAGAATTATAGCCAAGAACTCTTTGTGTAGGTTTGATTTAGTGATAAAGTCCCTGTACCAGTATCAGAAAGACTTGCTCATTCTTCATGAAAATTGTGCTCTAAGCATCTAATAAGCAAGTTTTTTTTAAGAAGAATTTTCCCATGGCATATTGAATGTGTTAGGTTGCCGGAGTGCCTCCAACATTTATTTGTATTTCTGCTTCTTCTTGCTAATTCTGAGAAACCAAAATTACTTAGAGAAGGCTATTGCTTCCTAATGACTGTTTTTTTCTTTTTGACTAATGACGCTTTAGTATGAAAGATGATGACCTAGTGAAATTCTGGAAAGCAGGTGCCGTGAATAGTAGTTAGGTATATAACAACTAACGATGGAACCAAAGCATGGCTCTGCTTTTGAAGCACATGTTATTACTGTTAGATTCATACTGCTTCTTTTGTGGATACAGTGGCGATTTTCCATTGATATTTAAGCTGCTCTGGGAATAAACCTATTAAAATTCTTCTGATTTGCTCAGAAACAAGAATATTGTTAAAAAGTGGAAAAAAATGTAGACAGGAAGACATGGACTGAATGTGTAATATAATATGAGTGCATACCATGTACTTTGTGTTTTATTAACAAATAACTTATAATACAAACCCATGTCAAAAAATTTGATATTTATACTTGACAGAACACTTCTAGTAGATACAAAAATTTAGCATTTTTTTCTCTTAAGCAAAAAGATTATTGAAAACCTTAAACTTGAGGACCACCTGCATCAGAATCATCAGGAGAGCTCATTAAAATACAAGTTCTGGGCCTTACTCAAACTTATAGCCTTAGAATATCAGGGATTGGTGCCAATAAACCAGCAATTTAAAGAACTCTCTAGGTGATTCTTATGTACATTAAAGTTTGAGATAATTTTCTAATCCATTATGATTTATAAAAATTAGCTCTCCTTGTTTTACTGCAAAACTTGATCTCCTAGCATTCCCATAGCTAAAATAATTTTAAAACATACTATAATTTTTTTATTTTGTTAATTTTTTAAGGTAAAAATAAGTGCTTACTGCCCGTTTTACTCATTTAGCAGTTATTACATATTGCATATCACCTTGCAACTTATATATGTATATAAAACTATTTTTGCTTATATATAAATACATATACATGTAACTTGTTTCTTCAGTTAGAGTGCTAGATTCTTAGAAGTGGAGTCTGTGTCAGATAATTTTGTGCTGCTCTTACAGAGCCAAGTGCATAGACATCCTTCTTAAACATATCATGGATGATATATTAGGCAGCAACACTAGGAGATATTAATTGTCAAGAGCTTTGTCTTTGGAGTCTCAACTGTTTGAATTAGTAGGTATGCCAGCTTTGGCAAGTTACCTAGTTACCTAGCTTTTCAAAGCCTCACTTCTCTTGTCTATAAAGTAGGAATGATAACAGTAATAGTATCTACCTCACGTTTGTGAGAATCAATGGAATTTTGTAGGGATGTGTGTATGTATACACATACACCTACATAATTTATATATTTATATAAGTATAAAACATATTTAAAACATATATACATATAAAACATATACAAACATATAAAACATAAGTATAAAACATATATAAAACATATATAAAAATATAAATATATTATATATATACACACACACATTTAGATACATAAATTGGAGTAATGACTCAAAAATAACAGCTATCATTGTTATTGTTATTATTGGCTTAATAGTCTTCCTTTGATTGAAAATAATTACACCAAAGATTTTTGTGCCCAATATGCGTAATCCATTCAATCATTGATTCAATAATGCTTATTTAATAACATGATTTATCCATTTGAGAGTAATAAGATATATGCCAATATTATAGTCTGGTAAGTATAATAAAATACATTTTTTCTAATTATAAAATTAATACTTATTTTTCAGGGTTGCTTAGAAAGCATAGAAAAGTAAATATAAAAGAAAACATTCATTTTGTTATTTTTGTCTTTTTTTTTTTTTTGGAGGAAGATTAGCCCTGAGCTAACATCTGCTGCCAATCCTCCTCTTTTTGCTAAGGAAGACTGGCCCTGAGCTAACATCTGTGCCCATCCTCCTCTACTTTATATGTGGGACACCTACCACAGCATGGCTTGCCAAGTGATGCCATGTCCGCACCCGGGATCCGAACCAGCAAACCCTGGGCCACTGAAGCAGAACGTGCGAACTTAACCGCTGTGCCACCAGGCCAGCCCCTTAAGCTTTTATATTGAGATAATTTTGCACTTACAGAATAATTGCAAAAATTGTGCAAAGAGTTCCCATAGACCTTTCATCCACATTGCCATACTATTAGCATCTTACATAACCATAGTTAGTCAATCAAAACTAGGAAATTAGTATTGGTATAATTCTATTAAGTAAACCACAGTATTTTGTAGGATATCTCCAGTTTTTCCACTAGTGTCCTTTTTTGTTCCAGGATCCCATTTTGTGTTTATATATCATGTCTTTTTAGTCATCTCTGATTTGTGACAGTTACTCAGTCTTCCCTTATCTTTCGTGACCTTGACACTCTTGAAGTGTACAGGTCAGTTTTTTGTAGAGTATCTCTCAATTTGTGCTTGCCTGCGATTCTCATAATTAGATTGAGGTTACGCATTTTTTGTCAAGAATATCACTGAAGTGAAGCTCCCTTCTCAGTGCATCATATAAAGGGATAGATGATGCCATATTTCTGGTGATGTTAATTCTGATTATGGAGGTGTCTGATGAATTTTTCCACTGTAAAGTTAAAAATTTCCCTTTTGTAATAAAGAGTATCATGAGGGAGATACTTTGAAACTATACAAATAGCCTGTTTGTCCTCAAACTTTTGCCCACTAGTTTTAGCATTCACTAGTGAATATGTCCTGCATATTAGCTCCTTATTACTGTGGTATTTGCCTATTGGTGATTTTCTGTTTCTCTCATTCTTTCTGCATTTAGAAATTAGAATTTTTCTGTGAGGAAGAGCTGTCATTTCTCCTCCATTTATTTATTTATTCAATTGCTTCTTTTGGTATAGACTCAAAGATATTTACTTTATTCTATGGGCCATACTCCAGTACTCTCAGTATTTATTTTGTTCCTCAAATGGTTTCATCTTTAGACATTAGGAACTCCTTCAACCGGCTCTCGTCCTTTCAACATGCTCCCATTCATTTTTGAGTACTTCTCTACTACCTGGAGCCACAAGATTTTTCCAGGATCATCTTGTATTTTCCCTGCCTAAGCCCTGGAATCAACCATTTCTTTGAGGAGCTGCTGGGCTAATTTTTGAGGCTGTTTGTAAACATTGCCAAAATTCCTTTCAGAAGGATTGTGTAAGCAGTTTTCACTTCCACTAGAAGCTTCACTGGTATTTTAAAAACTTTGACAATTAGCTTGGTAAACATTTTAGTAATACTTCCTTTTGTATTCCAGCTTTGTTTGCTTTTAGTTAGTGTTTCTCTATGAAGTTTTTTTTTTTTTAATCACAATCCAGAAGAAACATTGAACTATTTGAAAAATTCCTCAGTTTAGTTCACCTTACTTGAAGTATTACTGAAATGCTGCATAAGACAATGCTGATCTCTTTTATACCTGGTTCCTTTGTACAGTGAAGATATGAACCTCTAGCCCCACCACTACAGATCCGTGCTAGATCTATGCTACCACTTTGACCATGAAAATTTTCAGTCTTCTTTGAATGAATGAAATGGTTCCTCTACTTCCTCAAAAACCATATATTCTTTTTTAAAAAAATTTTTAGGAATGAAATTGAGAGAAGTCAAATTAACATGGCATTTCAGGGTCTTATCCTTTTCTTCAGCCTTACTGTTTATCAGTCTATGATAGATTAAATGTAGACACTCAGATTTTATTTGTTGTATTAAGATGATTCTGATGTATATAGTTTCATCTATATCACTCCTTGATACTGACATTCTTATTTGAACTATCCAGTAACTTTCATGTCATCAAAACTGTGTTGAGGGGCTGGCTCTGGGGCACAGTGGTTAAGTTCAGCGGCCCAGGGTTTGCCGGTTTGGATCCCAGGTGCAGACATGGCACCACGTGGCAAGCCATGCTGTGGTAGGCGTCCCATATATAAAGTGGGGGAAGATGGGCACGGATGTCAGCTCAGGGCCAGTCTTCCTTAGCAAAAAGAGGAGAATTGGCAGCAGATGTTAGCTCGGGGCTAATCTTCCTCAAAAAAAAAAAAAACCCAAAAACCAACTGTGTTGAAGTACTTGAAGATCCTCATAGATGACAAATTTAACAAAAGTAAAATTTCTAGACTTCCCTATATGTTGTTACTTAAATAAAACATGATGCTTAGGACCCTGCTCATAATTATCTGACTTAATAATTCTTTTTATCTTTATGTGGTTTGAAAAAAAATTAATTCTTAAGAACTGAGATGAGGATTAATCTATTTTAAATCACATAGTTTAGTAAATATTATAAAACAGTAATTGTTTTACATTTGTCTTGGCATTGTGAATATGATAGTACTTTCTATTTAGGTCTTTAACATAAACATCCATCATAATGGTTATTATGAAAGATAACAACAAAACCTGAACATCAATTCTCTTAGCCTACTATTCTCTAGCCTACTATTAGAAGCTATTTAGATACTAGTGCCAGTCTAATAAAGGGAATTGGAATCTCCAGTGCAGACCATTTCTGTAATGTAAGTAATATTTTGCCAAATTTTTATAAGGACAAAAATGAAGAAATGGTGAACTTAATATTGACCTTGTCCATTAAAAAAAATCCATGAAGAATTCTCATAATTCAGGAAATTCTAACCATAGTATATTCATTTAAAACATACTGAGTCAGCCTTGAACCCAGCTTTAAAAAGATCAGCCTTTCACAAAGTTACTTTTAGTAGCTTATAATTTCACTTGCTCCCCTTTATGATTTAAGAGCATTATTCTACTTCCTTCCACAGACTTAACCTTCACTGTCTTCCTTAGCCGTATAATTCAGTGTTCCTACTCTTTCTCATCTTATCTAAACAGATTTCTCACATCTTTGGAGATGTTTGCATGGTCTGGTATAGGACAAAAAAAGGCTTATATCTTTGATTCCCTGGGATAGTGATATATCTCAATGCCAAAATATCTAGTTATTTCAATAGCTTTCTTTATTTGAAATAGACCAACTATTTTAGAATGAATTCTAATGCCTACCTTTCATGGTTATATTGAAACTTTTGACATTAGAATCAGTTTTTCTTGGAAAAATACACTATCCTGATATTTTTCTTGGTTCATAAAATATCTTGAAGTGGTAATGGAAAGGCTTCAAAAGTTTGCTCAATCTCAGATGGTTCCATAAAACAATAATTTGATGATTATGTTTCAATAATTTATAAACACACATTTGCATTTCTCTTAAAAAGCACCTGCATATTTAGAAAACAGGAAACAAGAGTGCTTGGCAAAATGCAATAGAATTTTAATGCAAAAATTAATATATGAATGGTTTATATAATTTAATGGATCTGAAATTTTGGTTAATTCATTTACATTAATTACCTTTATAGTAGCCTTCCTATTGGGTGAGAATGAAGAGGACAAAGAAGTAGCTTTCCTGTCTTTTAAGACATGGCAGCAAGGATTCCACCCACTTACAGTGGTAAAGTGTTTCAGTCCCGGGCATAAGAGACATTTTGCAGTGCTTTGATCACAATGTCTTTGTGCAGATGATCCATGATAAAGGGAGAATAAGATCAGTACAAATAAATAAGAGTCAAAGATAATTCAGATTATCTTTTTAAGTCAATAGTTTCAGTGTTCTCTGATCTTTTATGAGATGGTCAGTAGTAGGAGAGGCTCAGGAAAGCAAAGTTTCCCATACCTATCCACCATTCTTCAAAGAAAAAACACACTAACAAAATAAAATTTATTTATTAAAACATTTTTGGGACTTTTTGGACAACAATTTGAAATAGCAATAAGTTTACATTAAGATAAGAATGGATGGATCTTAATCCATCTAATGCTTCACAATAAGTGATTAGGCATGAGAGAGTTAAGAGACCATTTGATTTTCAGACGTAATAATTTAATAATCAGAAGCAATTGAAGAGGACATTATACTAAGTGAAATAAGCCAGACACACAAGGACAAATACTGTGTGATCTCACAGATATGTGGAATCTCAAATAGTCAAATGCGTAGAAGCAGAGAGGAGAAGAGCGGTTGCCAGAGGTTGGGAGGAGGGAGAAACGGGGAGCTGTTGGTCAAAGGGTACAAAATTTCAGTTAGGCAAAGTAAGTAAGTTCTGGAGATCTATTATAAAAAAAGTGAACAGAAAATATATAAAAATAATCTGGGAACACTATTATATAAAATATTTGTCAATATTAATTAGACAAAAGGTATGATTAAAACTGTTATGTCAGTTGATCAAGTGTTGATAAATATATCAAGCCAAAATTATGTATGTGTCTAGAGTAATATGATTACAGTGACTCTGCAAAATAATGAGATAAAGAAAGATTATTAAATAAGTGATGCTAGGACACAGCTATTTTGGAAATTAAGTTTGAGTTCCTATTTCTACCTACTTCAAAATAAATTCCAGATTGAACATGGTAGAAATAGATGTGACAATCTATGTATCTCTTTAGGGGTGTAAAACTGTTTAAACATTAAAGAAACAGCAGAAATAAAATTATATTTATATTCTATCTATCTGTCTCTCTATCTATCTATCTATCTAGGCAATCGGGAATTGGAAGGGACTATATTTTATGTCTAAGAGTAGAGTTTTGTTCTGTGTTCTTTCATGAGATGGTCAGTCAGGTGTGGCCACAAGAGGAGACACAGGAGAAGCTCAGAAAAACGATGTTTAGTATACTCACAGGTCCCTAAAGAAGGGGTGGCTGCATGCCATGCAGGGTCAAGGGGAAGCTCCTGATCAGGTGGCAGAAGACAGGAGCAAGCAAAAAGTCTAGGCCAGAAGCTTTATTGGGGTTTCCACAGGCAAGGCAACTCAGGGTAAACAGTTTAGAATTGATCAGTTTGAATAATTCCTGTGGGCTTTGGACTATAGGGGTGGTCTCTAGTTGTCTGGTATCTAGCCCTGGGATGATTTAGGGAGGGGAAATATTGGCCTAGTTGTGTGAGTTAGATAAAGATGAAATTGGGGGTATAGACTTGGGATTGGTTGGTTTGCATATGAAAGGTGTGTTTGTGGGCAAGTTGTTAATTATCTTTAGAATTTAGCCAGCCCTGAGAGGGGCAGTCTCTCCCTGGGTCCGTAAGGCCCCCAAATGCCAGAGCATCAATAATACAGAAAATAAAAATATATAGTTCTATAATTGGCCCTGTGATAAATGGATGCCAAGTAGACAAATACAGAACTTAAGAAAACACAGAACAAGTGGATATCCTATATTAATCCATAAATTCTCTTTAAAAAATAGTAGAGAAAAAAATACCTGTCAGGCTAGTGTGAGAATCCCACTTTATCTATTGAAATCCATGTGTAGGAAGGATTTTGGGAATTTTTGATAACTTTTTTTCTCTTGAAACTGTGGGCTTTGATGGAAATTTTATTAAAAATTACAGATATATCAGTAATATTTTCCATATTACACAAACTTTTGTGATAATATTTGCCCATAGCTAATATATATTTGTTTATAAATAAAAAACTTAATAAAGAGAAATATACAGGAAAGACAACATATAATTTTCACTAGTCCACTCTGATTTTTCTCCCTAGCCTTTCACAAGTGGATTAGTGATTGTTTTGCATTGGTCTGACTTTCTAATTACATATTCCTTTCTTAAAGCCCTTACAGTGGTTTTATAGTATGGGAATAAAGATACAAGAGTTCACCTTTGGTTATTTTGGATAAAGCCTGTACAAGAAAACACATTGTATTGTTTGGACTTTGTTATATTTTCGGGAAGCTGAGACTTTTAAAAAATATAATATTCCCAAAGAACTTAGTGTTGGCTGAGCATTCAAATTGAAAACCAAGTAAAGGAATTTTACATAAATCTGAAAGCCAGTCCAAATAAAGAGCAATGAACGTTTATCAAACGTTGAGGGTGTTTTGGAAACTTCCTCTTAATTCTTGTTCATTTTTGTATTATATATAAAACTCCCTTTGATATTACTAAGTATTTACCTAATTCTTGTTCATTTTTGTATTATATATAAAACTCCCTTTGATATTACTAAGTATTTACCTGTGGACGAGGGAAAGGAAATAGTCTAAGGAAAAAGTGATAATGTAATTCAATACAGATAACTTCATTTAATGTATATGACTATTCTGTGAATTAAATCAAGTTTCTAAAAAAGTTTGATAGAAACTTAAATTTCCACTGAATTTAATAGTTAACTGTGCAAAATTTAACTAATGCCCAAAGTTTTTATAAAATTTCTTGTTTTATAAACTAGCTTAGTGCTAGTGGCATTTTTGGAAAGTCTATACTATTTTGTGATCTATCTATAATTCAGCTAAACAGATAAATTGATTAAGTTTCCATGAGTTAAGTTCAGAATCAGGGTAGTGATGCATAAAAGTAAAGCATGGGTATGGCTCATAATGCACGTTTAGTACTCTCTGTTTGAACCCCTTGGCTTAATCCTATTCAAGACGAGCTACGTTTCTTTGTGATGTTCTCCAATTTGAACAGCTAAAATTTGTGTAACAATTCCTTTAAACTAAATTGACTCTGAGTGCTAAAAATAAAACAATGCAGAAATTTCTGTTCAACTTGTTTTTACCAGTTTGAATTTTGCATCACAAAAAAATGGGAAATATTTTGATGCTGTGAATCAGTAAACATCAGGCTAAATTAATAATTTTCACACTATAATACCAGATAGTGTGGAAGTCTTTATGGCTACACAGTAGAGCTCAAATTCCTTGTAAATTAAATTAGTTGCTTCAAAATTAGATATAACCAGTGCAATAGATATTTTTATCCTTGATGTATTGATAAAAGCTTATGGAAAGGCTGACTACTATGATATAAAAACATTTCACATTTGTCGAAATCTCCCTTTTGCCTAGTTTTAATATTGTTTTTGGAATTTTCATTATCTTAGGTAGCAAGAATTTTCTGACAGCATAATTTCTAACTATTTCCATATTTATTCACAATTCTAAAATAGGTGCTATTCTGGTAGCGATTGCATATTTTTTATGCTTAGAGATTTAAGAGCAAGCTTTTTAAAAGTCAACTTTTTCTTTTTCTGGAATGATTATTCAGGATCTTCTTCATTAAAGACTGTTAACAAAAATCTATTGTATTTGTTCTCTCATTTGGAGAAATCAAATTACACTGATTGAACTTTGAAACTAGGTAGTTCCTTAAATGTCCTTGTAACCGTGTAGTTAGCAACGTTTATATGCCTATCATGTTTAATAGTGTTTTAATTCTTCAAACAATTGAATGAACTAATTTCAGGTATTTCAACGTCTGTCAGGGTGATTGTCAAGAAACATATTTATTTTTGTGTTCCAAATTAGAGGTGATTAAACCATGAAGAATTTGAAAAATTAATTGATAATCAAGATGATATGTCCAAATCAATGTATGTCTCATTTTTTATGTTCATAACTGTAATGATAAAAGTAACTTTTGATGTTGTGTGTGATCAATATTTTAGGACATTTAATACACAGTAATTTGTATTTTTAAACTAGTGTAGACATCCACCAAAATTTGAAATTAGTTTCAAAACCAACTTAGAATAAATGTACAAATTAGTTTGTCTAAGAAAAGAACTCCTGGAGGAAGATGTAAGCACGACATAGTTATGGGCAGGATTAGTTATCTAATGCGTTCCTCTTATTAGACAAAAATGGGAAACCTAGGTTGACTGAGCTGAAAATAAAGTATTAGTATGACATTATTGAAATTTATAGTAATTCCCTTTCAAACTATTCTTTCTATAGATTCAGTGTCATTAAAATATGAATATAGGTAATTTTTATTTCTGGAGTTTATATGTTATAAAACTCCTTTCCAACATCCAGATGTCACATAGACCAGACAGGTTGGGTTAGGGTTAGGTCCGGTGTCATAGACCAGTTCTTCACTATCTGTAGTAGAGCAATGATAACAATCCGGTTAAACAGCATGATGACTGGTATTTAAAAGTTCTTCAAAAGTTCTTTTACTAGTATAGTGTCCCTGGAGTTTTCGAAATACTTTATCGTATCTATGATCTCATTTCTGCCTCCTCCCTCCCATATCTCTATGAGGTAAGTAGGGGAGGCAGTATTATTTTCCAGAATATATGATCAACGAATTCAGGTTCAGTTGGGCTAAGTGATTTGGCCATTGTGCAAAAAATTAGTGGCAAAATCAGACTAGAACTCAGATGTCTGAAATCTTAATTTAGTCATTATTTTCCTGTTACTCAGAGACATGGCAGAGTTCCCTTATAATTTCCAGCTGAGACTGCAACTGTACTTTCCAAAACAGGTATTTTATGTAGTCACTCACTCACTCATTCACTTACTCATCCATTGAGATATTGAAGACATGCTATGTGCCATCGAGCGTTAAGGAGTTGGCTCAGTTTCTTGTATAGATTTGCCATATAAGATTAGTGCTTCCTTGGTAAGAACTTTGAAGGGATGATTGTGATGTTTATTGGAGTATTGTTATTGTTGGGACTCTAATAATTGATAAGTAGGACTCGAATGTTCTTAAAAACAAGAAATTTCTGAAGTTTTAAGAAATTTAATGTACTTGTAAAACATAAAGAGGCTAAGGTTTCAGTTGATCACCACCCTGGGTGCCACCTCCTCCATTCTTACCAGGAGTAACCACTGTTATCGGTTTGGTGAGTATGCTTCCAGACCTGGCATTGTACCCACAGGTAATACTTGACATTGTGGGTATTTCCAAAAATGGCATCATAGTATTGCTTTGTAAGCTGCTTTTTAATTTAAGCAATCTGTTTTGGAGATCTACACATGTTGGATGAATTGATCTACTTCATTGTTGCATGTTCTGTAGTCTGTGTAACTATTTCCCTATTACGGGCATTTAGGTTGTTTTCAAATTTTTTTCCCTTTATACACAATGCTTCAGTAAAAAATTTATGTATATTCTCTGGAGTAGATACTGAAATGCCTAAATGCATTAAAACTTTTAATAGATGCTGAGAAAATTACCCTGTAGATTGGCTGACCCAATTTTTTATGCAGTCTATGAGATTTGTTAATCATGCCTTTACCCAAGTGTGATACTACGTAAAAAATTTGTTTTTGCCAATCTAATGGATGCAAAACAATATGCGATCATTTTTAAAATTTGTTTTTCCTTAGGATATTTTTATTCAACCTCTGAGATTTTTTTGTTAACCCATGCCTTCTCCCAAACGTGATACTATAAAAAAAAAATTGTTTTGGCCAATCTAATGGATGAAAAACAATTGTGATTGTTTGAAAAAATTGTATTTCCAATCTAATGGATAAAAACCAATTGTGATTATTTAAAAAAATTCCTATTTCCTTCAAATATATTTTCAAATTTATTGGCCATTTCTTCTTCTGTGAATTGCCTATGCATTCTGTTTGTCTGCTTAAAAAAAGACTATCTTTTTCTTATAGATTCTTATAGAATTCTTATAGATTCTAATATTTGTCTATTAATTACATTACACATTTTATTTTCCAATTTTCAAAACCCTTCACCCAGTTTAATGTTAACATCATACATGGTACGTTGTTCCAATCTAATAAATTAACACTGGTATATTAATTTCATCTATATTACAAATTCTATTGAAGTTTCAGCAGTTTATCCACTTAGGCTCTTTTCTGTTCTGGGATCTCGTTGAGAATACCGCGTTACATTTAGTATTCATGTCTTATTCTCTTCTGATCTGTGATAGTTTCTCCTTCCTTGTTTTTCATGACCTTGATGATTTTAAAGAGCATTGATTAGATATTTTCTAGAATGTCCCTCAATTTGGGTTTGTCTGATGTTTTTCTCATGATTAGACTGGGGTTATGTAGTTTGGGAAGAAAACGGCAGAGGTGAAGTGCTTTTCTCCTTACATCCTGTCAATGTGACTTATCACTGGTCAGCTAACCTTGATCACTTGATAAAGTAATGTTTGCCAGTTTTTTCTACTGTAAACTTGCTATTTTACCCTTTCTATACTCTCTTCTTTGGAAGCAAGTAATTAGGTCCAGTTCACACTTAAGGAGCGAGGAAGCTCCACCCCCGGAAGGGAGGAATTATCTGCATATATTATTTGAAATTCTTCTGTAAGAGAGATTTATCCCTTCTCTTCCATTTATCTATTTTTCTAATCATTTATTTCTATCAATATGGACTTATGCATGTTTATTTTATACATTGGGTTATAATCCAATACTGTGTTATTTACTTTTTCTCGAATTGTTCCAGCTTTGGCCATTGGAACTTTCAGGTTGGCTCCTAATAACTTTTTTTTATTGTTGTTTTGAGGGATCATGTTGAATTAAAGGGAAAAGATATGTATGTGGTGGATTTTAAAAAACTCAAAAGTAGTAACATATACAAATATACTTATTTTTTCAATATATTGACCTTTTGCTTGGAAAATACTTAGGACTTAAAGTGATATAGAGCATTTCATTTTTTAGGATTCTTTTGTATTTTGACAAATCTCTTTATAAAGTTGTTTCAAGTTGTTACTGTCTAATTATATTTTAGTAGCAGAGTATTAAATAGTGAATGACTTGTCTACTATAAATGAAGGTTGGTAAATTAAATGAAAATATTCACAAGCAAGAAATATACAAAACAATGTTGCTTATCAATTGCACAATTATTTGTTTTTAAATGGTGAAGATGTGTAGAATATATTAAAACCAAAGTGACCACTGCTCAACAATTATTTATTCAGAATATCTTGAAAATCTCTTACTTTTGAAACTCCATTCTAATAATATGTATAAAATAAGAATATGACATATAAAATTGAGTGGTTTTTTTTGTATAAAAGTGGTAACTTTGAAATACTGTTTGGTGCGTGAGTCACCTGTTATTCAAAAATTCCTCACTTAATGCTAATATTCAGGCCAATTGAATTTAGGCCTCAGAATTAGAACATTCTTTTGTAAGATTTTTTAAAAAATGTGCTTTGCTTTATAAATATATAGCTATATAGTGAAATGTGTATGTATTCTTAGTTAATATAAGCATTTATTTTATTTAGTTTCACGTGATGAAAACCAAAACCCATTTAAAATAAAAATGGAGAATGTTATTGGCTTAAACATGGTCTTGAACATGAAGAATATATATTATGTGGTCAAATTTGCAAAGAGTTGCTGGATTCTAAAATATAACGTTCTAGATGTTATTCAAGAGGTATTTGATGGTTTCTCTTTCTACCGCAAACGGTAAATCTATCATCATTAGAATGTTGTCTAAGTGTAGCAAGCTATAATAACAAAAACAAGAAATTTACAGCATTATAGAGTAAATGATGTTCCCTTTTGAATATTTTTTATTAATCAAGCTATATGGATACCAACTGGAAAGATAAAGGGCACTGAATGTTAACTAGCTTACTCTGAAACTCAGTTTACCTATCTGAAAAATAGAGATCTAATGATACTTATTTTGCATGCTTTTTGTAGGAATTAATGAAATAATCTACTAGAAACATGTAGCATTAAGCCTGGCACATAAAAATAGATCCAAAATGTTAATTCCTTCCTTTTCTGCTACACCTGACAAAATTTATCAGAATAAAAGTGTTTTATATTTTATTGATCCAGATTGCTTTTTAGAGTTAAGCTATTAGTTGAGTAAAGTTATTTATAACATATTCCTCATATTTGATCTACTTAGATCACTGTGAAAACCTATAAAAAATCAATAAAAACACAAAAATTCTGTAAGAGATATTCTTTTTCTTTTTTACAATGGAGTAAATGTTCATAATTGGCTGGGAACATATTTTATCAAGAAATTATAGCACCAGTTTTTAGTGTGTATGATATGAAGATAGACGTCTATGGTAGATTTGATAAATTTGTTAAAGATTTTTCTGTGTTTTGGAGATTATTAACATGGGGAGCAAATAAGGTCTTTCTATGAAGTTAAAGAGCTAGCTTAAAAAAATAAAATAGGCAATGATAGTAAATGACAAGAGTATTTTTTTTTAAAGATTGGCCCTGAGCTAACATCTGTTGCCAATTTTTTTTTTCTTCTTCTCCCCAAAGCCCCCCTGCACATAGTTGTATATTCTAGTTTTGAGTGCCTCTGGTTGTGCTATGTGGGATGCTGCCTCAGCATGGCTTGATGAGCCGCGCTAGGCCTGCACCCAGGATCCCAACAGGCAAAACCTCAGGCTGCCAAAGCAGAGTGTGTGAACTTAACCACTAGGCCATGGGGCTGGCCCCAAGGGTATTTAACTTTTAATAACGTGTTTTTTTTCTATTTATGGTGAGCTCATGCCATAATTTCTTATGTATCTTTTCTTTCCCTGCAGGCAATGTGTGGCTTTTAGATGTTAACTGACTTGTTACTTTAGGAGATAGTCACTCTCCTCAACATATGTTTACATTTTTTCTAGGTTATCCAAATTGTTGGCATATAATTGTCTATAGTAGTCTCTTATGATCCCAAGTATTTCTGTAGTATCAGTTGTAATGTCTCCTCTTTCATTTCTGATTTTATTTGAGTCTCCCCTCTTTTCTTCTTAGTCTAGATAAAGATTTATCAATTTTGTTCATCTTTTCAAAAAATTAGCTCTTAGCATTGTTGATTTTTTCCATTGTTTTTCTGGTCTCAACATACGTTTACACATTCCTTTGCCATCTCTGCAAAGGTTTAAAGTTCTTAGTTGTTTGATCTTTTTTTGGTGAAAAACTTTTTTTTCAGTGTCTTTGTTTTTCTTGAATCTGTGACGATGCTTTTCATTAATTTTGGGAAATTCTTAGCAATTATATTTTCAAATATTACCTCTTTTGTTTTTATCCCCTGTCCTTCTTGAATTCCAATTCAAGTCAGATCAGCTCACAGTATCTTCCATCTCTCTTATCTTTCTCCTTTACTTTCTATAGATTGCCTCTTCATTCTTTTTTTGAGATAATTTCTTCTGACCTAACCCTCATCCATTGAGGTCTTAGTTTTAGTCATGATAGGTTTTAGTTCTATATTTCTAGTTGATTCTTCTATAAATATACAATGTTACTTTTTATAGTTTTAGTTCCTTGCTGAAAAATTTAAGTTTGACTTTTGTATTTGCCACAGCCATAGTAAGTGCAATTTTTTTTTTTTTTTAACATTCTGTCTCTGATAATTCTTTTCCATGGGGAACTGTTGGGTCTGTTTCTGTTGTGTATTATTTATGGTGGCTCTTATTCATGTTATCATAGCTTCTTTTTTGTCTAGTTAGATTTGATTATGTGCTGAATATTGTGTTTATAAAATTATTCATAGAAATAATTTAAAATCTAGAATGATGTTATAATCCTCCTGAGACGATTTTTTTCCTCAGACATCCAGGGAGCCGGCAATTCTGGATCATCTTAATCTGATTTCAATGTGTGAGATTTTCTGTGCTATTCAGATAACTCAGTGCTTGACTGAAGTCAATATGAAGGCTGTTTTACTCCCAGTTCATCCTTACAGCTGGGTTATGGCCTTTTGCTATCTCAGTCATGACCACAAATCCTCCAGATTTTGCTGTCTTAATTCCAAGAGGCTGTCAGAAGAATGATTCAGCCTCTCAACCAGATCAGATCAGCCCAGAGGAGAAAGTGGCCCAAATCTGCACTCACCTGTTTGGTTTTCAGTCATCTGTATTTTTACCCAGTAATTCTTTACTGTTTCATCAGCTCTTTGGTACTTTTAGAAAGATGTTATTTATAGTTCACTCAGATTTTTTAAAGTTCATATAAAGGATTTTAGAGTTCTCAGTAAAGGGGTGGTCTGAATTACCTAGTCCACCATTACCAGAAATGTAAGTTTCTCTGCAATGCCTGTTTACATTGAAATTAAAATATATCTCTAGGTGTTTCTTTGCAGGAAAACATGGACATAGAACTAAAACTTTAATCTAAATTGAAAATTAAAAATGAATCCTGATAGCTATTTTTTGCTATTTGTTAGTTCAAATTGAGATCTCTTCTTACTCAGAATGTCTCAGAATGGATGACTACATTGTAAATTAAAAATCTGTAGATTAAAAGCTTTACAGGAATCTTTATTTCTAGTAAATAATTAACTTTTAAGGCAAAGTATTAGTGAGTATGTAGATGGGTATGCTGTTCCAATAAAAATAAAATTTGTAACATGTTTAAAAATTTAAGGTAGATTTGAACCCTCCTTTGCTCAAAACTTTTTAAAGATGAAATAATTTTAAGTGTCAGGAAATAGCATAACAGTAATTAAATTATGCTTAATAAGATTTAAAATGTTAGTTCTATTTGACAGCAATCATCAATGTGCATTGTAACTAAAATGTCAAATTCATGATAAACTACTATAAAAAGATGTATTTAGTTATATATTTAAGTATACATTTTTAAAGATTTTAAAAAGTAATTTTATAATTTACTTTATAATTTTTATAGATCCAGGAGCGGTAAGTAAGAGAGAAGTAAATATTTCCTTAGTTGATGTTTGAGAGAATCCTATCCATTAGCTTTTAGAGGGAGAGTATCTTTAAATATGATTTTATCATTTATTGCTGAGCGTTGTGCTCCTTCGTTCCCTCTCCTGGCTCGAGTGGTTACCATATATTTAGATTTTAACAGGGTTTTGTGAGATCGCAACTCTTGTCTTCCCCAGCTGAAGTGATTTTACTGATGGTCATGTGGGCAGAGGAGAGTCAGTGAGAGGTATTTTGGACCGAAGGGGTTTCAATATCACTGAGATTGCCTTGGTCATAGTACTTCTGTACAGTATGTGCTTACAGTGGTAACAAGTGAGTAGGGAACCAAGTAGGGCATACAAAAAAAGATTAGCAAGTGGTAGTAATTTGATAAAAGCTTGATTGGTAGATACTTAGGTCTCAAGGAAATATTTACCATTTCAAACATTCTAAAACCCATTTACCTTTTAGCAATAAAACATTTGCCCTTTTTGGTTTGTTTTTCTTTTTTTTGTTCAGAAAAAACATTGAATTAAAAACATTTTAGTCCTATATTACAGATAATATGATTCCTAGAGATCTGAGGAACACTTCCAGAACCTATAACAGAGCAATCTAAATCTCTCTGGGGAAAAAGGAGAAGATAATGGTGTAAGACGTTTCAAAGAGGAGTTAGAGGAACATATGTAGCAAATAGGAAAAAGAAATGTTTAAAAGTAGCCATGGATAGTACAAGAACTAGCAAAAGCACGAGAAAGAGCAAGAGTAGAGAAATTAGGGCAGTCAGCTTTGTGTGTTATTTTTGCAGAAGACTGGAGAAGGATAAAGAATAGGAAAGGCAAAGGATATGTTGGTAGATACTTCAGGTGACATTGTATCCATGAATTGCATCTACTTTTTTGGGGTTACAAAAAAAGGAAAGTCAGGATAAACTGTGAATGGAGAGAATTTAGTGACTGATGGAAGTAACTAGATGCTTGATTGTAGAAAATGGAGGCTCGTCACTGTTAGAGGACAGCTGCAGTCAGAGGTACAGATGTGTTTTCTTTTCTTCCCCATTTTTTCCCTCCCCAAATTTTGTCCTTGGCTTCTCTCTGAAGTGTTGCGGAAAGGAATATTGTGGCAAAGGTAGGAGACCTGGTCTCTGAAGGCCAGGGGTCTAATCCTGATTCACTAATTGAGTGACAAGTCAACATCTGAATGGTAGTTTCTGTAGCTCTAAAGTTGGAAACAATAACAAGTATACTACTATCTTACAATGTTGTTTTAGTAGAAACTGAAATATTTTTCGAATTGCTTTGAAAAATATGCAAAATGTAAGGTTTTAGTTCATTAATACTTATGAGAAGCAGTATGTGATAGAGTCTTAGAGACCTAAGTGTGGATCCTGGCACTGTCCTCTCCCCTTTGGTCTAGTTACTTAATCCTTCTGATTAGAAATATTCTTACTTATACAATAAAGATATAATAACTCCGTATCTTTACTCATTATTTTTGCCTGTCTCATTTGCACTATGATGTACTTTGTTTTTCTGTTCCTTGTAGCTTATATGCCGTGTACCGTAGTTATCTGTATATTTCTGACTCTGCCAATAAATGTTACCTGCTGAAGGATGGAAACCCATCTTGTTCACTTTATTTTCTCCATCATGTCTAAATCATAGGCAATTTGTCAATAAATGTTCCTTATATTAGAAAGGTCAGCAATTAGGTTCTGTGCTTGATAGTGTCTTCAGTCTGACTCCAAAGAGTGATTAACGTCTATATTACATAATGGATGGTTTAGAAATTCAAGCATTTATTTATTCATCTACTTGTGGCTTTTGTCCTCATGTAGGTACATGTAAGTGATGTCTTCAACAGACACTTGAGTAGGTGCTGGGTATCTTGGTAGTGTTGATGCTTATAGGCTCTAATCTCTAGATCCTCGTCTAAAGGGTTCAATTGATTAGGTCAGGCCTTTTCAGGATAATCTCTCTTTTGATTACTTAGTAATGAGGAACCTTAGTTATACCTACAAAATTCCCTTACCTTTGCTACATAACAATCACGGGAGTTACATCCCATCATTTTTGCCGAATTCTTTTAGTTAGAAGCAAGTTACAGGTCCTGCCCATCCTCAAAATGAGGGGATTTCACAAAGATGTGAATAGCAGAGGGTAGGAATCATGGGGCTCATCTTAGAATTCTACATTTCACAGTATTGATATAATCTTGTGTCTCCAGTTGTAAATAATGTTAACAAACAAATAAGGGCTTCTATGACAAGAAGTTATACTTTGTGAATGCGTTAAAATTTTCCACTAGAATTGTTTAGACTGAATCTGTTACCTTTATATTGACTATGGAACCTCAGCCCAGAAGCAAAAAAAAAAAAAAAGCAAAAAAAAATCAATTTAAAGAAAAACCCAGGTGAATAAAAACATTTAGAATAAAACAAATGGTTGTGTTTGCCTTGCTGATTAGTAGGTTCATGCCTTTTTGGTTTCCTTGGTAGGGAGCAGGAGATAAGAGTTCTTGAAAAATTCCTGGCTTTGCATCTCTTGAAACTTAAATCTGGTGATCATTTTAATGGATAGTAATTTCAACTGAAGTCAATCAGCAAAATAGAAGGGGAGCTGGAATTGCATATAGTATGATGAACTTTATTTATATTTTACTGATGATCATAACTACCAAGAAAGGATTTTGAGGCACTTATAAAGTATTTCTACTATGCGTTTAAGAAAATACTTTCATATTTGTTTTTAAAATGAGTATTCAAAAGTGAAAGGAAAACAGAAAAACTTGTACAAGAATGATTGTAGGAACACTATTCATAATAGACAAAAAGTAGAAAAACACAAATGCCCATCAACTGATGAATGGGTAAATAAAATGTAGTCTATGCACACAATGGAATATTATGTGACAATAAAAAGGAATGAAGTAGTGATATATATTACAGCATGAACAAACCTTGAGAACATTATGCTAATTGAAACAAGTCAGTCACAAAAGACCACATATTGTATGATTCCATTTATATGAAATGTCCAGATTAAGCAAATCCGTAGACAGAAAGTAGATTAGTGGTTGCCTAGGACTGGTGAGGGGAGGAGGGTTGACAGGGAAAGGAAAGTGACTGTTAATGGGCAGAGGGTTTCTTTTTGGTGTGATGAATTGTTTTTAAATTAATTGTGGTGAGGGTTGCATAACTCTGTGAACACAATAAAGACTATTGGATTATACACTTTAAATGGGTGGATTATATGTTATGTGAATTATATCTCAATAAAAATAACATAAAAAATATAGAACTGTATAGCATTCTAGCATTTTGATGCAAATTATTTACTGCTCTCCTTACTTCTCTTGACTTTGTTCTGAATGCCTTATTGTGTGGCATGTTCCATCTGCTAAGGCATGAGTATCCAAAATTGAAAAGTGTAATTCTATATTGACAAATTTTTAGTAATAACCAGTGGAAGGATGTGAGAACATTATTGTTGTCCAGAACTTTTACGAAATTTGGTCAAAAACAATATACAGTTCTCTTGGAGGAAAGTAAAGGACAAAAGCACATTGTTTGTGTATTCATTAAATACTTCAGTACCTATTTCTATTGAATGAAATTTAGGTATAAGCTCTGATTATATGAATAAGATTTTAGGAACACCCCAGATCACATGTTGTCAATTTAAAATTGTGGCCTTAACAATTTTTAATTTATATTGTATAATTTTCTTTTCTCACTGCTGCTCATTAGGATATTTTAGTTTGTTTTTCTTCTAGTGTAGTGATAGAAAGGCAAATGAGAATAATGTTTAATGACAATGTTGATGAAATAGAATGGGTGGAAGCCTTTCTTCTGATTAGATTCAGAGTGGAAATCTTCAAGACAGTCTGGATAATTCGCTTCTGTTTGAAAATACAGAATTTTCTTAGAGATTTTCTTAGAATGCCTCTGAAAATGTTCTGCTTTGCCTTTAACATTATTTGTTTATAGGTCTCGGAGGAATTCATTATTATTTTTAGGCTTTTTATTTGCTGGTTTTATACCCATTTTTCAGATTGAGTTTCTCAAACTGCATAATTAACATAACTTGTCCAAAACTGAGTAGGCAGTAGAAGTCTTGAAACATAAGCTTTCAGCAACAAATTATGTTTTTTTCACTATAAGTGAATATTTTAGTACATTAGAATACTTTAGGCAGCAGAATTTTATTTTAACTTGTAATATTCATAAACTAAACACAGGACCTCATATCTGTTACTTTAAAAAAGTAAAACTAGGAATCTTAAGAAATATGCTTTATGGAGATATTCTACTCATTAATAACTATTTTTAAAGTGAATAGTATCCTGACCCTATGGAGTCTTTAATTGCTTCCCAATGCTATGACCTATTTGAGGGTGTTAAGTGGTGTGTACGTTCTTAATAGCATAGACAGTTGCTAAAGAGACCCTAAGAGATCATCTAGGCTGTTTCCTTATCTCTAGGTAGATTATGTCCAAATTGTTTTAGAGATTTCTTTCTTTCTTCTTTTTAATTGAAGTGTAGTTCACCTACAATATTATATTAGTTTCAGATGTACAACATAGTGATCAACATGTATATACATTATGAAATGATCACCATGATAAGTCTAGTTACCATTTGTCACCATACAAAGTTGTTACAATATTATTGGTTATATTCCCTATGCTGTATATTACATATCCTGTACTTGTTTATTTTATAACTGGAAGTTTACCTCTTAATCCCCTTCACCAATTTTGCTCATCTCCTTTCCCTCTTCTTCTCTGGCAACCACCAGTTTGTTCTCTGCATCTATGAGTCTGTTTCTGTTTTGTTATGTTTGTTCATTTGTTTTATTTTTTAGATTCTACATATAAGTGGAATCATATAGTATTTATCTTCCCCTGTCTGACTTATTTCGCTTAGCATAATGCCCTCTAGGTCCATCCATGTAGTTGCAAATGGTAAGATTTCTTTCTTTTTTGTGGCTGAGTAATATTCTATATATATATATATATATATATACACACAACATTTTCTTTATCAAATCATCTATCAATGGACACAAATTGCTTCATATGTTGGCTATTGTAAATAATGCTGCAATGAACATAGGGATGCATATATCTCTTGGAATTAGTGTTTTCATTTTCTTTGGATAAATACCCAGAAGTGGAATTGCTGGCTTATATAGTAGTTCTATTTTTAATTTTTTGAGGAACCTCTGATCCTGTTTTCCATAGTGGCTGTACCCAATTTACATTCCCACTAACAGTGCACGAGGGTTCCCTTTTCTCCACATCCTCACCAACACTTGTTATTTTTTTCCCTTTTTGATAATAGCCATTCTGACAGGTGTGAGGTGATATCTCATTGTGGCTTTGATTTCATTTTCCCTGATGATTAGTGATGTTGAGCATATTTTCATGTGTCTGTTGGCCATCTGTATGTCTTCTTTGGAAAAATGTCTATTCAGATCCTCTGCCCATTTTTTAATTGGATTTTAATCGATTTGTTTTTTCAATATTGAGTTGCATGAGTTCTTTGTATATTTTGGATATTAACCCCTTATCGGATATATCATTTGCAAATATATTCTCCCATTCAGTAGATTGCCTTTGTGTTTTGTTGATGGTTTCTCTCTCTGTGCAAAAGCTTCTTAGTTTGATGTAGTCCCATTTGTTTCTTTTTCCTTTGTTGCCTTTGCCCGAGGAGACAGATCCAAAAAAATATGGCTAAGACTGATGTCAAAGAGCTTATTGCCTATTTTTGTTTCTAGGAGTTTCGTGGTTTCAGGTCTTATGTTTAAGTCTTTAATCCATTTTGTGTTAATTTTTGTATATGGTATAAGGAAGTGGTCCAGTTTCATCCTTTTGCATGTGGCTGTCCACTTTTTCCAGCACCATTTATTGAAGAGACTGTCTTCTCCCAATTGTATATTCTTGCCTCCTTTGTCATAGATTAATTGACCATTAAGTGTGGGTTTATTTCTGGGCTCTTATTCTATTACACTCATCTATGCATCTGTTTTTGTGCCAGTACCACACTGTTTTGTTTACTACAGCTTTGTAGTATAATTTGAAATCAGGGAGTGTGATGTCTCCAGCTTTGTTCTTCTTTCTCAAGATTGCCTTGGCTATTTGGGGTCTTTTGTGGTTCCATACAAGTTTTAGGATTATTTGTTCTAGTTCTGTGAAAAATACCATTGGTATTTTGATAGAGATTGCTTTGAGTCTGCGTATGGTTTTGGGTAGTATGGGCATTTTAACAATATTAATTATTTCAATCTGTGAGCATGGTATATCTTTCCACTCCTTTGAGTCATCTTAAATTTCTTTCATTAATGTCTTATAATTTTCGGAGTACAGGTCTTTCATGTTTTGGTTAAATTTATTCCTAGATATTTTGTTCTTTTTGATGCAATTGTAAATGGCATTGTTTTCTTAATTTCTTTCAGATAGGTCCTTGTTAGTGTATAGAAGCAATACATTTCTGTATATTAATTTTGTATTCTGCAACTTTACTGAATTAACTTATTAGTTTTAGTAGTTTAGTGGAGTCTTTAGGGTTTTACATATATGGTATCATGTCATCTGCAAATAGTGACAGTTTGACTTCTTTTTGAATTTGAGTGCTTTTTATTTCTTTTTCTTGTCTGACTGGTGTGGCTAGGACTTCCAATACTATGTTGAATAAAAGTGGTGATTATAGGCCTTTTTATCTTGTTCTTGATCTTAGAGAAAATGCTTTCACTTTTCACTATTAAGTGTCATGTTAACTGTGGGTCAGTGACATATGGCTTTTATTATGTTGAGGTATGTTCCCTCTATACCCACTTTGTTGGGAGTTTTTATCATAAGTGGATGTTGAATTTTGTCACATGCTTTTTCTGCATCTGTTAAGATGATCACATGATTTTTATCCTTTGTTTTGTTAATGTGGTGTGCCACATGGATTGATTTGTGGATATTTGAACCATCCTTACATCCCTGGAATAATTCCCACTTGATATAGTGTTTGATCCTTTTAATGTGTTGTAGAATTCAGTTTGCTAATATTTTTTGAGGATTTTTGCGTATATGTTCACCAGAGATGCTGGCCTGTAATCTTTTTTTGTAGTGTTTTTGTCTGGTTTTGGTATCAGGGTGATACTGGCCTCATAGAATGAGTTCGACAGCATTCCTTCCTTTTCAATTTTTTGGAATAGTTTGAGAAGGATAGGTATTAACTCTTCTTTAATGTTTGGTAGAATTCACTTGCAAAACCATCCAGTCCTGGACTTTCATTTCTCTAAAGTTTTTTGCTTACTGACTTAATTTCATTGCTAGTAATTGGTCTGTTCAGATTTCCTATTTCTTCTTAATTCAATCTTCGAAGATTGTATGTTTCTAGGAATCTACCCATTTCTTCTAAGTCGTCCAATTTGTTTGGTGTATAATTGTTCACAGTAGCCTCTTATGATCCTTTTTTATTTCTGTGGTATTAGTTGTAACTTCTTTCATTTTTCATTTTATTTGTTTGGTCCCTCTCTCCTTTTTTCTTGATGAGTTTGGCTAAAGGTTTATCAATTTTGTTTATCTTTTCAAAGAAGCAGTTGTTAGTTTAAATGATCTTTTTCTATTGTTTTTTATAGTCTCGATTTTATTTATTTCCACTCTGATCTTTATTATTAACTTCCTTCTGCTAATTTGGGGCTCTGTTTCTTCTTCTTTTTCTAGTTCTTTTAGGTGTAAGATTAGATTTTTTATTTGAGATTTTTCTTGTTTCCTGAGGTAGGCCTGTATTGCTGAAAACTTCTCTCTTAGAACTGTTTTTGTCGTGTCTCCCAGAGATTTGGAATGTTGTGTTTCCATTTTCATTTGTCTCAATGTATTTTTTGATTTCCTCTTTAATTTCCTTGTTGAGCCATTGGTTGTTTAGTAACATGTTGTTTACCCTCTACATGTTTGTATTTTTTCCAATTTTCTTCTTGTAATTGATTTCTAGTTTCATATCTTTGTGGTCAGAAAAAATGCTTGATATGATTTCAGTCTTCTTAAATTTATTGAGACTTGTTTCATGGCCTAATGTAAACTATCCTGGAGAATGTTTTGTGTGCACTTGCTGTTTTTGAATGGAATATATTCTATATATCTGTTAAGTCCATCTGGTCTAATGTGCTGTTTAAGGCCAATGTTTCCTTATTGATTTTCTGTCTGAATGATCTATCCATTGGTGTAACTGGGATGTTAAAGTCCCCTACTTTTATTATATTACTGTCAGTTTCTCCCTTCATGTCTGTTAATATTTGGTTTATTTATTTAGGTATTCCTATGTTGGGTGCATAGGTTTTTACAAGTGTTGTATTCTCTTGTTGGATTAATCCTTTTACCATCATGTAATGTCCTTCTTTGTCTCTTGTTACAATCTTTGTTTTAAAGTCTATTTTGTCCAATGTAAGTACTATTACCCCAGCTTTCTTTTTGTTTCCATTTGCATGGAATATCTTTTCCATCCCTTTACTTTCAGTCTGTGTATGTCCTTAGATTTGAAGTAAGTCTCTTGTAGGCAGCATATATTGGGTCTTGTTTTTTATCCATTCTGCTGCCCTGTGTCTTTCGATTGGAGCATTTAGTCCATTTACATTTAAAGTAATTATTCATAGGTGTGCACTTATTACCATTTTAATTGTTTTCTAGTTTTTGTAGTTTCTTTCTTCTTCTCTTGCTCTCTCCCCTTGTGATTTGATGACTTTCTTTAGTGTTGTGTTTGATTTCCTTTCTTTTCATTTTTTGAGTATCTATTATAGATTTTTGGTTTGTGGTTACCATGAGGCTTATATATATCAACCTATGTATATAGCAGTGTATTTTAAATTGATGGTTACCTAATTTCAAACACATTCTAAGGGTACTGCATTCTTACCATCCGCTACGTTTTACGTTTTGATGTCATATTTTACATCTTTTTATTTTGTGTATCCCTTAACTGTTTATTTACATCTTTTTATTTTGTGTATCCCTTAACTGTTTATTGTATTTATAGTTGATTTTACCACATTTGTCTTTTAACCTTCATACTAGCTTTATAAGTGGTTGATCCACTACCTTTACTATATGTTTGCCTTTACCAGTGAGACTTTTTCTTTCATAGTTTTCTTGTTTCTAGTTATGGCCTTTTCTTTTCTGCTTAAAAAAGTCCCTTTAACATTTCTTGTAAGGCTGGTTTAGTGGTGATGAACTCCTTTAGCTTTTCCTTGTCTGTGATTCTCTTTATCTCTCCTTCAATTCTGAATGATAACCTTGCTGGGTACAGTATTCTTGATTGTAGGTTTCTTCCTTTCAGCACTTTGAATATATTATGCCACTCTATTCCGGCCTGTAAAGTTTCTTCTGAAAAATCTGCAGATAGTCTTATGGGGGTTCCCTTGATAACTAGTTGATTTTCTCTTGCTGCTTTTTAGATTCTCTCTTTATCTTTAATTTTTGCCTTTTTAATTATAATCTGTCTTGGTGTGGGCCTCATTGGGTTCCTCTTGTTTGGGACTTTCTGTGCTTCCTGTACCTGGATGTCCCTTTCCTTCCTCAGGTTAGAGAAGTTTTCAGCTATTATTTATTCAAGTAAGTTTTCTGTCCCTTTCTTCTCTCTTCCATTTCTGGTACCCCTATAATATTAATCTTAGTATGCTTGATGTTGTCCCAGAGGTCTCAAACTATCTTCATTTTTTAAAATTCTTTTTTCAGTGTTCAGCTTGTATAATTTCACTACCCTGTCTTCTAGATTGCTGATCTATTCCCCTCTATCATCTAATCTGCTGTTGATTTCCTCTAGTGTATTTTTCATCTCCATTATTGTATTCTTCAGTTCTGATTGGCATTTTCTTAGTTCTTTCTCTGAGGTTTTGTCTTGTTCTTTCATTTAGAACATATTCCTTTGTCTCCTCATTTTGCCTTTTTCTTTGGGTTTATTTCTTATTAGGTAGATCAGCTACATCTCCTGGTCTTGAAAGGGCCGCCTTCTGTAGGAGATGACCTGTGGGGACCAGCAACATAATATTCTCTGGCCACCAGAGCCAGGTGCTCCAGGGGTGTCCCCTGTGTGGGCTGTAGCTACTTCAGGAGTGTTGATGGGTGGGGTTATTGTCCAGCCAACTGTGAGGTCTGACAGAGTCACATGGGTGGGCAGGGCTCTCAGAAGGGTGCTCACTGGTGTTAGCAGGCTCAAGAGAGAAATTCAAAGTGGCACCCACCAGTGCCTGTGTCAGCATGGCAGAACAAGATGGCAAAAATGGCTGTCACTAGTGTCTCAGTGCCTGGGGACAGTCCCAGCTGCCGCCTGCCTCTCCCGGGTGCTCCAAGATTAGTGAGTGGGTCTCTTTCACCTATATTCTATGCCCTTTTCAATTTGGTGTTCTTACATCAGTTTCCAGGTTGAGTGAGTCTGTGAGTGAGCACTTTAAGAACAGGTTCTCATTTCCCTATGGTTCTATAGTTCTCCTGGACATTGGTTCCCATTTGTTTTCAAAGCCAGGTATTTTGAGGGCTCATCTCCCCTGTGCAGGATCTAAGGGTTGGAGTGCCTGATATGGAGTACGAATCCCTTGCACCTCAGGGAAAATTTCCATACCTTTGAGATCCCTCCGCACCATGAAACACCGTGGCTGGGGTCTGTTTTTTCCCTTGATGGGACTGTATCTCTGCCTTTCCTACCCTTCTCATTGCCATCCCTTGTTGTTGAGGCTCTGTTCATCCAGTTTCCAAGTACCCTTCAGAGGGAATTTTTCCATGTGTAGTTGTAGATTTGTTGTGTTTGTAGGAGGAGGTGAGTTCAGGATCTTCATATGCTGCCATCTTGAACTCCAACCTCTTGACATTTTTTTCTACAGTAAAAAACATTGTGTTCATTTTTTAAAACTTTATCTAAAATAACCAAACCTGTATTAATTGTTTTGAGGAGGCAAAACAGACTGGTTCTCTAACCTCCTTACAATTGTAATTTATTATAGTTTGTATTTAAAAGAGCTTTCTAAAGGGGTGGAGGCTTTTTTTTTTTTTAACATTATCTGCCAATAATCCCTGTGACTAGAAGTTATTCTATCCTGTCAAAATAAGTAAGTTGCATTACAAACATAATAAAACAATAATAGTAGTAATAAAAACCAACTACTTTCCACTTGTGCCTAATCCCCTTGTTTTCCTGCATTGTTCCCCTCAGACATCTTGACCCATGGTTAGGTAGATTTCCATATGATTTTCTAGTCAAGTGAAGTCCTGTCTAGTTAAAATTAGAACTGGTACATTTCAGCCTTGGCCACAGTAGGATCTTTCAAAGCCATGTGCATATTTTAAAATTAAGCTCTGGGCCTTAGTATATCCATATTCCACCTTCTTTACCCAGGTTCTGAACCATTGAACATGTGCTCAGTAACAGTTACCTCTTGGTCCCCAAACCAACAAACCCTTGCTATCTGGGTAAGTCCTAAATAAAGCTTCTTGGAACTGTCTATTTTGTTTTGAACTGGATATTAATGAAAGAGTAACTAGTTAATGAGGATGATTGTTAGGTTGACAACGTTTCCCCTTAACTTCCAATTGAGAGGAAAGATAGGTGTGATCATTTTGCTGATCATGAACCTGATCATTTTGCTCGAGTGTTCCTCCCTCTGCTCAGCTCTGTGTCCTTTTGGGGGCCCCAATAGCTAATCTGATAATTTACTGTTGCAAATTAAATGAGCACTATAATATCATGCTACTGCTCACAGTACCTCACTTGCCTTTTAGTAATCTCTTTGTTAACAATCAGTTTAACTATTTATATTCTGTTTCATTCCTGAAGGCACTGAAGCAATTTTTAAAATGCTGGATATAAATTTTATACTGGAAAACAGACACTTAGGAAACCAATTTAGTAGAAATAGCAGTATGCCCCTAAAAAAATCCCCCAAAAAACTGAAGTGAGGAATGCAAAGTTTATCTTTGCTTAGTTTGTGCGTACACTGACTCATCTTTTTCTTTGGGGGCTTTGTCCTGTTTCCCACCACTTTTGTTTTTCTGGGTTCTTGCTTTGCGTTTTAAAGACCATGGGTTAAGTTGTGCTATGATATTGCAATTATTGCATTCCACTAGTGTGTAATATTATCTAAATTTCCCTCTTGACATATCTGAATCTAGACTTAATCCTCATTAATAGAAAAAGGAGATATAAAGTAGAGGGAAATATAAGTTAAGAAATGATTCAGTTAAATGAGGTGGAGACCAGGAAACTGTGGGCTGGGGGTGGCAGTGTGGAAGGGGAAGCAGGAAGTTCTCTTTGAACATATGATCGCATTATCTCTGTTGTAATGTATTACAAAGTTGGAACAGTAATAAAAATTTGTTTTATCTGTACATTCTTTTTGTTTGTTTGTTTCCAGAGATGTTGATAAAACCATATAATCTTGTCTAATTATTGCTATAGTACAATATGAATTTTTTTTTAACAGCTGCTGGTTTAGTAAGAGACCTCCACATTTATGTAGGAATGTGGGGGCTGTATATTTCGTAATTGTATGTTTTCTCTTAATAGATATTTATAACATTTGTTTTCTACCTACCAAAGAATTTTCTGAGGCAAAGGAAGATAATCTTGAGGAGCATTTCTCAGTTAGATTTGCTTTATTGCACTAGTGAAATGTTAGGCTTCACTTAGGAAATATTTTTAATAGTGGCTGTGGCCTAGTGGACATAGAAAAAGCCAGAAACAAGGAGCTCTGGAATTCTAACTCTGATTCTTCTTTTTTGATCTTGTGTGTAATACTCTTTTCTTAATAAAATACATGAGAGTTTTGGCTGTCTCTGACTCTCAATCCGTATGGGCCGCTATAACAAAAATACCATAGACTGCGTGGCTTAAAACAACACGAATTTATTTCTCACAGTTCTGGAGATGAGGAAGTCCTAGATGAAGGCACCAGAAGATTCAATGTTTGGTGAGAGCCTACTCCCTGGTTCATGGCGAGCCATCTTTTTGCTGTGTTCTCACATGGAGGAGGGGGCAAGGAGCTCTATGGAGTGTCCTTTATAAGGGCACTAAATCCCATTCATGAGAGTTGCACCCTCATGACCCAATGGCCTCCCAAAGGGCCTACCTCCAAATACCCTCACAGTGAGAATCAGGTTTCAACATATGAATTTTGGGGGACATAAACATTCAGTCTATTGCAAGGACCATGTCACAAAAGTTAACATGAAGCAATGAACAGAATAGTTGAAACTTATGTGCATTGTTATTGAAATAATGCCTAAAAGTTACCTGGGCTAGCAAATAATCAGAACACTATTTGTCTTTAAACCTTGGTGAATTGAATGTTGATGCAACGTAAAATTGGATATTTGATATCTAATGTATGAACAAATAGGAAAGCATTTTAGAATTTGTAACCAGAGATAATGACCCATATAGGAGCTATTATACAGTGGCTTTGTGTAAATCAACTCCACCTAGGATATTTAGAGGCTTTGATATCCATTGCTAGACCAAACTAGATCACTTAGATATATAGTTCATATTTGAAAACAGCCTTTTCCTATAATATTGCTGTTTTAAAAATTAGCTATGTAGAACATTAATGACTTAGAGAATGACAATATAAATGGGAAACATTGACTTCTTATTATCTGCATTTAGTGGGAATTTTTTTCCCCTTTGGTTTTTCTAATTTTTTAGGAGGGTGAGTTCATAAAATGTCAGAAAATCATATAGTCCCATAGTTGCTTTTATGGGCAAAGTTAGGTCTTTTAGCTGACCTGTGTTTCATATTCATGTAGTTTTATATATATGCATGTTTTTCTTGGTAGACATATTTTTTTGGTATGAATTTTTGAAGTTTTGAGAAACAGTACAAGAAGCAGTGACAACACCGAAAAATTCTATTGAATATTTTGACATTTATTTCACTTTAATGAATATCCTACAATTAAAATTTGAAATATATTCCTAGAAAATTCTTGTATGACATTTAATATGTGAATTACTTCAGAAACTGAAGAGTGTATTTCTGTAAGCAGAATTGCAGGAGCATGACTGACATCATCCTATTAAAGATGAATTTAATTGAAAAATAATAGCAGCTTTTGGGACTGGCCTGGTGGTCTAGTGGTTAAGTTCATGTGCTCTGCTTCGGCAGCCCAGGGTTTGCTGGTTAAGATCCCAGGTATGGACCTACACACCACTCATCAAGCCATGGTGTGGCGGCATCTCACATACAAAAAGTAGAGGAAGATTGACACAGATGTTATCTCAGGGCCAGTCTTCCTCACCAAAAAGAAAAGAGAAAAAATAGTAGCAACTTTTGATAACTGCTACTCTGAAGTGCTTAGAATCCCCTTGGTATTGACGATAAATGAAATAATCATGCATTTTAAGTTTTCAAAAGAAGTTTTTTTGTTTTATTTTACTTTTCAGAACCATTTATCTGAAAGGCTGTGTAGTATAATGATGGCAAAGGTAGAAGATTAATATTCCACCTTGGCCTATGGCATGGATAGAGTCCTATTTTGAATGGAGCCAGCTGTGGTGTTCTGTATCACTAACTAAATATGACATATAACGTTCTAATCTTGGTTGAATCATTTTGTTTATGTAGTTAAATTCTGTGTGTAAAGTGGCAATAATTTTCACAGAAGGAAGAGGAAATGGGAGAAAACAAGATAGGTGAAGACCGGAGAAAAAGAAAGCATGTTTGAATATTGGTTTCCACCTTTCGTGTTGGGACCTAGGGATTTAAATTAAGGGCTGAATATCTGGTAGTAAATACTTTGGACCACTGAATTCTCAAAAAAGGGCCACATCCCTAAGGTATTTGACAGATGGAAAGAAACGTTTATTTTTATTTTCATGAATAAACTTCATTTTAGTATAAAAATTAAAGATTTTGCACAAAGTTTCACATGTAACACTGAACCATAGAAAATTGGTTTGTGTAATTTAAATGGTCATATTTGAGGTAGCTAGATAAACTAGAAAAGGCCCAGAGGCCATCTTTAAGTATAGTTTGTGTGTTGCTGTGTCATGAACATCCAAATGTTTGCTTTTTCTTTGTCCAAATTCAGGTCTTTCTGTGGAAAACTCTTAATATAGCCTTTGAAAAGCTATGGTTTAATAGGACATTATTTTACTGAAATAACACTATTTGTGATTTTTTTCTTGCCTTACCCACAAATAAACATGCTTGCTTTCATGTATTTAAAATTTCAATGTAAAAAGACTCCCAAATAATAAATCAAGGACAAGCATCGCAGATCTGAATTGAGATAAAAAAGCTGTCTTAGTCAAACAGTAATTGGTAACAGTGAAATATTTTTGAGAATATCAAAATTAACATGTAGTTTTCTCATGACAGGATATTGTACCAAAGAAAATTTTAGAAGCTTTGAAACGATACTTTCTTTGTTAGGGTGCCAGTTCCTCGGTATGTGTTTCCTTTTGTCACCTGGGGCAATTTTTCCAACACGTAACACATGTGATGTTTTTTTCTGCATTTGGAATAATCAGCTTTTCCCTGTGCTCATTAAGGGGGAAAAAAAACTGCAGCCAAGGTATTAGCACAAAGCAAGGTATTAACAGTGCCCAATCTCTCCCAAATACCAAGTTCCTTTGTCTATTACCTAATTAACATACTTTAATGAGTTCACCAAGTTTAATGAATACTTCATGTAAAACTCAGCACTTTCTACCTCCTAGATTAATCTGACACCTGATGTAACAGATCTGGTTAGATATTATGAATAATACATGAGCTAGTATTTCTCAAATAACAAATAATAAAGGATATGAAACATTTAATATGGAAGGAGTTCTTAAAGATTTGCTATATACTTACTTGGACATAGTATAATTCTTTCCTGCATCTATTGAAATGCATGTTCTAGTTAATAATAGCTTGAAAGAAACAATGTAATTTATGTAAATGTATTTCTATTCATGCTAATGATTTTTAAAATGCAATGAACCATTTAGTAGTAAAACACTGCTTATAAGTTATATTCTATAAATAGACTTGGTTGCTTTGACACTATTGGGTTGGTCTGCAAAATTTTTTTAGCTTAAGATGTGAATAATAAACATTTCTTTCTTAAAAAATTGGCTTTTTGAACTTTTGAAGTTGGAAAGATTATTCATAGTGATATTGATACTTTCTATTGATTTGTATTGACCTGTAGTTTATGTATTCATATCTATGTGCAGCATTTCATTTACCATTATGTTTGGGGGTATAATAGGTCGGAGAATTTTAAGCCCCCCATCTTAAGGTAACTTCTGGGTGTTAGGATCTCCTACTGGAAAAAAGAGGGGCAGAGAAATATGGGTAAATTGTCCAGTTTTATGATATTATTTTTGCAAGTATTAGCAAGTATATTATTATATTCCGGGTTCTGTTCTAGGAGCTGGTGAAATAGAGATGAAAACCAACATGTCTGCCCTCAAGGAGCTTAGACTCCAATAGGGAAGACAAGTTAAGAAATCATTGTAATACACTATGACGAGACCTATGAACAAGGTTATTAGGTACAAACACTTAATCGTTTATGATTCAGCAACAAGAAGAAAGGTCTAATTTGACATTGCACAAAATGGAATAGGAATAAATGTGACATCCCTGCTTACCATTTCAGCCATATGTTCAGTATATTCTATAACCATAAGCTAATGCGGATTTTTTAACATATCAAAATATGTCTATCACAATGAGTTGATATCAGTTACTTTGAGAAAAAAATATATTCAAGTAATACTGCCATCATTCAAACTATTTTTTCTCTTCTTCTTTTGGACTAGTATTCAGGGCCTATGGCAAACTATTTTGACTGTAGTAGCAAATTTTCATGCTCTGAGAGTAGATTTAGTTTTTCAAAAGAACCAGAAATTATCCAGAACAAAATATGCCAAAAATGGTAGCTGAATAACAATGCAAAATTATTTTTGTTGTTTAAAAATAATAATAGAATAACACATACAACAGTCAAACAAGAGTGTGACTGTGAGGCAATGAGTTTAATTTTTTTCTATACTTGTGACCTGACTCTAAAGGCAATTTCAAAAATGGTATTATCGAAACGTAGTGTATTGTAGCAGCAATGCTGATGTAAGTTGCTTCAGTAACAGGAACTTTATAGTTGCTGTATGTATGTGTTGGTTAATTAATAAATATCTCTGACTACGAGCTTTAAAATACTCCGCTGATTAGAGTAAGGAATGTCAGATTTTCATGAGCCCTGCTCTGGTCTAACTATGTACCTGGAGTTTTGCATTTCAGAGAAGGGCAGCTGGGATTGAGCAGGAGAAAAAGAAACTTGAATATGCCACTAAGGTGTGGGTGAAGGAATCAAGAAAATTTAGCCTAAAGGAGAGGGAATTCAGAGAGTATTGGATAGCTGTTTGAAATTACGTAAAGGGCTTTTGTGTAAAAGGATTAGGTTTATTCTGTGTGTCATAAGAGAGCAAAACTAGAGCCAGAGAGTGGGTGATCCAGAGAAGGAGTTTATCCCCAAATGAAGCAGGCAGCCGCAGAAGCAGTGAGTTCCTCATCACTAGAGCTATTCAAGTAGAGAACACATGATCGCTTGATTATATTGAGGAAGGAATTGAAATATTAGATGATAGTGTTTTATCAACCCTGTGATTCTATCTGTGACAGCTGAAGATTTTCCTTTCCAAAATAGATTTTACTGGTGCAGGGAATCCATAACTTTCTTTACATACATTTCAATTCTCATATCTTGGAATATATTCAGGTTATAATATAGTCTTTTGGAACACATTACTTGATTTTTTTTATCTCTAGAGAATATGGATATGTATAAATTTTCCCTTTTTAGAAGAATCTTTTATAGAAGATTTCCAAATGGCTTAATTTATCCTTATTCCTGGTTCTTTACATCTAGTTTGTGCACAGAGAAATAAGGCTGCATTTTCACCTTTCAATTTGTTTCACTTTGAATGTTCTACAAGATGCCACGTTTCATTATTAAATGAAAGCCTTGTGTCATGCTATCAAGTTCTAGCTTTTTATGCTTTATGCTAAGAATTTTGTGTAGAAGGTCTTTCCCCCCTTTTGACTGAATTAGTTTGTATCTGCTTCATGTTGAAGCTTGCCTTCTGTCAGTATTTGTGATAAATTAGCTTTTGAATATCATTTGAAATGCTGACTACAAGCTACAGGACTATAAAACAATTTCCATTATGTCAGATGAAACAATTTGTTTTTAGCCCACTAGGTTGACTTTCTTTTATTTTTGTAAAGAAACAAGCTAAATTCAATGTCTTTGCTAGCTATTTAGGATTATGGGGCTGGATAGGATTTGCGGCCTTTGCAGGCAAGCTTGTCGTATTCAGGAACACTGAAGGATGTATCCAAGTGAAAAGGCACTTGGTCTGTTTCGCTTATTTGAGGTTATATATTAAAACAATGCAGATTAGTAATTTCTTGGACTGCTCCTTTTCAAGTTTAAGCAGATTAATTTGGTATTTAAATGTGCCATGGTTTCTTTTGGTGTATCAAATTAATTTGATGTACAGGTACTGTTATATGCAATACTAACATGAGTAACACACTTGGATTTAGAGGTCATTTTATAATGATGGGTACCTTTTATAGTATTAAGTTGGTAATAAGAATATCATGTGATATGTAAACATAGGGCACAGTTGATATTTTAAAATATGATTAACTCTCATTGTTCATCTAGAGTGTCTGTTTGTTGTCATACTGTGACGGCTATGTGTTGCTGTGATGCTGAAAGCTGTGCCACTGGTATTTCAAATACCAGCAGGGTCACCCATGGTGGAATTTCAGTAGAGCTTTCAGACTAAGACAGACTAGGAAGAAGGACCTGGACACCCACTTCTGAAAAAATCGGCCGTGAAAACCCTGTGAATAGCAGTAGGGCATTGTCTGATACAGCACTGGAAGGTGAGAGGATGGTGTAAAAAGACTGGGCAGGGTTCTGCTCTGCTGTACACAGGGTCACTAGAAGTCAGAATCAACTCAAGGGCACTAACAACAACAGATTCATCTAGAGTAGTCAGAGGAAAGTATGTTAGTCTTATTTTTATTTTAAAGATGAGGCAACAGATGCTCGTTTTTGCTGTCACTCTGTAAAATAGTAGTATAGTGAGTCATAATTTAGATTACCAATCCAGGCCTCCAACTGGATGACTTGGTGAAACTGAGTAGACTCATTCTGAAGCCGTGGTTTGATATATTCTCGAAAGGCTGAGGAAAACCATGACCTCCTTTTCGGAGTTTTAAATGTAGGGTCTGGAGTCAAATGGTCTGAGTTAAAATCCTGGTTCTACTGCTTACTGTCTGTGTTTGTCTTGCTGTCTCTCTGATCCTCAGTTTTTGCATCCATAAATTTGCTGTAATAATTGTACTTCCTTCTTGGGTTGTGGTGAGGATTAAATGAATTAATATATGTAAAGTGTTTATAACAATAGCTGTCACACAGTAATAAATAATATTATAATTATTATTTCAGACTCTAGAGTCTTTCAAAGTACAATCAGCCCTTTGTATCCATGAGTTCTGCGTTCATGGATTCAACCAACCACCCATTGAAAGGCTTACGAAGGTTGCATCTGTACTGCACATCTACAGACTTTTTTCTTGTCATTAGTCCCTAGACAATACAGTTTAACAGCTATTTACATAGCATTTGCATTATATTAGATATTATAAGTAATCTAGAGATAATTTTAAGTAAATGGGAAGCTGTGCCTAGGCTCTATGCAAATACTGCGCCATTTTATATAAGGGACTTGAGCCACTGTAGATTTTGGTATCCAGGGGGGTCCTGGAACCAATCCCTGGTAGATACATAGGGACTGACTGTATGTAGTTTTCTGAGGCAGCCTTTTAAGTTGCTACTGTTCAGAGCCTGCCCTCCCTCCCTTCCTTCCTTCCTGTCTTCCACCTGCAAGCATTTATTGAGCATTTACTATACTCTACGCATTGGATATGAGGGAAAGAAATTTTCGTTTCCCCTGTTTGTTAGAGTGAACAATCCACTGGTCTAGAAGGAACTTTCTTTGAATTTTTCAGTCATTCTAGAATGAATGAGGCAAGGGTATTGGAAAACTTGATCCCCCAACTTTTCCTATCTTTCACATTTTGAGTCTGTTCTGCTCTTGCCTAGGTTTTTGTCTTAGTCCACATAATTTACTCCCCTATTAACCTTGCTTTCAGGTAATAATCAAGGTCACAAGATTAACTCTATCTGCAACGACTTTTACATTCTGGTCCAACCCAATTTTTCTTCCTTAGTTTTTCAAAAATTACCTGTTTATTTCTCTTGAGCACGCCTATCTCTACACCTTTACTCACATAGTTCCTTGTACTTGGCTATAGAATTTCCTGTAGTCAGGAAATTAAATTCTCCAGAATCCAAATCAAACCTCACTCTTCTGTAAAGTTTTCTCAGACCACACTCTAAGTGTAAGATGTCTCTTCCTCCTCTGAGAGCCTGTTATATTCATCTGAGCCTCTTATACGGTCCTTGCTGAGTATCCTTTGAGTGCAGAAACCATTTTAATATTTCTTTCTTTCCTTCCTCCCAGCATTTGGTACTAAACAGCTACAATAACACTAAATCTTTAGTAAATATCACTTTATTTGATTTGTTGACACCAGGGGCAGTTTCTTTATATTACATATCTCAGTGCAAAATATAATGTAAATTAAAAAATTGTGGGGCTGGCCCAGTGGCACAGTGGTTAAGTTCGCACGTTCTGCTTCTCTCGGCCCAGGGTTCTCCAGTTTGGATCCCAGGTGTGGACATGGCACTGCTTGGCAAAAGCCATGCTGTGGAAGGCATCCCACATATAAAGTAGAGGAAGATGGGCATGGATGTTAGCTCAGGGCCAGTCTTCCTCAGCAAAAAGAGGAGGATTGGCAGTTGTTAGCTCAGGGCTAATCGTCCTCAAAAAAAAAAAAAATTGAGAATAATCAAATATATTGTCTTTTCATAGCATTTCAGAGTTTAGGGAATTTTTAGCTTTTAAATTATAACCATAGTGCTAGGTACTAGGGGGGACATGTAGATAGATAAAAATTATGTTTGATCTCAAGTTTCTTGCAATTCAGAAAGGGGGAAAAAAGCGTAAATCAAGGCAGAAAGAAATAGGTTCTTAAGAAGTGGTAACATGTTTTGGTAGTGTGGGACAAGGCCTATTTAATTTTAGTTGGGTGAGTTAGAGAATGTTTTATCAAGAAAGTGGCATTTGAGCTGAGCTTTGACTTCTGAAAGGAATTTGGTAGAAACAGAGTTGGGGTGTGGGCAAACTCTCATGATAGGAAGATAGGGTCCTTGGTGGGATGGTGCTGAGAAGTGAGGCTCGTGGTATAGTTTGGAATCAGTTCATTAAAGACCTGATGGCTTTTGAGAATTGAAATAACGTTGGCCAAACTGTTTAAGCATGACAGCCCTGGTGGCCTCTATAGAGAGAAATGAAATTTGAATGAGTTGAAAAGGAAATTTTAATTTTATAATAAGAACTTTTTCTGCTTTATACATTTTTAGAAACAAGAAATATCTGAAGAGTGCCTTTCAAAATTTAATTTGTAAAAAGCCTAAAATTTCTAATAAGGAATGAAGTAACAAATATCCACCCCCACACCCCTTTTTGTTTTCAAATTAGAGACGGCAGTCCTTCTGGTTAACTGAGTTCTTTCTTTGCCTTACTGATTTTCTGCATCGTCTGATACTTTGAGGGGTGTTAGAAAGGTGGAAACATATTATGCTGCAATACTTAGCTTTTTGTTCTTTCAAGATCATATATAAACAAGCAGTTCACAATTCAGCAAAATGAATTGTAGCATTAACAATTGAGGTTAACAGACATTAACCTCATGATCCCAATTATTGATCTAATTCTCAGTCAGTATGAAATCTCGATGCTAAATTATACTAATGTGAATATCTAATTTTATACTTCTTCATGTATGAAGAATGCTGTGATGGATTTTTGACTTTTTCTTTTAATTGTAGTTATTTTGGTTATTTTAAAAATATGTGTTCAGAGATACAAGGTAGAAGAAAAACATCTTAGGATGGTGCAGTTCAGGAAATGAGGACAGTTATTTTAGGTCATCAAATAAAGGTCAAACCATCGTGGACTTTTCTGAGTATCAGGCCAAAGCTTCCATCATCTGGATATATTAACGTAGTGTTATTGCACTGGGAAACTGCCTTGGGCAGGGGGCTGAGGAATGAATTGTATACTAAATGATACACGAAACTGTCCAGCTAACGCTCTTGATAAAGCAAGGGAATAACTAAGAATAGAATTAGCTGCAACGTTCTTGGATGGTTGTTGAAAGAGTCTGAGGTTATACGGACTCTTTCCCTAACTCATGGTGTGACCCTGAGGTTTTAGTTTTCTGTCTTTAAAATAAAGCACACAATGCATTGCCTTGATTACAGTTGACGATGGATTTGTCGTGAGGGTCATTTTCATCAGGTCAAGGTGTACTTTGAAATATTTGATAAAAATATCTTGGTGAAATTATAATCACTGTTTCCTATGTTGGTAGTACTTTAAAAAAGAGAAATTAGCATTAATTTTGAATAAATGGGTGGAGTTGGGAGAGAGGAGGAGAATTTTTTCAAAATTCTATAAAAGGTGCAACCTCGTAAGATTTTTGTAGCAGCCATGAATATGATCTACTTTAACAAATAGATTAAACAAACAGTACATCTTTGCTTCTATATTTCATTAAAATGCCACATAGAAATTTTAAAAGGTTGCCTTGAAACGTGAGAATCTTGGGTATAAAGTAATTAGGTAGTACTGCAATTTTTAAAATGAGGATTAGAAGTTCATTGTTTTCCAGATAGTTTGAAAAAATAGAATCTATATTTAAAAATTGATAAGTCTCAATAAGATGATCCTATTCAGTATCAGCTGAAACGATTAAAAACATGCTTGTACGAGGCATTAACTGGATAAATATTTATTAAATTGTTCCTAAGATGGTATACTGAAATGATGTGGAATGAGGCATTATGTAGGTCTGATTTTGAAACCCAGATCTACTATTCTTGAATGTGAGACTTTAGGAAAATATCTTAACTTCTCTGAACCTTCGTGTCCTTATCTATAAAATGGGATAAAAATTCCTACTTCATAGAATTGTGAAGATTATGGATAGTGCATTTAAAGTGCCTGGTACCTGGTAGGTACTAAATGACTGATGTACTATAGCAGATATTGACTGGCTGGTAACTCTTATGGTGATTTCTGCTGCTGTTGCTGCTAAGCACTGTGCTAGTAGTTGAGAATAAACATCTTTCTATACCAAAAGGAAAGGGTTTCCTTTCCTTTTTGAATATACTGTTCTAATGAAAAGGGAGATATCTGGTTGATCCCCTAAAATTATATCACAAAATGTTTCGATTTTCATAATATGATTGAAAATCGATGCCATTGTGGTCAAGAGGAGAAATATATACATGTCCCTTAATTTGGAAAGAAAATTATCTTCCTCCTCTCCTCCCTTCCTCCCTTCTACAAGTATATAAATACTTTTGTTGAGCACCTACTTGGAAACAGCAATGAGCAAAACAGAAATGACTCCTCTTATTAAAGAGCCTATATTCTAATGAGAAATACAGGCATAAAGAACCAAAGGAAATAATTTTAAGTTAATTCAAACATAAAAAAAACAGAAACCAAACACCTTTAAACATGACATCTCAAAATGGGCAAGCATCTAGTACTTTTCTCCTTCCAGGTTATAGCAGCTTAATGGGACTTTTAATAAAAAGTTCTTAACACAGCAGACCTGTCCCATTTCAATGATCTTAAGAAAATAAAATCCATTTCAAGATTAGAACTGTGAAGTTGCAGTCGGACCAGCTTACTGTAGCTGTAATGAATTTTGTGTGACAGTGGCTTGTAAGACCAGAGCCTATATTATGTGATGAGAGAGCAACTCCTACTTGGCCACTGACTTAATTGTGCCCTTGAGGCCTTCTTGAAACGTCATGAGTTTCCTCCCATTCTCTTTTTGCCTTTGATTCCCCTTCCCACATGCTGAAGATGACCTTCATCCCCTGATGATCATTCTGACAGAGGGAGGATGGACCTGAAGCCTGCTCACACAGTGTCTGCCCAGCTTAGAGGGCGCTATTAGATAGCACAGACAGGGCACCCAAGGGTTCCCAGGACCCATGTCTTGCTCTGGTAGCTTTTTTCAAATAATGATTTTTCCAAAAATTAAAAAACTCCAGCTTTGCTGCAGTTTGTTTTTATTTTTTATTTTAGAAGACAGTTACAGGATTTTTAAAACTAAGATGTAAAAGTAAAGAAACCATAATACATGCTACACTTGTTAGCTATGTGACTTCAGGAGAGGCTCCTAATCTCTTTGGTTTTCCCTTTTCCTTGTCTATAAAGTAAGAGGACTTGACTAGATCTTTTCTAAGCTCCTTCTTAACTCCCAAAGAATTCTATACTTCTATAACTTCATGGACTCTTTTTTCTTATGTTTTATTTTACATTTCTGCATTTTGTTTATTTAAACATAAAATAGTGATTTTTCTGTTCCAGTTCACTTTTACCAAAAATTATGAAAAATGTATAAAGCATGTGCTGTTTATTTAAAAAATTTATTTCAAAATAAACACCATGTATCTTGGCTTTGCTGTCCTATGCTTGTATGCTTATTTTTTTTATTGTTATTGAGTTAACATTGGTTCAAAACATATAGATTTCAGGTGTACATCATTATAATTCGACTTCTGTTTAGACTACATTATATTCACCACCAGTAGTCTAGTTTCCATCTTCCCCATATAAATGACCCCATTCGATGCCTATTTTTTTGGTCACAAGTATTTGAATCCCTCTGTGAAACAATGTATTCTTTTAGAATTTTTATTCAAAATTAGAATTCTGCTTTTTAAGTAAACAGTCTGGGAAAACACCCTTTGTGCTAAACCTCTAGACTAGAACCTGAGGGCCAGATAGATTTCAAGAGTTCCATTAATCACTTGAAATTGTAAGCACAACACTTTGTGGATGTATGTGCCTTGTATACTTGTGTGGTCAGGGAGCTCTCAGATTGATCAAAGGAGCCCATAATCCCCGCAAATTTAAGAACTACTTACTACATTAGGTAGATCAGCAAAAAGGTGTTAGTTTAAGATTCTTGGTAGCCTTTATGATATAGCCGTGGGATCAGGGTAGATAGGAATGATCAGCCATGTCTCCTCTGAGAAGGGTATGGGCTCTGTCATTAACCATGGATGCAAATACTGACATGCCGTTTAAAACATGTCATTCATATTCATATTGCCTTTTTGTTGGTCTTTTGTTGGTTTATATGTCAAACCTCTTATTTCCTTATTTTCTACTTTAAGTGTTATGTCAAATATACACATATGGTGATGTTGGGTTATCTTTGCTATCTAAGAAATTTACTTTGCAGCTGATACAGATTTTTAAAACCATGTTATAAATTAAATGAAATTGTTTAATATAGAAGCTAAAGCATTTAAGTTTTATGAAGAACTGTATTGAAATAAATTGAGTGTAACAAAATGGGATGGGCTGTTTCTCTACTTTGGAGGGCTTAATTATATCTATAAATATTGATGTGTATGTATATATATATATATGTGATATAGTATATATTTTATTTAAAATACTGGTATATGAAATTGACCTTAATTCAAAATTTCTGATGATTAGTTGTACCTTGGGTTGCTTCACAGAAAAATATTCTGATATGTTTGGAAAATGCAGGACTGCTGTGTTTTTGCACTCATGTTTGTAGTTTTATGTAAATGGTGCCCTCTGGAGTTGTGCTGTATGATGACCCTGGGTAAATGTTATATATGTGTCCTTTTAGCCTATTAAAGCCTGTGAGAAGGCCTGCAGTAGCAGTTTTAATTTTCTTTATTTGGACAACTTAAAAAAGTCGTATCTATTAAAATTTGGTAAAGCCAGTGCTCTGCAGAACACCAGGAAATCAATACAAATGGATTTAACCAGATATCTTATTCTTGAGATACAGAATGTTACATAACTTGAAATATTCTGTTCAGTTTAAATGGTATGGGCAGACACCCAGACACTTTCCCCTGAGTCACTGTAAAGTTTTGGTCAAGTAGTGGTAGGTAACATTTATTGAGCACTACAGTGTACAAGTGACTATCCTAGATATGTCATAGGTGCTATTACTAAGTTTATTTTATATATGACTTTATTTTATATATATATATATAAAAAAACTGATAAACAGAGAAATCAGGTGACTTGACAAGATTTGGTACGGTTAGCTAATGCTAGAGTCATAAATGAACGAGGGTGGTTTCACTATTGAACATGCAACATAATCCGTTTGTTTTGTCCCCCAAATCTTTGGTTCTTATCATGGTAATAGACTGCTACTTTTAGAAGAGGTCACAGTGCAGGGAGGGCAAAGAGTATGTCCTGAAATCCCATAGTCCTCCCTTTCCTCCCTTTGCCCTACACATGGGATCTCTCAATTTCCAAGGGTTTAGATGGGAGGTCTTTTTGTTTATCTTCACCCATCTCATTTTCTTGGTTTTCTCTTTTCCACTGTGCATTTTAAAATATTAACTTCTGACAGTTTCATCTTTCCTTATAATCTGATTTCCTTTCAGCCCAACTGAATTCCTTTGAGGACCCAAATCTGTTCTAATCTGGATGATTGGCTTGGGTAACGAATCTGGAGAAGTTGGGAAGTGACTGAGTACAAAATGGAAATAGAGCATTTCATTCAAGCTCTGAATACTTCTGAATACCTGCTAAGATATGGAGAAAGTAGTTTACTATTTAAAAACTTGCTCATTTTGCCATTTATAGAGAGGAAATACTGTACACATGCAGCCAGATGCTCATCAGTTCCCCTCAGATGTGACTTTAAATCAATGTAGAAAAAGTTGTTTTGATTAGTGCCAAAATGAAGGATTACACAGACATTTAAAAAATTTTTATTGAGTTATACACACCATAAAGTGTATGAATCTTGAGTACAAAAGGTGAATGTCCACCATATACATCCTGAGTAACCACCACTCTGATGAAGATATACAACTTTCCCAACACCCAAGAAGATTCCCTTATGCCCCTTCCCGGTCAGTGCCCTCTCCTACCCAGAAGTATCCATTATTCCAATATAATCACCATAGATTAGTTTTACCTGATCTTAAGCTTCATATGTGTTGAGTCATATGAAATCATATATATGAACTCTTTAGTGTCTTCATATTTATGAACTCTTTGGTGTCTGACTTCTTTTGCTTATCAGGTATGTGAGATTCTTCCATGTTCTTGCGTGTAGCAGTTCACTCTTTTTTCTTTCTTTGCAGTATTCCATTATATGAATATACCACAATTTATTTATCTATATTACTATTGCTGAACATTGGATTATTTCAATTTTGGCTATTTTGAGTAATACTGATGTGAATATTCTTACACATTTCTTTTTTATAGACATATAAAGTTCTTTCTCTTGGGTATATAATTAAGAGTGAAATCGTTGGGTCATAGAGTATGCATACATTTTGCTTTAGTACTTATTACCCAACAATTTTCCAAAGTGATTTCATCAGTTTGCATTCCCACCAGTAGTATATGAGAGTTCTAATTGCTCAACATACTCATTAACTCTTGGTATTTTCAGTCTTAAATTTTAGCCATTCTGGTGAGTGTTTACTGACATAGATATTTCATGCACAGGGAAGAATTCAAGACTTGTCTATCTTTAGTTTCTTTTGCTGTTCAACAAATATTTGTTTCAAGCTTATTCACAGTGCTCAAATGTACTTAGTTCAAGCTCACAGTATGAAGTAAGTCATGTTTTGCTTAATGGAGCATAAAATCGTTTATTCAGTACATATTTACTAACACTTGCTAAATACTTAGCTGTGTGCTGAGTTCTGGGAAGGATCAAAATGTAAAAGTAAATGCTTAGTCCTTACCTTAAGTGATTATGAAGTCTGTGTAGGGGGGTAAAAACAATGCACATAAAATGAAAAATCCAAATGACATGACGCCATTGTAAGTGCTAAATTGAATGTGGTAGACTGTAAGTAGTATAGGAAGAAGGAATTGATATTGGTGTTTCTTAGGTTACCTTTAAAAGCTCTCTTCTTCCCCAGCTTCCCATGTTGAATCTATCACTAAGTGCTATCAGTTCTGCTTTCTATCTATCTGGAATCTCTTTGCTTATTCTACTCTAACTGCAGGTCAACATTTTTATTTGTTTCTATGTATTATATTAAAACTGCCTTGTAAGTGGTCTCTCCACCTTCATTTCGAGTCCTCTTTTATCCATTCTCCTATTAGAATGTTCTTCCTAAAGACTGGGTCTTATCACTTGAAGTCACTCTCCCACTTAAGATTCTTTAATGGTTTTCTGTTGGTTTTTGGGCAAAATCAGAACTCTTTAGCATCTCACCTAAGACTGTATCATACTCTAGCCCTGGCCAATATTTCAAGCCTCATATATTGCCACCTCTCTCAGGTATACATGCAAATTTCATATGCCCATTTTTTCTGAACCCACTAGGATATTTTGTGCGTTTGCCTTTGGTGTTTCCCTTTGTCTTTCTTTTCCTTAAAGATTTGGGTAAAGGTTCGCTTCTCCTAGAAAGTCGTTTATGATCTACCATCTATGTCTGGCTTAAATGCCCCTTCTCTGTGCTCCATGCATTTATAACTTCATGCATTCTGCTCACAGAGTATTGTAATTACTGGTTCATTTATTCATTTTATCTACTAGACCGTGACCTACTTGAGAGCAAGGCTGTTGTTGTTCATACTTAATAGATGGTCAGTAAATAAGTAGATCGGCTGGAAATTTGGCCACTTATGGTATAGGATTTTTATAGATGAATGAGACGGGATAAAGTATTTCCAAGAGGTGGAACATATTGCAAAAGCGTGGAGATAAGAATTAACATTGTGTTTGGGGGCATAGGAGAAATAAGTGGAGGGGTATATAGGAAAGATGGCCTGTTTTGGAAGTATTTGACTAGAGTGGATAGTTTACGTTGAAAGATACTGGAATAGAGGCTGAAAAGGTGCGATGAGGTCCAATATGGAGGGCCTTGAGAGTCTGGTAGAGAGGTTTAAGTTTGATATGGATGCAAGAGGGAGTCATTATACGTTTTTGCATGGGGAAAAATATGATGAAAGCAAGTTTTAAAGAATATTATTTTAAGAGCAATTAAACTTTCAGAGGATTTTTTAGATTTTTAGAGGAGAGATTAGAGCCAGGGAGATCAAATAGAAGGCTTTCAGGGTAACCTAGATGAGATGATGAAAACTTAGACAATGGTATGGCTGTGTAGATACAGAGGAAGAGATAGATACAAGTAATATATATATATTTTTAAAGATTTTATTTTTCCTTTTTCTTCCAAAGCCCCCTGGTACATAGTTGTGTATTTTTAGTTGTGGGTCCCTTCTAGTTGTGGCATGTGGGATGCCGTCTCAGCGTGGCTTAATGAGCAGTGCCATGTCTGTGCCCAGGATTCGAACTGGCAAAACCCTGGGCTGCCAAAGCAGAGTGCGCAAACTTAACCACTCGGCCACGGGGCCAGCCCCGATACAAGTAATATTTTAAAGGACAAATTGATATGAGTAACAATAGACTGGGACATAACTTCATTTCTCTTTAGCTCTCCTTAGTTCTGTAGGAAGCCAGGAGTATTGACTTACTCATTTTTTTCTTTTTTTCCCAAGGAAAAAAGAGCTAACATCTGTTGCCAATCTTCCTCTTTCTGCTTGAGGAAGATTTGCCCTGAGCTGACATGTGTGCCAGTCTTCCTCTATTTTCCATGTGGGTAGCCACCACAGTATGGTCACCAGTGAGTGGCGTAGGTCCTTGCCTGGGAACCGAACCCGGGCAGCCAAAGTGGAGCATGCTGAACTTAACCAATAGGCCATGGGGCCAGACCAGGCTTACTCAGTTTTACTTAAAGAATATAAAATTGTAGCCTTCTCTCTCCCTCATCTTGTTTGAAGTCAATGCTACTTATATCAAGTCCTCATTATCATTTACTAACCACCCAAATCCCTTTATAACTATCATAGAGAACATATTGGACTCACAATCTTCCTTTCCTACAGTTGGCTGCTAACATTCATGCTCATGACTCATATTCCTTATTGTCATCACTTCACATTAGCCATGCACTGTTAAAGACTTAATCATCATGTGGCATTAATCCACCGAGAATTAGAGGCTCATAGAATTCTGAAACTGGAAAGGACCATACGGTTCCTATTCATTTTGGGGTTGAGAATCTGAGGCCAGAAATATTAAGTGACTTATCTAGTGTGACACAACTAGTTAGTCCTAAGTCTTCTGAATTTTAATCCAGTATGCTTTCCATTAATTATATCATAATGTATTTTCTAACCCCAAATTTCTGTGTTCTAAAACATGGTTAGCTTTTTCTTAGATCAAAAGCCTGGTTACTTTGCTCCTTGTATTCCTATGCTCACTCAATAAGCTCCTCATCTTTAGCTGGATTCCTGTCTTCAGGAGCTACTTTGCTCCATTAAACACCTTCTCACTACGTATGACTGCTTGGTTTTGGTCTGGAGCACATTTATAGCTATTTTAATACTCTCCTTACTAAGCTTTCTCATTTTGAAAATCTTTTGATATGATCACTGTGGCTCTTTCTTTGTCTTCTTAATTTTTGTGTTTCTATTTCTGGAATGATGAACTAATTGATGAAAAAAGATTATGGAAATATGCTGACATGAACCACTACAATTTCATGCCATTGGTTCTTAGTGTTGTCATACCCATCACTATCTCTACTTTGAGCTGATCTTTCTATTTTTCTCTCTTTTTATTAAAGTATAGTATACATATAGAAAAATATGCTTTTGCTTTTGACTTTTGAGAAAATGAAGAGCTTCAGGAACAATCAGACTTGTCCTTTTTTCTTGACCTTATATGTTACCTTGTCCTTTGTCCATTTTCCCAAAATGTATTTTGTAAAAAACTAGTCCTACTAAATAGTCTGTGGAAAACAGAATTCCATGTCAAATATATTTTTGAAGTATTCATTTTATATTCTTTTCTTGAATTTAACAAGCTCAATAACAAAGTCTCTAACCAATCTAATAGCAAAGACAGTTTTATAATTTTATTTAATCCAGTGATTTTCAAACTTGTCTATGGAACCATTTTTGTTCTAACATTTATTAATGTCCTCAGTCCTAGTGTATCATAATGTGAGTGGGTGTAGATGGTGTTTTTAGAGCTCTGTACTTGTAAGAATGGTAGGTACTATAGGGAAAAGTAAATTGTTAAAAGGATCTTGAATGGGAAGACAAATGAATTCAGTTTTTAGTTTTTAAGATTGAGACGACATATGCATGAAACTTTACAGGATTTAAGTTCAGTGAGATGCTGTTTTGTTCATCTAATTCTGCTTACAAACCACCCAAAAATTAATGGCTTAAGCCAACAATCATTTTATTTGCTCATGATTCTGCAATCTGTACTGGGCTCATCTGGATGGCTCTTCAGCTGTTTTTGAGGGTTCTCATCTGCAGTTGGTTAGGGCTTGGGCTCAACTAAGACGCTGGTGGCTGTGTTCTTTTCTCTTTCTCCGTGTAGTCTTAGGACATCTCTGCTTCCACACAGTGTATCCTGTAGGGTGGACAGACTTTTTACATGGCAGTTTGTTGGTTCCCAATAGTGCAAAAGTGGAAGTTGCCAGGACTACTGAAGGTGTTGGCTCAGAATTGGCACAGCGTAATTTATGCTGCATTTTATTGCTTAAAGGAAATCATATCCCCAGCTCAGATTCAAGGTGAGGAGACTACAGAAAGATGTGAATACAGAGTGATAGGTTTGATTGGGGGCCACCAGGCAGCAGAGACCACAGATGCCATGTAGCAAATGGGATAGAAAGTAGATCCACTTGAGAAAGAGGTTTTAAATTTTCCTATCCAGTTGTCTGTTTCCCACACTAGAATATTGAGACAAGGACTGTACTTGGTTTACTATTACGTTCCTAGCCCTTTGTACTGTGTGAGGTACTTAGGAGGAATTCAATAAACTTTTGTTTAATAAATGAATATATATATAAAGAGAAAAGCAGAGGATTGAATACTGAACCTACAGAGATGATTCACAGCGTGGGGTATATATGGAGACTAATCAGAGAACCAGCCAAAGGGAGGGTTTCAAAGGAAAGGATGGTAGATGGTAATATTCATTGTAGCAGAAAAGTCAAGGAGAATTAAGGTAGAGAAAAGCCTCTAGGCTTTTATTAGCATTCCTTGAAGCTGCAAATATCATTCTTTATTCTGTCTTCTTTTGTTGGTTGGTCAAAATGTTTCAGAGATTTCTCAGGTTTTTAAATGTCTAATTTAACCAAATTTTATGCTTTTTTAAAGCACTTTACAGTATAATGGTTCCAGTGAATCTGTTATGGTAATTAGGCTGAAAGAGGAATAATGCTTGACAAGTAACTAAAACATTTTGTGAATTATCATTTTGTAAAATCTTTAATAATACGTAGGGAAAATAAGAACTTGTAAAATCAGAAAAGAATAGACTCTAGAGTTACAATCAGAAGTAGAAAAGCACATCCATTTTTTTTATTGTGGTAAAATATACATAAGATAAAATGTAACTCCTCATTTTTCCCTCCTCACCTCAATCCTTGGTAGTCACCATTCTACTTTCTTTCTTTATAAATTTGACTACTCTAGGTTCCTCGTATAAGTGGAATCATACAGTGTTCTTCCTTTTGTGTTTGGCTTATTTGATTTAGCATAGTGTTTTTCAAGGTTTGCCAGTGTTGAAGAATGTATCAGAACTCCATTTCTTTATAAGGCTGAGTAGTATTCCATAGTATGTATATACCACAGCTTGTTTATACATTCACCTGTTGGTATACATTTGGATTGTTTCCACCTGTTGGTTATTGTGGCTTTTTTTTCTGCATGAAAATAGTGATTTTGCATTTTTTTCCTTCCTGGAAGTCTGAGTTCTCCATATTCTCTTTTCTAGTTCTGCTCATTCAGAAAATTTTCTGGAAAAGTGCCCTGGAGAGAACAGTGAAAGACATAGTCCCAGTGGTAGGTAGAAAGCAGGGCCATGCTTTCCCATGATTGGAGAAAGGCTTGAACAAACACTTGAAAGAAGAGGGTGGTGTTTGTTTGAGCATAGGGTTTTTGTTTTTTTTTTGAGGAAGATCAGCCCTGAACTAATATCTGCCGCCAATCTTCCTCTTTTTGCTGAGGAAGATTGGCCCCAAGCTAACATGTCTGCCCATCTTCCTCCATTTTGTATGTGGGACACCTTCCACAGCATGGCTTGATAAGCAGTGTATAGGTCTGCACCTGGCATCTGAACCAGGCTGCCCAAGTGGAGTGTGGGAACTTATCCACTACGCCACCTACCAGGCCCCTGGGATAGGGTTTTTATAAAAGGAAGGGGAAAGAATTTTGGCCCTTAGGTAGCTGTGTGACCTTGGACAATGTACTTAATCTATCAGAGCCTCGGTTTCCTCAACTGTAAATTATAGAAATAATATCCATCTCACAGGTTTGTTGCAGGGATTGAATGGAAGTACTTGACTCATAAGAGGTTAATAAGTAAAATGAAATTTTACTTAGTAAGTTCTATATGTGTGTCTTTGTTCTCACATCATGGATGTGGACTTTCACAAATATAGGCCAAAAGCCTGCGATGATATAACTTAAAATATGGGTTTGTTGTCTAATAACTAAGGGGGCTGGGTAGTGTAGCCAGAAACGGGTAGTCATCTTCCAGAGATGCTGATTCTGAGGTCCCAAAAGAGGCCAGTTAAGGAGTCACATGCTATGCATGTTAAAAAGCTGTAGGAAGAGAAGATAAGCAATAGGTTCACATATGGACCCCATAGAAAGGCATAAGGGGAGACAGCCTAATTGCAGGCATTGACTTGCAACTGAGCTGCTTATCACCTGGGCAACTCAATTTTGCTAGATCCAGGGCGATTACCAGCAGAGGTTTATTTATTCAGTTATGGTTAATGATTCTTCTAAGCAACACTGGGTAGGTCAGTTGAAAACTAATAATAGCTACCATTTATTGAGTGTTTACTATGTGCAAGACTCTGTGTTAAGTGTGTTACATATGCAATCTCATATAATCCTCGCAATTATTCTGTGAGGTATGTACCACTACCAATCCTATTTATAGATGATGAAATTGAGGTTTGGAGAGATTAAGTAGTTTGTCCAAGATTACACAACTAGTGAATGGTGAAGTTGGTATTTGATCTCAAGCATTTTGACTTAACTGTGCTTTTAAATACTACACAAAAATTAATTTTTCCTTTTCTTTTTATATCCTGATAACCATCATTCAAGGTTATTTGAATTAATTCCAATTACATTTACACAGAATTTATCAAGAACTTTCTCAGTTACTATTGTAAAAGGTATAATCAAGAAAGTTAAAATGAGAGAAGAATCAATATTTTACTTAATGTTAATTTTCTCTTTGATTAGGAAAACTAGTTTAAAGAACTTTCTACATTTCTACCAAGAGAGGCACTATACATCAGAATGATTCAAGGTCAAAGATGTTGCCTGGAGACAATGTTATGAAGTCATTAAATATTGTATTTTTCAAGTAATGCTTTTATTATTAAGAAGTTTCTTTCGCTGGAAATTGCACCAGAGCAAAGATATTTTCTTCTGTTTCATTCATCCAGTAAATCTTTATTAAATATCTACTGGAGATTATGTACTGTAAAGGTTTGCAGTATTAAGACAGGCACAGTCTTGCCTTCATGGAGGTCGTAGTCTGGTGGTGAGAGTGAACAAGCAGTACTATAGATAATAAAGTACAAGGTCCTGGGGGCAGAGCAGTTAGCCCCCAACAGGAAGGTGGAGAAAGGAACTCTAGAGGAGAGAGAATGCACTTGAAGCTGCACTGCCAAAGGTTCAGTGGGTAATGATTAAAATAGAATAAATATAATTAAAAACCAAATGACAAACTTGGAAAAAGATTTACAGCATATATGATACTTAAGGGTTCATATTTTTAGTATATAAACCACTTTTACAAACAATCTTAAAATCAAACCCCTTAGACTAGGATTTGAGAGAGGAAGTTTACAAAGCATGTTGTCCATGTCCTTGTGGAAGAATAAAGAATGAAGGCAATATTCAGAACTGCAAGGGGCCTCAGTAGTAAGAGAAGTGACATTTAGTATAAAATTGAGATATATTTTTCAAATATGAATTTATTAAAGATTGAAAGATTGATAATAACCAGTATTGATAAGGCAAGGATAAGGAAAAGACACACTACCATTTACTTACAGGTAGAGATTAAATAGTTTCATTCTTCTTAGAGGACACTTTGGCAACATGTATTGGGAGCGTTAATTTCTTCTGTCAGAGAAATTTTGCTTCCAGTAGTTCACTTAAAGGAAACAAATAATTAGAAGTCTGAGCAAAGTTGTATGTAGGAGCAATATTGCAGCACTGTTTATAGTAGCAAAATACCAGAAATCATGTTGGTTAATTAATTAGGTACATCCTTGTGATAGATTGATGTCTTGCCATTAGCGTTAGGTTGTAGAAGACTTTTTTTTTTTTAAGAGTAAATTTTTTTTTTTTAAGATTTTATTTTTTCCTTTTTCTCCCCAAAGCCCCCCAGTACATAGTTGTATATTCTTCGTTGTGGGTCCTTCTAGTTGTGGTATGTGGGACGCTGCCTCAGCGTGGCTTGATGAGCAGTGCCATGTCCGCGCCCAGGATTCGAACCAACGAAACACTGGGCTGCCTGCAGCGGAGCCCGCGAACTTAACCACTCGGCCACGGGGCCAGCCCCAGGTTGTAGAAGACTTTTAAAAAAAACATTAGAAAATGTGCATGATGAATTCTTAAGTGAAAAAAACGGTTATGAAAATATGTATATATTTTGATTCTCTGTGTGTATTTAAATATTGGAGGGATATACATCAAAATATTTGCAATGGCTGTTCTCAATGTGTCAAAACTGCAGGTAAATGTTTCTTCTCTGTGCTCTTTTGTTTCCCATGTTTTCTCTAAAAAACAAGTATATTTTAGCAATTAGGAAAAAATAAATAGTAATGATTTTAAAATAATATCTTGGATTTATAAATTGGAATGATCATATTAAACCAATTTAGCAAGTGTCAGTTCACTTAGGTAATTAAGTGAATTATAATAATTTAAAACTTTAATATAGCCTTTCCTGATTTCACTGGTTTTTCTTTCTAATCTGTACTTTTTCCAAAGAAAATGTCTTGTAGACGTTTGTTAAACAATGTCTACATGTTAAGAATTACGGTAAGCAGTGTTCATCTTTCCCCCAATGTAATTATCTTTTATTGTTCATAAAAAAAAACAGAGTAATTATATTTTATTCAGTGATCAGAATAAAAAGAAATGGGCTTAAATTATAGTAAGAGAATTATTTATAAACAAACTTTTGAAAATTTTTGTGTTCAAAGTACACACTAAACAGTGTTACCAAGGAAAAGCTCTCTATTCTCTATCTTGTCTAAAAATACGATAGGAAAAATCATCTGTTTTGGGAGGCTTAGCTGTTAATCTTCACTGAGGCAGATTAATTTTGTAATTTTACAGTCTTGAAGAAAGAATATTTTCTTCATTTTTTTTGTATCTAGAATAATGAAAAGTATATCCCAAAATAATGATTATAAAGTAATTGACCTAAATAGAGTCTCTAAGGACATCTCTTGTGTAGAGTCTGAAATGCATTGATACTCACAGAGGTTTGATAGTTAAGACTACAACTATTACGTTATTTCACTTATTATTTTTCTAAATTTATGAGGTAAAACTTTTATAATCAAAACTATATTTCAAAAAGTTGTAATTTGGAACTATTTCTTTAATGTTAAGGAAAATAATTTTTTTATTGGATAGGAACTGACTAAAGTATCTCTTTTGGTGCTTTTATGTCTTTTCTTTAGTCTTCTACTCACAACTAAAGAATAACTTGTATTCACAATGTTGTTAATGTAATTTAGTAGTTGGCTTCATAATCAGGAATGAACAAAGGGAAAATTATAAAAATAAGTAAAGTGCCGTCCTACCAGAGAGTGTTGATTTTAGAGTAATTAAGATTTAGAAATCATAGTCTTTTAAAAGCAAGATCTTTCCAGATGTTATAGTCTATTTTTTATCAATATTTTTGGGCACCAAAGTTTTCTGCTAGTTAAGTCAACTCTTTAAAACAAGTCAACTATGCAGTAAGTACAGCAGGCCCTTGGGAAAACCGTACAGTAAAACACATCTTTGGACCTTTCACCTTTTCTTTTGGTGCATTTCCACTGAGATTCTTGCTCCAGATTCTTTTTGGCATGCTCTGCCCTGAGCACCCCATGGTCCCAGACTACTTAAAACTTTCTTGTTCTCCAAAGAAAGTAGTGGATTCATGGCATATATTAATATTCAAAATGAATTTAAAAGTTCCATCTAAGTAACATAATTTCTTAATCCAGTAAAATATGGAATGATAGCTGATGCTGAGAATTTCAGGCACTGTTTGCATCCATCTTGTTCTAATCCATCTTGCTCTGTCCCCAAGACTAGGTGTCCTTTTATACTATGGCAGGTGCTATTTATACACTAAAAGGTCTGAGATCAACACTATAGAATAAATTTCCTTAAACTGGAATTTGGAAGAGGTGATGACCACATTAATATAGATATTAACTTTATTTTCCTCTGAATATTGACTATATATGTGTGTATGTGTATGGAGAAACTATATAAAATATCTTTTAAATTGTGCTTTATTTTCTGCAATCAGATATGATACAATGAGATACAAGTATAAACTTTCACTGTACATAGAACAAATAAAAAGCACATTTATACAGATTTAACCCAACAGTTTATTCCTTTAAAAAAAGAGAAAATTTTGAATTTGTTAAAGCAAATTAGAGACTATGTTCCTATGGATATATAATTAATATTGTCATGACTTGAAAAAAATAAATATTTTAGAGCACTTATGCACTCACTGCTATGATTTTAAAGAATCATAAAATATGTTTCCAGCCGTCAGAAGGTTTATAATCTCAGTGAGGAGAAAGCCTTTCATTCTTGCGTTCAGCAAATAATTATTGAATATTTGTATATACAAATTAAAAATCTTTTGAGAAGGTTACAGGCTTAGGAGAGATAAAACATGTACATGAGTATTATGAAACAAGTTGAGAAATGGTGAACTGGCATAATGGGAGTTCAAATAAAATGTCATGTGTTTGGAGGCCACATGTGTAAAAGAAAGCTGTCAATGTGAAGCAGCATATACTAAATGCCAAATGACTGAGATTAATGACACAGAGCTTTGGAAGAAGGAATAGTCACCGAGGTACAGGACAGTTAAGGAAAATTTCCCTTATGGGGTATGTCAGAAGTGACTAAAGTGGAGCCATTTTAAATGGAGTCGGAGCTGCCTTTCCAGAGAAACTGGCTTTGCTGTCTTGAACCTTGTTCTGGGTCAAACCTTTGGACTGGGCCAAAACGACAACTGTTTTATAAGAATTGTTTGAGAAGTAAGCAGGAGAACAAACATCCTGGTCATAAACGCTGAGGATTATGGACTTTCTGAAGACAGAACCAATAGTCAATCAATGTTTAGCCAAGACTAACTGCCTCTAACTCCAATTAAAATTCTCTGCAATACAACCTCCCTTCTTTGCCCTTAAAAGCCCCTGACTTTTACTCCCTGGCGGGACACTATTTGGGTTTCTGCCAGATTCTCTGCTCCCTGAATTGCAATTCTTTGATCTTAAACAAATGCTTTGCCGCTTAAACTGGTTTCTGTTTTTGTAGGTTGGCAGGTAAGACTTAAATTCTCTTTAAAAAAAAGAAAAAATCTATGTGGAGCCTGTAGAGAGGACACTCCAGAAGAGTGTAACATTGTAAACATGTGGTTCCACACATTGAAATGCAATTTTGCCTTTTCATAAATTAGCATTTTTCAGACACTTTGAAAAATTTCATGTAGGTATGTAGAACTATAAAATTATATAATTATTCAAAGGAAAATATGTAAGAATAATAAAATATTGTGGTACATTTTCCTATGGGCTAAAATTTTGCACATTGAACATATTTGACTCCTTTCATTGTGAGAAAAATATTCCTTGTCTGTATTATGATAGAATTTTATTATAGCACTTTGCACCCCAAGTAGTTGAATATAAGGTAGTGAGAGTGTCCTATGAGAATTAAACCTTAAAGCCAACACTTAATACATAAAGATATGAAATATTGTGTTAAGGGGACCAAAGAACTCCCAAACCTAAAAAAGTTTATTAAAACCATTTTGAGTATTACCATTGCTAAAGAAAGACTGTTCAATCAGAAGGAGGAATAGTCAGCAGCTAGGAGAGCATGGACAGAGGAAGGTCATTGGGGCAAATGCTGATAATATCCGTCAAGTCCAGTGTAGGAAATTGAGTGCTCAACTTATCTGACACCTCTAATGACCTATCTAGATATAGTTGGGATATCTTTACTTTAAGCAATCAAATATTTGAATCTTGTAACTAACTCATTTAGATTGGATGGTGTACTCACTAAACAAACTTCTAATTACAAGTTGGCTTTCCATGGTGATGTACTGGAGAGACAGTACCTCAGCATTCATTTATAATAAATTAATAAAAATTTGTACACAAACAAAATTGTGTTTCTTAGCGTGCAAATTCAAGAGAAATACTCGAAACTTGACACATTCACTAAGGTAATGCCAATCTTTGAGGACTCTTGAGAGACAGCTAGTTTTTCTGGGTGGGTGACAGCCCCTTCCTTTTATTACTCACTGTGATTTTGTGATTTATAATAAGAAATATATGTTTGGTTTCCTTCGCTATTTATGGCACAGAGCTTCTAAAGCCCTTGGAATTTCCTAAGTGAGGAGACCCAGGAAGATGTGTTTTGTTATGTCAATGAGGTATCTGTTGGATCCCACATAAGGGTGGGGGCTGGTTTGCCAGGAGAACCAACCATGTGATTAGAGGGTTGGAACTTTCATGCCAACCCACCATGACCACCAGGGAGGGGAGAGGGGCTGGAGGTTGAATCAGTCTCTGATGGCCAGTGATTTAATCAATCAGAACTACATAATGAAGCCCCTAGAAAAACTGCAAAGGATGGGGTTCAGAGAACTTTTGGGTTGGTGAAAATGTGGAGATTTAGAGAGTGGTGCACCTGGAGACGGCATGGAAGCTCTGCACCCTTTCCCCATACCTTGCTCTATGCATCTCCTCCATCTGGCTGTTCCTGAGTTATATCCTTTTAAAATAAACCAGTAGTCTAGCAAGTTAAATGTTTCTCTGAGCTCTGTGAGCCACTCTAGCAGGTGAATCAAATCCAAGGAGAGGGTTGTAGGATCTTCTGATTTATAGCCAGTCAGTCAGAAGCACAGGTGGCAACCTGGACTCGAGATTGGAGGCTGAAGCAGGGGGTGGATGTGGGGGGTGGGGGGCTGAGGAGGGCAATCTTGTTGGACTGAACACTTAACCTGTGGAATCCGATGCTATCTCCAGGTGGATAGTGTCACAACTAAGTGGAATCGTAGGATACCCAGTTGGTCTTTGAGAATTGTTTGATGAGATGTGGAAACCACCCCTTCCCCCACATCGGAATGGGTGCTTGAAACCCCTTACTCATTTTTCTATGTTCTTCCATAGTTTCGTTTAGAATGCGTGCGACTTTGAGACACGTCATTTATTACATATGACGTGATATCATAGCTGCTTAGTATGAATAAATAAATCAAAATCGTGGGGTTGGGGGAACATTGAATTTAGAAATTAACTGTGAAAAACTTCCACAAGGGTTCAGACTGCTCAACTTCCATGAAACTTATATGTACAACTCATAGGTTTGCACTATTCTTATGTGTGCACACGTTTTTTTTTCCCCCAAACATATTTCAATTTGCCTAAGGTCAGAGACCATATTTTACCTCTTAGAGACCTAGTAGGTTAAAGCAGCACAGCAAAAAAATGAATAAAATTCAGAAACTACATTTGCATTTAAGGAATAGAGCCTTTCTGTTTCTGTGTATACTTTTTTATAGAAAGGTATTTATATTAAAAGGAAAAGAAACAAAAACATCGGAAGGACAAAGGCTTTAATGGAGAAATACAGAGGCGTAGCAAGCTGTTTTGTTTGTGGCTGTGGCCAGATTAATTCAGATTCTTGTTTGATTTATGTTCTGTGAAAGAAGTATGTTTGATATGAGTTTGCTAGTTCACCTAATTAATTTAAAACAGGATTTAAAATCTTCTTAACCTAATTTAAAACTTGAAAGGTAACCATCAGTCAAGAGAAAATGTTTGCAGAATTTTCTTTGAAAGGAATATTAACATCTTGTTCTGTCAGTATTTTATGCTTCTAATACAGGTAATTATTTTAGTTTAAAATTACTGCCAGATGTAAATGATATTGAAATAGATTATTTAAAAAATCTTAGTATGTCGACATTGAATAATTTTTTATGTCTCTGTGTCCTGTACTCAAAGTCGTTATGGTCTTTACACTAGATTTTAATAATCCATTTAATTCTCCATGTATCTATACACAAAAAGGAACGAATGTGAAATTATGAGTAAGCAAAAATATTTGTGTGTATGAATATGATGTAGCAATTACTTTCTGTTCTCAAAATAATGACATATCTGGAGTTCAATAAAATAAAGACAATAAATATTATAACTTTCAAATACAGAGAAATTAAGAATCCTAAGGTCAATTGAGTAGAGAAGAGATTGTTTTTCTTCCTTCCCTTATTTCTGTGTTTCTGAAGTTGTCTGTCCTGTACCACAGAGTGAAATTAATTTTTATCACACCTGTACTCAGCATTTCTTTTGAATATTATTTACAAAATGACTCTTGTTGCTGATGTTTCATTTATACCGCTTAATTTACTCTTATATACAGTGGTTGTTCTTGGAGAGAAAAAGAGTAGTGTCAGTGATTTTTAAATTTTGTTTTCTTGATGTTTTGTGTCTAGTCTCATTTTCATCCTCTAGGAGGTATGATTTGGAGACAAATCCTCTTTGGTTATCCCCTCAAGCTAAAATCCCAGTGATAATAACTGTTAGCAATTTAATGTGGTTCCTTGAAGACTTTTGCCTACACATTTATAACCATTTTTGTTTAAAAAACAGTTATTTTAACATTTAGAATTTTTCCAATATTTTGCTATTATAAAGATTTTTGCTATAAACACTATTGCGCTTATATCTTTTTACTCTCCTTTTTTAGGACATTTTTATAGAATACGTTCCCGAGTTAATATTTTTAAAATTATTACAGCTCTATTTATAGTCAGATTTGAGGAGTACTCTTTCATTAAATCTAAGAGCTTCTTAATAGGCTAATTCCTGTATTCTACAACCATAAACACTAAAGAGAACAGGAATTCAACAGAACAAATATTCTGTAACAGCAAATTAGATGGCCACTTGACATTTATCTTATTTCCCTTATTTGAGTCATCTTTGAACTTCTCTTCTATTTGCCATAAGAGTACCAGTTTTGAAACAACCATCCCAGAAAGAAAGGTGTATTTTGCTGGCCTGAAAAATAACAGTTGGACTTGATTCTTGCATTGATTCCATAAATATTTTCAAGTGCATATTAAGTTCAGGGAATTGTATTAGGTGTAATATGAAAATGAATCATACACAGGTTTTTGTCTTAAGGAGGTTAACAATTGAGAATGAGAGATAAGGCCATGTGTAACTCTAAAAGAAAGCCCTAGTGTTTCAGAGAAGTCAGGAAGGAAAGTTGAGGATTAAAGAGCCGTGAGAGAGGTAAGACCAAAAGCATGTGATCAGGGCAAGTTTCATGGAGGATGTGTTTTATTAAATTTTGATAGATAGGATCTCTATGGAGATGAGGGAGAAAGGCATGCATTCTAACAACAACAACATTTGTTCAGTACTTACTAGGTTCTAGGTAGGCACTGTGTGAATTAAGCACTTTATATTTTTAATTCATCTAATCCTCAAGGAACACTATGTAGATAGGTGGTATAATTATCTCCACTTTACTAATAGGAAAACTGAGGTCCATAGAAGTTTTGTAACTTTTAAAATATTCTACAGTTAATGAGTGGCAGTACCAAGATTGGAACCACGATCAATATGTAATAGTGTGAGCAAAGCTAAAGGCCGGAATAATCGTACAGAATGATCATTGGGAATGGTGAGCTTTTGGGTTTAGGCAGAGTATCAGACAACTGAAGGAGAGTATTATAGTTAATAAGAATGGAAAGGTCTGTCGGGGTTGGACCATGGAAGTCATCAAACGCTAGAGTAGGACATTTGTAGAGAGTTTTTGACTAGGTGATAACACAGTAGTTTCAGATAGGTTGAAAATAATAAAGACTAAGAAGTGGTAGGTTGAAAATAATAAAGACTAAAAAGTGGTTGCTGGATTTGGTAACTAGCTGGGCATTAATATAGCAATCACATTTCTTCAGGATTCTGAGACAATTGCTGCCAAAATTGGGAATAATGAGGACAGAGAGATGACCTTGGAAGTAGTAAAGGGAAAGGAACTGGTCATCTTCCATTATGTACTTCCCCCCCTACCTTTAGCTTATCCACTTTTTAAATGATCCATCGATTCTTCTCTCCACTGGGCCAATAATAATAATAATAATAATAAATCTTATTTATTGAGCTTATATATTGATACACTGTGGTGATTGCCTTATGCGGATTCTCTTATTTAACCTTCGAAATAACTTTATGAGATAGGTAATATTGTTAACTGTATTTTACCGTGAGGAAACTGAGTAAAGAAGCTTAAGCAACTTGCTCGTGGTCACTAATTGGTGAATCCAAGATTTCATCAAAGTTTGTCTGATTCTAAAGCCCTGTGATATGAAAGTTGTGTTATATACCTGAATTTTTTTTAAACATATTCTGCTCAACTAGATCTGGAGTATCTACATTACCATCCTCAGATCTTGAAAACTCTGCTTAATTATGTAATTACTTCTGATTGTTTCATAATCTTATTTTATACAGTTGTTTTTCCTTTAATCTTTTTATTTTTGGGTACAATAACAAGCCATAACTATATTTTTCTTGTAATGACAGTAGCAAATATTTCTCCAGTAATTACTCTCTGCCTGGCACTGCTTTAACTGCTTCACATGTATTAATTACATTTAATCCTTGCAACAATTCTAGGAGGATTATCATCATTTTACATATAAGGAAACTGAGGCAGAGGGCACATAGAGATCCCAAGGTCAGAGAACCAGGATTTGAACTCGGTAGTCTGCCTCCATAGCCAGTGCTTTCAGCCAGGGACCTGAGTCCTTCTGACAAATAAAGGATAAGCTTTGAGGAGTTTTTATTTTCTTGTAGTCTTTTTTTTGCTGTTAAAAATCATATTTATTTATGATCTGTGACCCTGTCTACATTAGAATTTAAAAGGACAAACCTGTTTGCAGTTTTCCTTAACTATCACTTTAAATACAATTTTAGCATTGCCAAAATTGCATTTTAATAATAGCTGAATCTATCAGAAAACTTCACGCAATAGATCATTATATGATTGATTTTTTTAACAGTGAAAACTTTTAAAGATCAAACACATTGCAAATTTTTGTGTCCCCCCCGCCCCCATTTACTTAGCCCTGGAATGAATGGTGCTTGAAGAAAACAAATTTACACAAAAAATATTGTCTTTACACATGGCATTTTGAAGCCTTGGTGGTCCTCCTTGGTTGAAGGTATATCTGATAACTATTTGAAAGATTTCCTCAAGCTCAAAAATCTGTCTTTCTGTTTGTATATTTGTGTGTTTCATATTTTGTATGAGTAAAGTAGCATTGTGATGGGTGAGTGATTTGCTTCTCTAGAGGTTCATTCATTCCACAGATGTCACAGAGAAAAAATAAAGACTAAGTTCACATTTACAATTACATTGGTTTTAAATGTCTCCTTTGCCATTGTTTAGTAATTTCTATTCAAAATGTTGTTTTGTTTTACAATCCTAGGTTATTTTTTAGGGAACAGTGTCATAACTTTGTCAATAAACATAGAAACAAGGAAAGTATTTATTCTAGGTTTTTGCTATTGTTGTTGTTAGAAAACTTATAAAGATAACTCTGGTTTAATTATCCTTAATTTAAACCTTCGTCTTAATCAGTTTTCCTTTATTTTCATATTAACTTATTGTGACTTTATTCGACATAAAGTCTGTGTGATAATACTTGGTTTTTGTCAAGACAGTGAAGAAACTAAGTATTTCTTCTGGAGAATGGAAATGGATATAACCCTTCTGTAGGGTAATTTGGCAGTTCTTACCCAAAGGCTCCAAAATGTTCATATCCTTTGAACCAGTAAGTCTACTTATTGGACTTTATCCTAAGGAAATACTGGAGGATATGTGTAAGGCTGTGTGCACAAAGATGTTTATTGCACTATTATTTATAATATTTAAAAATGAAAAAACTGAAATGTCTAAGAATAGAGGGTTAGTTAAAGTATGGTACCTCTATTTGATAGAATACCACCATTTGTCCACTAAACGTTGTTACAGAAAATACTTATTGACTTAGGGAAATGTTCATAGTATAATACTAGGTATAGATGAATAGTTTAATATAATTTTTAAGTGTATATTGATTAAAAACTAGAAGTGAAATATCAGTAATTGTTTCTCTGTATAATGAAATTTCATGAGCGATCCCCCCACCTTGTTGATCTTGTGGTTTTCTTCTAAGTTGTCTATATAGATATGAAGTACTTTTGTAATTGGTATAATTATTATTTTTTTAAAGATTTTATTTTTCCTTTTCCTCCCCACAACCCCCCAGTACATAGTTGTATATTTTAGTTGTGAGTCCTTCTAGTTGTGGCATGTGGGATGCTGCCTCAGCATGGCTTGATGAGTGTTGATGAGTCCGCACGCGCCCAGGATCTGAACCAGCGAAATCCTGGGCCGCTGAAGTGGAGTGTGCGAACTTAACCACTCGGCCATGGGGCTGCCCTTGGTATAATTATTAAAATACAAAATCAGCATTAGCTAATAAATTGCTACATGTTTTATTTCCCTCTATTGTGTGATTCACTGTACAGATTTGCTAATAGAACTAGCAGAATGATGATGAAGTTAGAAAAAATGCAATTTATTAATAACTTGAGGGAAAAAGACATAATATATTATGCAACTCTAGTGTTTATACAGATAAAGGTGCTTTTTTAATGTACAAATGCTTCATCTGAACTGCCCCTTTGTGTTGTGGCTCTCCACATCATATACCCTATCTGGCAGCAGTGAGTATCAAAATAGCTAGGATTTCAGTGGGAATGGTCACTTTCCTCACCATCTTGCTCTATATACTTAGTGACCTATGCTCTCAAGTTCAAGCAATGTTCCTTGTAAAAGTGAAATAAGACAGTTTTCACGACTTCTCAAAAAAGAGAAGTGGTAGGTACTCTGCAGTGCTCTCAGTGATTCCCATTGTCCTGTGGTTTGTAGAAATTAGTTTAGATCAAACCACAATGACTAGTTAGACAAATAGTGATACAAAGTCATGTCATACAAATTCTTTCATTTTTTTCATATAACATTGAATGGTATGAGAGCTAATTTGCCAAAAACATCTGTACCAGTGTTAACCCAATATAAATAGTGTGAAAATAAACAATTACACACATATAATTAATGATATGCAAGACACATAAAGAATTATGTTTTAAAGTATAGATAATCTAATAAAAGTAGATTTGAGTATTTTTGTGAAATTAGAGCAAAAATATGAATAAAACAGACTGAAATTTGAGGCATAATTTTTAGTACAAAGAAGCAGCACATGAAAAACAGGTGTAGTTGTTCAACTCTTAAAATATTCCTCAGAAACTATTTCCTATTTTTATTAGAAAAACATGAACTCTGAAGGTATATGTTTGTAAGATAAGTCATATTGGGGGCCATCTTTTAAAATTTAATAGTTTGTTTATTTTTTCAGTGTATATTTTACATAGTTGAGATTGTACTACATAAATATATTGGGATCTTATTTTTCACTTAATATTCTATTATGATATACATTTTCCTTTGTCGTTAACATCTTTCACTCATAATATTCAGTGGTTACGTGGTGTTCCATATTTGTTGTATCATAATTTAATTAACCTTTCTCTTACTCCTATTTTTTCTTTTCTAATAATATAGCACCAAACATTTTTGTGTATAAACCTTAATCCTTTCGACAAATTCTCCAAACTGGAAATACTGGAAAGGATTGAATATTTTTAAGGGTCTTAATATATACTGCCAAATTACTTTGAAAAGTTGAACTGATTTACACTTTTTAAAGCAGTAGTATATAAGACAAAGTTATACACATTGTGAGAGGATACAGAAGGAATGTAAGATGAGTCTTCTCACACTTTTATGGCTATTTTATAAAAACTAAGCATATGCACATGAAAAGGATAAATAACAATACCACAGAGCATGTGATGAAAATATGTTGATTGTCAAAAAGAAATCTGTAGTAATGTAGGAGGTTAGGAATCAATCTTGATATTTCTCTCCCTTACTTCTTACATTCAATCCCCAAACCCTATCCCTTTTAACGAAAAAAATGTATCTGGAATCTATCCATTTCTCTCCATTTCTACTGCCACCATTTTGGTTCCAGGCCACCAGTATCCCCTGCCCAAAATTATATAACTTGTCTATCTTCTTCCAGTTTTGTTATACTCAATTGATTCTCCATGGTAGCCAGTATAATCTAAAGCTGCAAAACTGAGGGGCCAGCCCAGTGGTGTAGTGGTTAAGTTCATGCACTCCACTTCAGCAGCCCAGGATTCATGGGTTCAGATCCCGGGCATGGCCCTACACACTGCTCATCAAGCCATGCTGTTGTGGTGTCCCACATACAAAGTAGAGGAAGATTGGCACAGGTGATAGCTCAAGGTCAATCTTCCTCAAGCAAAAAGAGGAGGATTGGCAACAGATGTTAGCTCAGGGCCAATCTTCCTCACAAAAAAGACAAAAAAAAAACTCCTGCAAAACTGATTATGTTGATGGCTTCTCATTCCCCTAAAGATGAAGCTCAAAATCTTTAAATGGCTTCTGAGGCTTCCTGTAGTTGGACTTTGGCTTACTCTTCTAGCCTCATCTCTCCACTCTGTCCTACTTTCGCTTTATGGTCTAACCATGCTATATTTACCATTCCTTGAATGTGACCTACTCAGGATCTTCTCAGTTTTAACAATAGGTCCTTAGGGTGATCCCTTCTGATTCTGCGATTAGGGTCAGATGCCCTGTTATCACTCTCATATCTCCTCTTAATTCTTCTGTCATAACAAAACATTCTTGTCTAATTATCCACTTTTGTGATAGCATATTTTGTATTGTCATGGAATCTCTAGCACCTATACAGTATCTGACACATAGAAGATGTTTAATATTTTATACATGAAAGAATGAATATAGAAAGGGAGACAGTGTAGTTTAGGAGGGCTTTATTAAGAAACAGGTCTTCAGGAATGAGCACCTATTTTGATTACAATAAGAGTAGATACTGCATAGATAAATCGTATTTCCCTACATATGATTTTTCATCCTTTGTGTCTTTGTTTGTGTACAGCCAAAATATCCAACCCTTTGTCTGAACTTCTGCAGTTAGAGGCAGTAATTTCTTTAAAGGGATAGTGTGGATCAGGCCCTTAAACAAGCCCAATTTCTTATTTTATTTTTTACAAATAAAAATTGTATATTTTTAAGGTGTAATAACTTTTTTTCAAAACCCTATGAATAGCAGTAAGCATTGTCCGACATAGTACCAGAAGGTGAGAGGATGATGCAAAAAGACCAGGTAGGGTTCTGCTGTGCTGTACACAGGGTCGCTAGGAGAGGGAAGTGACTCAACAGCACTAACAACAAAAACTTTTCCCCCAGATTTCTTGAGATATAATTTAGGATGTACAATGTGTTGGTTTGATACACTTACAGCAAAATGATTATCAGTGTAGCACAACTTTCAAGTATATAATACAATATTATTAACTGTAATCACTATGCTGTACGTTAGATCTCCAAAACATATTCATCTTATAACTGGATGTTTGTACTTTTTGAGCAACATCTTCTCTTCTCCCCGACCCACCCAGCCTCTTAAAGAAAACCCATCTTTAAGACTCATTTTGACTAGTCTTCATGACAATACATATTATGCTCATCAAATGTTGTGAGTGGGAGAAGAGAAATTATACTGATTTGTTATTAGTCTACATTTATCTAAAACATTTTGTGTATAGCACTTTAGCTATCATTAAATTTCATTTAGTTTATTTCACAGGTATATAAATAAAGTGTTCATAGGTTTTTAAATAAAGTGTTCATTAATTCATGCTCTACATAATGTAAGGACTGTCTTAAGGTAATGTGTTGCACTTGCTGTCCTAATTTTGAATTCAATTAAATTGATTATAATTTTAGTCTATTTTTTGTTTTATTTCTAAAATACAATCTTTTGTCACATGGTGAAGAGAAACTATTTCCATTTATAATTTTAGAGGATATTTATTCTCTATTACTAGACTATCAGTCTTAAAATTTACTGATTCTACTATGTTGTGGTAAAAGAAAGCATTATAAGAACCTTGATGAACACAAATAAGACAATGAAAATCACAATAAAATGCCAATAACTTACATAGGTTTCATTCCTATATTGAACCGTGCAGTTTTGGAATTTGTCAATAGCACATTATCTTTTTGCATGTTAAACTCTTTAGAAGAAGATATTAAATAGAAATATAAAATGTATTTTGATTTGAAGAATATTGGTCTGAAGAATAGAAAATAAAAATGAAGTTCCATGGGGCCAGCTTGGTGGTGTAGTGGTTAGGTTCATGCATTCTGCTTCAGTGGCCCAGGGTTCCCAGGTTTGGATCCCAGGCGCGGACCTACACACTGCTCATCAAGCCATGCTGTGGCAGCATCCCACATACAAAATTATATGCATTTACCTATTTATCTATCTACTGTTAGACGCAATTATCAAAGATTTCCAGAATAAAAATTCTTCATTTTTAGGGACTTCTAATTTTTGATCGGTTGGATGTGTGATGATACACATCATTTGGAGGGAAGATTCCTTTAAAAGAGAATACAATTTTGCTTGTTAAGTCATTATACTAAAGCTTAGTCATGTATGCAGAAAACTGCCTAATAATTAAGAGTTGACATTTTAACATGGTATTTGCAACAGACACATTGGATGCTTAATTAAACAGAACATTGCTTATTTTTAAAAGACTGAGAAAAAAACCCCAAACTGTCCTTGGCAAGTGAAATCTTTATAGTAGCAGAAGAGGTAAACCTAAAGGATGTGGCTCATTCTCTGTTTGGATGATGCAGACTTGCTCTAAGCAGTAAGCTTACTGTTTTCAGACAGCATTAGCAGCTTCAGCAAATATAACTGTGTCATCCTCCCTTAATACAGGGTGTTTGTCACTGCAAAGGGGAGATGATAAACAGTATATGAGATTTGATATCCACATGATGGCTTAAACAGATACTGATGGACAGATCTGCTGTTTGATGTTTTCTTCACTAGCCTTGAAGATGCTGAGACATAGAGATGGCTGTGATTATCTTTTGTAAGACAGGAAATGCAATCTTTAGGGGTTTCTGGAAATAGGAAGGTCATGCAGTCTGGAACCTGTGAGCCTTTTCAATCTCTAAGTCATCAGGTATGACCTCATAAATTATGATGATACTGTGATTGTAGAGTTATTGCTTTTTCTAGTTCTTAGTCATTTAGAATATATTAATCAATGTAATGATTTATTATCAGATTTTCCTTCGGATGTTTGAACAAGTAATATGTATAGTAACAGACACCAGCTAAACAATATGAATTTTAGAAATGTATATGTCTGTGTGTTTGAGTTTGCGTTGACTTCAGTTATTTGTTGGGGGAGGAAGTGGGGAGTAAGGAAAGAGATTCTTTGTATGTGATTAAAAGCAAGGTTTAGAGCTCTACGGATTTTTTTTCAGATTAAGTCTGAATACAGTCAAACTGCATCTTTTATTTTGAATGATAAAAATAGCATAAATTCTTCAAACTGATAAGGGTACATCATAGCTAGCTGCTTATAGATAGTGACATATTAAAAAAAATTTTATCTGGAATTGCTTAAGCATAAAAATAGATGTTGCTACCATTATAGTGTGCAACCACACAGCAATGCAAGTTTGATGGGTACAATCTTGTTTATCAGCCTGAGCTATAAGCTAATTTTCTAAAATTTATATTTCAATATCTGAACTGTTTTAAAGGCATTAGTTTTAGTCACTTCTTATCCATTGCAGTAATGATGCTTTTGGTCGTCTTAATGTAGATATCTGCTAAGGCAATGCTTTTAAGATGAAAGCAGACAATAAATCTGTTTGTTTGATCTTTTACATAGAAAGCTTGTGACATTTAAGCTTGTTTAAGGTTTTTTGACCCATAGATACTCCTCATTTGCTTACTTTCATTTTCAAAATGAAAAGACTTGACTACATTATACATGTTAATTACAAAGAGGAGAGAATCATCACAGCAAAGAATTTGAATTTATATATCCATTTTATCCTAAAACTCTGGATTTATTTTAAACCATTTTTACCTATCAAATTATAATGCATTTAACTTCGGTTTGTTATATGTATCCTCAGAGTTACATGCTTGAGTAAGAAACTGTGCCTGTGTTTGACATTCAGGTTTTGAAGGAAATATATTTTATTTTATTTTTTTATATTGCACATATTTCTGCCTCAATTTTAGAGGACAGATACTTGACCAGGGATTCCATATTAAATGAGCAAAAAGAGATAAAATATTGCAGCATTTCTCCACAGAAAGAGTTTTGTCTTCATGATTCTGTAGCATGATAAGGATTTAATGCCTCATCAGGGTGAAAGGATACAGTAATAAAAATAAATATGTTTATCAAAAGGCTGAAGTGGAAGTCTGAAACAGTGATTTAATTCAGTTAAGGGGTCAGTTTCTCCTTTTTAATTAAAAACACATTGAAAAAATTATACCTACTGATATTGACTATAATTTATATGTTATTCAGGCTACTTAGCCAGCTTATATTCTTATTAGTAGGGAAGATTGCCATATTCTTAAGCTTGCTTAGTTTTGGAATGATTTGAATATACCTTTTAGTTGCTACAAAACCTGTTTAATCTGTTAGAATTTATTTCCAGTATTTGCATGTATTAGTCACCATGAGTACATTCTGTTTCTTGGCATTGCTTTGGGATTCCTCTAGGTATTGGTTTCACAGCGTTCTGCTATTTTTCACTGTATTTGTGACCTTTCAAAAGAACCAAACCATAAAGATTTTAGTGGCACTTAAATGAAGATCTCTCAATAATTTTGTAAGGTGGAAAAATTTACTCTCTTAGGATTGTCATTTCTTTACAAATTGGAGAGAAATTTCTCTCTGTTGCTATGTCAGAATACATTACATTAAAAAGTAAAGATTGGTTAGAACATTTAAATGCAATGTTAACCTTTTTTCCTGTGTAGCAAGATGGTCTTGACCTTTTGAATGGTGAAATTGATTATTTATCTGCCCAGTAACAATTGGTCATCTTCTTTTTACAATGGTTGCCTCTGTCTGTACTATTTTACACATGTATTTCATTATACTTCATAAAGGTTTCTAAAGGTAAGCTGTTTATAAGCAACTATTTGAGTAATTGTTCTATTTAGTAAGCATTATGTGAAAGCTGATCATTTGCATGATACTGTAATTGGTGTTGTGAGGAATACGGAAAAGAAAAAGTTGTTTTCTGCTTTTAAGGAGATTATGAGAAAATGTACATAATAAGCTGTGCTCATATTTTGAGTTGACTTTTCAACCAGTTTTAACTTAATTTACAAACTGATGAATCCTAGGACGAGCTACATGTAACTTTTTCTTCTCATGTAGATTTCTTGGTATTAGAGAAATAAAAGGTTGAGTCAAACTGTATAATCGAGCATTTCATAATTATGACAACTGCATTAAATTCTTTTATAATGCATAATTTGTTGTACTAGGGCATTATATACTGTGAATCAATATAATAACTTTGTTGTATAAGCCATAATTGCCAATTTATTTTGAGAGTGAAGGTGGATGTAGGCCATTGGCCGGAGGCAGAGCAGGGACCTCAAGAATCAGCTCAGAGCAGAGATGTGACCAATCTAGTCTTATTCCAGGTTAGACGTAGGTAATTATGTATTATGGAAGGGGGTTTTGTCTTCATAGGGATTGAATTTTGGAAATAAACACTATAGCAAGTTTGGAAGTATTTGAGGCTGACTAGGTCATTTGGGGAGTCCTTTAGGGGAATAGCATTCACCTCAGGCTCTGAGACAGGGAGCAACTAACATGGAAATAAGCCTTAGCCAGCTGGCTGTTGGATATCCAGGCACTACACTCTTCTCTTTCATAGCAGTCTGTGGGCTGAAAGTAGCCAGGAGGTGGGTAGAGTCAACGCAAAACCCTTGTCTCCCCAGAATCCTAGTCTGTTGCATGCTGCCCAATAGTGCCTCCAAAGTGCATGTTTTCTTGTAGTAAATCAAGAGGAAACTGGTTTTCAAAAGCTGGCTGCAGTAAGAGGTGTACAGTATAGTGGTTAAGTGTCTGGACTGCCGCATTCAAGGGGTTCATATTAGCTATATCACTTATCAGATAGAAAGTCCTGGGCAAGTTATTTAAGCTTTCTGGGTATCAGGTTCCTCATTTGTAATATGCGGATAATAATTGTGCCTACGTCAAAAAGTGGTTGTGAAGATCAAATGAGTTAATGTATATAAAGTATTTGTAAGAGTACCTGGTATATACCAAGCACATTAGTGTCAACATTATTTGTTGATGGACATTGTTAGACACATTCTAAGACCTAGGATGGGCTATTGGCAGGTGTTTGTAAAGGTAATCATATAGTTTAGTTTTGTTCCCTCTCCCTGATTCTCCTATCAACTAAGAAATTCAGTCAAAAACATATGGCACACTGAAATAAAGATGGGTATAAAAATGCAAAGAAAAAACTTGCTACATCCAATTAAAGTCTAATATTTACTGACTATTGGAATTGTGACTTGATGAAAAATTCTGTGTTTAAAGTTTTGCATCTGCTTACTAGGCTGATTTAAACTTCTATTAGGATTCCATGTGTATAGATCTTTTGCTTCCGAATGTTATACCAGCTACTTCATTCATGACAGAAAGGTTACTGGGCCTTTGGGCAAATTTAACAGTAATGTCAGGTCTTTTTTATTTATAATTGAAGATTAAAGTTAAGGAGTAAAAATCAAGTTTTAAATAAAATGATAAAGACAAGTTACATAGCTTAGATTTAATGATCTATTTTTTTAATCGTTAGAAACATTCAGGACAAAAAACTTCGCTGAAAGTTAAACACAACTTGTTTTAATAATTTTATTTATTAATTAATATTTTTATTCTCAATGAAAGACTAAAGTGGAATATATTCATAACACAATAATGTATGTGAATAGAACAATTCAAGTTCGTATTTGAGAGAATATAATATTTTGCATCACTGGTGATTATTTAATGTAAAAACATCTATTTGCTTAAAAATTGTCAAGCTCCTAAATACGAGGAGTAATCTGACATCTGGATGAAATATAAATGCTTAAGCTTTACATTTTGTGACATCTTTGCATTTTAGTTCTCTTGAGCAGTTTTCTCCATGTGCAGCTGATTCTCAAAAGTTGGCATGGGGTCAATCAAATCTCAGCATAGTGCAATTTGTTAAAACAACATATGAGCAAACATACAAAACCCTACATTGTTCTAGCAAGCACAGTACAGGCTAAGGATATAAAGACCAATAGGTCCTTGCCTTCAGGAAGTTGCAGGTGGTAAGTCATGACCACTAAAAGCAAGTAACTATAATAGAATGTGAAAAGTAGTGAGTGCTATTGAGATTCAAAAGGGATGTGAAAGTAGCATAAATTTTCTGCTGTGAGTTCAGTGGGCACAATATTTCAAGCTGAGTGGGAAGAGGAGAGAAGAGGCTAGATGGGGAGTTAAGGAAGTATGGAAAAGCTAGCATTGAGGTAGACTTTGAAGGCTGGCCTGGACAGGCGAAAGATCATTTCGGGTAGAGGAAACAATGTGAGCAAAGGCAAGGAGGCAGAAAGCAAATAATATGTTTGACTGGTAAGGAATAATAGTTCATTCTGGCTATAGTCTAGTGGGGTAGTTCAGACTATCATAGGAAAGGTTTGTTGGGACCAGATAGTGTAGAGTCTTCAAGGTTAGATTATGATTTCTAACTGAGAACATTTCTGTGCTGATCTCCTTATTCTTGGGAGAAAATAAAATCAAAACAAAAGAGCAGTACCTATATTTTGCAGTCATTTTCAGAGCTCTAACCCTCTTGAGACTTTGAAAATGAAAATTAAATTCCTGAGTAGATTTACTAGTTAGTTGACAAGGTAGGGGGTAGAAGCAAAATGAAGGATTTTAATAAAATTCTCTATCAAAATTGCACGTGAGAGCATTTCTCAGTCTATCCACAACCACTCAAAAGTCCCAGATTTCAGATCCTAGGAGACCTCCTGCTTGTCCCTGATGTAAACTCTATTTTATTGGTAGGTAATCTGATTTAGCTTTGCCTTTGTTTTTGACATTTCCTAGACCAAGGACAATCTAGAGGGATCATTTTAATACAATGAATACGCATGCCACTGTGGTGAATATTTGGATAATAAGAACTTTGTCTTAGGGAAAATTGGAAATAGAAATTGCTATTTATAATCATGGAAGTCGCAAAGATATTTTAGCTTTGCTCTTTGTTCATTTAGAAATGAGAAAATAAATTGTCATTGCTAATACTTTTAATATCACCTTTAAATCTTCTCCTTTGTGTACTGGAAGCATTTCAGTATTGCCTGGGGTTAGGAAAAAAGCTGGGTAACATCCAAGAGCAGACTTCTATTAGATATGACAGCTGGGATGTGACTTTTGTTATCCAACCCAGGAAGATGATAATAGTGCATGGGAATTGTGAAAACATTCGAACTGAGTACTCTCATTTAGTATATCATCGATATAAAGTATGTCGGAAGTAAAACTCATGGAATTCCACAAGTGTGAGTAGAAATGAAGCCAGACACAGTTGCTCTTCTGGCTCTATATTTAGGGCAATAGCAGACCCATATAGTTGAGAATACTCTGTTTCTTCCTGTAGAAGTCTGCAGTATTTGAAAACTCTCTTTTCTGTAAGTTCTTGTGAGGTTGCTCTTATTAATCCTTGTGACTCTACGTTGTCTTGGAAGGTGCCATACATGTGGTAGGGGCCCAACAAATTTTCAGCACTTATTTTAGAATCATAGATCTATTTCTGGGAGAAACCTTGAAAGCCATTGGGCTTTGGGTTGCTTTAAGACTTTTAAACATTTTTTTCCTCAAAAAGCAGCTAAAAGACATTTAGTGAAGTGATCTTTTGCCCCACCCCACACCTTTTGGTGTATTTTATTTTATTTTTATTCTTTTTAGATTGGCAACTGAGTTAACAACTCTTGCCAATCTTCTTCTTCTTTTTTTTCCCTTTTCTTCTTCTTCTTCCCAAAGCTCCCCAGTACATAGTTGTAGGTCCTTCTTGTGCTATGTGGGATGCTGCCTAAGCATGACTTGATGAGCAGTGCCATGTTCGCGCCCAGGATCCCAGCCAGTGAAACCCTGGGCCGCCGAAGCCAAGTGCATGAACTTAACCACTTGGCCATGGGGCCGGCACCCCTCCCCTTTTAAAAAATAATACGGGAATATAAATAAGAATAAGTTAAAAAGATTGAATATTCCTTTATCAAACTCCTCTTTTTAAAAGGCAACGGACCCTGGTTTCTTTTTCTTTTTCTTTTTTTTTTTTGAGGAAGATTAGCTCTGAACTAACTAGTGCCAATCCTCCTTTTTTTGCTGAGGAAGACTGGCCCTGAGTTAACATCCATGCCCATCTTCCTCTACTTTATGCGTGGGATGCCTACCACAGCATGGTGTGCCAAGCCATGCCATGTCAGCACCCGGGATCCGAACTGGCGAACTTCAGGCCGCCAAGAAGTGGAAAGTGCGCATTTAACCGCTGCACCACCAGGCCAGCCCAAAACCCTGGTTTCAATGAAGTACCTTGCAAAATGTGCTGCATATAAATGTATACCATTTATACCTATCCATTTCTTTTCCTTTTTTTTCAAATTTAATTCAATCTCATAAGAATTTGTTGAGTCTATTATATTGTTTGGAGGGAGGTAGTATAGCACAATAGTTAAGAGCTAGAGTTCTAGAGTTGGACTCCCTTGTTAGGCTCCCATATCTTCCATTTTACTGCTGTGTTGATTTTAGGAACGTTATGTAATCTCTCTTTTCCTCATTATTGTCATCTGTAAAATGGGGAAGCTAAAATGCTAATCTCTAGAGTTGTAATGAGAATCAATTAAATTAATGAATTAATACAAGTAAGGTATTTGAAACAGTGCCATATAGTATATTCTAAATGTCAAATTGACACAAAAGACATCAAGGTAAACTGAAAGTGCTGTGAAAGACTTCATTGAAGAGGTGTGACTTGACTTTCATTTTATTCCTTCTTTCTGGTGTCTCTTCCATTACAAAAAATATACGTAAATTTATTAGTGCAGTTCCTGCCATAGGTGCTCAATAAATTATAGTTATTATTATTATCATAATCTTTCTGATAGTTTTTTCTCAATCTCTTCTAATTAATGCAATGTACTGTTTGAAAACCATGAATCTAATCTATACTCGTGACTTAAATTACCCACCAATGATTCTTAATTGTGACTATGCATCAAAATCGAATGTTTACCTTTTTTTTTGAGGAAGATTTGCCCTGAGCTAACATCTGTGCCTGTCTTCCTCTATTATATACTTGGGATGTTGCCACAGCATGGCTTGATGAGCGGTGTGTACGTCCACTCCCGGGATCTGAACCTGCAAACCCTGGGCTGCTGAAGTGGAAGGTGCAAAATTAACTACTATACCCCCAGGCCAGCCCCATGTTTAGCTTTTTAAAAACATTGATGCCCCAAGTATCTTAGAGGTACTAAATGGAGCCTCTGGAGGTACTAAAAGCCTGTTGAGATAGAACCCAGGAATCTATATTTACAGAAAGCTTCCCAAGTGAATCTGATGGGCAACCAAAATTGAGAACTTCTGCTTTACATAGGGATGAATTCCAAAATCTATAGCTCAAATCTGTATCTTAACCTCTGTCTAGTGTTCCAGACATTGCATCTTGTTAGACACCTCTGCTCATTATCTTATAAATGTCTCAAACTTGCTATGTCCCAAAATAAACTTATTTACTCTTCAAAACCTCTGTGTCTTTCCTAGCATGATGACCTGATAATCATTTTCAATTTTTTTTATCCCAAACTTAGATCCAATTATTCACCAAGTTATATAAATTTCTTTATCCTAAGGAGTCTAAATTTTACCCTTCTTTCCATTCCCCATTGTATTGACTTCCTGTGAGTACACCTTAATTTTTCACCTGGACTTTTGTAATCATTTCTTAATTGGTATTTTTATTCCCATCCGCTATCCCCAAAGCAACCTACTCACCACTCAGCTGACACAGTACTCTTTCTAAAATGTAAGCCAGGAACAGGCATATTTGCCTACTTGAACTCATTCCAAGGTTGTCCATTACCTTTAAATAAGATAATTTTCTGAGTTCCCATGAGTGAGAATATACAGTATTTGTCTTGTTCTGTCTGACTCATTTCACTTAGCTTAAGCCCTCAAGGTCCATCCATGTTGTCACAAATGGTAGGATTTCTTTCTTTCTCATGGCTGAATAATATTCCCTTGTGTTTGTTTTATTTTCGTCCATTGACAGACACTTGAGTTGTTTCCATGTCTTGGATATTGTGAATAATGTGGCAGTGAACATGAGAGTGCAGATGTCTCTTTGAGATAGTGATTTTATTTCCTTTGGATATATACCCAGAAGTGGTATTGCTGGATCATATGGTAGTTTTATTTTAATTTTTTGAGGAATGAGGAAGTGACATTTAAACTTAACTATCTTTAGTCAAACTTAATCTAAATTTTACTAGTCAGAGAGAGACAGGCTTTCTCAAATCTTTTAAAATGCTGTTCTCTGTGCCTATAATACCTTTGGCCCCTCATTTCTCTTTGTTTTTGCCTGGCTAACTCTTTCTTATGCCTCCAGATTTATTTAGATTAAGCATGGCCTCCTTTTGAAACATTCCCTTATCCCTTCAGAGTGAATTAGGTGTCTTTTCCTTATGTTCTTCCGATTCTTACCTTAACTGAAGCACAATACATGCTGTATTGTAGTCTTTGATTTTCCTGTCTTGACTATGAACTGTTTAAAGGCAAAGGCAGTGTCTTTTATTTCTTTAAAGCCAGCACTAATACAATGCCTGGCACATGGTAACTACTTAATACATTTTTGTTGAATAAAAAAATGGAGAATGAGTATGAAATATTCATGTAAAAATATGGCCTAGGTCACTTTGGATACCATGAAGAATTCATATTAGCTGAGGTGTATAAGTAGGGTTGGACCAGACTCTGAACTGTTTTAGAGCTAAATTAAGGAATTTTATTCTATTTATTCATTTATTTCTTTATTAATTAATTTATTTTTTTGGTAAAGAAGATTGGCCCTGAGCTAACATCTGTTGCCAATCTTCTTCTTTTTGCTTGAGAAAGATTGTCGCTGAGCTCACATCTGTGCCAGTCTTCCTCTGTTTTGTATGTGGGATGCCACCACAGCATGGCTTGATGAGCAGTGTGTAGGTCCACACCTGGGATCTGAACCTGGGAACCCTGGGTCATCAAAGCAGAGCACATGAACCCAACCACTATGCCACCGGGTCTGCCCCAAGGAATTTTAGATTTTTAAGCTTACCTAATATACCTTTGCAGTGTAGCATATTGATTAAGAGCATTAACATGCCTTCAAGCCCGGTCTCCACCTCATAGTAGCTGAGGGTTACTGGGAAAGTTTCTTAGCCTCTTTAAGTCTCAGAATACTCATGTTTTTTGAAGATTTTTAATGAGTAAATGTGTGTGAAGTTCTAGCACTGTGCCTGGCACATTGTAAGCCTTACAATGAATATTAGTTCTTATTACTGCAATTATACGCAACACTCAGAAAAATCAGACTAACAGTTTCAGAATGTAGAGTTAGAGTTGTCCAGTGATTGACTGTTCAGATGGCAATCAGAAAACCAAAATTTTAGTTCTAGTTCTAGCTCTACTATTGGCTTATTGTAAAGTTTGAATGTATCTTAATTTCCTCATACAAAAAATTACAGTGAAATTAGTAGTGCTAATGAGTTCCTCATCAAGATGTTGTAATCATTTGAGCTATCTTAAAAAAAACTATCAAATTAAAAAGAATGGGAATTTATTTCCTTTGAAGTCACTGATACCACCATGCTTTTGTACAACTATGCCATTTGCCTAGAATGCTCTTCTTCTTATTTACCTTGATAATCCCATTTGCCCTTTAAGACTCAGTGAAGCATCAGTTAGTGGGATTGGGTGGTTATTTATATATCCCTTAGAATACTAAACCTACTTCTGGTATGACATTCACCACGTATAACATTTGAAAAGATACATACTTGTATATTTTCCCTCTTAGAATGTGAAATCCTAGAAGGGAAGTGTGTCTTTTAATTTAGTACCCCCACTGCCTAGTACAGATTCGGACACATGTTAAGATTAGTAAATATTGACTCAATAAATAGATTATGTTATAGAAATTTAAGAGTGCTGAAGTATGCTTTAGAGCAGCAAAAGAACTGGAGATTAGAAAAATGTGTTGACAATTATAGTGGACTATAATAACAACAGAATAAATATTAGTAATAAAATAATAGTAATAAGAATATATTACCCTGGTTGATATGCTGTGAAAATATACTACAGTTAAAGATGAAATAAAATCAGGAGACATTAGTTAAAACTATCAGGTAGAATACAAACAGCTATTTTTCCTTTCTCCCAAAATCCTATTAAAAAGACAATTAAGGGTATTTTTTAACCTTTTATCTCTACCAAAACTAAAGGAAGGTGTGAAGAATAGGAGAGGAAAAAGACAGTGATAAAATTTTCTGAGCAAAAAACAGAGGAAAATGTCAAGTGACTTGGCTGAGAAAACGGAATTGTAAACTGGCAGTGGCAGAAGCTGAGAACGAACCCAATTTATACTGGAGGATCCTGAAAGGCATCAGGTATCTCTGAAAGAGAAAATCAAGCTACTAAAGTAACGAGGACTGTGTTAAAATTCAATCACATTTCCAGATCCTCTTCCTCCTCCACTTCAGCCAATCAGGCAAATATCCTACCTTTACTCCAGCAGTAGACTGGAGTTTTAGTCTCTGGAGAGGGTTGAACAGAATCTCTTTGGACAGAGTAAACCAGGTATGGTTGAAGTCAGAAAACACCATATTAAAAACAGCCCGATTCAGTGAGAATGCTGTGGTCCCAACTTTCTTCTTCCATTTTGCTCCCATAAAGCTGGCAGCCAGACCTTCATCCACCAGACAGGATACTGGAGGATCCAACTGGAATCTAACAAGCTCAAAAGGAACTTACCGGACATATTGACATCAGAGTTCTCCAAAGAAACTGTCAAACCAAATTACTTTACAGTATGCTCAAAGTTGACAAGCCCTATCCACATAGTCAGGATTTCTGGTTAGCTTTTTAGTTTCATATTCTTACATATGAGTACTTGACCAAAATCATGTGACTTCTGAGGGAACCTTCTAACACAGAAGAGGCCAACTATTTTTTGGATTTGACATCAAATCAAAGGCAACAGAAGAGAAAATAAACAAATGGGGCAACATCAACTAAAAGCTTCTGCACAGCAGAGGAAACCATCACCAAAATGAAAAAGCAACCTACTGAATGGGGGAAAATATTTGCAAATCATATATCTGATACAGGGTTAATATACAAAATACATAAAGAGCTCATATAACTCAATAGCAAGAACTCAAACAACCCAATTAAAAAATGGGCAGAGGCTCTGAACAGACATTTTTCCAAAGAAGATATACAGATGGCCAACAGACATGAAAAGATACTCAACATCACTAATTATCAGGGAAATGCAAATTGAATCACAATGAGATATCACCTCACACATGTTAGAATGGCTCTTATCAAAGTGTTGGCGAAGTTGTGGAGAAAAGGGAACCCTTGTGCACTCTTGGCAGGACCGTAAATCAGTGCAGTCCCTATGGAAAACAGTATAGAGGTTCCTCGAAAAATTAAAAATAGAACTACTATATGATCCAGCAATTCCTTTTCTGGGTATTTATCTGAAGAAAACCAAAACACTAACTCGAAAAGGTATATGCACCACCTTGTTCACTGTAGCATAGCCAAGATATGGAAAAAACCTAAGTGTTTATCAACAGATGAATGGATAAAGAAAATGTGATACATTTAAGGTTGATAAGAGAATACTAGGAAAAACTCTGCGTGGGTAAATTTGTCAACTTAGAAGAAATGGATCAATTCTATGAAAATAACATATTACCAAAACTCACCCAGAATGAAATAGATCAACTAAATAATCCTATAACATTTAAATAAATTGAATTTATAGTTACAAACATTTCAAAGGTAGAAATAATACAGGCTCAGATGTTTTCACTGGAGAATTCTACAAAAAAATTAAGGAAGAAGTGATAATTTCTTCCAGAAAACAGAAATGGGAAGAACACTTTCCAACACATTCTGTGAAGGCACAATTACCATACTGCCAAAATCATACAAAGGCAGAACAAGAAAAGAAAATGTACAGACCAATATCTCTCATGAACATAGATGCAGATATCCTCAACAAAACATTATCAAATTGAGCCCATCAATTTATAAAAAGAATACTACATCATGACCAAATGGATTTTATCCTGAAAGTGCAAGGCTGGTTTAATATTTTCAAACCAATCAAAGTAATCCACAACATTAACAGTTCAAATAAGGTAAACCACATGATCATTTCATTGATGCAGAAAAAGCATTTGACAAAATTCCACATTCATCCTGCAAAAAAAAAACCTTGCAGAAAACTAGGAAGAGAAGGAAACTTCTTCAACCTGAAACGGCATCACTCAAAACCTGCAGTTAACGTGATACTTAATTGTGAGAGACTGAATGCTCTACCCTTAAGATGAGGAACAGAGCAAAGATGTGGTCTCACCACTTCTATTTAATGTTGTACTACTAGACCTAGCAAATGCAAGAGGCGTGAAAAGAAAGAAAACCATACGGACTGAAAAAGAAGAAATAAAACTGTCCCTATGCACAGACGTGACTGTTTATTTAGAAAATCCCAAAAACTCTAATCAACAAACAAAACTCATAAAACTAATTACTTTGGCAAGGTTTCTGGAAACAAGCTCAACACATAGATATCAACACACAAAACAGCGTGGTTAAAAAGGGATAGTATAAAGGAGTTTCTTGGAAAAATGGAGCTATTCTGTATTTTGATTGTGGTAGTGGCTCCAGGATCTATATATGTGATTAAACTCAAAGAACTATACCCCCAATTTTTATTTTTTTATTTTTATTTTGTGTGTGTATGTGCGGAAGACTGGCCCTGAGCTAAACAATTTCTTTAAAATTATTAAATTGTAGAACACTTCATAATCTTTACTTACGTGGTGCAAAATATGTGAGTCACACAAGGATCTTTGTTGTGCAGGTGAACCCTCACTTTCCAGCTTCATTTTTATACTTTCAGTGGGTACCTTGTGCTCTAATAATCATATCAAACAATTGGAATTTCCTAATTAACGCTAACTTTTTCCTATGCCTTTGTGTGTGCTCATCTCCCTGCCTCATTTCCTATCCTCCTCACTGTTTCAAAAACCTTATTCTTCAAAACTTAGCCTGGCTCAGCTTCTCTCTGAAGATTTACTGAAGCAAAAAACATGAGTTTTTGAATTAAACAGATCAAAGTCGAAATCCTCTTTCTGCACTTTACTAGTTCTATAGTTTTGGGAAAATTAGTTAATTATGAAGCCTCAGTTTCCCATTTGTGAAGTGGGGATAATATGCTGTAGAGTCTAGTGAGATGACGTTTGAAAAGCGCCTAACATTGTCCATGGCTATTATTGTTAGTAACCGTCTTAGTCTGTTTGGGCAGCTGAAGGCTGATTATTTGCCTAAAATGAGAAAAGCTTATCTTCAACGTCATATTAATTCTTTTCTTGATATGGTGTGTGTTTTCCAAACTTAGACTGTTTGCTTTCACGAACTTCAGAAGGTGGAGGAATCTGAAGTAGAGAAGAAATGGAAGCTGTGTTGTGTGATTAATTGAGATTTTGGCTTAATCTTTTAGGATCTGAGTTTTCTCACCTTTAAAAGAAGGATCATAGATTAGATGATTTTAAGGAGTCCTCTCAGCAGCCATATGCGAAGTCCAATATTCTAATATTTCTATTTTTAAAATTTTAAGCCATTATCATTCTCTCTTTTTTTCACATACTAACAAATAGCTATCGGTGGCATATACCTGTTTTTCTCATTCTATTTTCTCTCATAATGTTGATCCTGTCTTTTAAACATTTTTAACCTGTTTTTCTCACAGGTCCAATATCTTCATCCCTTCTCATTTTTAAATCTCTGCTCTTGTGTAGCTATTTCTGCATCAAAGTCTATCTTCTTTAGCCTGTTGTCTTAACTTCTTCCTTTAAGATTTCTTTATTTCATTAGAAAAGTATGTTCTACCATTCAATTGCATTTTACACGAGTACTTTTAAATACGTAGTCAGTTGTATCCAGTGTTTTGATGCAGTAGGAACCAAAGATAGTAATTTATTTATCCTCTATATGCTTCTGTTAAATTTTCTAACATGTAATCTTTATAAATACAGCTATTGAAAAATTATTTGTATTAGTGAGAAATTAGATAAAAATCTAAGTGGCCAATACTACGGGAAGCATTAAGCAAACTATATGAGATCCAACTGGATGAAATATTATGTAACAATTAGAAAGTATAATTTTGAGAAGTATAAATATAAAAATGTTTGTTTTCTCCCTAGTCAGGATAGACTAAGGTATGCTGCAGCAATAACTCCAAAATCTCAGTGGCTTAATAGAATGAACATTTATTTCTTGTTCATACTGCATTTCTAGAGTGGGTCAGGGCTGACATTGGGAAATTCTGTTCCACACAGTCGCTCAGGAATTCAAACTGACAGCGGCTCGATGATTTTATAGCTGCACCACCTGGACACCTGATTTTGGTCACTGCACTTGGGAAGAGAGGAGTCCGGAGCAAAGCCATTCTTCTGTACTTTGGCCCTGATGTGACACACGATATCACTTTTGCTTAGAACCCTTTGGTCAACACTAGTTACTGCAAGAGTCTGGGAAACGTATAATACTCTTCTTGTAGTCCAGGAAAAGATAGAGGACCACATGATATTGTAAGCACTAGCAATAACCACACTTTAAGATTAAAAGAATCAAAATACATAACTATGTTCACATATATTCTTATTGACATGGATTAGAGGAAAATATAGGAAATTCTAAGGTTTCAGAAAGAGGGCTTGAATGTCATTTAATTTTTTCTATATAAAATTTCTGTTATTGTTAATGTTATATATGCAACATGTAAAAATTGGGAGAAAAATGGCTAAGTTTTTGAGAAAATGAGGCAGTATGTGACACAGTAGAAAGAAACGTGAATTTTAAATTCGTATAACATTTGATTCCCATCCTAATCCTGCCTAATGTTAGTTGAGCAAATTATACTCGTGGACAAATCGTTTAGCCTTTCTTAACTGAGCTTCAAATTCCTCATCCTTGAAGTGGAGATAAATATGTCTACTTTCTAGAACTGTTGAGAGGATTATATAAGATAAAGTATATTTACTTGACTAACACTAATATAGAACTCCTAGGTACTGTTCTAAACACATTAACAACATGTAACTCATTTAATCTTCATAATAACCATATGAAGTAAATAAAATAATTCCCATTTTGCATATGAGGAAATTGAGGCACAAAGAGTTTGCTCAAAGTCGCAGGGCTAAGTAAGTAGTAAGTGTCTGAACTGGATATGAACCCAAGTAAGTAGTAAGTGTCTGAACTGGATATGAACCCAAGCTGTCTGGTTTCACAGATTTTCTTAGCCACCACTCTGCTTCCTCTCATAGACCTTAGCTCTGTGCCTATTGATAGTATGAATTTAAAAAATGAGAGCTATTTATAGCTGTGATGCAAAGTATAAATTAGTTTTGTCTGTTTCAGTTAAATATAAGTAGAGAAGCAGATTAATTACATATATTTCTAATAATTGGAGCTTGGTTCTTCAAAGAAGTAGAAGAAATCCTCACATCTCAATTATACACAAATTTAATTTAAATAATAGATAGTCTTTGGGCTTGTGCAGGGACTAATTGAGGAAATTTAAGAAGTTATGCATCAGGAGTGTTATATATGTTTTTATTCATCCCTTTCTTTTTTCTCATTTCCCATTTCAAATCCAATTCCATTTTTTTCCATGTTTAGGGTAGTCTTTATTTTATTTTTCTTTATCCCTTGGATTTTTAGACAATTAGAAAATTTAAGAGCACAGTTTTTTTTGTTTGTTTGGTTTTGTTCTTTTTTAGATCTAAAGGGGAAAGTAAATACAATGGCCCTTCTCCACTCACTCTCCCACATTTTTGGCGTTTGTGCAATTCGGAAAATCGTTGGCTTAAAGTTGGTATTAAATGCAATAGTCAATTTTTTAGTAAATTGCTTGGCTACTCAGATTTCTACTACTTTATCAGTAATATGATAAAACATCAGTAATAAGCAATCATTAAAGTTAAAGAAAAAGTCACTGAACTTGTTGCTTACTTTACTTTTTAAATTAATATTTAAACACTACAGTTTTCATACCTCATGTGTATACCTGAAATGTCTCTTTTCACTGCTTGTTTACTCATCATTGAAGTTCATCTTCTAATGTTTTATTTTTCTTCCTCCTCAATACCGTTTTAGTTATTTAAAAATACTTTGGAATTTTCCTACTTATTTAATCAATAATGTCTTATAAATATTATTTTATTATTTGCCCTAACTGGTTTGATTTGTTGGTTTTAGTTATATTGGGAAACTTCTTTCTATCTTCAGTTTGCAAATTATTGAATGTTCAAATCCAATTCACCTATAACTCATACAGACACTATGGGTTTATTTCAGTTTAAATAATTTATATAATTGACTGCTGTGTATGTAGGCCAACTCAGACCTGTCCTAATTTGTGATGAGAAGGCTAAATACTTGGACAGTACTCTAATTTTCTAGATTCTTACAAAGTTGCAAAGAAGAAACCTTTATTCCTGATGGAAAAGGTAGAAATCACTAAATTTATTTTAAAATATTTTTGCAAACTTCTGTCCCCTTCCTGTAATTGATACTTATGTCTCCTACAAGTTTAAACTGTATTAGTAAAAATATCAAGATTTTGAGTGGAGAACGGTATTGGTATACGGGGGGATTATAAATGTTATTATCTTAGACTAAAGCACAGATGGATCCTTGAATACAGGCAAAGAAGGACCCTTACACTGAAGTAGAAAAAAACTTAATATAAGAAAAATTTAAGTATTGTACAACTAGAAAAGATCTTAGGGATCATGAAGTTGATTTGTAAACTCATCTTACTTTTATTTTACTTATATTTGTTTATATCCTTCTGTTTCTTGGCTCAGCATTCCTTCTGCATCTCAGACATCCTTTGTGGGATCTTTTTATTTCTTCCTGAAGTACATACTTAGAAATTCATTTAGGAAGGATGGTTTGGTGATAAATGCTCTCAGTTTCTGTTTGGCAAAAATGTCTTCCTTGAGTGATAGCTTTGCTGGGTATATACTTCTAACAATTGTTTTTCCTTAGTATCCTGAAGATGTTTTACTGTTTCCTGGCTTCTATTTTTATTTTATCATTCCTTTATACGTAATCTTTTTTTTTCCTCGCTGCTTTAAAATATGTCATTCTGTAGTTTCACATGATATGTGTGGGTGTGAATTATCTTTTAATTATCCTGTTTGTGACTCACTGTGATTCTTGAATCCAAGGATTCATCTCTACTATCAATTGCAGAAATTTTTCACCTGTTATCTTCAAACAGTACTTCTCCCTTGTTCTCTGTATTCTTAGCTTCTATAACTTCAATTACGTATATGTTAGACTTTCTCCTATTATCTTCCATTTTTTAAATGATCTGTTTCATACTTTTCATGTCCTTGTTGTTCTGTGCTACATTCTGTGCAATTTTTCCAGGTCTTGTTCTCAGTTTCCTAATTCTTATATCTTCTGTCTAGTCTACTGTTTCACCCATCTGTAGAGTGTTTAATTTAAAAAATTATCTCTCCCTCTCTCTCTATTTTTTCTAATTCCTAGAAGTTCTACTTTTTCACATCAAGATTTTTTATCTTGTCTAAGATTTGAGGAGAATTTTTCCCCAGCCATTTGGATTGTAAGGAGAGTCAAATGAGTAGCTTGACAGTTTAGCATCAAGTCAATCTTGCTCCAGCTTCCAGGCTTCCACTCATGTCTTTCACCCTTATTCAAAAGCTAGGTTTTTGTCTTGATACTTATGACCAAACTACCACTTTGTCCCCTTGTCTGCCTGGCCAGGACATATTGATCTTTTAAAAATCAGGTCATGTGTCTCTTTTAATGGAGTCTTTACTGAGTTTTTTGGAGAAAAATAATAATCTTTATAGTTGAGTGTTACCTGTATGAATTTCTTTCACAATACCATTGTGTGTTGTACTTAACATGAATTCTATAAGCTTGTTGAGAGAAGGAGCCATGTCTTATTGATTTTTGTCGTTCCAATACTGCAAATAATAATATAAATAGCAATAATAATAATTGGCATTTATTGAGAACTTAGTACATGCCTGGGAATTTTGAGAACTTACACGTCTTAGTCAGTCACTCAAGACACAGAGAGATTACATAAAATGCCAAAGTCACACAGCTAGGGATTAATTGAAACAGGGCTTGAATCCGGGTGGTACATGGCCCCCTAGAGAAACTTTCAGCGTCTATCCAACACTGCCTTTCTGTTGACCTCCTAAATGGAGCATCAGCAGGAGAGCGATAGGTCATACCAGCAAGAACTTGGACTTGAGCACCAAACAAGCTCATGGGGATGTGGCAGATGCTTAGTGAAGGACACAGTGGGACAAATCAAGGAAAACCGACAAGACAGATGGAGCCTTGTATGGCATTTATGAGAAAGCAGCGTGAAGACAGTAAAGACAGCCTGAGGCATGTAAGGAAATCTAGCAGTAGTTAATACCATTGTCTGGGTACACACTTGGGTTCGTGGGCAGAACTGAGGCTTTAGAAGGACTCTTAAGAACCAGGTAGGAATCAAGTCTGGAGTTCAAAACAAACAGACAAATCTGGAAGATCAGGTAGGGAAACAAGGTGATAACTCAATCACGCAGGTATCACTACTGTTTAAAATACTTTTGGCTAATTAAAACTGTTTTTAACTTCTCACGTTTTAAACCATCAGATGTTGGACCCACTAGGAGAGATAGTATTCTTTAGTCACTGTGGCAGTAATAAGTACAATACTGTTTGTTGTGATGAAATTAATTCTGAGCCAGAAATAGCCTAGCCTTGGAAGACTTTCACTCCTGAACCTGACTCTGGACTATTTCATTTCAACAGATGAACTTCCCAGACCTAACTGTGTAGTCTCTCAAGTGGTCTTTAATGTTTGCATGGGCGGAGTTTTCCAAGTAAATGAATAAGAAAAATCTTGAAATTTTTACAGAACGATTTAGTTTATGCGTTCTTAGCCCTATTCCTTTGACAGAGGATTTTCCTCTCCAATTCTTATTCTCTGTTCTATTTTTTTCTTATATGTGTAAAGATGCAATAACACATTTACTTTACATAAGTAAATGAAACCTAATTGCCGCCTCCCCGATTAGATACTTTAGAAAGGAAGTTGACTGCTTCTTTAATAAAACTACATAGAGAAGGAGAAAGAGTGATTTACTGGGCTATTTTAGAATAAATATGTTTCATATAATTTAATTAAAACAGTATATAAGATAGATTTAGTTCATATTACCATGAGATGGTATAGTCTATATTTTAGAGTAGATACTAGATTTTAAATACCTAATTTCAAAGTATATGCTAGTAAAATTAGATGGGTTCATTTATTTTATGAAAATATGATATGATAAGTGAAATTTAAAGTTAAGCTTCACTTGTGCTTAGATTCCAGTTCAGCTAGTATTTATTGAACTCTTTTGTGTTAATCTCTGAGCTGATGCTTTCACATATATTATCCTATTTAATACAGCATAATACAATTAGAGATTAAACAGTTGACCTTTTTATATTTGTGTCATACTTTAGCTTACATGGTAATGAAAGAAATGAAATGCCCCCAGAGTAAATACAGATGCATATGTTGAAAATTAACATTGGATCTAAATGTTAATGTTCAATTTTCTTTATATCATAATTTAAGAAAACCAAGACGTTAAAATTTTGCATCTGTTATTTAATGAAACAATTGCAACACATTATTAAAGAAGAGTATGAAAATAATATGATATGTGAGATGTTGCAAGTTTGGAAAATACATGTTTTAATGTTAGTGAAGAGAGTAAAATCAACCTTAGTTTTCTGTGAAGACTTTTAACATTAATGAGGATTGACAAGTTTTGAGCCTATGGAAATAATAAACACTTAAAAAACTAGCTCTCTGGTCATGTTTATAAAACATATGTGTCTATATATTTCTATTACTCCTTAAAACAACTAGAAAATGTTTCATTCATATTAACCAAGAGAGACCTTGTACACTGAATTGAAGGGTCACTTCTGCATGGAGCTTCGTGAGTAAAAATATACACATACATTCCTTGAGTTATGGGGAATATTCTTTGCAAGTCTTAAATATTTATATTTGATTGCTCTTCACTCCCTTTCACATATCCAGAAGTTTATTCTATACCTTCTTTTTCATGTCTTTCAGAAACTAATCGTTCTTGAGTTAATCATGCTATTGAGAGTTCTTTGATGAACTCTCTTCCCTACCATTTTTTTCCCTTCTCTTCATTCAACAGTATTTTAAAAAATATTTATTTTGTATATTTTAGGTTTATTTTTATTTCCCCCATTCCAATGTGGTTTATTTTCATTTTTTAATTTTTTTTGGTGAGGAAGATTGTCCCTGAGCTAACATCTGTGCCAATCTCCCTCTATTTTGTATGTGGGACACCACCACAGCGTGGCTTGATGAGTGGTGTATAGGTCCACGCCTGGGGATCCGAATCTGTGAACCTCGGGCCACCAATGCAGAGCGTGTGAACTTAACCACTACACCACTGGACTGGCCCCTCAGCAATATTTTTATGGTAGATATTTCTTAGTCAAAGTCATGTGCGTAGGTTCCCATTTGAATTATATGCCCATCTCCAAAAAATTTGATGTCATGGATTTTTAGTCATTAAAACAAATGTGACACATATGTGTGGATTAGGGTCGCAGCAGGAAACAGATGGTCACTCTACAAAGATGACAGAAAGAGCTTAATGAAGGGACTATTTTAAAAATGTAGGCAAGATAAAGGGATATCAATTAGCATTAGTGAAATCCCAGGAAACTGCAACAGTCAGAAACTGTCACTCCTCCTAGGCCTAAAGGAGCAAGGTGTAGGAGCAGTTAATGCAAAGTGGCAAGACCTATAGCCCTAGAAGAGTCACATGACAAGAGCTCTGATCTTTGATAGAGAACACAGCCATTCCCAAACTACAACCCAACAGGGCCCATGTCTCCTGCTTTCTGGTCCTCTGTCATTATCTCTCATTGGCTGAACTCAGTTGGACGCTAGAAGACGAAGGAACGTGGTGATGCAGACCACAAAGACAGATGGTGGAGAAGAGTGGAAAGTGGATCTGTAAGGGCTAGTGGAGAATATACAACACATGATACTATTCTAATACCTAATAAAAAAGACATTAAAAGTGGTTGCTTTTTTAAAAATTTATATGATAAATAGTTCTAGGAAAGAAAGAATTCTAAATTGGAAATGTACTGTTTTCTCCTCTGTTAATCTATTCTCAAATGATATGAGAATTATCGAAAAGACATGAAAAAGTTTGAATTTTCCTACTTATGGAAATAGTGTTAGATTTTGGTTTGTATAACTAGAAAAGTTTATTTCATTGAAGTCTGTACTCAAGAGTTATGATAAATGAAAAAAATACGTTATTTACATATTCATAGAGAGCTTAATCGTATTTATAAACGATTCTAGAAGAAATTGTTGATATTTTTATTTGAGTATTTTAACACTTACATGTGCTGGCCCATATTAGTTGCTCTTTCATAGAAGAGTATATTGGTTCAAGGTCACTTCAAACATGAGAACTGAGCTAGAAAGCTCTTTTTTCTGCTATTTCTTTTTAATAAGTTTAGTAAAATAAAACAACAAAACTCTTCCTTTCAAAAACTTTTTTTGGAGGTAGATATACTCCCAATTTACATTTATATACATTTGTATCCAAAACACAAATGTCTAAATGTTTAGAAGTAATCAAATTGTAGAAAACCATAGAATGCATTTGGGTTATGCCAATTGCATGGAGTTTCCCTTTAAAATAACTGAATACAAATCAGTTTAGTCATATGCAGGGTTTAACTGGAGAGGATCATAGATAATAGTATTTTTTCGTTGCTTCCTGGAAAGGCATGGGAGATATGTGCTTCAGTGGAACTAGGAAGAGCAAACCATTACTCTCCTGGTGGAAGGAAGAACAAACCCATTTTTTAGCCTGAAGTAAATTTAATGGATAGTGACTAGCATTTTAAATGAAATAGAATACCCTAGAACAGAAAATATTAGAATGCATTGCTTATAGTAAGGGTAAATTTTGGTTTGTGAAACTTTTGTTTTGATTACATATATATGAATATGTGACTTCTTGGGATATAGAATATATTTCTTACTATGGGTCATATCCCCCCAAATTTTAAAACATTGTCCTTTGCTATTTAATGGAATCAATCATTTTATGAATGTTTACTCAATGAGGTGGCAAGGGTAAATTGTATTGGGAGGCAATGTAGTATATTTATATGTTTTCTCCCTACACAGTGATAAAATTTGTTCCTAAACGGTAATTAAGGCACATTAATGTATAGAATAAAATGTATAATAAAAACCTTACCAGTCTATTTGGAATTACCACATAGACTGGCACCTAGTCCCATATGTCCCTCTGCATTCCCTTCATCACATCCCGTGTTTACTTGCTCTTGGTAATAAGGAGGAAGGGAAATACTCCATTAAAAAGTCTTCAAAAATATTGAAATGATCTTTTGAACTATAATCAAAGTAGAGGAATTTCAGTATGTGTATTAGTATTAATTTTTATCTCGGGCATTTTCAGATTGAGAGATCATACATTTGATGTCTTTATGGAATATCCAGAGAGTATTTAAAGAGGATAATGTATATGAAACCTGAAAATTGGTCACTTACATTGAATAACATTTGCATTCTAGCTTCTAGTTCTTTTTTCTTTCAAAACAACGTTCAAACTAGGTCACTTCTGTTTGCAACTTGTATAGTAATTAAATAATCAACTATTTCCTATTTAGATTCCGCTTCTACTTCTGCTGCAAAATTTTGTTTTATCTCAATATCTTAACATTAGCTATTCAATACAATTATCTTTTGTATATGGACAGTATACATGCTTTTTAAAAATAAGCAGATAAGCCATTTTATATAAGTTGAAAATTGATTCAGGTCCTTGAAATCAAAATTAAATATTATATAGGAGAATACAGCTTATATTCTATATAAAGTTTTCCATTTTGCATTTGTTTTGAAAGACTACCATTGTGAGATATAGTGGAATAGTGCTCCTTCTGGCCTTTGAACATGAATGCATGACTTAGCTTTGGGCATTCCTCCTAACAACACCCCTGAGGGCAGAGATACATTCCAATGTGACATATATTTGAATGTATTTGCATACAGGATAGATTTGACTTGTAAATGTATCAAGAACAGACTCTAAATAGGCTGAAACTTGGATTTTTTTGGTTCAGGGAAATTATATAAATCCCATCTTTAGTTTTTTCTATTGTTATTATTGCTCAAACCAACAGATTTTTAAAACTGCCCAACAGAAGAGCAATGACCTCTGAATCCTGTATTCACTTTCATTTTTTTCTCTCATTCATAGTGTAGATTTCTTTAACTCTGATTTCAAACACTTTGCCCTGACCTGACTCAGCACATGTTCTCAGAAAGACACAGGACTACAGACTATAAAACATGTCCTTCTTCTGTATGTTTTGCTGCATGTGAAGCACATGACAGCCAGTCTTTCTAGGTTGAAGTATGTCTCTAATCCTGCAGTTGAAATTACTGATTTTTAAAACATGGAGACTAAATCTTTATCGTGATTATGTTCAGGAATTAAAAAGCTTTCAAAGAAGACACAAATCTCTTACTTTTTTAAAGTCTTATACTAGAATAGGCTTAGAAATAGATCTTGGAAGACTCATTCATCTTTAGTCTACCTTTCCATTTCTCCTTTTGTGCTCAGTGTTCACTTTTAAGGCAATTTTTATGTATGTGTTAACAATCAGATAAAAGTTGGAAATAATTTGTATTTCCCTTCATTCAGTATTTTGTGTTTTGTCTATTTCTGCATAGTAAATGGATTATACTCACCCCTTCCCCCATTGTCTTATTGAGTACCAAATCAGTCAGTGTATTGTTTTGAGCATGTAGGATGTCCAGAAGACAACGTCTGCGCAACCATTCCAAATAGGTAAAAAAAGTGTATGTGTATATATATATATATATATATATATATATATATATATAACAGTTTATGTATATATATACAAACTGAATGAAGGTTTAATGCACATGATTGTAATTTATAGTTTAGTTTGAATAAAATGCATTATACTGAAGCAAAGTAATTAGAGTTGTAGTTTACCTAATAATTGTTACTAATTGCTATCAGGAGATTAGATCCCCCCCCCGCCCCATTTTTAATGGAGTGGAATTATTTCACCCTGCCATAGCATTAGTGGTGTTAATACTAATGATTTTCATATTTTCCTTGTGTAGTTCAAAATGTTATCTTGTTAACAAGAATTCTCTATCAGAGATAAGAATGCGTGTTACTAAATTGACAGGATAACTGTTTGTTTTCTGTTTTTCATCTCACCAACAAATGATGCCAACTGGAATGTTTGACTGCCTTCCATTTCATGGAAAATCAAATGACATTCCTCCACTGAATAAGTGGTCAAATTAATTTTAGTCTCCTCCTTTTTAAACTAACACTTGATAATCATATAGAATAATCATGTACAAATAGGTTGAAGTGGCTGAATTAAACCCCTAAACTATTAGATCCTATTAAAGTTTAGTTTCTGAAATTAAGAGAATAAATGTGCTATCATGTCATCTTCTTTCTTCCCATTCTACAGAGAAACGATGAAGAGGCAGTTGTGGATAGAGGTGGAACTCGTTCTATTCTCAAAACACACTTTGAGAAAGAAGATTTAGAAGGTAAGACATTTTTTCCTCTGGGATAGCTGTTGGTATGCTTTTCTAAAGCATTTCAAAGAGAAATGCAAAATTTGTCACGATGTGGAGAATTGCAGAAGCTGATATTAGAGTAATGATGGTGGTGATGGGTGGTGGAAATGATTGTTTTGGTGCAGTCCAGAATGCCAAAGGGCAGGCCTAAGCAATGAGAAGTGGTCATTCATCCAACAGACATCTATTGAACCTCTGCTATATTCCAGGCACTGTGTTGTGTGCCAGTCTTTCAATAACCCTTGCTTCAAGGAATTATTATTGATTGGGGAATGAAAAGAAAAAAATTATAACAGACCAGCATCTTAGGTACTATGTGAGAGAGGAGACTAGACAGGAGGGGCATCTAAGCCAGCCTATATTGTCAGAGTAGGATGTCACTGGAAGAGAGTTAAAGATAATTGGTGTTCTAGTTCTACTCAGATATATATGAGAGAGAGGTGGAGGCACCATTTGTCTGTGTTCTCTTCAATAGGAAGAAGGTCAGATAATTCAACAGGAAGGTAGTATGGTCTAGTAGTTAAGTGCACAGGCTCTCAAACCAAGCTGTACTGAGTTCAAATACCAGTTCTGCCCCTTATTTGCTACAGAAACTTCAGCCAGTTAGTTAACTTCTCTGCACCTCAGTTTTCTCAACTGTTAAAATAAGTATAATAATTGAATATATTTCCTAAAGATTTTATGAAAATGAAGGGAAAAATACTTAGAATAGTAGCTGGCATAAGAATTACAAAAGTATTGACAATTATTATTACACCAAAGTTTAATGTACACACACTACTAGTTCATTTTTATTTTATTTATTTATTATTTATTTGTTTATTTTTTGGTGAGGAAGATTGGCCCTGAGCTAGCATCTCTGTTGCCAATCTTCCTCTTTTTGTTTGAGGAAGATTGTCACTAGCTAACATCTGTGCCAGTCTTTCTCTATTTTGTATGTGGGACGCTGCCTCAGCATGGCTTGGTGAGCTGTGCTTAGGTCTGTGCCCAGGATCCAAACCTGCGAACCCTGGGCCACAGAAGGAGAGCATGTGAACTTAGCCACTACACCACTGGGCCAGCCCCTCATTTTTATTTTTTAACCAGAAATTATTACTAGTGAGACACAAGATATATGAAATTTTCCTCTTTTGAGTGAAAAGAGAAACCTAAGTAGTCTTAAGTAAAACTAATCAGATAGCTCCCAATAATCTACTGAAACTGAGAAGTAAGGATTTATTCCCCTTAGGAATTGTATTGTAACTGCTTAAATTACAATTAAATTCATTGTGCTTAGGTCTTGTCTTTAGCTAAAACAATTAAATAACAGGAGAATTAATATAATATTTAGAGATGACTTTCAACAACTATACCTACTCTGTTTGTGCCTGACATTTTGCTTGGTGCAGAGAAAATACCAAGATCTGGAAAGGTACTTATTGGGTGGGTGTAGTGACTCACTGTGCTATCCATATTCATTACACAAATTGAAGGGAGCACAAACTTGAAACACGTAATTGATAATGGATAATATAGAGATGATTTCCTCTTGGGTTTGAAATGCCATTATATTACTCTTTTCTTCAGCAGCATATTTAACCTTCCTTCTCGTGTTGGGCCATGACTTAAGCTATGCTTGTATTTATTAAACACACACAAGAAAACCTAATAAATCTAGAAGTTAGCCTAAAAATATACTCAATTCCAGGGAAAAGCCATGTTGGGTTTAAAGATTATGATAGTTGATCCAGACACAGATAATTGGAAGTTAACTGTTAATAATTTATAAATAATTACAGCAAAATATTGAGTGGTCCCTTTGGATGGAAAATATGTAATACAAAAATAAGATTTAATAAGGTCATTTTAATTATATATCAACATGTATGACATATATTTTCTTTTACTGGGCGTGGTTGGGGAATATGGGTGACAGTGTATGATGCTATTTAAAAGACATTTCTGATTGGCAAAACACAGTCAGTTAAGCCAGATTTTGTTCTGTTTTTTGATGCTATAGTGGGTATTTTAATTCCAGAAGTGAATAATTGTGGCTAAATCACTGGTGATTGAAATTAACGTCATAGAATGCAAATGTAACATTACATTTTAGTTTTTTGTTTAGTTTTTTTTTTTGGTGAGGAAGATTGTCCCTGAGCTAACATCTGTGCCAATCTTCCTCTATTTTGTATGTGGGATGCTGCCACAACATGGCTTGATGAGTGGTGTGTAGGTCTGAGCCCAGGATCCAAAACCAAAAACCCTGGGCTGCTGAAGTGGAGTTCATGAACTTAACAACTATGTCCCTGGGCTGGCCCCTACATTTTAGAATTCTGAAGGGAAATAGGAAAATTCTTATTTATATTGACTTTCTAAATGTTTGTTTTGCTCCCAGATCATGCTAAGTAGATAAACATCCTAACATTTGAGGATGCTATGGAGGATTCTGCTGTGATGGATGCAAAGAATTAATAGATCTATTAGTGGTTTCCAGATTGATTACTCTGACTCAGAAAATAATGCAGGGGCCATGTGATGGATGTCATGGTTCAGAAACAATCAACTGGCAGCAGAATATAAAATGAATAAGTGGGGGAGCACCAGTTGGAAAGATAACATTACTGAGAGTAATGGCGGTGGTAATCTCTCCTTTTATTTAATTAAAGGAAAAGACCAGGGCTCCACTTTTTAAGAGCTTCTTTAGTAAAGCAGATAAGACACACCAATAGATATTTATTTTAAATGAAATAGAGTCGGGAATTGATATTGAAGACAGACACACATTTTATAAACTCTTCTTTCAATTAAAATTTTAAATTTGAAAACTATTGTTTCTCAGGACTTATGTGTATATACTTAGCTAGTAGAATTACTGGTATAATTTAACATCCTGAGTACAGCTTATAGAAATGCCAGGTGGTTATAGTTAGTCTACCTCAGGATTCTGAGTAGAGCAAAAATTGTGAGGTTAACCAGTTTTTATTTTTGGACTCCCACATCCACGTGGGATTAGTACTATCTTAAGTATAAGATTATAAAAGGAGAAATGCATTAATACCTTTGAAATTCTTTATTCTACTTGCCCTTTAATATATGTGTAGTGGATAGAGTGGCCAGATAAAATACACAATGCTCAGTTATATTTGAATTTTAGATAAGTGATGAATAACTTTTTAGTATAGGTATGCCATGCAATATTTTATTTATCATTTTTTATTTGCTAAATCTGGCAACCCTAGTAGTGGGTGTTCCAATGAACCTCCAATAGCCCCTCTTAAGGACTGAGGCACTTATTTCTCCAGTCGCCATGGGTGTTGCCTCTGTTGTCTCACACCTGAGTTCTTCCCTAGAAATTACCTTTAGCTGGAGGGAGCTGCCTCTTGCCTATGGGAGTTACCTCCCCTGTGGCATATTGAATTCAATGAACGATCAGTGAAGGAATATAAAGGCTCAGTCCTCTTGCTTCAGTTTGGTACAAACCTGAAGGGCTGTCTCAGCTTCAAAACCTCCTGAGGAGTCACCTGAGGCCTTCATTGCAACTGTACCGTAATTCAACTTCTTCCTCTGCCAAATGCTGCTGCCTGTATTTCCTCAAAGGTGTTATTCTGACAGCTTTTTCCAACAAATCTCAGAGTGTGTTTCCTGGGGAATCTCACCCATTCATTGATCATTTTCCTGGTCCCTGAGCAGTACCAATAGACATACTTGGTAACTGGCCAGACCTTCACGTTGGTTTCTTAAGCTCTGGAGTTAAGAACCATTGTAGTGGGTGAGAAGGCTCTGAAACTACTTGCCCTGGCCATAATGGTGAATGAAATCAGTATTGCATCTGACAGGAAATGGCAGAGATTAGTGCCCTTTAAAGACCTGAAGTATGCACCAATCTGGCCACTTGTCAAATTCTAAAGGATGGTAATGGTCTACGGCAAACTCAGCCAAATGGTAGGGTAAATTGCAGCTGCTGTATCAGATGTGGAGTTTTTTAGAGCAGGTTAACATGGCCTCAGGTACATGTTATGCAGCTCTTGATCTGGCAAATGCATTTTTTTCTGTTACTTTCAAGAAGGAGTACCAGAAGTCAACATTCCTTTGGGGAATACAGCAAGGTACGTTTATGGTCTTGCTCCAGTGCTGTTTAACTCTCCTACCCTCTGTCCCAGGGTAGAGTCCGAAGGGATTTGGACTGGATGGATGTTCTGCAGAACATCATATTGTTTCACTACTGTGAATAAATGAACAAGGAGTGGCAAGTATTAGGGTTGGCCTGCTGGTGCAGTGGTTAAATTCGCAGGCTCTTCCGCGGCCCAGGGTTTTCTGGTTCTGATCCTGGGTGTGGACCTACACACCGCTTATCAAGCCATGCTGTGGCGGGCGTCCCGCATGTAAAGTAGACGAAGATGGGCATGGATGTTAGCTCAGGGCCAGTCTTCCTTAGCAAAAAAAAGAGGATTGGCAGTGGATGTTAGCTCAGGGGTAATCTTCCTCAAAAAAAAAAAAAAAAAGAAGTGGCAAGTATGTTGGAGGTCATGATAAGACAGATGCATTTCAGAGTCTGTTTCCTGATAAATCTGATAAAAAGAACATGAAAGAGTGTGCAATGCTGTACTGAGTCTAAACTCTAGGGTGGGATCAGTTTCCACATGGGCCCAATAAAATAACCAAGTGCCCCTTGAGTTATTCTTATTCACCTTGATTCTCTCTTCATTGTTCACCCTTGTTCAGTTTTTATCAGAATGGATGCCTGTACTTTAAAATTTAATGAATTTTTTCAGATATGACCATTGTATCTTCTGCAGGCGTAAGAGTAAATTAATGACAAGTCACTAAAAATAGGAGGTCCTATTAATAATTAGATGATAATAAAGAGAAGAAAATTCAATGGCTAAATATGATATGCTATTATTTTAGCTATTTTGACTGAACTGATCAATTTCCAGTCAAGGAAATACTCTCAAACAACTGAATTGTTTTTTCTAAAATTTTTTTTAAAGACTTTTTTTTGTGATACAAAATGCATAACATAAAATCTGCCATATTAACCATTTCTGAGCATACAGTTCAGTAGTGTTAAGTATGTTCTCATTGTTGTGTAACCAACCTCCAGAACTTTTTCATCTTTGAAAAATGAAACTCTGTACACATTAAACAACAACTGTCCATTTCCTCCTCCCCCTAGGCCCTAGCAACCACCATTCTACCTTCTGTTTCTATGAATTTGGCTATGCTAGATACCTCATATAAGTGGAAGCTTGCAGTATTTTTCTTCTTTGGACTGGCTTATTTCACTTAGCATAATGTCCTCAAGTTTCATCCATTTTGCAGCATGTGTTAGAATTTCTTTTTAAGGCTGACTCCCATTGTATGTATATACTACATTTTGTTTATCCATTCATCTGTCGATGGACATAGTGCTTTCATCTCTTGGTTATTGCAAATAGTGTCATTATGAACATGGGTGTGCAAATATCTCTTTGAAATCCTGCTTTCAATTCTCTTGAATATTTCCCATAGGTGGAATTGCTGGATCATAAGGAAATCCTATTTTTAATTTTTAGAGGAACTGCCATACTGTTTTCCAGAGACGATGCGCAATTTTACATTCTCACCAACAGTGCACAAGCATCTCAATTTCTCCACATCCTCGCCAACACTTGTGATTTTTTTTTTAATAGTAGCCATCCTAATGGATGTGAAGTGATATCTCATTGTGGTTTTGATTTGTGTTTTCCTAATAATTAGCAATGTTAACTCTCATATGCTTTTTGGCCATTTGGGTATCATCTTTGGAGAAATGTCTATGCAAGTCCTTTGCCTATTGTTTAATTGGTTTTGTTGTTGTTGTTATTGAGTTGTAGGAGTTCTTTATATATTCTGGATATTGACCCCTTATCAGGTGTATGATTTGCATATATGTTCTCCACACTCATAGCTTGCCTTTTCACTCTGTTGATTGTGTCTTTTGATACACAGAAAATGTTAATTTTGATGTAGTACAATTTGTTTAGTTTTACTTGTGTTGCCTGTGCTTTTGGTGTCATATCCAGGAAATCCTTGCCAAATCCAATGTGTTAAAGTGTTCCCTGTGTTTCCTTCTAATTTATAGTTTTGATTCTTATGTTTAGGTCTTTGATCCTTTCTGAGTTAATTTTTGCAGTATGGTATAGAATGCTTGCACTTTTACCCTTCATACCCCTTTGATGCCTAACCTTACACGTGTGATAGCTGACATTCCTCCCTGCCGGTTAAATTTCTCCCCAATCACTGATTTAGGGAGAGAGGGATTGTTATTTTCCATGTTTTTAGCAAGTATTTCTAACATAATACCTGCTAGTTTTCTACAGTCTGAGAACATAGAAGAAGCAATAAAACCTCAGGAATATTATTAAAGATTTTGTGTTTAAAACCTTTTAGATTGCCCCATTCCAGATTGCTGCCGTCTCATCTCTTCCACTTGCTGGTGTTTTTCCTCCACACAGAAATAGAATGCCCCCTCTGCCCATTCATTAGCATAAACTGATCCCTCCTGGCAGAAAAATTATCTTCTTCCTCAACACCTTTCTTTCTGAGTTTACATCTTTTCTTATATTTTTGTTACGTATGTATTTTCTTATCTTTTTTATTTGATTATAAGCTTGTTGAGGGACAAAGCTTCATCAGACACCTATTTGCATTCTCCCATGATATCCAACACTTTTTCTTAAACTAGATAGGTACTAAAAAATGTGTTGCATTAAATCTCACATATATAATTCAATAATATGTCACTAATCATGTAAGAAGTTAAATTTTTATAGTGTGATTAGGGTCATAATTAATAGTCATCAAATATTTAATTACCTTTCAAATATTTAACATGTAAATACAGGAGTTTCTAATTACGTTGCACTGTATTCAGATAAAGAAATCTAGTTACATTTTAATCTGATTTTCAGGAATTCATAAATTTAAAACTTTAATGGAAAAGTTAAACTAATGTTTAAATCTTGACCTACAAATTAAATAAAAAAGACATTTCTTTTGTCTTTTATTGCTTTTAGCAGATAGTAAAATGCTTTTAAGTCAAGAATTAAATAGAGAAAATTATACCTCAATCTCGATATTCTTTTGCTCACTCCATTTTAGAAAAAAAATTGGTTTACTAGTTTATTTCCTTTAGGGGAGACTTAATATATTATGGACCCAAAGTCCAAAAATAATGTAAATAAAGCACCTAGCATAAAGCTATCATATGACATAATTCTATCAATGATAGTACCCTCCCACACCTAAGTCAAAAATGTTTTTCAGTAAAAAACCATAGATAATGAGTGCTGATCCTATAATTATGATACAATATTTTGTAACCAAAGTAAAAAATAATTTGAAAAAAATAAAGACAAGAAAAAGCAAAAAATTAGGCCTAGATCTTTTCTTTGTAATCTTTTATCTCCAAAAATTGGTATTAGAAGGAAAAAGTGAATTCTTCTGGCAGAAACCAAGGTTTGCTTCATAGAGCCAGATATGGGCTTTGAAGGGTGAGTGGCAGTTCTGAAGGCCGAGAAGGCAGGATCTGATATATTCTGGAATGACAAATATGGTGTGGCTAAAGCACGGGTGGTAAAGAGTGACTGGAGATGAAGTTTAAATAATAGCATGAGGTAGATCAGATAGTGGAGAATGAACTAATCCTTGAAGTTACTCAGTGAGGTAAGTACTATTATTATCTCCATTTTATAGATAAAGAAACTAAAGCACAAAAGATTGACTTGCCCAGGGCACATGACTAGCAAGTGGGAGAGCAGGGATTCAAACCCACAAGGGTCTGGGCTTTTAACAACTGTATTATAGAATTAAAGATAATGCTGAATCTTGTTTTTAAGGTGACTGAATGGGGCAAGATGATTAGTAACTGGAAGACTTGGACATATGTACTCACTTGATCATGACTATTTAAAAAAAGTTGACACTGTCCTATTATGAAGCAATAAGCAATTCCATAATTAGTACCCATATCACAATAGTTTTCCAAATGACTTTGCAAAAATTTGAGAAATTTTCTAGTTAGCAAATTCCCATTAGACAGACTCATTCCCACACATAGGAAAGCCTCTTTCCCACTGGAGACTAGTTTTGTTAAAACTTCATGTTCTCTTATTTTAAATTCTCATCTCCACTGCATCAAAAAATGAATAATCTTATTGTTTCCTTATTCCAAATGTCTTTTCTTTGAAAAGGAATCATTTTTTCTGCTATGATTGGTTGACTAACTTTTGTGCAATTTAGTATTGTTGATATGGGCTCAGTGTCAATTAATGAGGCAATTCTAGGTGGTATTTGGCCTATTGGTAATAATTAGTGGAGTTAATTAGTTATACAAGATCCATTTGAAATTGTACATTTTGCTTGCCAAACAGTTTACATATCTGAGGATGAGAATTAGGCAGATAGACTAATACTGAAGATTTCAGAAAAAAATAGCCGATAGTAAATTTCATTCCCTTATTGAGCTATCTTTGCCACCTGTGCACATTTCATAATGAACTGTTCTGTTTTTCCATGGGTATCCTAAGAACCAAATAAGAGAATATTCTTTTAAAGTCTTTAGTAGTGGAATTTACTTTTATTCCTAAAATTAACTCTCAGGTGAGCTATACATCATGTTCCGTATTTCCTTATTTTAACTGTGTCCCTTAATTTTTGTGTGTGAGCTATATAAATTTATTTTGATATGTAATTTACTTATGATATTTTGTCTATTTGAAGTGAGTGGTAACTTGATAGTTATTTATATTGTAATTATATTGTATTTATGTTGTAATTTATATTGTAATTTCAAAGTGAATTTGAAAGATCTAAAGTATTTTTCTAAATTTGGTCATGGTTTGTTAAATCAATTGTAAGTAGTTATAGACATGTGTTTGCATGATGATAGTAATATATATTCTAATGTGTATCTGTGCCTAAGAAAGCCTACAAATTTATGGTTTCGTAATTTAGGGGTCCTGTTTATACATTTTGCATCCCTAGCTTAGGATGTCAGTTTTTTAGGCAGCCAATTTTAGAACAAGAACCTGTATTATTCATTTCCCTTAGCCATTCCTTATAAGTCAGGCTCCATTTAATACTATTCTCTACCTATCAAAGCCACAGAACAGTAGAGTATTTAGGGTATTTGCTCTTTAATGTAACTTAAGACGTGTTCTTTGTGAAAACTGTGTTTGAGTGTGTATGTATACATCACATTTTCAATCAATAACTATTTCAGAGATATAATAGATGAAAAGAAATTCCTTTTCATTACATTAAATGTAATCCTATAAATATTAAAAGAGGGAATTTGACAGCAAAGAAATTATTCCTTTAATCCTTAAATTTCTTGAAACATATTTAATACTATGAAGACAAACCACAAATGACCAAAGCTGCTATGTACTACATAGGTTTATATTAATGTTATACTTTTGTTTTGAGTTTTCCAGATATCTTAGACTTAAGTGTGTTCATTATTTAGTTATACAGTTTAATAGTCTGAGAGTAGTACTATGAAGGTGACATTATGAAGGAGATCAACTTAGTCTACTACTTGATTCAATTCTTAGATCTCTATTTCAGCTGCTGATCTTTCCCCCTAGAGCTACCCTACTCTAACGCTCCTGGGCTGCGTGTGATCATAGCCTCCACAGGTTATCACCTTTCTACAGGATCCTCTCACAATATAAGCGGGGGTAGGCTAAGAGTCAATTAGGACTTTTCTCGGGAAGTTGTCATCATTTATCAAAATTTAATTAAGTGCTAATGGGGTACAAGCACTCACCAGTTTCTGTTTTATGCTCTTCATTCTTGAAGGAGGTTTAGATACTGGAGCTGTCAATAGGGCTCTTGAGTTCTAGATCCCGTTGGGAAAAAATTACAGTGGCCACTTTGAACATAAATATTTACATTTAGAATATCAATTGATATAAATACTGATAATAATGAATAAATGTTAGATAATAATCGAAAGAAATGATGTTCTTAACTTTTTGGATAGTACACACCATAGTTTTAGCCATACTAGTACCACAGGAACCTTAATAGAATTAACTCCTTTTTGAGCACCAGTATTCTGAGACTACTTTTCTGAATGTTCTCTTTTATATTTTCTCCCATAGACCTTGTTTACTCCCCCATTCTGCTTCCCTCTTTGCTGTCTATCTAGTCATTCCTACTCCCATAGTGGGTCAGAACTGCTAAAAGCACAATGAAAAAACTCAGATTCTCTTTCCTTCCTTTCTCTATCATTTCCACCCTCTAGTGAGCTTCAGGTGGAAAGATAATAAAGGAAACCAAAATGATTGAAATCAAGATTAGAAGAAAGTAAAATTTTAATTTTCTGCTTGTAAATTAAGCTTTCGTCTCTGCAGCAGGAAGATTATGAATACATTCTTTTTGACTACTTTCAAAACTGCTTCTGAATTACCTTAGGAGCATTTGTAATAAAAGTATTACAGTCTTATTAGCAAAAGGATTTCAAATTTCCAGCTAAATTATTTAGAATTATACCTATTTTTTTCTCTGCATAACTCAATCTTTTCTTGTAATGATAAATTGCCATGGTTTAATTCAATGATAATATAGCACAAAAGCATTTTTTTGACGTCATCGTGATTAATACAAAACTAGTGTCATCAACACCAGTGCAGTTAATAAGTATATCAATCATGAAAATGAAAGTCACGTTTAGTAAGTTGAGATATTGACTGTTAATGCAAATGGCTTATTTTTCTCATGCTATCTCACTTTAATTTTCTCTTAAGGTTTTTAATCTACATTCTGTCTGTTAAAACAGTACTGTTAACTGCTAACTACAGTGGCCTTCTGTCCTCAGCCCTTTTGAAGTCTGTGCTGCTTTTAAAACTTTTGACTATGCCTTAGTTTGTGGATTGCTCTTCTTTCATCTTTCTTTGATCATGTCTTCTTTCTTTTTTTTCTATTTTATCCACTCGCCCCTCTTATTCTGCCTGACATTTCCATATTTTCCCCCAAATAAAATAGTTTTATTGTCTTAAAAATTATTAAAATAACATGAATTCAGTTAGAAAAATCCAATATAAAAAGCATGAAGAAGGCAAACAAAACAACAACCCCCAAAATCCAGCACCTACAAGTAATACTATTAATATTCTGAATAGAATAATAGTGGAATTAATATTATGAACAGAATGTTATTTGTGTGTCATAGACACATGATTATAATTAAATCACATATAGTAAATGGGATTATGGTACATTTTTATTCTTTAACTATTCTATTTTCATCGAAAAAATTAATATACTTCCATGTAAATATAGATATTATTTGTTTTAATTGCTGCTTAGCATGTCATTGCATGGTTGTACCATGCTTTATTTAACGAATCTCTTATCAATGGACATTTTTATTATTTCTCACTTTTCTCTTTTAAACAAAACTGCTATGAACATTACTTTATATGTATCTCTGTCCACTTGACCTTCCTAATGTAATTCTCAGAAAGAGAATCACTGGATCAAAAGGTTATAAAGTTAGAATTTTGATACATGTTTTTAAATATAAAAACAGAATGATTGTACCAAGATACATCCCCATTAATATAACATGAGAAGTTGCAGCTGTTTCTTAAACCTTTGAAAATTCTCATCTATCTTTTATTATTTATTTATTTATTTTAAAGATTGGCACCTGAGCTCACATCTGCTGGCAATCTTCTTTTTTTTTCTTCTTTTTCTTCTCCCCAAAGCCCCGCATTACGTTTTTGTATATTCTAGTTGTGAGTGCCTCTGGTTGTGCTACCTGGGACGCCACTTTAGCATGGCCTGATGAGCAGTGCCATGTCCATGCCCAGGATCCGAACTAGGGAAACCATGCGCCGCCAAAGCAAGCATGCAAACTTAACCACTCAGCCGCGGGGCCGGCCCCTCATCTATCTTTTAAATATTGGTTCCTCTTTATAGCTGTACTTGATTTTTTTTTTCCTTCTTATTATTCACAATCTCCCTAGATGATTCACTTCCTGGAATGTTATTTCCATCTATAAGTGCTGTGGGAGTCCGTATGGATGTTCTCAAATACTCCAGACGTGTCCTGCGGAGCTTCACACATTGAATGTAGCGAAGGTAGACACACTGAAGAAGAAGGATGGGATCTCAGTAGACGTACGAATATTAGTTGAGGAAAATGCTGAGGGAATACTTAGAAAGAAGATGACTGCTGACTTAAAGTGTTTGAAAGATTGTTATACGGAAGATGAAATATACTATCATTTATGTTACATGGAAATAGTAGAGTTTCATATGAGGAAAAAAGAAGTATTAAGTTGTTAAAATTGCCCTATTAGATATGGCTACATAGCAATGTTAAGTTTTAGAAATGTTGAGTTAACTTCAACTCCTGTTTATTTCACATGTTAAAATGAGGGGTTTCAATCAAGTGATCTCTAAAGAAATTTCCATCTCTAAATTCTACGGTCTTTAGATGAACTTCTAGAGTATGTTTTAAAATACAAATTCTTTGTTAACTGCTTAATATTTAAATACCTTGACGTTTTTCAGTTCTCTGACTGACAAGAAAAGTTCATTAGTTTTAAATTTGAAAAGGACTGCTCATTCTTTATAAATGAAAGATTTAAAAAATGTCCCATAAATTATTCATACCTCTTGAAAACCACAGAAACTTATTCTATAGCTTTCTTGAGGAATAAAGCAATTTTAGGTAGAGATGTGGCAAAAAATACCATCAAATATAAAATTCTTTTTGTGGAAAGGCCATGTCTGATTTCATCATCTTGAGGTGTAAATTAGGTCATATTTGGTTAATATTCAAAATACAATCACTCAGAGGTAGTACCTGGGTGGATATACTGGAAGTGCGGTATTTCTCCTGCAATTCTCCTCTCAAGCTTCCCTAGGTTTATTTAGACTAAATGGTTGAATCAATCCTTAATATCTCTAGCTTGTTGCCACCCATAGTGAGAATGAATGGGACTTCATATTCATTCATTCCTCCAACTCCCTATTGAGTGCCTATTTTTAAGTGCTAGACGCTATTCCGTGTACTAGTAACACAGCAGTGAAAAAAAAGACACTTTGTCACCTTTTTCTAGATTTCCCAGTCATACAAGATATGCCCCTCAGGTTTAATCTCAACAAATGTTTAACACTGGACAGCCTAGCTTATCTGTCTCAGTTTCTTCTACCACCAGTACAAGTCTGGTGGCATCCAGGGAGTTGAGGTGATGCAAGTTGCACTCGAGTTATGTGACTGCTCACCATCATTTGGTGTAAGGCCCTGTCCGCTAACGCTGTGGATCCTTCCTGGGTTATCTGTACAGTCTTGTCAAGTTAGCCACACAACCTCCTCCTCCGCATACACGTATACCAACACCTGCCTAGAGCCTTAAGTGTTATACTTCTCAGTGACCCAAGTCTTTCATTTTCCTCATTGTAAGGGCACACATGCGAACCCTTTCCTCCCTCAAGGTAGGTTCCTTGTACCTAAGGGATTTTGTTAGAAAGGCCTTTAGTATCAGTCACGACATGGGCCTAGAACCAGCCAGACACACACATGCACACACACATACATGCATGCATGCTGTAATCTAGTGGCTGCTGTTGAGTTTGGGAAATGGGCCAAACTCTCCTGGAAATATCACCCAGCAATGATGTTTCCTCTCAATGGGCATTAGTAGTAGGGGGCTGTGATCCGTTCCTGCTTGTCCTCATTTAGGGCACTATATTCCTTCAGAAATGGTTTAATGACTTTAAATCTCAAAGTAAAGGGTTTTGGGTTCAGCATCCCTTCTTCCTGAAAGGCTCTTTGGATTCTATGTAAATCTGAGGAGGAAAATGGGTGCAGGAGAGAGGATGACCCTAATTTCACTTTTCAACATCATTTTAGCTCTATGCTTTTGCCTCACCCAAAAGAATAATTTCACTCTCTTCACTCAGAGGTGAGTACTTACTCAATATCCACATAGTGACAGAACTACACAAGTGGGTCTTTCTAGAAAGTGAAGTCAGCCTTATTAAGGTAAATTGATCAGATGACTTCTGAGTATAGAGAATTGTCAGCAACTTAAAAAAAAAAGAAACGAAAATTAGGAACGTCTATCTTTTTGTCTCCACCAGGCACCAAGCAGTGGTGTTCTGATAACCCTGCTGCTTTCCTCCCTGACCGTCATAGCCTTGATTTGTAGCATCTGCAAATTTTTATGGTTAAATACTTTCTCTATGGCTGATTTCACATCGTCTAGGTGTTTCCACTGTACACAGAGTTAGGAAGAGATGTGTACAACTGGCTCTGGTGAACTGTGTAAGCCTGCTCTGGCACACCACTGCTGCCAAGTTATATATGGCAGAATACGAGTCATTGTTTTCACCTAACATTTCCTGTAAAAAAAGCTGAAAAATAAGAAACATAGCTTCTATATGTTTGTATAAATCCATGTTTATTATGAGTGTTTGAGGAATTAACAGTTCTGTTTACTTCCTGATAAAAACAGGTTAAGTATGCCAGCATATGTCTCTGGACACTCTGTGTTCCTGTGACTCTTTAAAAGGCGTGCTATCTATTTTTTACTTGCCAATACAAATCCTAGCTTCCTTAAGTTTCTCTCTCCTTCTGTCAGCCAGTTTTTAAAATTTTCTAGCTTACTACAGCATAAAATGCCACGAAAAAGGGTCTGGATTTGTTGTCATTCATTTATTTATGCAAGATATAGTTCTTGAGCTTTCAATATACCAGGTACTGAGAATATAAACATGATTAGACAGACCACATTACTGCCCTATAGAGCCTATCATAGGCATTATATACTTTATTTTACAATTAGTTATTTAATTGAAATATTGAAAAGTTTTATAAGGAAGTATAAGGTGCTAAGAGAGTGTATACTGGTGGTTATATGTGATAAAATTAGGCAGATGTGGTATATCTGATTACATTGTGGTATAGGAGTTCCCAGAGGCAATAGAGGGAAAAACCAATGCACAAGCACTCTCCAAGCCTTTGTTTGTGTGACATTTGCTAATGTCCTATAGGTCAAAACAAGTCACATGGCCAAGCCCAGATTCAAGGGTTGGAGGGATAGATTCCACCTCCTGGTGGGAGAAGCTGCTAAAATATTGTGGCCATTATAAAAAATCTACCGTATTATCTGTTTCTTATTTGTAAACATTTATACAGAAATGCCAAGTGTTTTTTATCTTTGCTTTCAGATGTTTCAGTTGTTTTATATCAGTTTCATAGTTGAATTCCATCAACTTTCATCATGGAAGTCACCTGTTTTTCTTCTCAACAAATCTTCAGTTTTTTCAAGCAAGCCGTTCTGTTCTTAATTCTCAGAATGAGCCACTTTCTACATGTGCATACATCTTTCAGATTAATACAATACATAACTAAATCTGGAAAACTTTATAGTTTTACATTTTTGCTCATTTCCTAACCTAGCTTCCTGAAGCAAAGTGGCAGGGCTGTTCAGAAATCATAATTTAATTAAAATGGGTTAGGGAGATGGGGGGTAATACCTTCTTTTTTGCATTCATTTTTTAAGTATCCCAGAACATATGCAGATTTATTTTCTCCCTCTTCCTTGCAAAATAAAACAATAAAACATGTTTTTTTAAATAATAGTGAAATTCAAGCTTTTGTGGTTATAAAAATACATGCTCTATCTCACCTTATTTTTTCCCCTGCTCTAAGATGCACCTCATCTTATCTCCCAAAATTCCTCTTCTGTTTCTGTGCACTTTTTCTCCTTTTTCTACATTTCCCACTCATCTGCGAATCCAAAATCTACTTATTGTTTAAGACTCAAGTCAAGTCCTACCTTCTCCACGGCACTTTCCCTGATTACGATTATCCTTGATTTCACTCTCCTGTGAACTTCTACAGCATTTAATGGCTGGTACCACACAAAAACATTAGTTTTACTATAGATTGGTATTGTTTGTTGCTTTTTATTTGTATTCTAATTTGTATTATTGGCTACTGTTTTCTTTGTTGGACTTGAGTCCTCAACAGTTGGACGGTTACCTTTTTAAGTGCAGGGATCGTTTCCTATAAGCATTCCTTATTATCCTGTTTCTTGACTGATCTGAACACGGTCAACACCTTTGAGCACTGTAAACACCCAACACCAAGCTGTCTTACAGACAATCAATCAAAATTGGGATGTCTCCAGTCTTTTTTTTAGAAAATGCATGTTTTTAGGATTCATTCATCTATTCAAGAAATGTTGAGGCTTAAACATGTTGAGACTTTTTATGTTCCAAGATGAAAAATAACACTGCTATCTCAAGATACAAAGTAATTTGGTTGCTACGTTTTGCTCAAGACAGTGTTATAAACATATAAGAAACAGTATTTTTGAAAATATGCCACAGTACCTTTTAACCTAGTAAATCTCAGACTATGGCTTTTTTGATGAGCAACATTAGCACTTTCAAGATTTCTATTTTCTGTCTGGAATAGTCACAGTCATGTGGCCCTGTGATTCGCGATGATTACAAATAAAGCCCTAGGGTCAGGCGACTGTGACCAGCACTGGTTTGACACTTTCTTTTCCTTTCAGCAAAACAACACAAGAAACAACAGTGCAGTAGCCTAATAGTATCTCTTTGCTACACACACACTCTCACTCATGCCCTCTTGGTCTCTTTTCTTTCTCTGTATTTCTCTCCCTCAGCAGAGAATTTCTGTTGGACCTAGAGTTCTTTGATATATTATGATAAATGATAACTTGTGTTTTCTGACTCTGTTAGAGTCTCCATGGAATTAAAGATCACATGCTTATTCAGCTTAATGTACTTGACCTTTTCCCATGATTGACACATCTAAATGGCTGTAGCAACTCAGTAATTATGCACCAGCTGTGTTATATTCGTTTCACGGAAAAAACACACAATTCTCTTCAAGAGTAGATACCTTGACCCCTTCCCTGCCAACTAAATAAAGGAGAGTAGTTTATTAGTATTATTATTAATCATAGTAGGATTCCTTTCTATCCCAAATGCATCTCTTTCTTCCCTACATTCTGTAAACATCAGTATAGTATGACCACAGCCACATCAAGAGTTGTTTTAGTACTGGTACCTCTTACAGAATGAAAATGCTTACAATAATTCTGGACCTGCTCAACAAGATAGTATCTACACAATTTAAGTGCCAAAAATCCAGGATTTGTTAGCAAGATTTATAATCAGAAAGCAATGTTACCTTTAATGAACCATTTGTTTTCCTAATGGAGAAATTGTGTTTTCTCTTGACTGATGTACAGGTAAATTCTGAATAAATTCTTACATTCTGTGCTTATCTCAAAAAAGTCTTTTTTAAATAGCACTGTTCTATTCTCACTAATATTTTGAAAATATATTCATATATAAATGGTTCTGTATTTTTATTAATTTGGTGGGGAGGGCATTGTTTTTGTTTTTTGTTCTTTTGCTGAGGAAGATTCACCCTGAGCTAACATCTGTTGCCAATCTTCCTCTATTTTGTATGTGAGCCACCATCACAGCATGGCCCCTGATGGATGAATGGTGTAGGTCTGCACCCAGGAACTGAACCTAGGCCGCTGAAGCGAAGTGTGCTGAACTTAACCACTAGGCTACCAGCGCTGGCACAATTTTGGGTTTTTTAACATGATATAAAGTTAATTCTTGTTGACCATTTTGACTAATTTAAGAAATGTCCATTTGAAAAGATTCTGTCTTTTAACTAAATTTTTGGCCTTTATTTATCATAAAATAATGTTATCCCCTTTGTAATATTAAAAAATAATTCAGATTAGATTTAATAATTGTGAAGTCATTTCAGAACAAAGACATTTATCATTAAGTTTCTGAATTCTTTGTCTCCTTAAGTGATGTCTGCCAGGATGGAAAATTAAATTTTGGAAATAATATTGTAGGAAAAATTTATGGTAATATTAACCTGGAAATGTTATTTGTTGTTTTCCACAGGATCTGAGGTGCTTCTCTAGTTCCTTATGCCAGGCTTATTATAGTTGGGACTAGAAAAGATAGCAATATAGAGAGAAGCAGGAAAACAATGAAATGGGACAGGAAAATTTTATTTTGCTTTCTTATTCCTTTAAGCCACTGTAGGTGAGCGGTAGGAAAGAGAAAGGGAACTAACAAGTATGAGTCTGTATAACAGGAATGACGTTCAAAATTTTATATCTATTATATTATCTCATATAATCTTTGTAGAAAATCTCCTAAATCCATTGATAAGTTTTTAATATCTACATTTATTTATTTTGTTCTACAAGCAAACATGAGGTTTCTGGATTGGGGGCAGGCTATTATTATCACTTACAGCAATAACCACATTGGCTCTCCATGCCCTATTCCTCCCCTTCGGGATAATGCTGAGAACTAGATGGTTATATGCACTTGAGGGGAGCCCTAAAACTATGATTTGGGAGTTTATATAGGAATTACTATACAATGGTCTTCTCTCCTCCTGAGAGAGAGAGGGAAATTTTATTTCCTTTATATATGCAAATCTCAGGGAAGAGAAGGGGAAGTTCCCTTGTTTAAACCCTTTGGAATACAAACCAGTAAGTATCTCTGAGCCATTATTATCTTTTGGAATGTAAACACATAAATCTGGGAGATAAGTGTCTACATCTCTTTGAAGGTCTCTACCCATTTAGTCAAGTTCAACTTCCAAAGCTCGTCTTTTAACACGGATTTCGATTTTCTTAGCTTTAGAAGTTGCTAACCATACAGAAACATAAAAATATTTTCTCTGTAGTTCCATAGTCACAAATTGTGGCAGTTTCAGTGCTATTGCTATGAAATTTGTGGCTATAGCTTTGTTTCCATTCTTAAGTTTCTTTCTTTTTTTATTTTTTTTTTGAGGAAGATTAGCCCTGAGCTAACTGCTGCCAGTCCTCCTCTTTTTGCTGAGGAAGACTGGCCCTGAGCTAACATTCATTTCTATCTTTCTCTACTCTCTATGTGGGACGCCACCACAGCATGGCTTGCAAGCAGTGCCATGTCTACACCCTGGATCCAAACGGGTGAACCCTGGGCTGCCGAAGCAGAATGTGTGCACTTAACCGCTGCACCACTGGGCCGGCCCCCATTCTTAAGTTTCTTAATGCCTTTAGTAGCATAATGTATTATTATGTCTGTTATCTATATACTTTACTTAAAACTATCATCTCTATTTATGCAGAAGATTTATATACTCAGTAAAAGTTTATTGAGCACCAAGAACTATCAAGCACTGTTCTAAATACTTGGAATACATCAATGAGAAAATCACAGACCCCCGCTCTTCTTAAATTTAAAAACTTCTGGGAGAAACTAAAAATTAAATGCTAAACATAATAAGTAGATTATGTGGTATGTAAGTGCTATAGAAAAAATAAAATTAGAGGTGAATGAGGGGTATGAAAGGTCAGAGAGGGTAGGATATAACATTAAATAGGTATTTATTGTAGGTTCCCTGAAAAGGTGGAATATGAGCAAAGACTTGAAGGAGGTCAGGAATTATCCAAGCTGGAGGAATATTTCAGGCAGTGAAAAAAGACAGTGGAAAGTTCCCAGGGTGGCAGTGAGAATAGCAAGGAGGCCAGTGTGGCCAGAGTGAGGTGGAGTGGAGGGAGATCAGCAGGAGAGGAGATCAGAGAGCCAACAGGAATGGGGTGTGCAGATCACAGGGGGCCTTGTAGAGCATTGGAAAAACCTTGGCCTCTTCTCTGAGTGAAATGGGGTAACATCAGATGGTTCAGCTGAGGAATGATATGATCTAACTTGTGTTTTAAGAGGACTACACTGCTGCTGTGTTTAGAGCAGACTGTAGAGTCTAAAGGTAAACTCAAGAAGGCGTGTTTAGGACGCTATTGCGGTAATGCAGCCTGGGTGTGGTGTAGCCAGCCCTGATCAGAGGGATGAGGTGAAATAATAAGTGGACAAATTCTGGATATATTTTGAAAGTCGTCACAACAGATTTCCTGATGAATTGGTTGTGGGCTTAAGAGAAAGAGAGGAGTCTAAAATGATTCCAAGGTTTTTGATCTGAGCAACTAGACAAATGTTTTGTCATCAACTGAGATGAATAAGATTGTGGGGGAGCAGTTTATTGGAGGGGGTTGGGTTGGGGAAGGTTACAACATGTTGATTTTGAGACGTCTTTTAGACATGCAGTAGAGCTATCAGGTAAGCAGTTGGATATCTCAGTTTGGAATGTGGGAAAGAGGTTAGAGCCGGAGAGACAAAATAGGGATCTGTCCACACATAGATGGTATTCGGGTAACATTTAGGTTTTGTGGGGCCTGAAGCTTATGCAATTTTGAGGGTTCTGTAAGAAAAAGAATTCAAAATTTAAATAAAAGTTAGGTACAAAGGTGAATATTTATTTAGAATGAGAAAAAATCAAAACAAGTACTTATTTGGAAGCTAAAAAATAGTACAAAATCATAACATTTAGACAAATAGCATACTATTTTTAATTAACTGCCTGACATAGCTCTGTAATATGTTTTTCCCCTACATTTTTGACCTCTAATGTCAAAGATTTTAAAAATATCTTCTGTTGAGAATACAGAAAATTAACTCAGTCTTTATCATGATTAATTAAAATTTATTTTTATTAATGGTAATCTAGAAAGATTTCTTTCATCTTTACAACTTATTTATAATTTCATGAACATTTTCAGGGTTGTTTTAAAAGTTAAACAAACTTCTATCAAGCTTCTTGCATATATGACCTGTAAGATCTGGAAGAATTTTCCAGAGATGAACTGGCTCTATACAATTGAAACCTTGCTTCTTCTCCACTTCCTACATACTTCCAATGCTAGGCAGATGGTGATGCCTCTGCATGCTGTGACACCACTTCAGCCCTGAACCTTTGTGCCACAATGTCAGGTGAGTTTGTCACAGTGGGTACTAGGAGTATTCCCAGAAGCTATTCCAACTCCAGGATAGCTAACAATAACTTGCTCACATATGGAAGTGCCTGTGAATCACATAAATATGTTCCATTAAACCCAACCTAAATGTATCTCCAACTCTAGTTACTCTGAATTTCCCAAAATATCCACAGACCCTCAAGTGCCCCCATCATGAAGGTATCTTACATTCACAAATTTTCCTAAAATAATGACTGTGGGAACACAGTGCTAGCCCTCTCCCCACTCACAGGTAATCTGCTCACTGGCACAAATACTCCCTTATTTGCTTATACTTTTGCTTCTGCTTCCTCATAAAAGAAATTTCTCCATAGCTACTCAGTGCTATGAGTAGCTATGAGTCTTAAGTTTTTTTTAAAAATTAAAAGACTTTATTTTTTAGAACAGTTTTAGGTTTGCAGAAATTGCACAGAAAGCACAGAGAGTTCCCGTATGCCCCCTCCTCCCTGTGCACAGTTTCCCCTATTATTAACATTTTGCATCACTGCAGTACATTTTTTATAATTGGTGAACAAATATTAATAGATTATTATTAAGTAAAGTTCACAGTTTACATTAGGATTCACTCTTTGTTGTGTATCTTTCTATGGGTTTTGACAAATGTATAATATTACATGTCCACCATCACAGCATCATACAGGATAGTATCATTTCTCTGAAAATGCTCTGTGCTCCATCTATTCATCCCTCCCCCCCCCCCCGAACCCCTGGCAACGTTTGATGTTTTTACTGTCTCTATAGTTTTACCGTTTCCAGAATGTCGTATAGTTGGAATCTTGTAGTAGCTTTTTTAGTGGCTTCTTCCACTTAGCAATATGCATTTAAGTTTCCTCCATGTCTTTCCATGGTTGATATCTCATTTCTTTTTATTGTTGAATATTACTCCATTGTATGGATGTACCACAGTTTGTTCATTTATCTGTTAAAGGACATCTTGATTGTTTCCCATTTCTTGACAATTGTGACTAAAGTTGCTATAAACATTTGTGTGCAGGTTTTAGTATGAATATTGGTTTTCAACTCATTGGAGCAAAAACCTAGTGAGTGAATTAGGTATTTATAATACATCTAGATGCATACCTTACACCTTTCATAAAAATTAACTCAAAATGGATCATTGACCTGAATGTAAAACACAGGAGATAACCTAGCAGAAAATCTAGGTGACCTTGAGTTTGGTGATGACTTTTTAGATACAATACCAAAAAACATAGCCCATGAAAGAAAAATTGATAAATTGGACTTCTTTAAAATTAAAACTTCTGCTCTGTGAAAGACACTGTCACAAGAATGCAAAGACAAGCTAAAGAGTGGGAGAAAATTCTTTCAAAACACCTATCTGATGAAGGACTTATATCCAAAATATATAAAGAACACCTAAAATTCAACAATAAGAAAACAAACAATGCAAATACAAAATAAGAAAAAAATATGAACAGACACTTCACCAAAGAAGATAGACAGATGATAAATAAGCATATGAAAAGATGCTGCACATCAAATATAATCAGGAAATTGCAAATTAAAACAATGAGATACCACTACATACCCATTACAGTGGCTAAAATCCAAAACACTGACAATAGCAAATGTTGACAAGGATATAGAGCAACAGGAACTCTCATTCATTGCTGGTGGAAATGCAAAATGGTACAGCCACTTTGGGAGACAGTCTGGCAGTTTCTTACAAAGGTAAACATAAGCTTACCATATGATCCCGTAATTAAACTCATAGTTATTTACCCAAATGAGTCTTGACTTTTTAACCATCCCTGGAAGATTCTGCCTCAGGAACTTCCTTCAGCTTGGTCTTTCTTGTATTTAACGTCCCCAAGACATCAGTTCAACTGTGTGTCTTGGCATCTTTTCTCATCTGATGATGTTTGGATATAGTTTCAGATTGTTTATTTTAGCCTTGATTTGGCAGCTTCTTAGGATGTTACTTCTGGCAATTGCCCATCAGATCCACATTCTACAAACAAAGGCAATATTCATTATACCCAGCCAGGTCCTCTGGACTTGCCAGCCAGGTCCATCATGCCCCTTTGTCCATCTGGGAAAGCTTATCTTAATCAGTAATTGTTAGAAAGCTTTGCAATCTTTAAGGTTTAGTTTAAGTACCACTTCTCTGTAAAGCCTTTATTTGCAACTCTAGAACATATTCACTGTCTAAACTTGCTCGTTTTTTATTCATTGCCCCATCCACTGAAAATGCTCTCAAGAAGGTGACAGATAAGTATTAACTTCCAACTGTGATGGCTAATTTTTAGTCTTAATCTTGTTTGACTCCTTTATCACATATAAACTAGTAACTGCCCCCTTTTTGAAACTCTCCTCCTTTGGTTTCTTTTTTAATAATTTTGATTGTGAAATGAAGCATACATTCAGAAAAGTTCAGAAAGCTTATATAAAAAGTTTAATAAATATTTCTAAAGCAAAAACTTGTATCAAGAAACAGAGCATTTCTAGCATCCTGGAAGCTCCTCATGTGCTTTTCCCCAATCACAGCTCCTACTCTCCTTTATTCCAGAGGTAAAAACTATCTGACTTTCATATTGATCTGTTCCTGTGTATGCATGCCTGAACAATACATTTTAGTTTTTCTGTTTTTAAAGCTTTATAAAGGGAAGTATACTTTTTTCCTGCTTAATAGTATGTTTGTGAGGTTCACCCATGTTGTTGTGCATATCTGTAGCTTTTTCACGGTTGTTGTGTATGTCCCATTGTGTGAATGCACCCTACTTCATTTATACATTCTGTTGATGGATTTTGGGGTTGTTTCCAATGTTTTGTCTTTATAAGCAGTGCTGCTGTAGACATTCTTATATACGTTTCATACATATATACATCTGCATGGATTTCTTTAGGGTCTAGGGAAACTGCTGGGTCATAAAGTATGTCTATTTTCAATTTCGCTAGAAAAGGCCACTCTGTTTCAAAGTAGTTCCCCTAGTGGTATACTCCTACTAGTACTGCATGAGAAACTGGTCAGCGTCACACAAAGACACAGAATTGTCAACCATTTCAATTGTTGCTGAGGTGGTGGGAATATAGAGATATCTCATGGTTTGAATTTCCATTTCCCTGAGAACTAATGGAATCGAGGACAAATGTTTCCTACACTTATTAGCCATTTGGATTTTTGCTTTTACTAAGTGCCTGTTCAAGTTTGCCTATTTTCCTACTCGGTTTTCATCTTTTTCTTAGGACTTGTAGGATTTCTTTTTATATTTACTTTATTGGTCCTTTGTTTGTTGTATGTGTTGCAAATATATTTTCATGCTTTGTGGCACCCCCCCCCCCCACTCTTTCGTAATGAAGAGAAGTTCCTGATTTCAATGTAATAAAATTTATTAATCATTTACTTTATGGTTATTGCTGTTTAAGAAATTGTTTCCTAACTTGGCATTAAGAAGACAGTCTCCAGAGAGAGTAGAGATAAGAAGCAGTTGTTTAATCTCTCATGTTTAATTGGAAGTCTGTGACTTCATTTTTTTATTGTTGTTAAGCCTTTGGTTTCTCTTTTTCTGACTCTTAAATGCTAGTTTTATGCAAGGCTCCATCTCAGTTATCTTTCTTGCTCTGCATATTCCCTGATTGCTAGCCTTCAACATATTAGAGTAGAAGATTGCGATTTGAATTCTCCCTCCTTGAGCTTTCTCAAAAATTTATTGGTTATTTTTCTTTCAGGTTTTTCCTCGTACATTTTAGATTGTTTGTTCAAGTTCTGTTGAAATAATGATGTTGGAAATTTGTGATTATGTTGATGCCTAAGTCAATGCATGTCTGTTTTAGGGGGGTTCACATATTCTTCTCACTGATTCTGATACGTTCGTCCAGGAGATACCCAGCACAACATATCACACTTGTGAATACCACTTTTTACATAAGTTGGGGAGGACTGAAACCTACTAATTTATAAGAATAAAATAGCATTTTACTTATATTTGTATCCCTGATACTGAGCACAATGCCAATCAATAAGATATTCATAATTTCAGTAAACGTTTGTTAGGCATCTGCTATATGCCAGGCGCTAAAGATAAAAAATGACTAACACATAGGCCTTTCCTAGAGAAGATTCATAAGAAGAAAGCTACTTATAAGTAAATAATTACAATCAAGAGTTCTTGTGCTTTTATGTATATGATTGAGTACTAAAGGGTCCAAAAGGAAGAAGTGCTCAACTATATTTAGAGTAAGAAGGTATAGACAAATTTTATAGATGGTGTAATCCTTGAGCTGAGACTTGGAAGATAAGTAGATATTCATCAGATTGTCCAGAGAGACAAAGGCATTTCATGCAGTTGGAAGAATAAGAACAGCATTAAGTAAAAGCAGAGAGACTTGAGACTATCTGGCTAACCAGGGATGAAGGAGCACACACTGGCTTGTAGTATGTGAGGCAGAGTATATTTAGAAGCCTGGCTGGAGAAATATGCTGCGGTCAGATATTGTTTGGCCTAATAGAGTACTAAAAACTCTATCTTACAGACAACAGAGCAATCAAGAAGTTTAAAGCAGGGGAGTAATATAGTCAGATTTGCATTTTTTGATTTAAAAAAAGCCATCAAAATTCAGGATAGATAAGAGGTAAGAAAAGATTGGAGTTAGAAAAAAGCAGTAAGGAAAATTTCTAATAGTCCTGGTGAGAGACGATGAGGATCCAACTGACAGTAGCACCAGGGATATTGCAGAGGGAATGGATTTAAGAGATGTAAAGGATGGCCTGGTGATAAATTAGATGGGCTTTGAGATGACTGGATAGATAGTGCATTTACTGAGATAGGTTATAGATAGTTGATACTGGAGGCCAAAAAAAAAAAAGGATGAGCTTCATGGACATGTTGAGTTTGACATGCCTGTGGGAGGGATGTCCAAGTGGTATGTCTAATAGGTGGATGGATACAGAGGTCTGCAGTCCAAGAGCTGGATCTGGCATCAAGATGTAGGTCTCAGAGCCTGCAATATATATGTGTTACTTGAAAACATGAGGTCAAAGACAGAGCCCTGGGGATCTCCAACCTTGGATGGGTAAATAGCAGAAGAACCTGTGAAGGAAACATATAAATAAAACAAAGGATGAGGAGAAGGACCAAGAGAAAGTAAAGTCATAGAGAAGAGAGTGGTCAATGGTATCAAGTGCCACAGAAAGAAACAGTAGAACTGAAAAAACTCCATGGGATTCAGAATAACTAGGGACTTTGGTGAAGATTTTATTAGAGAAGTGATTGTTTCACACACTTAACTGTGAAGGAAAGGGAACTGGGAAGGGAACTAATGCGATTAGTTGAGGGTAGGGAGAAAGTAGAACAAATTTTTTTTTTTTAATGAGAAGAGTATAATTATAAACTATGAGGAATAGACACGGAGAGATTATTAAGGTAGTTAATAAATTGATGGTGGTTATAAAATGTATAACCAAGTAACTGGTATTGTAAATGTTTGTGATATAGTGCCAAAATACAGTGCCAAGCCCCAAGCTTTACATAACATAAACATTCAAAAACTGTTTGCTGGATTGAATTGAACTGAGTTTCCATTAATATGTAAATCATCATCTTCCGTGTTCTGGGAATAATTTAGAGTTTAATTTGTGCGTTTACTTTTGATGAAGGTCATCGGACACTATTTATTGGAGTTCACGTGCCCCTGGGAGGAAGAAAAAGCCATCGACGTCACAGGCATCGTGGTCATAAACACAGAAAGAGAGACAGAGAGAGAGATTCGGGGTTAGAGGATGGAAGGGAGTCTCCTTCCTTTGGTAAGAATCTTTCTCCTTGTTTTTATTAAATTTATGACTATAATAATATCATACTTGTTTTTACAATCCATAATTAGCAGTAATACCTCATATTAATAAAATTGTTAATACTTTTGTAAAACATGTTGGGTTGGGAAGATTGGGGAGATGTGGGAAAGAGAAAGCTTCAACTTTATTTTCTTTTGTGTCCTGCTTTGTGAAGGTGAAAATTGGCTTAAATTGTGATTTAGGAAATACACTCAAGTAGTAAAATTTAATTGTATAAACTCTTGATAATTTATACAAAGTAATTTCTCTAAGTAGTTTGAAAATCCAGGGGGAAATGCCTTTATTAAGTTCCCAGTTACACTATTGCCGATGCTGCCCAAATTTAACTCTTCCAACATGAACACTCTACTATTTTCAATGTTCTTCCTTTGAAAATATATACAGAATGTCAAAGTATAGCGTTTCGGTAGTTGTTAACAATTCCCGAGTGCCGTGAGAGCCTATGTACATGACATGACCAAGAAGCTGGCTTTTAGTTCCTTGGCCTTCCCGTCTCCTATGACCCTCTCCCTCACTGCACCTAGCTCACTTACTCGTCCTTGATCACTCCACCTCTGAAGTCACTAATGCATTCTCCTTGGTCTCTGGCCACAGCCTCTCTCTTTCTCGCTTGCTTGTGCAACTACTTAATCTCTCTTTTTTTTTTTTCTGTCCATGTTATCATCTTTTTCTTTCTTTCCTTATCTTACTCTGATTTTATAGCCTATAATTTTAGTAATACTTTTGTTAATGTTCTAATTACCTTAGGTTCCCTGTTTTAGTTTTATTCATACCTTCACCTCCACTTAAAAAACCCACAGTTGGGCTGGCCCCGTGGCCGAGTGGTTAAGTTCGCGCGCTCCGCTGCAGGCGGTCCAGTGTTTCGTTGGTTCGAATCCTGGGCGCGGACATGGCACTGCTCATCAGACCACGCTGAGGCAGCGTCCCACATGCCACAACTAGAAGAACCCACAACGAAGAATACACAGCTATGTACCGGGGGGCTTTGGGGAGAAAAAAGGAAAAAATAAAAAAAAAATCTTTAAAAAAAAAACAAAAAAAAACCCCCACAGTTATGTTGGGGTTCCTCCATGTCCATGCTTTCTCCTTGCCTCCCCAATGGGCATGCTGTACTGGACATAGTCATTCAACAGAGCAGATTGTAACTATTTAAATTCATGACTCAAGTGGACATTTAACACCTCCTCCCAATTCTGTTGCATTTCTTTGAATTTTAAAATAATTATTTCTCAACCTTCTTCAGCATTCTCCAACATCCCCTTTTTCACCATCACTTAGCAGATACTTTCTACTTCAGAGGAAAAATACGTCATCAGAAACAACTCATTCAACTTCCCACCTATTAAACATACACACCTATGTGCCTACATCTGCAATTATCTTCCTATCTCTTGATATAATATGGGAATTTTCTTTTCAGTTATGTTTATTTCCTGTTCCCTCCCACCTGGAAATTTACACAATTTATAATCTAGTTGGCCTTTCCTCTCAACTGGATTATTCTCATCGTCTTTTCAATACGATGGAGTCTCTCCCATTTTAAACAGTCCCCGATCTCCCTTCCACTCAGCTTCTCCCTTTAGTGATTCAGTTGTATTCAGACATAAAGTAAGTTAATGGCATATAAAGTTTGGAGTAACAATTTTACATTTAATACTTTATAAATATTACTTTACTCAATATCTGTGTTTGATAAATGTTGCAGAGAAGTCTGCAGTCTATGTTCTTTTCAGTTTTTTAGGTCATGTCTTTTAAGCCTGAATGTTTATAGACATTTTTCTGTGTCACTTTAATTAAGAAAACTTGCTAAGATAGGCCTAATGGTGAGTGTATTAAAAAGCCTCTCCAATGTGCACACAATGATATTTTTCTACTTGGAGAACATTTTCCTATTTTATCTGATTCTGTTCCATTTACTTTGTTCTCTTCTTTGTGAATATTAATTATCTGCATGTAGAATTTATGAGATCAGCTGTTTGTCCTTTTCCTTTGTAGTTTAGTCTCTCATATTATTCATTTGGTGGTTGGCAGTATCAATTCTTCATTTTACTACTTCTATTGTGGATTTTGACTTTCTGGTTGCATTTTCAGTTTTCTTGAAGTTCTTTCTTATCTCATCCTATTTTCTGTACCTTTCCTCCTGTCCTTTCCTAGTTCATTTTTGTTTTTCTGCTTGATAGAACCTCTGTTGTTAAAGCCTATTGATGATCCCCAGCTATTTCTGGACATTTTCTTTTGATCCTGAAGTAGATAATTTTCAGAGGTATGATCTTCCTTTGGGCTGTTGAGGTTATTTTGATGCTTCATTGATTTGTGGTATCTTTACAGACTTCTAATTCTTTTTTCTTAGAGAGGCATTGCCATCAGTGTGCACCTTGTCTTCATCACTTTGTATAGTTATGGGCATTAAAATTCCCTAAAAACCATGTACTTCTGTCAGAGGTAGAATGATTGTCGATGGCGGTTGTGTAAAGAAAAGTACTCTGGGTATCCTGCACCTCATGATGGAGGATGGCTGTCTCCAAGTTAGTTAGCAGAGACTGGAAATGTGAATGTGTCCCCCACATTTTCAGGTGTTTTTTGTTTCATGAGGTGGAGTCTGAGAATGTAATAAAAAGACAGTTGGGTAGATTTTTGTCATTTAAGCTCTATCTGTTTATGTTAGTATAGACTCCCTCTTAGACCCTGGGAATCGATTATATGTTGGACTAAGCTTTAATGGTTACTTTGACTTTTTATCATCTTCTAGTATTTGAGAAAATATATTCACATCATCTTAGAAACGTTTAGTAAACAAACAAAAATAAATTTGTTCCCTCTGCCTCTGTCATATCCTTCTTTTTTTCCATAGGTGGGTGCATTATGTCAGTTTTTCTAGAACAGTGGTTCTCAACATTGATTACACCTGGGAATTTTAAGAACCTATTGATGGCCAAGCCCCATACCAATCAGAATCACTGTGCTTGGGCTCCAAGCACAAGTATTGCTTAAAGTATCTCAGGTGGTTCTAATGTGCAGCCAAGGTTGAGATCCACTGTTCTAGAAACGTTGCTATTCAAAGTGTGGTCCATAAGTCAGCAATATTAGCATCACCTCTGAGCTTGTTAGAAATACAGAATCTCAGGCCCCACTCCAGACCTCTTGAATCAGAATCTGTATATTAACAGTATCCTTAGGTAACTTATATGCACATTAGCATGGTAGAATCATATGAGGAGCTTTAAAAAAATATTGATGCTGGGCCCCACCCTCAAACATTAGTTAATATTAAGTATTTCCTTCGGCACTGGTGTTTTAAAAAAGTATCCCAGGTGATTTAATATCTAGCTGGAATCAAGAGCCATTGATACTAAAGCTTCTGCCTCTTTAATTGGTGAAACTTGAAAATATGTCAGGTGGCCCAGATTCACCTTCTGATGTGCCAGCCACTATTTTTGGATGCCACCTACCTCCTTTCTCCCCCAACCATCTGAGTATCTTTGTTGACATTTAGACCTAAGGTCTGTTTTATCAGAGACCAATGTTTGGCACCTTGGTGGTCTCTAAGCAGTAGAGCTTCCTAGATTTCACTTTTTTCAGTTTCTTCAGGACTAATCATCTGCCTTTATTCCTGTTCCACAATCAGTTGAGTTGCCTTGATAATCAAGTACTCAGTCACATGCTGAGACTGAAACCATGTTATAAACACCATCCTATTTGATTTGGGCTTTGATATTCTGCATAGTGAGGATATACGAGATTACTATGTTGAAGGCTTCAAAGAAAATTGCTGACCACTTAAGAATAATTTTTACTTCGAAGGATTTCAGAGAAAATCTTTTGAAGACATTCCTACAGCTGCCTGAAAATTCTTCAGAATTCAAGTTCCAAAGAGGTGTAAGATAGAGGAGAATGTGAGGAAGCCTCAGGTCCCTCTGTTGGGAACCTGGTGGCTTTATATTGTAAATTGGAGTAGGGCTTTGTGAAGACGTGCAACAATTTGGGTGTATATTTCTGGAGCAAGCATCAACTTAAAAAGATTTTGGGGGAGATGTTTGAATTTTGGCACTCTTAAAAAGCTTTGCCAATCCAATATATAAGAAACATTAGCAGAATCCCACTTCATTGTATGACCCAATCGTGCAAGGCAGTGTTGTTAGGGACCTGATTGGGTTAGTGCTGCATCCAGGGAAAAGTGAACAAGCCTTTACTGTAGACAAAAAGGATTATGCTTATGTCACAGACCTGCAGTGGCTGGTTCTAGTCCACCAGATGTGATGATTGGAATCTGATTTCTAGGTGAGTCCAAGATAGACCGAGCTTTTCAGCTGTGTGGTAGTGGTGGTGGTGATGCTTTGATTATACAAAAAACTTTTGATAACTGCAAATAAGTTCAACCTACTTTTATTACTGCACTTAATAAACATGATAGTTTGTATAAGGATGTGGCGATTCAGGGCCAGCCCTGTCACCTAGTGGTTAAGTTTGGCATGCTCTGTTTCAACAGTCAGGGTTTGGTTCCCAGGTGTGGGCCTACACCCCTCGTTGATAGCCATGCTGTGGTAGCGACCCACGTACAAAACAGAGGAAGATTGGTATAGGTGTTAGCTCAGGGTGAGTGTTCCTCAGCAAAAACAGAGAGAAAGAATGTGATGATAAATTAATTCTCCTTCCTATTACAATCAATTCCCTGATAACAAAAAACTGCTACAGTTTGCATCTTGTTATTTTTAATGCCATCTTTCATTCACCTTGTATAATTTGAAATTATATTTTCAACTGGGAACATGGATGAGTTGTTTAAAAATAAGTTTGAGGCATAAACTTGAAGTCAGAAAATATGGAAGATAAAGGGAGAAATTCAGAACACTTTAATGTTGATTTGTTTCTCAGCCTCCCAACAAAGAATGTAACAGGAAAGATGACAGGAGTTTGTCAATTACAATTAGTTAATCTATAAGCAGTAGAAATAAATCTAAAAAACACACTCTATTAAGTTTTTTTAAATGTGGTACACAAATGTACTGTATAAATTAATACAACCCTGGAATTGTATACACACAGGAAAAATGAAGCAAATGTAGAAAACATGACTTCAAAAAGCTATTTTTTTGATGGACAGTGGTTTTCTGTTCCTGTTTAACTCCCAATTGGTTGATGTGTAAGAATATCAGTACTTTTTTAAAAAATTATTTTATTATAAAATATAACAAGTTTAAACATAGAAACATAAATGTATAATTCAATGAATTATCACAAAGAAACATCTGTGTAACTACCATCTCAGCTAGCACTCCAGAAACCTCCTTTGTGCTCACTCCCAGTCACTACTCTCTCTCTCTTCCCTAAAAGGATCTTTAGCCTGTCTTCTTACACTGAGTGTTTTGCCTGTTTTTGAACTTTATGTAAATGAACTCACACAAGAGGTATTTGTTTGTCTCTTGCTTTGTTGCTCAATATTGTGTTTGTGGGATTCACCAATGCTTTTGGCTGTAACATTAGTTTATTCATTTTTATTTTTGTATAGTATTAATTTGCTTATATATACCATGCATTCTACTATTGATGGACATTTGAATCGTTTACAGTTTGAAGCTACTATGAATTATGTTTCCAAGAACATTTTTGTATATGTCTCGGTGCACATATGTGTTTCTCATACATAGGAATGAAATCATTTATTTCTAAGTCATAGGGCATGCATATTTTCAACATGAGTAGGTAGTGCCAAGCAATTTTCAAAAGTAGGGTAGATATTTACAATCCCACCAGCAAAGTATGAAAGTTTATGTTGTTTTACATTCTTATCAACACTTGGCAATTTTATTCTTTTAATGTTAGCCATTCTGGTAAGATGTGTAATGGTGTTAATTTACATTTCTTGACTACTAATGAGGTTGAGCAACTTTGCATGTGCTTTTTGGCCATTTGGATAGCCTCTTCTATTTCAAGTCTTGTGCTTGTGGTTGTTTTTTTTTTTTTTTTTTTTACTGAATTGTTATTTTCTTATTGATTTGTAGAAGCTCTTTATATATTATGGATATAAGTCCTTTGTTGCTTTTACATGTTAAACATACAATTTTAAGGTGCCTAGACTTGAAAAAAAGGGTCATGGAATAACACATTTTGAACATCTGCTGTATTGAAACATAATCTGAATCCTTCTTTAAGAGGTTAAAGGTGTGTTGATAAGATGATCATGAAAAGACTTTTGGGAGCATAATCTAATACCTATAAAATAATTTCTGCTTTAAAGAATGAAAAGCCACATACAGGGAGCTCTGTGTTATTTTTGAACCCAAATATAATGCCTCTTGTCCTTGAATAGATTATCTTACTTTACTAGATCATTATTTCCTATACTATTGCTGTTATCATTGTGTCTTAGAGAAGTCTTATAAATACCTGATACCCTACCTTGAACTTTCAAATTCTCTTTATTCATAATTGTGAGGGTCTTATTTCCTCATGTTTATTTTATGACTAGTATTATAAAGCATGAGGGGAAACACTAGAAAGTCTTAAATGTAAGGTTGAATCAAGTTGGGAAGAACTGACATTTTGATAATATTGAGTCTTTCTATCCATGAACATGGATGCCCTAGTTTTTGAGCTCCTTTATTATTTGCATTGCATTTTGAGACTGAATAATATCAGTGCCTTTTCGACTAGGCTATTGTGAGAATAGAAGAGATAGAATATGAAAATGCCTGATCCATAGAAGAAATTAATAAATTAAAATCTATTTTGTCTTTTTTCTCTCTTTTTATGATTTCACCATAGTCAATTGCTATTTCAGTAAAATATAGAGTTTAAAGATTAATGGCTCACTTATGAATTTAAAAGAATTATGATAATTTGTAAGATTCTTGTAACTGTTTCATTGAATGAACACTAGTTTTGGGATTTAATCATAAAATAACTCTGTTTCTGTCTTGCACCATCCCTTTGTATTTATTTAGTGGGTCTAATTGTTATTCTGCTTCTGAATGAAAACTCGGAGGGGTTCCATAGCTTTTCTAGTCACTCTTGGGTAACTCAAAGTCCTCGAATCAGTAATTAAAATATTTAATTTCAAGTAATAGTTAAAACTTTGAACTAGTTTTAACCATATGCTTTTTTCCCTTTTTCTTGCCCAGGCCTACTACAGTTGAAGAGAGAGGATATAGTTGCCTTTTTTCCCCCCTACTTTGAACTTCTTCTCCTCCTTCTACATACTCCAAAATCTTCCTAACTGCAGTTTCTGATCCCTTCAGATTTGGAGCGTAGCAAATGAAAAGAACTAAGCTGGATGGGGCAGCAAAGTTCTTACTTAACTGGTTCTATTGCAAGCTGATGTCACACTCTCTGGGCTTATCAAGAATTTGAATTTACTCATTCTGTCCTGCGGGGTCTCTCATCTGTACTCTCTTCTGCCTTATTACTACTCATCTCCTAGGCATTCCGCTGTAGTGATAGATTCTTTCTGCCAAAGCCTTGTCATTGCTCCATGGCAGCCTCTTGGATAGGATCTAAGATGATCCAACATTACACATTCTCTCTCTCTCTCTCTATGTCTATTTCTAATCTCCCAGTTATGTGTGTGGCCTAAATATGATTCACAGAAAACACACACACACTCCTTGCTTTGGTAAGTACTGAGAGTGCATGTTATTCAAAGCAGCAATCTCCACCATCAGCAGCTAGGCAGACTTTATGTTTCTTAGGCAGGAATCATACCCTAGTCCATTTCAGGGAACATATCAAGCTCTTCTGATGTCCTTGGAGCTCTATTCATTTGGCTTGAGGGAGGGGTGGACACTCCTGCTCCCCTTCCTCTATAGGGGAGTAAGTAGACTTGGGACTCACATTACAGCTTTCTCTGAAGAAATCTTCTCCAGAATGTGTCTACTGTTTTCACTCATGACACTTTTATAGCCTTAGCTTGGGTAAGGAGTTAGAGTTAGATCACTAGGTTTTCACACATCCCGTTTGGAAAGAAATACTTATTGGTTCTTGATGCTTCAGCTGAAACATTCATTTTATCAATCTGTTACCCTATAACAAAATTAACTAATTAGCATTAGTAATAATAAATATATTATTTCAATTATATAAATGAATTAAAATAGAGAAATCCAAATGAACAGATTGTATATGACATTCAAATAATATGAGCAAAATTTTAAAGTTCAAACGAAGATGGAAAATATTATTCAGCTGCAAAGAGACTGGAGATATGAATTTGAAACAGAACTGTTAAACTTGTCATCGTTTCACGATTTTGTAAGATAGATTATCTGAATATTGATTTATCTGAAGTGAAACAAGGATAAAGAGGAAGAAAATTGTCTCTAATTCAGAAACACCTATGGTAAACAGTTTGTGAATCTTCTCCCATGAGCTAAATGTCATAGTACATGAGGATTGTGGTCTTCATGACAGTAAGACCACATATGTAAAATGGAAATTTCCCACTTCACTTCTGTTGTTATACTTATGTTATAAGAAATATATTTTTCAACATATTTGTTGACTGTTCTTCAGAAAGGGCCTGAAAAATAAAGAGCTTTTGGACAAGGCATGAAGAAAGATGAGTATTTTCATTTATTATTAGGAAAAATGTATTTATGACCTTGGTTAATTAGTGTGTGAGTAATTAAAGCAATATGAGTAACATAGCTAATAATGAACAGATGAAATTTTGCTAACGAACTTGCTGTTTCCAATTATAATTCTTTTGGTGGCTTTCCTCACATAGTATAACTATTAAATTTGATTTTCTTAACTAACCATTTGTTGAAAATATGATCTATATTCCCAATGGAAAAAGCTTATTTATTTCTGATTTTAAAAGTAATACATGTTCTTTGGAATTTCAGTGCTTTGGAACATTAGGTTAGCTAAATCCTGTTGCTCTTTGTTCTCATCTTCAATTCTAAAGCCTCTGACATTATTGACTTCCTGTTCTTTCTAAAGTCCTATTCCACCTTGGCCCTGTTATATTACTCTCTGCATCAGCTGAAAGGTCTCCGAAGGCAGAGATTTTTTTCTATTTATCTGTCTAATTCACTGCTTAGAATAGTATCTGACCAATGGAAGATGCTCATTAGATATTTGTTTAAGGTAGCCATCTTTTTACATATCTGGCTATTCCTCTTTTGATTCTTTTGTTAGCTCCTCTTCCTCTTCCCAAATCTTAAACCTTATTATTCCCCCAGTGCTGAGTTTTCTTTCTTTATTCTTTCATTTCTGAATCCTCATCCATTGTAATCATGTGACTTCTCTAGTTAAATGCTACATCTCTACTTCTGACCCCATCCTCTTTTCCAGAATCAAATCTCCAAGTGCCTTATGACCATCTTCATGTTTGCCCCATCATCACCTCAAACTCAGCATCTAAAAGTTGTCTTTTGAACCCTCAGCCGACCATCCTAGCTCCTCATTCTGACAACCCTATTTTAATTAATGGTACTATTATTTTCTCATTCTCCCTGCTTCAAATCCTAAATCTCTCTGTTAGACAGGCCTATATTATCATTATAACCATCACTATTACCATTACCATCAGCATTAATCATCATCAATAATATTTATATAGTGCTTTATAATTTGAAAAGTATTTTTGCATGCATAATTTCCTCTCTTGGGACTTGGTTCTGTCTCCTTCCAGAAGACTAATTCTGGCAGGTGGAAATATTTTCTATTTGAAATATTTAATTTATTATTGCACAATAAATTTTAAACTACAATTGAGATAAGTGTAAAAAGGAGAAGTTTATAGTGCTATGAATTAGGATAACAGGTGCCTGAATTAGTTGTTTGCATATGAATGTATTTATATGTGTGTTTGTGTGTGTGTTGTGCAAATCCGATAAGGTAGGCTTGCTGAAGTATACTACATTGAAATAGACACTGAAAAATATATAGGAGGGCTAGAGGAAACACTTATGTGCAATGACTCTGAAGTGGGAAGGAGCATGGTATTTTTAAGAATCTGAAAGAACGCTAATGTACCTGGAATGGAATAGCGAGGGAAAGAGTGGCAGAAGAGAAGGCTAATGAGGTGGGGAGGGGCTAGGGCGCCACCACAAACATTTATTTATACAGAAAGTATGGCATATTATATTTTATATTATATGTATATTTTTCTCCTTTGACCTCTGAAATCCTCTCAGTTGTGACTTAGTTATAACCTAATCCTTTAAATAACTGATTAATTAGTTTATTTTCACAATTAAAATATTTAATATTATAGATTTAAGTAATCACTCTATGTTTATTACTGCTTGTTACTAATTATTTTGTGTTTTAAAATATTTGAAAATACCAGATTGGGATAACATTGAATTAAGATAATTTTCCACTCTTGAGCCTTCCCATTAACATACATTTATTCATTTATTTAGGTCTACATTTATATCACTCAATAAAGTTTTATAATTTTCATCACAAATGTATTGCATAATTTTATTGGATTTATTCCTAGATAACCTTATATCTTTGCTTCTAAAGTAAATGGAATTTTTCCTACTAGATTTTCTAATAATTTTTACTATAGAACAGGAATGGTAAGCTGTCTTTTGTTGCTGACCTAGTAGTCTTTTGTCTTTTGTCAGCATCCCTAAAGCTGTCAGGATAAATGCTGCCACCTTTCACAGTTCTTGACAGTTTTGGCAATGAAGGATGCTGAAAGAGACATGGCTTTTTGAAGGAAGAAGTTTGGAGGACTTATAGCTGATTAATGGGATCATTAATGGGATTTGAGAGAAGTCCATTGGTATCGGTAGCAAATTTGTTAATCAAATTGTGTAGTCAGCAAGGCAATAAATGTTCCTCCACTTTATTGCCTATTAATGAGGAGGAATCGGTATGGTACTTGCAGGGTGAGAACCAGGAAGTAGTTTTAAAGACAGCTGCCTGAATGATTGGTACTAACTCTCCTTTAGGCAGGGGAATTTCCTTGACAATCTGGCAGTCAGTCTTAGGGAAGAAACAAACTCAAGGGGAAACCATAGATGAAGCATTGACTAATATTGGGCTCTCACTGCTCCAGATTGGGTTTTCAATGCTAATATAAGTGACCTGGTGAAGAATGAAAAACTCAACCAAGGAATTTTAGATAAATTCTTGTGGTCAGCCTGTAGCCCTGGAAGAGTCCTTTAGCCCTTACGTTGAAACTAGGCAAGAACTTAAAAATTTTTATCTTGGCAGTAGGACAGCAGATATCTCTAATCTGAGGTTATGGTGTTGCTGTTCCAGTCTGACTGATGGATTCTAGACACACCATTGTGACCCTGGAAACTAATCTGTTATGTATTCAGCCTTCTGAACCATTTGCAGTCAGACAATCATGCTCTTTTTATCCCTAGAGCCACTCAACAATTGGCTGATAGTCAAGGTATCCTACGGATCTTCCACATTCCTTACTATCCACAGGCGTCTGGTATTGTTAAGTGTTGGAGGAGCTCTTCAAAAATCAAAATAAAAAGATTTGTGACTCTGCCTTCCTCATTTCCTGCTGGTCCGCTTGTTACGAAAGCAGCTTGGTCACTGAGTGTGGCTTTCCCCAGAAAGGGATCATCTCCTCTCAGCCACTTTATGGATAATGATTAGGACAAAAGAGTTTATATAGCTTATTTTGAATATCCAGGATTCCACCATGACCATTTTTGGGTATGATGCATCATTCTTTCTCCTTATTGCATCCTCAGGCCAGCCAAAAAGGGGCCTCAGGAATTCATACTTAATTCTGGCTTAGGCACCTGGATACTCCTATTGGTTGACATGGTCTTAAATCATAAGTATAATAACCACTTGTTTGAGTCCACTGCTTGCCAAGTCTCCCTACAGTGGTCCAAATCAACTAAAGTGGGGGACATAATGGGTCTCTGCAAATTTTATAAAAATGTCCTCTTCTCCCTTGCTTCTGACCCTTCCCAACAAAAGGTCTGGGTGTGAGTAGGAAATGATTAGAAAAAAGCTGAAGTAATAGCTACTGGAATGGGGCACACTCAACGGTATAGAGATGGGAGTGAAATTACTGATCTTTCAGCACTTGCCCTGGTGTCTTCCTCATAAAGAAAAACACCTGGATGTGGCTCTCCCAAACTGTGGCAAGCAGTTCTATTCATAATCACCCCAAACTGGAAATAACCTAAATATCCTTCAACCAGAGAATGGATAAGTAAACTGTGATACATTGCTACAGTGGACTATTACCTAGCAGTGAAAAGAATGAACTACCGATACACTCAATGACACAGATAAATCTCAAAATCTCAAAAGCGTTGTGTAAGTGAAGAAAGACAGTCTCAAAAGGTTATATGCTGTAAGTTTCCATTTATATGACATTCTGGAAAAAGCAAGACTATAGCAGTGGAGACCAGATTGGTGACTGCCAGAGATTAGAGGAGGGACTCAGGTGTGACTACAAAGAAGCATCACTAGGCGGTTCTTTGATGAGTTATATTCAGCATCATTTTGGTATAAGTGAATTTCATCATAGTCTGCTCTTCTAAATAGTACCATAAAATATAGCATATATATGATGAGAGAAAATGTGTATATGTGTGTGTGAGAAATAGAAATAGTTTCCATAATGTGTGTTATAAATAATCCAAAATAATCACCACATTTGATTTGATTTTTGATAATGTATATACATTAAATGTTTACATTTTACATATTTATGCTTACAAATTATTCTAGACTTAATGTAATGCTAAATTTAGTTATAATTTCCCGAGCCTACTCTGGGAGAGTGTTGCGGGCAGGTGGGGGGAGGAGCTGTGAGTTTAGAGTGGTGATGAAATGGATGACTGGGACATTTTAAGCTTGAAGTCGTGGTAATGCATGTTCATGGCTCTGATTTTCCATAGATACCCCATCACAGCGGGTACAGTTTATTCTTGGAACTGAGGATGATGATGAGGAACACATTCCTCATGACCTTTTCACAGAACTGGATGAGATTTGCTGGCGTGAAGGTGAGGATGCCGAGTGGCGAGAAACAGCCAGGTGAGGATTTTTGTTGAAGGGTGAAGGTATACTAAAGAATTTTCATGCTATTAGCAAAAGAGATTTCTAATGCCATGATTTTGCAAGCATCCACGAGTGCTGCTGATTTCTGAAATTGCTCATCTGGCCTGGGCATATCCTATAATAGGATATGGGTCAGAATGAAATCTGAAGGCAGTAATTATAGTAAACAGTGATGCAGAGCCAGCAACAGCTGCAGTCTTAGAGATAAACAGTAGCATAATTTGTGTGTCATCAGGAAAACAATAGAAATCTAAAAGTAATTTATTTCTGTCTTTTCAGCAGCTGGCTTGTGCCCAAACTAGTGATATTATATGATAATTTGAGTGTGGGGCTTTTTTAAAGAAAGGGCAAACATCATGATAAGAGGCTTTGGAGATAGTCCTGGATTTCATGTACTATTTGGTGAAGATAAAAATATTTTGTAATGTGTTTCTAGGATATATGTACATTTAAACATAGAGGTTTTTCAAAATAACTTTTTAAAAATTACTTTTTCTGTCATTTGTAATTTTTCTGTATTGCCATATAATTGATGAATTGCTATAAAAGAGTAATAAGCTAAATTTTGCATTTGCTTTTCATTTATTCCTTCTTGCTCATTTGCTCATTTATTTAACAAACATTTATGGAATATACATTATGTGCCAGGTGCAACAGAAATAGAACAATAACATCAACAAAATCTTAGATCTTGCCTTTAACAATCTCATGGTCTGATGTGGGATTTAGACAAGCAAACAAAGTTGTAAATACTGTATAATGAATGCTGGGATACAGGTGTGCACAGGGTTTTCATTTACCCGCCACTTCCCAAAGTTTAATGTGACTACAAATCACCTGGGATCTTGTTGAAATGTGAATTCAGTAGGCTTCAGGCATGGAGCCTCAGATCCTGCATTTCTAATAAGCTTCCAGGTGATGTCACACCGATGTGTTTGGTTTGAGGACCACATTTTGAGTAGCAAGGATCTAAACCACAAGGGTAAGGAACAGGGGATCAAGATAGCTTTCCTGGAGGAGGTGATTCCCGAGCTGACCCTTGAAGGGTGAGTTGGAGTTAGCTAGGAAGAAAAGCAGAAAGGCAGGATTCTAGGAAGAGGGAGCAGGATGTGCCTGAACACCTCCACTGACACAGGTTTGACTGTTTTGTTAGGCTATTCCTTCCACGGCCACACAGCTCTAATTGTTAGAAATTCTTTCTGTCGGTCGAACAGATTTATCAGTGGCTCTCAGGTTGCAATAGCCTTCCGAACGCCACAGTACTCCACCAGGTCATATTAAACTTGTGGCAGCATTTAATCACTGCCTTAATTCTACTCCGAGTTAGTGTGGAATTAAATGTCAATCATGTAATATTATGAATAATATTGGTTTAGTTAATTCCTGTTTGATTTATTTTGAGTCGTCGTCATAGCTCTCTTTTATTTAAAAAATACTTAGTAAACAGAAGAAAATCAAAATTGCTATCACCTAGTTCATCTCTGTTAACATTAAAAAAAACTGTCAATATCTAAAATTCAAAAAGTATAGAAAGATAGAAAAGCAAAAGTATTCTTCTACTCTTGTTCACAGTACCTGTCTTCAAAGGTAATCACTGTTAATAGTTTCCTGTGTATCTTTTCATAAAAATTTTAATGCCTAGATCTGCATGTAAATGTACACCCTTTTAAAAATTTATACAATGGGGTTTTACATAGTGTTCATGCCTTACTTTTTTCACTTAATAATATGTTTGGACTATTTCCCAATTATCTGATATCTTTTTAATGACTGATATCTTTTTAATGACTGCATTGCATTTAATTATATGGATGAACTTTTGTTTATTTAGCCAGTTTTGATAGAGATTTAGGTTGTTCTTTTTTTTTTTTTTTGCTATAAACCATTGCTACAGTGATCATTTACACATAGGTTTTGGCATTATTTTGTAGGTATTTATGTAGAGTGAATTTCTTTTTTTTTTAAAGATTTTATTTTTTCCTTTTTCTCCCCAAAGCCCCCCGGTACATAGTTGTATATATTCTTCATTGTGGGTCCTTCTAGTTGTGGCATGTGGGATGCTGCCTTAGCATGGTTTGATGAGCAGTGCCATGTCTGCGCCCAGGATTTGAACCAACGACACACTGGGCCGCCTGCAGCGGAGCACAGGAACTTAACCACTCAGCCACAGGGCCACCCCCTGTAGGGTGAATTTCTAACAGTGAAACTTATGTACCGAGAGCAGACTTTTTTCCTTTGATAGATGTTGCAAAATTGCCTTCATAAAATGTTTGGGTAATTTACACTTCCATCAACAGTGTATGAGAGTGATTGTTTCCCCCAAACCCTTGCCACACTAAATCATCAAACTTTTAAAATTTTTTGCCAATTTTATGAATGAAAAATAAGTTGCATTGTTTGAATTGACATTTCCTTATTTATTAGTAAGACAACATCTTTTCATATGTTTTAATTTCATTCTTGTGAGAAAACTGCTCATTTTCTTTACCTGTTTCATGGCAAATTGTTCATTATTTTCTCTATTTGCCTTTTTTTTTTTTTTTGGAAGATTGGCCCTGAGCTAACATCTGTGCCAATCTTCCTCTATTTAGTATGTGGGATGCCACCACAGCATGGCTTGATGAGCTGAGTGTAGGTCCACACCCAGGATCTGAACCTGCAAACTCCAGGCCACCGAAGCAGAGCATGCAAACAACCGCTACGCCACCAGACCAGCCCCATGCAATATTTCAAATATAGCACTAAATTTGAAATAGTTTTCATATAACCTGGTAAATTTTAAGATTAAGAATCTTCTACCTTATTTGTTTCTTCCAACTGCATCAAAAACTAAGTACTTTGGAGTTTCTTAAATACATAATACATGTACTCATCTTCTTTATTTGATGACAGAAAAACAATATATGATCATATTCTCCACAAATTAGTGATATAACTTTTGCTCTTTCATGATTAAAGAGTTGTTGATGAGAATTTAAAGTGAAAACTACCCTGTTTAAAGCTAGCAGCATCAATCTTCAACTGGTTATGAGAAATGGGTGTTTTTGGATGACTTGAAGGAAGGAGATGTAGTAGTTATGATGACTAGACTACTCTGGCTACTTAGAGTTTCTTTAATCTATTGCTGAGAAATACTTTTTGGAAGCATGTCCTTTTTCTTTTTTGCTGAGGAACAGTTATGTTCCTGTATCTGTTGCCAATTTTCCTCCTTTTTCCTTTGTTTGAGGAAGATTAGCCCTGAGCTAACGTCTGTGCCAATCTTCCTCCACTTTATATGTGGGTTACAACAACAGCATGGCTGATGACTGGTGTAGGTCCACGTCCGGGATCCTAACCTGTGAACCTGGGCTGCTGAAGTGCCGAACTGAACTACTATGCCATGGGCTGGCCCCTCAAAGCATTTCTTTTGTATTTCTTTACTCTCATCCTACATAATAGAGCTGAGAAGTAAGATTGGAATATGTGTTTTGGTACGAGTAACTCCCTTATTCTTAAAATTTTTGGTGATTTTTCACCTTCCAGATCAAATAGTGATCTCTTCCTTTTAATGGGTAACTTCCTTGTAACTTGCCCATTTCCATAAAGCCAGGAGGTGCCAGAGCAATACTAGAGTCACAGTGAAGCAGGTAGGATTTTATCATGCTCTAACGGATTAACTTGAACAACATTTTTATCCAAAACCATCAAAATGTACTACTGTTTATTTATAAAGAATGAAAGAGATGATCCAGTTATTTATTAGCATTCTTCAATATTATTCGATAAAGCCCGTGTTCTTAGCCATGCTTCTGGAACCTTATGCATGGTGCAGCTGCTTGAGGTTCCTGGAGACATCTGATGAGCAATCAAAATAGTAACAGACATTGAAGAGGAGGGTAGATGAATTTTGGCTGAGATACAATACGTCAGGGAAGAACAGAACATATTTAATGAAGACTTGTAAATGTAGGGGCTTTTAAAGTGGCAGGAGTAATTTTGTTCTGGTTGCCCTCGTTCACCTAAAAAGGCTAATTTTAGTTAATTCATGACTCCATTTGATTTTTCAAATGAAATTTAATTCTAATAAGTTATTAGCATGACCATTCGAAGTACTTCCTTTTTTTGATTGCTATTCCAGGGGGGATTAAGAATTTTCTACCCTAATAGTAGAAATAAAAAGGATATTTTATCAGCACACTGCACCTGTCACATATCACATCTTGAATAATTCATGCCCACTGTTGCTGCCAAGTAAAACTTGAGCAAAGTTTTAGATTTTGAAGCTAAATTTTTGAATCATAATTATTTAATAAATGTTTGTGAAAACCAGCTGTTCACTTTTAAAAACCCTAAAAGAAGCCATATGACAAGGGCTAATGAAATCAACACAATTACAATGTCCTGCTTATAAATAGCTTAGAACGTTATTAATAGAAAAGTGTGCAAAGATACCACAGCTGTGCAATTGTGGAGACAATGTGCTTGACTCGCTGTGGTTGCCCTTTAAAAGTGCTTCCCACAAAGGAGCTCAGAAGAGGCCAAGCAGCGGGTAGCAGTTAGGCCTCTGATACTTACATGGTAGTGTGGAAAAGGATTATTCCATCAGAACAATTTCATTGATGCTGTGAAGGCATTTGATATTCAAAATTAGTAAAAGTTCAAGTCACCGGTATTTTTCAGCGCAATGTGAGATGTGAAGATAATATGGATTGAGAACAGCTAACATCAGTAAACTCTAGGTTTGGATATATTTAATTTCCCCTTAAAATAGGCACTTTATGATTACATATGTTATTCTCTAGCCCTCATGTTCCCCCTCCACCCTCCATATCCCCAACTCTACCCAAAAGAGAATGTTTTCATTTGAGAATTGATGACTTCTCCCAAGGCTATAATTTTGGATAATATAGTAACTCCATTGCTTCCTATTTGGATAGAATTAGACAATAAAATTCTTAGAAAAGCTAAACTGAATTAGTGGGAATAGGATAAACAGAAAGAGTTAAATTCTATGGGAAATATCTATTTCTAATTTGCAGAAGAATTTTATTTTGTAGATTTTTAATGTGAGTGTTGTAGAGGAGATTATCATCAACTTAATCCTGAAAGAATTCATGAAACACCTATATTATGTTGTTGTTTTTTAGTAGAAAGAGATTCCAATGTATTAATCATGGATGAAAACGGATCTAGACAGATGGAAGGAAATGAAAATAATCTGTTCACAGTTTAAATCCATCCCTTCCCCATAGAAAATGACATGCAAGTTGACCTACAATTTTGATTTTTTTCTTTGTCCATCACTTCTCATTCATGCCTGTGAGACTCTTGTTTGCTTTGGTTTGCTGTTCAAACAAATGTCAGCTGATTTTATTGGGAAACTGGAATAAATTACAGCACTTTAGGACATTAACTGTAATTAGGCATTTTGCAACTAACAGTATATTCAGTGACTACAAATCTTGAAGCGGGATTTGGTGTGTTCCCAGACCTGTTAATTTCTATCTCTGAAGTATGACGTGGAATGAAAAAACAGAAAACGGAGATATACTTATGTATTTATATATATTATTTTTAATGTAGTATTTAAAAAATATTCATTTAAATATCTCAAAGCTTTTGGCATCATTCTGGAGCTGGCACAAAGCTCTGAATCTTGAAATGTTTAGTAACTTAATATTCGTAATTATAGGTTCCCTTTTATGGAAAGTATCTTCTGCTTTCTCCTCTAATGCTCATAAAACCTGTGGTTGTATCAAACCATCCATGCATATAGATTATATTTGGTCATCTTAACTACCAAACTACTTGGAACACCTAGATACTTCATTCTTTTTTTCTAGAAGACTAAGCTCCCAATTTGAAGTAACTTGTTCCAAAAGAAGGTATATACCTTTTGGATTTGTTTTTAAAATGTCTTTTCAGATTGACGTACAGATCAATGGAACAGAATAGGGAACTGAGAAAGACCAACACAAGTACAGCTACTGAGTTTTGACAAAGGGCAAAAGCTACTACATGAAGGAAGAACTGTGTTTTCAACAAATAGTACTGGAACAATGAGACATCTATGATAAAAAAATTAACCTTAATCTAAACCTCACAGTATACACAAAAGTTAATTGAAAATAAATCATAAATCTAAATGTAAAAGATACAGCTATGAAAATTTTAGAGGAAATATAGTAGAAAATCTTCAGGACTTATGGCTACATAATGAGTTTTTAGACATGATACAAAAGCACAATCCTTGAAATAAAATGTTCATAAGTTGGACTTTGCCTGAATTAAAAATTTTTGTGCTGTGAAAGATCCTGTTAAGAGGATGAAAAGAGAACCTACAGACAGGGAGAAAATATTTTCAAACCATATATTTGACAAAAATATTATGGCTGGAATATATAAAGAACTCTCAAAGTTCAACAGTATGAAAACAAACAGATCAGTTAGAAAAATGGGCAAATACTCAAACAGAATTTTCACTAAAGAGGAGCTACATATGGCAAATAAACACATAAAAAGATATTCAACATCATTAGTCATTAAGGAAATTCAAATTAAAAGCTCTATGAGATATCACTGCACACCTAGAAGAATAGCTAAAATGAAAAGGTAGTCATAATAGCAAATGCTGGTGAGGATGTGGAGACAATGGATCTCTCATCCATCGCTGGAAGGAATGTAAAATGATAGAGCTACTCTAGAAAACAGTTGACAGTTTCTTGCAAAACTAAATATACATTTACTATATGACCCAGCAATCACAGTCTTGGGCATTTATCCCAGAGAAATGAAAACTTATGTTCACACAAAAACCTCTACATGAATGTTTATAGCAGCTTTGTTTGTAGTAGCAAAAACTGCAAACAACCCAAATATCTTTCAGTGGGTGGATGATTAAACAAAGTCTGGTACATCCATACAATGGAATACAACTCAGCAATAAAAAGTAACAAACTACTGATATATACATCAACTTGAATGGATCTCAAGGGCATTATGCTTAGTGAAAAATCTCAGAAGGTTGCAAACTATATGATTCCATTTATAGAACATCCTCAAAATGAAAAAAACTACAGTGATGAAGAACAGGTTAGTGATTGCCAGGGGACAGAAACAGTGTGAGGACTGAGCATGTAAAGGTGTAGCATGAGGGAGTTCCTTTGTGGTGATGGAACAGTTTTGCGTCTTGATTGTGGTGTGGTTACTGAATCTGTACATGGGATAAAAATGTGTAGAACTACACACACACACACACACCCCACATCTTCTCAGGTTCTTAAAATTTGAATTTTTACTTTCAAATCAGCCGAGATAAAATGACGTAGATGCTTTGTTACTTATTTAATCATCTTCACTGTTAGCTGGAAGAAAAATTTAATTATAAATTTCCTTATAAGAAAGGGTTTAATCATCTTATGTAGATCCAGAAACCCATGAGTATTTTAAAATAAATTTATTATTAGTGTTATTGCAGCTTACCAACAATATTATTGTATGGGTTAGTTTATAGATTTATACTTAATTAAGAAAATATAATTTTTTGTAACACATAAACACTCTTCTCAGGATTTCTTACCTGAGGAAAATTTTTAAATACTCCATTTTGAAGCAATTTCACATATAGGGATGACAGAAAGTACTATAGCTCCAGAAATATTAAGTGAGGACATTTTCCAATTAAGAGAAATCTACCGTCGATCAAACATTATTATAACCCTTTGTAACCCTGAGTCTTCTTTACTACCCAATAGACTGGAAACTAGATTTAAAATCTAACCAAGGTTCTTCAGTCAACGTAATACCAGCATGAGTGTGGCTGTATGACTCCCTTCTTTTGACCTTTTTGTCTGAAAACCACATCATATGTGAGTAGTATATAAGGTGATAGAAGATTCAATAAAAGTTATATCCATTATCTTGGTGCCATGTCTGTGGATAATGTAAAAACAGAAGAAGAGAACAGAGAACATTTTTCAACTTGAGATTTGTTCCAGACAAGGATGAAAATCAAATGTTAAATCAGTTGTTGCTACTATAGGCATTAGCATAAGACATTCAAACTGAAAAAGTCCATAAATTCAACTGAAGTAATTGTATTATGGTGGAAAATGGGCACAGACTCTGGAGAAAAACAAGAACAACTTGGAATTGAATCTGGTTTGACAAAGTCACTGCTTGGTGATCTTGGTCAAGGTTTTAATGTGTTGAATTTGTCTCATCAGTTCACAGATGAGAAGATTGTGGCCTGGAGAAATTAAAAGACTTTGCCCTGGTCACATGACGATTTAGCTATAGAGTAGGGACAAAACCTAGATTTCTTTCTATTCCCAGCTAGTCCAAGACACTTCCCACAATACTATCCTATCTCAAAATGTCCAGCAAAAAATTCATCCTTTGAGATATTCACGTTCATAATGTGACCATGACCTCACTCTCCTACCCGGCAAGAAATACTAATTTATTATATTTGTTAAAATCATATTCACTGTAATCATTAATTCTAATTAGGATTTTGATGCTGGTATGAATAGCTAAAGTTGTGATCTGTATCAGTTGGGATAGGCTAAATTATGTTAGAAAAAATATCTTACGATCTCAATAACCTAAAATCACAAATGCTTATTTGTGGCTCGTGATACATGTCCATCATGGAGGCTTTGCATATCTGTTCATTGTAGTTACTGAAAGACCCCCGCTGGTAGAGCAGCCTCCATCTTGAACATTGCTGATGGCCACATCAGGGAAAAGAGAGCTCTGGAGAGTCTTATCCTGGCAATTAAATACGTCAGCCTGGAAATGATACACATAATTTCTCCTCACAATTCATTGTTCAGAACTAGTCAACAGTCACATGACCTTACCCACTTAAAAGAGCTAGGCAGTGATATCTTACTTTTTACTAGGAAAAGAGGGAGAACTAGTTAGAGTTGATGAATGATACTAATGACCATCACTGATTTATGAAGTATTATGGCCCTGTTAAGGGCTGAACAACTTTAAGAATCACTAATATGAAAAACTCCCAACTGTGTAGACAAAATAGTCTATAAAATTGCCAGCACTGAAGCAATACTGTCAGTGATTTGGGGCTTAAATGTAAGTTTTTTCAACCTTCAAGTGTTCTGTAAGTTTATGATAGGCGTAGTGAACTATCTGAGAACTCTCGGCAGGCACAGCTCTTCTTCCCTACTGGTTTCCTTTTCACTTCCTGACAGCTTTTTGCTCCCTAAACACTGAGGACAGATCCACAGCTTTCTTTATTCTTCTTGGAACTCTAAACATTAATCATTCTGACTAGTCCTTTTGTTTAGTTATTTTTGGCTGATCCGCTGATTCCTTAAGTAGTTACTGCAACGTATTTTTCCTCTGGTGGAGTTGGATCATTTGACTATGTAAAATACTAATATAATATCACATAGAGAATTTGAGTAATACTGCATGGAGAGGGGAAGTTAGGGCAAAAATGACTAAGGAGAGGAGGAATGAGGAAAATGGTAGCGAATGAAAGGAGGGAAGGTGGTTTACCCTAGGATTCATTAGAAATGGTGGAATTAAACTGGTCATCTATTAAGACTAGAGAGCAAGTCCCTCAAAGAATAAGAGCTTTAGTGTTTGTGCCAGAGCAGCAAAATCACTGGTTTCCCTTTATTCCTTTATCGTACTTGGAAACACTGTGAGTTATTGCTATTCATTTCACTCTAAGAATGTAGTGGTCTCCCATTTGGCGCTGTCATCTCAGGGTTCTCCTATTCTCCATCCCTGGCAGGAAGGCCCAGGGAATAGGGGCTGAACCAAGTTCTCATAGATTTAGTCCATAGGAAGTGATTAAAATCACTAGATTTCATTCAAACAGGCCTAATAAGTATTTTTTCTATAAAACAGGCCCCAAATTATACTAGCCTCCCTAAAAATCAAATGGAAAAATTATCAAGAGACTCAAATGTTAAATTTTAAGAACTCCTACTAAAGAAAAATGAGTATTCATTCATTTTCTTTTGCATCTTTTTCAATTACCATTATCTTTCCATGAAGTAGACTCTCTTTATTAGTTCTACAGCAGATTCACTGTGACCACTGATTAAACAATTATTTTTTATTTTTTTGAGGAAGATTAAGCTCTGAACTAACTGCTGCCAATCCTCCTCTTTTCACTGAGGAAGACTGGCCCTGAGCTAACATCCGTGCCCATCTTCCTCTACTTTATATGAGGGACACCTACCACAGCATGGCGCGCCAAGCTGTGCCATGTCCGCACCCAGGCTCCGAACCGGCGAACCCCGGGCTGCCGAAGCAGAACGTGTGCACTTAACACTGCACCACCAGGCCGGCCCCTAAACATTTATTTTAAAGTATTGTTTCAGAGCTAGGCAAACTAATATAAATAATACATGAATTTTTCTTTGTTTTCAATATATCTTTCAATGACACCAAAAAATGCTTGTTAAGTGGAATTAAAATGAAAGAAACCAAATGACTTGGGCTAGCTTTTATTTACTCCCCAAACCAAGAAGCAATGTATCTTTCTATTTATACTTTTTATTATTGGGATAAAGGATCATTCATCTACAATATAATATTCAACGTGCCAATAATATTTATTTTTGTAGGTGGTTGAAGTTTGAAGAAGATGTGGAAGACGGAGGAGAAAGGTGGAGCAAGCCTTATGTGGCTACTCTTTCACTGCACAGCTTGTTTGAGTTGAGAAGCTGTATTCTGAATGGAACTGTGTTACTGGACATGCACGCCAACACTTTAGAAGAAATTGCAGGTATATCTTTTTTTCCCCTTAGTCTATTTCACTCGAATGGGTACAGCTGATTTTTGTTATTCCCTTTTCCTTATAATTCTATACATTTGCAACTTTTGAAAAACTCTCATGGTCAGCTTATGAAGCCAAAGAATAATTTTCTCCTACTCCCTAATTTAAGGTAAAAGAAGTTGAATCTCAGAGAAATGTGGTCTAAATTGTCAGTGGCCAGTCTAGAACAAGAATCTAGAGATCCTGACTCCTATTTAGCATGTCTTATTTTTCACTGTCATATTTAATTAGATTGTCACCATTAGAAAACTGAAGGAAAGAACTCATAAAGCTAGAGACTGATTATTTCAATATGCAAATACATGAAGTAACCAAATGAAAAAATTTCAATAAATAGGAGAAATGTTAGTTTAGAATGACTATTTTTTTTTGAACTGAATTAAAACTCTTGAATTACAGAGGACACCAAGTGATGCAGTTGAGATTAATTTGTAATTTAATACTATGACTAGTCCTGGGATGAATGATTTGTATTAGAAGTCTGTTGTGGCTATATAACACAGGCAGCTATATTTAGGAAGCATCTTACTGTTACTCTAGAAACAGAGGCAAAGAATTCCTTTATCTTTTGATCTGGAAGACAAACACATTTTAGTAAAAACAAAATAATACAAAAAACACAGAAATGAATTTTGAGAGAGTATAAATGAAATGGTTAATGGAGGTTTTAAAAATAAAAACAAAGCAAGGACTCAGGAAGTTTTTAGAAATTTCTAGGTTGGAAAAAAAAATAATAAAAGCAGTTCCATGTAGAATTTATTTGTGAAGTAGAAAGACTTAAGGGAGACTTCAATGTCTTAATTATATTATAGAGATGGAACAAAACCAAACAAACCCAAACTCTGTGTGTGTTTTTTGATCACATAAGTGAGAGACAATTGTATTAGGAAAATAACACACCTAATTTAATCTTCAGAATAGCCTCATGAAGTGTCATTCCCATTTTTCAATGAGAAAATAGAAACTGAAACTTTCATGGCCTTTAAACCCTGTGTTCCTTCTGTTAACTACAACTACTCTGTGAAGACAGAGACGGCTTGAAGTGGCTGTTGCTCAAATTTTAATGGCAGTTTTATTACTTTAAATATCATGTATTTGACAATTATATTTGGTCATTGGTACTGCTAGAAATGCATACACTGCAATACGTGTGAAAATAAAAGTAAGTATGGAAAGATATCTTAGCTCACAGCATTAACAAAGAGGAAAAAACGAGAAAGATAAGCCTTCTCCTTCTAAGTTTCATACAACACCTGTGAAGAGGTTATTCTTTAAAACGCATAGCTAGAGCCTAAAAGACCATATAAAGTTAAATACAGTATACTTTTCAGAAGAACACAGGGTATAGTAACAAGTCAGTCTAAATCAAGACTTAAAGAAAAGGGTAAACTTAGAAATTATCAAACTTCCTGAGAATGCTGGAATAGTAGCTATCCAACTCAATTTCTCAGCTTTACGTTATGGGATCTTGCTGATACCCAATAAACATTTTTATATTTTAATTAGGAATCCAATGGCTGGGCTTTTCATAGTACTTGCAGTTTAGGAAGCTCTTTTTAGTAATTCTACACTATCTTTTTGATACTCGAAACAAACTTGGGTCTTAGTATTATTATTGTTATCCTTACTTCATAAATAAAGAAACTGAGATTCAGAAGTTTAAAGGTCTTGCCCAAAATAAGCAGTTTATTTCTGCTACTTATGTCAGTGCTGGCATTACCTTTGAAAATGGATTAATCCAAATTAGTTTGGGTTTGGCTATATATAATGAAGTTGTCAAAGTCCTCAACCTGGCAAAATCAGCCTCATAAAATACCCTTCATAGTTTCACCAGGCTTTAAATTTTTCAAAGCATGTAATTTCTAATGCTTTCTTTAGGAATTTATTCCTACCTGGAAATCGCCTATTAATTTGACTAAAACTCTGTTGTTCATTTTATCGCCTTAGCTCTGTATTATTGTTTAAATTTATGCCTCCTTTTCCTAACCCTGTTCCCTTCCCCAAGCTCAATTCTGTAGAATACGTGAAGATTGTTAGCTGTGTTAAATCTAGCTTTTTAAAGCAAATTACATTTTCTAAGTCTATCCTTATGAATGAAATTAGTTTGATGAAAGTCTTGGTACCCTAGATAGCTTTTTAGTATTCTTTGTGCTCTTCTAATTAGTCTGTATCTTTCTGTCTCCAAAGTAGCCCAATTTGAATGTCTCATTTTCAGTGTAGAGTGCTCTGGAAAATGACATTCAGAAGATGTCAGTAGTTTAGAGCTAATACCACATAGGAAAATATGATTACGAATACTTGTGTTAATCATTATTACCTCAGATTCCTTTTCAATTATTAATGAAAAGAGATTCTCCCTCCTAGAGTAATTTTAATTTGACATTTAATCCAAAGGTATTTATTTCTACCTTTAATAAAATCTCATTAAAACATTTTCTCCCTATAGCTTGTAATTATTTTCTTGTTGTTTACTTACTACTGTTTTCATTTTGTGACAATTGAACTGTATTACTAACTGTGTAATAAATAAGTATGCTTTACGTTTGTAAGATTTCTAACTTTGTGAAGTATTTTCACATGCAATGTTATATTTTATTATCACAGCAACCTTATGAAGTAGGAAGGAGGCTATTTCCCCCATTTTATAAACAGATAAACAGAAAGTAGTGTCTCACAGGTGACACTTGCAGAGAGGGGAATAATTTCTTTTGATTAACCTATAATCATAATCATAAGTTTTGTTATATTCTATTTCATGATAATTTGTGACCATAGTGATTAGCAATAAGTCCTGGAACTTTTTCTTCACCTTTTTTTATTGTATTTTTCTATGTGTTAGGCAGTTACTAACACATTAGTCACTAGTTTTAATTTTCCAAAAGCTAGATATAACAGTTCATCTTAAAGGCTCTAAACCCTAGTACTTTGTGAATGCGCAGACTCTGCAGCATTAATGTTTTCTAGACATTTCCTAGTAGAGGAATATGACGCAGATGTTGTTTTAGAATGATTGAGGATTTTTATATCAATGTTCTGATATATTTTTAATAGACTCTCAGATAATTCTTTAAAGAGATTTTTGTAGACTCAGCAGGAGAAAATCCCATTTGTATCTGGCAGGTCTGTCAAGAATTTCTGGTATAATTAAAATAGGATTTTCTTTTGGATAAAGTTAATTTAAAAATGTCTGTTTCCCAATGTTTCAGGGAACTCAGAATGAATTTGAACTTCTTCTTCAAAATATTACTTAACCTTTTCAAATCCAAAATTCTCCAGATATATTTTCTTACCACAATTATTCTGATATGGAGATTAATTGTATTAAAAGTGCTTCTTAATTTATATTCATATAAATTACAGGCAATTTTACGGTCTATGTTAATCTCTTTGAAATTCAGCACTGTAAAGATTAACAATGGAAATATTCTCTCTGCAGTGTGGATTCTTTAACCTAATTCTCTCAATGACAGTAAGAAATTAAAACCAAACCAAAGTTAATACCATGGACAGATTGTCAATCATAGCTCTCAGCTCATTAAAACAACTTTCATTTATTTAAAATCTTTCATTGAAGGAAAAACTCATAGTTTGTTTCGCTGAATGTAATCTGCAGACTTGGGAGTAAGGGAATAGCCGTATATTTTTTAAGATGCCTATATTATTCCATTCTTGGTCTGGAAAGTAAGTATTCTATGGTAGTGTGCATTTTTAGTACACACACTCCTGTTAGTGCTGTCAACCACACTGTAGAATTTAGACCCCTCCTATTCCTCACTCCTCCCCGGCATCTTTTAAAGTTAAGGCAATGGGTTTTTAAGATAAAGCATTTATACGATAATCTTTAAAGAGGCAGAGATTTATGTAGAATCTGCAAAATCTCGTGGTCTCTAGAAGCTTTCATTCAGTAGTCAAGATGGATTGATCATGATAAAATAATTGAATATTAGGATGAAAAATAATTTTTCATTTTCTGAGGCCTTTTTACACAAATGCTACTAGTTTTTCTAGAACCTGCGCAGTGCTAGGAGAGGGTGACCTATTTATCTTTTTCTTCCTGCTTCTCTTATCGTTCAGATCCTGGCATTGTGCTTTGGCAGGCTAGCCTGTATTATTTAGGTATCACAGCCTGCTGAGATTGTAGGACTTGACTGTAGGCCCAAAGCCATTGTGGTCCATTATCCTTTCCTACTTTTCAAGGTTCATACTAGTCTATATTATAGTGGTGAAGAGAACAATGTAAGTGATTAGTGAATCAGACTCCCTTTGGTACCTAAGTCTCACCTCAGTATAAGTTATATTCTTAGGCAAGATGATTAACTTTTCTAGTTCATTAAGGTATTATTTGATGCAGCTATACCTCAGAGGAGTTTACTGTGTATTTCTGTGTGACTAATGAGCGGATGAGTGGGGTTTTTTCTATTTATTTTCTCTTATATAACTGTTTCAAATAAAGACCTTATTTCTGAAAAACTGTGAAGCTGGTGACTTATGGGTTTTGGTAGTGCTCAAGCCTGAAAAGAGTGCTTTGATAGGAATTAAAAACTATGTGCATGGTTTATTGTATGATTCATTTTGATTCTGATTAGAATACTGCACTGAAGGTACATATCATGGCTTACAAATGAAATTGTCTTTCATTTGGTATCCTTTTGGTGTTTTAATAACCTACTTTATAACTCCTACTGTAAAGCATGTAATGCATATTTAAATGTACATTTTTCCACCTTAGCAAGGCTTCAGTGTAAAGTCATGTATGTTGACAATTTATCATTTCCTTTGTTTCAGATTAATCCAGGGGTTTTATAACTACTGTTCTCCAAAGAACTGAGATATAGATTGAAATATTCTACACTATTGTACATTTTTGGAATTGGAAGAGACTTTGGAGATAATTATAGTGGACATTGTGGCTGACTCCCAAACATGCGTTCTATCTCTTTCTATTGTAAACAACAAAGTGATAGAGCAAAGATTGACAAATTATACTCTGTGTGCAAATATAGCACACTCCCTGATTTTGTCAGATTTATGAATTAAGAATGGTAATTACATTGTACATGACTGAAAATAGTAAAAAGAAGATTAATATTTTGTGACATGAAAAATATGTGAAATTCAAATTTCGATGTTCATAAAAAAGTTTTATTAAAACACAACCACATCATTTGTGTACATGTTGTCCCTGGCTACTTTCATCCTATAAAGGCAGAGTTGAGTAGTTGTGGTTTACCCCGTTGAGTATGATGTAGGCCCACAAAGCCTAAAATATATATCATCTGGCCCATTACAAAAAAAGTTTGTCTGCCTCTGGTTTAGAGAAGTGCCTCCAAACCAGAAGTGACCTTACGTGAAGGGCAGTTCTTGATTAATCTAAGCCAATCACATAGGTCTCATGTCCCTTGTGAGTGATTGGCTCAGCATAGATGGGGCTATGTCAGTTGAACTTAAGAGAATTTTCCTGGAAAGGGGAAAAATAACTTTTAAGAGAAAATCACAAAAAGGCAAAGAATCTATGGATATGAACAGAGATATGTATTTCCTTGTTGCTGCTGGGAGCCACCTTATGACCATAAGAAAAATCAACCTGATGGGGAAGCTGACAGAATCACAGAGAAATAGAATTAAATCCAACCTTACCTTGATCTTTCTGTTATGTGAGCCAATGAAATTCATCATTTCAGATAGTTTAATTTGGGTTTTCTGTTATTAATAAACCCAACTTTGCTTCCACTTGATATACTATTATAAAATATAGATAAATGTATTAAAACCACCATAAAATTCAAACCAGGAACCCATAATGTACTTAATGAAAATCGCAAAGAAAATCTCGTACTGGGATATATTTACTGAAGGCCTTAATATTCTAATCAGTGCGTTAGGTGCCTATGTCCTTAGTCCTGTCAACAATATATGAGATAGATATTATCTCCATCTCACAAATAAGAACCCTGAGCTTATTCGGCTTTACAAGGCCACACAGCTAGAATGTGGTACAGCGACCCAAGTCTGTTTCCCTAGTGCATTTCCCTTTCACACTGAAGGAAAACATTGTTTGTAAGGGAGAATTCTGCTAATTTTCAAATCTTCAGTGTACTCAGCAGGGTAGTGGAAGGCAATTCATTGTGATCTACTTGCTTTGCATAAGGAGTTAGTGCCTCAAAAAATCAAAAAGAGTTACTATTTGATGATCTGAAAGGAGATTAACTACACTGAGGTTCGTTGAGTGATCTTTGTATTACTAAGAAACTCAAAATGCCTTTATTCATCTACTTATTTTATAGGCGTTTCTGACACTATATATGGTAAATATCATTCTACTTAATTATAGCCTTCTGAAATCTCACCTTTTATTCTTTGTTTTATGGTTATAGAAGACCTTTTTAATATAAATACTTTTTTTTTAAAGATTGGCAGCTGAGCTAACAACTGTTGCCAATCTTTTTTTTTCCTGCTTTTTCTCCCCAAATCCCCCCAGTACATAGTTGCATATTTTAGTTTTGGGTCCTTCTAGTTGTGGCGTATGGGGCACTGCCTCAGCATGGCCTGATGAACAGTGCCATGTCTGCACCCAGGATCCGAACCAGTGAAACCCTGGGGCGCCGAAGCAGTGTGCGCGAACTTAAACACTCGGTCACAGGAGCCAGCCCCTGTAAAACATTTTTAAGGAAAGTTTGAGAGGACTGACTTTATATCATTGTGAAAGAGTTGTGTTTAGTCTCTAAATGCAACTGACTACATAGCTGCCTAAGCCCCCTTGCATCAGATTTTTACAGATAGACATTTGTTCACTTAAAGAGGAAACATGGAAATTATTCTTTACTAGAAAAAGGGAGAAAAACCATATTGAAATAAAATATGAAACCACTCTCCAATTTTAAACATACTAATTATATTGGTATTACCTCTGCTAGATTCCTTCCCATCAGTGTGAATAATGGAGAACATAAAGCGCTTGGTTCTCAGTATAACTATGTCCATTTGAAAAATAATAATCCATAAGATCATTGTATATTTAAAATTGAATCATTTATAAAGAAAATTTTCTCAAGTCTTTTTCGTGCAACAGTTCTACAAAGAAAGATAAACTTTCGTCTGTAAGATCACACTTAGAGGTTTTTAAAGGAATTCATTCCTATCTTAAGATGAGTAATATTACCTAGGGTATGAGTATTTGAACCTAGTGGTTCAGTGCTGGCACACCACAGGAAAGCTGTGCTAATCTTCCTGCCTTCCCTTTTCAGATATGGTCCTTGACCAACAAGTGAGCTCAGGTCAGCTCAATGAGGACATACGCCACAGGGTCCATGAGGCACTGATGAAACAGCATCACCACCAAAATCAAAAAAAACTCACCAATAGAATTCCCATTGTTCGTTCCTTTGCTGATATTGGCAAGAAACAATCAGAACCAAATTCCATGGATAAAAATGGTAAATGTTTCTTTATTGTACTCTTTCTGTTTATTATGTGTCTGAAATATCAAAGTGCTTCTAAATCCTTTAAAACATATTTTATTTGAAAATGGTCTATTGAAATTTAGATTGTTTTGGTAGAATTGTTTCTTTTCATTTACATACAGAGCCTTGTTATCAAGCATCAAACTGCAGAAATTTTAACAAAGAATTTAAATTTCTTGAAAAGCTCATGAAAGAATGCAAGGAAAACTTTTATATAATAATAAGTTATAGACTCAAATGCAGCAAACATAAACTGAGCATCAGTTGCACCCCAAACAAGGTCCTAGTCTTTGTCGCATAGCTTGAGAATGTAATGCCATGCTTTTGATTTATGAACTTTTGGTTAAAATAAATATTGATTACCGTTTCGTGTCTGTGGAAAAAAAGATACTGGTTTCATGTAGCTCATAGTCAACAAATTTCATTAGAGATTACGATTGAAAAGGCAAGCTAGTGCATTGCTTGTGGCTCTACATATATTAAGCCTAATTTCCAGTTCATGGGCTCATTACTGTTTGCAGTGCCGCACCTTCAACATCCATGGAGCCACCACACTTACCGTCTTCACACACCAATATAGAGGACACCAACTGTTGTTCTCTAGCAATCATGACTTACTCCTTATGGTTTATGCTTCAGACTGTTTTATTCTTCCTATTTTGTTCTCTGGTTGCAGCCATTTGACCATTATTTACACTAAGGAAGTTGCTTAGGAATCTCTTGTTATCATCCATCCTTTCCATTAGTCTTGTGAAGTAAAATGAAGTTATCATGAGGGTGATATGAATTTTTTAAACTTCCATCAGCTATACAAGTTCCCAGTTTTAAAAGATAAGAAATAATGAAAAGTAATTTCAAATGCTTGACTAGAAAGACTCTTATTTCCACAAATGGGCTAAAGCATGTATATTGGGATGTCCTATGTGATTTCAACCCTATTTTCAAAAGCTTCAGATATGCCTTAAATACAAATGCATTTAAATAAATTTTCTCCAGACTTTCCTTTATATGGGATTTTTACCAGTTTTCATACTCCTGAATCAAATATACAAAAACAAATAGAAGAAATGCATTAATAAATCAATGAAGATGCTTAGATATGCTATTGTCTCAGAACATAGAACCAGTTCTTAATGGCAAAATGATTTTTGAAATACTCATTTCATTTTTAAAGACCTTTCAATGACTGAATGTAAGTCATTGTTATATGGAAGAGTCTGTAGTTGTGCATATATTGAGTTCAATAAAAGTATTACGAGCACTTTATGGTACATAGCAACTTGTATTTGTAAATTCTACTGAACATTTTGAGAATTTGTAACTTGCTTTGAATCATATCATATATTTAAAATATATTCATATTCTAAATCACAGTTTGCTTTAAAATGTTATACATGAAAATGACAAAATGAAGCTTTTATTTTCTGAGACTTATAAATGTAATACTTTTATTATGCTTACAATACTAGTATTTATTTGGTATTGATTATATTAAGAAAATAGACTCGGATATTTACTAATTTTGACTATGGGCTTCTGTCTATATGATTCAAAGCCCTTATTAAAATATTCCCTTGAACTAACTTTCTATAAATACAAGCACATTTAAAAAAGGCAAACTTCTACCTTTATTTCATTACTTTTACAGGAAATCAGACAATAAAATATATGGCTGTAAGAAGGATATGTGTTTATTCAAAGATGCAAGGATCTTGGGTTGTGAACTAGCCATAATTTATATCTCAAATTTCGTTGAGGATAATGTTTATTATAGAATAATTTTATTACCTTTTGTTTTTGGAAGGAGGAGGGTACTGAATTTACTGGATGGATCATTTATTATAATATCTTGTAGACCTAGACACACTATTCATTACTGCTTTAAACTTCTGTTAAACATAAGAAGAAATGATAGAGTTATAGCCTTGAATCACAAGTCCACGTATACATACATATAGATACAAAGTTTTCTGAGAGCCTGCTTTCTGTCTTATTCAGGCAACTACTTAGTTTTTCAGAAAACTAAGATGTGAGTAGTTCTGAAGTGATTCTGTCACCATCTGTACAATCAGCCTTTATCTGAACACATACAAATCCTTTGGAGGCATACATTAGAGTAATAAAAACTTGGAAACATTTCTAATAAGATTCATATATCCAATTAAGTATTATTGTCGAGTATGCTGTCAGAAGCGGTTTTCTATGCCTAGGCTATAACACCTCCTTGTGACTCTGTTTTGCCTCCTCACACACTTTGCATAATTATGTGTGTCGAGAATTCTGAAAATATGTATAGACTTCACCAATTTAGAAATAAATCTCCTATCCAGAAGGAAAAAAAGTGTGAAAGACCTTTATTACTAAGGTTCTCAATCTACTTATGATCTCAAAAAACTGACAAACTCTAGATAAACAAACAAATCAAAATTCATAGCCATGAATATAGATTCGACATTCTGTTTCAAAATATGCAATAGAGATTTAATTTTTTTGTGCAGTAGTACAGAGAGATGCAAAAGGATTTCAAGACATCCAAAAGGGTAAAAATAGTATTCTTCTTATTAAAAAAAAAATCTCTTCAGTAAAGTATTCCATGTAAAAAGATTGACATTTTTCTTTTAAGATTATAGAATAGGAACTAGAGTGAGGATTTTCTAGAAACTTGAAAACAGAAAACATTTTCCTTCCTAAGCATAGGGATAGAAATAAGCCCCTTCTTGTTTAAAATACTTTCTTTTAGAGGCAAAACAGTTGAAATTCCTTCAAAAACAAACTGATGCTTACATAAAGTATTCAAAAAAGTCATAAGTCATATAGAATAAGATTTCTACTCCCTTAATTGACTTCATTGAGCATGCTGCCTTGGTAGTAGTCCCAAGGGTTAAACGTTCAGACACTTCAATCTGAATTTCCAGTGTGGATCTTCCCCCGTTTATAGGTTAGGTTTACAAGATAGTGATTTCCTTGCTCTTCTCTTCCCCAAGTCTGCGCTATTTTGTTTATAACTTTTTAGTGATTTGTGATAATTTGTCAATCTCACCTCCAAAGACACTATCTTTACTTTTTTGTATAATTTTTTTCTTGCTGTTCTGCACATTCTCTTAAGGGCTAAGATGCAGGATGCTATGGATTCACCATGCATTTTTAATGCCACCATGCTGTGTTTAACTTTCACTTTTCATTAAGCATCAAAACTGTGAGAATTAAATGTCTGATTCTGATGTTTCAATAAAAAGTGACAGTTACATTTGGCAAAACAACAGTAAAAAATAATAGAAAGAATAATATCTTCTTTAACATTAGAACCCTGAAAAGGATATGGCAGAAGGTACTCAAAATAAATATATCAAGAATATTTAAATAATTGCTTGAAACTAGAAGGACTTTCTAAAAATAAAAATAAGACTTCTGTGTTAAGTGATCTAGAAAGCAAAATTTATTAGTATTTATATTCATCCTTTAGGTTATACATTCAATTACATTTTGAGACATTTGGATTGCAAATCTACTTTAAAGTATTGTTACCCTGTTATAACCTTTATATTTAAAAAAATAATTTAGAATTCTTAGTCTCCTTGTGTCTAGGGTGTCTTCATTCCACTCTGTACTTTGCTATTAATTCTAACTCCATTCCTTTTCCTTCACATATCTTTCCTCCCTCCTATTCTGAATACTGTCCAGTTGTACCTTTTATTTAGGATTTCAAAAGGAGTCCCAGAGCAGAAGTCTCTGGCTTACTTTCAAAACCACAGGTTATTGGAGAACATTTAGATTTGGAAGGATGAGATATTAGTTGGTTCTTTAGGCCTGCATAGATTCCAGCCCTTAAAATAATGTACACATATGTGTTGTGAATGATTTTTATTTATGGCTTTTGGAAATCAGTTTTATTGCTGTATAATCACCTCCTTTATAAATACTGTACTTTTTATTTTCAGATGTATAATGTTTTTATGTGTGTTTAGATATTTATATGCTTTCTTATTTTTTAAATACTGTGGTCTCATAAATAAGATGCCAAGAGTTTAAGAATTATCCCTTGTGATGTTCAACCTTTGAAGAAAAAAAAGCTAGAATAATAATTCTTGGAATTACTTGAGAGAAAACATATTAAAATATTCATAGATGACAGAATTAAACATTGTATAATAAAGGTATTTTCTGTTGTTCCAAAAAATCAAGATGACGTTGTTGACACAACTGATGGGTCTGTTCAGAGGCTGTATTTTTAGTACTGAGTTTTGGAATGTCAAGACTAGATCTTAACAGCAAAAATATTTCTAGTATGATGTGTTTAAATTTGTTATTTCTTGTATTACATTACTTATTTTCAGGCATACTAATTTTTCTCCAAGTTTAGTTGTGTGCATACTTTTCATGTTTTTGAAGTATAGCTCACCTAATCAGCATTTTCTAAATATTTAGCCTTTCTTTCTCCATGTTTTCTATTCCCATGAATAAATGTATTGCTACACATGTATGTAACTTTGTCATTCATCTTTCTATTTCTTTATTTTGCTCTGTCTTGTGTCTGTCTCTAACAGGCTCATCTCATCTCTGTACCTCCCTCATCTCCTACCCTTTGGGTACTCTAAATGCGTTGAAGGTTTCTGAGGTAGTGTAAACCAGCTTGGTTTCTAGGTTAACAGTAATGTACCTCCATGTCTTCATCCCAGTTTCCTTCTATTACACATGATTTTCAGTGGAGTAAACAGAAGCAAATAATGATACACTTGAGTGATATATTATTCTATTGATTTGAATTTGGCCAAATAGAAATTTAAAAGCTGCTGTTTTATGACACTTATGTACATAATTTATTTTAAAAAGAAGAAAACTATAGGTAAAGACTTAAATGAGTTAATATAATACTTAATAGATTTTTTGAGAAGATATTTTACAGTTGTGTTTTAATAGTGAGATGCTTTAACGATACTGACTTGACTTAAAGTCAAAAAATAGTAGTTTTGACATAATCTCATGTTCTTCCCCCACAACTTTATGATGAGGGAAATGACTATGCCAGTCTCAAAATGGACTTAGTGAAGAATTGGTAGAGTAGCAGGCAGAAAGGCACAGCTTCCATTTTCTAGTTAGTAGTCATTTGAATTATTCTCAGTTTTTTCCTATGCTTGCCCCACATCTTTTATGATTTACCTTAGAGAAATGCATGGTCTAAAATAATGTTTTATCTGACTTATGTATTATCCCTACATGGAGGTCCAGAGGAAAATGAGTTCATGACTAAAGGAAAGTTAATTCAAACAGTTGCTAATATGAATACTACATAAGATGCACTTTAATTGGTAAGATGTATAACACGTATTAGAATTTTGGATTTAAGATGGTGAACTCTTTGAGTTTAAAAGGTGGGAAAAATAAAAATATGTGGTAAATTATAAGGATGATGTTAGGTTTCTCAAACGTTTACATTTAAATAGTCACAGACACTTCCCAGTTAATACTAATGATGCCCACTTTTCATCAGTTTTTGAATAATTTATCCAGAATGTAGTAGAATTACTGAGTTAATAAATGTCCTTTTTTTTTGGATAGTCATCTTCATGCCTCAAAATTATTTAGATGTTATATTAACAGATGTGACTAAACATTACAATGACATTTATTTGTAGGATATAGGACAGAGATCAGTGGGCAAAGTAAAGGTAATATAAAGAAATAGAAAAAAACATGTATGATCACAAGCATTGTGGAATAGTGATTAGAAAAAACATTGTAAACAATTCACACTCATAAAGTTTCCACACATGTATGTGAGTGCTATATCCTAACTTTGTACTGTTTTTTCCTGGAGGGGGAAATATCCTAGCAAATGCTTTGTTATTCTGTTAGGACATATATTCACTTCTAGTTGAAGGTAAAATCCTCTACCTGAAAACTGCCATTGTATGAAGTGCTATTGTTTTAGCATCAGTGAAAAAATAAGGGATGCCCTTTCAAAACCTAAAGGTACTCATTCCTATATAGTAGTATTTGAGTTAATGAAAGTCATTTTGAAATCCAAGCTCATCACCTTCTTTTGAAAGGCAGTAATAATTGGTATAAACTAAAGAAATCAGTGTTTAGACAGATAAAGATTATAGTTGATAACGGAATTGTAAAAATTATTTTAATTTATGAGATTTCTAGTAGTTCAATGGACTATAATTCATGTGTGGATTTTCGTGTTACATAGATAGATAGATAGAGATATAGAGCAAATAAAATTTTGAACTTTATTTAAAGCCTTCTATTTTTTTCAAAATAACCCAAACCATCCTTGTCAGTTTAATTTTTAAATAATAATACTTGTACATTTTTCTGTATCCTGCCAAGTTTTCAGATACTGCCTTGAAGATATACACATTTAATGTGTACTGTTTCATTTTTAACGAATTGATGTACATGCTGAGAAATAAGATTTGGAGTACTCTTTAAACTTTGCAGGACTTTTGATGTGATTAAATATATTTAATTACTAATACTTACTGCCTTTTTTGTTTTTTGGTGCAAATCTTCCTCTTGTTTTCCTTGAGGAAGATTAGCCCTAAGCTAACATCTATGCCAGTCTTCCTTTATTTTGTGTGTGGGCCATCGGCACAGCACAGCTTGATAAGTGGTGTAGGTCTGCACCCAGGATCCAAACCTGTGGACCTGGGCCACTGAAGTGGAGCATGCTGGACTTTAACCATTATGCCACAGGGCTGGCCCCTAGGGCTATTTTTTAAATTATTACCTCTGAAATATAAGAGATATCAAATTTGTGGTTTATATTCCTATATCATAGGCTGGTAGTTTTTATGCTATTTTTCCTGCATTAGCAAACATTTTATGCATATATCTAGAATCTAGAACTAGTAAGGAATTTGCTATCATCTAGTATGTCTAATGCTAATTAAATACCCTCCACTAGGTCATTATCCATATCAATTAAAATATTCATAGAAAATAGTTTTCAAATATCTTTCTGATTATCAACCTTATGAGGTAATAGTTTGTAAAATTTTCATCATCTTAGATCAAGAATAACATAGAACAATGAATCTAAAAGTATATTAATATTTCCAAGAGGAAATCCAAGTGCCAATGTTTTAAACATATTGCATGAGCTGAAGGTAATTTATAAAATGTTCTGCTTTTAAAATATATATATGAAAACATAGCTATTCGATTCTTCAAATTTTAAGTTACAGCATATTTTCTATCCAATTAAATCTCTTCAAAGTTGATGATTTTTGCATTGGGTTGACTCTCTTTTGTATGTGTTTGCTGATTTAATTAAATAATTCTTCTTCTGTGTAGTTTTATACCACATGAAATAAATTATTATAAGAAAGCAGATATATGTTTATTTAGTTTTTCCATTCCTTGAATTTCACCACTCAATTTTAAGAACATTCAGTAAATTTAGGTTTAAATATATCTAATGTTCTAACTCATGAAAATATGGAGAATTGATGTGAAACTGGTGATTGAAGACATCTGTTAGTTGCACAAATGCATTATGTAACAGGTTTTTTTTTAATTACAGTTATTATTTTGAGAATGATAAATTAAATGGCTGCTAATGAACAGTTCACAGTCATAGCTGCACATTGCAGTTAGAAATGGGAGAATGAAATAATGGCTGCAGCTTAAGTCTGTCATTTCTCTAAAGTTTATATACTCCTTGGAATATGCTGTAATCAGAATTTGTGTACATGGTTTGAGATGAATTTGCTTTAAAAATTTATTTTAAAGTCTTAGCCAAATTATTATTTTACTTTGTTTAATGAAAGCAGAGAAATATTTGAGTTCTAAAAGAATCTTAAGCCCATTACTGTCTGGCAATATAACAATTTTAAACCATAAAAAATTGTACCTATTAATAAATGACGCTTGCCTCAGAGGCTTAATAGTTCCAAAATCAAGATTATAGCAATATTTAAAAAGTAAATTATGAGTGTTTTAAATCACACAGTAATTTCTAGGTAACAAAGAATAAGTGAGATTTCAGGAGTGAGTTTAAACAAAAGGTTTTATTATATTTACACTAGTAGTTTAGAGAAGTTCAGATAAGTACAGACTGCAGTAATTGGAGAAGATGAGACTCAAGGAGAACATTGAATAAAGTTGGAATTTAGATTGATAGGGAAAAGAGCCAGGCAGAGAGAAGAGGGAATATTCCTGTCTAAGACTGATGAGAGTGAGAGCAGTATTTTAGAGTCACTGAGTTATATCATGAACATAGGCAAGGCTTCAGAGCTGGGTTGTCGTTACTCATTTCACAGCAAAAGTAACAAGTGAAGGTAGGGACAGGTTAGGGAAGAGAGGAGATAAGTGAAATTAAGCAAACCTCGTTAATATTTATCATTTATTTGCTAAATACGAATAGATTTTAGATAAGTTGAGATTGAGAAGAATGTTTCATATTTAGTGAATAATGTAATGTAATTACCTTTTTCTAGCCTTTTTCACGTTCCCAGCTCTACTGTCCACTTAATTGATACTATAATCTCCCCTATAAGGGGGAAAAGACTACACAATAACCACCTTACTGCTTAGTGTTAATGGAAAACTAATACAATTCAGGTTCATTGAGCTTTTCTCATGCAGACCAATATCGGTATGCTTACCCAATTGAGTAATGACAAGCGTAAAATCATATTCACGATGTTCATACTCTGTGAGGTAAAAGTATTTCTAACTGAACCTCTCATATAGAAATCTGTAAAAGTTATTGTCAAAGAATGTCTTCTCACTGGTTTGTTTTTTTTTCAGATGCAATAGAAGCTAAAAATATGCTGTGTACGTTTCAGATAAATCTTTGCCCTTTTTAAGAAACTTTACATTTTAAATTCTTCAGTCTGAGCTTAAATTGTAATAGACATCTATCTTGTCTATATATATATGTTAATTTTGAGTGAAATTTAGAAATCCATGATGTTTCAAAATCAGGATTAGATTTAAATATTTTTGTAGGTGATCTTTCTTCATAGAGAATAACCTTATTTGTAGTTTTAATCTGAGAATTGGTTTACGTTTTTTTGACTGAATTCTCCCATTTCTATCTGTAACTGATAAATAAGAATATTTGTATTGATATAGCTCTGTTTATATTGACCCTTCATGCTTACCTCATACACTCATTAAGACACCTTTGTTAGTCTGGTTTAATTCATATTTCACTCAACGTGTCTAGAATTATGTAAGTAATTGTTTGTATTCTGTAATAACAATCTCTTTTAGCAGGTCAGGTTGTTTCTCCTCAGTCTGCTCCAGCCTGTGTGGAAAATAAGAATGATGTGAGCAGAGAAAACAGCACTGTTGACTTTAGTAAGGTAAGCTTTTCTCCCTCTCATTTAAGTAAGCTGCTGAACTATTACTGGAAGTTACTACCCATTTTAAGAGGTGTTGACACAATTTTTGCATGCACGTTTTTTTATTTCTCAGCCACAGCTTGATATTGTTATAGACAATGTTAGCATTTAAGTTCACATGTAATGTTTTGCTTATTCACAAAACCAAACCTGTAACTTTTATGCGTAGTCTTCCGGTTTCAGCCACTTGGTATAATGTAATTCTTCCAGAAAAAGAATAACTGCACTTCACAGGGAATTTAATAGAAGTTTATTATTTGAAAATTTTGCTAGTTTTTTTCAAAATCATTTTCCCTCTATTTGTGGAAAAGCAAATTATTTAATATAAAGTTTCATTGTTGTAATTCAGAAAAAGGCGTTAGACTAAGGAAACAGAAGAATATAGTAAGACTGAGCAGCGTTTTGAATAAAAAATAATAAAGACTGATTCTGTTGAGGGATACATCTAACTGGAGACAATTCAAATGAAACCATTTACTTGAATCTATTCTAAGAAAATAACGAGTCTGTGAAAATAGTGTGATTTTGGTTAGCAAATTCCTGACATTGTGCTGTTGTAGGCTATGGCAAACTTCACGCTTGAACAGGAAAGAGTTTCAATATTGACCAAATATAAACAGAATCAACAATTCTCTTTATCTGAGTGGCTGAAACAGTAGTAACTCAGAGTGATTTTTTTCTGTAAAGCACTTAGCACTGGCAATGAGTCTAACAGTGGGAGGAGGTGGGAATGGGAGGCAGCAGTGGAGGAAGTTGCCTGCATTGAACCTCTGAAAAGATTAATAGCAATCAGCTCCTTGTTGCTGTTTCAGAATCCCTCTGCCAATGCCTAAATGGTCTAGGTCTAGTCATGTGCATGCTCTCCCTCTGGTGCCTGGCGGAGTCTCCGTGGGAGCACGGTGTACCAGCTTAAGTCTGTTAATTATGCGTGCAGGGACTGGGAGGCCAACAAAAGGGGCATACTAGTCCATGTGGGATGAAACAAAGGCATGAAAAAGGACCTCCACACCAGCAAGAGAGAGAGGTGAGGGCATACTCTGGCTATGTTTCTACAGTGGTTCAAAGCTCATTTCACTGTATGGAGGCATGTGATTCAAATATTAAGCCAGGTCAAATGTATTCCATCTGCCACTCCAGCAAATATCCTTTTAAAGCATTACATCTTCATTCATCCGTTAGTTGGAATAGAATTGTCGCAACAAACTGCCATTTATTTAATTTCTGATATTCTTTATTTGAAACAATATCCTAAAAGCAATGACATAAGAAATTGCTTGCTTATTTATGAAGGCATTAACAGCGTAACAAGGGCATATTTAACATTCTCAAAAACAATGATAATAAATCACATCTTTTCAAATAAATTGCCTTTCAATTTTTTTTAAGGCTATGATCCTTTGACACTGAATTTTATATCTCCAGATCATTTTGCTTTTAGTTGTCTGACCTATCTTTGCAGCCGTCAAAAATGCTTCATCACATTTGGAAGAAAATAAATATTGCCAATTGGAGACAGTAGTCTTATCTTCAGGTCCTCCAAAACAGAACTATAGAAGAGCGAAAAGTAGATTTTATCTCCTTTAATCCTTTTCTTCCTTATTACATTTCCAATCGTTGGTCCATTCCATCTGTACTCAGTGCCCTCTACTCAGTGCCAACCATCTGTATTCCTAGGTCTCTTGTCCACAGCATGGCACATTGGAAAGAACATGGCTTTGAAGAAAGAGCATGAGACTTTGAGTCCTAACTCTAACATTTATAAGCTATCCGATCTTTGAGAAGTCCTCTGAACTTCAGCTTTCTCATTTGTAAAATAAGAATAATAATGCCTACTTATAATTTTGTTGCAAAGAATAAATAAGATATGCAGAGAGAGTCTGGCAGAGTGCTGGGCATACAGTTAGGTGTTTGATAAAAGGTGGCTACTATGATTATTGTTTTTATTAACATTAGTGGAAATAGTAGTGTCAAAAATAAATACTAGAGTAGAATTTAATATGTTTTTGTCTCCACTGGATCTCTAGTGCCTTGAACAGTGTTTGGTATGTATTTGTTGAATGAGTCCTGTGAGATTCAAAATAATTTAAGCCTTTAGTTCTGGAACTTTTTTGAAAAACCAAGTAATACTTCTTACTTTATAACCTGGCAGGGCAGAGTAGTAGGGTTCGGAAAGAACAAACGTGATCTATCATTATGGAAATGAATTTTAATGCCAGATTTTACAGTCCATGAGTTAAGAGTTTTTAGCCTAATGATTTCAGTTTGGTAATGATTTTATCAAAGCTCAGCAAGTCTCTAGGTAACTTTGTCCATTTAAATATTTTAAGTTTTAATATGTAGATTCCAAACCCTGGTAGAATTTTGATAAGTTAAGGAAAGAAGAAAAAGTCTGTATTCATTTCATGTGACTTGATTCTATATTCTATCTACATTCAATCTACATATTTTTAACCCTTCCAATGGATGGGTCCATCAAACTTACTCATTTAAGGACTTTTTTTGAATATAATCTGTCGGGTTTTCGCTTCCTATAATGCTTTTAAAAAATAGATGTGTCAAAACACTTTGTCTCTTTATTTTTCAAACTGACACATAGAAGATGGCTATTTTAATATTTCTCAAATGCTGGTGATCTTTCTTTTATTTCAAATGACCCAAAGAAGCCTTCACATTATTTTCTACGTAGAAAGAACTTTCTTCTGCATCTATCTTCAGTATGTGAAACATATTACAGAGTTAGATTATTAAATCCTAGAACTGTAGGAAACCTTAGAAATCTCCTCATTTAGAAGGCGAGAAAGCTGAATCCCAGAGAGATTCAGAGAGCTGCTCAAGATCACTGTCTGATTAGTGTCACAACACCATTTCTCCCCAGAGAATCCCTATTAATTTTCTTGTACTTTCTATAATGGGCTTAAGACAAACTTTCTCCCTAAAGTTCCATCTGTATTCCCTTCACATCTCAGTGTGTAGCTTGTCCAGACACTTCCACTTCCACTGCGGTCTTCTGTCTAACCCTGTTCCCTAAAGATATAACTGTTTCTCACCCACAGCTTTAGTACCAAATGCCCAGAATAAGCATCTTTCCCTTCTTAGCATAAAGGTCTGAAGAACCTAGAAGCATCAGTGTAAATACAGATCCATAAGAGTATAGTTTGATTTCCTCAAGGTCCTGTTCAGAGGACCAGAAAATTCCAGAAGTTTTTTATGTTCATTCCAAGTGTTTCAGTCCACTTAAGGATTGTCTTAGGGATGTAATTCAACCTAGTTCCTCAGAGCTGTTTTAGGTATTTGTAATTTTATAAAAGGTTAAATTGTGGTCCTTAAATGTGATCTTTTGTTACTGTAAAAGGTAGTTAGATTGACAAATAAGATTCTTTGTGAATTGTATATTAACACAAATATAAAAATTGTGTTGTTATAACACTAATACAAAATTATAACACAGAAACAAAAATTATATTATTCCTGAGGGGCCACCTCCCAAAATTTAACTACTCCAAGAATAATGTAATGTAATGAGTATAATATAATGGCTACTCCAGATATATATTATTTAACTATTAAGTGGTTACATCTTAAATCAAAACTTGAATTTGCTAATCCTGAAATTAAGTTCTGTATATTTTAATACTTTTTCTAAATAACAGATATCAATCAATGATATATTAGATATTATATAATGCAAAAAAATCATGTATAAGGAACATGTATTTCCTTTTATAAAATTACACTATTTTAGCATATTACATACTCCTTGATTTAATTAAATTGCATCTTAAAGCAGTTATTTGTATAATTGCCACCTGCCTGAGGCAAAGACTTCAATAGTCAAGGCCATGGCATTTGTCAAGCAATAAATGAGCTTATAGAAAGTTTTCCAGGTGGAATTTAAACTTCTTATTAAAGTTATGACAGGTATTACCAATATAACTCATATTGTTTGTCAATCATAAATTTTCTTAAAAAGCTATTTTCTCTTTTTAAATTTTATTCCAGTGTATTAAGCTTGTATAATAGTTATTTTCATGGGGAGACAACTTAATTGTTTACTCTTTTATGCTCTAAAAGACTTATGAAGATTTATTATGTTTTTCTCACAGGGCTAGTAGTGTGTAGATAATCTTTTATTCCCTTCTTGAGAATTTATGTGTGATAGTGAAATTGTAAAGCATTACTAATTTAAAGCATTTTCAATGTGTGCATTTCTCCTAGCTAGAAATATAAATGCAAAAATATGATAATAATTCCCATGAAATTTAACCTTATATTATTAAGGTAAATAAATAAGTTTCCTACCTATAAATTGAAAGGCTAGATTCTATAAAAAGGAAGATATTTGCCATGTAATATCTCAATGTATATGTTTTATGAGTTTACAAGTTTATATTTGGAAGTATATTTATAAGTTAAAACTCTTGGAATTTGTAATATGTGTCATAATCTTTTTACAGGCAGTTTTTCTTTGTTACATAATTTTTCTTTTTCTTTAAAACAGAGCATTGGTTCTGTTTGATATTTTTAGTGAAGTGCTGCAGATTATTTTTATATTTAATCCCTGTGATAAAATGTATACTCCATAGAATGGATTTTATGTTTTGTGGTACTCTTGTGTTACAGAAAAATTAGGTAGTTACAAACCTTCTAAGTAGCTGTACTGAGGTCTTGATTTCAGAAGGCGACATATTTAACATAGTTACTAAAGTCTGGCTATGGATTTCCTAAGATACTGCTTCTAAAAGTTTTAATTTTTTTCATTTTAAACTTCTTGGAAAAATGTCTCCAATCATTAAACTTGTGAAAGCAATATCTGACCTAAAAAAATGTTCTCAGCCTCACCTGTATTTGCCAGAGCTCTTTTCTCTCTCTTGGCTAGTCCCACTTTGATCTTTAGCCCCCATTTTATTAACATGAGAACATAAAACTAAATCTTTAAAAAGATTTTCATAAAAAGCAAGTCAAATGAGTTAGAAAAAATAAGTACGCCTTGTAAAATTGACTTTAAAGTCACTGCTTGGTTTTCACCGATGCCCTGTACATAAAAATTGATATTTATTCTTAAGAATATTTTACATTCATTTTCCAGACTTCACCCTTTACTCTAAGCATTTCTTCTTGTTAATGGTCACTTTTGGTTTGTGTGCATTCATTTCAATCATAGACATCTCATATGAGAAATTCAACTATAGTTTGTCAGCAACTCCAAATGTTAATAATTTTATTCTTGTTTTCTTTGCTCTGCCATGTCTAAATTCTCCAATGAGAAATTAAAATTGAAGAATGATCAAGTGAAGTATAAAGTATGTAGGATATAGAATAACTAGAATAAAGATGAAGACTAGTGTCATAATTTATACTGTCAGGAGGCACATGATTATATTTCCTTTGAAATAGGCATACTTTTTGTGTTAGTTAATTGAAATGTATTGTGCACAAAATTAAGATAATTTAGTATAAAAATATTTAACTCTATTGGCAAATGCTAACTAAATTATTTGTTTAACTGAGCACATACTCTTTTCTCCCCCAAAATTTCAAGATTGATAATGCTGAAGAAGCTTCTTTTTAAAAAATTGAGTAGAGAAACTAGAGTATTTAGCTTACTGGTGATGAATTAGAAAAATACACAAGTAAAGAAAAAAATATTTTTAAAGGATAAATGAGATGTTTATTTAAAAAATCTATTTACAATATATTTATATAAGCTGTATTTGTTTAAACTGTATTTATTGATGGATTACCAAGTATGAAGCACTGTAGCAGGGTATGATTACTAAGTTTTTCCAATTTTGATTTATCTTGTTTTGCCTTGTGGTGCTCACAGGTTGATCTACATTTTATGAAAAAGATTCCTCCTGGTGCTGAAGCTTCAAACATCTTAGTTGGGGAATTGGAATTCTTGGATCGAACTGTAGTTGCGTTTGTCAGGTTGTCCCCAGCTGTGTTGCTTCAAGGACTGGCTGAAGTCCCAATCCCAACCAGGTAAAAAGTATAAGAGCATCTTTTGCATTTTTCTTAAGCCATCTTTTTGTGAGGAAAAAAACAAGGAGTAAATATAATTTCCTCAGAGTTTTTTCTGGAAACTAATTTGTGATCCATGAAACTATTGTTTCTTCTTGTTTGTGGAAGAGGGGAAAAAGTATTTTAAAAATTATTCTGTCCTTTCCTCCTTCCTCCTTTCCTATGTGTTTTTTAGGTGCGCTCCTCTCTCTGTATACTCTGTTCTGTATCACCATATAAATTACCAATTTTGGTAAAAAGTGATCAAGTGTTAGGCTTTTCTCAAAGATTGCGTTAGACTGTGGGCTGAAGAGAGAATCCTGCATACGACTGCAGTCAAACTCAGGAAGAGCAAAGTTCCCAGGGCCACCATTAGGATGGTCCCTGCTGGACCTAATGTACTGTAGTCCAATCCTAGGTGCAGTATCCCTGTCATATGTACAGTCTGAAGAATCATTGGTAATAGCACCATGCTACTGTGGGTGAATCCAAATCGAAAGTGCAAGTTTGATTTGTTCACCTGAGCTTGTTTTTTATTTAGCAATACACAAAAACTAACAACTTAGGGATAATAAAACTGAATTATGTTTATCATTTATCTCTATTTTATAGATATAAAACTGCAGGCAAAATTTTGAAAAAAAAAAAAAGAATATTGACTTCAGCATGTTAGGTTCCTAGCAATTCATCCAGGGGACACTGTTTTCTTCCCTTCTTCCTCCATCAAATGTGATTCCTATGCACAGACAGCTGTGTATATTTCACTCTGATCCTCTTCTCATGGTCAAACATATCTATGCAGGGCTCCTTTCCCACATGACTGATGCCCTTTGATGCTGTAACTGTTTCAGATGCTGTTAGTATGTATCCTCTTCTAAACACTGAACACCTTAGGCAGGTTAAAACGATGAAAAGTTTGGGTGCTGTGGCAACTGGGTTTGTAGAATGTGTTTCCTCTGTGGACCTTTAGGCTTAACTTAAGACGCAGCAGATTACATCACTCTGTGCTTTGGTTACGGACAAGATATTCCAAAAATATGAAATAGTTTAATCAGGAGAGGCCTCCTTTTGTAACAGCTTAGCTTATTGAAATGGGATACAGCGTTCAAGTACCTGTGCCTGAATCTGTGGCAGGAACAGATTTGAAGCAGGAACCTATTTACCATGCGGATTGTAGAAAGAAGTGTCTGTTCATCCTGTTGGAGGGCTACTGAGACTTCTGATAAACATCAATTTTTATTAAAAAGGGAGAAAGGTGAACTGAGCAGATTAAAGTGGCGTCTGACTGTATCATTAAGGCTGGATTTTTCTATACACAACCTGCAACCTATTCAGAGTTTCTGGGAATTTGGGATTCAGATTTAAGATGTCAAACTTACTAACTGTAGAGGTATTATTTTAGTAGTGTAAAATTCCTTTTCAGTCATCCAAGCGGTGCCTTCTTGTTCCACTGTTTAGGAAGGTGTCTGATGAACTCTGAGTAAATTATAGCTGTTTATGACAATGATAGTTCCTGTATTTCAAAGGAAAGAAAAGGAAAATTCCCAGGAGTGGAGAAAAGCCATAATGGGGTTATGTACTCTCACTTTGAAAACTGTCAAGGTTTAGGTGACCTCATTTCATACTGACATGGCAAAATATGTGTAGAGAACAATGGAGGAAAAATTAGGGGCACGGTAGAGCCACTGTAGAAGGAGAGATTAAAAAGACTAGACCGTTTAGTAAGGAAAGGTGAAAAATGGAAGAAGATTAGTTAGACAAATAGAATAAAGAAAGCTATTCGAGGTTCCTAATTATCCTTTCTTAGGAGGACAAAAGGGCATACCATGAATATAACAGCAACACACAGTAGAAATGTCAGAAAATAATCTTTTAGGACTTTATAAATAGCCCATGGAATGGAAACCTGAAAAATAGCAAGATGTACATAGGTTAGGAAATTTCTTAAAATTATTATAGTTGATAAAGCATCTGCCACCACATTAGACTATTGCTATTTTAACTGTGTGGTGGACCTTTCTTTACAGTAAAAATTGACTTGGATTCAGTTACAATAAAATGAAAAATTAATGTCAGACCCTCTAAGACTGTGTATAAATGTGTCATGTAAAAACGTGTACCAATTCTAAAGTTTATAACTAAATGAAGGGTAGAATTATAGTAACTATTTCAGTGCACCTTATAAAGCCATGAGTCTTCATACTTAAGAGCATAAACCATTTAACAAATTATTGTCATAGGATTATATTACCAAATATAGGGCATTTTTCAATTTGCACAATTTCCCTGCAGCATTGACCTTTTCAGCGACAGGACAATTACCAGTTCTCCAAAGTTAGAGCTTGTGTTGATTTCTTCAAAAGCTCCAGTTGTGATAAGTTTGCCAGATTTTCAACCTGATTTAGATGGAATATCACAGTGCACCTGGTATTTTTATTCCTGCAGCACTGGAATTAATAGATCGCTAACTCCCCATTTTCTTCTGCATAACTGATCTTTGATTTCTGACCATAGCTTTTTTTTATTTAATGTAAATTTTACGTACACCTATGGTTTTTTTGACCATGTGTTCTCTTTTTGTACTACCATATTACCTTTTTCTCCTTCTACCTAGTTCTACAATTTGCATATTACTGAGTTCTCTTCCTTCTAATTCAGAAAGATTGAATCAGATTTTACTTTTCCCACCTTCCTCTTCTAAAGACTATAGAATCCTTGAAATTCTCAATAACAACTATATAGGCTCTACAGGTAACTAAATGGGGAAACACTGAGATCAAAATAACCACGTATTCCCATTGCTCAAGGATCTTAAGCATAAGAGTCAATCATTGTAAAATGGTTCAAAATAATAATAAACCGTGAAAAAATATGGAAATATTTTTACATTAAAGTTCCCATCTTTAGTAATTCCTTTGAAATGAGTGATTCTGTACTACTAAAATTATTTTTATGTTTCTGCCTTGAGACATTCATGTTTTTTTTGTTTATTACAGATTTTTGTTCATTCTTCTGGGACCCCTGGGAAAGGGTCAACAGTACCATGAGATTGGCAGATCAATTGCAACCTTAATGACAGATGAGGTATTTATTCAAGTTCATTGGGAACATTTCCCCCTACTAGGTACACCTAATTTTTGGAGTTCCTGTATTCATGATAATCTGCTGTGAATCAGATTTCTCTTTATTGAATCCCCCTTCTTATATGCTTCCACTGTGAAATTTACTTTGGAAAAGTTTGTTTAAAAGGGGTAATAAATTCACACACATGAATACAATGCTTTAAAACCTCATTTTCTAAAGAAAATTCATTGTTTAGTGACATTTAGAATATATATTTTTAATATTCCCCTTATAGTATATGTGCTGCCAAAGTGAGCACCATTGTTAATGTCATTGCAAATCTTGTTTGGGGCAAAATAATTTTTTTTTCTTTTTATTAAGATTATGATAGTTTACAACCTTGTGAAATTTCAGTTGTACATTATTGTTAGTCGTGTTGTAGGTACACCACTTCACCCTTTGTCCCCTCCCCCCACCCCCCCTTTCCTCTGGTAACCACCAATCAGTTCTCTTTGTCTGTATGCTAACTTCCACCTATGAGTGGAGTCATACAGAGTTCGTCTTTCTCTATCTGGCTTATTTCATCTAACATAATACCCTCAAGGTCCATCCATGTTGTTGTGAATGGGACGATTTTGTCCTTTTTTGTGGCTGAGTAGTATTCCATTGCATATATATACCATATCTTCTTTATCCAATCATCAGTTGCTGGGTACTTAGGTTGCTTCCACTTCTTGGCTATTGTAAATAATGCTGCAATGAACATAGAGGTGCTTAGGACTTTTGGAATTGCTGATTTCAAGTTCTTAGGATAGATACCCAGTAGTGGGGTGGCTGGGTCATATGGTATTTCTATTTTTAATTTTTTGAGAAATCTTCATACTGTTTTCCATAGTGGCTGCACCAGTTTGAATTCCCACCAACAGTGTATGAGGGTTCCTTTTTCTCCACAACCTCTCCAACATTTGTCACTTTTTGTTTTGGTTATTTTTGCCATTGTAACAGGTGTAAGGTGATATCTTAGTGTAGTTTTGATTTGCATTTCCCTGATGATTAGTGATGATGAGCATCTTTTCATGTGTCTATTGGTCATCTGTATATCTTCTTTGGAGAAATGTCTGTTCATGTCACCTGCCCATTTTTTGATCGGGTTGTTTGATTTTTTGTTGTTGAGCTGTGTGAGTTCTTTATATATTATGGAGATTAACCCTTTGTCAGATAAATAACTTGTAAATATTTTTTCCCAATTAATGGATTGTTTTTTTGTTTCAATCCTGTTTTCCCTTGCCTTGAAGAAGGTCTTTAGTCTGATGAAGTCTCATTTTTTTATTCTTTCTATTGTTTCCCTCATCTGAGGAGTTATGGTGTCCGAAAAGATTCTTTTGAAACTGATGTCAAAGAGTGTACTGCCTATATTCTCTTCTAGAAGACTTATTGTTTCAGGTCTAATCTTTAGGTCTTTGATCCATTTTGAGTTTATTTTTGTGAATGGTGAAAAAGAATGGTCAATTTTCATTCTTTTACATGTGGCTGTCCAGTTTTTGGGGCAAAATAATTTTAAGGTCTCAAGAAAAAACAATGACAGTTTATCTGAATAGTATAGGTGACACCCAAAAGCCACGCAACATCTATTAACTCTCTTTAGAATTTCCTGAATGAAGGTGTTCTTAACCTGGGAATCTTTGAAACTTTAGAGGAGCTGTAGATGAATTTCAAGGGGCTCATGATGTCTCTGATACAGCATACAAATTTTTCTATGCAAAAATTTGTATGTAGACTTTTTCTGGATTGGAAAAAGCTTTCATCAACTTCTTAAAGAGGTGCATGTCTCAAAAATGTAAGATCATAAAAATAAGACATAAAAGTGGTATCATACAACTGGTTTTTTATATTCCAAAACATCTTATGGAAATCTATTTTTATTGTTTTATTGTTTTTATTGTTAAAGAAGAGCAAATGCAAAAGATCACAGAAGGGGCATATGTTCAAAATTAATAGTAAATAACAAATGGGATTATACATTTTCTAGAATCTCATCTGAATAATTTAATACTGTATTTATTGAAATATATGGCTTCAGATACTTGAAAATCTATAAAAAGAATGAATTAGTATTGTATATAATTTTTGCAAGGCTTGTGAAATCTGAAAATTTGAGCTTGTGTTTGGGGTTTGATATAAATTCTTCTATTATATCTGTTCAACTTATGTTTTATGGTTTTCTATGAATTGGTTATTGATGTTTACACGTAGGAAAAGAAAAGCTAGAAGAAAAATATTTTTTTCATCAGTTTCAGAAAGAACCTATGCTGCCATAAAAAATTACCACAAACTGGGTGACTAAAACGAGAATAATTTATTTTCCCACATTTTGGGGCACCAGAAGTCTGAAGTGAAGGTTTCAGCAGGGCCACATTCTCTTTGAAGGCTCTAGGAGAGAATTTTTCCTTTTCTCTTCCAGCTTCTAGTGGCTCCTACTATTATTCCTTGTCTTGTGGCAGCAAAATTCCCATCTCTGCCTCCATCTTCACATTGCCTTCTTCCCTGTGTCTCTGTGTGTCTTCACCTTTTCTGAATGTTATTAGGATACTTGTCATTGGATTTAGGGCCCAGTGTAATCCAGGATGACCTCATCTTGAGGTCCTTACCTGAAGTACATCTCCAAAGACACTTATTCCAAATAAGCACATTCTGAGGTGGACATATATTTTGATAGAACACTACTTAATCCACTACAATGAGTAACATATTCTGTTGAGGAAATCTGGAAGAAGACAGGAGAGTGAAAAAAGGGCTTTATGAGGACAAAAATCTTGCTCTAGTAGAACTGTCTATGAGAAGATACAGTATCTTTGCTTTTAGTGTTTCCATATTAATTAACATTTTTCAACTTTTACAGTATTGTAGAATAAATAGCACTGTGATTTGTATTTCACAACTGTCACTTTCACACACATTTGTTTCATGTTATATTATATTTCCACACCTAAGACATAAGGACATTGCATTAAGATATCTCTAGGGCATAGGATGTGTCATATGGTGAGAGGAGCATACTGTGTCATGGGAGGTGCATATATGCTAGGTATCTCTTTTCCTCATCCTCCCCTTCCTCAATTAGGGGTCAAGATATTCTCAACTGAAAGATGTTAATTCTAAAGTTCTTTTGACTAATCAAGTGACATAGAACAACAGAGAAACATCCATGTTTTATAAATTTTAGATTTAGAATGAGAGCAAAGAAGGGACTTCCGTCTATTTCCTTGATTAATGAGAACTACCTAATTTGGGAACAAACATCAGCCATCTGTTGAAGGCTTGAACACCAATCCTTTAGACTTGAAAGTTTAGAACTTAGCTTTAGGGCAATTTGTAACTGTGAACAGTCAGATAGAGAAGCAGAAACTCAGCCAGAGTTACTCCATAAAATGAGAGCTGTTAATAATAATAGGATGTGTTAATTACAGTAGCACATTCATTGAATATCAAAAAAATATTTAAATACTTCTGAAAGAGAAAAAAGTTTTTTATTCTTCAAAGCCTAGGTGGAGGAATTGTTCTGCTTATCTAATTGCTTTGAAGGCTATTGAATAATTGTACTCATTAAGAACAAAATTTAATATGTTGATTCATAGAGCTTAGTTTGGTTAAGAAAATGGTGAATTGGATTGCATTATCAAACTGTAAATTCCACGGGAGCAGTTACCACTTAATGTTCGTTTTTTTGCCCTGATTTTGTCAGGTGCTCAAATAAATATTTGTTGACTGAGCTGTTTAGTTTTTTCCTCTCTGTATTGGGAACTCCTTGTAGGTAGACTGTCTTTTCATTTTGTGTTTTCAGGTTTGTCATAGTGTCTGGCCCTCAGTCAATTTCAATAAATTTTTTTTTAATGAATTAATGACTGAATGTGCTAGTCATCCTAGCAATACTTTATTTTGAATCAATCCAGTAATCTATTTTCTCCCTTTCTGTTGAGTATTATTAGAGATAAATCATGTGATTTTGTTTATTAGTACTACTACCAAGGTATCGATCCTTTTATATTCTTAAAAATTATTAAGCACTCCAAAGAGCTTCTGTTTATATAGATAATATGTCAATGTCTATCATAATAGAGCTTAAAACTGATAATTTAAAAAAATATGTTTATGAATTCATTTAAAATAATAATAAAATCATATATTAACATAAGTAACATTTTTTAATGAAAACAAAAGCAAAAACAATAACAAAAAATTACTAAGAAGAGTGACATTGTTTTTCTCTTTCTTGTTCTGGATTTTTTTTTTTTTTTCTGAGGAAGATTAGGCCTGAGCTGACATCTGTGCAAATCTTCCTCCACTTTATATGTGGGTTGCTGCCACAGCATGGCTGATGAGTGCTGCAGGCCTACACCCAGGAGCCAAATATGTGAACCTGGGCCACCGAATCAGAGTGCATCAAACTTAACCACTGTGCTATGGCGCTGGCCCCTTGATCTGGATTTTTGAGCTAATAATTTTCTGTTCCTGTCTCCTAGATCTTAAGTCAACACTGACTCTTTCTGTTCAATCAGCAAATATGCTGAACATATAGTAGCTACTTAGGAAATACATAGGAAATAAATGTCCAGGTTTTCCCCATCCTTAAAATGAAATGCCTTACTGCTTAACAAAGCAGCTATCTCTGAAGAAGTGTTGATTGAATCTGAATCTCAAGAGCCTTGAAGGAGTAGTCTCTACTTGGTCCTGAATATCTTAGCTTCATTCATCTCCTAATGTACTGCAGTCTGATTTCTGTCACTACCACTCTACTGAAACTGCTTTCAGTAAGGTCACAATTTACAAAATATACCATCCTATGTTCACCACTCATGTCACTTGATCTCTTATTGGCATTTGACATTATCGAACACCTCTCTTTCTTTTTGTCCCATGGAGAACAACTAAAATTTGTTGTGTGCTTTGACTCTAAATCTTTGAGATTTGTATTATTGCTTACCTTGAGGTCACAAATACATCTTTCTATATTATGTTCAATGAGTTTTATACTTTATCTCTCACATTTAAGTTTTTAATATACCTAAAATTGCTTTTTGTGTGGGATGTAGGTAGAGTTGCAATTTCATTTTTGTGTAGATAATCACTTGGCTTAGTACCATTTATTGATTAACCCATCATTTATTCAGTAGTTAGCAATGCCTGCCTTTCAAAAAACATTATCCACCTCTGTGCCACCACCATCTTAGTTATAGTAACTTTACTATAATGAGTCTTGATCTCCAGTAGGACAAGTCCCTTCCTCACTTTGTTCTTCATTAATTCATTCAACAAATATTTATTGAATGTAGACTAATCATCAGGCACTCTTGCAATTCCTGGGGATATATCAGGGAAAAAAAGAGACAAAAGGCTTCTCTTTCCTTGAGCTAATAGTCTAGTGGAAAGATGGACTAACACATGGATAAGTAAAATATATGACAAGTGCTGTGGAGGAGACCGCAAAAGCAGGGAAGGGAGATAGGGCTGGGATGGGGAGAGTTGCAAGTTAAAATCAGGTGGTCAGGGAAGTCCTTCCTGAGGAGACATTTCAGCAAACAACCTACAGGAGGAGAGGGCACAAGCTATTTAGATATCTGAGGGAACAACTTTCCAAGCAAAAAGATAAACAAGGGCAAATGCTTTGAGATGGGAGTGTGCCAGGAATATCTGGAAAACAGCAAGGAGGACAACATGGCTGGGCAGGAGGGAGAAGGGGAGAGAGAGGGCAGTAGGCGATGAGGTGAGAGAGGTCTGAGTAGGGTATTTGTAGGTCATCTAAGGATTTTGAGTTGAGAAGCAAATGGGAAGTTTTGAGTAGAGAAATGATATGATTTATCTTACATTTTAAATGGATTATTTGGCTACTGGATTCAGGCTTTTTGAAGGAGCAAAGGCAAAAGCAGAGAGACCATTTAAGAGGCATTGCAACAATCTAGGCAAGCAATATATTGTGAGAGAAATCAATGCAATTCCCATGAAAATTCAAGCAGGATTTATCAAGGAGCTTGGTAAGCTTATTCTAAGAAATAAATGGAAGAACAAAGGTCCAAAAATAGTAAAAGCAGGCTTGAAGAAAACAAATGCATTTGCTGGAATTTCTTTATAATTCACTGCTACTTTTTCTCTGTCTGCTTTTCTGGATCCTTCCTTCTTCCCACCCACTGCATTGATGAGAATTTTGCTCCTTAATTATGTACTCTGGCTCCTACATTATCAGTTTCTTCCTCCCTACTATATCATTTCTGTCACCTTACAAAGATGATCTAGAATCTCCTATCTTTCAAAAAGAGGAGAAAGAAAGGAAGGGAGGAAGAGAGGGAGGGAGGGGGGGAGGGAAGGCACTTTCTAATTGTGAGATTTTGGGCAAGTTAACCTCAACTCTCTCTGCCTCAGTTTCCTCATCTTCAAACTAGGAATGATAATAATAGTACATATTTCATGTTGTTATCGTGATGAATATATATTTATTTCCTACTATATATTGGAGATAGTGGTAGAAATTAAAGATATGGTCATTGGCCTCATGGAACAAGCCTGAAGTCATCCTGACTCCTCTGTTTCTTTCACGTACAAATCCAGTCTATCAGTAAATCTTCCTGGCTCTACTTTCACAATATCTCCAGAAGCCTACTACCTCTCATTTTCTGAACTATCACCTGGTTTTCACCCTTATCCCTGGCTTTCACTCTTATCGCCTGGTCCATGCCACCATTATTATGCTATTATTGTAATAGATTCCTAGGTGTTCTCCCTGCCTTTGCCCCACATCATTCTGTTCTCAACACAACAGCTAGAGCAATCACTCTTCTATTCAAGACCCTCTAATGGTTTCCCATCTCATTCAGAGTAAAAGTCAAAGTTCTTATGATGATCTACAAAGGTCTACAGGATATCCTTCTGCCTCTTCCACCTTACCTCTCAGATGTCATCTCCTGTTACTCTCCCTCTAACTCACCCCTTCCCAGAAACTGGCCTCCTTGCTACTTCTCAAATATGACATGCATGCTGAGAATCTTTGCACTGGCTATTCTTTCTGCCTGGATGCTCTTGCTTCTGATAGCTACATGGCTTGCATCCTTACCTCCTTAGTTTCTTGCTGAAATATCTACTCATTGAAGCCTTCCTTAATCATCCTGTTTAACATTACAGCATCCCCCAGTCATACCCTGTTCCCCTTTCCTACTTCATTTTTCTTCATAGCACTTTCCACCATTCAGCAAAATATATACTCAGTGATATTCCTTGTTTTCTATCTCTCCCCTCCCATTAGAATGTAAGCTCCATGAGGGGATAGATTTTTGTTGGTTTTGTTCACTGCTGTATCCCTAGCACATAAGTAGTTTGAGAAATAGCTATTGAACGAATGTTCAGAGCTTATATTTTAGCAGGAAAAAACAGGCATTAAACAACTAATTCTAATAAATAATTGTAATTACAATGAAAGCTATCTAAAAAAGGACAAGGTGTTAGGACAGTATTAACAATATTTTTAATATTGTTTGAGAGGGGATCAGTGAAGGGTTCTCCTAGAAGTCAGATGTATGTTGAAATCAGAATGTTAGGTTAGCTTGACAAAGAGAAGGGAGAAGGGCAATATAAAGTAATTAAGTTATTGGGGATGTTGGTGATAGGATATAGTGTTTTTAATTTAAAAATCAAACAAATTTATTTTTAAGTCTGTATCTATAAGAAGCTTTAAAATAATAGGAAATCAGCTGTTCTGAATGAATTTGGACATTCATCTATCTAAAGCAGGCGTAGGATCATGTGATCTCTTGAAGCAATTTTTTAATCAAATGAGATCAAATCAAGAAAGATTTCAAAAGAGTTGCTACGAGCAGGGAAAGAGTAGAGTGGCTAAACTCTCATTGGGTTTGAGAACATTTGCAATTCTTAAATGTTCAGATTAGGTCTCATGGCCATGTGAAGATTTTAGAAAAGCACAGATACTCTCCGCCATAAACTCAGTGGCTTATGGCAGGGAAATCTATGTTTTCAACATTTAAAAAAATCTTTCTCAAACTACAGCTAAGCCATTAATATATATCTGATGTCTTTATATTATCCTAAGCAAAGACTGTATATTTATCATGCATCTTTTTTGAAATGGTCTTAGTTGGAAAGTAAGAAAAAAGCCTTTGAAAATAATCATTATCACTTCTTCAGTGGTTTAGATTGAGTATCAAACCAGAAACTAAAACAAGTGGTCTAAAGGTAGAATAGAATATTCAAAAGCACAATTTTCCTGAAAATTTTGGAATATTTGGTCACTGTAATATAGATCAGCATAAAGAATAATATGGTAGTCCCAAACCTCAAATATTTCTCTATTCCATTCCATATTATATGAAATACAGAAATATTTACATTATGTTTAGTGTAAATTAGTTTTCCCCCATTTATCTTTATTTTTACTTTCCCCACTTATTACACTAAGTATACCATTCCTCTGTATGTCAGTCTTGAGAGATTAGGTTTTGCTGCAGGAATAACCAACTGAAATCTCCATGGCTTAAAACAGCAAGGATTTATTTCTATCATGCTGTGTCCATCACAAGCTGGCAGAGGGGCTCTGCGCATTCTAGTCGCTCAGGTACCCAGGCCTATAGAAGCTCCATCTTGACCTGTGTTTTCTGTCGCTATGGCAGACAAAAGGCAGACAAAAAAAATACCTTCTATTTGAAAGTGACATATGTACACCTCCATAGAACACACCAAATCCAAGTATTGAAGAAGGCAAAGAATGCAATCCTACTATGTGTCTAGAAGAAGAACTGTGGTGTCTGTCAATAGCCCAAATGACTACCACAGCATGTGTGTGTGTGTGTGCGTGTGTGTGTGTGTGTGTGTGTAAATGTAACTCATACTTTGGATGGAAATATACTTTCTACACTGTATAGATATGATATCCAGAAAATACTAATTTGTAACCCTATTATTTAAAAATTGAAACAAAATTAATCTTTTTAACTAGTTGATATATGCCAGGATATAAATATTGCTAAAATTGCTAATATATTCTATAAATTTTTCTCTCTATTTTTAAGGAAGGGCTTCTTTCAGAAAGTTTGATTTACTCACACGTAAATAAACTTTGCCAAGCTTGAATCATCAACTCTAATTTAATGAGCTTCCTTTCATCTTCCTTTCCCTTTCCTTTACTCTTGCCTCCGGAAATTTCAACATTCGTTCCAGCATTCTAAGAAAAATGTATATCTGTGCGCATTCATAGAATAAACTAAATTATAATACTTTTCATGAAAATCTTCGTTAGTTAGAGCTGTTTCTTCAAATTGTTATAATCACATGTGAGATAACTAGGAAATAAAAATACTGAACACGTTAAGATTTTGTAATTGCTTTTTTTATCTATAAATGATATTTCTTTTCCTTCTATAGGTATTTCATGATGTTGCTTACAAAGCTAAAGATCGTAATGACTTGGTATCAGGAATCGATGAATTTCTGGATCAGGTTACTGTTCTCCCTCCTGGAGAATGGGATCCAAGCATTCGAATAGAGCCTCCCAAAAATGTTCCTTCCCAGGTACGTATATTTGAAAATACTCTTAGGAATCCCATCATTTTGATGTCTAAGTACATGTACTAAAATAGTCTAACTCATCAAAAGGGTGCAAATGATTTAAATTATAACCTCTAGGAAGGCAGAGGCACGAAGTTACAAAGTCTTCCTTGATCCTATTCAACATAACTTACTGAGAAATTGGTTTTAATGATGCACTACTAAATCAAGCAGTTTCATATACCTGGAAAGATCTTGGACCCACCTTAAAAAATTTTATACCAGAGGAAAATTAAAATTTTTATAAAGATGTAAAATATGGCTTGAGAAAAAGCACATTACTGTCTTTCTATATTCTGATGATACATGACTTTGAAATTGACATGTATTAGGAAAATTCAAAGGCATGACTTAGTCATATTACACAGAAAACTCTCTATTTCTGCTAATGACATTTATGATTAGGAAAATATTTTTTTCTAATTCTTGTATTTGTATTACCTTTGTATGAATGTATAGTATGAAAATTGTAAAAATTCTGCCTATAAAAATCTAATGTGCATTTTACTCATTACAAAATCAAGAAAGATAGAAAGAAAGACTGTTGCTATTACTTGGGGTCATTTTCTCATTGCAGGCGTGACTTTGTTGAGAGTGGTGGCCAAGTGTTTGTTAAGCCCACTCCTCATGTGGCCGCCTCTATTTCTACTGAATCTGCCTCCTGCCACTCTCCCAGTGTCATCTCCTCAGCCTTGCCTTTGGCTCTTGTCCCTGTGGACTCTAGCCTGGTCTGACTCTCCTGCCCTAGTTCAAGTGACAGATGGCCTGATTGACCCAGCCTGGACTTAGAAGTTTTTCTGGTTAGCCAGAGGTGGGCAAATGAGCAGGTGTACCAGTCAATCATGAGTGTTTAAAAAAGTCATCTCAGTCCCTCTATCAATTTAAGGTTAATACACTGATGTCTCATTTCTATATTTTCACTCTGAAGTCATTTCATAATTATTAAAGATTATTTGCTTTTCTTTTCTCATTGATTACAATTTTGTGATTCTATAACTGTAGCCACATAGTTTCAGTTGATCTACTACTAAAAGAAGTTGCTTAGGGAGCAATTTTAAGAGCTATAGATTGTCTTGTTTTTGTACTTGTATACATCTTTCAACTGATAATATTAGGAAAGGCAATAGAATTCTTCCTGAAGTAATATGAGACTCTTGATGCAGCTAAATGTGGCTGAAGGAAAATGTCTAACTACCTGAACTGGTCTCACATAATTCATGGCCACATACCTCAAGTGGGTCCTCCATGTTGCAAGTTTATCATAACTATACTTCCTTAGGTCAATCATTCTCTCTAGATGTCTATTCCACACCTGTTATCTCTTCTCAAACATTTAGCACATCCTTCCTGACCTTCACTCCCAGTTGTTGCCTTGCTTTCTACTTCCTGAGAAATTTGAAATGATCAAAAGAGAACGTCCATAGACTGCCACCACCACACCTATCCACCTGCCAGCATCTGCACCCACATACTCTGCCTTCCCATATATTACTATTGAACTATCCAAAGTCAGCCTTCTCCTTGTACACTAGATCCCATCTCTTCACACCTGCTCAAAGACATTACTTTGTCAATTTTCCACTTTCTCCCCTATATCATCTGTTCTTTTGTTCTGTATTATATCATTTTTATTAGCATATAACTTATTGTTAATTTACAATTCTTAAAAAAAGAACTCTCAATACTGCTATCACTGCCAGCTACTCACCCATTTCTTTGTTCCTCTTTGCACAAAGTGCCACACAAGAGTTCTCTGTACTACCTGCCTCCAATTCCTCTCCTCCAGTTCTCTCTTAAACCTACTCCAATAAGGCTTTTGCCTCCGTCACCTCACTGAAATTACTTATATGAAGGCCACCAATGATCTTCACAATGCTAAATCCCATGGTCAGTTCTCAGTCTGTATTTTATTAAGCCTGTCAGTCAGTAGCATTTGACAAAGTTGATGACTACCTTTTCTTTGATACACTTTCTTTGCATGGCTCCAAAAACACTACACTCACTTGGTTTTCCTTGTACTTCAGTGGTCATTACTTCTCAGTCTTCTTTGCTGGTTCCTCCTCTTCTCTCTGATTTCTTTATGTTAAAGTGATGCAGGGCTCAGTCCTTAGTCATCTTCTCTCCTCTATCTACACTCATTTTTTTGGTAATATCATCCAATCTTATAGCTTTAAATCCTCTCCCAAATTTATTTTTACCTTGAATTTGAGAGTTATTTATCCAAATGGCTATCCTGTGTCTCCACTTGGGCGTCCTATAGATTTCTAAAACCTATTATGTCTAAAATTTGAACTGAATTGTAGTTTGTCTCATTTCTGTACCTATATACATCTTTGCAACTATATTAGAAAAGGCAATATAGTGCTTGTTGAAGTATATAAGAAACTCTGATCTTTTCTCAAAATCTGTTCCATCTGTACCTTCCCATCTTGGTAGGTGCTACCTCCATATTTACAGTTGATCAAGCCAAGAACATTTATTTTTTTCCCTTATATCTGACTTCCATTCTGCCAGGAAATACTCTTGGCTTCACCTTCAATATTTATCCAGAATTATACCATTTCTTGTATTGCCACTACCATCACTCTAGTTCCAGCCAACATCATCTTTCTCCTGGATTACTGAAATAGCCTCCTGCTGGTCTCCTTGTTTCTACCATTGGCCCCTAGAATCTGTTCTCAACACAGCAGCCAGAGTGACTCCAAGTTAGATCATTCTCCTTTTTTCCTCAAAACCCTGCAGAAGTTCCTCATTTCACTGGAAATAAACGCCAAAGACTTACAATGCCTACTAAACCTACCGGATCTGGCCTCCCTTTACCTCTCACAAGTCATCTCCTAGCACTTTTTTCCTTGCTGACTCCTCTCCAACCATATTGGCCTCCTAGCTCCTTGTTCTTCAAACCCTGCAGTGACATTCTTGCTTTAAGACTGTCCCACTGGCTGTTCCTTCTGCCTGGCTATCCCCCATGAGTTATTCTCATGGCTAATTCCTTTTACTCCCTCCACTTTTTCTCAGATGACACTTTCTCTCTGAGCCTGCCTGACCCCTCTACTTAAAATTGCCACTTTCTCCTCCTCTACCACCCACCCCACACCTCAGACCGCTTTACTCTGCTCTAAATTTTTATTTTTCTATAGTTTTTAATCTTTCTAATGCACTATAGAATTAATTTATTTATGTGTTTATTTGTTTATTGTGGGCCTTCCTCATTAGAATGTAAGCTCCACAGGTCTGATTTGTCTGCTGGTGTATGTAGCGGGGCCTAGTAACTGATAAAGATTGGCTCTCACTAAGTATTTGTTGATTGAATTAATAAATTGTGTAATTTTAATGGTCAAATATCTACTCACCCATTGATTTGTTTTAAAATATCAAAATACATGTGTTTCTGAACAAAAAATATTTCCTACATTTTCCTCAGAATACTCATTGGTATTGTTCATATACACCTCTCTTTTCAAATACCTTTTTCCCCTATTGTAAGATGAACACTCCTTGAGGAAACAAGTACTTTAGGATGGCTGATATCTTTCATGGTTTGTCATTTGCCTTTCAATGTATAGCTTTTCCATTGTAAAACAATGAGTTAATTGTCCAGTAAGGGATAATTCCCTTGAAGACCAAATAATATCACTTACTTTCTGAGACTTGTGGAAGCTAAGAAATGTTTCCCTAGGTGATTATTGGGTATTGAGGGTCACTCTTAAGCTCTAATGTATGTTAACCTATAAAGGCAGTTCCTTCATCAGTTGACAGACATCCTCTCTTTTATCTTTGAACTTCAGTTCATTGTATCTATTCATATGCCTAAGAAATTGTAAAAATATTAAGCAATGAACTTTCCTATATTTTTTGCATTTCAAAACCTATTTTTCTCATGTTTTAAACCTGTACCATTTTACCTAAATATCTCATTATACATAAGATCGTTTGATTATTCCTTTTTGTTCTTCATGTTTACAGTAAGCATGAAGAACATGTTTATATGTTTACTATTTTGGAATGGCAATCAAGTAAAAATTTTAACTGCATCACTTTAAAAAATTTTATTATCCTTTTAAGCACCTTTGAACACGTTGATGTGCTCTAAGATCACCAATAGGTTGGATTTTCTGATTTTTTCAAATCTCTGACTCTGACAAAAGTGGGTGGAATATACCTATGGGAAAACATCGCTTACATAAACCTCAGCCAGTTTGTCATTGGCTCAATTTGGAAGCTTCCTTTTGCAATAGTCTTTTGGATCTCCATGAGTCAGAAAGAACCATATTGTAAATCATTCTCTGGGTAGGAAGATATCAGCCAGAATCAAGGAGGGAAATACCCTTAAAAAATAGCTAATGATAATAGTTGATGTTTATTGAAAAGTTTAACTTTGTCAGGCATATAACACCTCTTCATCCCAAGCTGCCCCAACCCTGGTCTCTCTTGTCCCCTTCTCTTCATTTTTCCTCATAGCTCCATCTCTGCCTGACTTTGTAGGTTTACTGTTTGTCTCCATTAATAGAATGCTTTTTCTCGCTCACCTTTGCATCTCTAGCATCCATCACAATGAATGGCACACAGTAGGCACTCAATAAATTTTAGTTGAAAGAAGGAATAAATGCCCATCACCTCATTTAATTCTCTCAACCACACTGACAGGTACTGTTGTTGCCACCAATGAACGGAGGAAGGAACTGAAGCTTTAGGAGGCTAGATAACTTCCTAGAAGTCATGCAGCAAATAAGTAACAGAGCCTGGGTTCTTAGCCACTCTGCATATTGCCTCAAGGGAAAAAATTTGTTTTTGTTATTTGCAACTAGCACCTGAAATTAAAAAACAAAAACAAAAAAACTTCCCGCAGGAGAAGAGGAAGATTCCTGCTGTACCAAATGGAACAGCAGCTCATGGGGAAGCAGAGCCCCACGGAGGCCACAGTGGACCTGAACTCCAGCGAACTGGAAGGTTAGTGGAAAGCACTTGTATGGACTTTAGAGACCAAATGATAGACCATTCTTGTGTGTCAGGAATTGCTATTGTGAGAGCTAATTTTTCTTTTATACTTTGAATACCTACTCTTTGGGGATGAAAAATGCCAATTAATTTGATTTCTCTGTAGTTGCTAATGATTGTCATTAAAAACCAGAACAGTGGATACACCATTCCATTTTATCTTACCTAGTCTTTCATTTTGCTGTGCATAAAATGCATTCACAGATTCTTAGAATGAATAAGAAAGCTGTCAGTTGCCCCTTCCAAAACAGCCTGTTGAAAGCTTCAAGTTCAAGATGGAAATAAAAATAAACAACATGAACTCAGTCTTATAGACCGTATCTCATTACATGCAAGTAGGATGTATATAATAGTATTTTTTATTTTTCCGGATGTAATTTGAAAAAGCTATATGATTTATTTTTCTAATCACACGTCTTTGAAGAGATGAAAGCTTCAATTTATTTTTTAAAATGGTTCTTTATGGTTTTTTGACAGCTTGTCTCTCTCCAAGCAATGTGTGAGCAGAAAATCAGAAACCCTTGGGTGGGTCTCTCTTCAGGGAATATGTGCACACAGCCTCCATTATAATTGAAGGCAATTGTAAAGGCTTTGCAGGATTGGTGCTTCTCTCCCCTCAAGGCCATTTCCTGTACTTCTTTCCCTGTGTCCTCTAAGCTGACTTTCCAGTTCCTGACAACTCTGTGCATTTTAATTCTCCTTTGTTCTCTCCCTTTATCTATGTTTTGTCTCTGAGGAAATGTCCTTTAATGTCTTCCTGAGGCTCCATACCTATTTTGAGATGGTTCAACTTTTTCCTTTTCCCTTTACTGGAAGTGTTGTTACTCCTTCTGTTTGCTTTCATATTTTCAAATGCTGCCTTTTTATTTTTGGTGGTTTTCTTTTCTCTCTGTCAGGTGTAACATACCACATAGCTTAGATTTTTTTTCAAAGTTCACTTTTCCTTACTGCTTCCTAAATCCTCCCAGGTCACCAATATCCGGTATCTTCGCTTCTCCAGAGTTCTTCCACAGATTCTGTTGCTGACATGACTTGAAGTATCCATTACTCATCTGCTCTCCTGGAGTTGCTGGTGTACATCTGGGCTGCTCTTGCACTGTTCTCTGCAATGACCTCCCACTTCCGGATTTAGATTTTTGCTGCTAAAAGCACGTTTATTACACAGTAATATAACACCTATTTAGACTAATGTATGCCCTAATAAGTAATCAATTAAAGGACAATGGTCTAATAGAGAGTGCTATCAAAACTATAAATATTCACTACTAAGTAATATGTCATAACCACCTCAAATTCTAATTTGGGAGTAGGAGGGATATAAATCATAAAGAAATAAATAAATAGACTAGTAGATTAAATCTATTTTGAATTGTGACTTTGACAAGTTAACAAATCATTCAGAAATGATCTCCCAAATTAAAACTATGCATGTGTTCTACCAAACACAGGTAGGGGAACCTAAGATGATCTTTGTGTGTGTGTGAATTCCACAGGTTTTCTGCAAGCCTCTCTTAAGTTTTAAATGTCCTTTTTTTCAATTGAAATTTCATCCTTCTCAACCTCTTCTACTCTGTATCCCTCTGAAGGAAGTAATCGCTAGGAAAACAGTGATTCTGTCACTCACATAATAGTAAGAGAGTTACTAATATGTTACTATCATGTCTATGTCAATCAGATCAGGGCAATTAGAAATAATAGTGTTGAGGGGCCAGCCCCGTGCCACAGGGGTTAAGTTCGCACGTTCTGCTTTGCAGCCTGGGGTTTGCTGGTTCAGATCCTGGGTGTGGACCTATGCACTGCTTGTCAAGACTTGCTGTGGTAGGCAGGCGTCCCACATATGGAGTAGAGGAAGATGGGCACAGATGTTAGCTCAGGGCCAGTCTTCTTCAGCAAGAAGAGGAGGATTGGTGGCAGATGTTAGCTCAGGGCTAATCTTCCTCAAAAAAAAAAAATAAATAAATAAATAAAGAATACTTTATTAAAAACAAAAAATAATACTGTTGGCACAAAATAATCAATAACGTTTCTGTAGATAAGAAAGATAAGGTGAATTTTACTTCAGCCAGGGTGAGGATTATAATTTGGGAAGGCAGGTTCCACAAAGAAAGAAAGCTTCCTGGAGAAGCATGGTTTTCAGTACAGTCATATCTTTTTAGAACAAAGAACATACTTTAAACATGCCAAAGATGCATATTCATCAAAGTTTCAAAGAAATATTCAGTTGTAAATTAGCAGGTCAACATGACCCGGATGTCCAGAAAGAGACTAATACAGGTGGGCCTTACCAATAGGGCATAGGAGGGGAAGTACGCATTCTTATCTTGAGAGTGCATTCCTGACTTTAATTGTTAAAGGGGATGTACAATGTATGTTTGATAGACCATAAATCAGGCTTCTTTAGTTCAACTTGAATCAATTGTGAACTCAAATAGTTACCCCATGTACCTCAATATATGAGAATCTTTTGTCGATAGTCAAAATTTTTGGCTATTCTGAAGATGTACATGTTTCAACACAAACCAGAATTTGTTTCTCAAGAAAACAATCATTTTTGAGATGATTCTTAGATTGCCAAATGAATATTTGTATTTAAAAAATAAATAACAAAAGTTTAACGTTTTTGCATAATCAAAGCATATTCAGCATACTGGCAGTGTATTGGAACATAATAGTGTTTTTTTAAGCTCCATGAGGGAACTTAATCATAGTCTCATTCATTTGAATATGACATCTTTATTCCATGGAGCACAAAAAGCCTTTAGTAGTCAAGTGTTAAGTCTGCATATTATTATTAAATGTTCAAAGATTGAGAATACCTGTTCATTAATGCTCTCATTTCTAATAGATTAAAAAAAATTTTAGTCCTCAAATTTTAGGCAGTATTTCACAATTTGATACCATTTAGATGCCTGCCTGGAACAATATCTGGTGAGGGATTTTTTTTGGCAGAGAGAGTAGGTAACTGGAGCCGTGGTTAAACACTACTGTTTCTCTCTAGGGCAATGTTCACTGTGAGAGTACACAAAAGCCAGTTTGCCCTCCCTTCTTCGCTTCCTGCTACACTAAATGGAATGTAAACAATTAGAAAATGCTGCCAACAGTTGAGGGTAGTAGGCCTGAGTTTAGAAATAGTTTGATGTAGAAATGGCATGGAAATTAGAGTAATCCTTAAATCTCATTATTTGAATTTTGATTGAGGAACAGTCTGGACCTTGTTTGAGAGAACTGGGGAATTTTTGGTTGTTTACACAATGTTCGGTTAGGGATTGAGGTGACATAGTGGTCAAAGCTTTCCCTGTAGATCGTGGTGATACAACAAAGCAGGTTAATGTGAGTCTCAGCTCTGCTGATGGGAAACGTGTACTATGACCTGGCAACAAAGCAGAAGAGCATTTTGGCTTGTGTGTTTTTATATTTGGATTTCACTATTGTGTTTCCCCCCTGTCTTAGGATTTTTGGGGGACTTATTTTAGATATCAAAAGAAAAGCTCCATACTTCTGGAGTGACTTCAGAGATGCTTTCAGCCTGCAGTGCTTAGCATCTTTTCTATTTCTCTACTGCGCCTGTATGTCTCCTGTCATCACATTTGGAGGACTGCTGGGAGAAGCAACTGAAGGTCGTATAGTATGTATTATACTTTTCTCTGAACTTTGAAACAATCAGTTTTTAAGACTGGTAGTTAGATAAGTGAGCATTTAAGTTTTGACTTCTTTATAAGGAAAGATTTGATGTATGCTCTGGCAGATAAACTACATACGAATTTTCTAGATGGCTAGTAGAACTGGTAAGCTGGGAATGGAATGTCTCAGAACAGTTAATTCTTAGTCTTAGCAAGGTTCTGGTCTTATCCCTGACCCCAATCCTAGGCCAGCTTTAGGCTCTGGTTCTTACCTCGCAGGAGGTCCATTTCCCATTTATACAGGCTGTGTTTCTGTCCTGACACTTATCGTGCATACAGGTAAACTTTTAGTAAGCAAAAAAAGTGAGATGAGGAAGGTGGAGAGGCTACATCCCCATTCACTACCATTCATACTCTGCTGACTGCCTGCCCCTTTTCTTACCCTCCTACCCTACCCCACATCCTGCCCAAGGTTGCTAGGCTTTTCATAGCAAAGGAAAAAGAATATACCTACATATTTTAAACACTTTCTCCCTAGTTATAAAGTCTGCCTGTACAGCTTAGATAATGGAATCATTTCTGTCTCTACACAGAGTGCAATCGAATCTCTCTTTGGAGCATCCATGACTGGGATAGCCTATTCTCTCTTTGGTGGACAGCCTCTTACCATATTAGGCAGTACAGGACCGGTTTTGGTGTTTGAAAAGATTTTGTTTAAATTTTGCAAGTAAGTGTTATATACTTTTGGCCCTTAGCCCCTTTCTATTTCTCTGCTGTATTTATACTTCTCCCAGCATCCCATTTCGAAGTCTTCTGGGAGAGGTCGAAGTGGCTGATTTGATTCAGTTTGCCATTTTTGTCTCTCCACAGAAATAAAGGAAAAGTAAAAGATTTGTCTATATTGTTATGTAATATTCATAAAAAATGATATTCAGTTCTAAGCACTGAGAAACCCCTTTTAGTTTTGTCCTCTTAGGTATTGCCTTTAGACAGAGTCTTGAGTTTAGATACTCGTGGAATGTGAAGCCTATTTACTTTCACTTCCTGAATTAGACATATTTCCATCTATTTAAAATGGTGGCAAGCTGTTAAATGACCTTCTTTCCACTGTTCTTTCCTTTTCCTCCCCCCAGAGAATATGGGCTGTCATACCTATCTTTAAGAGCTAGTATTGGACTTTGGACTGCAACTCTGTGTATCATCCTTGTGGCCACTGACGCAAGCTCCCTTGTCTGCTACATCACCCGCTTTACTGAAGAAGCCTTTGCTTCTCTCATTTGCATCATCTTCATTTATGAGGCCCTAGAGAAGCTGTTTGAACTCAGTGAAGCATATCCAATCAACATGCACAATGATTTGGAACTACTGACACAATACTCGTAAGTACCAGTTCCCCTGTTGGCTTTTCTTTTTACAAATGTTGCTGTTGTTAGAAGAAATGTGAGGAACTTACTCCGCAGATAGAGTGCCTTAAATTGATTCATGACCTAAATCCTGGACTCTCACAGTTGAACAGGATTTTAAAAGTCATCTAATCAGTCACTCATCTGATACTTGAGTTCTCATTATAACATCTCTCCCAAGAATATCAGTTTGAAGTTCTGTTTGTCAAACATTCCCTATTAAGTAGATAATGGACCAAGGTCAATTTTACAATACAGAGATTTTGCTTTTGCAAAATATATACACTTTTCGTCTTCCTTTAAGGCCTTTTTGATTTACTATAATCCAAAGAAACGTAGTAGTGAAAATATAAGATTTCAGATTTAGAACAAAAAGGTAAAAGAGACTTGTTGAGTCTAAATTGTATTAGCTTGATGTTTGAAATTAGGACAAAAACATAAATAAAAAAATCGCTAAACTGAAATATAATTTTGCTTTTGGAACTTACTACATTTGTGATGTAAGTACTCAGGTATTACCTACTGAAGTTCGTATTATAGTTTAGGATTAAAGATGGGATTGGATCTACTGTACTTTCTAGTTTTAGTATGCCAGCAGTTTGGAATTTCCCTAAGGCTGTGTTTGTGGAGTATATGTAGACATTACATTACTCTTTTCTTTGATTTAACTTTAGAATTTTTTGTTGCATTTACATATAAGTTTTTATACAGCAAATATTTGAAACAATATGTTCTTTATGAGGCAGTTATAACCTGTCTGTCAACAACAAATGCTCTTCTTATAAACTGCTTAGATATGCCTCAAATATTTTGAAGATTTATTGTCTTTATTTACTATTATAAGAAGTTGAAATTAGGCCCAAATGGTGCAATGTTATAATTTTGTTAAGAATGATGTAATGATACAGTGTTCAAAATAACATGATTTTTAGTACTTTGAATTTTTCTTGGTCATTAGAAATATCTTTAACAGTACACGTCTATTTTTGGATAAGAAAAATCAGAGCGGAAATATAAAATAACTTTCCCAAAAAAAGAAAATAATGAGGGTATTGTGAACATGTTTCAGAAGGGGATAAAGAAGGTGTCAGAGTCGCTCAGAAAGCAGGCAAATGGGTATAGCAGTTTGATTAGAATGAGGGATAATATTGATACATGTTTTTTCATTCATCTTTAGTTGAAAAGAGAGCGGCGTCACCTAATTTTCTATCCTTGCTGGGATATATAATTATGTCTGCTTGGGTTTTCAAACCTACTACATGCCAGGCACTATGCTCAGTGCTAGGGAAATCATAAATAATATTCTGTCCTCGATGAATGTCCAGTAGGGAATGTAGACAGACAACACAATGAAATAAGTCCTGTGTTACGGGATTGGTGCAGAATGCTGTGGTGCCACATCAGAAGAGCACCTAACCCAGATTTGGGGTTTTGAGAAGACTTCCTGAAGGAAGTCTTTAGAAGACCAAAAAATCTGTAAGAGCTAGAAAGGTGCTGAGGAATAAGGCAGGAGAGTGGTTCAGACAGAGGGAATGGCACAGGCCTGGATGCAAGAAATTCATTAATGTTTTGAAATATTTGTCCAAAGTCATATAGATAGTGGTAAAACAAGAAATTAGACTCAAGTTTTACGCCTTTTGTGTGATTTTCAGTACACTGATGAATACAAATAAGCTCTCCTAAAGAAACAATATGGAACAAATAAAACATAAAAAGAGAACTATTCTGTTTGAAGTGGTAGGGAGGCACCAAATGTCCACCCTTCTAACTGTTCCCTGAACCCTCAGTGGCATCTTCTAAGGCACTTCACATTGAGGAACACAGTTTAAAATCCCCTGGTCTAGAAAGGAAAAAGATCAGAAAAGCAAGAACTGAGCCCTAGATAATGGTCACAGCTTGAAGGTAACAGTGAAAAAATGAAGCGAGTAGATAAAAAATAAGAAAGAGGCATGAGAAAAGGAGAAAACCAAGGATAATGTCAGGTTGTAGAAGGCAAGGGACAAGACAGTATCAAGAAATCTTTAGAGAGGACAGTGTGTATAGAGATCAAACAGAATAAGGAAAAGAAATCATTCTTAACTTTAAGAGACAGGATTGGGGGGAGGGGGAGGAAAGACTAAAAGGACTTAAAACATTAAGAAGGGAGTAGCCAGCAAAGAAATGGAGAAATATGTGCAGGCCATTTTGGGGTCACAGAAAGTGAAAAACAGTGTGTCCTGGAGAGGGCAATGAGATCACAAGAATGGTAATTTGTGACAGAAAAAAGCTATGTGTTTGAAAATGAGGACAGAGACAGTAGAAAGAGAGATGATGGAGAGCAAATGGATAAACATGGGATTGAAACCTCCCAGGGATCAAAAGGTGGTGAGATCAAGACAACTTGTGGGGTTAAGTAAGACAAATGCTCAGAGGATAATTTGAAAACAAAAATAGCATTGTTTGTCTGTGATTCTTGCCTGTCATGGAAATCAAGAGGAGAGTGGCACGTGTCCTGACTTTGTCAATGTTTCCATCCTTCTTTTTAAAAAAAAGATCACCGCAAGTTTAAGTTAAAGTTTTGCTTTCTCACAGTGTGGGCACCTGAAACCTAATTATTTGAAGGCCAAGCAGGAATGTGTGCTAATCACTGTGTTCCATTGCCTGAATCCCTTCTCAACCAAAATTAAGGAGGTAGAAGGAATGGAAAGACTGATTCACCCCGATGGATAGTGGGGTTTTAGTGTTGCCTGGCCCTGAAATGGGTGTAAGAGAAACACGGAGAATCACAGTCTCCTGGAAAATGTGGTGCTGACCAGAGACCCTTACTGCATTGTCTTCACTTTAGTTTTCCCCCCATGATTCTCTGGCTTCCAGTACCACTCAAGTTATGTGCATGAATCTGACCAGGTATTGCCATCACTTGTTCTTTGGAGAAGCAAAACCAATCTTTTTTGCTATGCATATATTTATTAGTGTGCTTTTGGTCATGTGTATTAAAGAAAACTAAAGTTATTCCTAACAATAATGACTACTTTAATGTGTTATATAATCGCACACTTTTGCACAAAACATTTTCTGTTTCATGACACTTTTGGTAGTTTTCTTGTTCCTGTCGCTGTGACCTTTCCTCATGAATCAGTTTTTGAGTGTCATTATACTCATGCTGACCTAAAGTTTTCTACTGATGTTGCTGGCCTCATGCTTTCATAGTTTTTATGAGAAAAATTCTTAGAAAATGTCATAGCTAGGATGTACTATCTCAGAGATTGCAATCTTTTCGAACTTGATATGCCTATGCTCCCACATATTTTGTTTATGTGTAAGATAGTGAAAAAAGAGGCATCATATTTAGGATCTACATTTCAGATATTCTTTATACTTGGGCCTCCTATGTTCAGATTTCTTTAAATTCAAAGTTTTACCAACCAAATAACAAAATGTCTTTGATTTTTTAAAGACTTTTCGACTTCCTCTGGCATCCTAACCTTACAATATGATAATATGCAGACCTTATATTTGAAGTTAGAAGCTTTCCTATCATTGTGCCAAGAGCAAGTGTCAAGATAATCAATTTAGTTTCAAGAATATATACATTACACCAGATGATCAAGCTGAATATGTCAAGTTAGCAATAAGACATGAGTTTGTGGGAATAACTTTTTCTAGGTTGCTTTGATTTTAAGGAATGGCAAAAATAGAATAAAGCATTCTGCTTACGTAAGGTGAAATGTTCCTTCAGTGTATAGAAATAATCTAAAACTCTCAAAGATGGCTAGCTAAGGAAAGATTAGGGTTGTATTAACCCTTTGCAGTTGGTTGGGTCAAAGCAAAGAACAGGGTCTGACCATTACTCTGGTTTCCAATATATTAGCAGACTAGAGTTAAATAATATTCAATAATTACCAAGCTATTAGAAAGAGTGATCTTGGGGCCAGCCCTGTGGCCTAGTGGTTAAGTTCATGCGCTCGCTTCAGTGGCCCAGGTTTTCCCCAGTTAGGATCCTGGGCGCAGACATGGCACCGCTCGTCAGGCCATGCTGACGTGGCGGCCCACATGCCACAACTAGAACGACCTACAACTAAAATATGCAACTATGTACTGGGGGGATTTGGGGAGAAAAAGCAGAAAGAAAAAAAGGAAGATTGGCAACAGTTGTTAGCTCAGCTGCCAATCTTTAAAAACAAAGAAAGAGTGATCTCACTGTTAGGTTATGGGAAGTTGTTTTTGTTTTTTTCCCTGTCTCTTTGTTGTTTTTTTTCTAACACTGAGCCCTCTACATAACCCAGGACAGTAATCTGTTCTGGATAAATGTTATTACTGACTGACATTATATTCCTAAAGGAATTTTCTCATCTCCTCACTGGATTTGAGCCTCCTTTAAAGTAGAAAACATGTAGCGATTTTACCCCCCATAGACACAGCATAATCCTGTACATACATTAAGTAATACTTAGTGTATACTGATTAACTGAACATGTTGTAGAATGATTGACATCACCTGGCCAATCTTGTTTGACAAGTGAAGACAATTGTGTTCTTTTACAGTATCTTTAACACTACTCTTAAAGATTTCAACTAGAAGTTTTGAATAAACTTAAGATGTTATGAGAATCTTAATGTGGGATAAAAATGTACAAATCTGCATCCATAAAACTAGTTCTGACTGAAAATTTAGACAGGGTGCCAACATAGTGGAGAAGTCATCTGTAAGAATGAAGCGAGGCAGGACTGCATCCTACAGCAGAGCTCTAAAAGTTGGGAAGAGATGCCAGGAGAAAGAGGACGAAAAGGAAGTTATCATAGCTCATTGACCTTTTAGCACTCACCAGTCAAAAGATAAAGAATAAAACTCAGATTTAGAGAAACCCCTGTGTTTTAACTTTTTTTAATTACTTTTTTTACTTCATATACTGTTGACCAAATCTATCTAGAATTGATTGCAACATAACTTTATATTTTCATGTATTTATTTGTGTAATGTGTGTGTAACCCCACTAGATTAATTTCCATAATGCTAGGACCATGAGTATTAGGTACACCTTTGTACACACTGTACTAGCAAAGTGCTTGGTACATATCATAAAATGAACATGTTTGTTCAAATTTTTACATTTCTGAAAATGCTTCTTACAACTGATATGCACATTTAAAATACAGTTTTATCTCCCTTAAAAAGCTGGTATTAAGAAAGTGGATTATCTGACATCTTAGAATCAAATAAATATAATAGTAGGCACTCAATAAATAATTATTCAATAAATAAACTTCTGCCAACCCACCTCATTCTTGATTCTTAATCCAAACACTTACAATTCTTGTTTTCCCTTCCTGCTTTTGAACTAAATTCTTATTTTAATAATAAAGTCTTATCTCTAGTAGCAATAATATCCAGTATCAGTTTATTATTCACTTGTTTTATCCTCACTGTTCCTAATGGATTATGAGCCTTTTGTGTAGAAGATTAATGTCCCTTCATTTTTCTGCCTCCAGAGCCAGGGGCTTGGTAGGTACCAGTAAGCCTTTAAGTATCTTTAAACAATGTTACTTCTTAGATTCACCTTTAGCCACTATTTTCCTTCTCTATAACTACAGATTTACTGAACTTAAATAGAATTATCTTTCATATTTTCTTGTCAAATAGCTATGAAAGGGAAGAAATTTACTTGAGCATCCAATATTAGAGGAAGAGTGCTAATCAGGAATTGGTGGTTTCTTCTCTAAGATGCATCAAATGGCCAGAAGTCATGTGGTTATATATCAAATACACAGTGTTTCACTTTGTTGAGATGTGGTGACCGTTCTCAGAGAGTTCATAATCTTTGAAATACTGACCCAATTTCTCTTCACGTCCTGAATTTAAAGAAATATTCCATAATATTAAAAATGGAATATGATGATGTTTTAATTTACATTAAAATACCTCAGCACAGACACTGTAGTAATATGTGTATGTTAGGTTAAGTTACAAGCATAGGCAGCTAGTATTTTAATCAGGAGTCTAAACTCCAGGAGTGGTCAGCTAACATTAAAGCAAAGAACCTAAACTCCAGAAAAGGTTGCTACAAACCCATCTATTAGCCACATCTCGATCAACACTAAGGCTTTGCTGAATGTCAGAAATGGATTTTCATTGGTGAAAGTACTGACTTGTTAAACAGTGTACTGAACTGCACTGGTAAAATTAAAGGTAACTAAATGAACTAAATGAAAATGAAAACACAACTTATAAAAATTTGTGGGATGCAATGAAAGCAGTGCTTAGAGGGAAACTTATAGCATTAAATGCATATATTAGAAAAGAAGAAATATCTAAAATCTAGTGTCTAAGTTTCAACCTTAGGAAACTAGAAAAAGAAAAGCATATTAATGAAAAAGTAAGGAAAAGAAAAGTAGTTAAAAAATTAAAGCAGAAATCAATGAAATTAAAAACAGGAAATCAATAAAGAAAATCAATGAACCGAAAAAGGTCAATAAAATTGATAAGCCTTTAGCCAGGCTAACTAAGAAAAAAGGAGAAGACACAGATTGCTAATATCAGAAATGAAAGTGGGGACATCAATAAAGGTCCCATGGGCACTAAAAAGATGATAAAGTAATACTATGAACAACTCTATGCCCACAAATTGGATAACCTAGATGAAATTGATCAATTCCTTGAAAGGTAATCTGCCAAAACTCACACAAGAAGAAATAGATAATCTGAGTAGGCCTATGTCTATTAAAGAAATTAAATCGATAATTAATAACTTTCCAAGAAAGAAAGCAGCAGGCTCAGATAGGTTCACTGTTGAATTCTAATAAACATTAAAGGAAGAAAGTATACCAATTCTGTATAATCTCCTTCAGAGAATAGAGGCAGCATACTCCCTAAGTCATTCTATAAGGCTAGAATTAGCCTAATACCCAAACCAGACAAAGACATTATAAGAAAAGGAAACTACAGACCAATATCTTTCATAAATGCAATACATGCAAAAATCCCAAACAAAATATTAGAAAATCAAATTCAACAATGTATAAAAAAATGATCACCACAACCAAGTGATATTTATCCCAGGTATGCAAGGTTAGTTCAACATTCAAAAATCAATTAATGTAATTGATCATCAACAGGTTAAAGATGAAAAGTCAGATGGTCATATCAATAAATACAGTAAAAGCATTTGACAAACTCCAACACTCATTCATGATAAAACTCTCTGTAAATTAGGAATAGAGGGGAACTTCCTTAATATTATAAAGAATAGCTACAAAATGCCTACAGCTGATATTCTTAATGATGAGAAACTAGAAGTTTTCCCACAAGGATCAGGAACAAGTCAAGGATGTCCCATCTCACCACTCCTTTTCACCATGATAGTGGAAGTCCTAGCTAATGCAATAAGACAAGAAAAACAAATGAAAGGTATACAGATTGAAAATGAAGAAATAAAATGGTCTTTGTTTGTAAATGACATGATTGTCAATGTAGAAAATCTAGAAGAATTGACAAAAAAACTCTTGGAACTAATTTTGATAAATAAGTGGTTATTCCAAGGTTACACAATACAAGGTTAACATACAAAAGTCAATTGATTTTTCATGTACTAGCAGTGAACAAGAGGAACTTGAAATTAAAAACACAATACCAATTACATTAGCACCCCCAAAAAGAAATACTTAAGTATAAATCTGACAAAATAAGCACAAGATCTGTACGAGGAAAACTACAAAACTCTGATGAAAGAAATCAAAGAAAAACTAAATAAATGGAGAGATAGTCCATGTTCATTGTTAATAAGACTAAATGTTGTCTAGATGTCAGTTCTTCTCATCTTGACCTATAGATTCATTGAAATCCCAATCAAAAGTTGGTTTATAGACATCAACAAACTGATTCTAAAGTTTATATGGAGAGACAAAAGACCAAGAATACCCAACACAATATTGAAGGAGAAGAACAAAGTTGGAGGACTGACAGTACCCGATTTCAAGACTTACTATAAATCTACAGTAATCAAGTCAGTGTGGTATTGGTGAAAGAATAAACAAATAGATCAAGGGAACAGAATAGAGATCCCAGAAATATACCCCCATAAATATAGTCAACTGATCTTTGACGAAGGAGCAAAGGCAGTACAATGGAGCAAAGACAGTCTCTTCAACATCTGATACTGGAACAACTGGATATCCACATGCAAAAAAATGAATCTAGCTACAGACCTTGCACCCTTCACAAAAATTAACTCAAAATGAATCATATCCCTAAATGTAAAATGCAAAACTATAAAACTCCTAGAAGATAATAGGGGAAAACCTAGATGATCTTGGGTTTGGTGATGACTTTTAGATACAACACCAAAGGTATGATCCATGAAAGAAAGAATTTATAAGCTGGACTTAGTTAAAATTAAAAATTTTTGCTCTGTGAAAGACAGTATCAAGAAAAGGCAAGCTACAGACTGGGAGAATCTGTTTGCAAAGGACATATCTGATAAAGGACTGTTATCCAAAATATACAGAGAACTCCTAAAACTCAACACTAATGAAACAGATTTTTTAGGACAGTGAAACTACTCTGTATGATACTATAATCGTGGATACATGCCATTATAAATTTGTCCGAACCCATAGAATATCCAACACCAAGAGTGAATCCTAATGTAAACTACAGACTTTGGGTGATAATGATATCTTAATGTAAATTAATCAAGTATAACAAATGTACCTTTCTGGTGAAGAATGTTGATAAAGGGAGAGGTGATTCATGTCTGGGGACAGGGGTATATGGGAAATCTCTGTATCTTCTGCTCAATATTGCTGTGAACCTAAAATGCTCTAAAAAATAAAATCTATTAAAAAATTATAGGTAATTAAGATACATGATATAAAAATCTAGCAAGTGAGTCGTGTAGCCTCAACTCCTAGAGACAAACCTCAAGAATTAATTCCTAACTGATTTGGTGTCCAGACATTTTTGGTGCCTAATGACAGCTACAACAGTAACAGAATCCTGCTTCTATAATATTGTTACATCATCCTTGAATTAACCTTTTGTGCAAGATGAAGCCAAAGTACCTAAAATAAGAGAATTGGAGCTTCAACGAGCTTAGGAAACAGGTATTAGGAAGTATTTTGCCCATATTTTCAAATAAATGTTTGCTTAATATATATGTCTGTATGTACAACTGAAAAAATAATACCCCTCATCTTTGCCTCCCTGAAGCACATTTGGAGCGTTATTTGCCTATAGACTGAGAGATCATCCAGCTTCTTAATACTTCTTCCAACTGCTGGAATTTTAAAAGTTCTTTAAGGCACTGTGTCTCAACCACTGATACATATACAATCAGAGAAAAGCAGGCAAAGCTTAAACAGGCAACAGAGGTTTTAAAACCAAATATTCATAATAAAATGTTCTTCCAAAAATTCCACTGGATTTTTATATCCTTACAAACCATTGTAAATAGAAAAGAAAACAAACCATAAAAGTATGTGGATATTTGACAAAACAGATAGAAATACATAACTATAAAAAGTTGTGAATCATTTCTCTATCCACAACCTAGCGATTTCAGTTTCTAAACATCAATTAAAATAAGTTCACTAAAGTTTTAAGTTTTGAGACTAGTTTGAATTCTAGGGAAAGAAATATTTTTCTCTTCAAAGTCCTTTTAAATATTTCACTTTATATATACTAAAATCTTAGAGAGCAGTAAGATCTATTGTACAGAACAAGTTAATGACTTATCACTTACTAATAATAAAGTAAAGCTTAATGAAGAGTAGAACCCACTTTCCTCAATGTTTTGCTTTCTCTGTCAGGCGGTGCGATCTCATTCTGCCATTCAACTTTATCTCACCTGTTGGGCACATTGCCATGAATTCTTTATGAGATTAGTATAATGCCAGTGTTGGCACCTTGTGTATGATTTCATAGTTTCACTCAAGGTATCTGACATTCCTATTGGCAAATTATGCTAGTGGAAATTTTGAGCAAATTATGCTAGTCATGTAAAATGTTGCTACATTATTCAATCATTCATCTCTACTTTGCTGGATATTTTGTGTTATCACTACATTATATTATTAGTCATGCTAAGTGAATGCTTAGAGATATTGCTAGTAACTTGTTTTGGAAGAAGAAACGCTTCCCTTAAACTATAGAAATTAATATGTTAATTACTCTGAACACTATTTCTACTATATATTTATAGAACTAGCCAAATTCAGTTAGCTTAAAAACTATCTTTGTAAATACTCTCCCTGTAAGACTGTTCAAATATTATGTGAAAGGTAAGAGAATGTGTTCTGTAAATGAATGCTCATTGTTAGTCTCAATGAAGTGTGTGTCCAGGCCAGGTCTGCAGCTTTCACTCACTCCACTGTGTTGCTCATCTTTGTTACATAGGTACTTGGGATCTTCTTGGTCTATCAGAACTTGCTCTAAAGATTCGTAGAAGGCAAATTTTATTTCCTCCACAAATTTTTAATTTTGATATCTAAAAAAATGAAGCACCCACAGAATGTTTTTTTCAATCATAGAAGTAAGTTTTTAGGGGATAAGAGAGATGGTCCTTCTCACTCTGAAATCATGTCACTGGGTGTTATGGGCTGAATTGTGTTCCCCCAAAATTCATATGCCCTAACCCTCAATTTCTCAGAATGTGACTATATTTGGAGATGGGGACTTTAAAGAGGCAATTAAGGTTAAATGAGGTCATATGGGTGGATCTTAATCAAATCTGGCTGATGTCCTTTTAAGAAGAGGGAATTTGGAGACACACAGAGACACCAGGAAGCACACATACAGTGAAAACACCATGTGAGGGCACAGGAAGAGGATAGCCATCTGCAAGCCAAGGAGACAGGCCTCAGAGGAGACAAACCCTGCCAGCACTTTGATGTTGGACTTCCAGCTTCCAGAACTGTGAGAAAATAAATTTCTGTTGTTTAAGCTACCAAGTCTATGGTATTTTGGTATGGCAACCCTAGCAAACTAATATACTGGGTAAATGCTTATAGTTTAGTCCTATTTATGTTTCGAGTTTCAAGAGCAAGCTCTTTCAAGTCTTTCCCCCTGTTAACAGCAATTTCATCCTTTCAGCTGTTCAGATTGAAAAAGAAGATGGATTTATTATTGACTACTCTCTCACACACACACCCAGATTTCTCAGCAAATATAATGGCTCTCTATATAGAATTTGAACACTTTTACCACCCCCTCTACCTCATAGTCACTTGTCTAGATGATTACAGTTGCCTTCCAAATTGTGTCCCTGATTTTATACTTATTCTTCCACAGGCTGTTCTCTATGAAGCAGCCAGAATTATTCCCTTAGAACCCAACTCAGATCATGTCACTCTGCTTCTCAAAGCGCACTGATGTCTTCCCATTACCTTCAAGTTGTTGCATGATCTCTTCCCCATTGCCTCTCTTATCTCTTGTCCTACTACTTTACACCTGTGCTCCAGCCACATTGACCTCCTTACCTTTCCTTTATACACAGTTGGCGTGTTTCTGCCCCTCAGCTTTCACACTTGCTATTCTTTTTGCCTGGAATGCCCAGATATCTATGTGGCTTGTTCCTCCGCTTCTTTCAAAATCACCTACTTGAGGGCTTTCTATCTAATTTCAACTCCTTTCTCTCTCACTCTTTCCTATCTAAAAATATCATATGGTTTATTTATCATTTACCTGCAATAAAATATACCCCTTTTAAATGTACCTTAAATGAGTTTTGACAAATGAATAGTACCATAATTGAAATATAGAACATTTTCCAAAATGTTTCCTGGTGCCTTTTAAAAGTCAGTCTCTCATCCCAACCCCCAACCCTTAATAATCACTGATATGATTTCTGTCTTTAAAGTTTTACCTTCTCTGGAATTTCACATAAATGAAAATCATAGATTATATAGCCTTTTGTGTCTGGCTTCTTTCACTTACCATAATGCTTTTGAGATTTACTCATTTTGGTGCGTGCATCAATTTATTCCTTTTTATTGTTGGGTGGTATTCCACTGTAGAGATGTAACACAAATGGCTATCCAGTCACAAGTTGATGGACATTTGGATTGTTTCTACTCTGAAGCTATTTTGCTTCACATGCAGGTCTTTATTTAGACTATATTTTCATTTTCTCTTGGGTAAATTCCTAGAAACAGGATTGCTGGGTTATATGAAAAGTGATTATTTTAACTTTATAAGAAACTGCCAATGTGGTTCTGCCATTTTGCATTCCCACCAGCAATGTTTGAGAGTTCCCATTGCTCTGCATCCTCACCAGCACATAGTATTGTGCTTATGTGTAGTGGTACCTTTACCTATCAATCTAATTTATTGTCTGTTCTTCTCCTAGAATGAAGGGTTCGTGAGGGATGGTAATTTAGTCTGTTATGATCATTGCTTTCCCAGAGTCCAGATCAGTTCCTGGCACAAAATAGTTGTTCAATGAACATTTGTTGCATAAATGAATGAAATTTTGGATGAATATCACCTCTATTTAGAGCTAAATAACAAATTGAGGCTCCAAAGGGTTTATAGCTTACTCAAGTGAAGAACAGGGGCTAAAATCCAACACATATAACACTTAGTTGAACACTTTCGACACTGTACTACATTATAGACTGCTGGTTTGCCCAAAGTAATTATTATGATTAATATTTAGAATATAGGAGACTTGGAATAAATCTTTATTTTATTTAGTTCTCATAGATACAATCTTCAAGCAGTTTTTATTTTCTAGCAGAAAATAAAAAATGTAAGATTAGAGGGATTTAACACATAAATATTTGAATAATATTGTACTTATAAGGTAAAGTGAATTCTTATTTTAGAGCTTATTAGAGCATAAAAGTGCTTATTTTGATTATAACAATTCCCTGTGAATAGGTATTTGACTAGGAGAGAAAAATGTTTAGCTCGAGATGAGTTTTGCTGCATCACATTGAAGCTCCACTTCACCTTCTTATTTTTAAGAAGCTTGGTAATAACTTGGCTGAAAAGGTTAGCAGAGGAGTCTATACCAATGTCCTAGTTGGTGGCCTTGGATAAGGCCCTAAGGTCAGCCTTTTAGAGACCATGTCTTAACCTTCAAAAATGCATAAGAAGTACATGTGAAATACGTAGGGAATAAGAGATCTGGAAGGATACCTACCAAACTTACAATACTTCGAAGACAGAAGAAAAGATTATGAGGAAGAAAGGCTTGTTTTCTCTGTGTATTCCGAAGTGTTCAACTGGCATTGTGTGCATGCGTTATTTTGTAATTTCTTTCTAAGAATAAGTTTTATGATGGGAAATTCAAGTCCTATGACAAGCCATTGGATAAGCTAATTCGGGCCAGGTGGTACTCATCCAGTCAGTTCCCATGTAACCAAATTTATTTTGCATTTCAGGAAAATGGCAATCTACAAAACTCAAAGGTAGAATAGAGCAAAATCTTTAAGGTATAATAAGTAGATTTGCCATTCTGCCCATACATTCTCTTACTCACTCGCTTGGCTCATTCCTTCAACATTCATTGATGTTCTCTGTGTTTTATTAGCATTTATAGTATGAAAATGAGTGTGATATGGTCTCCACTCTTAAGGAGCTCAGTAATTATCAAGGGTCTAGAGATGTGCTTTGTACATAGTGGCTGCACATAGAGTATTTGTTGAATCAATAAATGAAGAAAGAGCTAGAGGCAAGGCATAGTCAAATAATTACAACATGACATAGTAAGTGTTTACACTACTGATATAGTATAAAGGCTCAGGGGAAGAAGTAACAAACTCCACTGGAGAGCTGGAAAGCATTCGTAGAAGAAATAAACCCTAAGGTATCACTCCATCTCTGTTGTACCTGGCTCTTGAGTTTATTATATATGGCATATCTATACTTTTCTCTGTCTTCATTGTATGTGTGAGTTCTGCGTGAGCAGGTCATAATTAGAGTTGAGAGCACTTAGATAGATAGAATGGACTCCTGGGACCAACTGGCAGAGAACCTTAAAAACTGTGATAAGTTTTATCTGACAAAAAGGCCATTAGGGATAATGACAAAGCTCTGGGAAGAATTATGTGCTGATAGATTAGAAGGTGATCATAAGAAGTGGAGCAAGGAGCAACAACCCAGGTGTGGAATGTTTAAGTCATGATTATTGACTGAGATAATGGAAATGAGAAGAAAATGAACAACCTTGGGGAAAAAAAAGAAAGAAAAGCAAAAATTGATGTCTTTATTCATTAATTCAACAAGTAATAATGGAATGCCTTCCAATTTATAAGAGCTATAACAACAGTTTTGCATACGTGACTTTATTTAAACCTCACAATAACCTGCTTTACAGATGATCAATCTGAGGCCCCAAGAAGTTAACTAATTTGCTCAATATCACATAGCCAGTGAATGTTAAATGAGGGTCAAACTCAGGTCTGTTTGGTTTTAAAGCCCATGAACTTTCTCCTATGACATATCAAAATAAAGATAATAGTACAGGATTATTATTATTATAACTCCTTAAGGGCAGGGACTGTCATATATTTCTATGAATCCCCCATAGCACTTACATAGTACCCTGTACAAAATAATTTTTTTTTTTAAAGATTGGCACCTGAGCTAACAACTGTGGCCAATCTTTTTTTTTTTTTTTTTTCTGCTTTATCTCCCCAAATCCCCCTGATACATAGCTGTATATCTTAGTTGCAGGTCCTTCTTGCATATGGGACGCTGCCTCAATGTGGCCTGACGAGCGTGCCATGTCTGCGCCCAGGATCCGAACCAGCGAAACCCTGGGCCACCGCAGCAGAGTGTGCGAACTTAACCACTCGACCACGGGGCCAGCCCCAGTCCTCTGTACAAAATAATTTTTTTAATGTTTTTTTTTTCTTTTTTGAGGAAGATTTGCCCTGAGCTAACATCTATGCTCATCTTCTTCTACTTCATATGTGGGACGCCTGCAGCAGTGTGGCTTGATAAGCGGTGTCTAGGTCTGCACCTGGGATCCGAACCAGGGAACCCCAGGCTGCCAAAGTGGAGTGTGCAAACTTAACTGCCATGCCACCAGGCCGGCCCCTGTACAAAATAATTTTAAACTGTGAGATCAATGAATTAGCAAACAAGACTGCTTGCTATGTTGCAGACACTTGAGTGTAAAAGGGACAAAAAGATGAGGGTCTCTGCTCTCATGGAGCATATTATCTATTGAAAAAGCTAGACATTAAATATTGCACAAACAAGTGCTTAATTATAGTTGACATAAGTGCTATCACATATAGGTACAAAGTGTCATGAGAGTGAGAAATACTTCCAAAGTTATGTATTTGGAGGCCCAGGAGAAGGTATCGCTATTGGAATGGAGATAGAATTCAAATAAGAAAAAGTTTAAAAAGAATTTATGGGGGCCAGCTTGGTGGTGTAGTGGTTAAGTTCACACGCTCTGCTTTGGCAGCCCAGGGTTCACAGGTTCAGATCCGAGGTGCAGACCTACACACCACTCATCAAGCCATGCTGTGGTGGCATCCTACATACAAAATAGAGGAAGATTGGCACAGATGTTAGCACAGGGCCAATCTTCCTCATCAAAAAAGAAAGAAAGAAAGAAAGAAAGAAAGAAAATTTTTGGAGAGAGTATGTTTTTTACTATTAGTTAGTACTGGTGGTGTTTTATGAAGTTCTTTTGCATATTTTTGAAAAGCTATTTTCTTCATAATGTGATATAGCTATATAATTTCCTAAGATGAAAAGTATAATACTTAAAGAATCTCTTCTAAGAATAAAATCCAAAATAAGGAAACAGATGTACATATTCATAAAGGACTGTATTAGTTAATCATCGTAACAGAAACAAATTAAATGTTTAGTAACAAAAGAATGAGTAAGTAAACTAAGTCACATCCCTTAAAAATGATGGTTATGAAGAGTAATGTAGCAACAAGGAAAATGCTTACATTATATTGCTATATGAAAAAGATTAAAAACTGGGGTTGGCCCGGTGGCACAGCAGTTAAGTTTCCATGTTCCATGTCAGTGGCCTGGGGCCCTCCAGTTCGGATCCCCAGTGTGGACATGGCACCACTTGGCAAGCCATGCTGTGGTAGGCATCCCACGTACAAAATAGAGGAAGATGGGCATGGATGTTAGCTCAGGGCCAGTCTTCCTCAGCAAAAAGAGGAGGATTGGCAGCAGATAGCTCAGGGCTAATCTTCCTCAAAAAAAAGAAAAAAAGAAGATTAAAAACATTGTATGCTCATAAATATGTTGAAAATATACATAAGAAGAACGACTGAAAGAAATATACCCAAAAATTAGAGTAACTGGTCGAAAGACTATGAGAGATTTCTTTTTCACTTTTTATTGTATAAATATTCTGTGGTGTGGTTTTATTATTTTTGTAATTCAGAATACTTTTTGAAAAAGAAAAACGAATAGGCATAAAAATATATTTGGTTCCTACAGATAGGTCATAATTCTCTGATTTTATGCCTTATGTGAATACCTAACCAGCCACCCAGCACTCTGGGGGCTAATTTAGTCAATAAAGAGACTTCAAAAAATGAATCACAGACCAATCCTGTTCAGCGCACACAGGAAGGTACTGATAATAACTACAAAGGGAAAGGAGAGCATCCGCCACCCAGGGACTAAAATTAGTCATAATGGTGAAGGGAGTTCTACCAAATTATGTTTTCCAGAAGACAGCCACAGGCTCTTCTCGTATAAGGAAGACTGATCACCTCCATTAGCCTTGAAACAAATGCAAAGACTTCTGGATGAGGGCATTTAATTATAATGTTTATCTAATCACTCTGTAGCAATTTAAATAAATAAGATGGCTTAGAGCACAGGCTTTTCTTTGGGCAGTCAAGGGTAGTAGAGGCTGTGTTTAGTGAAGAGTGTATTTTAAGCCAAAGAATCCAACACCACAAGTCAAAATTATTGGCGTTTTATATAGGTGTTTTAAAAATGTAAAAAAGAAATGCAGATACTGCCTATTATTTTGCCTTTGGATTGTTGGACTTTCCAGTCTATGAGCTGGTGGTAGCAACAACTGTAGTAACAACAACAACTATGATGATACCTTGCGCCTCATTAGTATTTACTTATGAGAGCTTTTACCTATATTTACTCATTTTAACCTCGTAATAACTCCATGAGGTTGATTACTGTCATTATCCCAACTTTGAGAAAACTGAAATATAGAGAAGTTACATAACTTGTTCAAGATCGCTTGGCTAACTGCTTGGATTTGAATGATATGGGGACTCTGGCTAGAGAGTCCAAAGTCCAATGTCTTAGGCACCAGGCTGTCTAATGCACCTAAAGTTTATTTTTTTTCTTTTTTGCATTAATATTCCCATCTTATGGCCAGAGTCACTAAAAATTATTTTGGATAAAATTAACAGAAGTACTTGTTCCAAACTCATCTTCATATATGTGTATGTATACACACATCTCCTCACATTGCTGTCTCTAGTTTTCTTTCATTTCTTTTTCTTTACTCTCATTTTTGTAATTTTGGGTTGGAGTTGTTTGGGCTAAGTTCATCAGTATAAGTGAAAATCAGGAAAGTGAGATTTTTCTCATTTAATCTTCATTTATTTATGTAGAATACCTGCTTTTGATGTTTAAGAACATAAGATCTAAATACAGAGCCTTCTTTGAGCCACCAAAGGTTGGTACAGAGATCTTTTTCAAATTTTGTGTACAAATGTACAGCCTCTGAGAACTATCTGCTGAGATTTCAAATATCAGAGGTACAGACTCTGGAAAGAACAATGATTTGGTTGGCTGTACATGATATCTGTGATGTATAAAATAAATCTTTTAGGTTAAAAAATATATATTTTTCCTCTTTGGAATGGATTTATGAATGATGACTGTTATTAACCAGAAATAGCCCTGATAATGAGGTATGGGTGACGAATGTCCACTTATAGATCCGACTCTCCAAAAATAAGTCTCTTCTATGAGCATGACATTTTTATACCAAATTTTTTAGTACTTTTAGAAAGTCACTATTGAAATTTAAATATACTTCCGGGAATAGGTAACACATGACACCATTGTCCTCACTCACACAGTACAATCACTTTGGAAAACGGAGACCATGGCCCAGAGAGAATGGTGTACCCAGCAAGCAAAGTGAATGGAGAAGTGATGCCAGCCCAGAAGGCAGGTTTAGATAAGGCTGTGAGAAATAAGAATCTGGACAGCTGGGCTGAGAGACGTGGTGGTGGTGTAGTTGTCATCGTATGAGGGCAGGGCCGCAGGGTGTTTGGGGGAAATATCTTAAAGGAGAGGGGTCTTGCAAAGGGAAGCTGAGAAGACCACACAGTGAAATGTAGATTACTTAATTTGTTCTGGAGCCATCTTACTTTTCTGGCTATGCTGATGGAAATGGCACAGCATTACATCTAGGTGAAGCATATTATAGCTGAAAGAGCAGAGTTTTCAGCGTCAAGCAGACCTGGATTCAAATCTAATCAGTATGGCCTTGGATAAGTTACCACTTAGATTCCTCCATCTATAAAATGTAGAAATCAAACTATTAAGCTAGAAAACAAAGTACCTCCTGCCATGCATATGGTAGCTGTATGCATGTCATATCTAGATGTATAGATACACAGTAGATAGAGAAAGCATATATGTGTATATATGCACACACATGTACATTTATACATAGATGTATTCATGCCTCTACTATAGTGCTATCTTTCTCCCTTGTTATGTTACTTCTGCAAGAAACTTTTTGTTTCACATTTAGTTTCCTTTTATCATATATAAATTTCCTTTTACCAAATTTTCACAATATTCAAATAATTTACTGTTAAATGATTGTTGGGCCTTTATTTTCTGAGGTAAATTAGCAAAATGGCAAACTTGGAGAATTCTAATCATTAGCTACCTAAAAAGTAGAATGTTTGCCACTTGTTAACAGATTTAGACAATATATTACTAATTTAATTTAATAAGAAAGAGACTATTGCTTCTAATGAGCGATAGTAACAGTTTTCTTTTTAGTAGCACTATGCAATAGTCATCTATGTTATCATTATTTGAATTCCTGACATGGCTGGGTAAGGATTTGAGGCAGTTCTTCTGTATGTTCAGATGATTTGAATGTGAACCACAGCATATATATGTACCTAAGCAAATGTCTAAAATAATCATTCTAATCTCTGTAGCAGTTTTAATACTTTTTATGATTCCAAAAAGGAGACTTTAGGGAGTATATGCCAGTCTCAAAAATCGGGCACATGTTCACATGGCCCTAAGTTCAGGATCCCTGACCAAGGGATCGGATACCATCTATCAGGAGGACCTTCAAGTTTTGCCTGGCAGATCTCCAAGCAGCTTTCCAAGCCATTTGCTGCTTCCTCACTCACATATGCTTAGTCAGCTGGGATTCCCAGTGGGGAGGAGAAGGCAGGTAACATTTTTGTCCCTCCTTGTCACTGCCTTCAGTATACTGTATTCTTAGAACCTTCCTGGGAATCTAAAAACTTCAGCAATAATGAAAATATCTCTTCCTCACAAGTTTGGAGGCCCCAGACCTAACCTTTAAAAGATTTATTTTTACATTTTTTTTCAAATTCTGACAATTGGTGCAGAAAAAAATGTTGCAGATACCTGTCCTTTTTAAAAAAAATTTCTTGCCATATTTATCATATAGCAAGAGTATTTATAAGAATAAAGTAGTTGAAATGTATTTGTTTTCTAAGTATAGTTTGCAACACAGTTATAGATATTTTAGTTTACGGATTAATTCTATACTCTGTCATCTCCTAACCTACCTGGTCTTTCTTGGAATAATAGACTATATATCATTTGGATCAATATCCTTAGTTCCAGAATATTCTCAGTCATCTGGTTCTGCTACAGAATAAAGTTAGACTGGAAATAAGACAATGCTAAGTAAAAGAAACTTTCTTTGCCCACCCCACCTCCCATGGGCTCCGCTTGTAAAAGGAGTGCAACCAGAAATCCTATGCCCTACTAGATCTTTTCCATGGTACCAGCCTGCTGCTGAACTTTAGTTTCTCATTTTTAAATGGGGACAAAATACCTGTCCTACCAGTCTTAGGATTGATTTTTTTATTTAATGAGATTATATCAAAGTACTTTATAACGCACATAACAAACCTATAATGATATGGCTACTTTGTATTGAGCATTCTAGGAACAGTAGTGGAAGCTTTGTATATATTACCATAGCTCATTTAAGCCTCAACATAAGCCTGCACAATTGTTATAATTACATTTGAAGTATAATGAGTTAATAGACACTCAAAGAGGTTGTGTGATTTTCTGAGGTCAAATAAGTTGAAAGGGGCAGAGGGAAGATCACCTCAGTATTACTTCCAAATAGAAGCTTTACTTTTCTTTCTACTCAGACTAAGGCAAGAGCATTATTTAAGTCTGTAAGAATGGTAGGCGGCATTAAGAAAGTGGGAGGAGGGGTCACTGAATAACCTGCCCCTTCAGCAAAGCTGACAAAGAAAGCACTCTGATAAAATCAATGCTTATATTTTAGAACAGACCACCTGAAAACCCCTGGGCTTCAGACATTTTAAAAATAGTTTTTATGTATTAAATATAAAGCGAAAGGGAAAAATAGATGTTTTAGATGCAAGAAGAACATGGTATGCCAACCCAGCCAGATCCAAGCTTAGATTTTTCATATGTTCCATTCTACTCATATTATTAAGCATATACACAAATCACAATGACACAAAATAGGAAAAATATAAGAACTTCCTTTGATTTTAGAAAACAGATGATAAAAACCAGAAAATTCTTTTCAGAAATACAGAAAAATCTTTTTTTTTCATAATAGCTAACATGCCTTCCTTAGGCATTAAGATACATTTCTGTTTATAATCTTAATACAGCTATATTTTTACTCTGTATAAAAATCAAGTCTCCCAGGAAAAGCAGGGTATTTCAACACACTAATCTTTAAATTCCACCACTAAAAATGCAGGTACACACCCCAGTTTCTAACCCCTTAGACTATTTTACACAATGGGTTTAAGTCATTGGAATGCATAAGTGCTCAACAAAGCAGCCCTGCCTCATACTATATGATTTGGCAGTCAACATTCTTGTTTTCCAGTAAAACAGAAATTTCAAGAACAGAAACATTGGGCTTCTTGAAGTATCACTGATGAAGAGAATGTTTCTGAGCAGCTTCTGAGCAAATTTATCTTAACAGGTTGATCACAGATCTGGGGTCTTCACTCCTCAATCATGTTAGCCACGTGTTTGCTCAGTTATGGATAGTGTCGTGACCCACTTCACCATTGACCTCTATGTCTAAAGAAGGGAACTGGTCCTCAATCAATGAACCTTTGGCAGCATAACTTTCATAAATTTCTGCCCTCCAAACCCAGGTTCTACTGGCATTACCAAGGCCATATCTACATTAGCCCATGGTGCCAAATACTCAACCGTAGTTCCTAATTTGATGGCAAGTCCAGTCTTCATCCTATTCTCCCAAATATCTTTAATCAAAGCCTCTGGGTTCTTAGTATCCTCAGGATGAAAGGCATATTGATTGGCTCCTACTGCGTCCACAAGCTTTACTCACTGTTCCAGCCTGGACACCATCCCATGCGTGTTAAAGAAAGGATCCTGGTCTAGCTGCTTTTGGAGACTCTACCACAAGGTGACCAAAGGTGGTCACCGTTGCATTCAGGTGCGGAAAATTGGCCCTGGAGGCCAGCATCCTGAGGTACTCAGCCCCTGAGTTGGCCAGGTTGCTGTTGAGGCTGGATGGGACAATCTTACAGCTGGACACCATGGTACTGGTTCCCAAGAACCAAGTCCCACAATTCCCCTGGCAAGATAAAGGCATCATCCCAATTTGTCCTTGTTTTTTTTTTTTTTTTCAATGTGTTAGTACTTTAATCTTTAAGCAGTGACTAAGTTTTCTTTTGAAGTAATGATTAATTTTCCCCAGTGTAAATCAAAGTAGAGACAAAAGTTGTAGATTTTAAGAATTTATTTTAGAATCAGTTATGTTTTAAGTTTACTTGCCTACTATTTAAATGAGTCAGAACTAGCATCTTGCTTTGTTTTCGTTTCTTGGATGGGGTAAGATAACAGAAGAGCTGACTTATTTAGTGATTTTGCTAAAATATGCAAATGAATAACCTCAAATCTCCATTTAAGTGCCCTTTGTTAGTAATATAAATGTGGTCAAAGGGCTAATAAATGTTTTTGTTCTCAACTTCCTTTCAAATAAATTCTATTTCAAATAAAATTCTTCCTTTCAAATAAAATTCTGTTATACTAATTTAATGTATACATCTACTATCATGCTAGTTCTCTCTTATTTTGTTACTCCTACAAAAAATTTGACATATTTTCCTTATTTCGCATTTTAGTTTCCTTTTATCATCAATAAACTTACTTTTACCAAATTTTCAGAGTATGAAAATGTTTTCCCATCAAAGTTCTATGGTGTTGGACCTTTTTTTCTGAGGTAAAGAAACAGAAAGATCAATTTGGGGGAATTTCCCATCATGGGAACACACCAGCCCTTGCTAGTGAACTGGCCTACAGGTTGGCAAGTTCCTGTATGTATGGGCAGAACAGTAACAAGACATTTGAAGGCCTGTGAGCTTTGCTTTTTCACCCAATGCTTTTCATCTAATCCTGGTACAACTGTGAAACTGGAGCCAGATATTCAGGACAAGACATTGTAGATCAATTGATAGTGTTTTGGAGGCTGCTGTAGGTGTAATCTCTAAGCATCCACTTGGAAGAGGATCCAAGAGCAATGCGGATACTTTAGGATCTACTTTTTTTAAATAAGTAGTCATCCTATTTCAGACAATAGATATGTTATTGGGAGCTCTACTGTTAATTCTTGGTCCTTAGACCAGTGTCTGGGTACCTTCATTAGGTATGGAAATTTTATTTATATTAGAATTTGTCCCTGGATCCCAACCTAGGACTCAGAAATCAGGTCTTGGAGTAACATGCAGCTCTTATATGCATGATAACATAGATTAGGCATCTGTGGTGGCTCCAGAACTTCAGGACTCACCTGATCTGTCTTCCATACTGCCTTTTGGTTGATGCCAGATACAGGATCTTTCCTACCACAATTCTCTGCTATGTCCACTGATTCTTCTTGCAAGACCTCTCAGTGATCTGAGTACTTTCCTTTAATGTCATTCCTCAAGAGCTTGAGATACAATTGTTCTAGATATGCCTATATCTGATCATTTCAATTAACTATATGGACTTTATATAAGGGCTGCATCACCAATATTAACCACAAAAACCACAGCAACAATGGAATAAAAAATCTTTCAAAAGATCCTTGAAAGGCTTCCAAATGTTCTCATTTTAACGTTCAGAATACTTACTAGGTCCCTCAAGGCTCAGTCTGCACAGCCTAGGCCTTGCTATCTCACTGTGCCACTCCTCATCTCTTTCCTCACTCCCCTTATGCTTCAGCCACACTAACCTTTCTGTGCATGTGTGCAACCTGACTTAGGTCTTCCCACCTGCTGTTTGCTCTCTCTAGTCCACTACCTCCATCACCCTGCCCACACTTACCTAAATTCTGTTCATTTTTTAAACCTCAGCTTAAGCCTCATTTTCTTAAAGTTTTTCTTGAACACCCAGACTCAAGGTGGCTCTCCTTTTATTTACCTTCTTAGCAGCCTAGACTTCTTTATAGTACATTGCACAAATGTATTTGTATAATTATGTAATTGACTGTTTAGTATTTCTCTCCTGCATTTAAAGAAAGCCACCAGGATCATGTCTATCTTATTCAATACTATACCTAGCATGGTGTCTTGCATGACACTCATTAACTTTTTTTGTATCCATTAACTTTTTATTGAGTTAATTAAGCATTTTCATAATGCCTTCATGACTAAGCTTTCAAAGGATCCTTTTTTCTGTGTTGTCACATGTAGAGAACAACACATATTGTAACCTGGGTTCCCCTGAAAGCAGAGCCTAAGACAAAAGCTTCCTTGAGCCTTAATTGGTCTTAACGAGCAGAAGTGAAGAACAGGGAGAGTGATTGCTATAGACTGAATAGTGTCCCCTCAAAATTCATATTTTGAAGCCCTAACTCCCATTGTGACTGTATTTGGTGATAGAGTCTTAAGAAGGTAATCACTGTTAACTGAGGTCAAAAGAGTGGGGCCCAAACCTGAAAAACTGTGTTTTTATAAGAAGAGGAGGAGAGAAAGATCTCTCTCTCTCTCTGCCATGTGAGGATACAGTGAGAAGGTGGCCATCTGCAAACCAGAAGGAGAGCCTTCACCAGAACCCAACCATGCCGGTGCCCTGACCTTGGACTTGTAGCCTCCAGATATGTGAGAACATAAATTTTTATTGTTTAAGCCACTCAATCTATGGTATTTTGTTATAACAGCTCAAGCAGACTAATGCAATAATATAGAAAAGGAGATAAAAACCATTAAGAAATTGTGTTGTCTAGTTGGTCATAAGTATAGGTAACTGATGCTTGATTTGATGGGATCTTAAAGAAGGCTTATGAAATGCAACTTACAACTGTTTGCCCTGGGAATGAAAAGAGGAAGCATATATCCTTCAGCCCCTATCACTCGTTAGTTAAGGATGACAGTAGTGTAAGAGCAGGAGGAAAGAGATACATGGTGCATCCTGAAGAAAGGCACCGAGAGGTTGCACCTGAATGTGACCAGTTGAAGCCTATGCAGAACGGGTCACTGCAGCATTGGCTGGAAGAAAAAGTGGGACTGATAGGATTTGAAGTGGCACACAAAGTGTCTAACACATAGTCCACCACAGAAGTATCATGTATTAAATATACACAAATAATTAGTTTTGTAAAATGGTTTTTAAACAATCTTCATATTTTTAGTATTTCTATAATTCTTATCTACATGGAAAAAGAAACGAGGCAGTTTTTGTAAACTAAAGTGGAAAAATAATTATGGCTGCAAGTAAATGCTGACTCTGAAATTATTTTAGTGATGCTTACAAATAGAATCTTGAAACATCATTTTTCAAGATGCCAAAAGAGATGATAATGATTATTTAAGCATTATTTATCTCAGAATCTAGACAGGATGGATATACCAAGTTAACAACTGAAAAGCAAGTTTAACATGTTTTTTTGTCACAAAGCAATAAGCTTTGAACTATAGTGAAAGCAACATTGAGAAATAACCTGTTTCAAAAGCTGCCAGGGACAGATATTGCCTAAGATGATAACTTTTTTAACATTAGTGATGACATGATAATTTGCCTTCTACTGTTGAAAATAATCCAAATAGCTTGAGCGTACAATTCTAGTCGAGCAGGGTATGATATGTTTAAGAGAAATACTGGAATAGTTTCCCCATGATTGTAAGCTTTTGATTTTTTAAAGAGAAAAGAAGACAAAGCTAGATATAGGCGGGACTTCAAGATAATTTGTACACATGGAAATTAGAAAGTAAATTTAGAGCTGCCACAAGAACCAATTATTTTTTCAAATACATCCTGAAAAATGCAAATAGTATAGAAAGATTATAATTAAATACCAGTTCACTCAAAGGCAACACTTTTAACAAAGTTTTTTATTTTTGGTGGTACTTACATATCTCTAAATAATATGCTTATATTACTATTTCTTGGTTTACCAATGTTAAATGCAACGAATGTACTTTTGCTCTCATAAATAATGAGATTTATGGATTTAGCTCTCATGGATTTAGCTCACTTTTGGAGAAATGTCTATTCAAGTCCTTTGCCCATTTTTAGGTTGAGCTATTTATTTTATCACTACTGAGTTGTAGGAGCTCCTTATATATTTTGGATATTAATGTCGTATTAGATAAAGTTTGCAAATATTTTCTCCCATTCCATAGCTTGTGTTTTCACTCTGTTGATTGTTTCCTTTACTATATAGAATCGTTGTAGTTTGATGTAGTCCCACTCTATTTTTGCTTTTGTTGCCTGTGATTTTGGTGTCATATCCAGGAAATCATTGTTAAGACCAATGTGATAAAGCTTTTCCCCTGTTTTCTTGTAGGAATTTTACAGTTTCACCTCTTATATTTAAGTCTTTTATCCATTTGAGTTGATTTTTGTGTACGGCGTAAGATAAGGGTCCAATTTCTTTTGCATGTGGATATCCAATTTTCCCAGCACCATTTGTTGAAGAGACTATCATTTCCCCATTGTGTAGTCTTACCATCCTTGTCAAAGGTCATTTGACTGCATAGGTGAGGGTTCATTTCTGGGCTTTCTATTCTGTTCTATTGATCTATATTTTCGTCTTCATGTGAATGTCGTACTGTTTTGATCACTCTGGCTTTGTAATGTGTTTTGAAAGCAGGAAGTGTGAGGCTTCCAACTTTATTCTTTTCTCTCAAGTTTGTTCTGACTATTCAAGATGTTTTGTGGTTCCATATAAATTCTATGATTATTTTTTCTATTTCTCTGAAAATGCCATTGGGATTTTGATAGAGATTGCATTGAATTTGTAGATCACTTTGGGTAATATGGGCATTTGACAATATTAAGTATTCCAATCCATGAACACATTTGTGTCTTTCCATTTGTGTCATCTTTAGTTTATTTCAGCAATATTTTGTAATTTTATATGTACAAGTGTTTCACATCTTTGGTAAAGTTTATTCCTAAGTATTGTATTCTTTTTGATGCTATTGAATTGTTTTCTTAATTTCCTTTTTGGATTGTTCATTGCTAGTTTGTAGAAACTTAATTGAGTTTTGTGTGTTGGTTTTTTATCCTGCAACTTTGCTGAATTCTTTGATTACTTCTAACAGTTTTTTGTGTTTGGAATCTTTAGAGTTTTCTACATATAAGATCACGTCATCTGCAAACAGAGATGATTTTACTTCTTCCTTTTCAATTTGAATGCCTTTTATTTCTGTTTCTTACCTAATTGATCTAGCTAGGACTTTCAGTAGTATGTTGAATTGAAATGGCAGGAGTGGGTATCCTTGTGTTTTTCTTGTTCTTCGAGGAAAAACTTTTGGATTTTCTCCGTTGATTATGATGTTAACTGTGGCCTTGTCATATATAGCTTTTATTATGTTGAGATATTTTTCTTCTTTTCCTACTTTGATGAGTGTTTTAATCATGACAGGATATGGAATTTGTCAAATGCTTTTAATATCTCTATTGAGGTGATCATGTGATGTTTATTCTTTGTTCTGTTAATGTAGTGTAACACACTGATTGATATTTGTATGTTGAACCATCCTTCCATTCCAAGGATAAATGCCACTTGGTCATGAAGTATGGTCCTTTTAATATACTAGTGAATTCAATTTGCTCATATTTTGTTGAGGATTTTTGCATATATATTCACCAGAGTTATTGGCTTGTAGTTTTCTTTTCTTGTAGTGTATTTTTCTGGTATTGGTATCAGAGTAATGCTGGTCTCATAAAATGAATTTGGAAGTGCTCCTGCATCTTCAATTTTGTGGAAGAGTTTGAGAAGGATTGGCATCAATTCTTTCTTAAATGTTTGGTGGACTTCGCCAGTGAAGCCATCTGGTCAGGGGCTTTTCTTTTTTGGAAGATTTTTGATTACTGATTCAATCTCCTTACTAGTTATATAGGTCTGTTCAGAATTTCTGTTTCTTCATGATTCGGTCTTGGTAGATTGCATGTTTCTAGGAACTTATCCATTTCTTCGAGGCTATCCAATTTGTTGGTGAATAATTGCTCATAGTAATTTCTTCTAATCCTTTTAATTTCTGTGGCATCAGTTATAAAGTCTCCTCTTTCATGTCCAATTTTGAGTCTTCTCTTTTTTCTTAGTCTAGCTAAAAGTTTGTCAATTTTGTTGATCTTTTCAAAAAACCAACTCAGTTTCATCGATCTTTTCTATTGTTTTCCTAGTCTCTATTTCATTTATTTCTACTTTAAAGTTTATTATTTCCTTCTTTCTGCTAACTTTGGGCTTAGTTTGTTCTTCTTTTTCTAGTTCCTTCTGGTTTAGAATTAGGTTGTTTGTTTGAGATTTTTCATTTTTCTTAAATGTAAGCATTTGTTGCTATAAACTTCCTTCTCAGTACTGCTTTTGCTGCATCTCATAAGTTTTAGTATATTGTATTTTCATTTTCATTTGCCTCAAGATATTTTCTAATTTCTTTTTTGATATCTTCTTTGACCCATTGGTTGTTCAAGAGTGTGTTGTTAATTTCCACATATTTGTGAATCTTCCAGTGTTCCTTCTATTATTGACTTCTGATTTCATTCTGTTGTGATTGGAAAATATACCTGGTATGATTTCAGTCTTCTTAACTTTGTTAAGACTAGTTTTGTGACCTAACATGTGTGGTTAAGAAAGCTGTGTATTCTGCTACTGTTAGGTGAAATGTTCTGTATATGCTATTAGGTTCATTTGGTCTATAGTGTTGTTCAATTCCCCTGTTTCTTTATCTACCTTCTGTCTGAATTCTATCCATTATTTAAAGGGAGATATTGAAATCTCATAATATTATTGTAGGACTGTTTATTTTTCCCTTCAATTCTGTTGATGTTTCCTTCATATATTTGGCTGCTATGCTGTTAGGTGTTTATATATTTTTAATTGTTATGTCTTCCTTGTGTATTGACCCTCTTATTATATAATTTCCTTCTTTGTCTCTTTTGACAGTTTTTGACTTAAAGTCTATTTTGTCTGATATAATTAAGCCCCCCTCTCCCAGCTTTCTTTTGGTTACCATTTGCATTGAATGTCTTTTTCTGTCCTTTAACTTTTACCGTATTTGTGTCCTTCAATTACAGTCTCTTCTAAACAGTATGCTTTTTTAATGCCTTCATCCACTCTATGTCTTTTGATTGGAGAGTTGAATCCATTTACATTTAAGTAGTTATTGATAGGGAAGGACTTACTATTGTCATTTTTTTAATTGTTTTCTGTCTGTTTTGTAGCATTTTTGTCCCACTTTTCCTCTCTTTCTTTCTTCTTTTATGTTTTGTTGACTTTTGTGTGTGTGTGGTGATGTGCTTTGATTTCTTTCTTATTTTCTTTTGTGTATATTCTACAGGTATTTTCATTGTGGTTACCATGGGGCTTACATAAAACATAACAATCTGTTTTAAGCTGATAATTTAACTTCAATTGCGTACAGTCTTCACTCTTACTTTCTCTGCTTTACACACTTTATATTATTGATGTTACAAATTACATCTTTTTTTATACTTTTAGATACTAGCTTATACTAGTATACCATACTTTATATAACTTTTAAAATACTTTTGTCCTTAAACTTCTATACCAGAATTAAAAGTGATTTATGCACCACCATTACAGTATTCTGTGTTTGTATAGATATTTACATTTACTAGCAAACTTTATATTTTCATATACTTTTGTTCAGCATCCTTTTGTTTCAACTTGAAGGGTTTCCTTTAGCATTTCTTGTAAGACAGGTGTAGTGGTGATGAAATTCCTCAGTTTTTTTTTTTAAATCTTGGAGGATTTTATTTCTCCTTTGTTTTTGAAGGATGGTTTTGCCAGAAAAGTATTCTTGATTAACAGTTTTTCTTTTTCAGCACTTGGATTACAGGCATACCTCATTTTATTGTGCTTTGCTTTATTACACTTTGCAGATATTGCATTTTTCTAAGACTCCCCCCACCACCAGCAAAAAGATTACAACTTGCTGAAGGTTCAGATGATGATAGCACTTTTTAGCAATAAAGTATTTTTTAATTAAGTTATGAACATTGTCTTTTTTAGACACAGTACTATCACACACTTAATAGACTACAGTATAGTGTAAACATAACTTTTTTATGCACTGGGAAACCAAGAAGTTCATGTGACTCACTTTATTATGATGGTCTGAAACCATACCTGCAATATCTCCAAGGTATGCCTGTATATCACCCCACTGTCTTCTGGCCTTCAAAATTCCTGCTGAAAAATCCACTGATAGTCTTATAGAGTTTCTGTTGGACATGGTGAGTTGTTTTCTCTTGCTGCTTTCAAAATTCTCTCTTTGTGTTTAATTTTTGACAGTTCGATTATGATGTGTCATGTGTGCATTTCTTTGGATTCATTATGGTTGGAGTTTGTTGGGCTTCTTAAGTCTAAATGTCCACTTCCTTCCCCAGATTTGGCAAGTCTTTAGCCACTATTTCTTTAAATAGACTTTCTGTCCTTTATTCTCTTTCTTCTTCTTCTGGGACTACCATGATGCATATATTGGTCTTCTTAATGGTATCCCATATGTTCCTTAGGCTTTCTTCACTTTATTATTTTTTTTTCTTTTTTGTCTTTTTGGATTGTCCGATTGGATTATTTCAAATGACTTGTCTTCAAATTCACTGATTCTTTCTTCTGCTTGATTGAGACTGATATTGAACCCTCTAGTGAATTTTTCAGTTCAATTATTGTATTCTTCAACTTCCAAAATTTTTTCTTTTGATTCTTTTTAATAGTTTATATCTCTTTGTTGATATTCTAATTTTGTTCATGTGCTGTTTTCTTGAGGTCATAGAGTATCTTTATAAGGGCTATTTTAATTCTTTGTCAGGTAATTCATATACCTCCATTTCTTTAAGATAAATTTCTGGAGATTTATTTTGTTCCTTTATTTGGGCCATGTTTCCCTGTTTCTTAATATGTCTCATAACTTTGTGTTGGGATTGGTACATTTGAAATAACAGGCACCTCTCCTAGTCTTTGTGGACTGGCTTTGTCCAGACAAAGACCCTTGCTAAGCCACTTGACTAGAGATTCTGGGGGCCTTGTAACCTTTTTGTTGGGGGGAGGAAGAGGATGCAACTTCTCTGAGTCTATGTGTGCAATTTCTCAATTAGAGAGGGTTGCTGGTTTATTTTTCCAGACGTTCACAATCTCTTGCTCCCTCTGGTGTCTGTCTGTGGCACTGCTAGTTCTCTGGTTCTACAATAGCAAGCGCTCTGCTGTCACTTGTTCTGAGGCTACCAGGTATCCACAGTATGCTGGCTCCCCATCAGCACCTGGCATCAGGTGAGACAAATACAAATTCCTTGGGCACTCTTCCACAAAGCTTGAACACCAGACACATGCTCCACTCCTCTCACTCCTTCCAGAGGGAGAAGCCTCAAGTTCTTCATCTTCTCCTGAATGCACTGAACCATCTTAGTCACAGCAATCCACTGTACCCTTCTTCTTTGTTCTCAATGCACCCAGGCATCCAAACTATGATGGGTGCAGCAGTGCCCTGAATGAGACAAGACAGAAACCAGTCCTTCAGGCTGTCCCCTGAAGAGCTGGAATGTAAGATGCAGCCTATACTCTTCTCTTTCTCACCAGTGTAAAAAATATGAGCTAGGGTGTTCTTTACCTCTGCTGAGCTGAGTACCAGCGTGGAGGAGGGGCTGATGCAGCTAAAATAAAATTGCTCTTCTTACCCACTTGAACGTGACTGTTCTCAGCTTTGCATTCATGTAGGGTACTGGAACATCTTAGCTGGATTCTGGGATTCTCATTAGAGTATTTTGATCTGTATATTTTTTGTTAAATTGATGTTTCTATGGGAGAATGAGGGTTAGGGCTTTCTATTTTGCCACCTTGTGGTGTCACTCCTTCCCTGATTTGTTCTTGAGCTCTACCACACATTTGTCATTCTGAGAGTTCTTTCACTGCTTTCCTAGGTTAGAACCGCTCTTTTTTTCATCCCACATCTTCCTTTTTATTCATCAATTTGCATTCTAATTAAGGATGCATGCAAGAAAAATTGAAATCTACCAAGAATTAACTTTTTAAATTCTTCCTTACATTTGATTTGATGGTTTGGCTCAATATAGAACTCTAGGTTCAAAATAATTTTTCCTCATAATGTTAATAGCATTAATGAGAGAAAATTCTAATGCCATTCTATGAAGAAGGAGTATGTGTGTATGTAGTAGTGGGGGGAGGATTTCTGGAATCAACTATTCTATAGTCAGACTCTCAATTAGTTCCCATATTTTCAATTCCTCCTCTTACTCTACTTTGTAGACTGTGAGCCCTTCTCTTAGTCCAGACCTTCTTTGGGATTCTACTGGGTAGACTATGTCCTTCTTTTACTAAGGTTGGAAGGAGATATATATTTTAGGTAGTTATTAGGAGTGGACTGCCTAGGTTTAACTTCTGACTCTGACTTTTCTAGCTGTGTAACCTTGGTCAAGTTACTTGTGTCTCAATATTTTCATGTGGATATTACTACCTATTATAAGGATTAAATGTAAAAGTATTGCTATTGCATTATTATTCCTCTGTTCTGGTTTTTCAAACATCCTGCTTTCTTATGCTTTTCATATTCCATTTATTTACATCTCTCTTTTGCTCCTGTTTCTCTCATGTTTCTTTTTATATATATATTTTTTTGCTTAATGAATTCTAGGTAATGAGAGAAAATAAGCATATTTGTTCAGTCCCGTTTCTTAAACCAGAAGCCAAATCTGATACTTAATTTTAGAAAATACTCAGTAATTCAATAGTTTAGTGTTATTTGTTATTCAATAATTTAAACTTTTTAAAAACTAAGTTATTCTCTTTATGTGCATATATTATCTTTAATATATTTTCCCAGTGATCTAATGACCCAGGATCAAAATTAGATAGGAATTTGTTTCTTTTGATTTTAGTAATAGTGGCAAACTGTTCTAATGCTGGTTGTAATTAAATTCTCTTTAAAGCATTGGAAGCAAAATGAAAAGAATGTCAGCATATTAAAGACAGCCTAACGTTTTTGTGTTGTATCAAGGTGAAAGCTAACAGTTTTATTGCATTTTGTGAAGGACTGAAAAATGAACCAGAAGATAATGCTGGTGATTATCATCATGATGATAGCAGTCACAATTTCAAAACTGCCTAAATGTGTTAGGCACTTCATATATAACATGTTACTTATTCTTCAAAATAGCTCTACTAGGTAAGCATTTTTATGCCCATTTTACTTATGAGGAAACCAAGATTTAGAGTGCTTAAATAATTTGTCCATGGCCACCCAGCCAGTGAAGGACAGAGCTTTCTGACACAAAGGCCTGTGTTCTATGACACTATGTACAACTAACCTGAGACTTAGGAAGCTGCAGCTTGAATAAGTTGCATTAATGAATGTCTATTACTGCATTTCAAGTGCCTTTGTGTCCCTTTTACTGTAACTCCTCCTTCTGATATCATGGAGGTCATTGCAGCTGCCCAGAGTAGCTAATGCTTCCATATACCATTCCTTTAAAATGCTTGTCACCAACTTTCTCACTGGAACTCTCTGCTTTCTTAGAGGCCCAGCCTCAGGTGACCCCAGCTGGGGAATCCTCTAACCTCCCTTAGTGAGAGCAGGTACCATGCCTGTCTGCATTGCCCAAGTTAAGTAGAGTTCCCAGCAATAATAGACACTTAATACTCAATGAAGAATGAATGAGTGGTGGTAAAGAACAGACTAAATTCCTGATGTAGAAGACAGAAGAGAGACTGTTGCTCAGGCAGAGGGATTTGCCAAGTAGAAACTATAAGATATTTTCCAATAGAAACAATATTAGAAGCGATAGTTAGGTTCTACAGTTCAATTGATATCACTAAAACATCAGTCTAACTAACTTTCAAGTTATGTAATATATGTGGGTTAATCTGGTAACCCAACCACCATTTATATAAAATGCTTCTATAAGAAAATGCTTTCTGAAGGGCAAATATTAGTCTTATGAATAAATTTTTGGAAACACAAAATTTGTAAATTGAAGTTAATATTTAAGACCATTATTTTGTTGGCAATCTTTGCTTGCGTCTTCTCATTATATAGAACATGAAGTTAAAAACTGTTTTATATTATATAAATAATACCACGATGCCCAACTGTTTTTTATTCTCTCTGCTCTTACCCCAACCCGGAATTCATCATGCTACCTTATATGTAGCAGGTACTCAAAAAACTTTTGAGTATTGGTTGTTTGAGTTTTAATAGGACTATCACTCATCACAAAGAATAGTACATCCTGAGATACCTAGGGTTCTTTCTTCAATCTAGCTTTAATTTTGAATTACATAGCAAAATTATAAATGATCTTAAGAATATGAATTAAATAGCTGATTTTAATTGTATGCTTGTACAATATTAATAAAAATAAATAATAATAATAATAATTATTATTATAATAATAGATTTGGATTTTTATCATGTTTTCCTCTTGACTTATAATTTAGGGGCAAATGGTCATTGAAAGGTCTAGAAGACATCCTGGTTTCAAAGGCCCCAACAACCCTGTGTTCTAAACTTTGCTTTCAAAAATTTCCTCTGACTGGGAAAGGGAGGGAATGACCTCTCCTTCGAAGAAACCCTATAGAGTGGTCCAGATTCCTAGCAATGTATCTATCCTGCTTTCTGGAAATACTGTGTCTTTGAGTTTAGGCTGACCTAAATACTTATCTCTCAGATGGAGGAAGGCTGTGACTGGGAAGAAGGATCCATTATACATTTGTTTTGAGTACACTGACAAAAAGATACTTGTTTCACAAAAGGCACTATTTTGCTTTTTCAGGTGTAACTGTGTGGAACCACATAATCCTAGCAATGATACATTGAAGGAATGGAGGAAGTCCAATATTTCTGCCTCTGACATAATTTGGGAGAATCTAACTGTGTCAGTAAGTGAAACATTGAAAAATAAGTCATATCTTGAATCTTATTACTATAAGGGCTTTCATTGACATGTTGAATGAATTATTGCCACTATGGTAAATTGTTTTGAAGGCATACTGTTGTAAAAGTGATAGTTTTGTCTTAATTTTAATTTCATTCATTTCAGGTATTCATCAGTACACTGGGGTTTTCTTTCATTATAAAGTTTTTCTAATATTTAGTAGGCCTGAGTGCTCTAAAAGCACACATATATGGTATTATATGACTAGATTAACTGAAAGCTCATTAAATAAGAGTGGTGTTGACCTAAATGAAACCATATGGCAGAATTAAGTCGACCTTCTGTGTAAAGAACCCAGAACGCTTTTACTTTACTCTGTAACACTGCTCCAGCTGTTCAGAATATGCTGAGGGGGAGGGGATGTTTGTTAATATTTTAGTGTAAATATTGAAGTCTTTGGGAAGAACAAAAGTCACTTCTCTCAACAAAATTCTGGCATGTCCCTCAACAAAGGCTTTTTTACTTCCATTTTTTTTCTTACCTCCCACTTAAGAAAGGGGATGGCAATATATTTTTCACCTATCAAGGTTAAATCCTGTACCTTTTAAAAACTTTTTTGGCTTTCTTCTGTATTGTGATTTCTTTTTTTTCTCTCATAGCTGCATTTCTCAGTTCTTAATCTCTTATGTTTGTGTACCTTTTTTTTCATCTATCAAACCTCATAATTGGAAAAATTCAAAGATTATGCTTTTAATAAATATTAAAATGAGTCATCCTAGTTTCTTTTCTATTCTTCCCAGTTACAGACATGGCATTCCAGAGTTTCTACCACTTTACCTACTTGTATACGCTCAAATCCTATTATAACCATCTGCATAAAACTATATGAATTCTGATTCATTTTGTGGAACAGATATCATGTTAGTAAGTGAGACAGTTAGAGGAATGTGGAAATCTTTTTTGCTGTACAAATATCATAATACTCTAAACATGATTCTTATAAGAGCACTTGACCTGTTGCCTATTTTCTCAATTTTCCCCATTACATGTTTTCTTTCAGAATCAAAATCAAATGATTTACCCTCCACTTAAAATTCTACCTTGACCTATATTTTACTACCTTTTTTCTTTAGAATAAGCTTTTACTTACTCTTGTTTACTTTTCTTCTGTTATAGTTAACATTTATTCTGTTCCATCTGTTTTTCCCTAGAAAAATAATCTTACCACACCACTTCCTCTCAGAGAGCCATTTAAATTGACCAAGAAAAGAAATGATGAGCTGAGCAAGAAAGAATTCGATAGTTATTCAGTATTTAGACATGAGGTCATGGTTGATATATTCAGCAGTGTATCTTCCATCTATATTTCCCTTTTGTGGACAATAAGGATATTAAGTCTAACAAGTCCCTTGCTTGTGTTCCTCGTTTTGGTGTCCCCTTCAATACAGAAACCCAATAATCCCACCTCTAAATTATTTAAGATGATAATTTACTCTATGTGTTTTATAATCTCTGAATAATGTTAAATAATAATATTCGTTTTATCTAATAACAAATCCTGAATAAATACCTTCTAGGAGACTCACAGCACAATTGATCTGGCTAACCATGAGTTAATTTTAGGCATTAGAAGTTTTAGGGTCAAGCTGAGTACAGTGAAAAATATTTTGCAATCAAAGCAAATCTACCACTGTGGTGGGTTTTTTTTTCTTTTTAAGTTCTGTGCTTGGTGTTAACATTCTGGCAGAAATTTTCATTTTGTTTTTCGTTAGTTAAAAGCAGTATTTGCAATGAATAATTGCTAATCTTGACCAGAAATAGCCTTCGTCACCAAAGGGAATGCTACATAATGAAAAAATGTTACAATTGTTAAGTCAATGAAGACCATTATATTGTTTTTGTCTTAATTGCTGTGCTTGGTTTTTTTCTCAGCATAATTATCAGTATCACCAAAAGCGTTTTATTAATAAAGCACTATGCTAATGGCTATTATAACCAGTTTTATAAAAGTAGTGATATAGTATTTACTTTATATATTATTCATTTGCTAATTTTTTATTGAATTGTTACATATCTCATGAATTGTAATTTATACCTTGCTAACTCAGTGAGTGCAAAGAACTTAACTTTCTTTGATTCTCCCAAACTGCTATATGCAAAGTGAGTGTTCAATAAACATTTAATGATTGTTTTGAAAAATTGTCTCATATTACAAATTTACTATTTAATGCAAGTATTTTGTTTTGGTTCATTTTGTTTTTCAGCTTTATTGAGGTATAACTGACAAATAAAAATGATATAAAGTTATGGTGTACAATACATACCTGTTACCTCACATGGTTACCTTTTTTTGGGATGAGAACAATTAAGATCTATTCTCAGCAAATTTCAACTATATAATATAGCACTGTTAACCATAGTTACCATGTTATATATTAGATCTTTAGAATTTATTCATTCCGCATAACTGAAGCTTTCTACCCTTTGACCAATATTTCCTCATTTTCCCCTCTCCCCGCAGCTCTTGGTAACCATCATTCTACTCTCTGCTTCTATGAGTTTGACATTTTTAGGTTCCACATATAAGTGAAATCATGTGGTATTTGTCTTTCTGTGTCCGACTTATTTCACTTAACATAATATCCTCCAGATTCATCCATTTTGTTGCAAAGGACAGGATTTCCTTCTTTTTTAAGGGTGAATGATATTCCGTTGTATATTTATACTACATTTTCTTAATCCACAGACATTTAGGTTATTTCCATATCTTGGCTATTGTGAATAATATTTAATTCAAGTCTTTTATATCAGGCTAGAATACTTAGGTTTATACACACATATATATAAGCAGTATGTCAAAATCAGTCATTATAAGCAATTCCTAGGCAAGGTTTAAAATATTCACAAGCAATTAACTAGTGATTGGTTAAGAATTGTCTCAGTGCCAGAATTGCAGATTTAACTTATATGTATATAAGGGGCAAGACACTAATGCCGACTTTAATATATTATTTTATCAAACTTAATTTTTACCAGCTTATACAATTGTTGAAACTTAGAACACGTTCGAAGAATAATTAATAGAAATGAGTTTGTCAACAAGCATTTTTCTCATTTTTGTAAGTGAAACCATATGTTAGGCTCAAAATGAGAACAGGATTTAGATTTGGTTTTCATTTCTAAATCTCAGGACTTGTTCTGTGTGTGTGTGTGTGTGTCAGAGGTACAGTTAGTAAAAATCAGAAAATAAACATAGAATTTAGTAGGTCACAATTTTTCTAATAACATACTATCCCCCAAGAAGGAGGAAAAAAGTAAATATCTATTTCAAATTTGCTTTGAATTACAGTAACTAGGCAAGCTATTGGCAATTTATTATACATTATAAGACAGTTAAATAATCCTTTAAACGACGTGTATATTCTTAAGAATTGAGAATAAGACCCAGCCATGTACCAGGAATATTTAGAAGACTTTTATATCTGCACAGAAGAGTGAAGATGATCACAGATCTATAGATAATGTGTTTACAATGCAGCTTCTAGCTCCGCCTTGTATTTTGCCATTCTGCTTAACCGTTGATTTGCTTAGTAATTACCTTGCTATCATCTCTGGACAGGGGCAAGAGAAGGGACTAAAAAATGCAAGGATTTATGTTTGCTACTTTATCTATTTTTGAAGAGTTTTGAGAGAAGAAAAATTAAAGCTATAATTAAGGCCTGGGGGATTTTTCTTTGGTTTTTCAGTTATCTAAGTTATTGTGCTCTCTATTAGTTTAACATAAATAATTGGATTTCAACTTTAGCTAGCAAGGAAGGTATTTGCAGTTAGATTAGAAAAGGGGACAGAATTCTTTTAGATAATTCTAAGGTATACTAACAATATTTCTCAAGAATCCTAGCCGTAGGGGTAGCTGCCCCAAATAGATTTTACTAGTTGGTCGGTTGTTTTTGGATAACAATGTAGCTAGCTGTGATTTATTCTAGAATCTTTTGAAGGTATTTATTTTCTGCTGTACAAGGACTCCAGGACCTGAGGTAGACTCTGTGTTGGTGATCAATCCATCAGTTTATATTTTTCTCTAAGATCTTCCCGTACTGTGGCACAATTCAATTTTTGTTCAGGTCCCAAGTGTCTCAACTACTAATGAGGACACTGTCTCGCTTAAACCATTCTTTTCTCTGTTTTGAAACAAAAAATTAATACTTTAGTAATCTAATCTTTAAAATAAAATAAGAGAAAACAAAACGAGTTTGAAAGAAAATTTTTTATTTCAAAATATTAATGTTTAAAAAGGCTCAGTTTTTCTTGGAGAAAGGAAATTTTTTTGACTTTGCTGCCACCTCATGGCTAAGGCAGTAATTGGAAATGATCCGTCAGGGGCTTATAAAAATCTATACCAGGAAAAAAAGTCCATGGAGAAGTCATAGTAAATTTGCCTTGCTCATGTAGTAACTTTTTCTTTTTTGTTCTGTAATCTAAGTTTGAGCCCCATCTTTGACTCTGAATTTGATTCCAGTAATAATAAATCATAGTTTCCTTCTTGCCTTTCTCACCTTTCTTGGTAGTTTTTGGACTAGATAATTCTACAAAATCATTGTTTTTCTTTAATATGCAATAGTCCCACTATAGGCACCATGTTTGTGTCACACTTTTCCTGCCCCCCCTGCAGTGGTGAAGCCATGACAAATTTCTTCTCTATGCTTCAGTTTCCACAGACATGAAATAGAAATAATAACATCTACCTATTTTATAGGGTTAAGGTGAAAATTAATTAAGATGAATTTAAATGGTTTGGCGTAGTGTCTGCCTCTAGTAACTACTCACTTATCAAGTATGCCATGTTTTCAATAAATCTGTGTTAGGAACTTAGTAGACATTAGGTTAGGTACACGTTGATTGGTAAATCGGTTTTATAGGTTTAAATTTAATTTGAAAAAGGCAAATTTTTAGAAGTGGTTCATGCTCAAATTTAACATGATATAAATCTTTGCTATTTTTCACTACCTATCCAAATAGAATTCTAAAACATGCTGTGCTGTCTATTAAATCATTGTGGGAGCCGTAGATGAAAAACTTCAGCATCTCAACTGCAATTGGATCTTGAGATGTTAGTTTTCTGGAAGAAATGTGTTCATTTGTTTTATTTCCTCTGGCAGGAATGCAAATCATTGCATGGAGAATATGTTGGACGAGCCTGCGGCCATGATCACCCATATGTTCCAGATGTTCTGTTTTGGTCAGTGATCCTGTTCTTTTCCACAGTTACTCTGTCAGCCACCCTGAAGCAGTTCAAGACCAGCCGCTATTTTCCTACCAAGGTAGTTAGACTACAATTCTCCTGATCAAAACGTACACCAACATAAAGCATGTTATGGGGTCATATGTGTTTTAGGACAAAAGAAAGGGCAATTGCTATTATAAAAGGAGCCACTAAAAGACTTTTGTGTGAGTGGGCTGTCATTTTAGGAGTGGGATGCAGGGAGGGAAGTGAAGAGAAAGCATTTATTTCATGATACAGGTGCTAGTAGCAGTACACATGCTCTCTAGGCTTTTCTCCTAACTTCAAATCCCAAGGGTAAACTTTCACTTTCCCACTTATGCTTCTGGAAATCAAAAGCACACGCTGCATTACTGACTGTCACTTTCTTGCCCAGTGAACAGTGGGAACTATTCCAGCCTGACGGATACCTCATAGGAGCCTCTGTTACATTCTCTAATTGGGAAAGCCCCTGCAAGACTCATTGGAACACTATTCTCTTTTTCGTTTTTAAAGTGTCAGTCCCTCCCCCTAACCCACCACGTTTGCATCTGCATATTTGGAAAGGAAAGTAAACAGAGAAATAGCTTAGTTCAATATTTAACACTGCAAAGTGACACCTATAATGTCTGACTCAGCCAAAAAAAAAAAAAAAGAAAGAAACAAGAAAACAAGCTTTTCAGGGATGAGCTAAAGATTATGATCAAAATTGCTCTCTGGGAAAATGTTTTAAGAACTGTTTCTTCTAGAGAAAACTTCTGTTTTTGTCACCTCTTCCTTCCCTAAGGTGGAAGATTCCTTCTTTCCCCCAAAAGCTTAATCTGAGTAATACAAAATTATTTTTTTGTAAGTTGAAACAGTAATCCGCCTTTTGGGTGTTTGCATGTGTATCATAAAGGTAACCTGGTAGAAGCCGGATCTTGAGAATTATATAAGGATTTTTGCTCAAAGATGGCTTTATAAATGAGAAATGGCTTTAAAAACTGGTTACATAGAATGACTTCTAAATTTGCCCACTCTCTTGTGCACATTCGCTGCTGCCATACTTATATTCCAGATAAACTAAAATATTATGCTTCTTCAATAAAAGTAGATAATTTTATTTTATGGTTCTTCAGGCTTATCATATTAAAGTGTTGCCTGTGTGAGAAAAAGTCCTCAAATTCAGGCAAATTCTGGCCATGAAACTTTATTCTGTGTGCTAAACATTCACACACTTGGATTCATAATAAACTTAGATTTTAAATAAATGCTGAAAACAGCACAATCACCATTGTAACTATTCCATAATGCCTAATTTCTGGAAAGGTTGAGTGTGTATTCATCTTAATGACAGAGATACATAAATATCCATTCAGGTTCTGACAGAGCTAATGGTAATATTATAAATGTATGCATAAAGTGTAATATTATGATATTATGTCATAAAGTGTTTATAAAGTGTGACTCTAGATTATGTTCCTGAGTACTCCTCACTGTTTATAGTTCCTTCAAGTGACAAGCGTTTTCATTATTTTTAGGTTCGATCCATAGTGAGTGACTTTGCTGTCTTTCTTACAATTCTGTGTATGGTTTTAATCGACTATGCCATTGGGATCCCATCTCCAAAATTACAAGTACCAAGTGTTTTCAAGGTGAAGTTATCATAGCATTTACTATCTATTTCTCCATCTCTGTAGGTCTAATCTTCATTTAGATAATGGCTGTAACCCTAAGACTTGGGATTTTCATGAAAATATAAACAATATAGATTTAAAAAGCAGTAAATCAAAAGCCCACAGCATGACTAAAGTTTTGGTCTAACATTAAAAATCCATAAGAAGAATCACAGAAATAGAAACCTAGAAGCCGCTTAAAAAATTTCTATCAATTATTCCGCTTGGAATATCTACATACAACACTCTTAAAGGATGAGGAGGCATTTTGAAAATAAGGGAAATATATTATCTTGATGCAGAAGTGTACAGTGGATAGGACTTGGAAAACAGATAAAAGTAGGTCTGGAATAGAATTCTGACCATGTTACTAACTGAGTATGTGACCTTAGGCTAGTTACTTAACCTCTTGAATTTGAGTTTTCTCTTCTGGCAGACAGGGCTGGGGATTTCCTCAAAGAGTTGTTGTCAACATGCATTCTTTTGGGGCTCATCTCAGGCACCAGCCATGTTTAGAATCCTTCCCTGAGCCCCTAATGTGACCAAGTGACTTTTTTGATGTTTTCACATAATGGCCTGTGCACACATCTAAAATAAGAGTTACGCATTATCGATGTTCTTTTTGTAAATGTAAATAAATTTGCCAACTGTAAATCGTAAATATTAACATTATTTTGTTTAATATAAGCATTGAGTAAGAACATAGATTTTTGAGCCAGCTTGTCAGAGTTTGAGTCCTATCTCCACCACTTACTAGCTTTGGGACGTTGGGCAATTTACTGGACCTCTCTATGCCTCAGTTTCCTTATCTGTATTTTCTTTAGAGTGTTGTAAAGAAAAAATGGGTTAAAATATTTAAAGCATTTAGAATAGTGCCTGATACCTTATAAATGCTTTGCAAATGTTATTATTTTTATTAATTATGGCTCACTCAGCATATCAGTTTATAATTAGGGCTTTCCTGGTAGCATCTCGACGACTTAATTTGATTAGCTGTTCATTAATCCAGTAAATAACTATATACATTCTTTTATTTTTCACAGCCCACCAGAGATGATCGTGGCTGGTTTGTAACACCTTTAGGTCCAAATCCGTGGTGGACAGTGATAGCTGCTATTATTCCAGCTTTGCTTTGTACTATTCTGATTTTTATGGACCAACAGATTACAGCTGTCATCATCAACAGAAAAGAGCATAAGCTAAAGGTATATTTTAATATTCATTTTAATGTAAATCATTATGAATTAACTGGCATCAATCGACATTCATTATGCTTTGCCTGTATTCTGTAGTCTTTTGTACAGTGAAATATTAAGATAATGTTTTCAGGTTCATAATTTTTATTGTGTATATTCATGACACTTTCTCCTATGATGAGCTTAAAATTAATTAATTAATTTTTATTAATTAATTTATAGCACTTGGCTGAGCTCTAAACTCTGAAACTTTACCTCCAGGACTTAAAATAAAAAACATTGCCAAAGTTCTAACTTTCTTTACCATGTTTAATGTATTTTAATGAAATAACAGTCTATTCTGGTGAAGTGCAGGTTCACCAATTTGTCTTACATCTGGGATTCCTCTATTTCTCTATTTGACCCTATGTCCATTAGATTACCTTCATTACTGAAACAAATTACATCTTCAGACATTTCTCATTTTCTTTAGTGATTCTTCTGTCTATAATGCATATGACAACAAAACCCAGACATAAATGTTATAGTTTGTAAGTGACATCTTTCTTGAGTTTTATTGGAGATTTCAATGACTTCTTTTTTTGTTTTTAACAAAGAGGATAAATATGGATATATCTTATTTATTATATTCTGACCTTGCCATTTTGCAACTGTGAATAATCAGAGTTGTTCACAGGTATGCAGTTTGTCTTAAATATATAGTGTGAGCACTGTCACTTACTGGAATATGTTAAATAAAAGCAACACAACCATTGAATGGTTAAAAATAATCTGAATCAACCCTGTAAAAATAGAACATGAACAATCTTGTGTTGTTCTGGTATTACGGGGTAATTGCCAGCTATCTTCACCTACTCTTTAACGTCTAGGAGAAGATTCATCATCAAAGCAACAGAAATCATGCTTTATAGGATTTTATAAAGTATGTTTGTGAGAAAGATTTTAAAAAATCTCTGATTGCACTGTTTGATGGAAAATACTAATGACGTAAATGTAAGAAAGAGCAATTATTTGTAATAAATCTTAATAAAAAGGAATTTTGTGTATATATTGGAGAGATTGTGTGTCTGTCTTAAAACAAAGAGCATTCTTCATTCTCTTTGTAGAAAGTAACTTAAGAGTGCTCAAAACTTTTTTTATAGGGAGTTCATTCAATTCACGTGTTGTTTTTGTCAAATAAAAATTTTAATTATTAAAGATATATTTTACAAAAATATTTTATAAAGTCTTTGGAACTAGATCAGTGATGTGATGGTAAATGTTTAACAATCAGTTTTCCGTGTGTAAAAAAGAGAGAGACCCTGATTTGTAATGTTTGCCGATTTTCGTGATATGAATACTCCCACTGTGACCCATTTCAAGCTACCGATGTGACATACTTGGCAGGAAAAATTTTTGAAAATTAAACAATTGGCTCTCATAAGCCTATATGAGCTGGCTCCCAAACACCACTGAACTACACCATTCAGTGTTGGAAACTAAATCATTTAAAGACCTCAAACAAGGAATTCAGATTTCCGAGTTTTATAGCCTACTTACTTAATATCAAGTATTTTAAAATGTTATTTGCTTTTAAGGTATCAGTCTTCTGCACAAACAAATACCACCACAATTTAATTATTAAAGTTACGTAGTTGATAAAACAAGTGCAAGTATTTTATGTTGAATATTGTTAGTATGCCACTCCCGTAGCAGTAGGAAAACATTATTCCTAGACATTAGTTTATTTTTTAAAACTGAAAACACCTCTATTTTTCTCATTATAAAGCAATATATAATTTTGGTTTAAAAAAATTAGACAATGTAAAAAGTTTAAAGGTGAAAGTGAAAAACACTATAATTTTATTACCTAGAGATAACATTGTTAACATTTTGATATATACCCAAATATATCTCTTCGTACTACATGTGTTGCTTGTATTTTTTTTTCATGTAAGAGCATCATCATGGTAATCATCCCATGTCAACAATGTAAGTCTGTATTATAATTTTAGTGGCTGTATGTATATTTCATTGTATGACACGTTTTAAAGTGAGCTGAGACTCCTGTTTTAGGAAGAAAGTAAGCTGTATTATCATTGTTTCCTGTTCAAAGGAAGGTTTTTGGATTTTTTGTTAGCCTTTATAGTTAGGCAGAAATCCCACTGATTTCGCTAAAAAATTATCCTTTGTAAAGGTTATCAGCTAAACTGGTACAGGCAGTATTTTTTTCTAAGTATTAATGAAATCATATTAAAACAAAACGTGGAAGTAAGAGAAGATTGGCTGAGGGTGATGTTACCTTTTCGGCTGTTCTGTATCCTTGCTCTTTCCAAGTCTCTTAACCTTTGAAGTCACATAGCACTTGCTGCTTGTTCTTCATGAGCCTATGGTAGGCCCTTGACATTCACAGCCTTTCCAAAGCTCCAAAGCAACAAATATACTGTATTTCCCCCTTTACAAATCATGTAGAATAGCTAAAATATAATAAAGCATTCTTTAAGTGGTCCTTTCAAGCACTTGCATTTATAGAATTAAATGCAGAACTAAAGCATTAAATATTTTTGTCATTGAAATGAAGCTGAGGCTGTGTTACCAAAATTTATTACATTATTTGTACATTATCTTTTTATTGTACAAATAAATGTCTGTGTAATCAAAAGATCCATAATTTACCCTTAATAGCTTGCATTCAGTAGACAATAGAGCAAATCTGGCTTAATCATAAATTCTGTTATATTGCCACAAGGAGAAGAGCTGGTCTTTTCTTGGCCACTGTGTCTGAACACTCCGTCCTCCTCTTTAAATAGGGATATTTGCAAAGCAAGTTCCTTCCAGTGAAGATATATTTTATCTACACTGAACACGTTTCTTTTGGCTATAACTCTTGTCTTCTATAAGCTTCAGTATAGTGTGGTCTGCTGCTGCTGATTTTCCTGTTAACAACAAAAAATCACCTTCTCAGAACATGCTTTACTCAGAGTAACAGTTTTTTCCATAGCTGCTCTCCACGCCTGTTGCTTCACTGAAATGTTTGCACAGTCTCCTGACTTTGACTTGAACCACATTGTCACGAAAAGACTCATGTTTCTTGAATATATCCCCAGACCACAAGTTAACCACATTTTCAGCTTTTACTAATTTTCTTTTCTCACCTGAGAACCCATTTTTGCCTTGGTTGGCACATTCCCTGAAATAGTTTAATGAATCATGTTTTCTAGTTTCTCTGTCAAGTACCTTGCAGACTCCACATCGTGGGTCCATGTCTACATCATGTAGCCAGGTCACCTTGGAATTCATTATTTCATTCTTTATCTCCCAAACTTATATTTTAGATCTTGTCACTCTTTCTTCACCTCCATTACCCAAACTAGTAGTTGGTTTCCTTTTAGAGGATGTTTTTCATGTCATTGAAAATGTTTTCATCATTTTTTTGAGTATTATTATATACACAGCAAAGTTGTATTGAGCTGTAGAGGTGAGGCCCAACTCATTGGCTAAATGACCCACTCCTTCTGCAGAGTGAAGAAGCTCAAAATTAGCAAAATCCCAACTCATTGCACTTCTTGATCCTTCGGGTTGCTCAAGAGCCTACTGCAAATGTAAAAATTTGAGAATGCAAATGATCATATATATTATGTATAGATATATATATATAAATCCATACTCTCTAGGATTTTTTGTTTGTTTGTTTCTTCCCTAGAGAAGTAGATGGGTCTGGATTAACTGAATCCCTTTGAAAACCATTAAAAATATCTCAGCTTTTTTTTTTTAAGTACATTCTCTAAAAGTGGAAAGAAAGAGAAATATTATCTTACAGAAAAGAAAGTTTCTGTTAAGATACAACTGTGGGCTTTTCTACATGTTTCTGTAGACAGTTCAGGCTTCTTTTGACATCATTTTTAATAAACAGCAATACAATCCCAGATCACTTGAGTAAATGAATGCATTTGCAACATTCATTTGGCACCGCATTCTCTTGATGATTATGGCATTTGATATGTTCTTTTTTGCCCTCTTTGTCAGCCTGGTTCTTCATGTCAATCTATAGTCTTTTATGTGGTTAACTTGACAGATGCAGGAAATTGCTGCCAAGCTTTGAAATGAATTTTTTCAGCAGTGGCATCTGGGTATCAGATGGTCCTCTTGGCTGGCCTCTTGTCTTGCTGCATGTTGGTTTTAGTGGGGTCTGGTGTAGCATCACCTGTTGCTATGCTCCCTTTTCCTCCCATATGTCCATTTTCCGTGATTCATGGATGAATGTGAGAATAAAAGCTCTGGTTCTGTCTTTATTTCAGAAAAAAATCTACAGAAATATGTTAGAAGGTGAAGAGTTCTCTCTCTGACAAAGGGATACTTCCCTTTGGCTGGCATGCCTATCAGCTAATAATTTGGGTACAGAGACCAAGTTTTTAAAGACATTTTAAATGAAAGGCAAGAAGAAGGATGGTCATTAATTAGTAGAAGTGCCAGAACTGCTTTATTTCCTTTGATTCACATTAAACTAAGATGGTCCCATTGTTGTACAACATAATCAGGGGAGAATTGTATTTTTGTTTTTATTATGTACTTGTACTTTACAAAGCTGGCTTTCTCAATTTAAAAAGAAAATTATTCCCCTCTGAAAGCATTATTTTGTTTGCTTCCTACAATCCAGAATCCCACTGTTTACATTTGTATTGCATTTTTAAAACCCTAAATAAGAGCTATAGGAAATCCCTATCATGAGGAAGGCCTTCCCATTATTAAGCCGTAGTGAACGTGGACCCTGGGAAAGTCCAGGGTGTGCTAAAAGCACAAGCCCAAAGCTCAAGGCCCCCCATCCTCTGACTTTCTCTGATGTTTATCTCATGCCCACTGGCACCTCTTCCATCTTCCATTCTCTCTTAGCAGTACTATAACTTTGCAAATCAGCTCAGGGGGCACCATTCACACTGTCCTCCTTCAGAGGCAGGGGCTTGAGTGGTTAGGTCCTTTATGGTTCTAGATCCTTCTCACTCCAGAGTGCCTGAGGCAAAACACTCCTCTAACTGGTTAGGATGTTGTCCTTTAAAGGGATCAAAATTTGAGTTCCATTCTATTCTATGTAACTCTATCTTCCAAAATGTTCTGGAAAAGGACCAGGGCACCATAGTCTGGCCCTGGTGAAGGTTCTTCCTACGCCTTTTTGATTAGGCTGACACCAGGGTGTTTCTCTTCCCACTCTCCAGCTCTTAGTGATGAAAATCTCTCCTGAGTTACTTGCAGAGAAAAGTTCCCAAAGTCATAGTCATGAGGGAAATTGAGTTTAGGCATTTTGGTGAGCTGTAGCATTGCCCCAGCTAAGCTGACCCAAGGAAGAGCATCACAGAATTGGTGACAACACAGGAGGAAAAGGCCCTTACATGGATAGCTCCCATTTTCCCCTCAATGTCATCTTCTGAACTTCTATAATTTGACAGGGATAAGAAGAAAGGAAAGGAAGTACAACCGACTTTATGACTGTTTTTCTGAATAAAACAATTAACAAAACAAAATAGCAGAAATAAAACACTACCATGACAAATGTGCCGCAAATACTCAGCATGTTTCACAGTCCAGGCTATATGAGCTTTCATATTAACGAGAAACTGCTTGCAGTTTGGTAAAACTGCCTGTTAGAAAGCCAAAATTAGGGGCTGGCCCGGTGGCACAGCACTTAAGTTTGCACTTTCTGCTTCGGTGGCCCAGGGTTCCCTGGTTTGGGTCCTGGGTGCAGACCTACACGCAGCTTGTCAAACCATGCTGTGGCAGGTGTCCCACATATAAAGTAGAGGAAGATGGGCCCAGATGTTAGCTCAGGGCTAATCTTCCTCAAAAAAAAAAAACCAAGGCAAAATTATTCTTCTAGAAGAATTGGTTGTTTCTGCTCATCTTCATAACAACAAACTTAACAGTTATATTTGTTTTAAAATTATAATTATTAAATTTGATTCTAAAAGATATTTCAATCATACATATTTCCTTTTTAAAAAGTCAGTCTATAACTTATTGATTGCTTATTTGTGCCAATGATTGTGCTAAAAACTATGGGAAATACTGAGAAATTATGTGATAAATTATCTGCCTTTAAGAAACATATGTTTATTTATGAGCCTTGAAACAAATAAGTACAAAAGAAAAATATATTGTTCGACTAGTACAATATAATAGTCCCTAACATTCACTGGGTGCTAACTATGTACCAGATATTGTTCTAAATGATTTGCAAAATTACATAATTTAATTCTCACAACAATCCAGCAAGGTGCCTCCTGTTATCATCATCACCATTTTTCAGTTAGGGAAATAGAGGCACAGTAGGTTAGATAATTTGCCCAAGATCATTGGTTCAGCCAGCATTTTATCCGAAGCCACCTGTCTCTAGAACGTAAACCCTTAATCACTTTATTATACTACTTCTCATGAAGTAGTCATTAAGAGTTGGAATTAAGAGTAGCCATGTCTTTTGCTCCTCTGAGAGTTAAACTGTCCATTCCCTACAGGAGATGAGGGAAAGGGTAACACTGCTCTTCCCCGTCTTCCATCTCTCTCCTCAGAGAGGCCTTATCCAGTCACCTTCTCCAAGAGAGCATCTCCAGTTCCCCACATCGCCACATGCCCCTTGCACCTGTGTTTCCTCATTACATTTCCTGCTTGGGCCTGGAAAGCACTGAAGTTTGCAACACCTGGAGATCAGTGATGGTGGAGCAGGATCACAGAGAGCTAGAAAACACAAGAAATATCATTTTAGGGAGATGCTCAATTTTTCTAGTGTGGAAACTAAAGCAAATGAGAATGTGATAGTACTATATTAGGATCAAAATGAGTATATATAAGGAAGCTTAGGTTCCATGATATTATTTTTCCCAATAAAAGTCACCCATTGAGCTAAAAGGAGGTAATTGGAAGTTGAGTGTTTAAGAAAAGAGTTTATCTTTAGGAGATCTGATGTGAAGGGCTTATTAGATATTGTCAGGAAGTGGCTTCTGTTCACAATTAGGTCATGCTTAGCTCTGTTGTTGACATAGTCCTTACTCTGTTTTCTCAGCCTGATGCCTGGTATATGGTTGGTGCTTAATAATTTTTTGAATGAATTAATAATGAATAAACAGACATATAAATTGTGAATTAACTTGCCCATTTAAGGAAACTAAGGGAAATGAGTGTGTTTGATAATCACTTTACTTAAGCAAGAGAAATAGAATGGGAACTAATGTAATATTAACCCAGAAATACACTAAACCTGTTAAAGTATGTAGAAGTCACTATAATCATAATTGCAATAGGAACAACTGCAAATTTCTTTAAGTAGATTATGCATTTTGAGACTGTTACCGTTTTATCTTTAATTTATTTTGCATTTTAGAGTCAGCTATATAAAACTCAAGAGAGTATCTCTTTTCTATTCTTACTGTTCCATAATGGTGGTGGCATTTGTCTCTATACTAAATTCCTGTGAGAATCCTCTTTTCTTTCTTTCAACAGAAAGGTTGTGGGTACCATCTGGATCTATTAATGGTGGCTGTCATGCTTGGTGTGTGCTCCATCATGGGCCTGCCGTGGTTTGTGGCTGCCACTGTCCTCTCCATCACTCATGTCAACAGCCTAAAACTGGAATCAGAATGTTCAGCTCCAGGAGAACAACCCAAATTTCTTGGCATTCGGGAGCAAAGGGTTACTGGGCTTATGATTTTTATTCTTATGGGTTCATCAGTCTTTATGACCAGTATCCTGAAGGTAATGAAATCTGCCTTTATACATTTGAGAGAAGGCAGAATATATTTATTATTGTTTAAGAAATTTCATTTGAATCTAAGCCATCAATTTGCAAATACTGTGTGGCATGTGATGAAAGTGATGAATTTCCTTACCATGTTTATATAACTTCTTAACAGGGGAAATTATGTGCTATATTTTAGAATCTTTAAATACATAAAAATTTTAGTCTGGCAGAGGAAAATTTCATGTGTAAATTATTATTGTAATTTTGAAATGGTGATCTAGTTATGGAAAAAAGGTCACACTGACTCATGACATGAATTTACTGCAGACCTACACAAAATAAAGTTTCTATTTTCTTATCAGTGGAGAGATATATTTGCAATTAACATTACCTAGTATAAGATAGAGGTGCAAAAATGAGAGACTTTATAGTCATAGCTATGTACACAGCTTCGTATTTTAAATGTTCCACAAAACTGTTACATGGACATCATCATTGTATGTACTTTTTTTCACATTTAAAATAATTGAATCCATTTTGAAGAGCATTAAAGAGTAATTATTTCTCATATAACTTTGGCAGATATTTCCAAAGTGTGTCATTTGTATTTTAAATTACATCTCATTTTAGTTGTCTATAATTTGAAAATTCCAATTGAATTATTAATCATTTACACAAGTTTACTTGTATTTAATCATTTATGCGAGTACATTTGCAAGAATTAATTTCTATGTTATATAAGTAAGTACAGTGATAGAATGATGCTGTGCTATTCCAATAAAAAGAGAAAAATTGAACAATCCACATGTCTACAAATATCTGGTATAATGTAGGGACAACATCTAAATGTTAACTCCATTCTTCCTCTTTAATCAAAATATCTTACCATGGTAAAATAAAATTCAAATTTTGCTAAAGTAATAATGATAGTTAATAATGATTGTTTATTATGTATCATGTGCATTTTTATAGGTCTTGACCTGTTAAATACCCATAACAACCCTATTATTATCATCCCTTTTTAGATACTGAGAAACTAAGGCACAGAGGGATTAAGTTATTTACCTAAGGTTAGACAGTTAAAGAGTGCTAAAGCTGGGATTTGAATTCATATCTTCTGGCTCTGCCCTACACTGCTTCTAAAATATTTATTTATTTTTCTGTATTTTTCTTTGGTAAGTGCAAAATAGCACGACCACATGATAACTGAAAATAACTTGTGCCTTTTCTCCAATTGTTCTTTTACAGTTTATTCCCATGCCAGTGCTGTATGGAGTGTTTCTTTATATGGGTGCTTCATCTCTAAAAGGAATTCAGGTAAATTCCTTACAGTAACACAGTCACATTTGTGATGACTTATCTTAAGGTCTATTGAAGCTAAGTCATGTGATAGCTAACAAAATGACATCATCTGGGGAGCAGCTTTCAGGCCACAATTAAATTTCTTCAAACTAGTTCCTAATCCTGGGTACTTTTGTTTACCATAAGTATATTAAAGCTGTAAAGGGTTTAGACTTTACAACCATTTTAGAAATCTAATAGCAGTACATTTAAAAATATATCCAAATGCTTTTCATCTTTGATACTGTAATCATGTATATGGACATCTATCCATGAGAATAGAAAAAAAACTTTATGTACATGTTCATCGTTATACGTATCATCAAAATATTAGAAACAACCCAATTATCCAACAGCAGTAAAATAATTAAGTAATCTATGGTACATTCATTTAAAATTGATAATTATGATGACCATAAAAGTAATATGGTAAAAATGCTTATGGCATAATGCAGAGTGAAAAAGTAGGAAAACAAGTTGTACCTCCCTGAGAATTATAAAACCGTGAGTCTAGGTGGATTTAAAAAGAAGCTGGAGAAATAAAAACAATTTATTAAGGTCATGAGATCCTGGATGATTTTTTTCCTTTTATGTTTGTTTTTCTGTTCTTATTACAATTGTATTTATAGAATTATTTTGTAAATTAAACTAAAAATAAAGGTATAGGGTAAGGGAGTTTCAAAGTATAAGGGAAACCTTATGATTTAAGTAAGTATTGGTTAAATATAGTTGCTGTATTAATTTTCTATTGCTGCATAACAAATTACTATAAAGCTTAGAGGCTTTAAACAACAAACATTTGTTATCTCACAGTTTCTTGGATCATAAATTTGGGAACAGATTAACCAGGTTGTTCTGGTTCAAGATGTCTCGTGTGGTTGCTGTCAGGATGTGGACAAGGGCTGCTGTCATCCGAAGGCTTGAATGAGACTGGGGGATCTGGGTCCAGAATGGCTTGTCACATAGCTGTGGGCAAGAGGCATCAGTTCCTCTCTGGCTGTTGATTGGAAGCCTCAGTTTTTTGCCACATGAGCCTCTCTATGGGACACTTAAGTGTCTTCACGACATGTAAGCTAACTTCCATCAGAGTGAACAGTACGGGAGAGAGCGAGGGTGAAGTCACTGTGCCTTTTGACTTAGTCCCAAAAGTCGTGCATGGTCACTTCCAATTTTTTCTCTTTGTTAGAGGTGAGTCATTTTGTGCAGCTTGCACACAAAGGGAGGGAAATTAGACTCTCTCTCTTGAAGAGAATTGTATCAAAGAATTTGTGGACACATTTTAAAACCACCACAAGTGTGTTCTAATAAATCGTTCCAGAGGCTGTTGGCAAATTATTCCTGCTGTGGAACTGTAGAGAGTTGAATAGCGTTCCCCCCAAATTCATGTCCACCTGGAATCTCAGTATGTGACCTTATTTGGAAACAGTCTTTGCAGATGTAATTAATTATGAATCTTAAGATGAACTCATCCTGGATTTCGGGTGAATCTTAAATTCAATCACTGGGGTCCTTATAAGAAGAGGAGAGGACACAGAGAAACACAGGGGAGAAGGCCACTGAAGATGGAGGCAGAAATTTGAGTTTTACTGCCACAAGCCAGGGAACGTCAGGAGCCACCAGGAGCTAGGAAGGCAGAGACGGTTTCCTCTCTAGGACCTTCAGAGGGAGCATGACCCTGTCAACACCTCGCTTTCAGACTTCTGGGCTCCACAACTGCCAGCACATAAATTTCTATTGTTTTAAGCCACCAGGTTGTGGTGATGTGTTATGGCAGATCTAGGAAACTAATACCGATTGCCACTTAAATTTGCCTTTGAATAATATTGTTTTATAACTTAACGTTATTGATCCAAACACTTAAATTTTCTTGAAAGGATACTAATTTTGAGGGTTATTTTTGTAAAGTATAGTTTATTCTTTGTTGATTAAAAGGAAAATATAAATTGCTCCTTCTTCTGTGACACAGCTAGACTCATTGCTGTTTAAAGACATTTAAAAAAAGTCACCTGACTGAGTATTAGGAATTTGTCAAATTGATATGTGTTAAGTGGAGCACAGGGTGTTGAATGGTGAGCTGAGTTTCCAGAATAGACTACAAGAAAAACTGAAATAGAGAAGTTTATTACACACAGGTCCTGGAGGAAGTACCTGGCACACCTTGAGGGGCCACATGGGGAGGTCAAGGCAGGGTGCAGACAGAGAGCAAGAGAAACAGGATGTGGGGCACATACATGACTTTGCGAGGGTCCATAGGTGGAGTGCTTTCGGGTTCCTAGGTTAAGGCTGGATTGGTCAATTCAAATCAAAAGTGTGGGGGTTTTGGTAAGCCCTTTGGGAGTCGTATGTAAGGGGCACACAGGGGAAGGCCCTGGAAGGCAGGCGAGACTGTTGATCACAAGGGCTGTTGGGGAAGTCACATCAGGGACTTACATGTCCTAGTGACTCTTCCGGCTACTGTCTAGGGCATGCACTTGCATGAGGGGCTAGTGTCAGTTTAAGGTCTCTGCAGGCCGCTTGGCCAAAGAAAATGAATTCCAAGGCATCAATACCATGGAGGAGCTTAGCTAAACTCTTGACACTGAGAGACAGGAGGCACAGGAACTCTTTTCCTGAATGAACAACTAACTAGCTTCTGACTTTGGTAGAAGGAAAAGCACTTAGCCCTCAGGAACAGTGCTGGATGTCAGAACTGAGGCAAAACTTCAGTGTGAAGTCACTGTGGGATCACTGAACATCCCAAGTAAATAGTGAGACTCTGTTCATCCTGACACTGTGTAAAATTAACTTGAGAGAGGGAGAATGTTGGGAAGTGTTATGCATTTAAATTTTACTCAAATTAGATTTAATTTGCTCATTTATAATTTCATGTATGAAAAGTCTATTTTGAAAAAATTGGTTTGGTAAGGCAGATAGGGAAGAGTACTGAAGAGGTTTCGTTTATTTGTTTTACTGCGATTTTTTTTTTTTTTTTGCCTTTGGCAAAAGTTCCATGAGTACTAATTTCATCTGTAAGTGAAAAGTATTTATTATTAGGCCCCAGGCTCACATAAATACAACAGCAGCAGTTTAAGAAACAAAGTAAAATCATTTTGATAGGTTTCAACAGATTTTCCCCCCAATTCCACTCACATGATTTTATACTCATGAGGTTTAGAACTAAACAAAAATGTCAAGTTTTAGAAATATTTGGGGTGTGAATCTTTCAAATGAAAATTGAGGAAAACATTATCAAAGGCGCATGAGAAAAATATGAGTTTTAAATAGCACAAATGAAACAGCAGGCAGGGTCTCACACTGAGGAACAGGGTTAGTGAAAATGTAAGTGAGCCCTGAGCTCGGGGTGTTGAAATTCCTATGTGGAATTTTGTGACTGACTGGGTGGGGAAATGGGATATTGATACTAGGACAAGATCAAAGCTGAAAGCAAATCTCAGAATACACTTATCGTGATTATCATTATTTGCGAAGTCATGATTAAACATGTGCTGAACGCCTGTAATTCAAAGAGCATGTTGATTTGTTACCCTACATGTTGGAAAAATTTATATGTTACCTGATTGTTTGACAATATTAAGAAACTTATTATCTAGGATTCTCACTGTGCAACATGGCAGAAAAAATAGATCACAGTGTTCTCATGAATGCTGTTTCTGTACTCAGATATATAACCACATCTATATTCATTCCAACACTTCAGGAATCCAAAGTAAAGCAAATGTGCCATTTAAACAATAACAATTGAAGCACCCACACACTGAAGTACACTTATGCAATAACATAGCTTCACAAATGGGGAAATGGTGGCTGGGAAAAATGAGTTCTATAGAAACTGAAACATTCAGTTATAAGCCAGAGGATTTTACTTTATTTCTTCCCTATTCCCACGTCCCCCATACTAAGTTTTATTTGTTTGTTTAATGACATGTGATTTTAAGAGGTATATAGGAGATAGAAATAAAAAGCCCTAATGAAATATTTGTGGACAGTATGGAGAAGGATGAACCAGAAGAGAATTCAGCATTTAGTACTCTGCAGAGAAGTTTTTCAATAACTGTTTTTGGAAGGTCTGAATGAATATGAATAAGTAAATGAACATCGGATGAACTAATCTACATAGGATTCTGCTTTAGATGACTGAGGGAAGAAAGGTCATGCCATGTACACAAAAGGAAAGATGGGTTTATGTTGAGTTTGGGATCCTTATTATATATACAAGCAAGTTTGGGTAAAACGGGATGTTTTGACCCTAACGTTTGATTCTATGGACATTTGTTTTTTGGCATACTAGAGTAATCTTGGAATATTTGATGAGAATTGCTTACAGTTTTAAAAAAAATTAGCTAAGAAATAGAATCTAATATTATTCTTTTGAAAATGCATAATAGATCATACTGTAGAAATGACATGAAAGAGAACTGACAGTGATTGAAACCCTCATTTTCTAAATAATCACTTCTTGTTGGAAACATTGAAATTGCAAAAATTGGCCTGAGAAAAATTAAACAAAATGATCCACATAAAATAAAACTAACATTTTTAGTTACAATTTTGTTAATAAGTAGAATGTGACTAAGGATTTAAGCTTTTTGTGAAAACTGTCACAAGAAATCTATAGTTAGATTAAACTGTAAAGTTTGAATTGAGAAAATTTGCTTTTCTTGATAAAAATGGCCTCGAAGTCAAAGCTATAACAGTAAGATTTTATAATCCAAAAATAATTGTGCTGTCTTTGTGGTAAAAGTTAAATAGAAATAACATTGATCCTGATGAAAATAATTTTAATAAAATACAATTGAAAATATATATCAATTGTTTGACAGTGCTGTATAGGAAATTGATCAAGAAATTGAGTTGAATTAACAAAGTTTGCTCTGAAAAATACTTTATTAAGAATAATTCATTTAGTTCAAATATTTATGGCTAAGATGTTTGTATTTGTAAAGACAGCATCAAAACCTTGTTGGGGATCAAAGTGGCAAGGCCAAAACAAGAGAGTCAAAATAAGGAGGTGAAAACATCCTCCTTAGCAGCTGGATATGGGTCGAGAGCTTAGGAGAGAGAAAGCTGAAGTAGACATCTAGGCCTGGGGGACTTTAGAAAGCATGTGAATTTGAAGCCATGGGTGTGGATGAGCTATTCCAGGAGAGAAAAGGACAGAGAAATACAGTTCAGGCAAATACAGGAAGAGATTGTGATGTGACAATGAAAAAGAAGATGATGATTATGTTTTGTCTCTCAAGGTGCTATTCTGCTTGTCCTACTTTTATTGTTGTATGTAAAAAGGAATTTAGTCTGTTTATCTTTTAGCTCTTTGATAGAATAAAGCTCTTCTGGATGCCGGCAAAACATCAACCAGATTTTATATATCTAAGGCATGTCCCACTTCGAAAAGTCCATCTCTTCACAGTTATTCAGATGAGTTGCCTTGGCCTTTTGTGGATAATAAAAGTTTCAAGAGCTGCCATTGTCTTTCCCATGATGGTATGCAACTTCTAAGTCAACTGTTTTTCCCTTCCTCTGATTTTCTGCCCTCTTTGGAAACACATGAACTGAAATTGGAAAACTAGAGTCATCTTGAAGAATTATGGGAAACCCTGGTATAAACTTTAGCCACCAAAACTAGTGACTAAGAAAGAGTTTGAGATTATATATGAATTTCAGTGATTTATATTAGTTTTGTCTCTATCATTCTGAGTATTGGTAGCCATTTGAATTAACTGAAGTTGAGTGGAAAAATGTAAACTTTCAAAATTTCACATTAAAGATATACTAGCAAATCTGAAAAGTTAGGGGATTTTTAGAATTAAATTTCATGAACTATTTCAGATAAATTTCAAATACTTCCAAAAATATAGTGAATTTGAATGACTATAAATAATTTTAAATATTATCAGCATAGATAAGAATGGTTTAATGTTTATTTAAAATAATGCAAACTATTAACTACATCTGTTTAAGGAAACAGTCAAATACATTTTGTAGTTTTTTAATAGCTTCTTTAAATAACCCCTATGATGGATAAAATCAGAGCCTTTATTCTAGGGATGTGGTAAGAAAAGGAAATGAAGGAAGCAAAAGTACAGAGAATATATTTCATACACGTATATCTTCAAATTACACTTTAATCTCAGCTCTAGCTGAAATTGACTTGTTTCTACCAAAAACACAAACAAACCAACCTACATCTCTCATTTTTGTTTTTTCCCTGTTTGAAACTATTTTATTATTTACTTCAGGTTTTAGCTCTGGTATTTGTAAGAAAGTTGATGGACTTTTTGTTTACCAAACGAGAACTCAGCTGGTTGGATGATTTAATGCCTGAGAGTAAGAAAAAGAAACTAGAAGATGCTGAAAAAGAAGTAAGTCAGAGCAAAATCAATATCTTATAAAGAAAAGAAAAAGGAATACTTGTACAGCAATAGCTTTTTGCAAAACTAAATTATTGTCTTTATCTTTAGATAGTGATTACTAACAACCACAGGTGGACTAGTTTGGAAGGTTAATGTTTAAAATCGTAAAGTTGAAACTTGAAGAGAGAGAGAGTACAAATCTACAAATCTTATATGAGGAAACCAAACCCTAATGAAATATGCTAATACTTTGTACTTCATTATCCTCAAAATTGCAAGGTTTATATTTCCGATTCTTCCCCGTGGATGGCAGAAACTTACTGATGTTTAACTGTTCCCAAATTATGGTCATGTAATGATTGCTTTTTGATTGAATATGTGAGAAGAAAAAAAAGAGATGTTATTACTGTTGGTATTTTTCTAGGGAACAAAATTTTAATCAAAAGATTCTAATTCTAATCACAAGATAAAATTAGTTATTCTTGAAATAGATGAAATGCTTAAAAGGAAAACATGTTGATCTGATTTGCTTTCAAAGTCATTTAAGATTGAGTAAATGTTGTTTGAGGAACTTTTGGGATTGAATTACTTTCATGAACTAATGATTTATCCTACTGTGTTTCATATGTTAAAACAATTTAAGTTTTATGGCATATTTAAAGTTCATGTGTAAGTCTGAGTCTATTTTGAAGGCTGATAATCATAATAATTTTTAAAGTATATAAAAATGACAAAGAGTATAAATGAAAAAAAATGACCAGCACATCATTTAGCAGAATGATTGAGCCGATAGATTATACAACGTAAGAACAAAATTTCCATGTGAGTAGAAATGAAGATGAAAGAGAATATTTGGTGAGAGTTTTCCATTATCCTTTCCATTGTTCCTTCTTGTACAAGGTGGTCACTTTCCTATCTACAGCATATTTTCTCAAACCATGGATATAGTCCTCCTTATCCATCATGTGAGCCTGTCTGGCATTCCGTTACTTTTCTGTCGTGTCCCATCACTGACAATGGATTCCCACATTTAGAGATTGATCATGATGATATATCTTAATTCTATATGAATATTTCAATTTTCCCAAATATTGGAGAAAGCATACTTAGAATCATACTTCTAGGAATATTAATATAACATTAAAGATATATTATACAATTATTATTATTATTTCTTTACTTTTCTGTTTGGTATAGTCTTATTTAAGTATGAAAGATCTTTTAAAATAATGTGTAAACTGGTATATTTTGATAGTCTCTATTTCTTTTTAGGGCTTTAGTAAAAGATTGCTCTTATCCTCAAATACTATTAAAAAAAATGTGACAGAATTTGGCATAAATTAAATGTAAATAAAATGGGCACCAGGATATAGATATTCTAAAGCCTTAAATTATCCATACTTGATGTAATTTAAATTATTCAGGTTGAAAATAATTTCCAAGATGGTTTAAAATCCAAAGAAGACAATTTTGAATACGAAATTCATTGACCATGAGCTTGCCCTCAGTCTTTCTGATAATGAAACTACTATTAAGTGTACTAAATCAGTTACTTAAAAATGTAATTTTGCTTTGATTTCCTGTCAAATGTCTTTACTACTTTTGTAGAAAAAAGCTAGCGACAGCCCCAGCCATATAATCATCCCTTCCACAGCATTTTCCTTAGGCCATATCCATACCATGGAACGTTCTTGCCCTTCTAGAACTTTGTAAAACGAAAAATATGTATATATATTATGCTTAATATTTTTCTCTTTTATCATGCAAAGAAAATTTCAAATTCTCCCTTTGTATGTCTGTGAGATAGGAGAGAACAAATTTGATAGTTATCATAAATTTATTAGAATCTGCCGTTATCATTGCCCAGAACCATCACATAGCTGCATATAGGTATGGTACTTATATGTATGTGTGCTATATATCCATTTTGGAGTTTATTAATCTCAGATAGGCAGGCACCCTATGTAATGAGCTTATAACCTTTTTATGTTATGGATCCACTGTACTCCAATGGTTATTTCCTGTTTCCTGATTATGAAGGTGAAGATTTTAGAAGTAATTAAATATTACTGAATTTCCTAGAACTCATGTTTTCTAAAAGGATAATAAAACAGATTAAAGATCTATTGAGGCAAATTTATAGCTCTATCCTTCAGATCTTGACTATGAGCAAAAGTAAGGGAAAATTCTTTGCAATACATTCATCAGGCAGATTTACAGACCCTTAAAAATCTCAAATAGATTAATATGGTGATACTTTCATGTGGTCCTCAGTACATGGAAGGAAACAAGAGAACCACTAATACAGTGAAGAAATAATCCATAATTGAACATTAAAATATAGCTCCGACCAATGCAAAAAGAGGTAATTCTCCATCTGACAGCTGGAGAGAGAAAAGAAAGTTTAAAGACGTTTACTTTCTAATTAGGAATTAGTATTAAAAGAGTATGATCAGTATAGAGAGCAGGAGGATTAAAGAAGAATTACTCTAAAACTTCAATTCTGGTTGATTTTCTACTTGGTCACCCAGATCTCTGTATTTCATTTTCTTGAGGTTATGGACTTCACTGAAGGATGTAATCTTCTTACTGTAGCATCTTATATCAAGGCCCAGTCTTCAAAGAAATTATACATTAAGGTGGTAAATGGACAAGTTCTCCAGAAATGTTGCATTTCTGCAATTACTCACATTAATTGAGTAACTTTGTGATCTGGAAAGATGGTAAATAGCAGAAATGTCTCAGCTCCCTGAGACTTGAATTTAAAGTAGGCTCACCTCTTGTCCTTTTGATGATAGTTACAAGCTTGTACCTTTATCCTCCAGGATTTTACTATCAGTAGCCCACTTCTGGTCTCATGGCATTGAGAAAACATTAGTTTGACCTTAAAATTCAATAATGAGTTAAGCAGAATAAATAGCTACACAGGCCAGTCCAAGGTCGCAGAGCTTCTGTTCCAAATTTTCATGTACTTCATGCATATGCATACGCATATGCTTCAGTTTTTAGAAAGAAAGGATTATAATCAGGATAGAAATGAATATTGGAACCCTGACATTTTGCACATTGCTCTGTGTAAAGGGAAGACTGCAGAATCAAATTCTGAATGTCCAAATGTGCTCAGAGTACCAACATGCCTTCCTTCTCACTTAAATATTCTCTAGGACATTATACACATTTGACAAAAGGGCTGCTGTTAAAAGCAGAAAGCCCCAGCAGAATGTTTGCTCCTGGGTAGGGGAGAAGGAGGTTAATGTTAGATAAGTCCTGGAAATTCAACTATGGGCAATGATCATGATATTGACACCTCTTGGTTTATGGGAGCTTCACCCTAGCATTCATGGTATAGGAAAAAAGAAAAAGGGAGCAAGTGGGACTTGTGATCTGTGTGAAGCAGAATCATCAGCAAGGCCAAGAAGATGCAAAAGCAATCTAAAAACAAGTGCAATTAAACAAATTACAGAACATGTCTCACTGCTAAGAAAGAGCAGAACTGGTTGTGGATTTGGGAAGCATGGCTTCATTATTATATAGGCAAATGTTATTTCTAACTGAACCTTAGGTTGAGGTAAGCATATTCTTCTTCTTCAAGTGGTGGTTTTCAAAGCGTAGTCCCAGGACCACTGCTGCATCAGCCAGTGCCTGGCCACTTATTACAAACACAAATCCTTGGACTCTACTCCAGACCTATTGAATCAAAACTCTGGGGATCAGGCCAGAAATCTGTGTTAACAAGACCTCCAGCTGATTCTGACGCATGCTAAAATTTGAGAGAAGACCTTTCCTAAAACCACAGAATCTGTATCTCCAGAATATAATTTTCTAAATCCAAGGTTACTCTGTCAGAATTTTTGTATTTTATAAAAATTTAGATAAGTCACTTAGAGACACTGAATCAAATATTCTGATGGAAAACATATGTTGCACCCATCTGTTTATATGAATTCTATATGGACTAGCCCTCTTCCTCATTTTTCCTCTCAGCTTTCATTGTTAAGTGAGTAGTTTTATGTATTGGCTCTTCTATCTATTGAACAGTCTAAGAAGTACTTATAAATATAACATTTTATGGGTTTCAAAGGATTTTTTTGTTTTTTGGTGGGTTAATTTTTTGGTGAGGAAGATTGGCCCTGAGTTAATATCTGTGCCAGTCTTCCTCTATTTGGTATGTGCAACACCGCCTCAGCAGGGCTTGATGAGCCATGTGTACGTCTGCACCCGGGATCTGAATGCATCAACCCTGGGCCGCCAAAGTGGAGCATGCAAACGTAACCACTATGCCACTGGGCCAGCCCCTCGAAGTATTTTTAACATATATATGTAATGCTTGCAGCAATATCTATTCTATTTGTAATCACAGAAGGAAATGATCAGACTTCTTATGTTCTGTAGGTCTTGTTTTCCTCTTGGATAAAATAAAGGGGTTAACATGATTTCTGAAGTCCCTTCCGTTTCTTAAGATCTCTGAATTCTAAAATTCCTAAATATTTTCTCTAATATTCTAAGATCTCTGTGAACATTGGCTCTCTGCTGTTGTACTGTGAGCTATTTGAGCTCCTACATAGATGCAGACTTTCCCTGAGAAATGGATACAGTAACAGATGCTACCTATGTCAGTAAAAGTAGAGCATTTGTTAGGTGTCATGATATATGAATCGTATTTTTTATCCTGTCACAAAATATAATTCAGATTCATGATGTAATTTTGATGAATAACAACCTATTCAGCAAAGCACACCACAATTCGACTCCCATTTTATTTTCCGCTTCTACTCAGCATAGGCCTTTGGCTCCAGCCAGGCTAGTTGTTCATTGTCATGCAAACACATCTTATTTATTCCCACCTTTTATCTTTGGCCCACATTGTATCTTCCTGCCTGGAGTTTCGTCCTTTCTACAACCAAGCAAGACTGGCTCACATACCACTTCCTCTACTCCTGTACTTTTTACGATGATCCTTCTTATTCTCTGAGAGTAGGGTTTATATTTTCCTTTTTATTGTTGTATTCAAAGTAACTAGCAGACTTCCTGTCGTGTAGATCTTGCTTAATACATGTTTGTTGAATGGATTCATGGTAGCTCCCGGATTATTCTTGTTATTCTGTGTGCTTAGCACATAATTCATGCTCAGTAAATGTTTGACTGCTGTTGAGTGGATTAGTTTTTTTTAAGCCTCAATTTTCCTGGATATAGCATTATATTATTCTTTTGGATATATTATTCTTTTACTGGATATAGCATTAACTATCTTTTGCTTCTTTCATATCTGAAAAATGCTTTGACTATCTTAAATAAAAGATGGCATTTAAATCACAGTATGAATATTCCTCTAGTCAACTTGGCAAGACCCCTCATATGTTCTTGAGTAAACTTTAATCATCATCCTTTTAACATCTTCCCCATCTTGTAGAACTCAGCATATTTTTGATGAACCCAATGTAAATGAAGTGCGGAATGTGACCCATTTTCAGGTACTTCTGACTTACAAAGTGATGGATACCCACTTAGCTTTATACTCTGTCTGTCTCTCTGTTTCTATACGGTTGAGATAAACTATGTTGTGATTGTCGTGACGGCTAGGTCCTGATTTGACTGCTGCTCCCAAGAGACTCTCAATTTTTGGCTTCCTCACGGTGCTGCCTGGGATGCAGCCGGCCCTCCATCCCCAAGCTCCGGGGCCCACCCAGCTTCCTTCTGGCACTGAAGGCAGCGGCTGCTCTGCCACCCTTCTCTTCAGATAAGCATGGCTTGGAAATGCTATCTTTAGAGGTGATGAGTTTTTGTTTGGATAGAATTATGACTAGTATAAAGCCCACACATGCTAACAAGCCACAGAGTGCAAAATAATTATTGAAAGCAATTTGAAAGAAAAGTGGAAAATCATCTGAGGAAAAAACAAAATTGTTCCCAAAGCTTTGGTCCAATTTTTTACTGTTAGATTGAACCTTGAGCCTTAGCTTTCTGCTGCCCAGTCGCTTAAGCACTGATGGCCCTGTTCTTCTCTTCCAATTTTTTGAATTTTACTCTATTAAACCTTTCTACCTGGCTTCTTGCCATTTTATTCTCAGTTGATCAGAAAACATACTATATACCAAGCTTACCTTTCAGGGGACAACCAAGGAAAGAATTGCATTTTGCTTGTGTCTTGGTTTTATTTAAATAGTGTTTGGGATCACTAAATTTCTTCTCTTTATGTCTCTCCATGTGCATTAAGGTAACCTTTTCTATAAAAAACAGTAACCTTTTCTACCTGAAAGGATGCATATGCTCTGCCCATGACCTCAATCATGTGCATATAAGTTAATGTGACATATGTATTATGTTCCATATATAGTGACTAACGCACTTGCAAGGCATGCCTCCTCTAGGCTGCAGATTAGCTCTGCTCTAATGCGTAAGTGTTAATTCCAAACCAAGGTACTGTCTACTCACCTTAAATTAATTCTAATAGTACTGCCAAATGACAAAGGGACTAAGCATAGACAAGTAATAAGTGTGTCTGATGGGTCTTAAAAGAAAAATTTTCCTTGAAGAACAACACAGTAAGAGAATAGAATTAATTTCCATCATACTAAGGGGTAACAGACACATGTCATTAGTACTGCAGAGTCTAAATGTAACATAGGGTTTTGGGGGGGGGGGGGAGGGACTTATAAGCAGAGAAGTAGCAGAGCTCATGGAGTCCCCTAGCCTCTCCATTATTCCACAGCATAGGCTGAGTATAGATTTTCTCTATGCAGCATGGCCAAGGTCCCAGCAGACAGGAGCCTGCCTTGGTTAGCTAAATAGATGTGTACAGAGAACATTGCAAGAGTGAGAATGATACCTGCCCCTACATTGTATTATGTATTTATAAGTTAGCTGAAGAGACTCTAGAGGACAGTTTCTTTAAATAGCAAGAAATACATCAAGGGCTCTTCAGACTAGGCAGCACATAAGTTGAGGGCCAAGATCTGCATACTGAAGACCCCCGGAACAGCCTTGCATGCCAGGAATGATGACATGAGCCAAAGGTCATGTCTTTCTGGAAGGTGATTTAGACCAGTCAAGCTATCTCTCTGCTAATGTACTAAAAAAGGGACAGCGATGAGCCTCCAGGACCATCCCTGTTTTCACTCCTCAGTTCCCATTTGGTCAGGGGGTCGCCTAGCTCTTCATCTGTACACATCTTAAAATTCCATTTCTGGAGTTAGAGCCAATAATTCTAACATTTTTAAATGGCCCCAGATAGTTCTCTGAACTTGAGCAATGCTAATTGACCCATTTGATAATAAATGCATCAAGTAGGAGCTATAATCTATAGATAATTAAATTTCTTTTTTGGTACATGGACAAAGATTGATGTTAAAATTATTGAAAACTAAACCAGGACAATTCAACATGGTAGGATAAGATTATCTTCATCCCAAAGATATCGTCTTAAAATGTTATATATGAAGAAATGAATATATGAAGCATTTCCACCCTCTGGGGAAGAGTGGAATATTGTCATTGTAAGAATGAATCAGAGATGTAAAACAAAAGTCTAGGATGCATCTAAGTGGAAAAGCACACCTGTGTTTCAGTCCACTCAGAAACATACCTTTTACTTTCTCTTTCCAAGTCGCTAGAGCAGGGGTTCTCAAAGTGTGGTCCTCAGACCAGCATTATCAGCATCAACTGGAAACTTGTTAGAAATGTAAATTCTTGAGCCCTATTCTAGACCTGCTGAATCAGGTACTCTGGAGGTGGGGTCCAGCAATCCATATTTTTAACAAGCCTTCCAGATGATTCTGATGTAAACTAAAGTTTTAGAACCACTGCTCTAAATACATTCTTCATCTCCTTCTGATAGAGCATTCTGGAAATGTAATTTCAACTTTGTAACAACGAACTGATTACATTAACTATGCTTTTGTTCTCATAAAATTTAGATTAATTTTTTAAAAAAAAATCTGCTTGGAAATGAACGATGTTTTACATTGCGTGACATGAAGGAGATTGTTGTTGGCATTTAAATTACTTTGTGGGATGAGACTCTCATTAATTACTTATGTTCTTGGTAGCTGATGCTTTATTGAAAGGACCTGTGCTAGCATTAATAAATGCAAACAAAGTGGAAGGTTCTGAGGTTAATGAGATAGTGAAACATTAATCTGTGTTTCTTCTTTAATGTAAAATGGAGACTCATCAGGTTCACTTCATATGTTTTACATTTGTCTTTCCAGGAGGAGCAAAGTATGTTAGCTATGGAAGATGAGGGCACAGTACAACTCCCATTGGAAGGGCACTATAGGTAAGATATAAATGTAAAAACACGCCAAGTTGAGGAATGGAATGTATTATTATATGCTCTACTGAAGAATTTCGTACTGTGTGGATTCCTAGAGAAGTTTGTTGAAGTTGTGCTAGAGCAGAAGGAACGGAGACTAGGGATTCGATTACCCTCTCCCACTACCAAGTTCTGCCGCTAAGAGCTGTGTGACTATGGCCAAGTAGCATAAAATGCAGAGGTGCAGGGAGCTGTTAACTGAAGTCTTTTCTCCTCATATTTTATAATGAATATGAAAACTTTCTTTCATATCCTCTGAAAGTAGCCCCTGAAGACAGGTCGCAATTCAATTCTGGGATAAATGAGCTAGGTATTCACTAAATTGATCACAGATAAATGCTTGAACTCTGGGAATTTACCCCTTAAAAAAGGCACTTCCAAAGAGGTACTCTATTTCCTGAGTTGAAGGAATCAGTTATACCAGTCACTTTAGGAAATGTTTACGAAACTCTTCAAAATATGCTAATCTTCTTTATGCACAAAGACATAGCAAAAGAAAGCAAACTCCTGTAAGTTATAATATAAATTGTTGAAAGTATTTTCCCAAAAACTATATGTATGGTCTCAAAGTGGGATAATTTAAGTCCATCTCAGTAAAAAAGCAGAGAAGACTTTTCTCTGAGGAGAGAATTTGTCGTAGTGTTAATAAAATAGGAGAGAATCCTCTGGATCTCTTCATGGTCTGACTTTAAAATCATATTTCCTAGATTTTAAAAATATAATTATCTAACACTTAAGAGTGAACACAAGTATAGAAGCTGTTTTTCTTCCTTTTTTCCACAATGTTTATATTTTAAAATCCTATTGATTATATAGTTGAATCAGCATATTCCTAAGTGTATTTTGTAGAAACCAAGTCTCATTTTGTAGCCCTCTCAAAGGATTCTGTGGTTAAAGAAGTTTGGAAAACATTCCATACTGCATTCTAGTTTGGAGATTCACATATCACATGGCATATTAGAGAATCTAAGTAGTATTGCAGTAAAAAAAAAGTTTAATTTTGTTTAGCATTTTCTAAACTCTCTTTTGCTCGCAAGACTCTTCATCATATAATATTATGAAAAACTTGTATTTCACATGCTAATCTTTTGGGAGTTATTTGATCTCATGCTTCCAGTTCTCAAGGGCTGGATGGACTAGAGGAATTAAAGAACACGTGCCAAGATTGGGCAAGGGAGGGAACATGTGGGACCCAGGGTTTCGCTCCAGAGTCTTAGTGTTCCTCTTAAAAGTTGGATTTGTTGCACCAGTGAGGGTCATATGAGGTCAGCCTGGGATTTCTGTAGAACACAATTTTTTTTTTACAGCAGAGTATCTTTCCTATATGTAATAAGAATAATGTTTAATGAAACTTTCTTTGATTTGGCCTATGATTTATCTCTGCTACCATTTGGTTATGTTTCTAGCCCTGGGAATTTGGAGCAATCTGAATGTCACCTGTAATCAGTGCCATTTTAAAATGTAAAAACAGCACCCAACATAGTACAGGTGCAGATATTACAGGCTCCCCCAGCCATTTGGAAAGACCTCTGCCAAATACACAGGCTGCATTCATTTATCCAACAAATATTTATTGATTGGGTGCTAAGTGCCAGACTCTGTCTAGGTCTTGGGTGAACAGCATGGACAAATGGTCAAGAATCCTTGTCCTCATGAAGCTCATATTCAAGTAGACTGGAGGTAGGGGAAGACATAAGATAAACAAATGAACAAGTAATATAGTATAGTATTTCAGATGGTCAAAAGTACAATAAAAACAAAAGCAAAAAATAAGGATAAGAGTGCTATCAGGGGATGGAATTAGAAATTTTAAATAGAGTGGTCAGTGAAGGCCTGTCTGTGTTGGTGATATTTGAACAAAGGAGGGAAAGGTTTGTACCATGTGAAGGAACATTACAGCACAAGGCCTGGAGGCAGCAGCAAGCCTATAGTGTTCTAGAATAGTCAGAGGGCGATTGCATGTGGCTGGAGAGGAAACAGCCAGAGGTGTAATGGTAGGAGAAGAAGTTGGAGGGTGGGGGTGAGGTCAGAGCCTTATAGTCCATCTACTTGGCTTTGACTCTGAGTGAGTGGGAGCCACTGCAGAGTCTGAGCAGAGGAGTGAAGTGCTCTGCTGAGCTATAAATGTTAGGGGCCAGAGGCTAAGAATGACCATGCAGACCCTAAGCACTGTAATTTGAAATGAGTTAGGAAAACTGTAGCCAAAACTAATTCCATATAACTAGAATCTTTCGTTTAAAGTTTTGTTTTTCACATTTTTTTAATAATTGAGAGAACTATTCAAATTTTCAATTTTTAATTGTCAAAAATTCTATGCAAAGGCATAAGACTGTCCTATATTTAGTTTCTATCACTAGATAACTGCAGTTACTTATTTAATGTTTATTATTTCATTTTGGGTAAACTCCTATCTAGAGATGATCCATCTGTGATCAATATTTCTGATGAAATGTCAAAGACTGCCTTGTGGAGGAATCTTCTGATTACTGCCGATAACTCAAAAGATAAGGAGTCAAGCTTTCCTTCTAAAAGGTTTGAACTCTAAAATAACATGAACTTATACTAATCCCAGTCGTTTTATGACGTAAATCCATTAGTGAAAGAATAGTATTAGTTTCCATCGAATTTAAATCTAAAATATTTCAGAAGATTCTTTTAAAAAGTGTGTAGAAATTGTAATTATCACATTTGTTTGTTTTTCAACATCTCTCTTTCAAATTAAAAGCTCTCTCCAAAACTATGACAGTGGGGGGTAAAAGGTGCTATAAATGAGTCTCAATGCATGCCATTTTTGGACATTGCTTTTGGTCTACTCTTTTGCGGTAGGATTTTACTGTATCCTCTCATCACCACTGCCCAGGACCCCTTAGACATCTGACCACATGTTGCACTCCCCCATTGTCCTGTTTTAAACCCATATGGCACATGCAATGGTGATTTTGTATTTAGTATATTTCCAGTCCCGTATTCCAACCTCCTAAAAATCTTCCCTAACCTCTTTACCCCAGAACTTTCCACTCCAGAAAGTTCTATCCATTCTTACTTCTCTGTGTGTAAACATTACAAACGACTTTTGTAGTTGTGGGTGAATGTTTTAAAATGCATGCTGGGGGGAAGAGTGTCCTTAAATATCAAATCATCGCAGGATTTCCACCTGAATTTTCCAGAATTTATAAATAAGAGTTTAAACTATCCAGTCTTCTTAGATGCTGAGCTGAAGAAAAATCTCTATGTTATGCTAATATCTCTTCTTATTAAAAGAGTGATTGAGGGATTTGGGACAGTGTTTAATAATTAAGTTCCTTTATTTTCATGACCTTAAATTAACATTTTCTACTTAATTTTTATATTACATTTTTGTTATAAGCTCCCCTTCCTAATCACTCTAGAAGCTGATTCCCCGAAGGTAAGACCCTCTCCCTCAAAGCTATTTCTTGGTTGCATTTCCTTATGTTAAATGGTGTCTTCTAGAAACCTGGTCAGCCTATGTTCTGTGTGAGTTTTGGGGAGGCAAAAGGCATGGAGAGTCTCGGGCTTAGATCCAGTATCAGACCGTTGATGGTGTTCCCATAACTACTCAGCTCTTTAAGAGAATTTGGAACTCGAGTAAACTTTTTCCCCTACATGACTTATGCAAATGCATCGTATATAAATCAACAAGTCTCACAGACCTGTATTTAGTAATGGCATCAAATTTCTATACTGGAAAAAGAAAATTTATCCCTATAATTAAGAAATTGCAAACCTATGAGCTTCCATTTATGCACCACCATGCTTCCAAACCTGCAAGCTTTATCTGGCTTCATGCAAACTATTTGGAAACATGGCTAGAGAAAGAGGCTACATTAGATTTAGAGACTATATCTTTTGTTGCTGGTTTTTGTCACCCCAAAATTGCATGCTGCTTCAGTGTCTTCTCTATCCCAAACAGCATAAACAAGACAAACAGTGGATGTGCAGAAGTCTTCACCCCAGAAGAGCTGGGGATTAGTCACACTTCTCTCTCTCTCAGCAATTTACTCCAAGAGCAGTTAACATAAGTCACTCAGTAGGCTCTCTCAAAGACTTTTGGTTGATGTTTGTTGTCTTTAAAATCTTCATGTACTTTTTGCTTGGCTTGAGCAGAAGGATTATTTTATTCTAAACACTGCTTTATCTTCCTCTCCCAAAGATCCCTGCTATAGTCTTATAGAGTCATGCTCATAGTCATTCTGTTTTGCTAGAAGTCTTGGAAGAAAATCAGAGTTATGAGAAGTATTTTCACAAACTCATTGAAATATGTGCTTATAGACCCTTTCACATTAAAAAATATGGCATTTCTATGATTTTTTTTTTAAATGAGAACTCCAGGTCTATGGGTCAAAATAAAATGCCAGCCATGGGAAATATATGGAGAATTTGAGACAGTCAAACTTGTGGATTGCTTTTCTTCCTGTACTGTATAGATCCATAATCCAAAGTCTTTCTCTATTTTTCTTTGGTTCAAGCAAAAGTTTATATGTCATGATATTTTAGGTATTCCTTAAACAGTAAAGTCAAGTGATGCTTTTCACCGGAAAAACCTAGTTGTTTTGAAAATACTTGTCTAGATGACTTCAGACAGTAGATTAACTCTAGTGAACAATGTAATGTGCTTTAAGCAGGTCCAATTTTAAACAGACTATCCTTTATATTTTGATATAACCACTTGTTTCATATTCTTTGAACATATGTTCCCACTAACATGAGGTTCAAAGTATTGTGGAATGAAACTTTACCCAGCTTTCTTTACCTTTAGATGTGATAAAATCTGTAGATTTCTATGTGAAAAATATCTCTTGGTTAGTGGTTAATGTCTTTCATCTTCATAACAGTAGAAATTATCAGGAAGAGTGTGACTTCCAGAAATTCTAAAACCAACACTAGTAACAGAAATACCCTCCCAAAGCCACTGATATCTCTTGGTATCTTTTGAAGGCATTGAAGTATGATGACCAGGAACTGTAAAAATTTCATCCCTGCTAGAGTGTCTGTTGGTAAAAAAAAAAAAAAAAAAAAAAAAAAAAAGGCCTAAAGACCAGGTTACCAGGGTCTCTATCTCTTGAGACCTAAGATGGCTTCTGTGCAGTCTCGACACCCCCAACCCCTAGTTGGTTCCACCCTATCCCTTGCTATAGGCCCTTCTCTGATAGGCTACATGCCTTTCAGAGAAGCTTAGATTTCTTAGTGGAGTTTGGAGTAGCAGTTATATTTTCTCCATTATTTCATTCTCTTTTTGTTGTCAAAAATATTTTATCCAGTTTAACAGAAAGGAGGATCTAAGAACTAACTGCAAATTCTGCCACATCTGTAGGATGTCTAATTTGATCCTAGTTTAGCAGTGCTATGCATACATATGACAGGCTCCTCGGCAGCTTATTGAATGGACTGGTGGAAACAGAGCTCTTTAAAAAACCACATTACATCAGAATAGGTGAGCAACTGCTATGTTTTATAAAACTGACACCCAGGCTCAACAGTTCTTGGGAAGGTATCTGGCAACGTTAGGAAAAGCAGCACTTGATTTTGCCCTGGTGGCAGAGGCTAGACTCTGGGACCACCTTCCCGGCTCCCTTCTGTTACCCCACTCCCATCACCTTCTTCTACCCTGGATTCTCCTTTGCTCTGATTTCCTAAGCTTAGGCCTCTCCTAACTGCTTGGTAAATGTTGTTCATAACAACTATTTTGGTGTCATTTAAAAATAGCAGTTTCATAGATTGCCTGGCAGCATGAAGGTAGGGCTCACGTTTTCTTCTCTCTTGAAATATCACTTCCTTGTATTCTCAGTTGTAACTCCTTGAGGACAGGGACACTGTCTCATCCATCTTGTATTCCTTGGTCTTTGCAGAGTACCTGGAATATAATAGATATGCAATATATATTTATTACAATAGCACATAATAGATATGATATACTTTTAATAAATAGAATGTATTTTTTACAATGAAAGTTTAGAATTGATTGGTGTCCTAAAAGGTGAATGTAACATGGAATAAAGCGAGAGTAGTAATAGAGAAAGAAGATTCAAGTCGATAATATTTTTCATAGAAGCCTTGAGCTGGTTATAAAATTTATGCTTTGTAGTTTGCTGAAATCTAATCTGACACCCAAACTGCTGGTTTTAAAGAGGAAAAAAAAAAAAGCCAGTCTTTTCATCAGTTATTGTTTTGTAACCAAACCACCACTATGACCAAAGCAGGACATCATGAGGAATCACATCTGTGAATCAAATCAACATTCTGAATCTCTTTTTTCACTGCTTAGTGATGAATAGTGCCGCCGGGAATTGGCTCATTTATCAAAAGAGCCAATCGTGCATAGCAGAGCATTGTGCACACAGGAATTGTGCACGTGTGGAGACCCATATAACCCTGTCCCCACAGTCTCCTACAGATAGGGTCTGTTATTCCGTCTTTCAAAAGATAGAGTTCACTGGAGTTGGGAATACCAATCTCAGAATCCTGGCATTTGAGTTACAAGAGAACTTAGGGGCCATCTAACTCAAAACTAATTCACAGATGAGGAAGCCAAGTCCCCAAGAGACTAAACAACTAGCCCAGGGTCATACAGCTCATTCTTAGCTTCTGGGAGCTGAGCATGATCTTCCGACTCCAAGCCCAGGCCTTCCTCCACTGCCCCATGCTGCCCTTTTTCATTGGCTTTATTTGGCAGAAGAGACTGGGAGCCAGGTAGAGCCCAAGAAAAAGTTAATTTAGAAAGTAGGGTAGCAGACACTTGTCATATGAAAGGAACTTAAAGTAGAAAAAAGTGAGTCATGCAGATAGAGGAGTTAAAAATACAGAGTTAAGGCTCTCAACACATCATGTGCACACTGTCATCTCTTCTCATGGAAGGAAAAAAGAAAAGGGAAAAAAGTTGCTTTGCTCTGACCTGTAAGTAGTGTGTGCTGAGAAGTGTGGCAGGCAGAAACCCGGGTGCCATAGACGCTCGCTCACACCAGCGCTCAGCGCTGGCAGCGTGCCACAGATGGCAGAAGCTCCAGCACTTCTTACCTGATGGTGCCGGGTGGTGGTGACAACTGAGAAGGGCTGTTTCTAGTTTGAATTGGAGGAAAAACAATTTAAAAAACACACTCTTAGAATGTGTCTAAGTTGTTGACCACTAAGAAAGCTGCACAGGAGGCCCCATAGTAAAAAGGGGTTTTTAACTGTCACTTTATTACTTGGAGAAGAGTTATAAAACCAAGGATTTCCCCACCATCAACTATTTTATAAATTTATATTAAGGGCTGCAGCTAACAGTAAAAATGTATGGGTTCTTCCAGCTCAGGGCCTCAGAGGCTGGCTAGGGGTTGCCCTTCGTGTCACCAGCAGGGAAGGACACGGAGAGGCCTCCCATGCGGGGGGCTTCGCGCTGAGCTGGAAGTAGTCGGGGAGTGAGCGGTTCTGCCCCTCTGGAAGCATGTACTCTTGGTGTGAGCTTCATGCAGATGAGCACATTATTTGAATTTTCCATGAAAACTGTCAACGTGAGAGTAGAAAAAGTGTGCATCAGAAGAATATAGAAAAAAAAAAAAAACAAAAATGGTAGAGTTGCATTACCAGCTTGCCCATTGAATAAAGTTCATTGGAGAATAGATAAAACATAAGCCGCTTGGGAATGAGTTTATTCTGGAAAGAGTGAGATGAAACATGGTTCCTTTGATGGACAGGGTGAGGGTTTGTCTGTGAAGAGACAGCACAGGTGTGTGGAGGGCAGCGTGTGGGGTGACCACCTCCTCCAGAGCAGTGGAGATGCGTCTGTCCTACTGACCAGGACCCAGTTCTCACCAAAGGTCAGGATACAGTCTATGCACAAAGGATGAGCCACTTGCAGCAGAGCCCAGAAATACCTGCTGCGACATCTTGTTTGTGTCATTTATAGTGTCAGTGCTATCTTAAGATGGGGCGTGACTGGCATTTTCAACAATCATCAGTGATTCATTTGGCCAGATGAGGACCTTGGTATTAATCTTGCATGCTTTTGGAACTGTTTTAAAAATGTCTGGGTTTTGTTTTCTGGTTTCTGTTTTTGAATTTCCCTCTTTCCGCAGTTCTTTGTTTCTGTCTCACGGAGCGCAGGGGGGTTTAATCGCTGCTATCTATCTATGCTTCGCAGCATGAAAGAGCAGTGCCTGAGGGCCCTTGTGGTGCTTTGGGGTTGATGGGTTTTGTGTCTGAGCAAGCAGATCTCACAGTAGCCATGCTAGATTGAATAATAACTTTCTCCTTTTTTTCCCTGTAGCATTGAAAGCCGAGAAGAGAAGAAAGCTGACTCAGGGAAAGGTGTTGACAGGGAGACTTGTCTATGACTTGATCTTCAATTTATTTTTCCATATACATGAGAAGAGTGCCACAATTATTAATAAAACTGCTTTGATCATGTATTGTAAATTCTGTCTCTAGTCCCAAATCCACCTTCATACTGTAAGTAGTGCAATACTTGTTTCATTTCTGTGTTTAAACTTCTGAGCCGTGAGACACCCTTATGAGCATATACAGTAGCTACTGCAAGAATCTCTGTGTTCCTTGCTGTATGTTAGACATTTGTAAACACTGGATTCTCATTGTCAGTTTACGAGAGCAATAGCTTTCTTAAAGAGATAAGTCATATTTACCTAGTTTGTATTTTCCTACTTTAGCGACCTGAAGATACCTGATAATTTCATTCAGAAGAATTTTGAAAGGTAGTCTTACTTCTTTTTATTTTTTATAGCTTAGCATTAGTGACTTATTTCCAAAGACCCAAATCAAAAAGTTAGTTTGAAAGCATTTTTTAATAATTGTATTTATGCATTTCCTTGATTTAATATGATACATTTAATACTTAAGAATTTATATGTAACTCAAACAAAGTCATTTGAAAAAATATATAGAAACGTGTTCACAACTTGTTTAAAAGAATCAGACACTAATGCAAAGGGTCAAGTAGTATTTGCTTAAAATTCGAGTTGTGGTTACGTGATCAAATACTAGGCTTGTATGAAATGCTTTAGAAAAACTTTGTAAGTTTTGTGAGATTTTCAATATAAACCTTTACCAGAAATATGCTGTGAAATTTCTCTCCCATTGACAACAAATGTTTTCCAAATAAACCTATTCTACACATACTCGTGGAATGCCACATGGTGAATCATTGTACATGAAATTCCACTCCTGTACAGTTATTCTGCTGCTAACGGTCATGTACTGCTTAATGCTGCTTTTGAATCATGTTCTAATGTTAGACTGACAGGTCTCCAATTGTAATTTTTTTCTGCAGAGCTCTTTTCCACTTTTTAATTTAATTAAATGCATGTTATAGAAAAATGATCTTTTAAGTGAAAATCTCAGATTCTGTTTGAGAAGGTTCTATAGCTATTTCAGTCCATAAGAAATAATCCATCTTTACTAAGCTTATATAAGAGGAAGTAGAGTTAAGAATTTTTGAGCATTACTAAAAATACAGTATTTCATTTCATTTTAGATGAATATGAAGGTAATAAAGATGAAATCTCATAGTGTTCTGGTTTCCTAAGAATGACCAGTGATCCTCAACCTTGTACTCTTCGGTGTCCAATTGTACAGTAATTCAGAGCCCTGTGACTTTTCCAAACTATTAATTACATATTCCGTATATGAGTATACATTAAAAATGAAAACAAATCCTCCTGTGATTAAGCTTATGAGAAAAATAAAAAGACAACAAAGCCTTTATTAGGTTCAACATTTTGATACCTTCTGAAAATTTTCCCTAACAATCTTTTAAGGAGCCGTTTCTTTTATGGAACATAAGCCTAAAAAATATAAGAAAAATTTGCAGTTAATAAAGTCTGTGTTTATAAATGCCAAGGAAAAATACAGAAGCTTTCCATTCCAAATGTGTTGCCTTTGTATATTTTATAATACAGATACTATACTGTAAGCGTTTCCATTGCTTCTTTATTTAGCTTAGCTGTTATGCCAGTCAGTCCCAAAAGCAGCCTCTTAGTGTTTTAATATATTAATAACTGTTCTATTAAAAATGATCATAGTGAATTAAAGCCTTCACATGATCAACTATTTGAATAAGCAATCATATCCAATGAAATTCTGTATTTCTGAGTATTTTTATAGTCCTTTTGTTCTTGTGTGAATTTTAATGCTATCCCTATGTTAATCCTAATATTTTGAAATCATATAAACTATAAGAAAAATGTAGTGTTCTATATTTCCTCCTAATTTCAGATTCCTGGTCAAAATTACTGAATATCTTGAATGTAATTTATTGCAAAGTTTAAGTAATGTGTAAATGTGACTAGGATATTGTTTTTCACAACTAAGAAATGTTATGTGGAAATAAATATTTATCCTAACTAATTTCCTTGAACATTTTAAATTGTGACACAAAGCGTCTTGTCTTTTTTTTTCTTGGTGTTAATCAGAAATCAATGTGGAACATTTTGATTGTTTGAACATAGCATTTAAATTTAGAGACCCCTGATATTAAGAAAACTTGGTGATGTAGACATTCCAAGAGTAGACAATTTGACCTTTATGAACAGAATATTATGAGAGCTATATTAGGATGTATCTCTTCAGTTTCCCAGAGAGCAGTGACTTGGGTGCAAATGGCGTTGCTCCCATGACCAGTAAAAGCTTCCAAGGTCATTAGTAGGATTTCCCATTATTAGAACTTCTTAGACTTCTGTTTTTACCCCTTAATGAAAAAGCATTCCCTGAAATTTGTCTCCTCCTTGTTTCCTACAATAGGTCAGATGGGACCATTATTCTTTTGTAGCCATCTGGCAGTACATTGTGGAGGTAATTGCATTCAGAACTCTAATGTTTTGGTTAGTACTTTTCTCTTGATTTGTGAGTTTACTTTGTAATTGCTACCATTTAACAGCTTTTGATATTGGGGAGTTTTTTCCTAAATATAATCTGAATATCTCCTTGGTATAGTTTAAACTCATAGCTTGAAAGAAGCTCTCCACTAATGAATCACAGGCAACTTGTATTTCAACACAATTCCTAGATCTTTTAGGATTTTTCTTGGCTCTTAAAAGTGTGGCTTGTTTTTTTCCTATCTGCACTGATCTGCCGCTGTTTCTGTTTAACTGTACCTAGTTTGCTCCTGGGCACTTGACTATTTTACTATCATTGCAAGATTGCTCTCCAAATTTTCCAATATATCTATCTCATATATTCATTCAATGAAATGAAATGAGATCACAAGCATTTGTAAATTTTATGAGAGTAATTTGGATAATATGATGATTCTCTAAATATCTACTTTGAAAGGCTACTTGTAATCAAGCCCCTTGAGGAAGCCCAGTAATCAAGGATTACTGGGTAATACCTTATTTTAGAGATCTCTTTGGGTGTTTTCCTTAGAAAGCTGCAAGTCACTGATATAACTGTCACTCCAATTCAGTTTCTATTGGTGTATTGGCTACTACCCTTTGTGCTGGAACTATGAAAATAGGACTGTGATCCTTGCTTCTAAGGGCAGAGTAACACATAGCTATAACATAATGTGATATGTATTGAGTTTGTTCTATGATGAAAGCCATGAATAACTCAAGGATGGAACTTTGAGTAGGGTAGAGTTTGAGGAAAATGTTATATAAGAGGTAGCATATGAATTAGGATGGAAATAGAGAAGGAAACCTACTCCAAGAACTGCAGAGATTCTCAAACACATGTCAGTATTGAAATAAAAACGAAATAAAAAAGTAAAGATATGTGGTGTAACTGGAGCCTGACATATTTGATGTATGGCATATTTGGAACCCAGAGAACAGCCCAATATGGTGAAGTGTTAGGAGAGTAGTGGAGACCAGTAAGAAAAGGTAGAAATACAAGTTGGAGACATTATAAATGATGTTAAATTCTATATTAGGACATTTGAACTTTATCCATTGAGAGTTTTGAGTAATGGAGAGGCATGAATTTTTGGAAAGATTAGTCTGGCAGCACAGTAGAGAATATAGCAGAAAAAGTGGAATCATTTCCTTAGGGATCTTTTACCCAGGATGACTGTCAGAGGCTCAAACCAAACTCTCTGTGAGTGGTCTATAAACTTTTGTTAAGATTGAAACCAAATAGGCTCAAGCATACTCCTTAGTTACTTAATAAGTAACTCCAGGCACATAGCTTTATTATCAATCCTTTCATGTAGAGCATTCCTTTATATAATACGTTTGGGGTTGTATTTGAAAAATGTTCTGGAAAGCACGGTATCAACAGTAATCCTAAGACTATTAAGGAACTCTAAGTGTAGTACAAAATTCAAACAATGGCTGGCTCCTATGAGTTCAGAAGCCACCTTTCACCTGCCCACTTTTTCATCCTACCCATCTCATCCATTCTTACCATAGATTTAGCTTTGTCTCTTGGTACTCTTGCCTTCTGGTGTGTGTAGAATCATAGATTTCTGCTATGTGACTTGTTTCTTCCATTTGTTTATAAGCTCCTTAAAGGTAGGAATAGTGTTTTATCCCTCGTTTGTAACTCTCCAGAGCCTAGTTCTATGCTCTGCTCTTTATACAAAGGCTGTGGACAGAACCATAAGTAAAACCTACAGTAGTCCCCCCTTATCCATGGTTTTGCTTTTCACTGTTTCAGTTTACCCACAGTCAATTGTAGTCCAAAAATATTAAATGGAAAATTCCAGAAATAAACAATTCATAAGTTTGTTTGTTTGTTTTGAAAAAGATTAGCCCTGAGCTAACTGCTGCCAATCCTCCTCTTTTCCCTGAGGAAGACTGGCCCTGAGCTAACATCCATGCTCATCTTCTTCTACTTTCTATGTGGGATGCCTACCACAGCATGGCGTGCCAAGTGGTGCCATGTCTGCACCCGGGATCCAAACCGACGATCACCGGGACGCCAAAGCAGAACGTGCACACTTAACCGCTGTGCCACCGGGCGGCCCCAATTCATAAGTTTTGAATTGCATGCATTTCTGAGTAGCATGATGAAAGCTTGCACCATCCTGCTCTGTCCCACCCAGGACTTGAATCATCTCTTTGTCCAAAGTATCCACGCTGTATATGCTACCTGCTCATTAGTCACTTAGTAGAGCCCTCTTGGTTATCAGATCCACTGTTGTGGTATCGCAGTGCTTCTGTTCAAGTAATCATCGACATCGTCTGCTCCTGACATCCAATCATTGAAATCTTAATGGCTCAATAATCCTCCTTCTGATGAATCATCAGGCTAATAGTAGCCTAACACTATGTCACAATGCCTACATCATTCATTCATTTCAGTTCATCCCATAGGCATTGTATCATCTCACATCATCATCATCATAAGAAGGGTGAGTACAGCACAGTAAGATATTTTGAGAGAGAGAGAAAGACCACATTTACGTAACTTATTACAGTATATTGTTATAGTTATTTTATTTTATTATTAATTATTGTTGTTAATCTCTTATTTTGCCTAATTTATAAATTAAACTTTATGATAGATATGTAAGTATAAGAAAAACATAGTGTGTATATATAGGGTTTGGTACTATCTGTGGTTTCGGGCATCCACTGGGGGTCTTGGAACGTATCCCCAGTGGATAAGGGGGACTCCTGTATCAGAAGATGCGCTGGTCAGTTTATTAAGAATGATTAAAGATCCAAAAAGGATTCTCACTGACGTGTCAGTATTGGAACAAAAGCAAATGCTTACTGAGCTCCTTCATGTGCCCAGCACCTGTGGACACAGAGACCTAAGGTGACAACCTGTATAATCTATGGAGTTATCAGACCAGGAGAAGAAGTTGAATAGTTGCAAATAGAGGGAGGAAAAAGGGGAAAGGAAGGTGCCAGGCATGGATTCAATGCCAGGGATAGTATATATATAAATCTTCACAGCAATGCAACAATTCTGTGAAGCAGATATTTTTGTACTTCTTTCAAATTAAGAAACTGGGGTTCAAAGAGGCTAAGTAGTGTTTTTTAAAATGTTTCTCACTGTGACTGGTGACCTGAGATTCTAAGCCATGTCCATCTAATCTCGGCTGCCATGCACTGAGTCTCTAGCAGGAGGCGATGTGTGACTGCCCTCCTCCATACCAAGGTATGCATTCTGGCTCATGCAACCAGAATCAGGTTCAGATGAGAAATATTTCTTCTATGTTACATTTTCTTTGTCACTCATCTTCCTGTGAGTAACATTGGAAACCAAACATACCCAATGAAATACCTTTTTTTGCTCACAAGTCATAAATATTATGACTTTAGATAGGAGAAACTTAATGGAATATTTAGGGTTTTGATTGTTTGATGGGTCACACTTCTCACCATACGTGCATTTTAAATAATCTGACAAATTTGAGATGATTGTTCAGATGAAAGATTATGTAGAACAAGAACTTTGATTGAGTTTGTTGAAGTTTAAAGACTGTAACACCAGAAATGACACCATTCTCAATTTAGCAGTAAGGGAATTATCTTTCTTTTTAATTCAAATTATTGAGTTTAAATATTAATATTGTCACAGATAGGTGACATGCAGAAAGATGATAAATTTCTACTGAGCGTGACATTGATCTTACTAATACTGTGGTCTGAGCTTTTCTTATGGGTGGTGACATTATGCTTTATTACCCACATTCATCTCTCATTCTCAACCATCTATATCCCTCAGACATCTTGAATATATACTCCAGATCATTCAGACACTGCTGAAGGATCTGTCTCAAATTTGGCAGAACAAAATTCTCTTACTTTAATCTATAAAAAAGCCATTCTTGTGTTTTGGCATGTTTTTCATTTAGAGCTTATTGGATCTTAAATATCGTACAAATCTAGTAGTTTTATAAATTGGAATCTCACATCAACTTAGAGAAACTTAGAAACAGCAGCAAATGCCAAGTGGAACTGGTAGCCTCAGTGACCACCTGTGCATAAGACAAGAAACACTCAGAACGACATACAGCCTGACATGATCATTGGTCTTTATGGTGGTGGCCTCCAGTCATCAAGATGCATTGAATTATGTTCTTTCCCTGCTATTTAAGAAACCATTTTTAGCAAGGTTTGCAATAAAAACTGTTCAAAAATAATTTTTAAAGTGATTTTCTGAAAGTCCTGATTAGAACTTAAAAAACAAACTTCTACATTCATATAAGAGATGTGAACACTTCTCCCTTCCTGTGGGGTCTGCACCCCTAGGCACTGGGGCACTCTAACAGGTGGTTTACAAAAGGAGTCTTAGCCATCCACGTACCTGCTGAGACTGCGGCTGTCAATGGCAGGGAAGTCTATAGCAGTATGATTAGTTCCTATGTTGCAAACTTTCCCTCAGATTTTTTCTCTAGTTTATTTGCCAATTTCTTTACCTTCCTTTTCAAATAAGCTAATTAAAAACTCTCATTGGAGAGTAAAATTTGTCCTATGTGGTTAAAATGAAATCTACTTTAACTTCAATCACATTATTACCATTTGAAACACTCATTATGTGAAAAATATGTGCTTGGATTTTTTATCACCTTTGGGCTCCAGAGAAAACATTTAGCAGGTTTAGAAACTAAAGGAACAATGAATTCATAGAGTTTTAGTATTTTACAATAGTTGCACAATATCAAGTCAGATATTGTACTATTAGATACCACACAATGGTCTTAATATCTGTATAATATTGGATATTGAACATCTACTATTGTACAAGGATCTTATTAATGCCTGTAGTGTATCTGATGTTGCACAATATCTGGTTTCAATTAAGATAAAAGGAGAATGTCTATTTAATTTGCTGTTATGACTATTAATTCAGTCCTGGATGTGAACATATGATCTATGACTGTTGTTTCTGGATATAGAACTCTGCAAAGATGTGTCAAGCTACTCACGATGATGGAACTATTTAGGAATAGACTTATGACAAGAGCCCTACAGGTTTGAAGGTTGGTTTATGGTTCCAAGGGATGAGTGGGATTTGAGCCTTAATTAAGGTGAAGCTACTCAATGGCATGCTCTGAAAATACGGTTGAAGCTGAATTTCACAATCCTCTGTCCATTCCTATGCATGACTCACTGGTCTCATGTTGAATTGATGGATGTTTTTCTATGTCTTCCATTTTTAGATTTTTATGCTTTAGCTCACTCTGTCTAGGGTAACTTTTTCCTGCAAATGGTCTGAAGCTAAGTTAAACTTCATTAAATCAATTTTTTTAAAATGAGGCCATTTTGCAAATAATTGAACAAAAAAATCGCATTTTCTCAGTCATCTAGCTGAGTTTGCTAGGCTCAGTTGAGCATCTGAAATCTTTGCTTTCATTAATGTGGTCTTTTCATTAATATACTTATGTCAATGAAAAATAATTAGTCAAACAAGTGATTGACTTTGCCTTTTTTTTTGCTTCTACTGAGCCTTCAGAGCTACCAAGATGATACTGTTGATATTATTTTTTCTTGTGAACCTCAGAATAGTTCCCTGTGATAAAACTATAAATTATGTATTATAAATAATAAAATTATTTTAAGTTGATTTTTCAAAAGCTATATATGTATGATAACAGAAATTGTATATGTATTAGATAAAAGCTCTATGAACTCCTTAATCTAACACATTTCTATGTATCTAGTTTTTTACAAAAACTGAATTCTCTCCATGTTTACAAGGCAGTCTGTGATAACAAGCAAAATAAACAAGAGCCTTTCTGGATAAACGTGTCCATATGCCAATGTGGTTTAGGTTTGATTCAAGACACAAAACTCATTACTTCTGGAAAAATGAAGGCACATTTATTAAATGACCAGGAGAAATTCCACAGTATGTAGAAAAGGAATAATAATACATAACTTTCTAGTTTACTTTCAATTTTTAAAAACAAGCGCAAGGAAGTTAAAATATTCTTTTAATTAAGATGCTCAAAGAAATGAAATAAGAAAAGTTGATGCAAGGGCTCCTTCAAGTTAGGATTTGCAATACAAATATTTTCATCTTTTAACAGGGTGAGCGGATGTGTTCACATCTCAGTTCCAAGCTGCCTCTTTCACTAGGCAACATCAGCATTTTTTAAAGCACATTTACAATGCGTTCCCATCACTCTTGCTGTGTTTTTGTAGCACCTATAGCCATAACTGGCACCTGGGGGCCTTGCATTGTTGGCAGTTTCCCTCTCATTTCTTTGGAGTCTATTCAACTGCTGTGGTTTTACTCAGAAGTCAGTGCTTTGCATATATGATTTCCTGAGACAGTTTGAATAGTCTTTCTCAGAAAACTGTGCCAGTCTGGCTGTGAACAGCTCTGCTCTGAGAGGAGCTGACAGTAGCCGGGTCGGGTCAGCGTGCTTGGATTCAGGTTCCTAGCCATGCCCTGCTAGCTTCTCTCTCTACCCTCCCTTTTCTTACTCCTGCTTCAGTGACATCGCTGCCCACGTTGTGCCATCCCTTTAAGGAAGAGAATAAGATTTGGTCTAGTCCAGTTAGAAAAAGTAAAATGCTGCCCAGGGAACCTATGCAAGGGTCCCATAGAAACAATTCATATTCATTGTTTCAGCAACTGATGTGGAAATTATTTTAAATAATAAACAAAATGAGACAATAATTCAAACTTCTGTAAGGTAATAATAATCTGTTGCAAAGGTAGAAGTCCCTACTTGGGGTTATAGATATGAAATTTGGAAACAAAGGCAACCTTAAATTTTTTCATTTGACTGTATTTCTTTTAAGATCATCATCTTGACAATGCAGTTTTGAGATAATGAGAATAAAAATGTCTTTTAATAAGCTTTAAATGGCATGCTGTTTCGAGGTGCTAATGTAAAGAGAAGCATTGTTGTATGAAGTGGCTCATGTGGGTATATATATGTTGGTGTGCTGTACTGCTGTCAATTCCATGGTCTTCATCTGTGTACCACTGGAGAGAGAGAGAAAAAGAGGTCGGAATTAGGAAGTCAGTTGTCTTTTCTCTTTTAAATTAATTCAGAGGAGCTCTTGAGCATATGTGGTATAAAACAGGATGTTTTAATTCCTGAGTCAGTTTATAAACTGAAATGTGATCAAAGAGGGTGTGTAATTTCCCCCGGAACGGTTCCAGTGCATGTTGTTCTGTCCTGCGGAAAGTCTCTGATTGTCCTTCGCAGGTGCTAAGAGAACTCACTGTGAATTTGGTTTTACTGCCTGGTGCTTTTAAGGATATGTATATTCTAATTAAAATATCCAAATCCATTTGGTTTTACTGCCCAGTGCTTTAAGGATGTGTATATTCTAATTAAAATATACAAATCCATTTGGTTTTACTGCCCAGTGCTTTAAGGATATGTATATTCTAATTAAAATATCCAAATCCATTTTCAAATTTGACTCAAAGGACACTTAGAGTCATGTCATGGATAGGAAGGGAATATTTACCCCATTAGGCCCACTAGTTTTAATTAAGTGTTATCAAGTGTCAAATTGCCCCTACACTACAGTAAGATAAATTGTATTAAAATAAATGTTTTTTTAAAAGCAATGTTTCCTAATATATATCACTAAGAAACTGGAAAAATCTATTTCAATATCCCATATATATGTTTAACATAAGTGAAGTCAAAAGTCAAATGCATTATTTGCCAACACTTACATTTTTCACTGGAATTTTTTTATCTGTATGTCTGACATTTATGTAGAAAGAGTTGATGACCTGAGGCAAAAATTTATCAACTCATACAGCATTAAACAAGTGGGAAGGCAGTGCCAGGCAAACGTATATTATGGAGACATAATTTAATTAGACAATTTTTAAAAGTTAATTTATCATGTCTTTTGCTTGAATAGTGGGGGAAAAAACCCCTCAGCCTCTTATAAGAATCTAACCCAAAGGATATAAACCAGGTCTTTTTTGTATGGAAAGACTGTCCCACTCCTACACAGCGGGCACCGTTTGAACTGAGCACAGAGCAAAGTGTATATGTTAGAAGAAAACGAGGAAAAGTAGGCTTTTCTAGCTAATACAGACAATTATTTTACACAAAAATATTTAGTGCAACACACATAAATATACATATAAATATGCATATATACATCTGTATATATACATATATGTGTACATGTGTATATATGTATAAAATACATGTGTATATATATAAAAATATTTTTTCTTAATCTGTAAAGGTCTAGTGCAGAAAATGAATTTGACTTAATACCTACAAACATCCTTCTGTATAGGCAACAACAGCTCTAACATTTCTGACTTTATAAAACAAGCCTAATTGTTTATTGCCTGTGGTTGTTCAACGAAAGATAACATGGCAATTGCAAAAGCCGAAGCATACTGATTATTAATATCCCACTGTTGTTAAAAACGGCTAGTAATACATACTAGACAGAAATTGATTTTCATTTGAGCTGAGCTATTATCATGCTGTTTTCACTTTAGAATTACTCTGCCACACATTTACTGAGTGATTACTTTTGAATCAAAATAGGGAAAGATTGAACACTCACATAAATAGGAGAACAGTGTTCTGACACTCCCAGGATACACAATATTGTGCTTCTCAATCCCAACTCTCTAATATTATTGAATGTTACTCTGTATATGGTTCAAGGATATCACTTCTCCAACTTCTCATTAGATAAATTAAAACTCTTTTAATTCTTTCCTGTCTCCTGGGACCTCTGTGAGGAGAAGTAGCCCAGAGAGGGGAAACCAGACCCCACCAGCAAGTTCCCTCTCCTTGCACAAAGTTTTGCTATACCATTGCCTGGAAATCCACTCCAGCATCCACCAGGGCTTTGGAGAGCTGCGCTGACTGCTGAAAGTGGACGTTGTCTGCAGGGAGAGAAAGGAAACATCAAGTAACTAATAGCCGCTCCAGTTTTCTCATTTTCTCACATGGAAGGGTGGGAAAGGCACAAGAAGAAAGGGACTGTTTGAAGTTCTAGGACTCAGCATCCCATTTAGCCCAAGACAAGTGAGTTGTGGAAAGCAACACTGTTTTATTGAAGTAAATGTAACAGTCTTGCCCCTCATGCTTTTGTTTTGTCAGTAGTGAAATTGCAAACCTGTCTGTGATACTAAAAAGTCTAATTAACTGAAACTCACCATCTGCTGTTCCATGAATAAGGAGGTACTCAACTTGTTTAAAATTTTCAGCTCTGCTCATGACTGTTGAATTCTGGAATTGGGAAAAAGAATGTCATTATTCAAAAAAAGATCTGCCATAAACTGATTTTTCACTTCAGTTTACAAAATAAAATGTTTTCAGCTGGGGCCCCCTTTGATACAAAATATAGCAAACCGATATTCAAGCAAATGCTGTCTCCATGCATGGCAGAATGCACAGCATGCCCTGAGCCTGGGAGGCAGGACTGGAGAGAGAGGATGCCACATCTTCCCTGCACATGCAGGAAGAGGGCACCTGCCACCCAGGCTGCATGCAAAACCCCTTGAGCCCCAGATCCCAGATTGGCTTTGTCCTATGCATTAGCACAGGGCAGAGTCTCATATTAGCAATGTATGTTCCATGGGCTTATGCTGTAGTTCAGCCAAAAAGTGTATTGCCATGGCAACCATGTGTCACATGGTGCCATACATGCTACATTTCAAAGAGCCTGTACATAGCATTTGCAACTAAACATACTCTGCAATATGTCATATGAACTTTGGTCCACATTGCTAGGCTCCGAATGAGAAGCAAGCAGTACCTCTTTTGGAACAGATGTTTAAAACCTAGTCAAATGTAACATATGGGAGGGGAACGGGTGAAAAAGATCAAGGATGGCCTTAGAAAATCAGTGGGTTGTTGTTGTCGGCCTCATTCTATATTGGGGAAAATGTTACTGGAGTGAGTCATTCCAAGTCAGCCAGGGAAACAGGACCAAAAGGGTGGGGGGTGGGGGCGGGTTCAGCTTTTTGGAGATTGCTTCCTGGCCTCAGTCAGGTAGGACTTCTAGAATGAGGGTAAGATCTGGGATGAAAAAGCTTTTGAAAGCATGGAACTGGTCATCTGATCTTAATTTGGGGATGTTTGCAAAGTTGGGGTGAAGGTAAAAATGTCACAGAGACATTGTAGTGCCTTTGGGAGGGGGTGAGCTGGAGTCCGCTTCTATTGCCTAGTTATGTGTTGGAAAGAGGAAGGGCCAGTAGCCTCTCTATGGATTTAAAATCAGCCAGCTAGAGCTGCAGCATCTTGGTGAATCAAAGTCAACTTTAAGAGCCAAGGTTCGTATTTTGCAGATATCTTTGTAGCTAACATGAGCTTAATATTTTTGATGAGAACCCTGATGGTCTGGCAGGAAAGGGATGGGGCTAAACTCAGAGTGCTTGTATTCTAGTCCCCACTTTAATATTAGTGAGCTGTTCACCTGGAGACATGCTGATGTGAGAATGCTGTAACACAGTGTTTCTGGGAAAAAAAAATTCTGTCTACAACTTTCAGGACAGAGTCACCCAATGTGTTTCACTTGACTGAGGCTCCCAAGGTCAACTTGTCCTGGAAAGCCTTGAGCAAATGCCCTCCCATTCCTGTGTAGGCTGGATCCCATTTGTCCTGACCATATTGCATTTCTGACCCAAATTGAGAATTCACCCATGAACTTTCAGAATAAACACCTAGGACTCACTAAAAGTCACACTTTTATTTTACTTTATTTTTAGGAAATATTTTATCTAGTGTGATGTCCCAGATAAACCCATCCATGTATGAATCCACCCATCCACCCATCCATCCCTCCATCCCAATTTTACCCCATTCATTCTTCCATCTATTCACTCATTTTTTTCATCTAGTCAATCAATTTTTATTTGTCATATACCCTAATATACAATAGAAAGGGATTTGTCTATATTGATCATCATTCTTAGCGTCTAATAATCTAAATATCAATTAAATGAATAAATGAAAGAAATTTAAGCACTTATACTGTTCACTGTATTCAGTCCTAGTTTTGCAGAGGCAAGTAGTAACAGCTAGCAGAATAAAATACTCTCTTTCCAAAATTTGCTGAGACATGTTTTTCCCACTTTCAACCTATACACCAGGCCATTCACAATAATAACTAACATTTATTGAGTGTTTACCTTATGCTAGTCACTGCCAAGCATCATAGAGGATTTATAAACAGCACTGTCCTATTTAATCTTCATAACATTCCTGTGAGATAGGTCTATAGCAATCCTACTTTCTACATAGAGACACCGAGATTCAGAAGTGAGTAACCTGAACCAGGTTCCATCTGTAGGAAGCATCAGAGCTGGACATGAAGTCTGACGGGAGAACCCCTTTTACCTCCTATGCTGCTCACAATGTGGTCTTGCCGCAAAGGAACAGTGAGAAATCACTTGTTAATTAACTGTCCTGGAATTTGTAGTACAGAAATACTCTGGGAATCCTTTGGTTCCTGTGTCCCCATGGCTTCTCAGACAATTAATCAGAAGGGAGCGGTCTGCATAGCCCTACAAGATTTGGGAGGCGTGTTTTCTGAATGTGCAGCTGATGGCAGAGCGTAAGACAGCAATAGAACCCTGAGTAATTTTCCGCCCTTAAGAGAGGAAAGGGTCAACATCAATCTCCCTAAAGGACAGTGCAGGTTCTAAGCTGGAGACAGCAGAGGGTGGGGCTTGAACACTGACAGTGAGCATTAGTAATCGGAGCCCCAGGCCCTGGAGCCCCCGTTAGAGTCCCCCTTGGTGATCCTTTCTGCTGGTCTTGCTCTCAGCCTGTGCTGACTGCACCGCTGTTTCCTCCACCTTGTTTCTCCCCACATTAAATCTAGCTCTTTGCTTGCCAAAGATCATCAACTTTAACACCCAGATCTGACCCAAATATACAGCTGCGTCACCTCACCTCCGAAAGCCTCATGAGCCTCCCTGGTTTGGCAGCTTGAACAGCAAAAGCTGCTCCTACAACCTCCCTAAGCCATAAAACTGAGAAATGTCATTGAAACATAGAGTAATAGTTAGGAGACATATAAATACGCAGGACAGTTAGCAAGGAATGTGATAACTACTGGAGTTTGGACCAAAACAGTTTCTGGCTGCCTTTTTTTTTTCTTAAATGGAGTGAATACAGGCTGAAAGAAGACAATTTTTATAAACAAGTAAAACCCTGAGCCTAAGATAAATGTTGTGATGTACACACTGTAGCTGTGATGAACTAGACATGGTGAGAAATGCAACATACTGAGAAAAAGACGAAAACTGTGATAAAAGTGTCATGATGCAAATTGTTTTACATTAACAATATTACACTACAAAGAAAGAAAGACAAATACTTTAATGCAGCAAGAGAAAAATAAAACAAAAGCTTCCCCTGCAACTGCAAGATAAGTGTGCCATTTCCAATGCACACTTCCCCCTGCTCGCTGGCAGAAGCCTCAAGGAGACCTCTCTGTGCAAGGGAGACAGGCAGCCTGGAGGCACACCCCCACTGTCAGGCTCTCAGGCTGCAGAGAACATCTTGTTCCCAGAGAGATGCAGCTGTGGCACCTTGCCTCTGGAACCACCCCTCATTCCCCACTAGACTGAGCATCCTGGCTTCTCAATCAAGAAAGACCCTTGACAGTCCACTGTATGGGGCACTTTAGCCTGCGAAAGGCAACAGCCAAAGCCAGTGAAAGAAATGCATGCATTAATTTATGGTATGATTAATGATCTGAAATAATTTAATTGTGCTATTTTAACCCACCAAAATAGGATAATCCCCATTCGATGGAAACCGAAATAAAAAAGGAAATGGATGACTAAGTTAGAAGCCGAATAGTCTATCACCAACTACTAAAAAGGAAGCTCAGAGTGATAAATGGGCAAGGATGCAATGGTGGTGCAGTTGGCACTCTCCCGAGGCTAGAAACTTCCGGAGAGCCCCGCTGCCAGCAACAGTCTGGCAAAGCAAAGTGGGAAGGATTGGTCCAGTGGCAGTGCCGATTCCACAGCATCTCTGCGAGGAGCTTTTCCTTCAAACCCTAAGAAGAACCATCTGTAGCTGCTTGTTGGATCATGCTGGTTCCTCAGTTACCTTCCAACAAATAAATCTTTGTATTTTTGAAATAAAAGAGAGCTGATAAGAGTGGGGAAGTACTGTGAGAAACAGAAGGTCTAACAATTTTTAAGCTACCCTTTGTGCCATCTAGGAACCATAAGGACAGTTTGCTTTCTCAGGATAATGGTGGCAGCTGCCATGTTTTGAAAGCTTGCTTCATGGCAGGCACAGGTGTCTCATTTAATCCTTTCAATAACTGTGTGAGGTAGGTTTTACTGTCCCCATTATCTAGATGAGGAAACTGGGGTTGAGAGAGGTTAAGTAACCTCCCCAAGCTCCTACTGTGAGTAGTGGTGAAAGAGAATTTGAATACAGGTCTCTCTAACTCCAAGGCCCATTCCCCTGAACATCATAGTCCAGCGTTCCTTCACCTCACAGCCAAACAACTCATCACCATTTCCAGGCTCTTGTGGAAAGAGCAAACAGTCACTAGTGTAATGGACAGCCCAGTACTTCAGTGAGATATTATGAGTGCACTGACTTGCTCTATGCATTCTCCCACTTGCAACCAAAGCCTCCTAAATAACATTAAATGATGCTATTTTGGGAAGCACCATTAATGCCACAGAAAACAGAGGCCACAGAAACTTTTTAAGAAAAAATTAATTCAACCCACTATATCAGATGTTTTACTTGTTTACGTCTACCAAACAACTGTACCCGTGAGATGCCAAGGAAAGAGCTCCTATCAACCCGACAGGGGGCTCTACCTCAGGCCTCACCAAGCAACACTGGCTTCTTTAAAGATCACACAGCAGTCAACATTTTATCAGCACTCAACAAACAAGTTAAGGTTTGGCTTAAATCTGAAGGTCTCTCTCCCTTTGGCATATTCTGGGATAATAGAACAAATGTCAAATCAGTACAAGATGGCATATTTACAAAATTGCACCCTGTTTTGCATAACCTAACGATGCAGCAGTTCTTAAGGATTGAACATTTCAAATCTGCTAGCAGAAGACTGCCAAATCTATGACTGTTTCATACACTTGCCAAAAGCCTATCAAATTTTGAGCAAAATGCAAAATAAATCTCCTCTACAAGTTAAATCAGTCCCTTCTGTGTGTTCCAGGCTGCCCTCTTCTCTTGGCAACAAGGCTCAGGACTTGGGCCCCATTTCTCCTGCCCTTGATCTTATCCTTCTCTCTGCATGTTCATAAGCCCACTCCCTCCGCAGTCGTGTCCTGCCTCGTTGGCCACCATTTGGCCTGCCCTTCCCCCAGCCCTCCCTTGTGCTATCCCTTGGTTCATCGGACCTGCTTCACAAATCCCTAGGAAACCAGCTCTACCTGCTATTCCTGTGTCTTCTGTGCTGCTCTGCCTCGTCCCTCTGTGCAACCAGCAGAGAGCATCTACGCTCTTCCTCTCCGTCTTCCTAAATCTTTCTCCACTGGCTTCAGATAGGTGCCCTCTCCCTTTCCTAACTCTCAGTATCTATATGTTATATAACATGCTTGTGCCTCGGTTTCTGTGTCAGTCAAATGGAGATAATTAGAGCATTTATTTCAGAGAATCTGAGAGAGACTTGAACCTAATAGTCCATGTAAAGAGCTTAGAATAATCTCCTGCTGTAGAAGCAAGCACTTAATAAATTAATGGAAAAATAAATGAAATAAATGAAACTGGATCCCCCTGGTTGAGAGGAGTCGCGGGAAGGTGAACCTCTAACTTCTCGGCCACTTCCCTTCCCTCCCTACCTGCTCGGAAGGCGCAGAATTCCTGGGGCTCCATAGTCACAATTTGGAAACCACTGGTCTTTTTCCTACATATTGACCACTTCATCATACTTAAGTTCATGTTTTATTACCTGCTCTCTTTTATTTCTCGCCAAAAACTTTGTGTGCATGCTTTGTCTCACCAACAAGGTAACAATCTTCTGAACAATTAAGACACGACGCACCTTGAATGGGTGAATGAAAGTCTGCCACCTGTTAATACTTTTTGTAGGTTTGACTAAAAGATCTGTGACCGACCATGTGAGAGATCATTCATCAATGTTAGTCTGGAACCCACTCCTCAAGGTGTGCCCACAGTTGCTATTTTCTTACTGCTATTAGGGGTGAGGGTTATCTCTTTGGCTATCTGATTCCTTTGCTCAAATCTGTCACCATTTCTGTCGGCTGTGGACTGAGACTTATTGTAGAAAAGAGCTACACTGCCTATTAGCTCTGATTTGTCACTCCTCCACTTTGGCTGCCTACTTAGAGTTTCTGGGACCAGCTCCTTGGAGTTTTAGGGAGATGAACGTCTTCCTTCTTCTTTGAGTTCCTGGCATTCTGTAAAAGTGCTCCTGCCTTGCAACTTGGCAGTAAGTGGGTGATTATCTACAAAAAGATCCTTATGGAGTCACTGTTTAGGTCACTGCATTGGGTCCAAGCTGTAGTTCCAGGGTCCCCTATTTTAAATGGAAGCTTTGTAAGAATAGGAAAAGGCATTTGCTTTGGCTGGATAGAGCCCCAGAGGTGCATGCTTTAGTGAATGGAGCATAGACTAGCTTTCAGCAGTGCACAAGCTGAACAACTACACATGGCATCCCTGCCAGTTCCATTGGCATTTACAAATGGTTCCTCCAAGTCCCTTTCCTAAATGGTAAGTAGGACCTTCATTTCACAAAATGTGCTGCTCTTGGTGATGTGGGTTTCTTCAAATTCTTTCAAATCTGGGTCATCAATGACCTAATAATGAATCCTTTTTCTCATTTGGGTTTTATTAAAAATTGTATTCTCCTCCGAAGGCTGTAATTTGGCTACTGTATCAATGATGCTTTAGCTTGAAGAAAGGACAAAGATCAGAGCCTTGGTTATTACACACTTTGGGCATTCCCATCCTGGATGTGCTGCGGAGAGTCAGTCGGCCAGATTAAATGTGAATCATGTTCAAAATATTTCCTTCTGACCCATGGAAATGCATAGGGCAGTGAAAGCATCAAGGAACTGTCTTCTTTGTCTTTTCAAAGAGGGTGAGGAGGGAGGGAGGGAGAGAGAGAGAGAGAGAGAGAGAGAGAAAACAACTTGGGAAAGAAAAGTAAAAGAAAATGGGGTCCAGAGGGGCAGCTGGGGCCTTGGAGGAAAATAGAATCTTTGAATGTATTCTTGCCAGAGACAAAAGCACAGGCTCATTTAAAAAACAAAGGAGGGCAGCTTTATTCTAAAGCCTGCTGTGCACCAAATATAGGCACTTAGATTCAGTTCTCCACATTCCGAGGAAGCAACTTACCAGGGTGGAAACAATTCAGTTAATGCATTTGCCTCACTTTCTCCTGCCCACCTTAACTATCGCCCACCCAAATAATTCCTCTGAGCAACACATTGGGAACCTTTAGCTCCCTGGTACTGGCAGTTTTAATGTGTCCATTGCCAGCAATGAATTTTGTGCCAAGAAAACCCGACTCCTGGCGTGGAAGGATTAAACAGTCCTCGGGTACCATCTGTGCAGTGAAGTGAAAGAGTGACTTTGTGCACCCAGTGTGCGTGTGTTGCCATTGGCAGTAGGAAGTGACTTCTATTTACACGACCACCTTACGCAGCGAACACCTAAGGGGAAAGATGAAAATGGCCACCACAGTGGGGGGCTGAGTTAGGGAGTGGGGGATGTGTGTGGGAATGAGGAGCCTATGGGACAGTCTAGAAAAAGATGCAGGTTGAAATGGCAGATTAAAACTAATGGTCCCACACAGGGAGGGCTAGTTGTATAGCAAACACCCCGTTGGCTGATATTCATCGAGGGAAGTAGGCTAGGTGCCGTGGACTTCCTCAGGTGTCAGGGTTTGGACTTGACTCTGTGCCTGCAGGTTCAAAGACTTTTCAGAATGGGATTTTTTTTTAACTCATCAGAACTTTTGACTCATCATCCACCAAGTTCCTAGAGTCAGGGTTAGGGGCGTGGGCGGTACACCTCTGATGTTTCAGGAGTTTTCAGTTCTTTGGGATATCTGAGAAAGCCCTTCAGTAACCCAGCAGATACGGCATACCATTGGAGGGGTGGTTTACAAATTTAAGCATCCTGGTTGGGTCATAGACAAGAAAATTCCAGCTGTAAAATGGGAGAAATGATGAAGACATAAAATTTTTACAATAATGTTTCCCTTCAGAAAGTTTTTAAATTAAATGAGGAAAGGTTTTAAGGTTTATACTTCATACTGGGTAATCCAAAGAATACATTGTTAAGTAAAGCCTTGAAGCTCACAATACTGCAGAGGGGGAAAAGGGAGCACAAAATAAGTATGAGTCCGAGATAGATAAACTGAGGATTAAGACATATATAAGGAAAATGTCATGGGAGTCAAAAGGGGAGGCTAGTCACTGGAAGAGCAGTACAAGTTTCCTAACAGATGGAGACGGAGGGGAAATAATATTCTAGGCAGAAGGAGCAGAGGACAAAGGCACTAAAAGAGAAGGCCTAGGAATATTCAGAGAAGATTGAACACGCAGGTAAACTGGATCACTGTAACAAGGTTACAATGATGAAAGAATGAAGGCTGGACGTAGTTGAGTCCACAGGAAAAGTCCACAAGAGTGTGATGGGTAGGGGTTAATCTCACAGCTCTGTGTGGTGCAGACTGGGATGGAGAAAGAAAGCTAAGGGGAGACAAATTGGATTATTATAAAAGGAGATAAGTCATGTGACAGTGGCAATGTGGTTACAAAGAAGGGAAAAGATGTCTAAGATAGCTTACTGGACATGGAGGAGAAAGAGTGGGAGGAATTGAGTCCAAAGTCTTATGTGGGACAATTAGCAGAAATGGGGACAATCGGATTATGGAACTGCTTTGTCCCATAATATAAGATCATTTGTGCACCTCACTTTACAGGTTGTTACTTTTCTAGCTTGATCGAAAAACAGAGATGAAAACACACATGCAGCACAAACACAGAAACATACCTCTCTTGCCTCTCCCCTCATGAGCCTTGCTAAATAAAGCTGAGAGTAAGGGGTAAAACTAAGCTGTCTGCACTTATCCTACAAAACTATAAATTTTGCTTGTTTTATTGTGCTTTGATCAAATCATTTCAGAATCCATAGTAATGATGACATCTTACAAAAACGCACAAATATTGCTCAGAGCAATGTATTAATATGCAGCCCATGTATTGAGAGTTGTGGCACAGATAAGAAATTGTGTTCTTAAATTATTCTTGTTTTTGTTTTCTTTCTTTTTAATTCACTGTCCTGGGAAGAGTTTTGAATTTCCTTTGGAGAATGTAAAGGTCAGATGATTTGTCTTGTCATCTGTAAGTTTCTGGGTTTTCAACTAACATGACAGATAGAATCAGGAAAGTTTTGGAAGGGCCAGCCTGCTAGAAGGGTCCCTAGTACTTATGCTACACTTCCAGCTGCATCAGCTCGACACCAAAGAGAGTGCTCTGGCTTTGCAGTGGCATCCACACTAGCACATGGGGCTGCCTGTGATAGCTGCACCCAGCCCATATTTCCAGTGCTATAGCCCATCTGCAGAGCAACCTACCTACTGGTCCTCCCATCAGGCAACTAGCCTGTTGGATGTTACTCAGTAATTTGGGTTCAAGGACTTTTCAGGGTAATGCCCAACTGTACCTATTCCTCACCTGCTTTACTCAAATCTTGTGTGAGAAAAACTGTACATATTTAGCTATGAATAAGAAAATTATAGGCTTGTATATACATCTTAATTATGATAATACCATAAAAGATTTTAATATATAGTTAAAGGTTTAGAGAGTCTTCTGGGCTCTAAAGGAATATGTTGAATTTGACATGTTTTCTAAACTGAAATTCTTATAATTAAAGTAATTATCTGGTGTTGCTTTGTATTTCCAAATGAATGCATATTGTGACCTATATAGCATACGATAAAGATTGTAATTATGCAGAATATAGTAGAGGAAGCTATTGGAGTATCTCTAAACCACCTGTGTTATTTCTTTTTAACAAGAATTTTGTTGGAAATAAAAAATATATATTTTCTAGAATAGATACACTTAAAAATGTTCTTAAGCCACTTATAAATAGGTTATAACACGGATCTAGTTCCTCATCTCTTACCCTGTAATGGTCAAGATTGTCTTCTGGAGTTGGGAGACCCATGTAACGCTCTGTGTATATTGAGTCTGTGATGGAGAAAAGAAACAAACTTAATTCATACAATAAAAAATTGTCTGTCTTTTACTGGGTTACTTTATGTTTCTTTGTATGTCTTAACTTGTGCATGGGTCTATAGTGTTACCCTCAGAAATATCTCCTCCAGATCATTTTTATTTGGCTTGTTAATGCAGCCAGACTCCTGCCTTCCCACGCTGAGCCCTAGCACATCCCCACTGAGCCCCTGAGATGAGGGCAGAGGGAGATCAAACCAGATGATCTAAAACCCAACCAACAATGCACCTGCAGAGAAGTCACATGTGAAGTGCTAAGAGGTAAGGACTCTACATTATCATCTGACCCTCTGGAAGAATCTTAATTCGAAATCGCTTAAGGCCTCAATTGTCTTGAAGTTTTTGGTCTTGACACAAGTATATGTCCTAATTTAGGATACTCTCTTTCCTTTTGGAAACCCCTCATAATGTTCAATTACTAGCTGCTTACTTAAATCATATTTTTTTTTGGCAGGTTGAAATTCACCATAATGAAAAGAGAGAATTCAGTTTATCACTTATTTGCTGTATAACCCCCTATTGACTCAGCTACTTCATCATAACACAAGTTAAACATTTGTTTTCTCTCATTTTGTGGAGAGGCCTCAGTGTTGGTTATAACAGTTGAGTATTGTGAAACAGATTCTATTAGTATCTGTCTACTGAAATGACATAAGCTCTTGTATCTATAAATATGGCAGAAAAACATATGCATTATTAGTTTTGTTATTTTGTATAATTAAACATATTTTTGCCCTATTTTTAAAAAATTAAATCATATATCTCCATATATTCTATAATATATATCATATATATGATATAATATATATGTCATGTATATGATATATATCATATAACATATATATCCTAAAATATCAGTGAGAAAATTTACTGTGGCTGAATTCCAGTATAGCTTTAAAAATCTGAAATAACTGTTTTGAAAGATGCCCCTTTAAATGACCAGATTATGGTAATTAAATAAGCATAAGAACAATATGTTGCCATTGTGCTATTTACGTTAATGGCTGAATTTCACTGTAATTATACAAACATATTAATACTTATCTCATTAATTTTTTAAATGAATATATCATCTAAATAACCTTTAGCAAGATTCTGACTCTTTTTGAATGACTGGCATTGTAGATTAAAAACTTACATTGATAATGAGTGTTAGTTGTTCCACATATATTCTGTATGTCATTTCTATGGAAATCAAAACATTTTCCTCCAGAAAGAGTAACAGCAATATTTTATCATTTTGATTAAAATGAATACAGACTATATGTAATTTTACATGTCTAGAGGACCCTAACATAGAAAATATAATATTTTAAAAGACACTTTAAAACATAAGATCTTCCTAAAATCCACATATCTTTTAACATTTAAATATGAATAACTTAGGTTGTACATTTGATAGGGGGAGAAATGGCCTTTAAGGGCAAAATAAATTTTCCCCAGACACAGACTTTAATTCTTCTTATCCTAGGACCCAAAACCCCTTTCTTATTCTGCCAACCAGGTTTACACAAGTAAGAAGATCTGAAATTTTAAAAATAGCATTTAAAAAATGCATAATGCAGTTATTGTAGACTTTTATAAATATGCTTTGACATACATTTACATAATCCTTCTATCTGATCTTTGAGTAAAATTGTTCAAATTTATACATATATAAGAATTCTAGAAACTTCTTATATGTTAGGTTGGTCCATTTAATGAATTTCTTTTCTTATCATTACATGTTTCTAAACTCACAAAGATTGTTTCTGTTATTTTATTGACCACCAGAGGTCTCCAAAAACAAGCCATCAGACAGAACAATTACTATCAAGCAGAAAAGTATTATATGAAAACAAATCCATTGTGTGAGGATCAAATCCTAACTATGCTTTCCAGTTTTTTTTTAACAGAAAGATAGAGATGTACTTCCTCCATTGGCTTCTCTTGACTTGGAGAGGCCTTAAAAAATGGTTTCCCACAGGACTGGTACTACCATATATTAGGACATAAAATATTTAATGAGCATATTCATTATCAATGAATTATCTTTAAATTACATAAAGGGCTTGAGATGGGGTCAGAAGAGGCACAAGAAAAGAAGTCATCTCCTCACCACCTCTGACTCTTCTCCCTACCTAGAGTTCCACTGCACACTCCCACGCACTTGGGAATTACAGTCTTACCTGTGTCTGATGCCTTAGGGAATAGTATTTTCTCAGTGATGAAGAGATATTCTAAAGTGGCTTTCACCAACTTAAAGACAGCAGAAAAATAACCCTCAGGAATTTCTCTGTCCCTACTCTCTTCTTTCTACCCAAAGCCCTACTTATGTTTGGCTGAAGGGAAAGAGAAACATTCTTCTCTTACTCTGGTAAGTATGTGAAGCCCCAAACTCATATTAGAATAAAGATAAGGAAGGTTTTATCTGAAGAAATGCAGCATTGGGGATGTTTTGAAATTTGGCAAACAGAATTTGTTGATAAGATTTGAGAAGAAATTTGGCAAACAGAATTTGTTTATAACTAAATGTGTAGATAACATATAATACCATCTAGCCTTTCACAATAGCAGAATAAGTGAGATCTTTTCATTATAGGCATCCATAAAGTACCTCTAAAGTGAATCATCTTGTTCACTGTAGAACCACTGAAACTCAAAAAGGAATGGTTTTGCCATTGAAATTTTAAGGTCGACCGTATCTCTTCATACCTGCTAGCAATTACGTACCATAGTACTCCCACCGTGACACAGGTGCCACGGCTATGCCACACTTGAACACGCCACTTCCTGCTCCCAGGACCATTGAGGTTACGTACCCTCCATATGACTAAGGAATGAAGAAAACAGTTATTTTTGTGGAGGTAAAGGAATTAAGGACATATGGTAAGCGAGTCGCAGTTTCCACATTTCTCACATCTTTATATACTATGCCTCTTTAGAGATAGAAAGCATGGTAGAAGAGGCTTAAATTGGTCTTAATTGGATAGTATCTAAAGAATACAATTCCAGAGCCCTGGACCCTTTTCTTGGTAGATGTAGGGGGAAAAGCATCAAAAATTTGCTGGGTAGTACCAATTAAATTTTTTAAAAAACAATAAACACTAAATCTTTACTGACTTTCTGACGCATGGGGACAAGTCTCTCTCCTTCCCTCTCTCCCTCTTTCTCTCCTTTCCTCTTTTTCTCCCTTCTTCACCTCCCTCCCTCATCATAATAAACAAAAGCCTGGCTAGTAGGGACTCATTGCCCAGAGATCTAAGACATTTTATTTGGACCTTCTTAGCTTAAAATGATAGACGTGATTTTCATCTTCAAACATTTACATACGAAAGATAAATTATCCTGCTTTGGGTTATATTCACTAAGAAATACATACAGATTCATCAGCCAAACAACTACTCACCCATCCCCAAATTGCAACCCGTTTGTCGTCCACAAATCCCATTTTTAAAAATTGTCTAAAATACATGGACAAAGTTAAAGAATTAGTATTGCACTGCATATAGAAAAGTAAGATAACTGCCCAAATGTGAAACTCTGCCATTTTTTCTCTATTTCATTCTATTAGAAACTATGATTAATTAAAGCAAGTAAATAAACACTCGAGATAAATGTCTATCATTTTTAACTTAAGAGCCAGATAAACAAGGTTTATTTTTGTTGGAGTCCATAAACAAGGTTTATTTTTGTTGGAGTCCATAAAAATTGTGTGTGTGTGTGTGTGTCTGTGTGTGTGTGTGTATGATTCACAGAAAACAAATCCTGGCAGTTTTTTTCACAGCTTTATATAAAAATTTGCAGCCCAGATGCACTTTTCTTTACATAATTGAATTTAAATCTCTCCAGATGTTTTTCAGTTTGAGAGTGGCTGCCCCTGCAATGGAGATATATAGGGGCAGAGAACATCTGGGTAGGGCTCAGAAGTGTCTTTGGGCCCCCTACCTGAGAACTTAAACACCATTCTCTAAATAAATCCCTTTTTATGCTGGGTGTTGATTAGTTAGCTCAGCATCATTAAATAAGAAGCAGATTTTCCTTGATGGATTAAGCAGTCTTTTTGCCACCAAATTGCTTTCGGTATTGTAATCCAAGGAAAGAAATGAAAAAAATGTTTTATGCACCTATTTCTTAATCTTAGCCTTACATCAAAAGACCATTTGTTCACTTTAAAAAAAATCTAGCAAATGAGACTCTTAACTTTGTAGTATTGAGGGGCGTGTGGGGGACCCTTGCATTGACCCATATGTGACTTTGAGAATTTTTCTGTTTTCAGTTGATGATATATGTCTTATGTGGCCCTGAGTTAAGCAATGTTAGAAAAAATTAAAGGTAAGTAGCTTTCAGCTCATTATCTTCTCCATGTAAACTTTTAAAACTCAGAACACTTATGTACAGAAATGTGCACCAAATCATGAGTGTACAAGTTGATAAACTTTTACAAAGTGAACATACCCTTGAACCAAGATATAGTGCGTTACTATCACCCAGAAGTCTCCAGGTCATTTCTCCCTTTGCAAAAGGGAAAAATGAAATGTTTGCCTTTTATTGGATCCCATAAAAATTTCACCTAAATTTGTGCCTGGTTTTGAACTTTCTATAAATGGGGTCATGCAGGTTGTACACTTTGTGCCTGGCTTCTTTCACTCAACCGTCTATGAGCTTTGTCTATGTTGTTGTGGATAGTTCTTTTTGGTTGCTGAAATAGTGTTCCATTGTATAAATATACTACATCTCATTAATTTTTTAACTGGAGTTGTGCATTGTGGATACTCAATTCTGTAATTTTAGGACTGGCATTGATCACATTTGAGAGGCCCTGGAAACTATGCCGTCTCTCACAGAGGACCAAGGTGGATAAATAAAAATTTATTTTTAAAATATCACAGCTTCACTCTTGAACTAATTTGTCCTCTCTCTAATCTAAACCTCTCTTTCTTAGTTTTAAATAAAACAGCTAATCATTAACTTTGATATAAGAGACTCAGGAGTACTTTATAAATTGTCTGTTTCTTTTCTTCTCTTTGGTTGTTGTTTTTCTTAAAGGCATTTTCCTCCATCCATAATCATTCATGACTTTTCCGCATTTCCTAGTTTATGATTTCACAACATTATTTTAAGTCACCTACTTACTATGTTTCCCCAGACATCCATGTAGTTGATTATAGAAACTCAAAGATTACATTTCCCATTTACTAGTTGAATGCAATTGAGTCTAAGAGTTGGAGTGAGGCCTGGATTCAAATCGTGACTTCCCTTGACAAGTTACCTAACCTAAGAGCCTCCACTTCTTTACCTAAAATGTGAGGTATGAACACCCACCTCCCAAGCTTGCTGTGCAGCTTCAATGACAATGCAGGTAAAACATTTCCCATGCTGCATGAGCATTACGGGGTAACTATCATTCATGAGTAAAATCTCTCTTAAGCCAGATCACATCTATTTATAGTCCCATAACAGCAGAGCACAAGAGTGAGATGTGATTCATACTTAATGGAGCCCTTATTATTATGAGCAATGAGGATTGTGCTCCAGTTTTCCCAAAACAGAAGAGTAACCCTCATAGACTGTAGAAGCCACTCCTAGGACTTCATAGCCGTCACCCTCCTAAATGTAAATGTACACTGAACTCCTCTACTTATCCTTCACTTTCGGGATGGTTGGCTTGTTTAGTTAGATGTTTACTCAGGGGTGCATGTATCCCTCAGTTTGTCCATATGTTTGATGAATTTTGAGTCTCTCTTCCTAGAAGATGGTAGCACATATGTCAACTCCCTTTCTAGAGTCACATACAGAGAGGAATTTAGGAAATATTTTTGTGTATACAAATCTATGACAAGATACATTTTATCAAAACATGATATCTTTACTAAAAATCCACCCCAAGAATGAAAGATTGCAAATTCATCCCAACACTCTTTAAATTCTTCACACTTTACAACTTTAAAATACTAATTGAAGGGGAAAGATCAGATGACCCTTGAATTTACCTCCTAGTCACTCACCTGGCTGCTTCAATTTGATCTTCAACTTCAAATGTTCCCAGTCTTCTGTTGATTGCGTGCATGATCTTATCTCCTTGGTAACCACTTCCTCTGCCATCAAAGCTAGCTACTATAATGTTTTCTGTGCTTGCAAGGTAAGTAGCCCAGTTGAGTCTGAAGACAGCATCTGCTTTTTGACTACAGGGGCCTCCATATCTGGGGAAAATCCCAAATTGTTAGCCTTTGTGGTTTTCCTGAATCAAATGAGGAGTGCTTGCATTTCTATTCCCTGTGGACAAGAAGTGTACATCTTTCCTGTTCATGAGCCTGAAATCGTGCCAGCCACCAGGGTGTCCACAATAGGTCCTCTAAAACTTGGCAACATGACTAAAATGGCTGGGGTTGCCTTCAAAGATGCCTATCAGTTTTATCTTTGAAGATTGTTATCAAACACAGACTTCACAGACCAACATCTTCAAAGTTATATATATCTTGGAAATCAAAGAAATAAATTCTCTAAGAGTTGGGATAGGGGAGTTGTGTTACGAAAACATAATGAGGATGACAATAAATGCAGCTTTGAATATATCTTTCCATCTCAGCTTAAAAACACACTCCCAGACTACAGGTGTATTTCCTACAGGTCAGAACTTCCTTAAGGACTTTGATTGCTATATAATATGCATTACATTTCCCCCAGTACCTAGCACAGTGATGTATACTAAGTCTCTACAAGTCTTTGTGGAATGGGCCAAAGTATGAATGAATGTTATTCCTTAAAACTTCAAAGGAGAAAGAAATAGACTACATTGGAAAATGGGTATGTTGTTCGGCATTTTATTTATCAACAAGTTTAACTTCCTTATATCTGCAGTCTTAATAGACTACAACCTACCCCCCACCCAGCTGTATGCACAATCTCCATTAAGCCCTCTCATTTCTGTTCATTAATCAGGAGAAGCTCCCTATGGCTCATTGCGTCTCATTTAAATATGTCATCTTTGCACTATCCTTGCTCCTGGACCCAGACCCTCTCAGTAACTCTTCTGGCCCCAGCCTCTCTCTCTTACTCATTTGCTCACTGTCCCCTCCACAGGATTGGACAAGTCCCGCTTGCACACATTTGCTAACATTTTCCTCCATCTCCTTAGGGAGAACAGTCAAAAGAACTTTAGTTTTAAACAAAATATTGTATTACTTTAATTTTAAACTAAGTATTGTAACATTCTTACTTTAAAAAGAAGAATGCATTCAAGCATTTCTTGGGCAAGTAAACATTTTTTAACAACATGTGAAATGCCTTGGTCTTTTCAATGATTTAAAATTTGGTAGAGTTTCAGCTCCTCTTAATATTAGTTATAGATCAAGTTACCTAACCCCCAAGAGTAACATTATTTTTAAAAATAGAAAACAAAGATTTAGACAGCTAAGCCCATGAAGAAGAAAATAAATGAAAAGAAATGGGAACTAAATTTACGGTTTTTTTTTTAACTTTCCTAATGAAGGGGAGTTTTAACCATTACTTACTGGGGAGTTAAAGAAGATAAAAATATCGCTCTTTTCTAAAGGGCTCTTTTTTAGTATCGGGCTAAAGCCTAAAGCAATTTAGAGTCAGTATCGTCAAAGTTAGGCTTAAGGAAAATCAAATAGTACATGCGAAAGTTTAAAATATCTTTTTCTTTGAGCTTTTTTGTTCTGTTTACATGGAACTGGGAATATAGTGGAGCAAGGCTGTGTCTGATGCTAATATCTATACCCTTCCTTTTTTTTTGCTAGTTGCAACGGAAAAGTAACGCCCCTGAGTTTCAGTTTTCTTTTCTATATAATTGGCCTAATAGAACTCACATCGGTTTCTGTATGAATGAAATAAGGCAAATTGCCTGGCATGCAGCATGCACCCAGCTCACTTGTTGGTTTCTTTTGTTTTATTTTTAATAAAGGAAACGAGCAAGCCAGGAGAGGAAGAGCGGCATTGTGGCATTATGCATGAGGTCAGGGCAATTTTAGAAAGGTTAAAGTAAAATGTATTCCTAATAATTTTATTTTACAAAAATATTTTACAAAGATGCCATATTGAGAATTTATATGAGTTCACATTTGCTGCTCAAAGACTTGTGATTTCAGAATTTTCTCTAAGACTGAAGAAGACTAGATGAAAATGAATAGTTTCCTATATCATATCTTCTCTTCACCAAAAAGGGGAATGGAGCATACCAGGCAGTGACAGTTCAGGAACTAAAGGAGGAGAAACTTGATGTCTAATGAATCAAAGGCAACCAACGGGAGATGGTTGGGTGAGTCTAGGCATAAGGAAATGTGAAGATTGTTAATATGCGTCTCTTGCTTGTTAAAATGTCCACAAAGTAAGGATGAAAAATGGGGACTTGAGAATGCCTTTGGAATTTCCTTGCAGTTCAGGGAAATCAATCAAAACAAAATCCATATGCCACTATGATGGAGGAAGAGTGTCTACCTTCTCCATTAGAAAGATGGAAGAAAACATAGGTTTGGGCTTGTGATTGCAAAATGGAAGGAGGAAATTGTAAAACTGCTTCACAATGATTCAAGAAGAGACAAAGGAGGCATTTGGCTCTATTTTTCAGTAAGCTACACTGAGCAAAAAATGTACCACAGTTAACTTCTAAATTGTCCCCTCCTCTTGAATACTTACACTTCTATTAGTAGAGGATATTTCTTGGATTTATCAAAATGAGGAGGCAAGATCATCTGATACCAAAATTCTAAACAAACAGAAAGATTCATTAGTGAATTAACAACGATTATTAGCACGTTATTTCGGTTTCTTACTGTCAGTGATAAGTCATATCTAGTTTAGCAATTTGTTAAATTAGAAGAGAAAAAGAAAATGAACTGCTTAGATTTAGCATGTTTTTAAGATATAAAAACATTCTCTTTAAGGTTAAAATACTAGTTAAGGTTAAAACAATAAAGTTGTTTCTAATGTATCTATTAAATACATTGGTGCCTTGTGAAATAAAAGTGCATCTTAGAATTGCTAATGTTTTGTTTTTATGATTCTGTTCTTTGGCATCTGATCTACTTATCTAGTTTGTTTATGGCTTATGTTCTAAGTTTTCCTCCAAAATGTTTTCCTCTTCTTGAATTTCCTAGATGTTTAGGATTTTTAGTTGGCCCCAACTCTATTTTAAAATTCTGATTTAATAACATTTTTGTAATTCTTATCGCCATCCCAGACCGCAGAGCTGAGTTCCCATTTTCAGCTCTGTTTCACAGAATGAAATCAGGTTTACATGGAGCAAACTGTTGTGTATATTCTGTATGATCTTCTGCAGATCTGTTTAATTCTCTGTGCTTGATTTAACATCAGTTTAATAAAATATTTCCCTCAATAATAAATCAGTATCCTTTGCTCCCAAATTCAGGATGACGAATTAGACTAATAAATCTAAAAAGAAATAAAAAAGGAGAGTTGTTCCATATTTTAATAAGATTATTTCCAGCTTAAGTAGATTTAACCTTTAGGGGAAAAAAATCCTTATCTCTAGAGATTCTTCTTCTTTACATTTACCTTTTTTGGTTTTTTTGTTGCAATTATTTTAGTTGAAGAAAAAAGAAAGATCTAGGAGTAAATCTTTATATAGATAAGATTTCTCTTCAATTTGTATTTTGCTGATTATTATATGCCTTCTGATTAAATGTGCTTATAAGAACAAAAATTTAAGTCTCTATTATATTTCAATAGAATGTCAAACTATCAGTTGATCATGATGTTTTTGACGAATATGCCAAACCCACCATTTGATCTCTCCTTTGTTTGAATCAACACTAGTTGATTAGAAGTGTTTTAGTTCCCCCTTTTTGAAAATGCAGTGTTTTCTCCGGGGGGATTCTTTCTGATTCCCAGGCCTAACCTCCTCTGCTTCCTGCTCCCTGCCTCCCCCTCAGACTCTCCTTTCCTGGAGTTGGGAATGCATCACCACCTCCCAGCTAGCCCCTTCCCCTCTGCCAGCTCCAAGCAACACTCCCTATCAGGTTATTCATCCAATCATGTGGCTTCTCTGACTCCAAAACCTTCAGGGGCTCCCCACCGTGTACCAACTAAAATAGAATGTCACATCTCAGTATTCAATGCCTTCTGCCCCAGGCAGTCCAGTCAGCTCACCAGAACTTTAAGTCCTTGTCACTCAAGCCTGATTCAAAGGCCAGCAGCACTGGCATCACCTAAGAGCTAATTACAAACGTGGAATGCTGGACCCACCCTGACCTGCTGAATCAGACTGCAAGTTAGCAAGTTCCCCGGGGACTCATGCACATTCAGTTTGAGTAGCACTGCCCTAAGCTGTTCCTCAGAAGCATCCTACACTTTCCAGTGTCTTCCTGCCATTTAAAACTAGATGAGTTGAGTCTTTTCTATTATCCTATATTAAAAAGAAAATCTAAAGTAAATCAGTCCTGATGGGTTCTCCCTTCACTATGAGTCGTTAGCCCTTAATGGAAAAAAACAAACAAAAATGACAAGATTTCCTATTCGAAAAACCCCATTCTCCTTAGTGGTCCCTGAATATCCATGATCAGGCCACTTGGCCAGGGACTAGGTTAACTATGTGGGGGCAGGAAACTTAGGAAAAATGCAAGATTTGTCTGCTGAGACTGAAATCTCAACATTTTATAGCCAACTCTAATTTTTTTATATAACTATCTCAGATATTTTTGATCTCTTCGGGTTGAAGGTAAAATATATCAGGATATCATTAAGTTAAACACACAATTCATACTTAATAGTAAAATAGAGTTACTAATGGGATGAAACTAAACTAACAATAGTGCATTTTCTCCAAATACCTTTCCTCTTAAAAAAATAAATTTTACATAGAATGGTACTGTATTTTAAGACAAAAGAATGTAAAGCTAGTAGTTCTTGTGACAGAACATTTCATGGAAAAATAATTAGATTTTATATAATATAAAATGCATATTTTCTGATCAAATTATCATATTTAGTTCTATTTTTACTGGTATTTCCATGAAAAGTTCTGGTCCAAGAGAAATTGAACTTACTTGTTTCATTCAGAATAATGAAGTCCAGTGTTTTTGAGGGCATCTGGACATCCTGTAGCGTTTTATCCAAAGCTGAATTGTCTTCCAGGACTCTCAGTTCTAAACAAATACACAATGCAGCAGTAATTCCTTACAATGTGAACAATCTGCATTATGCAGAGCAATAATGAACAAGCAGGCAATTCACCGATGGGACTACACATCAGGTTATAAGCCCTGTGTTCTAGTCATTGTTAAAGACACCCGAAAGGCAAAGAAAATCACATTATGCCAAATACATCTTGGTCCTATTCATGCACACGCTTTCCTGAAAAGGCAACAAAGGGAGAAATATGAGAAATACCTTGATCATTCCTGCTGCTGTGCAGAGTATAGAGTGGCAGACCAGGGCCTGTTAGTGTAATCAGAGGAAAATATATTTCAGACGAGTTTTATGTTTTAAAAGAAGATAGCATACTTTTAAATAATAACATTTATTATCATTTAACTTTGATAGAATTTTGATACATTTAACTTTGATAGAATAAATATCATAGTGGAGAAGGGGCTTAATAAGTGTCAGCTGTTTTTTCTTTTCCTTAAAGGGCAATTTGAGTGTAGGAAGTATTACTGGAAAGGCACAGGGCCCAGTACAATGAAGCAGGAAATGAACTTGGTCCTGCTGAGTGCTTTGGGGCACGTTATCATCCCTGCGCCCAATTTCCTCATCTGTGAACTAAGCCCTGGGGACCTTCTGAGAGCGCCTATCCTTCCCTGCTCTAAATCCAGGATCCAGCGAGGACCACACCAGCCCTCAGGCCCTGCCCATCTTAGGGCGGAGCTCTGGGGCTAGCCTCACCTGGTGGAAGGGGGGTTCACCTCCCGCTGCCCCCACCCCACCGAGTCTTGGAGCCAGGAAACACATCTGCACAGCGCCCGACTTGGATAAGCGATTCCTTTCTGGCATGCAAAAGTGTTTTTCTCACACGCTCATATCTTCACTATTTATCCCAACTGTGGTAGTTGCAGAGTGGAAGGTAACGTATAGAAAGCTATTTTGTGAGCTCTTTGATTTTGATGTACTTGCATAATAACATTAATTTTTACACTTGATCAGAACCATAGTGAAGGCATTATACAGATCCAGGTTTGAATCTTGGCTTACCTGCTGTGTGACTCAAGACAACATATCTATGCTTCAATGTCCTCACACATAAAATGAAGATAATAATATTTACTGTATAGAATTTTCTTAAGGATCAAACAAGATCACGAATATAAAACTTTTAGCACAGTGCCTAGTATAAAACACATGCCCAAGAAACAGTGACTGAAGACAGCCATAGTAAAGAACCATAAAGAGAATTATAATAGTAAAGAAAATATACTAGTAAAGAAAGACTCAGATAACTAGTTCGGAGACTTTTTTTGGCAATGAACGTTCTTTTCAGAATATCTAGATTCTTTCATTTTGAGAAGTAATCCAGCACAGTGCTTAACAGAGGGCTTGGGAAGCTGAGGCCTGTGTTTGAATCCTGTTGGGCCTCTTGTTAGCTGTGTGACCTGTGGAAGTCACTTTGCCTCTCCTGGTCCAGATTTCTTCACTTACAATAAAGAAAACAATAATAACAATAGCAACAGAAGACAGAGCAGTGAGCAGGCTGCATGGCAGACACCACCCACATACATTTTCTCATCCAAAGGGACAAGTGCATAAAATAATTTAAAAACTCACAATATGTGCATATCAAAGTATAAAGTGCCTCTGTTATACATAAGCTTGGGTCGGGGGCGGGAGGGGGCCGTGAGTGTGTGTTTTCAGTTGAAAGAAAGGCAGGCAAGTCTCCTGGTTAGAAGGGGAAGGAAAGGTGGTTAACTCACCTCTTAAATGTGAGTGGAGAGAAGGGGACTCATATGATTTCAAGGACTCCTCCATTTCAAAAGGAGAGAATGGAACAGGGCAGAAAGAATATTTCCCAAACTGGCGACAGAAAGGGAGATTTCAGAGATGGGGAGAGTGAGCCAGGAGGGTGGTAAGAAGGTTGTCCAGAGAGAGGAGGCGAGTGGCAGGGGAGGGAAGCCTGCAAGCTGAGGGGATGGCGGGAGCTACTTCAGACGCTGTGAGAGCCCCGCTGCCCTCCTTCCAGCTCCCCTAGTCAGTTCACACTTACCCGAACATCTCAGTTGATAGTACTTCGCCTCTTCACTAAATGATACAGAATAGTACTGACACCTTTCTGGCTTCAGCTCACAACTAAGGCATGTCACTTTTGTGGAGTCATTAAGTTGGATTCTGTAAAACCAATGATGGAAGTTAAGTGCTTGACGAAAGGATCAATGAATGGAAGGAACTGAATAATGCCATATTCTAGTTTTAAAGATATGGGAATGCCAAAGCAATCCTCAAAAACTTTTTTAAAAATGTGAAATAAATACATGAATTAATTCATAATACTTCAAACTTCCTATTGTTTGGAAATATCACAAAACACCTAATAAAGTCATTCTCTTTTGTTGACAAGCAGATTGATTTATAAAGGAATAAAAGCACTCGATAGCAATACCAGTTAATATATTAGTTAGAACAAAGCAAAAAAAAAAAAGGAAAAGAAAAGAGAGCCGCAGGACCTGTTCATCAGCTAAAACAGCTCAATTCAATAATTTAATAGAGCTCTTACTTATAAAGATTTCTTCCTCCTGGCATTCCTTTATATTCATTACTAATGTAGTATCTGGGAAAAAACAAAATGAAATATATATTAATTACATTTTTAAGATAAGTCAAGTACATGCCATTTAACTCAAACACCAGCATTAGTGCTCAGACAAGTGCCTGTGCGTTACTGCTTGCCCTTCTCTTATCACTGCTCCCCTGCCCCCTGGCCCCTAGAAGCCATTTTTCTGCATCATCTCTGAATAGGACATTCTTTTTTTTTTTTTTTTTTTTTTAATTTAACAGACTAAACTATCTGAATCCAAGGGATTTCCCCCTTATTTAAAGAGACAAGTAAAAACTCAAAAGTCTTTTGTAAGAAAAATATGACGGGACAACTAGCCTGAAATTGAGACCCCTTTTATCTACACTGTTTTCCATATTTTCTGTTTTATAACACAAACTACTCAATAGCAGGAGCCCCATCCTCCGGAGAGTGGCAGAGCCACTTCTAAAGAGGATCTTCAAAACCTGCTTTGGGCAGTGGCAAAATTCCTCTGTGGTGAGATCAATAAAGAATTATAAAAATATCTAAGATTCTAATGAAAAATAACACTTGCTTTCCAACCAACTTGTGCATGGTAGTTGACAGCCTCTGCAAAGCTTTCTATTTTCCAGAGGGTAGGGCAGAGACACGGACAGATAAGACAGCCTCTCCACGCCTTCCAAAAATTCAGTGCCAGTTGAAATTTAACAAAATGCTCCCGAGTGCTAGAACGGTGTTCCAGGACGTTTAGGAAAAAGAGGCTGCAGCTCCTCTAATGCAGAGCAGGTGAGAGGAAGAGGTAGCGCTGCTTGGTGGCGTGGTATCAAGTCTGCTGAGCATCTGTGAAATCATTAAGCCTTCCGTATGTTAAAAAGAAAAAAGTACTGAACACAGTCCAAATAGACTAGTCTTCATTTGTAGGAGATTTTTCCCTATTTCTGGGCAAAGAGGGTGTGATTTGATGAGTATGTTAACATCCTGTCAATTATTAGAATACTCACAGGTAATCACTGGTAAGAGCTTCTATCCCAATGACTTCCCAGGCTCCTGTGGTAATAAATGTGCAACCCTGGTGGGGTTTTTGAAAAAGAGCTTTATTAGACTCTCTAAAAAGTGGAGGAGGATTAAATCATTTATATCAGGAATTCAGATCATCTCTGGTCTTCTTGGGTCTCCCTACCCCATCCTACCCGACTCCAGATACCACAGGGGAATCTGAATTAGTCTGATTATTTGTACGCATTGATCGACTTCACCAAATGATTTCCACTTCAAGTTAGTTTCATGAAAAGGAGCTCAATCTGAAATAAATTAAGAATACTCACTGTCTTATCTACTTGGAAATGACAAATGTGTCTGTAGCCTGCTTCATTGCTGATGATCTTGTAAAAGCTGTTCCCGTCAGAGGTAAAATGAGGTTCTGCAGGCCTAAACTAGAAAATAATGGAAAACAAAAAACGCAGTACAGCACAAGTCTCATCTTAGTACCAAGGTTAGTTTTAGAAAGTCCTTCCAACACCTATGCTCAAAACTCAGGCTTCGTTTACTTGCCAAATGAAACCAGTGTCTCAAAAGAAAATTCTCCTTCTAGAAAGTGCAGACAAGATCTAACTCCCAGGGAATGTTTTGTGCAGAGCAAATGAGAGAATGCACAGAAAGAGGCTGACACAGGACACTCAACACATAGCAGTGGATATTGGTATCCTCGGGCATCTCCTCTCTGTGGAGGATAACTCCATGACTGCTGGCTCTAAGTGAGCAAAAATTAGCATTAGCCTTTCAGTTTTAAGAAGTAAATTTCCTCAGGGTCTCAAACGTGCTTTCTTCAGTCTGCTATTATTTTTGAATGTTTCAGATTAGAGGTGACTTGTAATTTGAGGGGGTTTTTTTCCCCTTTTTTTTTTACACACATTTCTTTTTGAAAGTCAGACTTAGAAAGTTTTTAACCATTTCTGGACAAGATCCTATAAGGAAGGTCTGTCGCATATTTCAGATGGAAACATTCATATACTTATTTTTATTATAAGCCTTTTAATTTTGCTAAATAGGATCAACAATTTACCAAAAAAAAAATACTTATATGGAAATATAGAACAAAATTTCCATTTTTTACGGTTCCATAAAAGATAGTTCTCAGAACATAATGTAGTTTAAGCAGAAGAGTGTCTATACCAGCCTGAAAGGAATATGTCGCTTTACGACTTCGATTCCCTTCCTCCGTTTGAGAGCAGGTAGGAGATGGTCTTTTAAAACTGTTGGTTCACTTCAACCTCGATGTTTCCTTTCTCATCAGCTCCCATTTTGGGAAGGAAGAAAAATGCTTCCCTCTTCTATTTAGTGATTCAAAGCGAATTCATTTATGGAGTAAGCTGAGGCGTGCAGTACACTTGGTGTTCTCATTACAGAGCTCTGAAACACATTCCCCTCTCTAGACCTGTGTTCACAGCCTTATCTTTTTAATACATTTCCCTGTTTCCCCTGGATGGAGTTGTGCCTAGTAGAAATGTGTGAAAAGTGGCATCTGTCTGGTTAAATACAGAGAGGAAAAAACATATTTTTTTCAAAGAGTCGTGAGGAAGTGTAGCATGTCTCTTGCCATGGAGGAAACCACTTTTCATGTTGGCAAACCTCTCCCCTCTGCCCAATCAATGCCTGAAGGAAAGGACGTGTGAATGCTATCGGAGCTCTATGCCCAGCTGGAAAGGGTCGTGTTCCTGGTCCAGGGGACCTCACCTCTATGCCCCAAGAGATGTGAAGTCTTTATATTTTTGTGTCACTTTGTTTCTCTCTTAAAAGGGGCTTAAGAGAAGTGGTCATAAAAATTAGGCAGGATTCATTCTTCATCGTCCACACAATGTGCCACCTTGGCTGGAGTGCCTTCCTCAACTTGTTCTGTTCCATGGTCTTGTAGCAAAGTAGTTGGTGATTCTGCTCTAGGCATAGCACAGCATGAGTGCGAAGCATGAGAAGTCTCTGAGGGTCACCGTGCTTTCTTGGATAAAGCTCTGCATCAAGGGGTCTAGTAAAGTGTGAACCCGCATAAGCATGATTTCCTCCAAAGAGAGGTGCATAGCAGGTGTGATGTATATGCCGCTGGGTTGCTGCTGGATGTAGTCACATCTCCTGACGCATTTGTGCAGGCTGTGGATGGAACCCGTGTTTTCTGCCTCTAAGCACATTAACTTCAAATATGAGGTCAATGAGCACATTCTGCATCTTGGCTGCCTTTCAGCAATATTTGCTTTTTAACTTACCGGGAGCTACAATTCTCCTACAGTATGTGTTTTGTTTTGTCTGCTCTTCTCTTGATTTTTCATTTGTCTTCTTTCTTTTTCCAAGTGAGTATGATAAATATGCTCTATAAAAAGATATCTCTACAGGGGGCATTTAAATATTTTGAGAAATAGGTCACCTAATATCTCTGTTAATAACAAATAACGTAGGGCCCTTGCTTGGTATATCTACATACTGAATAACTTTGAAAATCTATCTATATTACAAAAAAACCCATAACTCTTTAACACTTACTCTTCCAACCCAGCCAGTAGTACTCATTTCAATGTGTTGCCGTGCCTAGGGAGGGAAAAATACAGACAGGTGTTTCAAAGAAAAGTGAGATGATGAATTCTATTCTTCAGCCACAATTTGTGGTAATATAAGCAAAATTGTACTTAAAACAATTGAAAGCTATCTCCATTCACGTATTTGTGTTTATGGTGGCATTTTTTATGTAATTACATTAGATCATTTACCTCTCTTGCCTAGAGCTCTGCCCTGGGTCTACGGAAGTTCCCCTGGCCTTTTCAGTTCAATAGGTACAGAACTGAAGATAATGATGTTATCTTTCCTCTATTCCCACCAGCTTGCTCTTACTCCTTCCCTCTTCTCCTGGTTAGTGGTACCAATTCACCCAAGCCAGAGACCTAGCCTTCTCACAGGGACACCCCTCAGTCCCCGTCATCCAGTTCTTTGGCTTCTCTTGTCCTTCTCCACCACTGCTGCCTTAGGTCATGTCCTATCAGGCTTCCTTGGTCCATTGCCCTGATCTCCTGGATGGAGACCCAGCTGCTGTTCTCTCCTTCCTGCTCTCCGTCCTGCTCAATCCCTAGCTGACCTCATTTGGCAACATACAGTTCTATCTTATCATGATCCTCTCCTATTTAGAACCTTGAAGGAGCTCCCCATGTCTTACAAGATAAGTTCAAACTCCTCAGAATGGCAGCTGAGCCTTAGCCGACATCTCTAACCTCAGTTCTCAGCATTGTGCCTCTCCCCTAATGCTTAGTCCTAGGTACCCCCAGACCCTGCATGGTCCAAGCTATTCACACTGGATGTCTTTGCACAGCCTCTGCTCATAGGGTCCCTATGCTTTTGTCTGCCCAGCACACGGCACCTTATCCCTGACTGTCCTATGTCTCTCCCATGTCGGCTCCCATCCTACTGTGTGTGCCCCCAGTCCGGTCGATCATCTTCTTTTGCCCTTCTCTCTATACCTAACTTATACCATTTTAGGGCACAATATCCTGATATGAGGATGATTTAATTGGCAGGAAGCAGAGAGTTTGGATTTTTAAATTTGGATTATGGCTGTTATGTGACCTAATCAAGCTCGTTAACCTTACTGAGCCTCACACTCCACAGTGTCTGACTACTGTGAATGTTCAAGAAATGGTAACTATTATTATTGATTTGCATAATGGTATTCCCTACTAGAGCATAAACATTTTGGGGACAAGCATGCTGTGTAATTCATTTTTTTTTTTTTTTTAATATCGAGAGCTATGCATACAACTTGGGACATAATAGGTATTCAATGTTTCCTGCATAAATGAATGAGTGACTCAAGATACAGGTTGCCCAAGCTTTCTGAAGCGAGAACACGCCCTGTGCTCAACCAGGATGGGAGCAGGGAGGGGAGGTATGTAGGCACAAGGCCCATTACCAGAAAAAGCTTGTAGAGTGTCCTTGACAAATGGCAGCAAATGTCCTCCAGCCTACCCCTCCTGAGATTGCTGGCTCCCAAAGGGGCTTGCATTCTGATCCAACAGCTTAGCTGGACCTTGTGGTCTCTTGGCTGGAACCCCTCCAACATCTCAAAGCTGGATTAACACCGGCCTTTGCCTCAGTGTTGCTACCCTCTCAGCCTAGTAGCTATCCATTTACATCCTAAAGCTTTTTAAAGCTTAGAGATAGTCACAGGATGGTAATGGATTTGTGGCCTCTTGATATGTGTTTTGTTTCACCTGTACTCAGCTGGTCATTCCTCACTCCCTGTATTTCTCTATTGAAACACACTTCATTGAACTTGCAGGCTGTGGCCCTCTTGGACTTTTTGAATTTTGACATCAAATTCTGTCTTCTGGGTTTCCAATCACCCACCCCCTTCCCAAGTGATAATATCCATAACTAAAATAGTATGACTCGTGAGCGATGGCGAAATAGAAGTACCACCAGATATCAGATTATCTAAAAGTTAGTCAAGACTTACCCACTGCCTCAGGGTCAGACAGAATCAGAAAGAAGAGACACTCTAGCTTTATTTCTGGATTCCCAGCCATTCACTCTCTCTGTTTCCATACAGCCCTCAGATCACATGCAGCTTTAGAAGCAGAGCATCCCCATTCCACCTTACCACTAAGCAAGTCCATCTTCCGGTGGAGTTATCATAGTCACAAATATCCATGATCGAATAGTTTTGAATCCTCCGGAGCCACTGCAAAGAAATCCTTTCTGTGGTTACCCATGTCACGTCACACAGGTAGTGATCCCTGGAAGGAAGGTAGGAAGGAAAGTAAGTAGAAAGGAAAGAGAGAGAGAGAATAAGTATTTCCAGACCTTGGTACAAACAGACATTTTACTCAATGAAATCAATCTTAATGGGAATACAATTTTAAATGGTTGAAACCACTTATACCATAATATGTCACCTTTTCTTAATGCTTAAAATGTAATTTAATTTTGAACGGAAATTAAAATGTATCTCACAGGAAAAACAGCAGCTAACATCATACAGTGCCTTACCAAATGGGATGCACACCATGGCTCAAGATTTTTCAAGTCCTCCACTTGGACTTGGTGGTGCCAGGGAGTCAAGAGTGACCTTTTCCTACTTATTTTCTGCTGTCTTGATGGAACATTACAATGAGGCCAGGGACACTGGCTGGGATTTGAATATTTTCTGGTAATTTGATGTGTTTCTCTAGAAAATTCTTCCTATTGGGGTGAAACTACAGCTGACCCTTTTCTCAACTTCACTTTCAAAGAGGAAAAAAATTGACTCACATCTCTACAAACTTTGAAAATCAAATAATTATATTGTAAAAAAACTTTTCTCAAGAGTCAAAACATGAACAAAGTGAAGATATTAAGGAATCTTTTTGCATTTTAACACAAATTTATACAAATAGAGATATCTCTAGCAGTGCGTCCTGCTCCAACATACCTTTAAACATTTTTGGAAGCACATTTTGATTTATTGTGAAATGCATGGAATTCATAATTTACTTTAGCACTAGCCTCCCTAAATATTTGCTCTGGATAGTTTATTTTATTTGGCTGTCCCCACCCTCCAGTGATTGATTTTGTATGACTATTCTTAATTAATCACTTCTTTCCATTGTCTGATCAAAGCCTTGTTTCCTTTTGTCAGAAGGATTCAAAGAAATCTTTTCTTTCCCCTTTTCCCATCTGGCCCTATGACCACATCTGTTCTCCCACAAATGCTCTAAAAATGCTCCCTTGCTCTTTCCTTCACAGGCTTACCATCCCCTCCTCTTGTCACTTTGCTCTCCTTGCTTGACTGCAAGCTCTCTGTGGCAGGGACACAGGGTAGCCCCAGGGCTCAGCAGACTACCTGGCGCACAACAGGCAATCCCTAAAATTCTGTAGAATGCAGTGCTGAAGACAGGGAAAAATCCTGTCCTGTCCTTTGTGGCCTAAAGAGCTCTGTCTTTCCTCAGAATTCAGGGATCACTTCCTGTCTCCACTCCCTTCACAGACATTAAATCAAACAACAAACAGTTATTGAGCACTTGGGGTGGATCAGGTGCTGGATGAAGCACTTTAAACCTGTCACTACTTCCCTCTCCCCCTTCTACTGCTGGGGCCACTTACCGTGTTAATGCACCAGGGGTACCTGGGCCTCCAGGTTGTCCCCGCTGCAGGTAGCAGGTACTGAAAGAAGACCAAACCCCCTCACCCAGCAGCAAAGCACCACATTGGCACAAATAGGGACTCCTCTCCATTTCACGCCTTTCCCTTGCTTATTAAGAACCTATACACTGGGGCTGGCCCCGTGGCCGAGGGTTAAGTTCGCACGCTCTGCTGCAGGCAGCCCAGTGTTTCGTTGGTTCGAATCCTGGGCGTGGACATGGCACTGCTCATCAAACCACGCTGAGGTGGCGTCCCACATGCCACAACTGGAAGGACCCACAGCGAAGAATATACAACTATGTATTGGGGGGCTTTGGGGAGAAAAAGGAAAAAAAATAAAATCTTTAAAAAAAAAAAAGAACCTATGCACTACCTAGTCTGCATGGTTGGTGTCCCATAAACACGCTATGAGGTCTCCTAGCTGCCCCACTTTGTTCAACCTGTCCTTCGGTCTGACAAGACTGCCATGCTTCAACTTCTTTAGGTTTTACTCAACAACCTCCTGTCCATGATGCTTTCTTGGAAACCCTCTCCTTCTACACCACTATCACCAGCTTTATGGTGCTTGTCACCAACTGCGCAGCTGCAGGGTCTGAGAGTGTGACTACTTTTTTGCTTGCCCAGGAGCAAGGGTGCCTCAGCTCATCTAACTCTTCTGCGTTGTACCCAGTGCACAACATTAAATGAGAAAATGGAAAGGCAAATAAATCTTATTGAGGATAGGAAATAAAAACTTGCAAAGGAAATGGAAGAATGAAACACAAGATAGAAAATAAAATTTTTTGAAATTAATTTTCTAGACCAGGGGTCAGAAAACTTTCTCAGTAAAGGATCAGACAGTAAATATTTTAAATTTGGCAGGCCACGTGCTGTCTGTCACAATGACTCCACTCTGCCTTTGCAGCACAAAAGCAGCCAGAGACAATATGTAAGGAGAGTGTGGCTGGGTACCAATGAAATGCTGAGATTTTAAGTTCATATAATTTTCACATGTCATGAAGTATTAATTTTCCTTTGATTTTTCTTCCCAACCGCTTAAAAATGTAAAAACCATTCTTACTTGCAGGACCATACAAAAACGGGCGGGGGGCTGGATTTGGTCTTGGGCCCTGGTGTGCTAACCCCTGTTCTATACCAGTAGTTCTTAGTGTTCTAGGTCAAAAACCCTTTGTATATCTGATGAAAATCATTTACCTTTCCACACACATTTTCCAAGGGTTCCATGGATATCGATTAGGAACGTGAGCTCCAGAAATAGCTTTCTCATTTTCTAAAGTGTCCCAGTGCGGGAAAGGGGCAGACGAAGGGGGAATAAAACTCTTTAACATGACTGAGGGGTTACCTGGTACTAAGTAGCTTTATGTACTAGAAGCCATAAATTATGCTTCAGGTTCAGAAATCAGACATATAAAAGTAACGTCCCCATTTAAAAACACTGAGGAATGGAATTTGGGAAGTCTGCCAGAAAACTCACATGCACCTGGCATCTTTCCTGCCCATTCCTAGATCAAAGGTTCATGAACTCATATCCCCCACTACCTTTGTCACTCTCCACAGGCCGGGTGTACTCTGCACCCTGGGAGGCCTCAGTGAAGGCGGGTCACCAGAGGAGCAGACAGTTAATTTTGAATTCTCATATAAACATACTTCTCTTCAATCACAGTTTCTCTTTAGGATGTAGAATTAAGTGGAGACAGAAGGAGGGTGCATATCTCAGCCCTGAGTCAAGATTATGCCAGGCCAAGGTATCAGTGAGTCATGAAAAAGATACAAGGAAACCAATAGCTTAATTGTATTTTTTACTGAAAGGTTTAAGTCCCCACTTAAGACTAGAAAAATCCAACAAGCAGGATCATCAACTATACTTTGCACTACACGCCGATTTTATTCTGCAAAAACAGAAAGGCAAATATTGAGTAGATTTTGGTTATATAATGGTTGGGGGAGGGAAGGAGGAGGGGCCTTGAAGACAGCCTGGGCTTTCCTTGAGCCAGTGACTGCCTATCCTGGGTTAGACATAGTGATTCAACAAGCTCTTCTAACTGCTGGAACAGGATTAGTCTAAGGGGAATATGGTTGATTTTAATACTAAAGTAATGAAGTAATTTGTGGACATAATCATAAGAGTTCACACCCATGTGGAGCCTACTATGTGCAGGGAACTGTCCTTAGTGCTTGACATAAAGCTCATGACCACCCTGTGGGGTAGGAATGCTAAGAGTTCATGTTTAGCAGAGAAGGAAACAGAAGGAGAAAGAAGTTAAGTAACTTGCCCAAGGTCACACACTGGAAGGTGTTGGAGCCATGATTCAAACCAAGCAGTTGGCTTCAGATTTTCTGCTCCCAATCCCTCGCTCCCTCTGTAGAATCTCCACCCATCCCTCTGGTAGATATTACTAGCTAGCTTCACCCTCTTGCTTCTTTTCAGGATAAAATTCCTCATTCTATGCAATCTATTTATTCCTAGAGAGTGTGTAAACTGAAAAACTGAATTTTATACAGCAAATCATCTTTGAATGCACTGGGAAAGATTTGCTTTTGAAAGTCATAGTACAGAGAATCCTGTTGTAAAGTGACTATTGCCTTGCAAACAGTAGGCATTTAATAAATGTCTGTTGAGTGATATTAATTCCTCTAATTTGTGTAAATGTTTTTTTTTTTTGGTATATTGAGGACACTTAAAATAAGGTACTCATTACTAACTGAAAAGAATATTGGAGAGAAAACTGCTACTAAGAGCCACTGCAGACGGTGGACTGATTAATTCAGTGAATCACCCAAGGAAGCAGGCGTTCTGCCAGTGCTGGCCGTGGGCTCCATGCCACCCTCTGCTCTGATAGGGATGCCAGCCCTCCCAGGTCTGCTGACAGATCACTGAGGAGAGGAGAGGAATGGGTGGGGTGAGATGGAGCAGATCTGAGGGATGCAGTACCCATAGCATGTGAATTCCTAAACTGCCTCCTTTCTTGCCTGTGTCACTAGCTTCCAGGGGATTTCAGTCCAGTACATTTATCTCCTGTGTGACAATCCCAGGCCCTGAAGTCCCTAATTTATAGACCAAGGGTCATCAACCATTCAGAGGAGACATAGCAAGTCTTTATCTATTGTGTCCCTCAGGAGCAAACAGAACAGGGTGGAGCAGGTCATGAACTGGGTGTGATAAGCCCGGAAGCCTTTCAGCAGATGTTGGGTGGGGTCATCTCAGTACGACACACCCTCCCCAATTCTCTAGTTTCAAGCCACAGAATTTGCAGATGGCTGGGAGGAGGCGGAAAAGAGGGATTGCTAGGCAAAGTTGTTTCGAAAGCCATTTTTGGTGCTGGCTGTGTAAACTCCTATTCCACACACAAAGTCACATGTATAACATATGTAAACCATCCATCCATCCATCCATCCATCCATCAACTAATCTATTCATTTATCCTACACATATTGATTGGGCACTTGCTATGTCCCAGGCACCCAGCTGGGTACTGAAGATATTATAGGACTGGCCCCTACCTGCAGAACTTGTCTTCGATTCAGCAATGTGAAGCAATGCTCTAAATAAAACACTTAGGAAATTTATAATTTTACATGATATGTCGTTTTCTTTCAAATTCCCTTTATGAGTAGTCACTACAAATGATCAGCTTAACGAATCTAGTCAACTTGAGCTCTAAATCAATGAGGGTGCCAGGAGGGCTCACCCTAATTCAGGGTCATGTCCGAGTCGCTGGAAGAGTGACCTGGATGCCCTTCTCACTGTTGTCAGAGGATACCACTCCTAACAAACAACAAACCAGCCTTATCCTCCTGGAGAACTTCACCTGCTGGAAGTTCTGTGATGAAAGGACGATGTGGCCTAACGGGAAAATTAGTGATGGGCACAAGGGCAGAGGAGGGAGTAACATGCTGATCCTGGCAGGGCCTCAAATTCTAGGAACTAGTGAACTGCTAGGTGACATATCAGAGTGTGCCGGGCAGTTTAGTAAGAGGTATCACTTGCGTAGATTAACTCAGCCTTGCTGGATCTTTGTTTGAGGCCAGAAAATGGAGCATCACCACGTACTAGAACATTTTCCCAGAGAGGACCGTGAACCTGGTTTCAGATAAGCTGTGTTCTTACTGGTGTTAACAGAGAGCAAAGCTGGATTTGCAATTCCCTATACAACACATTCCTGTGGCATTTCCAAAAACGATTCCTTGGTTTAAATATGTTCCACACAAAATATCCCCATGAGTCAGGCAGCCCTTACAATGAGGGTGGCATAAAGAACCACAAACAGACTTAATGATTCACTTCTATCAGGCAAAAACTAAGTCCCTAGGACTGCTTCAGTTTCCTGAGCTCAGCAATTCACAACTGTGCCTTGGAAAGTGAGTTCTACGTGGGGAAGACTCCATCTCCTCATCTGTGAAATGGCCATGAAAATGAGACCACAGGGAGCGTGTAGGGAATAAATGAGATGTTAGCAGAGCGCCAAGCACAGTCCCCGCCCATAGGGAGCACTCAATACATTCTAACTTGATTATTCAATTATTCTGGCCTCTGTCCTATTCCTAGCTCCCACTGCTAACTTGCTGGCTGACCTAGAGCACACTGAGTTTACCTCTCCGAGCCTCAGTTCTCTTATCTGGTCTCACAGTGGTGTTCTGAGTGTGTTCTGGAGCCCCCACAGCTTCTGTCTAATTTCCTGAGACTCCTCGGGGGAGCAAGGTGACAAGGACTGGGCCTGCAACCAATCTTCTGTTAGTTTTCTGGCACTGCACTTCTGTGTTATAGCTCACTCAAACAAAGGTTTCTGGATCCTTAAAAAAGTTTGCAAACCACTGGCGAGATCTACAACCCTTTGCGGAGCTCATATTTTTCAGAGCAGGACCTCATGGCTCATCCTCCCTGTGGACAGATATTGGTTGTAGATCAAGAGGTCACACCACGCCCTGCGGGACTCTTCCTGGACTGCCCCGCGTACGCCCCGGGCTCCCTCCACTTCAGTACTTTGCTCTCACTGTGCCCTGCTGGGATGCTACCTGTTCAACCTCCACCTTCTCCAGGATGCTTTCTTTGACCCCTGGGGTCATGGAAAACTCCTCTCCCCACCTTTAGAATGCTTCCAGCCTTTGTTTCTACCTCAGTCATATTTGTTCTTGCAGTCATTTATCAGAATGTTTTACGTCCTCTACCCGATCACAAATGCTAGAAGGGCAGAAGCTCAGTCCTGTGGACATTTGTGAGTGTAAACAGTGGGTGCTCAATCAATGTTGATTGAAGAGATGCCTGGACAGGACCAAACAGCAGATTTTTGAACTTCTGGGTAGATTTTTATACCCTTGGACAAACTCAGGAAAAATAATTTTTTTTAATTTACCAATAAATGATTTTCCCCCGGAAAGAATAGGTTAATATAGATATTTCTAACCAAGTCAATGAATTAATAATCACAGAGCAAAGCCTATAGCATGCGTGATGTGGTAATGCAACCCTGAGAGAGTGGACGCTTCCATTTTGCTCTGATGACCGCTTCAGGAATCTGAGAGCACCAGCTGAATTCACACAGAGGGAGGGACCTAGCAGACACACTCTTTTTTTCAAGACAGAAGGACAGGTTTGAATATAGACTCCTACTTGGTCATTTTCTTAGCTGCTGGGCCTCATTTTCTTATCTGTAAACAGTCATATAATAATAGTTGTTGGAAAGAGAGAGAGTTACTTTAAAGATTCATAAGATAAAACATGATAATGCCTTGTGTCTGGCACATAGTGAGTGCTCAATACATGCTAGTTATTATTTAAAAGCAACAACAAAATCAACATAAATAACAGAAATGAATAGAGAGCTACCTGATAGTGATCAATTGCATGCAGCATGGTGATCTTTACAGGAAAACAGCGGGGGGCTGAGGGTGCTCAATGGCAGGATTTCAAACCACCAAGGATTATTTAAGCATGTGACATCCTGAGGCACAGCAGTGACATGAGGCTCCCTAAATTTAATTTGCAGTTTCCCTGAATTTCTCTAGGTCTTACGAGGATCTGCAAAGCCCCCTGTGACCTGACCTTACTCCTATCATTGTCCTCTTCACTCAGACAGCTCCAGTCACTGTGGCTTCCCGGCAGGTCCTCTAATGTACCAAACATGTTCCCCCTGCAGGGTCTTTGCACTTGCTCTTCCTCTGCTTCATGCTGCGCCCCCAGCTATCCATGCAGCTAGATGCCCGCTTTCTTCATATCACTGGTCATAGGTCATCTCAGAGAAGGCTTCCCTCACCTCCCTCCACCATCACCCTAACCTCTGCCCTGCTTTGACTGTCTTCACATTTATCACCACCTGACATGTTATAGTTTTCTGTATTTACCTAGTTGTTGTCTGTCTCCCCCACCTTAAGTGTAGGCTCCATGACATCAGGGACTGTCGCTGCTCTGTTCATTGTGCAACCCCACCACCAACAAACAGTGCTCAACAAACAGCGGTTGAATGAAAGAATGAATGACTGTCAGCTTGGGTGACACAATGGGAGGCTACCAATGATTCTGCCATTCATTTTTTAAAAGTTCTCTATGAAACTGAGAGCTATGAAACTGTTTACATTTGGGTTAAGTGTCTTACCCTATTAACACAGAAGCAGGAGCAGTGATTTGTACGGAAGTTGCATTAGTGGCTGGGCTGAGAGTGTCGGTATTTACAACAAAGAACTTTACAGTTGGATTCACAGCTCCTGCCTAGGAAAAAACAATCATGGAATTAGTATTGACAAAAAAATATAACATCATTGCACAAGTTTAAAGCTGCACAAAAATGTCTGCATTACCCCCATGAAATTATAACTGTCAGACACAGTTAAACAATTTAAGATAGATAAAATGAACATAATGGAGAGTCACGAAATACAACCTTTTCATGCTCAGGCAAAAAAATATATAGATTTGACATATATGTACATATGACTTGAAGACCCAAAGCACTCCTGTTTAAATAACGAACGTTCATAATTGACGTATTTCATGAAAACAAGAATAAACTTCTTAAAATCAATTCTATTATTTTGCAAATACACCCTGACTCCAGAAGACAAGAAGTCTGATGGCTGACCACTAGGAAGAATACCTTGAGTTCAGCCAAAGACACAGTCCACAAGGAAAACTAGTTTACCTGAGTCGAGAGCCAGTAATGCTAATTAGGAAGCCATCATTTCCACACCAAATTCAAGTTCACTACATTGGAGCTTTACAATCAATATTATGACAGAAATCTATGAAACCTTTTTCTATATACACATACATTTTCAATTGACAAATTAGTTAGAAATAATATGATATTTTTAGCGAGTACATTTTATGGCGTTTTTTTGGCCAGTTTCACTCATCAAAAAATAACATTCCACTGAAAATACATCTCCATATTTAGTCTCTGATTTTTTTTCTTTTAACTTCCTCTGTCTTCCTAAAATGGCAGCTCTTCATAAAGCAAATTGAGTGAGTTGGTAAAAATAAAAGTCCCTATTCCCAAATTGCTTATAGGAAAACCACTTTACTATGAGATTTTCCTATAGACAATACTGTGGCCATTATTATTATGATACCAGTGAAGAATCCTGGCTTCTTTCTAAATCCCCCTCTTTCTCAGCTTACACTGCTTAATAAAGCTCTTCAATTCTCATAAACATGCATCCCAGAGTGGGAGAACAGCCTTGAAAACCAAGACGTGACACTATTATTCCAAATGTAGGACGTGTGAAATTTACATTAGTGCCAAATCTATAATAGAATCACTAAAACTAGTCATGTATCTGTTAATTAGTAATGCAACCTGATATATAACCAAGCTTTTCAACTTCATCTAGGGCACATTCCAACTTCCACAAATGAGATGAGCTTGTGATTCAATTATAGCCTCTCTTTTCCTCCATTTAAACATTTCCATTCCCCCTACCTCTTTCAAAAGCATTTTCCCCATCTTTTTCAGCTTGTCATTCCTCAAAGTTTTTGGAGAAATTACAAAACCTTAAATCACACTCTTTCCTGGGATAATAAAAATACTTTAAAATTGCCAGATGCTGTTGACTTCAGCAAGAGTAATCACAGCAAGCTGTTGAAGAGAGACTGACAATATTTTCATTAGCAGGAAAGGATTAAATGAAACCATTCTCTTCTCATCAAATCACGGAACCACTATCTGAACAGGAGCACAGACCTTTGGGTATGGAATCTTCACAGTCCTTGGGTACTGCAGTGACTCATCAGAGTAGAAGGAGTATTCAATAAGCGGGACTTCTGTGTCATTAAATTGGGCATATGCTAAGAAAGTGCCGTTTGGAGACCACCACAGAGCAGAGTAGGAACTGAAGACTTCCTCTGAAAAAAGACATAAATTGTTCTGTTACAAGAAGTAGCTGATAAATTGGCTTTGGCATTCAAAATATTGTTCTCATTAGCTTTAGTAATTACAGTAGAGTTCAACTAATGAACCACTTTGCATTTGCTGGGCTTCCAAAATCAGAGTAATACAAATGAACAAAAATAAAATCTTCAAGGATAGATCTGGAATGTAAAAATAAGTAACCCGTTGGACCATTTTGGAATATTTTAGCACACAATATTTAATATAAGCTCTACATTTTTTTCTTTATCTTATAATCCTCTAAATTTATGCCACAAAACATACTAAAAGTAAATTTCACACAAGGGGCTGATTCTCCTTTCTAATTTTCCAACAGTCAACATGCCAGCATACTCTCCCCAACTGGGCCCGCAGGGTACTGGTGGGTGGTGTGTGGCTCCAGGCTATCAAACCAATATGGTGCCCAGAGTTTACTACTCTTGGCACAAACAAGGTGTGGAAAGGAGGAATTTAGAATGGCAAGGAGCTCTGTGAGACCCCTACTGAGAAACATCTCCATCGCCTAGCCTAGCAACTGAAGACTCCCTTGGATTAACACCCTGCTCTGGTGTGTATCCTGATGGGTGAGAGAAGAGGGTCAAACAGGAAGGCAAATGAAAGGAAAGGTCTTGCTTTCCAGAACACTGACAGATTCTTCCTCAAGCTCTGGCAAAGGTAGCTCCTTTTTATGTTTATTATGGGGTCTACTCATGGGACTTCTGACCTTTGGTTCTTAAAATGCCAAAACCTCTTTTACCAACCAGGAATGGAGGATTCAAGTAGACTAGATGGAGACTTCTGGTCCTTCATGAAGACTTAATCCAAACTCTCATGTTCTGCTCTGAGTGTAGAGGTAAAAGTAAAAGCATAGGAGCTTGAATCTTAGATTTAAGGAATCATCTATCCCAATTACTTTTCTGATTCTTGAGGCTTCTTTGCAAGTTTCTTCCAAATGCTTGTTTCCAATAATAATAGAGAAGTAATTGACATCTATTATCTCAGTTGATCTTCACAATAACCCACTGTGCAGATGAGCAAAGAGAGCAGGCAGGCTTAAGGAGAATACATAGTTTGCAAGGGTCACACAGCCAACAATTGATAGAATCAAGAATGAATCCAAACTTGTCTGGTTTGAGTCCATGCTTTTTATCTCTGTGCACTACTGTCCCTTCCTGCCTATTTTGGCCCCTTTAGTAACAAAAAACCTTCTACTTGGTGAGGCAGCCTGTTCCCCCTTTGACTATTTTATACCTATGTCGTTGAGTTACATTTATGTAGAAATTTAGAATTTACACAACACTTATCTAATTTAGTCTTCACAAAGTACCTGGGTGAGTCTGTTCATAGCCCATTTTACAGAGAAGGCAACTAAAGCTGAGAGAGATTGAGTGAACTGCCAGAAACAAGAACTAGGACACAGGCCTTGGGATTCCAAGTCAAGGGGGCTTCCCACTAATAACTTCTTCATATACTGAGTTGATGGCTCATTCCTTGTGGCTTCTATCCACTGGTTCTAGTCTAAGATCAAGATGCAATTACAAAAAATGAATACAATTACAGCACGGATATTCTTTTTAAAATTACTTTTCAGTAAAGGCAGCATTCTGTGTTTTGAATTAGTGGTTATTTGGAATACAGAACATATTTTTCCATATCAATGATGTATTAAAGTCATTATTATAAAACTACTTCTGGTCAAACTCAAAGACCTGAGAATAAAGGGACCATGGGTAGGGAGAAAGGAGAACGATAAAGGAAGGAAAAGATTCCCAGCCCTTCCTGATACAAAGCTGGCTGTGAGCACAGGTGTCTATGGTACCGCCTACCCCCAGACTCTCACCATCCTGTAATATCTCCTGTCCCACCACTCTGACCTTCTTTATGTACCCCCTGGACCTAGTGTCCTCCCCTGAATAGGGCACTTAATTAGCTCCATGACAATTATTTGTTAGCAACTTTGTGTCCTCTCTGGGCTGAATTCCCTGAGAGCAGCAGTTGGGTAGCCTTTGTCTCTGTGTCCCCAGTACTGGGCACAGCACCTTACAGGTGGTTGTCACTCAATGTGAATTGCACTGTTACCCACACCCCCACTGTCAACACTCCTACTTCAGGGGGGTAAGGAGTGCTCCATCTTCCAGAATTATTTCTTTCTCCATCCCTTCTCATCCTTGCTCTCACAAAAATTCTGATTATCAGCTCTGGGTTAGGTAAACTACACTCATACTCAAGAGTGAACGTCACGTATTTAATTTCAAATGAGGAGATAAAGTATTACCATTTGCAAAAAAAGAAGACACTTATTAACTAAAGTAAAGTAATAGGTAGGTGGCGGCATAGGAGGACTCTGAACTCACCTCCTCTCACGGACACAACAAATTTACAACTACCTTTGGAACAATTACCTCTGAGACTGAACTGGAAACTGGATAAAAAGAATCCCCACAAGGGACAACACTGACAGAGGTGGAAGAGGCAGAAATACCTTTCTGCTAAGCCAAATCACACTCTAGCTGCACTGCTTCATAGCTGGGAGCATTCTTAAGGTTTGAAGCTTTTCCTGGAGGAGTGGAGGATTTGAGCAGGAAACCTATGCCACAATAAGCAGCCTTTGAATTCAGCACAACTGAGATGAGTGCCATAATATCTGGCTTTGCTGGATATTAAAATCAATGGGGAATATCCCCAGAAAAGCTATGGAACATAAAAGAAAAAAAAGCCTGCTCTTAAAGGACCCATGCATAGACTTACCCATTCCAGAAGCCAACACAAAATCACCAGAAAGAAAGAAAGATGCATAGACCTTTGGTAAAAGAGACTCAGTTGATAGGCTCTGGGTGCATCTCAGAGAGGCAGGAGGTGGTTGGGCCCACCTCCTTAGGGACTGAGACACTGGCAGCAGCCATATTGTGACCTAGTACAGGCGTGCTGACAGACACTGGCAGACGCCATTAGATTTCTTCCCCTGGTCTGTTAGCGCAGTGGTTTGCCCTGCCCACCAGAGCAATGATTTAATGCAGCTCAGCTAAGGCAGGCAGCCCACCCTAGGGACTGGCCCCGCCCACCAGTAAGCCCTTGGGGAACCTGTAGGCCTGCATTGGTAGGGTCTGCTGGGCCTTCTGCAGCAGGGCAAGTGGGTCCACCTTGGCGGGGTGGGGTGTGCACACTGAGCAGGACTGCGTTGACGCAGTGTGTGGGCTTGTGGGCAGTGGGGCTTGTCAGCTGCAGTAGACTTGTGCCACTGGCCTTCTCAAACAGCCACACAGGGGATCTGCCCCAACTTCTGGTGCCTTAAACAATGATTGTGTGCTGCCATGCCTGGGGCCAGCCCCATCCAGCTGTTCTCCTGAGAGAGCTGACAAAAGCCTCCAGGCTAGAGGCCTACAACAATTGTGAGTCCCTGAGCCTAGAAACCAGCCATGCTGGGTGCCTGACTCACTTAACAGCAAAGCAACAGCAGCTAGGTACTATTAGACCTTGAAGCCAGCTGTGTTGGGGCTTACCCTGCCCAATAAAGTGACTAAAGTGAATGTAGCAGCCACATGCAGCTGAGCTTTACAACCAGCCAGCCCAGGGTTCAGCTTAGCTTACCCATGCACCCACAGTAAGAGCAACCCTGCCACAACAGAAGGTCCCACATAGCCCACATGGGGGACACACCTGGAACATTTGGAACTAGTGACGAGAGCGAAGCACAATGCTGGGCCTCATAAGGCATCTCTTACATAAGGTCACATCTCCAAGATTGGGAGACCTAGCTGATCTACCTAATACATAGATATAAGCACAGAGAAGTAGACAAAATGAGGACACAAAGGAATATATTCCAAATAAGGGAACAGGACAAATGCTCATAAAAAGAACTAAACAAAATAGAGATAAACAATGTACCTTACAAAGAGTACAAACTAATAATCATAAGGATGCGCACTGATTTTGGGAGAAGAATAGATGAACACAATGAGAACTTCAACAAAGAATTGGGAAATATGAAAAAGACCAGTAAGAAGTGAAGAATACAATATTGGAAATGAAAAATTCACTAAACGAAATAAACAGCAGAGTAGATGACACAGAAGAACGGATCAGGGACCTGAATGAAAGACTAGAGGAAATCATCCAAACTGAACAGGAAAAAGAATTAAGAACAAGGACAGTCTAAAGGACCTCTAGGACAACATCAAGCATACTAACATCCATATTATAGGTGTCCCAGAAGGAGAAGAGAGAGACAAAGGGGCAGAGAACCTATTTGAAGAAATAATAGCTGAAAACTTCCCTAACCTAAAAAGAAAAAAGCAGACATTCAGGTTCAGGAAGTACAGAGAGAACCAAACAAGATGAACCCAAAAAGGCACACACCGAGACCTGCTATAATTAAAATGGCAAGAATTAAAGCTAAAGAGAGAAATCTAAAAGCTGCAAGAGAAAGTGACACGTTACATACAAGGAAACCCCATAAAGTTATCAGTAGAAACCTTACAGGATAGAAGTGAGTACTGTGACATACTCAAAGTGCTGCAAGGGGAAAACCTACAGCCAAGAATACTCTACCTGGCATGTTTATCATTCAGAATGGAAAGAGAGAGAAGGAGTTTTCCAGACAAGCAAAAACTAAAGGAGTTTATCACCAATAAACCAGCCTTATAAGAAATGTTAAAAGGACTTATTTAAATGGAAAAGAAAAGACCACAAATAGGAATAAAAAGTTACCAAAGAAAAAAAATCACTGATAAAAGCAAATATACAGTAAAGGTAGCTGATCAACCACCTATAAAGCTTATATGAAGGTCAAAAAACAAAAGCATTATCATATTTCCATGATAAGAAGCTAAAGGATAGACACACAAAAAAGAGGTTAAATTTGATATTAAAAACAAAATGTAGGGGGAAGGGAGTAAAAGTCTAGGGCTTTTAGTAAGAGGTCAAACTTAAAAGACCATCAACTTAACATAGATTGTTATTTACATAGGTTGTTTTATATGAACCTCATGGTACTCACAAACCAGAAACCCATAATAAATACACAAAAGGTTAAGAGAAAGAAACCCAAACATAATACTAAAGAAAGCCATGAAATTACAAGGGAAGAGAGCAAGAGAAGAAGAAAGGAACAGAGAAGAGCCACTCAAAGACTGAGAAAAAAAGTAACAAAATGGCAATAAGAACATTCTTATCAATAGCTTCTTTAATTGTCAATGGTCTAAATGCTCCAATCGAAAGACATAGGGTGGCTGAATGGATAAAAACACAAGACCCATATATATGTTGCATACAAGAGACATTTCTGACCTAAAGGCGCTCACAAACTGAAAGTGAAGGGATAGAAAAGACACTCCATGAAAATGGCAAAGAAAAGAAAGCTGGAGTAGCAATACTTATAGCAGATGACATAGACTTTAAAACAAGAACTTAACAAGAGACAAAGAAGGGCACTACATAATGAGAAAGGGAACAATTGAACAAGAAGATGTAACACTTCTAAACATCTGTGCACCCAACACAGGAGCACCTTAATATATAAAGCAATTATTAACAGACATAAGGGAGAAATAGACAGTAACACAATAATAGTAAGGAAATTTAACTCTCCATTTACATCAATGGATAGATCATCCAAACAGAAGCTCAATAAGGAAACACTGGCCTTAAATGACACATTAGACCAGATGGACTTAGTAGATATATATAGAACATTCCATGCAAAACCCACAGAATACACATTCTTTTCAAATGTATCTGGAACATTCTCCAGGATAGATCACATATTAGGCCACAAAACAAGTCTCAATAAATTTACAAAGACTGAAATAATATCAAGCATCTTTTCTGATCACAATGGTATAAAACTAGAAATCAATTACAAGAAGAAAGCTGGAAAAGTCATAAATATGTGGAGATTAAATAAAATGCTACTGAACAATGATTGGCTCAATGAAGAAGTAAAAGGAAGAATCAAAACATACCTGGAGACAAATGAAAATGAAAACACAAGAAGCCAAAATGTATGGGATATAGCAAAAGTGGTACTAAGAGGGAAGTTTACAGCAATACAGGCCTATGTCAACAAACAAGAAAAGTCTCAAACGATTTACAAGTGCACCTAGTGGAACTACAAAATGAAGAACAAACAATGCCCAAAATCAGTAGACAGAAGGAAATAATAAAAATCAGAGCAGAAATAAATGAAATAAAGACTAAAATAGCAATAGAAAAAAATCAGTGAAACTAAGAGCTGGTTCTTGGAAAAGATAAACAAAACTGACAAACCTTTAGCTAGACTCACCAAGAAAAAAAGAGAGAAAGCTCAAATAAAATCAGAAATGAAAGAGAAGTAATTACAAAGGACATCTCAGAAATACAAAGGATTATAAGAGAATACTATGAAAAGCTATTCACCAACAAATTGAATAATCTAGAAGAAATGGATAAATTCTTAGAATAAGACAACCTTCCAAAACTGAATTAAGAAGAAATAGAGAATCTGAATAGACCATTCACCAGTAAGGAGATTGAAACAGTAATCAAAAACCTCCCAAAAAACAAGAGTCAGGATCAGACTGCTTCCCTAGTGATTTCAATCATTCATTCAAAGAAGACTTAATACCCATCCTTCTCAAACTCTTCCAAAAAATTGGAGAGGAAGCTTCCTAACTCATTCTATGAGGCCACCATTACCCTGATATCAAAACCAGACAAGGACAACACACAAAAAAGAAAATTACAGGCCAGTATTACTCATGAACACAGATGTAAAAATCCTCAATAAAATACTAGGAAATCGAATATAACAACACATTAAAAAGATCATACACCATGATCAGAGATCAAGTGGGATTTATTCCAGGGATGCAGGGATGGTTTAAGATCTGCAAATCAATCAATGTGATACACCACATCAATAAAACGAAGAATAAATGTCACAAATAAATAAATAAAGAATATGGTCATCTCAATAGATGCAGAGAAAGCACTAGACAAGGTACAGCATCTATTTATGATAAAAAGTCTGAATAAAATGGGTATAGAAGGAAAGTAACTCAACATAATAAAGCCCATATATGATGAACCCACAGCTCATATCATACTCAATGGTAAAAATCTGAAAACTATCCCTTGAAGAACAGGAACCGGACAAGGAAGCCCACTTTCATCACTCTTATTTAACATAGTATTGGCAGTCCTAACCAGAACAATCAGGCAAGAAGAAGGAATAAAAGGGACCCAAATTGGAAAGGAAGAAGTAAAACTGTCACTATTTGCAGATGACATGATTTTATACAGAAAATCCTAAAGAATCCACCAAAAAACTATTAGAAATAATAAAAGAATCCTGTGAAGTCACAGGATACAAAATCAACATAAAAAAATCAGTTGCATTTCTATACACTAACAATGAAGTAGCAGAAAGAGAAATTAAGAATACAATTCCATCGTAAAGTGAAATAAGCCAGTTAGAGAAGGATAATCTCTGTATGACTCCACTCATATGAGGAATTTAAAAATGTGGACAAAGAGAACAGATTAGTGGCTACCAGGGGAAAGGTGGGGTGGGGGATGGGCACAAGGGGTGAAATGGTGCACCTACAACACGAATGACAAACATTAATGTACAACTGAAATCACACAAGATTGTAACCTATCATTAACTCAATAAAAAAATAAAAAATAAAAAAAAATAAAAGAGACCCCACAGAGCTCCCTCACCCCTCCCACCATTGGAGGACGTCTCTAGAAGTCTGCAACCCAGAAGAGAGCCCTCATTCAACCATGCTGGTACCCTGACCTCAAATTCCAGTCTCCAGAACTATGAGAAATAAACGTCTGCTGTTCAGAAACCAAAAAAAAAAAAAGAATACAATCTACAATCCCATCTAAAATCGCAACAAAAAGAATAAAATAGGTAGGAATAAATTCAACCAAAGAGGTGAAAGACTTGTACACTGAAAACTATAAAACATTGTTGAGGTGCCAGCCCTGTGGGCGAGTGGTTGAGTTCGCCTGCTCTGTTTCGGCAGCCCAGGGTTTCGCCGAATCAGATCCTGGGCACGACATGGCACCGCTCATGGGGTCATGTTGGGGTGGCATCCCACATGCTGCAGCTGGAGGGACCCACAACTAGCATATGCAACTATGTACTGGGGTGTTTTGGGCAGAAGAAAGAAAAATAAAAAAAAATAAAGTCTTAAAAAAAAGTATATATTATAGACATACTGAAAAAAACATTGTTGAAAGAAATTGAAGAAAACACAAAAAAATGGAAAGATAGTCCATGTCCATGGATTCTATGAATTAACATGGTTAAAATGTCCATACTTCCCAAAGCAATCTATAGATTCAACATAATCCCTACCAATGTCCCAGTGACATTTTCACAGAAATAGAATAAAGAATCCTAAAATTTATGTGGAACAACAAAAAGTGCAGAATAGCTAAAGGAATCCTGAGAAAAAAGAACAAAGCTAGAGGTATCACACTCCTTGATTTCAAAAAGTACTACAAAGATACAGTAATCAAAACAGCGTGGTATTGGCACAAAAACAGACACAGATCAATGGTATAGAATCAAGGGCCCAGAAGTAAACCCCCACACCTATGGACAGCTAATTTTCAACAAAGGAGCTGATAACATACAATGGAGAAAGGAAACTCTCTTCAATAAATGGTGCTGGGAAAACTGGACAGCCACATGCAAAAGAATGAAAGTAGACCATTATCTTACACCATACACAAAAATTAACTCAAAATAGATTAAAGACTTTAATGTAAGAGATGAAACCATAATGTAAGAGTTGAAAACTTCTAGAAGAAAACACAGGCAGTATGCTCTTCAACATCAGTCTTAGCAGCATCTTTTTGAATACCATGTCTCACCACGCAAGAGAAACAAAAGAAAAAATAAACAAATGGGGCTACATCAAACTAAAAAGCTTCTGGACAGCAAAGGAAACCATCAACAAAACAAAAAGATAACCTTATAATTGGGAGAAGATATTTGCCAACCACATATCTGATAAGGGGTTAATATCCAAAATATATAAAGAACTCTTACATTTCAAGAACAAAGAAACAAACGACCAATAAAAAAATGGGCAAAAGATCTGAACAGACATTTTTCCAAAGAAGATATGGAGATGGCCAATAAGCATATGAAAAAATGTTCAACATCACTAATTATCAGGGAAATGCAAATCAAAACTACAATGAGATATCACCTCACACCCATCAGAATGGCTATAATTAACAGGACAAGAAATAACAAGTGTTGGAGAGGACCTGGAGAAAAGGGAACCCTCATACGCTCCTGGTGGGAATGCAAACTGGTGCAGCCACTATGGAAAATAGTATGGAGAATCCTCAAAAAATTAAGAATAGAACTACCATGTGATCCAGCTATTCCACTTCTGCGTATTTATTCGAAGAACATGAAAACATAAATGCACAAAGATATATGCACCCCTATGTTCATTGCGGCGTTATTCACAATAGCTGAGACTTGGAAACAACCTAAGTGCCCATAAATGGATGAATGGATAAAGAAGATGTGGTTTATACATGCAACGGAATACTACTCAGCTATTAAAAAAAAGATGAAATCTTGCCATTTGTGATAACATGGATGGAACTTGCTTGAGGGTATTATGCTAAGCGAAATGTCAGACGGAGAAAGTCAAATACCGTGATTTTACTCATAAGTCGAAGATAAAAGCAACAGCAAACAAATTCATCGATACAAAGATCAGATTGGTGATTATCAGAGGGGAAGGGGGTAGGGAGGAGGGCAAAAAGGGCAATAGGGCACATGTATATGGTGATGGATGGTAACCAGTCTTTGGGTAGTGAACATGATGTAGTTTACACAGAAATAGAAATATGATAATGTTCACCTAAAATTTATAAGATGTTATAAACCAATGTTACCTCAATAAAAAATACATAAATAAAATAAAAATCAATTAGAAAATCATGAAATAAGACAAAGTGAAAACATAGAGAAATTGAGAGAGAAAGCCATTTGGGGACACAGGATGGGGTGGGGTGGGGAGAACCCCAGTTCCAGAATGTAGGCTCCTCTTTGAGTGTCCCTCTGCACTGTGGCACATGGCACTCTCTGGACCTGGCAGCTTTGTTTGTTCTTTCACTTGTGAATCCACGGAGTCCCAAAATGTACTCTCTTTCAATCCCAACAAGCCTTCACGGCTGTAGTGGATAGAGTGGCTCCAATGGGAGGATGGATCCAATATATACAGAAACAGGTATTCTAAGTATGGGTCATGTGTAAATACACAAAACCAATTGTAGGAATTTCCCTGCATGGATCAAAGTCCTGTTTTTAGAGACAGGCCCACACTGGAGTTGTGAAGCCCTTCTTCTGCTTGTGAATGGCTTGGTCGTGAACACGCAAAATGAGACTCCTCCAGCTATTATCGACCTTGGAAAGGGTGTTAGTGCTAGGGGTGTTCATATCTTAGAGATGCCTGGTTGTTCCGAGGAAGGGTCTGGTCACAGCTTTGGGAAAAGGCTTTACCCAGTTCACCTGGAGGATCTTGTGCTGTGCTGTTCCAAACAAGTGTTAAAGACGTTTTTCAATCTCTTAAGTGACTAGTGCTAGTAAATTTCATTATAAGCTTTAATCTAACACTTATTTCTGGGCCATAGGAATTCTTTCTTTTTCTTTTTTTTAAAGATTGGCACCTGAGCTAACATCTGTTGCCAATCTCTCTTTTTTTTCTTCTTCTTCTTCTTATCCCCAAAGCCCCCTGTACATAGTTGTATATTCTAGTTGTAGGTCCTTCTAGCGGTGCTGTGTGGGATGCCACCTCAGCATGGCCAGATGAGCGGTGCCATGTCCGTGCCGAGGATCTGAACCGGTGAAACCCTGGGCTGCCAAAGCAGAGCAATGAACTTAACTACTCGGCCACGGGGTTGGCCCCGGGAATTATTTCTTATAGAGTGATTTTGTTTGTTGTTGCTATAATGTTATCCATTTAATTGAACTTGACTTGAACTGGGTATGAACCAAAATTAAGTCATGAAGAAAAACCAATTTTTTAAACTATGAAGAAGAAATAAGGATGAATTTTTAATAAGCATGAGGCAACCATGTGAATGGTTTGGGTCAGCCTCAAAATGCCTCTTACCTTGGCAACTATTGACATGAATAATGTTTTTCTAATATTTTCTAAAACTCTTTATCCTAAAAGAGAGAACAATCCTTTTTCACTTCTTTAGTTCTGGTTTTTTTACTCTTTGTTTCTTAAGCCCTTCTAATTATTTTTTTCTTCTTTAAAAAGAGGAAATTATGATTTGTCCAAGTTCAAGTGAACACAAATGCATTATAAAACAGGCATTTTCTTCCCCACTACTCCCCAGCCTCTAAACAATATTTTGTTATCTTTTGGAATGCTGTGGGAGTATTTAGCTTTCCTTAGTAACTTCTGGGTTAGGTAGGCCCAGTTAGAGAAACATCTGATGTTAATCTGGAGGCTTTATGCCCCAGTAAAGTAGAACAGCCACCTACACAGAAAGGCCCTTTGTAGCAGTGGACCTAAGACAATAAGAGCATTGAGAGACAAAGAGGACACCAGCAGTACTAGCTACTGCTAAGAAATTCTTGTTTTATGAGATACTTAGTATTATAAATGCTAAAAGAGACCTGATGACATTTTTTAAAATGCAACTTATTTTGAACGCCATTGAATTTTCCTATTTTTAAAGAAATGTTTAACTACTTTTGAAAACTTACAGATTTTCTGATTTGAGAAAGCTTTAAAGTCTCTACCTTCATAAACCCAGTCAGTTATTCCATTATATATTACATTTTCTTTCCCATTCCACGTGATCCTCTGACTTGACGAATTTGGTTCATTTTTAACATAAATATCACTGTTCCAAACATATGCCTAGGAAGATTGAAAAAATATTGATAAATAATAACATCTTTACTATATTTTGTTTAGAGTTTTAAAAAACATTCCTAATTTACTTTATCCTAAAAAAAAATTGGTATGCAAGGGTAATGAGTACCTTAGGTTATTCAATTTGAGAGAGAGAGTCATTTATTCCCTTCCCCTCACATTCTTAAATTAGAAGTATACCAGGTATAATCCTCTAAATACTCCTAACATATTAAAAAGAAGCAGCTCACAACCACCACTAATTGGATGCTAAAGTGTATGAGAAGCCCTACAAGACTGGCCAATTCTCTGGGACAGTATGTGCTTGTGCATTTCTTTCTGGGGGAGTTGAGTAGAGGCAATACAGTTGCACCCCGGACAAGTTCAACTACACATAAACAGTCCATCTTCCTGTTTAGATTCTTTTGGACTTCGGACATTCTCCTAGCACTATAAAACATGAAGATATATCTATAGTGACACAGAGAGGGTCACAGAACTAACTGAAAGCAGATACTCCTCTTAAAAAAACTAAGTACAACAGAAATTAGAATTTAAGAGTTTAATGAGCATTTTCCCAGTAAATAAAACATTCTCTAATGGTAGTTCAGAAACGTTGAGGAATTGTATTTACTGTGGTAGGCTAATAAAATATTATTTTAGGCAATAACACTATATTTGATAGTGAAGTACTGGCTTCCTAAGTGTCTACTCTATATCCGGGTTAGTAGCTTCTGCATATGAAAGATATAAGTCATTATTTTTCTGACAACAGGAAAGACTCACTAACCAATTTATGACCCTCTGGTGACCATGTGATCCACTGTGTCTTGTTTGGAATTCTCTCTTCTGTAATCAGCTGCCTGGAAAAAAGATACAAGGAAACATTACCAAATGAATAAACCACAGTGGGATTGCTTTCTTGAAAAAATTATTATTACACTAGAAAAGCATAATAGATTTTATGAGGAAGTAACTGACCTTTTATTTAAGTCATAAATGTCATATGAGGCAGTGTAGGAATGTCTCCATTGCTATAAAAGAAAGCAGACATTTCAGCCTTTTGTGATCCTTGATAGTTTGGCTACTTGCTATAGGAGCTCAAGATGAGAGATAAAGTAATGTATCATTGTATAATTCTCAAATTTTATCATATCTTATAATTCCCTATCTAGATTCCTGGAAGTTTGGAATTAGAAAGTATCTTAAAGACCATCTGGTATAGACTCCTCTGGACTTCATCTACACCACAGCTCTGGCATCACCTCTGCCAAGCAGCTTCCCCAGGACCACAATGGGCCAAGTGCCGCTTCCTATTCCTAGCACTTACCACAGTATGCTAAGTTCACCTGTTCAAACAAATGCAAATTTTCACTTTTCAACCATCTTATTGGCAAAATATTTAAAAGATCTATAATGCTATTGCTGGTGGTGATGTGGAGAAATGTTTACTTTCTTACATTGATCATGAAAATATAAAGTGTTATAGATTTTTTAAAAGCCACTTGGCACTCAATATACATTAAAATCAAAATACATATGCCATCGATATTTTAAACAACCCTCTTAAGAAGCTATCAAATGAAAAGCAAACCAAATCCAAAGAAATTAGAAGAAAAGACATAATAAAAGTAAAAGCAGTAATCAAATAGAAAGTACACAATAGAGACAAATCAAAGCTGAAAACTTATTCTTCAAGACTAATAAAATTGCTAACATAGTAAGAGTGAGGAAAAAAAGTATGAATGACCAATATCAGAAATGACAAATGGGATACCACAACAGACTCTACAGACATTAAAAGTTTATAAGACCCTATTATAAACATTTTTGCCAATACATTTTAAAAGTTAGAAAAAAGGACAAATTCCTTGACAAACAAGTTATCAAAAGTGAGACAAGGAAAGACCGGAAATTTGAATAGTCTACACCTAATAAACAAATTGAATCCATCAATAAAAACCTTTGCACAAAGAAAACTCCAAACCCAAATAACTTTACCAGCAAGCTCCTTGCTATTTATCCAAGTGAGTTGAAAACTTATACCCACATGAAAACCTACACAGAAATTTTTATGGCAGCTTTAGGAGCAATGGCCCAAACTTGGAAGCAACCAAAAAGTCTTTCAATAGGTGAATGGATTAACAAACCATGGGCCATCCAGGCACTGGGATATTATTCAGTGATAAAAAGAAGTGAGCTATCACATCACAAAAAGTCATGGAGGAATCTTAAAACGCATACTGCTAAGTGAAAGAAGGCAATCTGAAAAGGCTACATACTGCATGGTTCCAACCATATGACGTTATGGAAGTGACAAAATTATGGAAATAGTAAAATGATCAGCGGTTGCAAGGGGTTGGGGGGAGAGAGGGATGAATAAGTGGAGCACAGGGGATTTTCAGCCAGTAAAAATATTCAGTATGATACTGTAATGATAGTTACATGCCATTATACATTTGCCAAAACTCATAGAATGTACACAGCAAAGAGTGAACCCTAACGTAAACTACCGACTTTAGTAAATAATAATGTATGAATATCGGATCATTGTAAGAAATGCAACACACTAATGCAAAATGTTACTAAAGGGGGAAAGTGCGGTGGAGGCAGTGGGCAGTGAGGAGTAGATGGGAACTTTCTGTATTTTCTGCTTATTTTCTGTAAATCTAAAGCTGCTGTAAATAATAAAGTCTATTAACTTAAAAATAAATAAATTAAAGCTATATCAGATGACTTGGAAAAAGTTCCACATGGTATCATTGAGTGAGAAATATAATTTATAGAAAAATATGGAAAACATGATTCTATTTTTATAAAATAAGCATAACTAAAAAGAATCTCTATCTTCATAGAATTATATAGATAAAGAGAAAACACAAAATATGAAGAGATATACGCTAGATTCTTTTTTTTTTTTTTAAAGATTGGCACCTGAGCTAACAACTGTTGCCAATCTACTTTGTTTTTTACCTTCTGCTTTTTCTCCCCAAATCCCCCCAGTACATAGTTGTATATTTTAGTTGTGGGTCCTTCTAGTTGTGTCATGTGGGACCACCACCTCAACGTGGCCTGATGAGTGGTGCCATGTCCGCATCCAGGATCCAAACCAGTGAAACCCTGGGCCGCTGCAGCGGAGTGCATGAACTTACCACTCGGCCACGGGGCCGGCCCCAGTGCTAGATTCTTAACATGGGATACATGGGGAAAAGGCAGAGAGATGAGGAGGAAGGAGGTAAGCAAAAAAAAAAAGGAAAAAAAAATGAAGATAAAAATACATATATACTTATACGGATTAACATTTACCAAAAATTATGTTTATATGTTAATGCCTATATAAAGATATTTTAAAAGAAATTACTTGCTTATTTGTCTGTCTTCCCTATTATACTCCTAGAGGTAAGAAATTGTCTTACTCATCTTTAAATAGCTGGAGTCTGGTCTAGCACAAGCCACATAGTATGTGTTCAAGAAATAAACCAAACTAAAATAAAAAGCAGATTTTACATACGAGGATAAAACAGAGGAAATGGGTAGCCCAAGGACTCCTGGCTGTATAATGGAAGAGCTGAGACACAAGCCAGGGTTCCTAACCTTGAAGACTATTTCCCACTTATCATTTATCACCCTCCTATCTTCTCTTGTCAACAAATATTTATTAAGTCCCCACTTTTTGCAAGTCACACATTCCATTTTGAATCCTAGATTATTTTGAACAATCCATGCTTGTTTCTGGGAAACCTCTGAGTATAATACTTGCTAGAGCCAAAAGGTGCAGTACAGGTTAAAAATTTTAAGAGGTTTAAGAAAGTTTGAGATCATTGCAGAATGACAGATCCATCATGAGTTGTAAAAGGATACCCAAGATGTTTGGTACATTCACTCCATGTTTTGAAACAGACCATCAGTCTATTTGGGTTATAAACATTGGCAGCTATCCTCTCTCAGCCATTCCTGGATAAGACAGGCTCCCTCTTCTTGAGGAGCTCATAGTTGAATGGGGGACATGAGCAAGTAAATACAAGAAAAGAGTCACAAGAGATATCATGGAGAGGGGTGGGGAGAGGCAGAAATAATATATTAGGCTTCGGGTGGGAAAGAGGCGCATGGAAAAAGTGATTCATGGACTGAATTTCAGTGGGAGAAGACAGTCATGCAGGAAAGGGGAAAAAAAAGCATCATAGCAGAGAGAAGTTGAAACACAAAGATGGGAAAGATCACGTTTAAGAGCACAAGCTGTGGAGTCTTCTAACCTGGATTCAAGTCTTGCTATAGAATGAATATTTGTTTCCCCTCCAAATTTATGTGTTGAAATCCTAATCCTTAGTGTGATGCTATGTGGAGGTGGGGCCTTTGGGAGGTGACTACATCATGAGTGTGGAGCCCTCGTGAATGGGATCAGTACCCTTATAAAAGAAACTCCAGAGAGATTCTTTGCCCCTTCTACCATGTGAGGACACAGGGAGAAGAGAGCCAACTATGATCCAGGAAGTGGGATCTCACCAGACACTGAATATGCTGGCACCTTGATCTTGGACTTCTCAGCTTCCAGAACTGTGAGAAGTAAATTTCTGTTGTCAAGCCGCACAGCCTGTGGTCTTTTGTTATAGCAGCCTGAATGGACTAAGACAAGTCTCCGCTGTGTAGTATCAGGCAATTCCTTTCTAAGCTTCAATTTTCTCTTTAGAAAAATGGGGATAATGACAGCAAAAACCTCAGGTGCGTGGGAATGCATGTGAAGTGCTTAGCAGGGCTCCTGTAACACTGTCAACATGTATAGGTGATGCAACTATTATTATCTCTAGAGCATTGGGCAATAAGCGGAGAGCATCGGAGAACATCTGTACCAAGTTGTCTGGTACTTATTTATTTATGTTTTCACTCACTCACTTATTTTCTTGTAGCCACAACTTAGAAGTAATAATTAATCTTTCTGTATGCACTAACTCAGTCATGGAGAAGCCATGGCGTAGGATCTAAGGAACACTGCACAGTAGACCTCCGAGGAAACGGAAGATAACTACTTTGTTCTGGATATGTTTCTTGAGAGTTGATTAGTCAACATTTATGCTGTACAGAAAATTCTACTGGATACTCTGGGAAGTAAAATAGAAGATATATTCTCTACTTTCAAAAATCTTATAATTCATGATTTGCAATAAAATGTATGAAGAAAGTAAAATAAGCTAATGTGATAAAGAGTGAATGGTCCAGTGTGGGGGAACAGAATGGCAGGGAGTAATGTTAGATAAAGGGATCCAAGACAGCCTGGACCTGTGCTACTAAAAAGGGAGAGCCATATGATGATGAGGGGAAGAAGGTTCTAGGAGGAAGCACTAGCAAATGCTTTGGCCCTTAGATGGGAATGAAAGTGATGCTTGAGAAAAATAAAGAGGTGTGAACTTAAAAGTTCTTAACTGTTGATCATTTACTTACCTGGGAGCCCTTAGATCTACCTGTGCCTAGGCCCCACCCATAGCTAAGCTGAGTTAGTTGGTGTGGGGTAGGCTGCAGGCATCTGTATTTTAAGAACCCCCCCCCACCAGGTGATTCTAAGGTACAGGCTGAGTTGGGAAACCCAGGCCAAGCACGGTGAGTGCAGAGACGGTGGTAGGAGATGTGTTCAGACGGGCTCACTGGGGTCCAGTCACACAGGCTTCTGAGGATGCTGAGTTGAGAGTTGGTGTTTTACTCTGGGGGTGATGGGAAGCCACTAATCATGATCATAATGTAATCTAATTTAGGTTTTAAAAGGGGCACTGTGGATACCGTCTGAAAAGCATAGACAGCGGGATAAAGGGGACAGAGTGAAAACAGTAAAAGCAGTTAAAACTCCAGCGACACAACAAATACAAGTTACCAGTAATGGTTGTCCAGCTAAGGTCTACCAGTGAAAAGCATCCATTAGTCCACATCATATGGCTCTGTGTATTTTGCTTTCAATGCAGAATATCTCTACCAATTTTTAATCTTTCCTACATGTCTCAAAACTTCCTATACTCAACAACTGTTGTCAAATCCATCAGGAACCCAAAAATTGCAGTTAAAGTTACTGGCGATTTGCAGTCATTCTAAACACGAAGAGGATATGCAATTAGGCTGCAACCTTTACTGAATGTGTAAGAATTTGATGTTGGGCTGGGTGACTGGAGGAGGCTGAGTGCTCTCTGCAGGGCACTGATGACCAGTGCTGAGGCTCCCGCTATAGAATGGTTTGTGTATGGTAGGACCTGAAGGCTGGGAGGTGGTCTGAATCACCTTGCAGAGTCTCTTTTGGAGGATGAGAAATTTAACTTTTTTTTAAAGCTAATACTTATCAAGAGTTTTATTATATCTAAAACTGAGACAAAGGAAATAAGAGGTTCTATTACTGGATGTACAAGTCAGACATGTAGACATACTTTTAAATAGTAAGCTCTATTTTATTAACTTTTTAGTATCCATAACATATTATTACTTATACTTTTTAGTATTTAAAAACACTGAAAATGAATTTCTTTTAAAACATTTGTTGGACGTCTCTTTTATGAATGAGAATGACCATTTCTCCTTTGGGGCTGAATTAATAAGTTTTTAGTGCCTACTATTACTGAGGTGTCAACCTTAAATATTCATAGACTTGAAATCAGTTATAAAATAACATAGTCATAGGATTCTTTAAACATCACAGGAAGACAGCATTTCTTTTACCTTCACATAGTTGTACTCTAAGAGAATAAACTGTCGATCAGGAGATACTGAATAATCACTTATAGCATGCCCAAATTCATCCTGTCAATCAAGTAGAAAAAAGAACAATTGAACAATTCCATTTAACTGCCATTATTGAGCATTTACTATGTAGAAGGTACAGTTCTAGAAATGTGGTTCACGGCTTGGAAGCTCCCAGTCTAGGAGAGATGGCACATTCCCCCACACAAAGGACCATAATGCAAGGTGGGTGGTGAACAGGGCGGAAAAGCAGGGAGGGAAGGATTAATGCTAACCGAGGAAAGAAAGCTGTGAGGGTGTGAGGCTGTGTGGGATCAGGTAGAGAGAGAACTTTCTCAGGAGGGGGAACAGCATGAACAAAAACTCAGATGTGGGAAAGGGCATGCATACGTAGAGACTGTCTAAAGGTTAGGTGTAACAGGATAGGATGTATCAGATAAAGTAGAAGGTGAGAGGACAGAAAATTAGAAAAATAGCTGGGACCTAAATATAAGAAGGTGAACTATGAGCTACTTTTTGCACATGGACGTGATAGAATCTCATCTGTCTTTTATGAAGATGCTCTGGTGACACAGTGGCTGAGATAAGATGAGAAAGGTTGCATCAGCTTTGGACTTGGGCATTGCAGTGGTCTGATCTACAGAATGGAGATAGGGACAGAAGTTAGAATACTCACTATCACAAGATCAAACAAGGTCTTGAACCAGGACTATACAGTGGAAATGGAAATCTGAGAGATATTTGACATTGCAGAGGGAAAATCAATAGGGTTTGTTGAGTAGCTAAATATGGGGGATGACAGAGGGATCAAGGAGGATTCTGAGGTTTCTAGCTTAAATGACTTGGAGGAGAGCACTATTTACCAAGATTGGGAACTCAGGAAAAGGAATAGGATGCTTTCACTTTGCTAGGAGAGTGAAGGGGAGATAACTAGTTTAGCTTGACCTGAATTTAAATGCCTGTAGCCCATCCATGTGTAGAAGCCAGCAAGCTGTTGGAAACAGAGGTTTAGATCTTTGGAGAATGTTAGTGTTAAAAGTGTGTATTTGAGAAACAAGACCAGAAAGAGAGCGTGAATGCTGTGGAAGTGCATGAAATTCACTGAAGGAGAGCATGCAAAGTGAGGAGAGAGGCCAGCAAGCAAAGACAGAGCCCTGGGGAGCACTTACACTTAGGAGTATGGGCAGAGGAGGAGGAATCGTCAGAGGAGACTAAAAAGTAGCCAAGGCAGGGAGCATTCCAAGAAGGAGAGAAAGATCCACTGTGCCATATGCTGCAGAGAGAGTCCAACAGGATGAGAAACGATAGTACTCATGATTTGAAAGGTTATGAAAAAAAATCCCCAGAATTTCCTTAAAGTATGAATTAATTATGTGATTAAACATACAAATGTACTGTTCTCCAAGAAAATGGAGCTGTTTCCATATTCAGCATTGAATAGCAAGATATTATTTTCTTGTTTGTAGAGATATTCATGATCTGAAGAGAGAAAACGGCCAGATCAATATTTCAAGTTGCCATTAAACATCTTCATAAGCTAAAAATTATGCAATAAAAATTTAAGATTTAACTTCACACAAGTACTAAATAAGCATTTCTAAGTTGGAAAAACATTGACTGATAAATATTACACCAGTAGGCATTCATTTTTCCATCATTATTGTCAAGGATTCAATTCACATTTAACTTTTTATGGTACATATCAAAGAAATACTAAGGTTTTTTCTATCTTATCTCCCTTCCCACCAAGCAGAAAAAAATACTCTCCTATAGGGTTTAAAAATACAAAGATATCTTCTCAGTGCCATAAAAGTGCCCCACAACCTAACTAGAATGAACGTAAGCATAAAAACCTGTCCCCTCCCCTACAAAAAATCCTTACCTGAAACCCACTGCAAGGAGTAGTACTTCAGCCTATGAGTATTTTTTAAATAATCAGTTAAAGTGTAAGTTTGGCGACTGTCAGCTGTAGCATCATCTGTTGGTTGAAAAAAGAGCCAAATGTTCAGTAAGATGGAATAACCTAAGTTTTGCACAAAATAAACAAATGGATCTCTATAATATATACTGGTCACAAAATACAGAAATGTACTCAAAAAATGCAAAACATATTTTCAAAGAGTTTGGACTGGGTGGATAGACTAAAAATACATTTAACTGTTAAAGTGTATGTGAGTGTGTGTGTTTCACAGCACTATATTATTGAGCTTCATTATGAAGGTCCAGATCAGCAACGTCCAATCAAAATATAATGTGAGTACATTTTCTAGTAGCCATATTTAAAAAATTTTAAGGTAAAATTAACTTTAATAGCATTTTTTTCCTGCTTTTTCTCCTCCAAATCCCCCCAGTACATAGTTGTATATTTTATTTTAGTTGTGGGTCCTTCTAGTTGTGGCATGTGGGACGCTGCCTCAACATGGCCTGATGAGTGGTGCCTGACCGGCGACACCCCGGGCTGCTGAAGTGGAGTGCGCGAACTTTACCACTGGGCCACAGGGCCGGCCCCTAATAGCATATTTTATTTAGCCCAATATATCCAAAATATTATCATTTCAATGTATGATCAATATTTAAATGTTATTAATGAGATCTTTCACATTATTTCTTTTCATACTAAGTCTTTGAAATCTGGTATGTAATTTACAATGACATCATATTTCAATTTGATTAGGCACATTCACAGTCAGTAGCTACATGTGGCCTTGTGGTGGACAGCACGAGGCTAGATCATCCTTTTTGAGGCCCTGAGATCCACTTCGAAGCTCTCTCACTCCTCAAGGACCTTGAGACATGTTGATTACCCAGTTCAGGGATCTCTGTTTCTACGGGTGCTTTTCCCTGAACTTGGTGAAAGTTTACATGAAACCCTTCCGTTGGATTCTGACACCTCAGTAGTCCTCCTACCTCTCTGACTATTATTTTCGCATCTCCTATTTTGACTGTATTTTTCTCCACCGACTTCTAAGACAGAAATGCCCTGATATTCAGCTTTCTGCTCTTCTCTCACTACATTCTTCCTTCCAAACAAGTGCGGAGAATGTGACATCCTGAGTTTCAGGCATACTTTCCATTTAAATAAGTGACAAAATCTACTTACTACCCTAGCCCACCACACCCCAAACTCACATTTCCAGTGCTATGTTGGGCCTTCTTAGTGGACTTGCTCCTCCCTAACCCTATACTTACCTTGTCTGAAATAACTGTCTTCCTTCCAAAGCTAGTTTTCCATAGGGAATTTTTTTTTTTTTTAAGTTTTTTTTTTTTTTAAAGATTTTATTTTTTTCCTTTTTCTCCCCAAAGCCCCCCAGTACATAGGTGTATATTCTTCGTTGTGGGTCCTTCTAGTTGTGGCATGTGGGATGCTGCCTCAGCGTGGTTTGATGAGCAGTGCCGTGTCCACGCCCAGGATTCGAACCAACGAAACACGGGGCCACCTGCAGCGGAGCGCGCAAACTTAACCACTCGGCCACGGGGCCAGCCCCACCATAGGGAATTTTTGTGGTTTTATATTTTGTTACTGGTGACCCAAATTCAACATCTGAAAATCATTTTTGATGTCTCCCTCTCTTTTACCACCACCTTATCCAATCAACCTCGTTAATTGTTCCTGTGAAATATTTTTTCCAGGTATCCCTGCCATCTGGTTCTCCCCAGTACAATCCTTCAACTGCACTACCACTGGAATGATTTTTCTAAAATGCCACTTCCATCCTGGTGGTCTCTTCCTCAAAAGTTTTCAATGATTCCCCGTTGCTTACAGGAAGATTCAAACTCTGGCACTTGCAGCCTCCACAACCTGACATGAGACCCTCTTTCCAGGCGCATTTTCACTCTCTCCCTGCATGAACCTTCTAACTCAGTCACACTGGTCTGCCTACTAAACCCAGTAGATCTTTAGGCTTTTCCATTTCTGCTCCTTGTCCTAAGCCACTTTGCTGCAATGTCTTCAACTGCTTCCCTCGCTATCACAATCTTCCATCCTCCAACTCCCATCTCTTTTGTGAAGATTTTGGAAGATTTTAATTCTATCTCTTCTGACTTTTGCCTCCACACTACTCATTTGGCTCCTGTCACTTAATGACTGTGTTGATTACTCTTTTTTTCATGCCTATCTGTGTGGTTTACTCAGCTAGGCCATGTATTTGTTGAAGACAGGGCCTTGGGTTTTTTGTTTTTCACATCAACCTTAGCATCTAGCACAGTTCTATGTCATAGGAGGCACACACACACAAAATTTTTGTCGATTGATGCAGGACATCATCCTACAAGCATAGTCAGGTCAATGTAGTTCTTCTTACCCAATCCCAGAGCTCCCACTGACAACAAAGAGCCTAAAGTCTTTTTCCAAATTCTTTACTTTTCCCACATACACGCAAATATACACTCACAATATCAGTCACCATCATAATATTCCTATAACTGCAATTCTTAGTCTTTTGGGGATTTCGAAGCTATCAGCATCTTCTCTTGTTAATTTTTTACAGCATGTGGAAAGGTAATTCTCTTTCAAAAAATGACCTTAAGATTCTATTTCTTTGGATCTTACCTGGTAACACAGTCTTTCTCCCTATAAGACCTTCAGCTTCAATAGGTAAAACTGCTACACTTCACTTTATGACTTTATTGATTTTGTTTAAGCCCAGTTTGTTAAGTAAAAGAAGTTAAAAAAATCTATTTTTTAACTCAGTTTTGCATTTTATCTCTGAAAGCTAACAAGATTTGTATGTGTTAGCAGAAATACAGCAAGTGGGTAAAACCAGCCCTTAGACTTGTCGACCTTCAAACAAGAAACAAAGACTTGTGCTATAGAAAATATTATTTGAAACTCATATTGGACTAAAAAACTACAAATGTGCATTTGTTCACTAAATTCTCTTGATTGTTTGTATTCACCCAATCATCTTTTCATACATCAAATAGTTATAAAGCAGGTAGTATTTGAGAAACACTGTTGATGATATATATATCCTGCTATCAAGAGCTATTAGTCTAAAATGGACATGAAACACTTCCCCAAATTAGTATAATTCAAAGTATAAATGGTTATAGACATTCACAATCCTAATATTATCTGCTCATGTAGATGTCTAGATAGACCTAGAGATAGTGATAGCACAATTTATACACACACACACACACACATATGTCTATTGCAATGGGCTGAATGTTTGTGTCCCCCCTCAAATTCATATGTTGAAATCCTAACACTCAGTGTGATGGTATTTGGAGATGGAGCCTTCAGGAGGTCATTAGGTCATGAGAGTGGAGCCCTCATGAGTGGGATTAGTACCCTTAAAAAAGTGACACCAGAAAGTTCTCTCACCCCTTCTGTCATGTGAGGACACAGGAAATGGGTCCTCACAAGATACCAAACACTAAATCTACTGGCATCTTGAGCTTGGACTTCCCTGCCTCTGGAACTGTGAGAAATAAATGTTTAAGCCTGCCCCCGTCCCCACTGCCCCCGGTCTCTGGTATTTTCACTATAGCAGCCTGAATGGACTAAGACATACGCATATATAATAAAACAGACAAATCAACATAGAACATCTATCACTGACTCTTGATTTTGTAAGAAGAGAATGAACTGAGCACCTACAATAGATCACATACAGTGGTATCTCACTTAAGTGCTATCTCACATTAGGGTATTTGCCCAGGTTTTTCAGGACAAAACACTCAAATCTGAAATATTAAAATAATTGAGACAAAATTGCCTGTGATGTCACCTGCTAGGAGGCACTCTTCACCCAGGGTGCTGCTCTTCACATTCGTGATGGGCTCCTCACTGAGCCCTTACCTCTCACGCCCACCTCAGACATTTCTGGGCTCACTCTCAGCAGGCCGCAGCTTTTCTAAACTCATCCTCTCTATCAGATGCGGGGCCTCTTCTGTTCATAATGGGCTCAACGTGATTTTGATCCATCTGCTGATATTCCAGATACCAACATTGACGCCACACTCTTGCTAAGGCCCAGGACATCAGTGCAGGGCCCAGGCTTACCTCAGCTTGTGCTAGGCTCACTGAGCTCCTTCACCATGACCCTGCAAGCTGGTTTCCATATCCTGGCTACCCAGTCCCAGAACAGCCCTGCTAAATTGGAGCAAGTAGAGCAACAAATGTTCCTTGTTTTCTGCCTTGCCATTCGATAAGCAGTGAACATTGGAAGACACTTTTGAAACATCTAGATAAGCGAGTTCTGTGAGGCATGAGTGCCAAGTCCAGGTTTTGACCTTTAGCAAGTTCAGAGTTTGCTGCCAAGATACAACCTATTTCGTCAAACACAGAGGACACGCTCACGTTTCTTCTTCCTTGTCTACTTGCTCACTGACAGGGCACTGCTGCAGCAACAGATGAAGGTCTTGGCTGCTGGTGTGGTTTTCCTGGTGGGCCTGGGACATGTCGTTCATTTGACTTATCAGTTCAAAGTGCTGTGCTAGCCAAGTAAAGCAGTTAATCATATGTTACCCATCAGCTTATATGGAAACTTAGATTTGTGTCTTCTTCAATTTAAAAATCCAAAAAAGGTGAACAACTTTATACTTTACTTCTTTGGTGAGAGTAACTATTAGGTTAAACTGTATGCAAATGTCATTTTTATCAGTCAAAAATGGTAGAATAGCAGTATTTAATATGGTTCAACCTAACGATAAATTCTTATCAAAGTGTATGGTATCTTAATGAATCCTTGTGGTAGGATCAAAACCATTTCTGAATAAAAGTAATTCCAGAATGATAAGATCCACGTAAGAGACAGTGTAGTCTTGCTTTTACCAATTGTTACTTTATGATTACAGGATATTTTGAATATTTTTATATTCATTAATAGTAAACATTTTTGTCTGCATTAAACTATGATATATAATATTTCTACTTTAGAAAGATAAACTGTGTTGATAAATAAATGGCTAATGAAATGCAACTAAAAAGAAATGTGCTCTTTACAGCTCATAAACTCATAAAATTGTCAAACACAGGAAAAAGATATCTGGTTAGAGAGTTCTTGTGTTCCATATGGTAATCAGCTAACATTTTATATTGCTGCTAAAGAAATAAAATGAGTGTTACTTTAGAATTTTCTCTAGCAAAATAGCAGCCTTGACCTGGGGACAGAGGAAGAAAATTCAAGAAGGCAGAAGAAGAAATTGACTGCAAGCCTCCTCATACCCTGCATTATCCAGCAACATATGCAAGCTACCACCCAACTCCATTGATTCAACAAATATCAGTAAAGGGTTGGGTCCCTGATGACTTTGAAATCAGAGAGCCTGGGTTTGAGCCCAGGTCTAATTTTTGCACTGGGGCCTTGGGAAAATTACTGAATCTTTTGAAACCCCAATTTTTAAATCTATAAAATGAAAATAATAGCATTATCTAGCCACAGGGATTTGCCACAATTAAATGAGATAATGTACTTAGCTCAGGACTTAAAATTTAGGCAGCCCTCCAGATATGTTACAGTATTTACTATTGTTTTGTTCCAAGCATCAGGCAATCAGGACACAAAGATGAATAGAAGAATCTCTCCTCTGCAGTACCTAGCATTGGTGCAGAGATTAGGAATTTCACTGCAACAAAATAATAGCCAATTTCTTTTCACTATGTTCATATCCCAAATGATCCTAAGAAGACAGCATATGAGCATCACATTGAGAAAACATCTAGGATAAGTTGAATCTAATCATGTGCTAAGTACCGATGAGCATCACTTTCCCCCTTCCATATGTCTAACACCACCCATAGCATCCATAGTGGAATCAGCAGTTTATAGTATGGAGGGAAACTGTTGGACTTGTAGAATTAGAGAACTGGTGAAGAGTTATGTTTCTCTGATTACTATACACAAGAGTCATTGAAATATAATCACAGTCACCAGATTTACCTTCTCAGTAAGAGAAACACCCCAGGTACATCAAGTGGTATCTGACAAACATATTGCCATTTAGCTGGAGCCTGTAGAATGTGGGACTGCATACTCTAAGCATTTACCGTAAGATCACAGCGCCAGATGACCAAACTTTTGTTTAGGGATGTAATCATTATATTTTTAAAGGTTTACCCTGAAAGACCAACCAAGTAGTACAATGCACATTTCCCAGAAAAGCAACAATTTGGAAAAAAGGAAACAACTTAATGGGGGGTTGTCTGTCATGACTCCAGCCTCACCATCTCCTTCTGCTCTCTCTTTACTTCACTCTATTCACAGTGGCCTCGCAGCTGTTCCATAGACACACTCAGCCCACTCTTGCCTCAGGGACTTTGAATTTGCTGCACCCTCTGCCTGGAATGTTCTTCCTCTCAGATACGCTCCCTCACCTCCTTCAGGTCTTTATTTAAATGTAACCCTCCTTCCCTGGACTGACACTTACAAACCCCTGGTTCATGTCATTCCCTTTGTATTGCCCTTCCTGGCTTTAGATTTTTTCCTTAGCAGTGATACTATCTAAAATACTGTATTTGTCACTTATTTGTCTTGTTTACCTCTGCCTCCCTTGATTGAGTGTAAGCTCCATGAGGACACTGATTTTGTTGCGATTCATTTTGTTTACTATTATGTCACCACGGGCAAGAACAGTGACTAGCACATGGTAGGCACTCCATAAATATTTGTTGAATGAAAAGATGAAAGCCAGACATACAAACACAAGAATACAAACACAGGAACACAGCTCTAAACATTAGCACTGTGAACTCCAAGTGACTGAGGCAGTAGGCAGAGCAGCACACTTGGACAGATGGGTCTGGACAGAGTAGGGACAGCAGCCTCAGGTTCCAGCCTGCCAGTAGCTGTCACTAGGCCATCTCACTTCTCTAAGCCTATGCCAGTCACTGACCTTTCTCTAAGCTGGTGCCAACCATATGTCTTTCAGCTCAAAAGGTACACTTCTATTGTTGCTCAATAATGCTGGGAAGGGCATCTACAGCTGCATTTCCCAGACCCCTTTGTCTGCAGGCTTCCTGTTAGCTCCTGCCATTAGAGGAAAACAGAGAAGGACTGGAGTCAGTAGGAGAGGAGGAGGGACTTCCCTTTTCTTGCTGATCCTGTCAGCATGCGCCCAGAAGTAGCACCTGGCCGGGCCTCCGGCGTATTTTGGAACACCTGACCTGCTTCAACCTGACTCTCAGCCATGCCAGGAGCAGCTGGGCGCCTCATACCCCTTGGAGCTTTGGGCCCAGATCTTCTATGTCCCTCTTCTCCTTGGTTCCCAAGACTTCCTACAGCTACTGGCTCAGGGTTACCTCAGAATTCCTCTTTTGCTCTTTAATCTGTGTAAGGAATTTTTATATTAAATCCGTCTGCCGAAATATCTACTGTGATTTCTGTATTCTTCACATCTCTGTACTCTAACTGACTAAAGACCTACACATCTTACCTATAAAATAAGAAGGTCTCTTTCAGCTGTAAGAATATAGTATCTACCCCTGAGGTTGGCAAAGTTTTTCTTAAAGGGCCAGATGGTACATATTTTAGGCTTTGCAACTACTCAAGTGGGCCATCATAGCCTGAAAACAGCCACAGACAATATATAAATGAATGTACATGGCTGCCTTCCAATAAAACAATTTCTAAAATCAGGCAGCCAGCCCTGGCTATAGTTTGACGACCCTATCTCAACATTCCTCAGAATTGTGAGTAAGATAAAAAGAAACAAAACTGCACCCAAAATCAGTTTTGAAAGACAGATGTTGAGACTGAAACTGTAATCACCTTGAAATAATATCAACACAAGACTCCAATATATACAGCAGAAAAGTGGAATGGGCAGAATATTCAGGTCTCAAAATTCCAGTCAAGATGAGGATATCTATGGCCACTGGTGAAGAAATGCAAGGCCAACAGGATCACTTGAACTATGTCCAGTTTACATTGCTCAATTCACTCTGCCTTCACCCCAGCAAAGAGCCAGGAGGTTCAGCACATGCAGGAAGCTGGCACTAAATATTGCTTTATTATTATTTTTTTTCTGACTATAGTCACTTCCTCTCACCTTGTCATGACCCTTCTGGAAATAAACAAGACTGGTACAATAATGGCCAAATTTAACACTGATAAGGCTTCTATGCCCCACTGTTTTGACTGACATTAAGCCAGCGTAAACAAAGAGATGAGAAAGAGTTAACGGGTAGAAACATCTTAACTATATGGAGAAATGACCCACAGTCCCGTGAAACTTGTAACTATTTTAGCAAAGGGCTGGTTTCTCTCAAAAAATATTCAAAAGTAATTGCAGTGAAGAGAAGGTGTTACAGTGCAAGCTAAAAACGATTAGTTTGTGTGACAAGGAAAACTGATTCCAGAACATCAGTATTTGGGGAAGCTGAAAGCTCGAATACTGAATCATTGAAGAACTTTCCAGAAAGATTTACAGGCATAATCATTGGGGCTACCCTCTTTGACAAGTGTTTATCTTCCAGGATACAACCAAAAATCATCATTGGAAAACAAAACTGCCACAGAAATTATCCTTTCCGGCATTCACCAGGCAAAACTTTCACAAATGTGAGATAAGTATTATCACAGTACCTACCTCTGGGACTGTTAAAAGAATAAAAAAGTTAAAAATATATAAAGAATAATAATTGTAAATGCTTATAGAGACCTTCCAATGCACTGGGCTATTCTAGGCATTATATACTTATTAACTTACTTTCATTCTCATTTCACAGGTAAGGAAACTGAGGCACAGATAGTAACTGGACTTAAGTCCCATGACTAGGAAGCACCAGAGCCACATTTGAACTAGGCAATCTGGCTCCCAAGCCTGTCGTTATAACTCCTGCTGTAAACAACCTAAGTATTTGGGAGCGTGATCGTACATAGTAAGTGCTATGTTGGCAGTTGTTGTGAATTGGTATAGATGGATTAGACTTTATGGAAGTGTTTGAAGTCAATGTTTGAAACTAATCTAAATTGGGAGGTTGGTAGTATCATTTGGACTTGGGTCAGTCGGTAGGTTACATAAGAACATAATTTGTTCTAGCGCTCCAAAGTCAAAGGGGTACCAATTCTTTCTGAAAACCCTTGAATTTCCTCTCTGGGCTGTTAGTAAGGACAGCAACTCTGACTTCCTGAAAAACAAGTTGTACCACCCTCATTCTCTTTTCCCTGGTACCTCCAGTAACTCTCATCATCTTCTCCCTAACTCATAAAAAGCAGTCAGTAAGCTTTATAATAGATTTCTTTCCTTCTTTTATTTTTTTTTCACGTTTCCTAGATTTTAAACATAACACAGTCCTGAATAGCTCAGGCCCTGCAGTACACATTTTCAAAAGAGTATGAAGTTATCCAATGAAAAGATTCAATGATTCCTCTTTCACAGCAGAAGCTACCATAGGGGCTTTTGTTCTATTCTGCTTTCCACTTCTCTCTGAAGTGGGCCTGCCTGTGCCTCAGAGTCTCATCTTCTTCACCCCAAGGGACTTTGCTTTCATCTCTTCTACCTCAAGTATCTTCAGTTTCTTGCCACTGCTTACTTCCACCCTGTCCCTAAGCACGCACAGGGTGCACCCATCTTAAAAAATATTTACCTGACTCTGCTGCCTCCTCAGCCATTTCCTTATTTCTCTTTCTGTATTTATTAACAAATGTCTCAACTAAACAACCCACATCTGTCCCCTTTATTTCCTCACTGTCCCTCCTCTTGCGTCTTGATCTCTCTCTTACTTACCTACACCACATTCATTTCTCCCTCCTCATCGTCTTTAACATTTACTTTCTATGCTATACATTTTGTCAATTAATTAAGCAATTTTTTATCATCATTTAATTATTTAATCTGAACAGTCTCATCTTAGTTAGACTATAAGTAAGCTGAAAGGATGAATTTATTTTATCTTTATCAAACAGTAGCTAGTACCATACTCTACAAATAGTGGGTACACAAGATCTCGTACTGGATGGCTTGATCCTATGTTTATGAATATAAGAATTTTAGGGGCCGGCCCTGTGGCCTAGTGGTTAAGTTCATGCACTCCACTTCAGTGGCCCAGGGTTTGGCTGGTTTGGACCCTGGGCGTGGACATGGCACCACTCATCAGGCCATGGTGAGGAGGCGGTCTCACATGCCACAACTAGAAGGACCCACAACTAAAATATACAACTATGTACCGGGGGGGTTTGGGGAGGAAAAAAAAAAGAAAGCAGGGAAAAAAAGAATTTTAATCAGGGGGCTGGCCCAGTGGCACAGCAGTTAAGATCGCACATTCTGCTTCAGCAGCCCAGGGTTCGCCGGTTCGGATCTCAGGTGCGAACCTATGCCCTGCTCGTCAAGCATGCTGTGGCAGGTGTCCCACATATAAAGTAGAGGAAGATGGGCAGAGATGTTAGCTCAAGGCCTATCTTCCTCAGCAAAAAGAGGAGGATTGGCAGCAGATGTTAGCTCAGGGCTAATCTTCCTCAAAAAAAAAAAAAACTGAATTTTAATCAGAATTAAAGCAACATTAAGAAATGTTCATAAAATTTTTTTTTTTGCATGAACTCTGAGATAATTCTTTTAACTCACCAAATATTTATCAGGCTATGCTGGGTTAAAGAGTATTTCCCCCAAAATCATGTCTACCTGGAACCTCAGAATGTAACCTGATTTGGAAATAAAGTCTTTTCAAATGTAATTAGTTAAGTTAAAATGAGGTCATACTGGATTAGGGTGGACTCTAAAACCTGTGACGGGTGTCCTTATAAGAAGGCCACATGAAGACATGCTTTTGCTGACTTGGAAGATGGTGAGGACCATGTGGAGACACAGAGGGAAAAAGGCCTAATGAAGATGGAAGCAGAAATTAGAGTGATAGACCTATAAGTCAAGGAACACTAAGGATTGCCAGTAACCCAGGAACTAGGAGAGAGGCAAGAAAGGATTCTTCCCTGGCACCTTCAGAGGGAGCACAACCCTGATGACAACTTGATTTTGGACTTCCAACCTCCATAAGTGTGAGAGAAAAAATTTCTGTTTTTTTTTTTTTTTTTTCCTGTGGAAGATTCACCCAGTGCCAACATCTGTGCCAGTCTTCCTCTATTTTGTATGTGGGTTGCTGCCACAGCATGGCCGCCGACAAGTGGTATAGGTCTGTGCCTGGGAACCTAACCCAAGGTTCTGAAGCAGGGCATGCCAAACTTACCCACTAGACCATGGATCCAGCCCCAAATTCCTGTTGTTTTAAGCCACCCAATTTGTGTAATTGGTCACAGCAGCCCTAGTCACCTAATACAACACTCACTGTATTCCTCGATGCTCTGGGCACTAGAGATATGAGTGAACAGAACATGAAAAACTCCTGCCCTCGTGAAGCTTACATTCTAATTGAGGAGACATAGGAACAAATACTAAGTAAATAATGCCTTATTTTAGGTGGTAAGTGCCACTGAGAAAATAAAGCAGGGAAGGAGAAAAGGAGTATCAGATTTGGGGATGCTGCTGTATTCAGTATTATGGTAAGGGAAGGTCCCTCAGATAAGGTGGCATTTTAGCAGAGACCTGAAGGAGGTGAGGGGGTGAGCAACAGATAGCCCAGGGAAGACAGGGAAGAGGAATCCCAGTAAAAAGATCAGCAAGTACAAACCTCTGAGGCAGGATGAGTGCGCAAGAGGGAGAGAGTAGGAGAGGAGCTCAGAGAAGAGGTGGGGCTCAGATCACAGGGGCCCTGTAAGCCATTGTGAGGGCCCTGGTGTTTATTCTGAGAGAGATCGGGAGCCATTGAACGGTTCTGAGCATAAAAGGTTGTAAACTGACATGTCTAAAAATGATCACTGTATTAGTTTTCTATTGCTGCGTAACAAATGACCACAAACATAGTGATACAACACCAGCATATCAGCAGAGAGTTCTGTAGGTCAGAAATCCAGCCTGGTATGGCTGCTCTCTGCTCAGGGTCACAGGGCTGAAATCAAGGTGTTGGCTGGGCTGAGTTCTCATCTGGAGGCTCTGGGGGAAAAGCTGCTTCCAGGTTCATGCAGGTTGTTGGCAGGATTCAGCTCTGCGTGGTTGTAGGACTGACGGCCCTGTTTCCCTGCTGGCTGCCAGCCAGGGGCTGCACTCCCCTCCTAGAGACTGCCCACATTCCTTGCCACATGGTTCCTTCTATCTTCCACATCAGCTGTGGCATGTCAAATCCTTTTTGTACCTCAGATCTCTAATTACCCCTTCTGTGAGTAGCTAGAAAAACTCTGCTTTTAAAGGCCACATGTGATTAGGTCAGCCCCATTCAGGTAATCTCCCTTTTTTAAAGTTGACTGTGTCATATAACATAACCTAATCACCAGAATAAAATCTAGCATATTCACAGTCTCAGAGATGAAGTGGAGGTTAGTACAGGGTGCGGGAAGGAAATTTGGGGAGTCATTTTAGAATTCTGCTTACCTACCACAATCACCTTGCCTGTTGTGTTGAGAATACACTATAGGGAGGCAAGAAGAGAAACAGGGAGATTTTTGCAATAATTCAGATGAGAGGTGGTGTCTTGGACCAGGGTGCTGCTAGTGGCGAAGGTAGTGAGATATGGTCAAATTCTGAGAGAACACAAAGGTAGAAATGATAGGATTTGCTGACCAATTGATGTTGAATGTGAATGAGAATGGAGTTGAGTACTGAATGGATTTTGGCCTCAGTAACTGGAAAAATGGAACTGCTGTTTGCTGAGACACGATGTACTATGGAAGTAATCAGTTTAGGGGGATATAGAATTTTGGGAGATGTTTCTTTGAGATGCCAATAGCATCCAAATGGAGATGTCCACTAAGTAGTTGCTTATATGTACACAGAGTTCAGGAAAGAGGTCTGGTCTGAAGATAAGAATTTGGGCGATGTCAGGTTATAGATGGTGTTTAAGGCCACGGGAGTGGATGAGATGACCTAGTGGAAAGAGGGATGGGGTTCCAGGATGGAACCCTGGAGTAATCCAAGGTTAGAAGTCAGACACGAGGAGGAACCTCAGGAGAAAGGATGGGAGCATGCAGTGAAGTAGCAGGAAAACTAGGAGAAAGTAGAAACCCAGAGGGAGGTGGAAAAGGATGATCAACTGACAGGGCACGTGAGACTCAGAGGGAGAACTGAGCTCTGGACCTCACAATACAGAGGTTAAGGGACCTCGACGAGAACAGAACCCTTTCACAAGCAGGGTGAGGATAAGCCTTATTCCAGTGGGTTTAAGAGGGAGCAGGGAGAGGAACTGCAGACAGTGATAATAAAAAACTCTTTGAGGAGTTTTGTAGTAAAGAGAGCAGAGAAAGGGACTAGGAGATTGGCAGGGATGTGGGTTCCGGAGAGAATTTTTCTCTCTCTGTTTTTTTTTAAGGATGTGAGAGATTAGAGCACGTCTATATGGAGGCAGGGGAATGACGATTCAGTGGCCAGGGAAAACAGCTGGAGCCATCTCTGATTAAGCCAAAGGGGATGGGGTCAGTGCATAAAGGAGGGCCTGACCTTGGGCAGGTGCTGGCAGAGTTCATCCCTCACCCTGGGAGGGGAAGATGCAGGTGAGTGTGCAGACGCAGACCGGCTGGTGGCAATTGAGGAGGTTCTCTTCTGATGGCTTCCATTCTTTTAATAAAATAGGAAGCAAGGTCATCAGCTGAGAATGAGCTGAGGAGTGGGTACTGGAGGTGTGGGGAGAGAAGACCCGTGACAGTGACAGAGTTCATCACGAGAGCGGGCGAGTGAGCAGGTGGGGTGCACTGGGGATAGTCAGGCAGTATGGAGGGGTCACTTGATGTTGGGTTCTGGATTTTCTTTTCAGAGCAGTTAAACCATTTTCATCTTAATGAAGTCATTACCATGAAGCTTAAATTTTTCGCCTGGAGATTTAACAACAAAGACCTGAGTCATCAATGAGATTCTTTTTGGTCCATGTCAAATTAAACAGATGATAGCTTCTAGACATTGTGAGGTTATTTTGTTTGTTTTTGTTTGGTTTGTTTTGTTTTTATGGCCATTAATTATTTCAAATCCTACTTTCCTGGGTCAACTTTTGCAGGTCTAATTTTTACCATGTATTTTAAACTTTTTATTTTATGTTGACTGTTTCTGTCATGTTTTTCCATTATGAATTGGATAAAATATGACACTTTATAAGTGCTTTTTATGAGAAAATTGAGAGTAATTCCCCTCAGAAGTTTCTGACCCACTCTATTGTCTCAGATTTGTATCTTAAATATTGCAAATTCAATTCGTCCCTATTCTCAATCACTTTGGATGCCAAGAGAAAGTAAGTTCTTGGCTCAAAATGCCTTCAGGATAAAAAGGCAGCATCAAAACACTCTGCTTTGCAATAAACTCAGGAGGTTAGGAAAGGAAGTGAGAAGAGGAGAAGCAGAGGGTTCTATGGTCAGATTCTTTGGAGATCAGAGCTAGCTTGACATCTAGTCTCATTTGTTAGAAATGAAATCTTTCCAAAGTGATGGAAAGAAAGGAATAATAAAATATATGCTATGCCTATGTAGACCACCCCCCACTTCTTTCTTTTAGAATTCCCAATTCAGCTCAGGTAACTACCCTTCCCCTTCCATGTGCTAAGGAAGGAGTTTCCTCCTTGTCCCTGAAAGATGAGTCCTGACTAATCTAGTCCAAGCTTTGTACTTCATTCCTCTTGCCAGTGATTAGTTTAGAAAGGACAAGCGACACAAATCTGGCCAATGAGACATGAGGGAAAGTCTGCCTTGGGCCAAGGGACTTCTGGAAACGATTTTCCACCCTGATAGAACAGGCTATAAATGAGGATCAGCATCCTCTTCTGTCTTGTGAAATAGCTGTGCGAGCAAATGATGTGTTGCTGCAGCAGCCGTGCTTGACCCTGAGAGCACCAGCTTGAGAACAAAAGCCCACAGTCTGAGAATGGCAGAGCTGAAAGATGGAAAGACGCTGGGTCCTTGAGGATGTTGCTGGACCACTGCATTAACAAACTCTCGAACTGCCTTAGTTTAAACAAATTTTGGTCAGGTATTCTGTTATTTGCCGCCAGAAACATTCTATCTGATACAATCCTCATACAGAATCTGGGGGCTCTAAATTGTTGAGGACTAAATAGGTAAGTGAATTACATGCCTGGGAGCCTGTCTGGTGGCTCCAGGATTGAAAGGACTGTATTCAGGCCCATTAATTATTAACCCTTTATGCTTGGTTGGTTTCTGTACAGACTTCCTGGGGCAGCATTTATCATTTGCTCATTAGTGCTTTTGCAGCACTTTGATAATTTACTAGAAGGATACTTAGCTCTTTTTATTACGCTTAATGTTTACATTTCCTTTAATATTGTGAATTATTAGAGGACAAGGGCCATGTCTATCACCTTTAAATGTCTAGTGACCAACAAAGTGCCTGACATGTAGAAAATGCTCAGTAAATATTTGCTGAATTGGAGGATTACCTTCTGTTGACAAATGTGTGTTGGGTGCATCATGTTGAAGGCCCTGCCTCCTGATCCCTGAAGCAGATCCAGTATGACGAGGGAGTTAGGTCAGAGGAACCACTGCAGATTAGCTCTTGTGGGAGGATACAGCCATGAGGGCAAGAGAAAATTCTCCGTGTCGACTGTCCAGCCAGCTGTTCAAGGAGTCATCCTTATTTCTGCTCCTTACCACACTCTTCACATTCCCATACACTGTCCTACCTCCAAAACACATCCTGGTGTTTTTTCACATCTCCAATACTACCACTCTGTCTAATCTGCTATCATCTCTCACCTGGACAAATGTCTCCCACCCCCATTGTTATCTACACAGGAGTCAGAGACACATTTTAGAGACTGAAATAAGATATGCCACATTCATGCTTTGAATAAAGAGAAACTCCTTTCTGTGTCCCTCCATCCTCTCTATCACACTTTATAGTTGTCCTAGCAGGTATTACTGTCTGAAATCACTCACATGCTTGCCTGCCACCTGCTTGTCCCATGGATTGTAAAGATCATTGGGAGTAGGTCCTCATCTCTACTGTTTAGGCCACATCCCCTGTACCTGCAATAACACCTCACGAGCAGTAAGCATTCATTACATGTTGGTGAGTTAACAAATATTGTGTCTTAGCCCTGAAGAGGTTTTACATTTCATACTAAAAGAGTTTCCTGCCTGGAACAAAAGAACAAAAGAAAATGACAAGGAAATAGGAGACATCCACGAAACTCACAGACCTGAGCTTGAGCAGGTCAGGCTTTAAAACAACTGAGCAAAACAAGGAGGTCTCAGGCCCACAGAGATGGTGTTAAGGCTACAGGGGCCACCCAGCCAGTTTTGGGGCACCTGGTGTGAAATCAGGGAGGAAGTGGGTGGTAGTACCCACTTGAAACTCACCCCTCCTGCTCCCTCTTCCTCTTTTATACATCCTGAGCCACCATGGCCCTGAGGGTGCCAGGAGCAAAGTCCCTGCTGGCTTTGACTCTGCCTTAAACTACCTCTGCTTCTTGCACCTGAGATGCTGAAATACGTGACCTAAGCCCATGAGTCTACTTGCTTCCCCAGTGAACCAAATAATGAAGAAAGTACACATTCATGTGTATAGTTAATTAGAGCAAATGGTTTATCAAGTTTTAAAAAATCTCCTAGGAAGTAACAATTTTGAGGTATGATATAAAACTGAAAATACAGTACTTGGCAAAAATAAAACAGCTAATTCAGAAGTTCTAACTTTGTGGTTTCAGTTTACTCTCAGATAGAGAGACACACCCTCTTTCAGAGGTCATAATGGAGCTGTGAGGACTAAAGGTAAAAATATTCACAAGATACTGATTTACAACAATGAAAGGTCATAAAGCAATGATTAATCATTAACTTATAAAATCACCCAACAAAGCATTTCTTTAAAACAGTCATTTATGGGAACCAGCAGACTCAGGAAGGCTAGAAGTCAAAAATTTGGATTCTCAAGTCTTAGTACTTATTCACAGAGCCCTAAACTTCTATGCCGCAGTTTCTGCAGTGTAGAAAGTCAAGATATTCATATCTTTTTGTGACATGGATTATTCCATGAAGTTCAAGTGAAATAATACAATGTGCATTGGCAACAAAGCAAGTGTCATTCAGTGCGAGTAGTAAATCTGGACCTACTACTACTAAAACTACCTAATAAGACCAGTTAAAGTGGGAGACGTCAACCCTGGGCTGGAAGTTGTTGCATATCTATGGCTCTCTATAGGAACGGGGGCATCAACGGCGGGTGCTTTTCCTCAGAACATTTAGCCTTCAGGGATCAGCAGCCATAAAAATTTTAACACAGGTATAAAAATGGGAGTTGTAACATTTACACTAATAGGACCACATTAATTTTTTTTCAGTTGAAGTATAATTGACATACAATATTATATTAGTTTCAGGTATATAACATAATGATTCAATATTTTTATACATTATGAAATGATCACCATGACATGTCTAGTTACCATCTGCCACCATACAAAGCAAGTACAATGTTATTGACTATATTCCCTATGCTGTACTTTACAGCCTTGTGACTTATTTATTTTATGATTGGAAGTTTGTACCTCTTAATCCCCTTCAGCTACTTCATCCATCTCCCTCTGCCCTACCCCACAACTACCTGATTGCTCTCTGTATCTGTGAGTCTATTTCTGTTTTGTTTTGTTTTTTCACTCGTTTTGTTTTTTAGATGCCACATATAAGTGAAATCTTGCATACTTGTCTTTCTCTGTCTGACTAATTTCACTTAGCATAATATCCTCTAGGTCCATTCATGTTGTTGCAAATGGAAAGATTTCATTCTTTTTTATGGCTGAGGAATAGTTTATTATGTATGTATATCACATTTTCTCATCTATCAATGGACAGTTAGGTTGCTTCCATATCTTGCCTTCTGTAAATAATGCTGTAATTAACATAGTGGTGCATATATCTTTTTGAATTAATGTTTTTGCTTTCTTTGGATAAGTAGCCAGAAGTGGAATTGCTGGATTGTATGGTAGTTCTATTTTTAACTTTTGGAGCAACTCCAGGCTGTTTTCCATAGTGGTTGTGCCAGTTTACATTCTCACCAATAGTATACAAGGTTTCCCTTTTCTCCACATCCTTGCCAGCACTTGTTATTTCTTGTCTTTTTGGTAATAGCCATTTTGATATGTGTGAGGTGATATCTCATTGTGGTTTTGATTTACATTTCCCTGATGATTAGTGATGTTCAGCATCTTTTCATGAGGGGCACATTAATTTTACACTTGATTACAACAAGCTTACAGGATTATTTAGCGTTTAAGAGCACCAGCTCTAGCATCACACTGCTGGAGTGTGAATCCTAACTCTGTGGAACTTAAATCAAGTTCCTTATCTTCTTTGGTAGCCAGCCTCCAAAATGACCCCTAACGACCTTCACCCCTAGTATTCATGCCGTTTTGTAGTACTCTCTCACACTGTATCTGGATTGGTTTCTGTGACCAACAGAATACAGGAGAAGTAATGGCACATCACTTCTGAGGCTAGGGCATAAAAGGTACTGTGGCTTCCTACTTAGTTGCTCTCTTGGATCCTTCATTCTAAGGGAAGCCAGTGGCCATGGCATTCTATGGAAAAGCCCATATGTTGGGGAATTGAGGCCTCTAGCCAAGAGCCATGTGAGAGAGCTTGGAAGTGGATCTCCCAGCCCCAGTTAAGCTTTCAGATGACATCTTGACTGCAACCTCATGAGACCTTGAGCCAGAACCACACAGTTAAGCCGCTGCCAAATTCCTAACCCACAGAAACCATGAGATAACAAATGCTTATTGTTTTAAGTTTTGGGGTAATTCATTGCGCAGTAATAAATAACTAAAACATCCTCTCAAAGTTTCTGTAAACTGTAAAAATGGAGATGATAATAGTATGTGTCTCAAAGAGTTGTGTAAGGATCAAATGAGAAATATACTGAAAGTCCTTAGCCCAATACCTGGCACAGAGGGAATACATGTTGGCTATTATTGCATCCTTGTGTATCTTCTCTTCCACAAGCAGGGTGGTCCTGCATGTTATAGTCACATTCTCAGTAGGCATCAGCATTTTGTTAAGTTGTAACATTTCAAGGATACCTATCTGGCTCTAGTCAGTCCCTTTACATTGTCTTTCTCTAATTATCAATTGGGCAAACAGTCTTCTCTTTTTCTCTCTGATCTCTTTGGTGATGAGAGGCAAAATGTCTAAGAGAGGGAAATTTAAGGCATATGCTATGCCCAGGGAACCAAAAACCAAAATAGCTGGCCTGAAAAAGACCAACCCAGTGACCTCACGAGACCTTGACAAAGGTTGATAATAGTTAACTGAGCTAGCTGGAGTCAACTCGAGCCTTTACAGAGCACACTGTTTAGAAATTGTCCTCAGAAATATACAAAGCTTTCATTCAGGCTCATTTCTGTGCTTTTAAATCTGGAATAGATCCTGGATTTCCTCAGGCAAACTTCACAGATGTTATCTTTTCTTTCTCTGATTATTCCTGTCTTCTTCACATTTGGGTTTTCTTTTATTACTCAAAAATGGGTGAGCAGTCAAATTTCCTATGCGCTGAAAGAAGGTATTGAGAAAATTTACTGCTAAAGCATTGAAAAGAACAAAAAAACAACAGATACGTTTCTATCCCAAAATAAAACTCAATAATAAAACTATTTGGCAACTAACAAAACTCAATAATAAAACCATTGACAAATAACAGAACTCAATAATAAAATTATTTGCCAAATATTTCAAAAACTCAGCCTACGATATAATGTAAAGAAGGAGATAAAAGTCACACAAATACTGAGCGAGGAGGTTTTATTACCACTGAGCCATGAGGATTTCTATAATTCCACTAAGAATAAAATATTTTTATATATTTTACTGCTGATTCTTTGGGAAACTGAATGTTTAAATATGCAATATCCTTCTATAATAGGATATTTGAGGGATTTAAAACAAAATACAATCCTTTATTATATATATAGAAGGAGGTGAACTTTTAATTTTGCTTGATGAAATGAATTATCTCCTGACCTCAAGGAGTTTTTATTCTAAAAAAAAATACGACAATAGTATTAAGTGTCTCTCTCTCTCTCCCCCAGCTCTGGGTGGGTCTAGTCCTGCTAAAGTCAGAGTTCCATATGGAAACACTTGACCTTGTCTTAAACCAACTTCTCAGGAGATGAACTTGGGTTTGCTCATTTGCTCCTCCTTTCTTTTGACTGTTTATTTCTTCGCTTTCCACTTAATCTAGGACTTTCTTTTGTTTTTCTATCAAAATCTTTCTTTTCTTTTCTTTTCTTCCTTCCTTTCCTTTCCATTTATATTTCCTCTCTCCCACCTCCCTTCCTCTCTTCCTTCCCAGTATTTGTTTGACTTTAAACCTAGACTGACAATCTAGAGTATATTTCTTGGGTGATGACTCTGTATCCTTTGTAAGAATGCTGTTCTTTATTGTGGCACAGCCCAAGAAAGGTATTGCTGATATAGTGAAAATGTTGCATTCTTGAACTTTCATCTCTGTCTCTTATGATAAGGGAGGAGTTGACACAAGATGATTTCTCTTTTCTCCTCAAATATACACACATGTCAATTAAGAAATATGAGAAGGAAATAACTTAGTGGTAAGTGTAAATAAAGCACACAATGAAACCACATCTCCACCCAGTTGCCCCATAGGCATCCTTAGCCACCCTCCCCCTTACTTCCTACATTTCCAATTACCAAAGTCTAATGGTTCACATTTGAGTTGCTCTATAGCCTCCAAATCCTGCTCTGCACCATCAATCTTCTGGGACACTTCCCTGGCTTCCCTTCCAGCCTTGCCACTTCAACTCCCTCTTCCACTGTCATGCCCAACTGTGCAGGCGTGCTCCAAATTCTCCAGTATGCTCCATCATCTACAAGATTTCTGTGAGAAATCTTCCCCTACTTTCCCAGAAGTGATCCTTCTAACCCCCAGGGAGGTTTACTCAAGCCTGTCTAAATTACCTCATTGAATTGTAACCATAGTTAGATGGAGATGTGAGAATCTCTTAGGAAGTCCCCACCAAGCGGACTTTCTTGAAATATCTGTTCAAATTTCATTTGGAGAAGACACTAAGTGCTATTTAAGGGAAATGTCAAGACAGGCCCTCCCCAGTCTGTGTGCTCCACCCAGTAAAAGAAAATCCCTGTAGTTAACTTGACCAAACCCCAGGGAAGGCAGTTGCATGACCCAGGCTCCTGGCCATGTCGCTGTCCATCTCAAGTGGCTTATCAAAGTTCAGTGTTCCTTCCAATTTTCCTTAACTAAAGTTCCAATAAGTACAGTTTTATCCATCCTTCCAGGGATGCTGTGGTGCCTCCGTGATGTTCTAGAGATAAACGGGCTATCCAGGTTACTTTGGTTCATTTGTATATCTGTTTCCCACTAAACTATAAACTTCTTGAGGTCAAGGACCTTTATATTTATAAAATTTAATCTTTGTATTTGCAGCAACTAGCACAGTGCCTGGAACATAATGTAAGCCATGTGAATTCTGATTGTATGGATGACCCATCCTTTTCCCACAACAAGGCTTTGTGTGTGTGGTTGTTTAAATATACAAAATATCACTTTATGAAAACAGTTACATTTTAACAGTTCACCAGAAAGAGTCAAATGTAAGTGGACTGATGCCTGCCATTTAATAGTCCAAAATGATGGTAACCATTACTTTCTTAAGTAACCAGAAGTCATTATCAATAAGTCAGCCCACTCAGTTATTTAACCTTTGGCATCTTTGCCCTGGCCCTGAAACGGCGAGGCAAATGTGGTTTTTGAGAGCTCTACAAACGAATCCCAAACTGTCACCTTGAAATCTGGATAAGACCCCTCAGTACGTAAGCACTGTCTACGCATTTCCTGGTTGGCTAGACCATCCAGAGACAATGCTTCAGTAGGCTGCCAGAGTGTGTAATACTGAAATGAAAGTAAATATTTAAAAAGAAAGTCGGGCCAGAGGAGACCCAGACTAGTTATTCTCACTTGCTTGCCTCCAGTAGTGTTTATCCCATAATGTGAATGTTTTATATTCAGAGCTTGGGCTAAAGTGGAAGTTAGGCAAGGTAAAAGAAATGAAGGGGGTTTTCTATGAAAGAATCCACAAAACATCACTGATCCCACCTCCCTCTGAACATTAATGCGATGATTTAGCTCTGCAATACTTACTTCTAAATAGTTATTTCCCTGCATCCCAACTCTCAAATTGATGAATTTTCATCACCCCTGAAGGAAAACCACTGGGTCCTCAAAACTGTACTTTGGGGCTTTCTTTCTTATATTTTCCCTCCCCTTAAGCCATCTTTACTGCTGTGTGGGATCTTTAAACACTGTCTCTTTTCCTCTGAAGATCATAACCGCAAACGTTTTTTAAAAATTTAATTTGAATTTAATACGTATTCAATTTAAGTTTAATAAAAAGAAATCCTAAGACTTTCCCCTAATTTCAGGAATCATGTATGTTTTACATAAAAAGTGGCTGCTGCAAGGCTCGCAGCCTAACCTCTAGAGACCTGGTAAAGTGAATCCAGCTGCTACACTCGAAGCAGCGACAACGCCTGGGAAGCCTCAGCCACAACCTGGTGCGCTGGTCCAAGCCCCCAGCAGCAGCTCCAGTTGTCCTCAGGGTGCTAAGACAGAACCTGACCCCGGTCTCCAACTGTCTTATCTTTTTCAAAAGTTTCAAACTTACTGCCTTTGCTCAGCAGAACCACGGGCACGGTGATGACGGTGACCAGCACAGCAGTCCCCAGCAGTCCCAGGAGCACCTTCCACACTGTCTGCAAGCCGGTCAGATCATGTTCAGTTAGAACAAGCCGTCTGGCCCCAGTCTGGGTAAGAGGGTCGGGGCCTGGGTTGCACTTGAGGTAGCAGGATTTGCCAATGGGCACGCATTGGAAGAGGGGCACAGTGGGCTGGGAGGGTTTGAGCGCGCCAGTCGGAGGTTGCAGGAGCGGTTTGCCCTTGAACTTGTGGCTTCTGAGCGCAGTAGTGTTTGCTGCTCTACGCCTGCAGGTCAAAAGCCAAGTGAGGGCTCGGGCGTGCGTTTTTTTGGGTGGCTCTAGGGGTCCTCCAAAGCTCGGCGACTGGGTTTCTAGCAGAAACCCCGCGGGGCCGAGAGCTGAGAGCTCTGGGACGTCCTTTCACCTGTCAGAGGGTGGCCCTAGAGCCTCCGCCTAATGGGAGTCCCTGGTCCTGTTCTGCGAGCTTTTGGGGCAATTTAAGGAGGGTTTGGAGAAGCAGCACCTACCGCTCGCCCCTGGGGCTGGGAGGGCGGGAGGCGCGCCGCTCACTCACCTTCATGGTCGGCGTCTCGGCGGCACTGAGCGCGCGGGCCGGAGCGCAGGCAGAAGGCAGGCGCGGCGCCGGGACGCGCGGCCAGCTCGGCTGCTGCGGGCGCCGAGTCACTCGGCGCTCCCGAGTTGCGGCCCGAGTTAAACATTAGTGAGCGCCCAGCCCGCTCGGATGAAGGGGCGCGAGCGGCGCGGGAGAAGGCGCGGGGCACTGGGCACTGGCATCCCGGCCGGGGGGCGCCCGAGAGGCGCCTCCTCCCTGCTGTGCGGGGCGCGCGGGGCGCGGGGCCCCGGGGACGCGCGGGGTGGGGTTGCGAGAGGACGAGCTGGGTGAGCCGTTGCCCGGCATCCCACGCGGAGACCCGAGGCAGCCGACGCGGGGGCCGTGTCTGTCCTAGCTGAAAGGGACTTTCCCTCTCAGCTCCTGCAACTTAGCGCGGACAGGCAGCTGAGACCAGAGTGGGCGTGGGGCTCTGCAAACTCACACAGCTCACTGCTGGCAGCTGGAGCTTGAACCCAGGCCTCGGCCTCTTGCCAGTGAAAGGTATGTTGGGGGAAAGTGGGGTGTCTGGAAGGCAAAGAGAGAGAAAAGGTGATTGTTCACTTATGAGTGGCATTTAGGGGCGGAGTATCTGGACTCACCGTCCGCAGGGAATTTCTGACGTGTTTTGTAGGTTTACCTTCTCAAGATGGCAAAAATAACAACACTAACACTAATGTGGAACTTTTCCCCAGGTGTTGCTCTAAGCATTTATTGTGTTTATTTTACAGGAAGGAAGCCTAGGTACAGAGAGCTTAAGTCACTTGGCCAAGTCAGAAGCTAGGAAGTCCTGGACCCTGAATTCAGAGTCCATGCTCTTAACCACTACTCCATGTGGCCCCTCGTCTTTCAGTCTTGCAAAGAGGATTTGGAGAAGAGATAAAGGTCAAGTGTGGCTTCTTCTTCCCCCAGTTCCTCATTATGTCCTGTAGGTTTGTTCGTTCATTCCTTCATCCCCACATCCTCCCGTTTATTCTACCCATTCCATAGATACTGGAGTGGCAACAGTGTACCAGATTCCCTTCTAGATGCTGGGGATCCAGAAGTGGGACAAGACAGATGAGGTCTGTGCACTCGACACTTTCAGTGTAAAATACACAGGGAAACATTTGCGTTTAGGGGCCCTCTAAGCTTACTTCCTCACTAAGTACTCCTACCTCCTACAAGGCCTCTTCAGCTTGCTCACTGCAGCTGAAAAGCAAAGCCTCTGTCCATAGTTAGAGGTAAAAGATTAAAAATGCAAAGTCCTACGGGGTGTTAATGCATGATTATGAGTAAATTCAAATTTCCATCCTTTATCTCCAGTCCAGACTTTGCTTCTGAATTCAGGGATCTTTTTCTCTTTTGACCATCAATTGCTTATGATACATACATATGCTCACCCACACCCACCTCCAGAGACTCAAACTTCATCTCCTCCATCAGCCTTGCCTCACCTACCCTTCTCTGATCATCTCTGTCTTCATTAAAAGTGTCTCTATTCACCATTCACAAAAACTGAAAACTTCAGTCATCTTAGATTGTTTTTCCTCACTCTCCTCCATTTACTTAGCCAGCGTTTCCTCTCAACTCTACCTTTACAAGTGTCTCTCAAATTCATCCCCCTCTCCCTCTTCCAACTGCTGGGGAAGGTGAGTCAATAGTGTTACTGGAGTCTGTGCGCTGGAGCTGTGAAGAGAGGACATCCAGCAAGAACTACAGGGAATGGTGCCATACTGGGGGCTCAGTGTTGGCCTCTGCTCTCACCAGGTTGTACACTCGGCAATGAAGGAGGGAAGCCACAAGTGACATCAGCCTTGGAGAGGGAAATCTATGCACTTGGGCCCATGCTTAACCTCCAGGCCTGCACCGTGGCACTGTACATTCTGCAGGCCCTGGGGAAGCTGGGGGGAGGTTCACTGACGTAGGATATGTCATATGATGATGAAATGGGATAGATCATCTTGTTCTCTGGAGGGCATTCCATGAGACACAATTATCTTCACACTTTGCCTACTTTAAGAGATACTTTCCCAAATCTCTCCTACCCTGACCTCTTTGTCACCAGTCTTTCAATCTTGTTTTTTCCAAGTCCCTAAAGAGCCAGCTGGCCAACACATTAGCTGCCATCCATGAGTCAGTATAGATTTTATATCAGGCCATCTCTCTTTCTATGCAAAATGGAAAAACAGATGTACTACTCAAAGTTTTGTCTGTTATGAAGATTTCTCTTTCTACTGTATTTCTGGGCATTCCTGAATAGGGCCGTGATGCAGCAGCAATCCACTTATAACTGGTACCAGCTTACTTTGCATAAGGCTGACTCTTTTCCCTCCTTTGTTATCTGGTTATAGGGAACTCCCCATGAAGCTATAGGTGTGTGTTGAGGGAAAGACATTGAAGCAGTGGGAGAAGACACCATGGAGTCTAAGTTCTCTGCTCATGCGATTGTTTTGTGCCTTCTGGACCTCTTGTACTCATCTGCTATATCTTACAGATACTATTTTCACTTAATAATGGGATACCACTGAATATACCCCACTTCATCATTTGGTGGATCAGGTAATGGCCAGTTAATTATAGGTAGCTCAGGTTGTATAGTTGGTGTTATGCGTTGAATTGTGCCCCCTCCAAAAAAGAAACATTGGAGTCCTAATTCCCAGTATTTCAGAAAATGTCCTTATTTGGAGTTAGGATCTTTAGAGAAATCATCAGATTAAAAAGAAGTCATTAAGATGGGCTCTAATCTAATATTGTTGGTGTCCTTATAAAAAGGGGAAATTTGGACACAGAGACTGACACACACAGAGAGGAGAGGATGTGACACGGGGAGAAGATGACCATCTACAAGCCAAGGAGAGAAGCTTGAAACAGATCCTTCCCTCACAGCCCTCAGAAGGAAGCAACCCTGCTGATTTCAGACTTGCAGCCTCCAGAATTGTGATGCAATAAATTTCTGTTGTTTAAGCCACCGAGTTTGTGCTACCTGGTTACGGTAGCCTTAGAAAACTAATGCTTTCATTCTCTACCAGGGCTGTGTAGAAAGAGCGAGGCTGATTTTCATACAGTGAATAGTCGTTGACTGTTGTAGCCAGCATCTAAGATGGGCCCCAACGTTTTGGGGTATTTTATTATACATCAATAGATAACCAATAAAATTAGTAAAAAGGGCATGGCTTTGTTCTACAAACCCTAGGCATTTTCTCTGTGATTCTTCTATTTGGGCTTGCCAGAGGCTTTGTACATTCCCTCTGGCTGCCACCAACACTTCTAATAACTATTGATAACTATTGTGTCCAGTAGGTCATTAAGATGCAAGTATCAGGGCAGCTTGCACTATAGCCTAGACCTGGGGAGCCCTCTCTTGCTCTAGGCTCCATTCAAAACAGACAACTTTAGAGGCTGCTGAGCAAATGGGTTGGAGAAGCACATCTGGTTGTGGAATATGGTGCCTCCAAAATCCACAGAGTTCTGAGAAACATTGTTCCCCTTCGTGGTGGGCATGCAAAGTGTAGCAACTTATCTTTTACTTTCGAGGGAATATCCTGACGTGCTCCAGACCGCTGACTGCCTTGAAACTTTGCATAATTTTCATGGGATTTATCCTCTATTCTGTGGTCACATTTGTCTTATTAAAGCATGTAAGGAACTTGCTACTTACTGTACTTGAGGTCCAATTAGCATAATGTCACTAATGTAATGGACTAATGTGATGTTCTATGGGATATCGAGATGATCAAGGTCCCAGGAGACTATACTATGACAGAGAGAGAGAGAGGTGACATAGCCCTGAAGTAAGGTGGTAAAAATACACTCCTGACCCTTCCAAGTAAAGGTAAACTCTTATTATCCTTATTATATAGTTTTTTTTTAAGAAAGTGTTCTTTAGGTTAATAGCTCCAGATACTAGGACTGTATTGTTTGATCCAGTAAAGTTACCACACTGGAAACGGCAGCTGAGATTGATCCATAATTATTTTCCATAATCCATCTTACTTTTGCACAGACTGAACAAGAAAGTTAATTGAGCATAGGATGGGAACCAGCACGCCTGCATTTTTCAAGTTCTTAAATAGTGATAATAATCTCTGTACTTGCCCAAGGATTCAGGATTACTTTTAGTTTATCATATGGGTGGGGAAGGACCTTCCACTTGGCCTTTATATACCATAATCTCTCTCCATGCCTCAGGAGATAAATGAGCCAAGAAATGCAGGCAGACTCTAGAAGCTGGAAAAAGCAAGGAAATGAATTTCCCCCCCGAGCCTCTAGAAGGAACACAGCTCTGATGTCACCTTGACTTTAGCTCAGTAGGACCCATTTCAGACTTCTGACCTGTAGAACTATAAGATAATACATTTGTGTTGTTTCAAGTCACTAGATTTGTAGTAATTTGTTGCAGCAGCAATAGGAAACTAATACACCACTGCATCACAGTGATGTTTTAACTCTATAGAAATTAGTGCAAACCTCTAGCTAGTATTTAATAACTCTTGGGAGGGCTGGGCATATCTCTTTTCACAGGGCATTTTCAAACTTAGCTGTATGCCACGTGTCCTTCTAAGGAAGACTTGAAAGAAGATTTAAGGTATGTACTGTGACAGCATTGCAGGCTCCTTCCTCTAAAAGATTTGAAACAAGGCATTCTGGGTCTATGAACTGGTTTGAGCCTGGAAACTTGATGAAAGGCTATGAATTTCTATTGTGGCAACTTAAATGAGATTTCTGCTCCAGACCTAGAATTTTTCCGATTGCTTAAATCAAGCTGTAGTTTAGAATGCTGTTCATCTACTTCGTTCTTAAGTACCCATGATAAATGAACCACCACCATTGCAGGTTAAACACTCTGATCACCGTGTTGTCCCTGCAGCAGTTTATGGTAATAGCCTCTTTTAAGAACCTGAGTGTTGGAGGTAGAGTGAGCGTTGCACTGGAAGGATGAAGCCAATGTTAGATTATAGCACAAAGCAGATAAAAAGCAGAAGGAATAAATACTTTGGTCTCTTTCTCCTATTTCTCTTCAATATTTTGCTCATGCCTCCCACTGGCTGAACCCAACTAAAGGCAGAGGGCAAAGGCGCCTGGATAATAGAGGATGCTGTCTGCAGGGGTCAGTCTCCTAAGGCATTAGGCAGGGAAGATAAGAAGGAAGAATGAATGGGAAGGCCCAAATGAAAAATAACCAAATAAGCTGCCCAACATGATTGTAGTATGTATTATTTGCCAAATTGTCTCCTCATAAAGATTGGAAACATTCCATTTATTCTTTTACCTTTCTCTTCCATCCTTCTCTTTCCAATGTCTAGTAAAATATCTGGAACACATCAGTAGTCAATAAGTGTTGATTGACTAAATAAAAAAATGAAATGATAAATGAAGAAAAAAATAACATCAGATCTTTCTTTGTATTCTTGGGGGCTGGAACCAGAGGTCTGGAAGAAATGAGATCTCACATACAGAAAAAAAAGAGAGTGGGAGGATGCCAGAGGTGGGAGGAGTGGTGAGGGAGCTGAACAGATTTTACTCTCGCCTTCAGCTCTGGGGGATAAATAAAGGAAGCACAAAGATATTTATTTGTTCTTTTGCTCTGTGGACACCGCTCTCCACCTAATAGGAGAATTCTGCCCCATCTATGTGGGAACGATTTCCTTCTGCCCCAAAGCCAAACCTTACATCTCACCTCCTTTGAAGTCAAGGTCAAATCGGACTCTTCCTGGTTACCTTCAGCATTAACCCCATCTATTTCTGTTCAATTTTCTGCTTTCCCTACCAACTATAGTTTGGAATATTATTCTGCTTGTGCTCAAGGTAGAACTTATTTATGACAAAATTCATGTCTACCAGGAGGTACACAGGTCATAGACAGATAGCTGACTAGCTAATCCTATGAATTTAGATCTCTGGAAAGAAGAAATTTCAAGCTGAAGGAATAACTATACACAAAGGCTTGAGAAGAAAGCTGGAGGAACTTTAGGAAATATCTGTTAGCTTTGTTTCACCAGAATATGAGGTATTCTAGAGAATATAGGGAAATAAAGGTCAGTCATGGACACATTCTTCAGTTTTAAATTCAGTATGTACTATGGAGTCACTGAAAGTTTTTGCTAGAGAAAGGAACCCAGTCAGACTTGAACTTTAGATATAAGAATGAGGCAGTAGCCTATGCTGGATAGATGGGAAAGGGGAAAACTCAAGATGGAATGAGAGTCAATAAACTCAATGTTGCAAAATTAGTTGGACAGGTGCCTCCCTCTGTGGAGCTTGTCATAAAAGAATTTAAATCATGTTAATTTATACTCGTTAACACATAAGTCTCTAAAACACTGTTTCCCAGCTGTGGTCTTGGGTGTTTTCCTTGTCCCAATTATCAGTAATACCAAATGAAAGGTTCTGCTTACACTCAGCGCTCAATAAAGGCTTATGCTACCTGCTAGACCAGACACCAGCCAAAGGGGGAGGACTTTTTACTCTTCCTTTGTTGATGTTCTTTGGATATTCTGTGGGTTTTTTAATTTGAAGAATTTTCTTATATTAGCCCGTGACTTAGGAAATAATTATATGACATTTTGAGAAAATGTGCTTAAGATTCTTAGAGCCAGATTCTCACAAAGTGTCTGTGGCTATGATGACATGTCCTCCTTAGTGTTTTCCAAGCCATAAAGATGTGGCAGATGTGATGGTGGTGGTGTATGTTTATGAGGCTGGGTTACTGGTGGAATGGAGGTGGGGCAGTGAACGCTATAATTTAAGGAAAGAAATAGCAGAGATCAGTAGAACACTGCATGGGGCCCCAATCTAAATGAAAGTGCGAGAGCTAATTCGCCATGTGTGGGACCACCTATTCTCTTTTGAATGGTGGATCACATAGTCAGAAAATCATATGTAAGAGGGCCTCCTGATTTTGTTGTGTGCTGTTTTATGAATAATAAGGGAAAAAAAAAGTTCATGCTGGGTATTGGATTAGAGGGAAAAAGAATTACGTCATTTATTTCTTCTTTTAAATCGTGGTAAAATGTGTATAGCGTAACATTTACCATCTTACCATTTTTTTTTTTTTAAGATTTTATTTTTTCCTTTTTCTCCCCAAAGCCCCCTGGTACATAGTTGTATATTCTTCGCTGTGGATCCTTCTAGTTGTGGCATGTGGGACGCTGCCTCAGCGTGGTTTGATGAGCAGTGCCATGTCCGCGCCCAGGATTCGAACCAACGAAACACTGGGCCGCCTGCAGCGGAGCGCGCCAACTTAACCACTTGGCCACGGGGCCAGCCCCACCATCTTACCATTTTTAAGTGTACAGTCATTTCTTTTTTATTCAGAGTAATCCAAAGCTTATAATGTAATTTTAGTCAATTAAACATGCAACTTAAGATTATTGATTTAGAACTCTCCTTTTCCTTGGCAAGATAGTGCAGTACAACTTGACTACTCTCATGGTAATACAACTTGACTATCTTTCATTTTGGACTGGTGTCTGGCTTCTGCTTCTTGAGTTTCTCTTCGTAAAGGAGATATAGGATGGAAAAGAATGACTACCTGGGAAACTGGATCTTCTTAGTGATATCACATAGGGGTCTTTGCTGTGGGTCTATGCAAAGACCCTTATTCTGGTGATATTCCTTGTGCTTTGAGAGAAGAAAGGACAGTAGTTGTAGTTGTTCAAACAGAAAGAAACCAACTGGGAAGAAGTTTGAAGAGCCAGGAACTACAAGGCAAACACAATCCAGCAAGGATGGTCAGATGCTATTTAGCTTCCTGGCTGAAAAGCGTAATTGTAGGTGGAGGTATTTATGCAGGCTCTACAGTATCTTTCTCAAACTTATTGTCTTTATTCTCTACCCTTCCCCACTCTGAACCTATTTTAGATCTTTTTTTCCTAACCATTCTCCCATGAAGTTCTAATACCACAGATATACTGTATGTCTGTTTGTGTACTATATGTACTTATATATATATCTGTACTTCATACTAAGAAGACTAATATATTCTTGCACCCAAGAACCACTCCCTTGGGGGCATCGCTCTCCTTGATAACGCGTGCTCTATAGTTACACACAGTTCCAACATGAGCGTGGCAATTATTCAGGATCAGCAGGGTACCATGACCCTTTTAAAGCACTGTTTCCAGCATATGGTAGAAATACTAAGTTCACTCTGGGAAAGGTAACCTGTGAAATCTTAATGCTGTGAGACTGAATATGCGAACAGACAATGGCCAGATCATATACGACAAGTGGATTCTGACTCACAACCTCTACAGCAATCTGCCCAGAGTGGTCAGGACTTGGTCAATGACTGTCAGCTTCCCTATTTTTTACCCTTGCTTCCAACTCAGGACCAACCAGAAAAAGATTAATATTCTCCTCAATCCAATCTTGTAAGATGCCCCACTTCTGCTTAGCTTGCCTCCTGTTTTCCCAGGCAAGTAGTCTCCAATCCGCATACTTGAAGCCTCTCCTTTTCACCATAAAACATTCATTCTCCTGCCTGCCTTTGAGTCCAAATGCCAAGTGGTGATGGATGATACCTTTGCTATAGTAAGCTCTGAAAAAATAGCCTTTTCTTGTCTTTCCATTTGGGTGGTCATTGTTTCTTTCCATAATATGGAATGGGGATGCTGCCATGGAAGACCTTGCACATTTAAACAGATACTGCAGACAATAATTCTCTCATTTCTCCATTACAGTGTTTCAGCAGCAAGAATGACTCATTCATTGGTCTCTGTTTTTCTTTAACTACTCCAAAGGTTACTGTAACGTTATTTATCTTGTTCTTTATCAGTCACAGTATTCAGATGATGTGCCCACATTTTTTTTTTCCTTAAAGATTTTATTTTTTTTCCTTTTTCTTCTCAAAGCCCCCTGGTACATAGTTGTATATTCTTCGTTGTGGGTCCTTCTAGTTGTGGCACGTGGGACGCTGCCTCAGCGTGGCTTGATGAGCAGTGCCACGTCCGCGCCCAGGATTCAAACCAACGAAACACTGGGCCGCCTGCAGCGGAGCACGCGAACTTAATCACTCGGCCACGGGGCCAGCCCCGATGTGCCCACATTTTTTGACTATTTGACTATAGCAGTCATAATATTCAAAGATGCTTGGAAATGCAGACAGGTGATAAAAGACTTAGATAAGTCATTCAGTAGGAGTCTTACACATATAAAGACACTATTACTGAGTTTATTGAATACTTATATGTTAACTTTGATGGGGCCCAGAAAAAGGTTCAGTGCCCAAATGACTAATTCTTGAGAATGTCATCACAAATGTTTGCCTCTTTATAGTTAAGACTTCCTGTTACATCCACCAATGTATTAGCATTAGTATATTGACAGTAAACTAAAAATGGTTTCAGGAGAAACTGAAAGATGAATTATGAATTTATTTGGAAGATTGATTCCAGATCAGGTCATGCAGTTATGAGTAACAGTGCAAAGACTACCCAAAGTCTTTTGGATAGAAACTAGATGATGCCATGAATATTGAGGAAAAAAACTTCATCAGAGGTTCCTCAACGGACAACTCAGGACTCTGCCTTCTACTAATGGAAGACCAAAAAATTTCCACATGCTAAATCCATTATGTAAAATACAATATTTTAGAAAAATATATTTTAGAAATTTTAAAAATTATTTTGAGTATAACTGCTTATTTACATTTAGCTTTAATTTAATCAAGGTTCATACTTGAGACTCTGCTTTGCCAGGCAGTATACTGGGAATATCATGGTGAACTAGTCAGGCCCATCACGAGGATCACAGTGTTTACAAACAAGTTTACAATTGCTAATCGATCCAAGCTTGCCAGCAAAACCCAAGATTAAATCTCAGAGATGATTAGGCTTTACTTCAGCTTTACCAAAAAAGAGATTTTTGGGGAGAGCTGGGGGAAGAGAGTAGAATTCACAGAGGCCACATGGATGCACTGGGTTATGGGTCTGATGTTTAGAGCGTGGTAGTCCTCTTGGCTCCTTCCCATAGGTACCCTTCCTTCTGTTTCTCTCCTAGGTCTTGCTGTCTCTTCTTTTTTACTGTCTCTTCTATGCCAAGTATTCCCTTCAGTAATATGTCCTTCAAACAAGTCTCCTCAGGCAAAGATCCCACCTTTCCACTTCTTTCTTCTCTCTCAAACTCCATTTATTCTGATGACAGACTTGATTGGAGGTTGACAGGATTGACATATCAAGACTTTTTGAAGCCAGAAGCCCTCTCTGATTCTTACAAGTTGTGCCAATGTGTCTGTACATACCTCCTTCACTGCCCTGACCATATCACATTGAAATGATCTCTTGACTCTCTATCTCTCTTCCCCTGCTTTGACTGTGGGAGATATGTTTTATTCATATTTGCATTTCCAGAAACTACAGCGATGTTGGGTTCGAGTGAACTCAGCAATATGCTGGAGCCAGGAACACAGAAACAACTGCTTTTTCCAGCCATTCAACATACCACCTGGAAGGCAGCGTGGAGAAAAAAGAGGGAAGATCTTAAAATCAGACAAGCCTGGGTCTGTCATCCAATTATTATATGCTTGTGGGTCTTTTTTTAACCTACGTCACAGAGTTGTAGAGATTTAATGAGATAATAACCAAATAATCTCAGCTACTCCCTGAAGCTTTCAAATTGATGTATATGCTGATGATTTGTCCACATATCTCTTAGTTGGGATCTCTCTGCTGTATTCTGAGCCAACAGGATGTCCCAGTCTGATGAATCAGAGGCCTGTCAAATGCAATTTAGCCAAGAGTAAGTTAATCATTAATAATTCCTGGCATTATCACTGCTCATCCCCTACCACATACACCGTTTGGTTCTTTTTCGTCATGTTGCACCTCAGAAGGAGGTATCACCCACCACATTGTCCAAGCCAGAAACCAAGGAGTCTCTTTTATGTGTACCCACTCCTTTCCCCACACTGACCGCTTTAATACCTCTTTTATTTGTCCACATCCCTCTACGTTCACTCCTTCACCTTTGTTCAGACCTGCCTCTCTTCCAATTCAGATGACCGCACCAACCTCCTCTGACTGGCCTCTTGTCTTGTAATTTCACTCCAGTGCACTCTCTATTACTTTCCTGTTGAGAATTAGTGGCTTCCTCTGCTACAGGATAAAGTCCAAATTCCTTAACATGATCTAGTCTCTTCTTAACCTTCCTTCTCACCACTCCTCTCCAACTCCCACCTACACTAAGACACTTAGATTTCTTTTTTTTTTTTTTTTTTTGGAGGAAGATTAGCCCTGAGCTAACATCCACTGCCAATCCTCCTCCTTTATCTGAGGAAGATTGACCCTGAGCTAACATATATGTGCCCATCTTCCTCTACTTTATATGTGGGGCGTCTGCCATAGCATGGCTTGATAAGCCATGTGTAGATCCGCGCCCAGGATCCAAACTAGCAAACCCTGGGCTGCCAGAGCAGAGCATGCCACCGGGCCAGCCCTGACACTTGCATTTCTAAGAATTGCTGCTTTCTGCTTTGCTTCCAAATCTTCAGTGTTCCCTCTGCCTGGTATTCCATTCCTCTTGTTTTTCATCTGGCTAAATCCTAGTCGACCTTCCAGACTCCAGTGCCATCTCTTCTAAGAGGCATTGCCCACCACCTGTCCGAGTGAGGTGCTTTGCCTCTGTGCTCCTGGAAAGGTTCATGCTTCACTTCTTTTTGACAAAGCCCCCATCACAGTGTAATGTAATTTTCTAATGTAATAATAGCTAAGATATATGGACCCCATGCTCTGTGCTGGACATTCTTCTAAGTCCCTTATTTGTATTAGCTCCTTTAATTCTCCTAATGACCCTATGCACTAGGTACCCTTATCATCCCTACTTTGCAGATAAGGAGACAGAGGCACAGAGAGGTGAATATTCCTCTCAGTATTACACAGCCAGCATTTGAACCCAAGAAGTCTGACTCCAGAGTCCATGTAATCATCTACTATGCGTTTTTGTATCCAATAATCTCCAAAAATTCTGTCTGTGTTGTTCACTGATGTACTCTCAGAGCCTAGAATAAAGTCTGGCATGTCATAGCTGCTCATAAACAGTATACAGACTCACTGAATGAATAAATGCTAATTCATTTGGGTTAGGGACTAGGTTTTATACGGTTGATTCCCAGCAGCTAGCCTGATACCTGGCACATATAAAGTTGTTAAGCTTGTCTCTCTGGTAGGTTTACTGCCACTCTGAGTTCCAAGATTCCACTTTGCCTCTGTGTTTTTATGAGACCTTGCTTCCACCCTACCACACCATAACACACGTTGCTGCATGTCAATTTTCAGTGTGTAGAAAAAAATCTGGTCAGCTGCTGCTTGACAGCTGGAAAAACATAGCTTCATTGGAGCCAAACAATTTTATACCTCAGAAAAGCAGGGAGGAGAGCCTCCTGCCTCATGTGGATGTGTGGGTGGAGGGCTGAATCATCGAGTTCTTTGCATTCCTTCGAAAAAGATAACTCAAAGGAATATTACACATCGTGGAGAAATAGGAGGAAAATAAGCAGAGACATGAAAATGACTGAAGTGTTGAAAAAATATGATCTACAGGGCTGAAAATAGTGGTGATCAAGTTTGGAGAGGAAAAAGCTGTGGATCAATGTTCTAGTGCCCTGAAGGCCATGCATGAATGGGCCCTAGTTTGAAGGATGTTGAATAGATGTTTACAGGTCTCACAGAGGAGAGGAATGTGCAACAGGCCTAGATTGCCCTCTGATGAGCTGAGACAGGGGAAAAGGGACAACTTTATTAGGGGAAAGACAGCCTGAGCTTCAACATAACATTATAAAAGAATATCCTCAAGTCCCACGTGACTCAGGCACAGCTAAAAAGGGTGCAAAAGTAACGATGGTATTTCCTGGCTAGTAGGTGTATTTTGCATCTTTCTTTTCCAAATGAGCACTCTAAAATCCCGAGACAGTTTTAAAAGGCATTGTAGACTTTCTCTAGAAACTTTGAAAACTTTGAGTGGGATGGGGTTGGGGGCAGGTCAAAATTTCAGAGTCATGCAAACAAATAATTTTCATGTTCTGATCTCTGGCTCATTCGGTGGCTAATGTTTGAGAGACAAGTTGTTATAGCAGCCAGAGCGTGGGTGAATTGCTTACTTCAGCTGTGCCTCATTGTGTTTTTGAGCAGCACTTTGCAAGCAGCATTGTGAGGATCAGAAAAATAGAGAAAATAAGACACACACTTACCAAAGAGCTCACGGTAGGCTCCAGGCGGTGGATTTATGACAGTGGATTTATCATTAGTATTATTTTTCACTAGCATTATTTTCTTAATTTTTTGGCTAGGATTTCTGAGGATTTGCCCCATCATGACAAAGGTTGATTAAGGAAGATCCCAAAGTTAGAAGAGCTTTTGATTAGAATGAAGGGACTGAACTGACTTCCCAGATGGACTCACTGGCTAAAGGGTGATTGTGGGAAGTATTTTATTCAAGAGTTTGTTCCACAGCCGGTGTTTGGGCTAGTGAGAAGGGAGGCTCTATATAAGTATATTGTGCTAATGAATGCCCTGAGAGAGGAGGGGAATTGTGTAAGACGATGTGTTTCTAATTCTTTCATCTACGTTCATCTTTTCTGCCCAAGAAGAATGTATGTACTTTATGGGCAGGAACCATGTCTTCTAATTTGTATTTATAATAATTTTTTTTCTCTCTCAGAGTTTTCAAGAACTAAGAATGTACATATGGATAAAACAAATCCAGAAATTCAAGCTACTTGTATTGCTAAACACAAGTAGAGTTTCATATAAACATAATTCATAAAAGGTATAAATGGCAAGAGTTTCTTTCTTCTCAATACTTTTCTGCAACACCTGGTGTACTACCTGTAGTGGCAAAATATGTCAACCCTCGGCCCTGCGGAGACCTCTACCCAGCAGATCTGACCTCCTTCTTGGATCTCAGAGGTTCAAGGGTGCAATGTGCATGTATCTCTACCCCTGAAGTCCTGCTGTCCTCTCCAGGCCTTACAGTTGCTTTGAGAGGGAAACAAGCAAGGCATTCTCACTTTTGAGAGGAGTGAAATAAAACCACCTGGACAGAGCAGGTTCTCTGATTAAAGTCCATGTTTTCCCAAGAAGAGCCTCTGTTTTTTTCTTATACTCTGTTGAAGGCTTTGCTGGTGGCAATTTTCAGTAGCTTTCTCCTCCCTATTGTTTTGATTAGTAAATGGATAATTTGTGTTTAGCAATTGATCTTTGAAGTTTTAGTCAAATACAGAATTTACTGTAAAACAAAGCAGTCTTCATTATTTTAGTGAAAGACATAAACTTAACTCAAACATAACACAGAGTCAGATTCCTGGACCTCTCATCTATCCAGTCATCCCTGTGGGAAGTTAATTCTTATGGATGGGTGAACTACTTTTAGCAAATGGTTAATGGGATATATGCTAGGTGGATATTACTTCCTTTAGGCATTCACTTAATGACTGGGTGACCATTACTAATTCCTCCTGATGATAGAAAGGGGTAAAAAAAACGTGTATGGAAAGATTAGATTTAAACCATATGAAATTGCTGATCCTTAACCATTTTTGACTCACAGAATTATAATTTCATATAGTATGACTTAATATGTCTAAAGTTAATTTATGAAATAATACATTCTATACTATGTCCAACATAAAATTGAAATTGGAATAGTAACATAGTACACTTAAGAAGAAAAGTTCAAAAATTGTTTTAAATACAGCTGCAAAATAGGAGCATGATAGTATATTCCATACTGTAATAAACCAGTAACTAATGAAAGAAGACATAATTATGTTATTTTATATCCAGTAATTAAATATGAAACTTATAATTATAAAAAAATACTGGTTTACTATAAACCCTGAAGTCAATAACATTTTGTGAAACAACTCTTTATTGTGTTATTTGAGTTGGAGGTAAATTGTGTTAAGGAGTTTTAAGAAATCTTCCTTTATCTCCAAAGACTCTGTATTTCAACAAGAAATGCTTTAAAAATTTTTAACTACTCTGTACATGAATTAATTGTGCTAACACATGTCCAAAAGTAACCTCCTTCCTTTATATTTTGGTCCCAGATAAAGTAATAATTCACAACTTTAAATTATACAAAAGAACTAATGCTCTTCTTCAGTTTGTGTGCATCTAACAGCCCATCTTAATAAAGGAGCTAATGAACACCTGATGGCATGGTGCAGCATAAACAGAAGGAGGAATGTAACAGGCTCACTAATCATGGAGTAAATCTTTTTTTGTGGAAAACAAGAAAATGCAAAATCATAGAATGGCTGCATCTTGACTAGAGAGGAAAAAATGGCTTCTCTCCTATCAATTAGAGGAAGTTAGATTAAGACCCCTAACCCCGTCAAAGACAAACAACTTAAAATGCTTGAGTACTTTATTACTAGAGACTTTCCGTTTAGATGCTGCAGTTTAAGATTCTTAAAGGAAGAGCTATACTTTAGAGCTCATGAGAAGTCTCCCTTTTCATCACTGGGGAGTGTTCATTTATAACTGCTTCCCATCGAGGTCCTTGTGGTGGGATATGACCAATATTAATTGCTTTAGTGCTTTTCTCTCAATATTCCTGAGAAACCTAACAAACCTTTAGGGACAGCCCACAGTGTGCTCTCCCTGCCTCACATCCAGTCAGTCCCTGGACTCAGCCTTCCCACTTCCCAGTCCCCAGAACCACTTCAAGGTACAGGCCACAGCCACTTCTCTTAGTGGCCTCTCCTTACTCCTTGCCCTCCTTTGTCCCTACCCTACGTCAGTTCTCTATATTCTGCTCAGAGAGATTGTCTTCAAATGTGAGCGTGGTTCTGTTGTTTCCAATCCTTTGAGCACGTCTATAAATTCCTTCGTAACATTGCCTCCCTTCCCACTATTCCTGCCACCTTCTCAAGCCTGTTCTTCATTCCAGGCTTTTGTTCATTCAGTACCCTCTTCCAGGAAGTCTCTTCACCAGCATCCCCCGTGTCCTGCCCCTGGATAATCCCTGCTTGTTTGTGAGGTCTGTGCTTAGATGCTGCTTCCTCCAAGTCACCTTCGCAGATCCTGAAAATCTGAATTCCCCTAGCATTCCTCTCCCTGTAGCAGTGACCATGGTAAATTACCATTCCATTTTTGCTTTTCTGAAAACTTCTACAGGCTACAAACAACTTGAAGGCAGGGCCTCTTGTCTGTTTCATTCACTGTTGCATTCCCAGGGCCTAGCACAGTGCCTGGCTCAGAGTAGGCACTGAATGTGTACTTGTGGAATGAATGAAGGAAGACAGACAGACCAGCATGCAGATACACAATGGTGCTTTTGGCAGAGCTCCTATCTTTGAAGAGCTTATAGTCTGTTTTACTTTCTGTACATTGGAAGACTATGTGGGATAATACAAAGAACACACTTTTCAATTACATCTGGATTTATATCCCAGCTTTACAATTTACCAGCCCTGTGAATTTGAGTAATTTATCCAACCTTCCTGAGACTTAACATATGAATTGGTATAGGGATGAAAGATGTCTACCTCATGGAATTCTTGTAAGTGCTAAAATAAGATATGTTAAACATGTGCTATAATAAACACACAATAATGTTGGCTTCCTTCCTTCCCAACATGCAGCTCTACTTCTACTTAATATCAATCTCTGCTCACCTTTCCAGTGGACTCAAGATGATCCTCCTTCATGTATGTGATCACACAATTTTAAAAATCATATTGAGAAAAGGGTAAGAGAGTTTACATTTATTAAAAATAGTATTCATAAATATAACATTAAAAAATATATATCAAGAATTTTTAAGGGTTTAAAGCATTGTATGTCAAATATCCTATCCTGCTGTATAAAATAAGTACACTTAAAGTTAGATTTCAATGGGCGGACACAGTTTGATAACATTGGATTCAAATTTTAGGACACAAATTTTATAGTGCATTATTTGAAATATTGTTTGTAACTGAATAAACTCTTAAAATTTTAAATTTTGAGTGTAAACTAAAAAATAGAATTGTATTTTTATATTTGGTAATAATGATAAAAATTTTAGATCAAATATTTTCTCTAAATAATAATAGTAATTATTCATTTTACTTGACTATGTAATGAGTTAAGAGATATGCAGAAAAAAGATCTAAGAACTCCTTCATTGCTATTATTTTTTCAGTGAGAACATATGCCCTAAACTAGGACACAACAGAATCAGCTGAGGTAGCTTTATTTCCACATAATTTACAACCCAAGGGCTAGTTTTACATGTTTTCTTTGCCGGCTTGATTGTGGCTGATCATGGCCAAGTGTTTTGTTGCTGTTGGTTTGGCTCTTAAAGGAAACTGGATCCTGACAACAAAGTTCAAGAATTATTGTCGGCTTCTCTGCATAACTTAGAAGCATCTCCAAAGGCATATGTACTATTGCCCTGGCAGACATATATACACGAGTACAGTGTAACACCTCGATCCTCCATGCTTGGCAAGTTAATGTGGATGTTCATTTTTATAGCTGCTAACTTATTAGCTGTGGATTACGTTGTCACTTTGTGTGTTACATTTCCAAGCATAAGAAGTGTGAGTGAGTTCTAAGACATGTGAAATGAAGGATCAGCTCGCAAAAGCTGGTCTTGAAGGCATCAGAGAGTAGGGATAAAGACTTCATCATGCAGTTCATAGAGCCTGCCAATTCTTTGATTGACAGCTCTCTGTATGGCAAGTCTTGAGGGATTGGGTATTTAAATCTTAATTACAAAAAAGTGTTACAGAATACTAAAAATCATTCAAGAAAACTGGAAGGCTCATAATGTAGCATTCCTCTATTAATCTCTTACACAGAATTAAATTTGATTGACAAGATCCATACAAATAGTGTAAAGGAATTTAGGAAATCAGTGCAAAACTGAAGGAAAATTTTAAGCCATGTGCCATAAATGTGTCCTATATTATAAATTAAATTGCTCCATAATTATATGCACAAAAATAAAACATTAAAATAAGCTTTAATATAAGATAGAATCCTAACTGGCCTAGAGAACTAAAATCTCAGTAACAAGATTCAAATAAACAAAAATACAATACAACTAGCTGCTTTGCTTAGAAAAAAAATCACAAGATATTATTGTACAAAAAAAATTTGATTCCAAAAGATAGAAATAAAACAACTGTAGAGAAAAAATTTTAAAACAAAAATTGAGGAACATTCAAGAATACCAGTTATGCTCTTGGTGTTCTCATTTACGTCAGTCCCTTCTTAATTCATGAATTTGATAATCACTTATTAACAGATTACCTTGGTCCAAATCCTTTGTCAACTACAGAGAATATGGAAATAGTGATGGCAGGGTCAGAGTCCAGTGGGAAAGCACTCATGAAACAGGTCATAGCAATAGAATGTTATTAAGGTGTAAGTAAAAAGCCTGGATATCTTCTGTTCCCCCTGCCCTTATATCCACTCTCCATCTTGCTCTTTTCCCTGAGGAGGCTGATCTATATCAACTGCATCAATGGGTTCCTTTGCCCTTTGGCTTCTGGTTGGGTTCAGCCAATGGGGACCCCAGCAACAGATCAGAGGAAAGGTTAATCACGAGGTGTTATTGAGTCCCCCAGCTCCTTTCACAGTGGGCTGCCTGCATCCATTGACCAGTCACAGCTTTTAAGGAAATGTCTTCAAATTACCTTTTTGAATGTGCCAGCTGTTCCCTGCAGAGCCCTGACTGATACACTGTGAGAACAGAGGAAGGAAATCTTTGAGGAATCCAGAAAGACTTCACAGAGGAAGTGGCACTTGAGTTGAGAAGTAGGAGGTCCTGAGAAGATGGGAGAAAAGATTAAGTTGGCTGGAACATAAGGTAAATGAATGAAGGGAAGAAAGAAACCAAGATGGTTTTGGAGTGGATTGGGAAGAGCTTTGTGTTTCCTATAAAGGCAATTGGACTGAATCCAAAGGTGATAGGCAATAGGGTATTTTAGGGGGCTTTTAAGTAGAAGCTAGTGGCTAACAGTATCAACCAGTGCTTCTCAAATCTGATTATTACATGCCTCTTTTTAATTGAAATGTTTTTTTGAGGACTTTTTCGAGACTTACAGATTATTTTTCTTATAATATATATCCTATATGTATCAGCTTTAACTCATTATATATAAATTTCTTTTGCTTATAACTTTTATATAACTAAGAACCAAAATTAATTTACATAATAAATCAAAACAAAACCATATGAATTCTAAAATTCAAGTTGATATTAATCTAATATGAAGGATTATATTTTGCTGAAATAAATTCATGAAAAAATAAAAGGGTACAACATGCCTATAATACCTTGTTTTATGATGATTCGATTTTTATGCTTCTTTTTGCTGCTCAAACTATTGTGCATCTTTAATCTATACAACATGTGTGAAGTCATTTGGCCTTCATTTGATATATTACGTCTCCCTCAAAACTCAGCTGCTTGAACAACCATTTTATTATGCTTATGGATCCTGTGAATCAGGAATTCAGATTGAGCACTGTGGGAATGGCTTGTCTTTTCTCGACAATATCTGGGGCTCAAATGAGAAGACTCAGTGTCTGGAAGTAACTTGACATCTTCATACTGGTAGTTGATGCTGATTGTTGGCTGGGACTTCAGCTGGGGCAGTCAACTAGAGCTTTGAAACATGCCTTTCCAGACAGCCTCAGCTTCTTCATAGCATGGGACCCTGAGGGTGATCAGGCTTCTTACATGGCAGCTCAGAGCTCCCAAGTGTCCCAGCTCACAAAATAGAATTTGCCTCACATTTTCTGACCTAGCTTCAGAAGTCATTTGAGGTCATTTCCACTGTATTATATTGGTTACAGTGAGCCACAAGTCCACTCAGATTCAAGGAGAGGGGATGTCGTCCTCATCTCTTGATCTTCAAAGAACTTTCAGCCACTTTTTATAACTACCACAGGGTGTCATAATTAATCTTATTAAACACAAACACAGACGTAGGACACTAAAAAAGCATCTTTTCTTATTTATATAGCAGTCATCTGGATGATCTAGAATATGCTTGTTGATAGAATAATAATGGGAATGTTTTTTCCATAAGCTCTAAAATTGACAATTAAGTTCCAAATCTGAGAACAACTGGGTGGTAAATATCTCTCATTTTAGAAGTCTTACTGTTAGACATTAGGTTTATCATTTAGGACTTGAGAAATGCCCAAAAGACTTTGCTTTCTCCTTTCCCGTGGAAGACAGATACCATGAGGTCCTCATGGAGAAACATACAGTATTGTTACTCTGACACCATATGGCATGCTCAACATGGCCAAGGTGGCACTCTGCCATCTGGGCATCTACCTGTCTATGTCACAAGCCAATTATAGGCTACCCATCCTGGACAAAGAGTGAATATTGAACACCATTTGTAGATCACTCTAAATCATTTCAGTTCACCTCTTTAGCCACTGTTGTGGTGACCAGTTTCCACACAGACTTACCAGCTTCCCACAGGGCAATCTCAACAGCGTCTTCCTTGAGACTCTTCAGTGTGCCTCTGGCTTATTGTCCCTAGGATTCTCAGATGCCATGGCTTTGAGTTCCTGTGTGAATCAGTTTAGCACTTATGCACACACAACATGGAGATGTGGGAAGATGGATGCCCTTGGAGCAATGTTTGACAAAGTGAATGGGAACTGATGAATCAATGCTTGACCTGTTCATCGCTTGGCATCATTCTGAGGTGCATTTCAAAAGGGCCCCCCAGAAGGTCCTGTGGGATTAAACACATAATGGTGTACCAATTTGGTGACCAATTTGTAAACACATCTTTTTATTGACTTTACTATCTTTTTACTTCACTGTCCCAGGCTCTGACCTGGACTCATTTCCTAAATAAACTATCTGCATGCATGTCTTTGTTTCAGGATTTGCTTTCAGAGACCCAGACTGTGACAGGGTTCATGGAACTGCTGGATGAGTTCATATGGTAGGTGCCCAAGGAACATTGCCCTAGCCCAAGGCCTGTAGTGGGGAGAAAAGAGGGGTGTTGGAGAAGCCAGGCTAGGTCTCCTGTCATCTAGAGGCCCCAACTATATTGGTCATCTGTCTATTTCTGGTTGATGTGTTCTTTGATGGCATGGAGACTAGACAAGGTGACTACTCTTTCAAGGCATAAATGTATCTGTAAGCTAGAGCTTCACTGTCATTTAAAATACTTGCGTGTGCTAGCCAGATTCCAAGATGGACCCTAATAATTCTTGTCCCTTCAAATTCATGCCCTACATAGTACCCTCTTACCTTGTAAAGGGCTCATTTGTGTAACCCGTAGGGTACTGCAGAAATGACAGAGTGTGATAATCAAGGCTAGGTCATGAAAGGTATTGTGGCTTCCACCTTGTTCTCTCTCGGGTCGCTTGCTCTTGGAGAAACAAGCTGCCATGACAAGAGGACATTTAATAAGTTCTATGGAGATGTTCACCTGGCAAGGAACTGAGACCTCCTGCCAATAGCAAACATCAACTTTCCAACTGTAATAGTTTCCTATTTCTACTGTAACAAATTACCATAAATGTAGGGGCTTAAAACACAAATTTATTATCTTACAGTTAGGGAGGTCAGAAGTCCAAAAGCCGTCTCACTGGGCTAAAATCAAGGTGTTAATAGGGCTGGTTCCTTCTGGACGCTCAGAGAGGAAAATCTATTTCCTCACCTTTTTCAGCTTCTTGAGGCCACCTGCATTCCTTGACTCATGAGCCCTTCCTTGTATCACTCCAACCTCTTGCTTCTGTCTTCACATCTTCTACTACTCACCTCAATCCTCTTGCCTCCCTCTTATATAATAACCCTCCGTGATTATATTGGGCCCTCGTGGATTGTCCAGGATAATCTCTGCATCTCAAGATTCTTAATTTAGTCACATCTGCAAATTCCTTTTTTCCAAGTAAGGTAACATATTAACAAATTCTGGGGATTAGGACATGGATATCTTTGGGGGGCCATCTTTCAGCCTCCTGTACCAACTATAGGAGTGAGCCACCTTGGAAGCAGAGCCTCCCTCCCCAGTCAAGTCTTCAGATGATTGCAGCCTCTGTTGACAACTTGACTGCAACATCATGAGAGATCGGAGGCAGAAATATCCAGCTATGCCACTCCTAAATTCCTGATCCACAGACATTGTGTGAGATAATCAATTTTTACTATTGTTATAAGCCACTAAATTTTGGGGTGATTTGTTACTGAGCAACAGATAATTAATACAAAATGGAAGAGTTCAGTAGTATCTAAAAATTCATTCACATTTTGATAGGAAATAGTAATACTAGATTTGTTAAAGGAAAAGATGATTTTTAGATTCTCTAGAACTTCAGCTGTTGGAAATATTTGATTAGTTGCAAATAAGTGATTTTAATTTTCTTATCTATTTAAGTGAATGAAGTTTTGTTGATATCAAATCCCAAGAATGTGAAGATATAAGTATTTAAAAATCTTATTCAGGGCTAAGAAGGAGTGAGGAAGAATAGGGGTGACTGCTAAGGAGTATAGATTTCTTTTTGGGGTGATGAAAATGTTCTAAAATTAGATTGTAGCTGTGGTTTCACAACTTGTTAATATATTAAATACCACTGAATTATACAATTTAAGCGGATAAATTATATGGTGTGTGAGTTATATCTCAACAAAGCTATTTTAAAAACCTTATCCAAGCATAACTAATCTATGAAGTTAGAAGTCAGGATAATGATTTTCCTGCCATTGGGGGAAGTGAATAAGAGAAGGCACAAGGTTAGCTCTGACACTGGTTTTTTGATCTGGCTGCTGGCAACATGGATGTATTCACTCCATGAAAACTTACTAGGCACTTACAATTTGTATGCTCTTCTGTGTGTATATCATACTCCAATAAGTCTTACTTTTTAAAAAGCAAACACAAAAGCTAAAATGATATTATACAAAACCTCATTCTCAGTGATGTGTACAGAAGTACATGATTATCATTGCTATATCAAACAATGAAAGGGATGCTTAGAAATGAGAATTGTGACAGGGACAATGACTTTCAAGGACTTTTAAATAGAATGTGGTTTACTTACCATTCCCATAAATCACCCTATTCTTTCATAATACAGTAATTTATTCTTAATGTTGATGTGACATTTATAGAAATGTATAATTATAATAGTTACGTGAAAACTCTTGTTTAGAAAGAGCGTGGGACAACTTCATTTAAAAAATCTGATATGAAAACCACACTCAAGGAAGCAAGCTCAAGTTTTTCATTTAAAATTTTGAAACGATTCTATTTGGACACTTTATGGAAATTCAATATTTGGTATACTCCCTCACGCATTGTATGGTGTTTTTATCACAATACAATGGCATTATATAAATAAAATGTAATACACTTTGTACCAAACCCCAAAACTCCTGGAGTTCATCCATGATACACCTGTAAGTTTATAAAATATTGAGAAATCTCTAGGACTGTGAGATTTTCAAAATGTGGATGTCAAGAACTAGGAAAGATATGAAATTTACCCTACTGCAAGTTAATAGGTTAGTCTGCCACAGTTTCATAGATGCTGACCAAAGACACGAGACTCTTTGGTCAGAGGCAAAGAACAATCTATTATTCACAATCATGGCAGCAGCCAGAGTATCATCAATTTTGCACCAAGTTTACCAAACCTCAGTTCTCACATGGCAATGTGAAAAGTGTCAGGTGACATTTGTGCATGCAGTGGATTGTGTTACAGGAAAGGAAAATGAAACCTTACAATGGACATTATGATCTTTTATAATAAACTTTACCCCAGAGGGAGACATTATCTCCATTATATTCAACAGTAAACAAACCTGCTCTTTTCTCTGGAGGGAGACACTTGTCTCTATTTTTCCACGCTTGTCCACAATAGAAACATCTTTGAAAAGACAGTGATCAAAGGCAGTTGGTGCCTGTGCTTGCAAGGCATGCAGAAACACAAGAGACTCATGGGGAATTGTCTTCAACAATCAATGTGGAACTCTAGAGTTCCCTGAGATGTTCACATGGGGGAGTCAATGAGGCCAAAACATTTACAATTGTACTAAACGTTATTTCCTTTTTTCACTTTTATTCTCTCACAAATATACAGTGGAGATTTCCAGAGGCTACATAAAATGAGATGATGTCATCACTCTGGTGGCTAACAGAATGTGAGTTTCTGTATTTATATGTTTTAAAATTTTTTCCACTTTAATTTCTAGTGCAGTCATTTTGGTAGCTACAACTCACATAAACAAACCTCTTTGAGATTCTCAATATTTTTTAAGAGAGTAAAGGAGTCCTGAGATCAAAATGTTTGAGAACTGCTGCCCAGGGAAAATTATCAGGGAGATAAGACCTTGGGAATGCTGTTTATATGTGATGTTAGTCCTTCCCCTCTCTGAGTGAGAAGGAGACTCCAGGAGAATTGCTTCCAGACATTGACGATGCCCTAAGAAGGGAAGATCAATATTTCTTTCCTGAGCTATGTGCCTTCTTAGGCAGTTGAGTGCTGAACTGCTACTATCCTAATTTGGGCAGAAAGAGTAAAGATTTGGAGAGAGATGACACGGTAGAATGAAGAGCCAACAGTGCAATTGTTCGCACTCACATCCTTTGGTGTGGCAAGGGTGCATGATTGTCCTCTGAGTTACACGAGCAGTTTGTCCAGTAGTCAGGCTTCAATCATTTTATCAGTACTCCACTCAAAAGGACTGAGATGAAGAGATTCCAGCAGCAAGAAGCTCTGGGGTAAATCACTGGCGAGAGGAGATGAAAGCTGTGGACGTTCTAGTAAATACTAGTAAATGTTTAACAACTAGCTCTCCAAAAGAAAAAAGATAGAACTGATTTGTAGTTTTTGCCAATTTGTGTAGTGTGAATTCTCCCCCTATGACTGATTTCAAGTTACCAATGGATTAACAACCAGCTCACAAAATTTCTGAAAATTTAACGATTGGCCAGTATGAGCTGGCTCCAGAATACAACTGAATAAAAGAGATTGGAATGAGTTGAGCTGGATCAGATATCTTATACCCAGAACTAAATGGTGTTCTCCCACAAGAACACACTGTGCCCCTAACTTACACTGCCCACAAAAGAGGCGTCACGGGACTCCTGCCGGAGCGAGGGAGTGGATAAACAATCAGTGTAGTCAAGAGAGAACAACAACAGCACCCTTTAACAGGACCCAATTATCCCCTTCCATAACTCCTATTCCCCCATCCAACTCCCCTCACCTGAGCAGCGGAGATGCTCAAAGAAAGGTGAGGACTACACCTCTTGTGCCTTACAGATTTCAGGCCATGGGTCAAGCAGCATGAGCTAGGGACTGTGGGGGTGGGGAGGGCGGAAAGGAACTCTACGAGAATGAAAGTTTTAACAGAATTGAATGGACCGACTAGAAGTAATTGGAAGGTAACTGGAAAGGAGAGTTTATCCTAGCGCAGATGAATGTGGCAACTGGAGAAAAAAAACAACTGCTTTAGGTTTGAACTCCCACCAAGTTCAGACTGTTTGATAAATCAATTATGTTCATATTAAATTGATTTGAAGTTTATCAAAGTAAAAACCAAAAAAGTTAATCTTCTGAATAACTCACACAAAGAAACTCTATGAATAGACTGAAATGAGGAGGTAAGTTAGGAAACTTTTAAATGTCCAGAATTCAAAGCTGAAGATCTTATCTAGCAAAGTGGTAGATAGGAAGTTGGAAGGAGATTGGGGCCTGATTCAAGAGACAATTCTTTCTGATTGGGTGACTAGTTTTATATGATGGGCATGAAGCAAAAGGTGTCAGGATTGACTCCTATTTTCCAATTTGGAAGGTTAATATAGTTTTATGTTTTGGGAACTAAGAGTTTTTTAAATTGGCGTGAATTTAGAAGACATTATTTTACATGTACGTTGAAATTGGAGGAGTCCTATCTGAATAATAAACCAAGATAGAGATGATGAATATGTCTCATAGTGTTAGCATTTATTAAGACTCATGCTAATAACATTGTTTTGCTTGTTTTAGAGCTTTATATAATGGTATCATACTCTGTTTGATATTCTGGGACTTAATTATTCCACTCATTATGTTGCTAAGGTTTATCCACGCTCAGTTGTGTGGAGCTGCTGTTCATCCATTTCCCCTGATGAGTATTCTGTGGGGAGAATATATTGTAATCCATTTATCCATTTTTGGTTTGATGGGCATTTGTACTGTTTTCAGTTTTGTATTGTAATTATGTGTACCACCATGAGCATTCTCCTGGTGCACGTATCAGGGATACAGTGAGGAAGATGATAGGGTATTTAAAATGTTTTAATTCTTAAGTTGTGGCGAACTTCAGAGGTGTTTATTTTATTAGAATGATTTATAGTTTACATGTATATTATGTATATTCTTTTGTACACATCAAATTTTACATTTTCAAAGAATAAAATAGTACTACAGAGAAAATAAGTGGAAAAGGGGGAATACGGAATGCTGGTTTCTAGAGGGAAGGGCTGCAGTTTTAAAGGGGGCGGTCAGAGAATGCCCACTGCGCAGGTGACATTTGGGCAAGACCTGAGGGAAGTGAGGGAGTGGTCATGGGGAGATCTGGGGAAAGATTGATAAAATATAGATATCATGTGAAAAAGTAAAAAGGACGACTCTAACAGCTGGTAAAAGGAGTCTGTGGGAGAGGGGAGGGGTGGAGTGTCAGTTATAACAGCTCCTCCAGCCTTCCTCTGAAGCTTCTCCCCTGGCTGTCCTGTTGGAACAGTTACTGCCAGTGGGATATATGGCCTCTAGAAACAGATCTTTTCGGCTAGCCTCACCAAAGTGAGGAAAATCCCCTTTCCTCTTCACTTTTGGGAAACACACACACACACACACACACACCCCGGACTTTACCAGAATACCTAAACCTAGAAATGGATCCATTTACAAGACACATTTAGTTTGTTGTAAAGAAAGTAAAATATAGCCCAGCTAACATTGGTATCACTTCCGTACTGCAAGTCAAACCTGTCTGGCAAACTGTACCCGAAAGTTCCTCCTTTGAATCTTTGGGTAATCTCTTGTCCTCATTTCTACTCTTCCTAATTTTCCCTCAGGCTTCACTTCTTTAGGACGGAGATAAACAGCTAAATTGTGGGCCTCCTGCTGAGGTGAACAGGTACTTAGTGAGTTTACAGATTCCTTCCTGCAGAAGGTATCCTTTTCCCAAAAAGACATCAGAAACTTATCCTGGCTTTTCCCCATATCTCCTTTTATCACTTACCCTGTGGTAAAGATATTTTTTTCCATCCAGTTTACTCTTAAAAGTTTGATAATAAGCCCCAGGAAATGAGATTTTTAAATAAACTTTATAGGGAGTTTCTAAAATCATAATGGTTTCAAAAGAAAAAAGCCAAAGGATAAGTAATTTTCCTTAAAAAACACTGTAACTGGAACAGTTGTGATTCCTTGTGCAGTCATGTGCTTCATAATGACGTTTGGTCAATGACGGACCACATATACACTGGTGGTTCCATAAGATTAGTACCATATAGCCTAGGTGTGCAGAGGCTGTACTATCTAGATTTGTGTAAGTACACTCTAAGATGTTCACACAATGACGAAATCACCTAATGACGCATTTCTCAGAATGTATCCCCGTCATCAAGTGATGCATGACTGTAGATGTTAAAAACTTCCCCATTATTCTCTTATAGCAACTAATAATGCTTCTACTGATAATAAGATATGGGAAAACTCATGCAACTCAAAGTCATCATGAGGAACCCATGCATTTGCTGGTAGTGGAAAGATGCTTTTGGCAAGAATGAACCTGCTATGACAAATATAATCAGTGTATTATGTGTGTAAAATGTAAACTGTATTTTCTCAAGCCACGCCAACATTGGAGAGGGTGACCAAGTTGTGTCCCATCCAGTGGGGTTTCTGGAAGCCCCAAGCCTCTGTCTCCCAGCTCCCAAGCTGATTCTTAATCTTGCAGTGAAATCTGGGGAACTCAGGCCTTTCTTGGCAGCCATGGCAGCCACTTTTGATGTCCTGGTACAGCTCTGGCCTACACATTAGATTTCTCTGTGATAGCTGCTGTCCTGGCTGGACTTTGACAAGACATCTGTTGATCTTCCTTCTTTCATCCAGCTGATCTGTGAGTAGTCTGTTCCTTGAAGACTGCCAAAAGCCTTCTGTCTTAGAACTACCACAACATACTTAATTTCAAAGCTTTTTTTCCCCTCCCTCTTACAAAGCTGAGGGGTTGGAACAGTGAAGAGGAGAAGGAGGGAAGTCTTCAGGGAAACTCTGCTAGTCCACTGGATCATCTATGGAGTCAGAAGCTGGGGTTTGGTGACAGTGAAAGTGAGAGCTCATTGGTGGGCAGAATAACCACTGTCCAACGAAGGCCTGCAGCCGGCTAGGCACTCAGGAGCATTGGGCACCAGCCAAGGACAGTGCTGTGTGTTGAGTTGCCAGGTTCACATAGCTTGGAGAACTTCCCACCATGGGAGAGGGAGGATGAGGCTGGGAGTGGACAGTTGCCTACAACTCCTTCAGCTCTTTGGGTCTTGCTGGAAGGCCAGGGAGTTCTAAGCAAATGCTGCATCGAATGGGATGATCTTTCAGCCCCAGGCTTTCCATTCACTTTGTGCATCAATCACCTTAGTTTAACTTATATGACAGGAGAAAATGACCCTAAAATAAACACAGTGTCATTTATTGTTCAGCTTACATGTTCATTGTGCATTGGCTGTGGCTCAATTTGACACATTTGATCAATGACCCAGCTTCTCTCTGGGCATACAGATCTATGGCAGGGAAGAAAAGGTAGAAGAATCACCCTTAAAGATTGTGTTAGGAATTGGCATCAGGCCCTCTACTCACATTTCATTGGCCCAAGAAAGTCACAGTGTCAAGCCTGATGTCAAAGACGTGACAAGGTCTAATCCTACCATTATGTGGGGCAGCCAATATTTGAGAACAATAATACAGTTTGACATATTATGTGAACTTGAGCAAGGCATTTCACCTCTCTGAGCCTCAGCTTTCTCCTGTGTACAGAGGATGATAATAGCATTTTACCCCTCAGAGTTGTTTAGAAGGCAAAATGAAGTATTGCATTCAAATGCCATGTAAGTGTGAGAGCTAAAAGAATTAAAATGCTGCCCCAGGATAGCTCTTTCTCAAATATTACCATCTCAAAAAGCTGTACAATTTCTCCCTCTTCAATTTTTAATTCAATACAGGAAATAATCATAATAGAAAAATGCACATTTTTAATAAAGCTATTTGCACAAGTAAAAGGGTATCTTGTCATTACTGAAATTTTTCCTTAATTGATACACTTCCAAAATAGTTGTGTGTCGAAGTCTTCCCACAGCTTTTGGCCCCTGTCGCCTTCCTCCAGAAGAGAGTTTTTACTGAGATTGCTTGGTTTCTGCCCCTTCTCCTTTCCAAAGAGGCCTTGCCGTTGCAGGTCATGTGGAATGTGTGCTGCAGAATTTGAGAATGACGACAGGCAGCTAGAGCCTCAGGGTCAGGAGGAAAGGAGAGAGTGAGATGACAAGAGCCCTGTCAGGGGGAGGGGAGACGTTTTTCTCTCAGGAAAGGAAAGAAAAGCCTCTTGCGGCTGGGATCCGTCCTGGAAACTGCAAGTAAGGAGGAAGTTTTCTAGGGGGTTTTAGAAAAGGAGGGTATAGAGATGAGCAATGTAAGGAATTTGACTTTGAATTGTTATAAGATTGCGTTTGGCTGCAAGCAAAGAAAAACCTCTGAATAACAGTAGTTAACCTAAGAGAATTTTGTTCCTGGGTCACTTTAAAAAGGCAAAATGCAGATAGTTTATCACCGTTATGGAAGTTCTGTGACCATCAAGGACTTGAGATCCTTTTCTCTTCTTGTCCCATGATCCTTTGCATGACCTCCCATGGTCTAAAATAGGTTTTTTGGATTTAGCCAAATCATCTGTATTATTGCCAGCACAAAGGATGCCTGGGGATACCCTTTAAGGAAATTTCCCAGGAGTTGTATCTAACACTTGTACTTAAACTCATTGCCCAGAACTGAGTCACATGGCCACACCTGGGAAAAGTTTTATTTTATTCTAGGTGTCCAACCAAATCAGGGATTCCACTTCTAAGGAAGAAAAGGAAAATGGATATTGGGACAGATGACTAGCAGATGTCCCATAGGGAAGGAAAATTCTAAGGTGGTATTCGGAACTATGTTCTTCAATATTTTTAACAGTCCTTGAAGTGGAGAATTGGAGTTATTTTGAAATAAAATCTTGGCTATATTTCATTGCCTGTGACATAGATTTGGGGCTGAGTCACACGAGCCATGGCTCAGTGCTCATCTAAGTTCTTATTTCTAGTTACCACCCATGGCTCCTCCCACTGAAATGCCTTCCTGTTCCCACCTATATAACATCTGTGAGATAGGAAAAGACTATCTCCCCACCATCAGTACAATTTATTGGATTCCCCAATGGATGGCCTTGATCTCTTGTTCTCATACACTATGGAGACAGATACATTTGATTATATTTATTCTTTCACCTCCTTTTATTCTTACACTCCTTTATGGAAACTTGGGAAATAAGATCAAATGGTATCATGCAAGTATCATGACCAAAAGCATTCCTCTCTTAAGAACTTCAATGTTCCAGGAAAAAGCCCAGGGACCCGCGACTCTTTCCTGTGTCAAGTTGTGGTTTCTGCTCAGAGGAGAATTTAGGAGATACCCTGCTGCCTTGCTCCTCTAATATAAGATTGTTAACACTAGAGTCCTGTGAACCTCACCCCTAGCCACTGTAGGGGAAGAAGAAATTTTCCTTTACCTTTCTAGGTTCTTCTGGCTGATCTAAGAATTAAATTGAGATGGATTAATAGGAGAAAATCAAATTTATTTAATTTTGTATGTATAGGAACCCCACTTACATGAGAGGTTCAGAGACAAAAAGGTAAAATGGGGTATACATGCCTCATTTTATGTCGTTATATTTCAAGGTATATATTCCTTGAGCTAAGGAATGGGATAGACGCCTGAGGCTTCAGAGGCGAGGAGGGTAATTCATGGGATGACAAGAAGAGTGGATATTCACTAATTAAAGGTTTGCTCTGCCATTCAGGTAGATCATAAAAAGTTATTTCTGGTATTAACTCTTATTAAGTTCTTTGGGGGGGGGGCGGTGAAAATTACTCTTGAGCCTGCAGGGTTTTGATGGCCTTTAGCTCAAAATATTCCACATGCCAAAGTGGCACATCTTGGGGAGGCCTGTTCTGAACCCCTTCACCATCTTGATGTCTTCATTTTTTATTTTTATTTTTTTTGAGGAAGACTGGCCCTGAGCTAACATCCATGCCCATCTTCCTCTACTTTATATGTGGGCCACCTACCACAGCATGGTGTGACAAGTGGTGCCATGTCCGTACCCGGGATCCGAACCAGCGAACTCTGGGCCGCTGAAGCAGAACGTGCAAATTTAACCACTGTGCCACTGGGCCAGCCCCTTGATGTCTTCATTTTAATTCTTACAAAGTATTATATTAGGATTCAGTGCTAATGTGCCATTCTTTTATGGTTGTCTTGGAGAGCCCAACTTCCAGAAAATAAGTGTAAAGATTCATTGTTCACTTTCCTTTTCTCTTAGGATATTAGTTATAAATATACTATATTATAATGTAATTTTGTTATAAAAACAATGTGTGTTAATTGTGGATATTTGGGAAAGTATAAAGAAGAAAAAAGATCCCATTCATATTGTAACCACCTTAAACATGTTCATGGGATTCTTTTTATGAATTTCTGTGAATTTATACGTGTATGTATATGTGTGTTTTAAGAACAATTAGGAATATTCTACAAACATACTCTTTTTATGTGCTCTGCTTTCTACTGAACTTGAGCACTTTCCATCCACAAATATTCTTTGAAAGCATGATTTTTAATTGCTGCATAGTGCTTAGTTTTATAAACCATTAAAAATCCATTTCAGTGGGGATTTCAGTTAAGCTTTTTGTTGTTTGCTTTTTAAAGGTGAAATGACTTTGGCAACCACGTGGCAAAGCCAAAATTAGTAGTCGGGACTGCAACTCTTAGTTCAGTGTCTATTTAACTATTATAAGTTTCTTGAGGTTAGGGACTACGCTTGTTTATCTTGGCTAGTCTCAAAGCCAAACCACACCTCCCTGCATTCGTGGCCCTGGGTAGTCCTCTCCTATGGTGAATCGGGGCTTGTCCTATGTAGCCCATGGAATTCAGCGGATGTGAGGTGCATGACTTCTGAGGCTAGGTCACAAAAGCTTTGCAATGTCTGTCTTGGTCTCTTTCTAGTCTGGAGGAATTCATAAGTCTGACTACTTGAGGCTGCCTGGCTGTAAAGAAACCCAACTTGGCTTTGTGCTTAGGTCACACGGTGAGAGAGAGACTGAGAGAGAGAGAGAAAGAGAGAGAGAGAAAGAGAGAGAGAGAGATGTTCGGCCAGCCCAAGCTGTTCCAGCCATCCCAAGTGTAAAGAAACAAGCCAACCAAGACATCAAGACCAGTCAAGTCTTCAAATAACTCCAACACCAACCATTATCTGTAAATACATGAGAGACCCTCCACGAGAACCGCCCAGCTGAGCCCAGTCAGCCCACAGAACTATTAGAGATCACGATGAATTATAGTGTTAAGGCATTAAGTTTTGGAGTGGTTTGTTATACAGCAATAGATAGTCACAACACTGTTACATTAACTCCTATTTCTTCAGCACCTAGCATGAGCTGTCATACTTGGTATAGTGTAGTTGACCAGAAAACACAATAAGTGAATAAATAAACTTACAAGATAACTTGCACACAAGTGTGTGTGTATGTATAATTGTGAAATTTCCCTAAAAATGCTAAAAAAAGGTCACTTAGTGTTTTCTTGTTCTCACTTCTCACTGGACTTGATCAGTGAGGACTGATTTGACGTTTGCAAAACAGAGTAAAGCCAAATGTCATAAATTTTGGATAGGAAAATTGTCTTTCAAAATCATTTATTATTTGGTTTGGGAAACTTGTTTTTTAGTAAGTATAATTTGGTTTCTCTTTGAAACTCCAGAATTAAAAAAAAAAGAATTAAGCACACAGTAGTCTCCCCTTATCCATGGGGGATTTGTTCCAGGATGCCCAATGGATGCCTGAAACTTTGGATAGTACCGAACTGTATATGTATTAGGTTTTTTCCTATGATAAAATTTAATTTACAAATTAGTCACAGCAAGAGATTAACAACAATAATAATAAAGTTGGCTTTGGGACCATTATTTGGTAAAATAAGGGTTACATGAACACAAGCACTGTGATACTGCTGCAGTGCTCTGATAACTGAGAAGGCTACTAAAGTGACTAATGGGTGGGTAGTGCATACAGCGTGGACATGCTGGACAAAGGGATGATTCATGTCCAGGTGGGCAGTGCGAGATTTCATCATGCTACTCAGAGCAGCATGCAATTTAAAATTTATTCATTGTTTATTTCCGGAATTTTCCATTTAATATTTTCAGACCACAGTTGACTGTGGGTAACTGAAGCTGAGAAAAGTAAAACTGTGGCTAAGGGGGTGCCTATTGTACACAAGGTTGTGTAAATGGTGTTGTGTCCTTGCTCTTCCCACCACACTACAGGGAAGACAGGTGAGGTGTGACAGTGGAGGTGTCATGGAGCCAATGCAACTGTGGCAGGTGCTTACGTGGGTACATTGAATATGAGGAAAAGTATGATTTTAATTGGTTTCTGAGACTTGAAATAAGAGGAAAGGAACTAGAATTGTTTTTAAACTTTCTTTACCCAACCCTATTCTTTACCCTCTTGTGGCAAAAGATGGGCCTTAGAAAAACAGCCAAGAAAATAAGGGTGGAGGAGGATAGATGTAGAAAGAGGAGGAACAGGACACTCTCCTCAGTTTGTGCTTTCTTCAGGTAAGAGAAGATGGCAGTCATCACATGAAAAGCAGAGCACTGTTTTCTCTGTTCCTCTTTTCTCCCACTGCTCCCCTCTGTCTGTAACCAAAGTACAGAATGTACTCTACCTGAGGTCTGGCAGAATAACAAAGGACAATAGCCTCCCAGGAGTTGTAGAAAAGAACAGGGACCTGGGCTGAGGGACAGAAGTGTGTTCCTGCTATGTCCTGTGCCAGGTGCTATGGGGACAGATTTGCAGGAGTGGCAATCAGGGTACTGGTACTTCAGAAGCAGAGAGTCCGACTTCTTTGCTAAGATAGGAAATGTCGTGAAGAGGCCAGAACAGAGAAAACACTCAACAAATCTTTGTTCCTCCTTGTTGTTCAGACTGCAGCACACAGGAGCCTCGGTGCTAACATGGTCAATCTGCACAATCTCCAAGGAGGTGATTTGTAAGTATGGAGTATCTTCAAAAATAAGGAGCACCCTGTGCTATTGAATGTCAAAGCACCTTTAGATGTTAGAACAACGGGCACCAAGATGGGCCCCGTCATGTTATTGAGGGCATCCCTTCCATCCTCAACTTGTGCTACCCTGCCTCAAACAGTTAAAAGCATGGCAAGCATAAACAAATCTTAGAACTCCTACAAAGTCTTGCCATGACCACAAGTTTTATCCTGAGGGGAAATTTTAGCAGAAATTACTAGCACCCATTTGAGACTTCTATAAAAACGACATGAAACACACTGAAAAAGGTGTGTCTACTTAGGTTACTGCCAAATTTCTAATTCACAAAGGGGTGTGCTTTTCTCAAGGTTGTTACTGAGGCCTGGCTACTCGCTGTGTACAGTTGGAGACACCTGAAGAGGCTCCTTCTCACTTTAAATTTTTTCTGACTAACCTAATTCTGACTTTGACTTCCAACGTTTACTCTGCTCAGATTATCCACTTTAAACAGGCAACCCACTGTCTCTCTTCTCTGTTCTCCTGGGAAACGAGAGCGCTGAGTGGCTTTCTGTGGTACGTGTTACTTGATCTCACCCTGGAGCAGAGACGATTTTACCTTAGACAACTTCAAAAGGCTCCTTTGAGAAATTGACTTTGGTTTCTTACTTAAATATTGAACAATCCAGCTTATTATCACTTCTAGTTTGTTTTTAAAATGAATTCTTTTTTATCACACCCACTAAATTCATCCAAAGAATGTCCAGTTCCTCCTTAAGCAATTAAGAAAAACCACCCAGTGTATCGGCTACAGGAAGGCTGAGAATTGGGGTGTGATGCAATAAGTTGTCCCCTCTGTCCCAGGGTCTTGTGCCTTAGTCCTACCACTGTCAGGCCACCTGTGTGATCTTATTGTATAAACAAGCCAGATTATGTCTGACTAATTCTGAGTGATCAAACTCAGCAGGCTCATTGGTGAAATAGTGGGCCAACTTAAATAATTTACAATGAAAAAAATGCTAGGTCAAACCAGAGAGCAACTGCTGCTAATTGGGATATTGTGTCATCCACGGAATATTTATTGGTGTTAAGCCAAACATTAATGTTTTTTCAAGCATAGTTGGAGAAGTGCTGAGTTAGACAATATGCACTAAAACAATTTTGTTAGATTATCTCTACTCTAGGATTCAACTAAGTATCACCTCTTCCAGGGACCCCTACCTGACTCCACAGCAGACTCTATTCGACCACTTGCTCTGGAATGCAGAGTTGGAGTTACCTGTCTCTGTTCCCCATTGGACTGGGTACTCTTCAAATGTATTAACCACAAGTTTGGCTTTGAAGAGTAAATGAATGAACGAGTGAGTAAATAAATGAATGAATGAGTGCAGTATCAGATGTGTGAAATATTGCAAGAGCATTGCACAGCGAGTAGCTGTATAACCTCGTGACTTTCCCTGAGTAACGATGATAGTATTACCTACCTTGCAAGGTAGTTGAGGAGAAAAAAATGAGATATGCTATCTTATTTTATTTAACAAGCTTATAATTGAGTGTCTACTTGGAGCCAAATACTGTGAAAACATTCCAAAGTGCTTAAAAATTATATTGCTTCCATTTATTTCATCATGGCATTTGGTTGGCCAATTTCTCCAGTTGTACATACACCACGAGGCAGGGCAGCTTTCCATTGTTCTCTAACATTCTGTTTTTGGATGTGGGAGCTAGGAATTCACATTTCCTCATAGATTAACTGCTATTACTACTTTGCAGCATTATGGCAATATGAAGGGTCCCTTAGGGAAGCTGAGCTGCACGTATTCCGATCGCTTTAGTTTATGATCATGCTTACTTTAATTTGGACATTAATCAGGACAAAGAAGAGAGAAAACAGAAAAAAACTTCACAGATTTGTTTTTTAATAATTAAATAGAATCCCTTAGGAGATGATGCCATTTTATTATAATTATTATTATGCTTGGTGTGTTCCAAATAATCAGTGCAGTTTGGGTATAGAAAACAAATTTGACAGAAATCTGAATCTAAGATTGTTTGGCAACTGGATATCAAAGAGAAATGTAAGAAATATTTTCAAGATTTGAGAATATTTAGATTTTTAAAAAGCATATATTATGTAAGTTAATGTTTACATGGCATTTGAAATGATACATGTACTAATATATGACTTACAGGAAAAGTCAGGAAAAAACGGCATCTTCACTTATTAACGGCTAAATTTGAGAACTAACAAGAGTAGAGCAGGGGCTGGCCTGGTGGTGCAGTGGTTAAGTGCGTACGTTCCGCTTTGGCGGCCTGGGGTTCACCGGTTCGGATCCCGGGTGCGGACATGGCACCACTTGGTAAACCATGCTGTGGTAGGCGTCCCACACATAAAATAGAGGAAGATGGGCACGAATGTTAGCTCAGGGCACGAACGTTAGCTCAGGGCCAGTCTTCCTCAGCAAAAAGAGGAGGATTGGCAGCAGATGTTAGCTCAGGGCTAACCTTCCTCGAAAAAAACCAAATAAAATAAAGAGCAGATAATTCAGTAAGTTGTTGCATGCGGTAAACTTATTATGGTAAAAAGCCCTATTTACTTTGAGAATATTCCTATATTTTTCAAAATCACTCATAACATCATTTTGTAGAAAGGATGAGTTTCTTTCAGTGGTCACGGTTTCACAATTTGTAAAACCTAAAAAATGTCTAACAAAAACCTTAGAGTTTTTGTTTTTGTGTTTCTTTTCTAGAGTGCTATGCCATATTAAATTGCTTTGGGTTTTAAATTCCAAAGGACATGACCCCCAAGGCACTCAAATAAACATGCGGAAAAATAGTGTCATTAGCCTCCAGCAGCTATTTAAGTCAAATAATGGATTGTACGTCATTAGAGGCTGAATTGTGGTTCTTAACCAATGAAAACATTGAGTTTCAAAACTTTGAGGTTTGGGTCTCAGACTCTCAGTTTCATAGAAACCCTGATATTAATGATGCATTAGTACCAAAGACACTCCATCAGCCCAATTTAATGTACATGGTTGCTGGAAGGGTAACACCAAATCTGAAATCAAGGAGTCTGTCTCATCGGTGGGGTACCTGAAGTGTTGTCCATGGTGCCAGGGCTGGGTGGTCTCAATGTTTCTCCTGTCCTGAGGCTGAAGCCCTGTGAAGGGAGCAGCAGAGCCTTGTGTGGAGAATGATAAAGGTTTGATGCTGGCAAAGCTGCCGAAGGCCAAGACTGCTTCAGGTGAAGGTGGAGGTTTGGAGTTCTGTCCTCAGGGTGTTGTGGTGGTTGCAGCCCAGGGCACTGGAGCTTCACCAGCAACACTGGGGAAGACTTGTGTCGGAGGGTACAGGTGGTGAGCAGATGCTCACATAGCAGAGACAGGGCAGGTATGACTGGGCAGCATGTCTTTCACAAGCTGTGTCTGTAAATCATGTTGCTGTGGTTACTATGGCTGTGTAACAACCCCAAAACCTACTGGCATAAAAAACCCTTTTATTATGTTCCTGGATTCTTTGAACAGGGCACAGTGAGGCAGCTTGTTTCCACAAGGTCTGAAGTCTCATCCAGAAGACTGGAAGGCTTGAGACTGGAACCATCTGAATGCTTGTTCACTCACATGGCTTATGGCTGATGTCACTGCTGGCTGAGGGTCTTTCTAGGGCTGCATCTGGAAGAGCTTCTTGTGGCTCTTTCTCCATGCAGCCTGGGCTTTGTCTCAACGTGGTGTCTGGTTTCCAAGGGTAAGTGTTCATGGGCTTGTGACCTGTGCAGTCACACAAGGCCCCACACTCAAGAGGATCCTGTGCTTGGTTTAGTGCTCTATTATCATTGCCTTGAAATTTTCAATTTGTGAAAAAAGGGCTGCTCATTTTCATTTTGCAATGGATCCCGCAAATCATGTAGCTGGTCCTGACTGAGAGAGAGAGAGACAGAGAGACAGAGAGACAGAGAAATAGTCAGAAGCTATATTGCCCTTTCTGACCTAGTTTAAGAAGTCAGACTTCCACTACACTGTATTTCTTAGAAGTGAGTCACTGAGGTGTCTCATATTTGAAGAGAGAAGAATAGGTTCCACTGCTTGATGGAAGGATGTCAAGGTTCTGGGAGGGTATGTGGGAACATAAATATTGCTATGGCAATCTCTAGAAAATGCAATCTCCTCCAAATGCTCTGCATATATTTCTGCAAGTGCCACCTACTGGGTAGAGTTTTTATTTTGGATAATCTTGTGTAATAATAGAATGTTAAGATTAAAGTTAGAGACTGAGACACCAATGTGATATTCCATGGCCAGATCACAATATGCAAAATTTGCATTCCAGGACTTGAATCCCCCCAACCACTTTCAGATGCAAAGCATTGATATGGAGGAGAATTTTGAAATGATTTTTTTGGAAAGAGCAATTGCTCCATCCTGGGGACCCGTGGTGGGATTGTCTTCTTTACCCCATCGTTAGCAAGAGGAGATCTCAGTGGGTCCATTTGGAGAGTTTTGAACCATGTTCCTGGCAGTTGGGATTCTCAGAGGACTTATAACTTAGAAAGCCAAAAAGGGTAATGGCAACAAGATAAAGTGTTATCCTTATTTTTTATTAAAAATCTTTTTTTATTAAAATTTAGTACTTATTACTATTATTTTTAGTTAAAATAATAGTTTTATTTTATTTATTATTTTATTAAAATTACTATTGTTTTTCGAAGGTAATTTAATCAATAGGTTCTTTATTATCCCATAGTAGGGAGCAAATAGGGTAGGTGGCTCCGGATTAAGGTTATTTATGGACTCACCATGTACATCACAGGGGTTACGTACAGACTTGACCACATCCCTGAGGAATCTCTTCCCGAGGAGAAACCTAAAGTGGACGCCCCTTGAGGCCCCTTGGTTGTCACCAAACCCTCTCAGAGGTGATAGGAAGGAATCTGTTCCAGTGGGCTCAGGACAACTTGATTCTCTCCAGGAAATGAGAAGGGAGGTGCAGGGAGCCGCTTCCTTTGTGCATTTGGAGATAGCCCTTGCAAATATTTGGATTCAGGCAGGATGGAGGGCTTTTACCTCCAGATTCCAAAGGAGCAAAGAAATATTTTCTGTGGACCAGATATGTGGGTCACTGGGGGGGCGGGGAGTCAATGTGGGTTTATCATTGGTTTAGTCTAATGGGACCCTAAAGGGATGAAGGACCAAAATCCAGAAGTTGGAGCTGATACCAGGTTAATTAAGGGCTGTAGAAGCACCCACGACTAGGGTGGCCTACCATTTTGGTTTGCCCAGGACTGGGGTTTCTCAGGACATGGGACTTTCAATGCTAAAACAGGGACATTACCCAACAAACTGGGATGGTTGGTTACCTTACCCTTGACAACCCATAATAGGATGCATCTGTCTGCCGGAGACAGGGGAATCGCAGGGGAGGGTCCAAGAGAGACCCTAGAGAACGCCTTTGAAAGCGTCTGATAAAGAAGGCTCACTTGTAAACACTGTAAATATTTAAACAAAGCTAGTTCATGGAGGATATACCCTAGCCACTGGCCATTTCTCTCTCTTCTCCTGCCTCTGACTTGAAACCAGAAACTGGTTAGTGAGCTGCAGGAAGAGCACCAGGAGGGAGGAGGGAAAGCATGAGGTGGAGAAATCGAGAACAAGCCACACACTGAGAAGCAGCCCAAGCAAAGGGGCAGGAGAAGGTTTAGTGCTAAATCAGTTCTAGTTTCTGATTATGTAAGGTGTTCTAATTACCGAATTTAACTCTATTTGTTACTAAAGTGACTATAGGATGTCCTTGTCCTGACATAAATACCTGAGGGTGTCTAGGAAAGTCTTAGGATGTGCCTGAGTGTTCATCCAGGGACAAGGGAAAGTCAATTGCACTGAAACATATGTAGGGGGACTGGATCATAAGAACAAAGGGGCTGGGAATTAGTCATGGGTCAGGCTTGCTCAATATCCATTACACCTGAAATTTCAAAACTCCTGCTCTAACAAAAAGGAATAAATTGCTTGTCAAAGAGATAATTTGTCAATTCTTTTACTCCACTTTGTAAGGATTATGCATTTTCCATGAACTGTTTAAAATCCTTCAGATATGATCTAGATAAATATAGGAAAAAATTCCACCCTTTCCACCCCTTGCTCAGCCCCCAGTAGTACCCAATAACCATCCCAGTAGATGCCAAATATTTTCTTCTTCCTTAGGCCAGAGGCCAAAGGATTCCAGGAGATAAACATTAGCTCTTCCAACAGAGAACTGAAGGTTTATTTATTCTCTGGGATGATTGTAAGAAATGACTCAGCTTTCTCCATCTCCACCCGGCCCCCTCAGTCAGGTGAACCCACCTGCTCCTTTCACCTGTGTTCAGCTCAGTTTGTCTGCTTCCACTTGAGTTCTAGCACCCAGGAAGCTCCCCTTGCTGCTGGCTTGTCAGTTTGGCTTCTTATTCCCGCCCCATCCCTGCACTCACCCAAATCAGCTATTCAGTCTCAAGATGTGGTGTTGATTGTCCAGTCTTTCTGAACCAAGCCATCTGAAGCTTCTGACTCTGTTGCCCAAGATTTCTGTGTTAGCACCTTGGTTGCTGCTGCCTAGATGCTGCTTCTTGGTTTTCGTGGGTCTGGGTTCCAGTCTCAACTCTGTTAATAACTTTCAGTGTAATTTTAGACAATTGTTTTAACTTCTTGGAGCCTCAGTTTCTTCATCTATATAATTGGGATAAAAATAACTTTATTTTCTGGGGATATTGTGAAGAAACAATAGACATGAAAGCACTTTGTACAAATTAGGTAGTAAATATATGAATGGTATTATTATGAGTACAACCTGGTTACCAAGCTGGAGTTGGGATTGGTAACATTATTACCTTATCTTTATCTTACCTATCCTTACTGCATCCCTTGGTCTTTTGCTTGGATCCCTGATCTTTAAGATGTGATGTCCTGAATACCAATATGCACCTAGACTGTCTTCCTTGGGTCAGTGCCCTACTATTGCATCAGGCAAGAGTCAATAACTCTCTCTCCTTCAACCTCAGGTGAGCCTCCTGGGCCTTCTCTGTTTGACTATTTCCCCTAACTCGATCTTCCAATGACTACAGAGATCTGCACAATTCTAGTTCAACCAACACTCTCCTCCCTTCTGCCCTCGTAGCAGTCCTACAGAGGAAAACCAGGAGAGCAAAATGTTGTGGATTCCAGGTGAAAAAAACTGTAAAAAGGAAGAAGTGAACAACTCTGTCAAATACTGATAATCCAGGAAGATGAGGCCTGAGATTTGATCACTGGATTTAGCAAAGTGTAAGTTACTGGTGAGCTTGATAAGAACAAATTTGGGGGAGTAATGGTGACGAAAGTTTGATTAGAGTAGGTTCAACAGAGAGCAAAAGGAGCTAAATTAGAGGCAGTGAGTATAGACAGCTCTTTCAAGGAGTGTTGTTCTTGTTAAAGGAAGGAGAAGAATGGGCAATCGCTGGAGAGAGAAATAGGATGAGAAGAGTTTTTTATCAGTGAATACGGATGTTTTCTGTAAAATAAAGCATGTTTTTAGGCTGATGGGAGAGACCCAGTAGAGAGGAATAAATTGATGAGGCAGGAGAGAAGGAGAATTTCTGAGCAATGGCCTGAATAGGTTAGAGGGAAGGAATTAGTGCACCATTGGAGGGGATGGTCTTTAGGATCATAGATAGCTCAACCATAGTGCAAGAAGGGAAGTGGTGCACGTGCACACATGCAGGTGGGTGGGTAAATGTAGAGGGGCTCTTCTGATTGCTATAGGTTTCTTAGTTACATAGGAGGCAAAGTCGTCCTCTGAGAATGAGGGTGGAGGAGGTGTTGGAGTTTGAGGAGAGAGGATAAGGTAAGACACAGTCACTTAGGAGAGTAGAAGTGTAAATGATCTAAGGAAATACAATATAATTGCCAGACAGTGTTAATCATCCGCATAATGTTGGTGATCGTGAATCTAGATTGATGTCATCAGTAGATTTTTCTCTAGACATTTTCATCTGTGTGGGTGTAGGCATAGAGTAGGAAGAATGTTGAATTTAACCAAGATTGAGCTTTATCCAAGAGAATTTCATGAACAAGAGTAAGGCAAAGAGGTTGGAGACAAATTTAAGGGAGTGATTATAAGTGACCATGGAATTTAAACTGGATAGTGGGGGAAGAGACTGAGGACACAGGAGAAGCAGTGAAAATGCTGTAGAATCAATGGATTGAAGGTGTTTGTGGAATTGAGGGATTGGTGGAATTGGAGCAGAGGAAGTGAGCTGGGAAAAAAAGGTAGTTATTGGCCAGAAAGTAGACTGTTTAAAATTGAGATTATGGAGGGTTTGCAGTTACTGATACAAGTCCAGGTGTAACCATGGGAATGTGTGGCCAAGGTAAAGGGGAGGACAAGATCACTGGAAGAGGGGAGGGCAAGGCATTGAGAGGACAGACATGGGAAGCATTGTCTATATGGATATTGAACTCACTGAGAAGAATGAGAGGAGTAGAATTAAAAAGAGAGTTAGAAACTATTTTCAAAGAATAACAAGGAGTAACCAAGTAGTGGTGGGGGCAGTCGTGGGGTGGGAGAGTGGATGACTTCAACTACATGTCACCTCTAGAATGACACACAAGTCTGGCTTAAAATGTTCTCCTAGTTTTTCCATGTGGGCTAGTGGATAATGAGGGATTATTGTTCTATGCTAGGATTCTTATTCTCATCATTATTTTTCAGTTTCAGTTGAGTGTGTAAGTATTACAAAAGAAACAGAGAGAAAAGAATTTGGAGAAATAATCATTCAGTTAGTTTAATCCAGCTAAGTAATTAATCTCAAAGTGTAGTCTAGAGGCCCCTGGAGTTTCCCAAGACGGTCTTTTCAGGTCATAGCTATTTGCATAATAATGCTAAGATGTCATTTGCCATTTTCACTTTCCATCTTATGAGTGTATGGTGAAGTTTTCCAGAGGCTGCAAGACATACAATAGCACAACAGATTGAGTACAGAACCAGTCATAAAAATCCAGCTGTCTTCTATTAAGCTAGAAATTAAAGATATTTCAGAAAATGTAAAACAATGTCTTTAAAAAAGATTTGTTTTTCTGTTTTGGAAAATATCAGAGTTCCCCCCACCCCATTTTTTTTTTTTTTTTAAGATTTTATCTTTTTCCTTTTTCTCCCCAAAGCCCCCCGGTACATAGTTGTATATTCTTCATTGTGGGTCCATCTAGTTGTGGCATGTGGGACGCCGCCTCAGCGTGGTTTGATGAGGAGTGCCATGTCAGCGCCCAGGATTCGAACCAACGAAACACTGGGCCGCCTGCAGCGGAGCACACGAACTTAACCACTCGGCCACGGGGCCAGCCCAAATTTTTATTTCTGTTAATTTGTAATAGGCTTATTCTTTTATTTTATTTAAAAATCCACCCATTTATTAAACAAACTTACTGAGTGTTTACTATGTAATAAACACTGAAGATTCTGAGATAATTTGTACAGCTCACTGCATTATGGAGAAAGCAGATACAGAAACAAATAAAACAGTTATAATGTTGTGATAATATTTTCTGCCTGTGGGTATAGCTACATTTCCCACTTTCTGTTCCTTCTTCCCAGAATGCTCCTCACCTCTATCCCCTATCTTCTCACAGGTGGTTCCTCATCATTTGAGGTCTCAGCTAAAATATCCCCTCCTCAGAAAAAGACTTCCCTACCCTATCAGATAAATTATCTGAAGTATCCTAAGCCAGCCCCCTCCATGAACACATCTGAAGACACTAACCGATAGAATATGCCAAATGTGGTGGCTTACGCATGATGGTATGGTTCTCTCACATAGGACTGTAGTGCTTCTTATGCTGGAGTTTCTCCCTCTCTCCTCTGCTGACTTTGAGGAAGCAAGTGGCCATGTTGGGGAACCCCACGTAGGAAGAAACTACAGGTGGCCTCAAAGAGCTGAAGGCGGCCTCCAACAACCCACAACCAGCAGGAAACCAAATCCCTCAGTCCTACAACTGCAAGAAACTGAGTTCTGCAAACAGCCTGAGTGAGCCTGGAAGCATAGCCTTTTTCAGCAGAACCTCAAATGGGGCTGAAGCCTCAGCCAAAGTCTTTTTTTTTTTCAGGTTTATTGTGATGATTTGATATACTTATACATTGTGAAAGGATTCCCCCATCAGGTTAATTAACACATCCACAGCCTCACATATTTACCTTTTTCTTTTTTTGTGTGTGAGAATATTTAAGTTGTATTCTCTTAGGAAATTTCAACTCTACAGTACGGTGTTATCAACTATAGTCACCCTGTTATATCGTAGATCCTCAGATCTTGTTCATTTTATTTATTTATTTTTATTTACTTTTTTTTTTGAGGAAGATTAGCCCTGAGCTAACATCTGCTGCCAATCCTACTCTTTTGGCTGAGGAAGACTGGCCCTGAGCTAACAACCGTGCCCATCTTCCTCTACTTTCTATGTGGGACGCCTACCACAGCATGGTTTGACAAGTGGTGCCATGTCCGCACCTGGGATCCGAACTGGCGAACCCCTTAGCTGCAGAAGCAGAATGTGTGCACTTAACCGCTGCGCCACCGGGCGGGCCCCATTATTCATTTTATAACTGAAACTTTGTACCCTTTTACCGACATCTCCATATTTTGCCCACACCTCAGCCCCTGGCAACCACTTCTCTACTCTGTTTCTAAGAATCGGACCTTTTTTTCTCTTAAATTCCACATATAAGTGATAGCATACAGTATCTGTCTTCCTGTTCCTGGCTTATTTCACTTAGCATAATGTCCTCCAGGTTCACACATGTTGCAAATGACAGGAATTTCTTCTTTTTTAAAGCTGAATATTCCATTGTATACTTATACCACATTTTCTTGATCTATTCATCCCTAACAGATACTTTAGGTTGTGTCCACATCTTGGCTATTGTGACTAATGCTTCAATGACCATGAGCTTTCAAATATCTCTTTGAGGTATGTTTTGGTTTACTTTGGATATATACCCACAAATGGGATTTGTGGATCATATTGTAGTTCTTCTTTTCATTTTTTGGGGAACTTCTATAATGTTTTCCATGGTAGCTTATATTCCCACCAACAGTGTAAAAGGTTTCCCTTCCCTCTGGATCCTCATCAACAATTATCTCTTGTCTATTTAATAATAGTCTTCCTGACAGGTGTGAGGTGATAACTCATTGTGGTTTTGATTTGCATTTCCCTGATGATTAGTGATGTTGAGCATCTCTTCATGTACCTGTTGGCCAATTGTATGTTTTCTTCAGAAAAATATCTCTATTCAGGTCCTTTGCCCATTTTTTAATTGGATTATTTGGGTTTTTTGCTATTGAGTTGTATGAGTTTCTAGTAGATTTTGGCTATTAACCTCTTATTGGATATGTGATTTGCAAATTTTTTCTCCTATTCCATAGGCTGCCTTTTCATTTTGTTGATGGTTTCTCTTGCTGAGCAGAAGCTTTTTAGTTTGATGTAGTCCCACTTTTACTTTTGCTCTTGTTACCTTTGCTTTTGGTGTCAAATGCGAAAAAATCATCGCTAAGACCGATGTCAAGGAGCTTACCCTCTCTGTTTTCTTCCAGGAGTTTCACTGTTTCAAGTCTTACATCCAAGTCTTTGATTCATTTTGAGTTGATTTTTGTGTATGGTGCAAGATAGGGGTCCAATTTCACTCTTTTGCTTGTGATAATCCAGTTTTCCCAGTACCACTTATTGAAGAGACTATCGTTTCTCCACTGTATATTCTTGGCTCCTTTACTGTAAATTAGTTGGCTATGTGTGCATGGGTTTATTTCTGGGCCCTCTATTCTGTCCCGTTGATCTGTGTGTCTGTTTTTATGCTGATATCATACTGTTTTGATTACTATAGCTTTGTAATATAGTTTGAAATCAGGAAGTGTGATGCCTCTGGCTTTGTTTTTTTCCTCAAGATTGCTTTAGCTATTTGAGGTCTTTTGTGGTTCCATAAAAACTTTAGCATTGTTTTCTCTATCTCTGTGAAAAATGCCATTGTCATTTTTATAGGAATTGCACTGAATCTGTAAATCCCTTTGGGTAGTATAGACATTTTAACAATATCAACTCTTCCCATATGTGAGCTCAGAATATCTTTCCTTTTATTCGTGTTTTCTTCAGTTTCTTTCATCACTATCTTGCAGTTTCAGCGTATATATCGTTCACCACCTTTGTTAAATTTATTCCTGAATGTTTTATTCTTTTCGATGCTGTCATACACGAGATTATTTTCTTAATTTCTCTTTCTGATAGTTTGTTGCTAGTGTATAGAAATGAAACTGGTTTTTGTATAGTGACTTTTCTATCCTGCAACTTTACTGAATTTGTTTATTAGTTCTAACAGTTTTTGGTGAGGTCTTTATGATTTTCTGTATATGATAAAATGTCATTTGTGAATAGAGATAATTTTACTTCTTCCTTTCCAATTTGGATGACTTTTATTTCTTTTTCTTGCATCATTGCTCTGGCTAGGGCTTTCAGTACTATGCTGAACAAAAGTGGTGAGAGTGGGCATCCTACAGGGAGTATCTCAGCCAGCCCCTGGGTGTATGTTAAATTAGAAGCCTGACCCTCAGGCAGCAGCTTTCAAAGTTTGCAGATGGACCCTTTTAGGGAAAGGCTGGGAGCTGGGCAGTTTTCCTTGCTTCCTCTGTGCTGAGCCATGGAGGGATGGCTACAGCGAGTGCTTGCACACCTGTTAAGAGCTGTTTATTTGTTTGCTGTATTCTTGAGGGTCTTGTGGACACAAGCTTCACTGGCTTTCAGAACTAGGTGTGTGGGGGCCCATCCATCAGGCGAGAGTCTTAAAAGTTGGACCACTAAATGTGGGGTCCGAACCAATACTTCTTAGGGAGAAGCTGGCAGGTGAGAGTACTTTGGAGTAGTCAATAATTTTTAAGAGAGTAAAGGGGCCCTGAGACCAGAAAGTTTTAGACCCACTGACTTTTAACACTCACTGGAAGGTGAAGACTAGCTCTCAGGGAAAGACTGAGAGGTTGGACATGTGAGAAAGGAGTTGAGGGGGAGAGTCCTATCGCAATAAGCTTTCTGGTGACCTTGACCTACAGCTTGAGGTAAGTCACACCATCTCTCTGAGGGAATAGCAGGGAGCATACATGGAAAAGCATCATAAAGGTGCTTTTTGAGCTATGAGAGTCCTTCTAACTTTGAATAATACAAGGGTATTTATTTAATAAATAATTTACATAATTTTATCTATATGTAAGACAATGGCATATTTTTGAAATCTCCATAAAGCCCATTTGTTTTAAAGGTTTAGAAGTTTATTTTTTCTTTTCTGATTATGAAAGCAATAGATGTTCACTATAGAAAATATAGAAAATTCTGAAAAGTGTTGAGGAAATATGAATTAGTTGTAATTCTACACCTGGAAAGAATGAGTTAGTGTATTATCTATTTCCTTCTGTCTCTATTTTTTAAACAAAATTGTTATCATGCTGTATATATAATTTTACATCCACTGTATTTACTTAACCTCTTACTATGAGCATTTTCTCATTTGACAATCATTTGAAATCATTATATGTAGTGGAGCAAAATATTCCACTGAGATTATACAATAATTTATTTAGCCAATCTGCTACAGTTGGACATGAGTTTGTTCCCCCCGTTTTCCTTCTTTTATAAAGAATATTTGAATGTGTCTCTCTCTATATACTCATTTATTCTGTACACACACACACACGCTCTCATGCACATGCCAAGAACTCTGCATATGTTCTTGTCTACATCACTGGTTCAAAAATATTCATTCTCCTGAAGGAAATAAATATGGCAAAGATGTAACCTCCTCCAAAATTAACTTATAAATTTATTGGCAATTACAATAAAAGTTCCAGTGTATTTTTTTTTTTAAGATGATGAAATGAGCCTAAAGTTCATGTGCAGAAGTTAATAGATAAGAAAGATTTTGAAATTGAAGACATAATTGTGGAGTAATGGTGGTGATAAAAGATATTAAAATGTATTATAAAACTAAAATAATTAAAACAGCATGGTTTTATAATAAGGATTGGCAGACAAAATAATAAAATTGCCTGGAAGCATAATACAGCATCCATAGAAATTTAGTATTTCATTAAAGGTAGTATCATAAATAAGTAGTGACTCTGAGGGATATTCAATAAATGGGGCAAAAAGTACCATTAACTCTTTGGAAAACCAATAACAAAAAGCAGAAAGCAAATCCCATTTCAAAAACCTAGTCGGAGATAAAATTAGAAGGAAAGATGTATGGTGCCATCTAGTGGTTAAACAGGTAACTGCATACGTATTTCTTAACGTATCATCTACTGCCAGAAATTTAAAATGGATGGAGAATTGAGGGAGGTAAATTATTTATTAACAAAAAGATTTCTACCTCACACTCCACAAATTTAAGGAAAGTTTTGTTAATACTGACAAGGTGATTTTACTGTTTAAATGGTAGCCTATATAGGATCCTAAGTTAACATGTAAGAAATTATGGTTGCAGACATTCGCATAAACAGGCATGCCAACCTGTCATACTTTTTTTTAGTAACACGATGAAACAAAAGAACTACTTGAGAAAAGCATGCTGATTGGAAATTCATATATGAGAGTGGAACCTGCCAGTAGTTATAGTTTTGAATAAGAACACATTCCCAGAAACCTGTTCTCTGGATTGTGGAGCCTGATGGAGGTCCAGAGCTTGCTCTGGGCTTGTGACTAGTGTGGCTGTGTCGTTCCTGGGCTGAATGGAGGCTTCCACTCTCCTCATTGACCCCAGGCACAAGCTCCATATATGCAACCATCTCCATCTTGGCTCTACCTCTGGGCTCTCCATCAACCCAGCTAAACTGCAGCAAGGACACGTGGGCAAATCTGCAAAACAGCCCTTCTATTTTTGAGAACAACCCCTCTTTCCCCATCAAAGTGGCTGCAGCACAGCTGCCCCATAGTCATGGAACTCTGCTCCCTAGCACAGCTCTTTGGTCAAGAGATGAGCTCCTAGAATACAGCTGGGCCTAGAAGTCCCCTCCATTGGTGTTTTGGATTTAGAAATGAGAGAACTGGACCAGTCTATCTCCGGGTTGTCAAGACTGAGAGTTTAAATATCAGGAGCTTTTGGTGACCATTAATGGAACTAGAGAAACGAAAAGAGCAAGTGGAAGGAATGAAGCTCGAAGGAGCAGCAGTGGGAGGTGAATTGAGCGCCACATTGCTCCCATGCCTGGCTCTGTAGCTTCCTGCAAGTATCTTTGCTCTTTGCTCGGCTTGGATGTACAGTTCCTCCCTGCATTCCTTATATTCCCAGCATCCTTCTGATAAACTCTTCCTTTTGATGAAACAAATGTAAATATTTTTCTGTCCCTTGAATTCAGAATTGTATTATATCTTTTAAAATAACAAACCTGATCTCCATCTTTCAATGTCTGCTCATACCCTCACATCAAGTCCAAATGTTTTAGCATGGCCTCTGAGGCCTCTGCGGCTCTCGCCAGCCTCATTGCTGACTTCCCTTTACTCTCTCCTTCTTCCCACTCTCCTTTTGCCCACCTTCTCCACCCTCCAAGTTCCAGCTATACACGAAGACTCTCATTTCCCGTACCATGGCATTCTACCAGCCTCTCGGCCGGGCTGTTTTCTGTCCGTGAAATACTCTCCCTTCACCCTCCCCCAGCAGTTCCCATTCATCCTCCAGATACCAGCTTAGACCTCAATTCCTCCAGGAATCCTCTTTGGTCCCCAAAAACTTAGTTGGTTGCTCCTCCTATGTTAGCACCATGTCCCTAACCCCATTACAGCTTTTATCGCTCTACATCAAGATGACCTGTTTCAGAAACCTACTCATAGATACCTGAAACAAACTGGTGGGTATCAGAGAGGGGAAAGAATTGGGGGCAAAATAGGTGAAAGGGATTAAGAGGTACAAATTTCTGCTTATAAAGTTAATAATTCACAGGGATGCAAAGTATAGCATAGGAAATATCAATAATATCATAATAACTTTGTATGGTGACAGATGGCAACGACTTATCATGGTGATCATTTCACAATGTATATAAATATTGAATCACTATGATGCACACCCGAAACTAATAAGATACTGTGTCAATTATACTTCAATTAAAAAAAATGGCCTATTTATTTGTTTGTCTCTCCTGGAAGACTCGAAGCACCATAAAGCAAGGACAGTCTGCCTCACCGTTGCATCCCCGTGTTTTGTGCAGAACCTAGAATACAGTCAGCTCTCAAATATTCGTTCGATGAACAAAGGCATATACACAGAGAACTATATCTGTTACCTAAGTGAGAAACACGAAAGTCCAAGTGAGCTGTGAATCTCTTCAGAGCAAAGTGTCCAGTCAGCCTCCTTTCTGCTTAGACAAGGGTCTGTAAATTTCTGCGAACATTTTTGAGAGCTATTGCCTCCGATTCCAAAACCAGACAAATATTTCTAACATACGCAACTTTCTCTTTTGCTAAATCAAAGCTAAATGCACATGAATCAATGTAAGGATTATCTGTATTTTGTGGACATGGGTGGTCCAGACACCCATGAGGAGATAAATAAATGTTTGAGGTGGGTCCTTCAATGATTTTTACAACTGATGCCAATTTGGCAAGCTTGACCGGGCCCTACCAGTGTGAGGAACCATGATTTTGGTATGATGTTGGGGAATTTGTGGCTTCCATCTGCTGGTTATCTCACAAAATGTGGAGCTGAGAAAAAAATCACATACTGATTAAATCATAGAATCCCACACTTGGAAGGGACGTCATGAGATGATCTGGGCCCGCCTCCTGAAGGTCAATGCATAAATCATCTTGTGCAGATGGCTGTTTATACTATTTTTAAAGCTCTTTAAGGATGGAGATTACACAGCTTCCCTTGGTAGTCTGATCTTCATGGTCAAGAACTTCCTTTTTTAAAAGCTCAGCTTCTCGCTGCAGGTTGGACCTTTTCCTCTTTTTTTCAGCTTTCTGGGAATATAAAGAGTACACGATCAACCTTTCCTGCTAATTAACTTTGGCCCACACTCCATACTCTTGCAATTAATTATTAAGATTTATGCTACCCTCAAGCTACACAGTTGCAATTCCTTTATTTTTCAAAAGACTTATTTTTTTCCCTCTACAATGATTTTTGTAATTATTTTTTTTTCCTTAGAGTCTATTCTGTAGCTCACTCTATAAGACTGGTAGTAGTATTTCTGCTCAAGTCCTAATCAGCTGTAAACAAACAGCAAAATTTTCTTCTTATCTTATCCCAGTATCATATCTGCTGTTTAAATTACAGCGCTTCATTTTTGTTTCTGGCATAGATTATGTTCCACGATAAATCTCAAGCCTTTTACTGTCAAACTGCTACTTTCCACATGTCATGTCTGGCTAATTTGTCTTGGGGCCTTGTAGTAGGCTAAAAAATGGCCCCCCAAAGATGTCCACATCCTGATCCTCAAAACCTGCAAATATATTACCTTATATGGAAAAGGAGGCTTTGCAGATACCATTAAAATAAAGATTTTGAGATGGGGAGATGATCCTGGATTATCCAGGTGAACCCAATGTAATCACAAAGGCCCTTATAAGGGAGAGATAGGAAGGCAGGGTCAGAGAGAAAAGTGACAAGATGATGGGAGCAGAGATTGGAGCGATACACTTTGAAGACAGAGGAAGAGGCCATAAGTCCCCTTATCCATAAGGGATGCAGGAAGCCTCTAAGAAGTTGGACATAGCAAGGGAATGGATTCTTTCCTAGAGCCCCTGTGGAGACATGTATTTCTCCTACTGAAACCCATTTTGGGCTTCTTATCTGCAGGTAATAAATTTGCGTTGTTTTAAGCACCTAAGTTTGTGGTAATTTGTTACAGCAGCAATAAGAAACGAATATAACTTTATTCATGAAAATATCCGTGCTTGTCTTGAACTTCATGGTTTTATTGAACAGAAAATTTTTGGATTTATAAAGGTTTCATAGTATTATATTCCCATCCTCCAAAGCCACAAGAAAACTGGTGGGTGTTTCCTAGATTGTTGATAACCTTAACTTCTTATCAATTGTTTTAAAATAATTTAGGTAATAGAGGGTTCCACTTCTTGAAGGGCTTCTATGTGCTAGGTACTGCACCGTGAGCTTGCAATGTGCTATTTCAGTTTAATGTCACCACAAAACCATGGGGTAGGGACTGGGGTTTGGAGAAGTAAAGCAGTATGGCCAGGTGCTGGCAGAGCTGACGTTCAAGCCCCTGTCTGCCTAGTTTTAAAGCGCATCTTCTCTGTCCCCTACCACATTAACCTGCCTCTGCTCAATGCTCCACTTCTCTAGCTGGGGTGTAAAATTGTGAAGAATCTGAAGCACCACAAATTTTCAAGGAAGATGTGTTACTATAAATGTAACTTTCTTGGGGAAAAAAACCAGCTAGTTTCCTAGAAATACTATGTATTTGTTCCAGATGTCAGATGGAAATGATTTCAAACATCAAAGTTGAAATTACAATTGTTGGAAAAGTGAGAGGGATCACTCAAAAACATTGGGGGAAAAGCAAGAACTCTCTCGTCTTGGCAGGAACCTGTAATTTCCCTGGGAAAATATCATTTCTAAAGAGGAAAACTTCAGAATTAGTTTCCAGCAAAGTTATGGTTTAAACTCATATTCTGCCCTATGAAAGTTTCTGAAATTTTGTCGTTCTTCAGGCGGTTTTTGTTACCTAGGTAATTCGACACGTTAGGTAAGGTAGATGCTGTTTTATCTCTGCGTCCTCTTCCTTTTCTCAGTTCTCTCTGTTTAAAAGAGAAGAGAGTACAGTTTCATTTTAATACCAGTTTTTCCCAATTCTACTTTCCATGTGGTCTGCCCAGGCTGGGAGGAGATAGAAATGTGTTCTCAAGTCATCTCATCTTCACAAACCCACCAACAAATATTCAACCAACCAACAGCCACCCATTGGTTCTACTCATCAAGCTTCTCTCTCCCCCTTTTTCATCCGAACAATCAGTAAGTTTTCTCAATTTTATATAAAACATTATGCAAATACAGTGTCAAGTCCCGCCCCTCTTCCAACCATACTGTTCCTATGTCCTTCTTATATGTAAGCCTTACAGCAGTCCCTACTCCTTTCCTCTCAGGCAAAACTTGAAAGACCACAGTGGTCTACGCTTATCTGTTCTCCTCATTCTCTTGTCTCTTCTTAATTCACTATAATTTGATCTGCTTCATCATTCCTGTGTGGGACAAGTTTATTGTGTTCTTATGGGGTAGGGGTGGGTGTAGAAGCCAACTGGATATCTTTTATATATCCCAAAATAAACCTACTGTTTTCCCTCCAGCCTCTAAAACCTGCTGCTCATCCAGTATTTACTCTTCAGTGAATGATACCATCTAGATGCCGAACCAGAAATCGAGGATGCAATCTCCATATCGCCTTCCCCATCTATGCCACTCCCTTAATATTTTGCCCACCTCTTTCTTTCTTCTCACTCCCAGTTTTTCCATTCAGGTATTCATCATTTTTTAACTGAATTACTGAAATACTCTCCATGTTGCTGCTTGCCTCCATTCTTTAAAGTTGTCTTATGAGATTAATAGTTCACTCCAGGTAAAAAAAAAAGAGAAAGAAGAAAAGAAAGGGAACTGCTTAGGTGGAGGAGACACAGATATCTGTGGCCAAAGCAAAAGACGTCCAGAGCAGTAAGATGGCCAAAGGAAGAAATTAAGAAAACGACGAGAAATTGAAATTACACAGAAGACAGGAGCTAAAATGTGAGGGTCACAGTGACTGCTCTAAGATACATGTTGACTAGTGTGCTCTAAACATTCCCCATCTCCCAGAATATTATGGTATAATTGAGCATGGCTAGATGAAATATAGTCTGTGTAAGCATATCCTATGCAATGAGAGTTGTTGAAGTAATGAGAGGAGCTGAGTTTACAGAAGTGTAACCAGAATTGCCAGCCATGGCGACAAAATAACGCTTTATTATTATTACTATTATTATTCATTATTAACATTATTTTGTGTTCATGAATATTTTATTGGGAAGCTGGAAAACAATAACCTCTCCTCATTCTCTTTTCTTATCTTCATTTCATTTATAATTTATTATGACAAATTTAGGACATTCTAAAAGATATGAAGAATAATTAAATGTACACCCATATACTCACCACCAATCTTAAAATAGAAAATTCCAAATACCATAACAATAGAAACACTGTGGTTGGTCTTCCCTTCTCCTCCTGACTCCCAAGCAGAGGTAATCCGTTATTCTTGTATTGATATTCTTTCATTCCCTTGTATATTTACTTTTAACCCCCGAATTACAATGGCTCTCTCAGTCTCCTAAGGTAGTGTCTCAGCTACACTACCCAATTGTTGATGAGAAAAACTGATGACTAATCCTTGATTCATCATTTTTCTCATCTTGTGGAATGATGATGTGGGCTCACATACTGGGGAGAGGCGATTGTGCACATTTCTTCCCAAATCCATGTTCAAATCCATGTGAGAGATTGGCCATGGGGGGATAGTCACCCATGAACATTGGCAATAACTACAAATCAAGGGTCTTCCCCTCATCCCCCCAGAGAATGGGTGTTAAATATTTACCAACACACTGCTGTTCATCTCCCATATCCAGTTAGTTCTGTTAGTCCTCCCTCCAGATTACATTTCAGATCTGCCGATTGATCTCAGATCCAATATGTATATTGCTGTTATCACTCCACCCAAATTAGCAATTATTCTTTTATGTTATTTAACACCCTAAGTATTTTCAAATTTTCCCAATTTTATCAATATGTCTTTCTATTGTTTGATTCAGGATCCAAATGAGGTCTACCATTGCCTATGTCTTTACTGTATCTCTTTTATTCTATTATAGATCTCTTCCTTTTTTTTTTAATAACAATTATCTGATAGAGAAAAGGAATAATTTGGCCTATAGAATGTTTCACACTTTGCATTTGGTTCACAGCTTCCCCATATTTCTTATTAACTAGTATTTAGAGTAAGTGGTTTCATGGATTCAGGCTCAATTTTTAGTCAAGACTAGTTCAGGGTGGAACTTTCTACTGCATCACATCTCAAGTAGAGGGTTCAGATGTTGTCAGCTAACCCATGCATTACACAATTCCTCACCAAATTTTCACCTCATGGTTTTAGTATCTTTTGATGATGATTATTGTCTGGATCTGTTATTTTATTAAAGACTGCAAAACGGTAATTTTTCTAACTCTATAATTTATTTTTTTATTATTTAACTGAAATTCTATAAAAAATGTTTTCTCTCACCAACCATTTAGTTACTCTAAAGAACAATCTGTGCAGAAAAAGTATAACAAATGCTTGCTTCTTTCTTTATATTTATCATTTTCTTGGAGTAATGAGTTGATTCCCAGCAATTTTCAATGATAATGAATATTTAAAAAAATGTTTTACATAGAAAAATATTTAAACCTACGAAACAGTTGAAAGAATAGTGCAATGAACACTCATATACTCTTCACACTGTTGGTAGTACTTTGTCACATTTGTATCCCCTCTTCGATCAGCCATTGAACATTTCCTTGCTTTCCAGCACAAGATGTTCCAAGCACACCTTATACTTTACACACCTCAGGGAAATCAAGCATTTCTGCAAGGAGCTCTTGATTTTTTACTGGGAAATGGTATTTAAAAACTCATGTGTGCGTGCTTGCATGTGTGCATCCCTGCGTGTGTGTGTGTGTTTGTCTGTGTGATGTGCGCTGTGACCTTGTTAAATTAACTTTTGTTAAGTAAGGCCCTGGCGTGTGGGCTGGTAAACCAAGTTTCAACAAAAGACCACAAGAAAAAGTGAAATAGAGTTTATTACTCACACGTCCTGAAGGAGGCACATGGCATGCCTCAAGGGACCACACAGGGAAGTCAAGGCAGGGTGCAGGCAGAGAGAGAGAGAGTGCTGGAAGACCTGGGGCACATGCCTTTATTAGGAATTGAGGGTCAGGTGCTTTGGGATTCATGGGCTAAGGCCAGATTCGTCAATTCAAACCAAAAAAGTGGGGTTTTGGTAAGCTTCGTTGGGGTCTTATCTAAGAGGTGCTCAAGGGGAAGGCCTGGGAGGCGGGGAGAATGCTTATCGCAAGGGCAGTTGCGGGAGTCATCTTGGGGACTTAGGTTTACTTGTTACTCTGTTGACTGTTATCTAAGGCATGCACTGCAGGGAAAGGGGCTGGTGTATTACAGAATACTTTAGCTAGACTCTCTCCATGTATACGTATAGATACACTTATGTATGTCTATATGTATATAACAAACACACATATATAATTCATGTATCTGTATATACACAAACACACATATGTTCATGCACACATATATGTACTAATATCTCCAATTCAAATCCACATAGTTCTTCCTCCCTTTCCTACTCCATATTTGTTTCTCCCTTCTCATGCAGTGAGAACCTGATTCCTAACAGTTTCAGAATTATTACACTAATAACACTACTGAAAACAAATCTGTCTTTATGAACTGAGACTCATTCTTCCTTTTTTTTTTGAATGGCTATACAATTCCCCGTTTTGTGGACGTGTCTTGATTCATTCACCCAGTTTCCTATGGGGGAGTATTCAGGTTGTTTCTGATTTTTTTTTACAATGAATAACCTTGTACATATGTAGCTTTTTAAATTGTTGAGTGTGTATCTTCAGGGTAAATTTTTACAACTTGGGCTGTTGAGTCAAAGGGCGAATGCATGTGTTTTTGGTATACTCTCAAATTCTCCTCCACAAGGGGTAATAACATTTTGCATGCTCATCTGCAGTGTTTGGAAGACTCTGTGTACCCACATCCTTGCCAACAGAATATATTGTCAAGCTTTGGAATTAGAAAAAATATCTCAGTATAGTTTTATTCATATAGGTTTTGCATATTTAAATTGATTTATTAAGGCATAATTTATACACAGTGAAATACACAGATCTTAAGTGTACATCTTGATTACTTTTGATAATGTACACATTCATGGAACCCACATCTCAATCAAGAAATAGAACATTTCCATCATTTCAGAAAGTTTTCTTGTACCCTTTTCTACTCAAATTCCACGCCTTCCTCCCATAGAGGCAACCACTAAGCTATTGTACCACCGTTGCTCAGTTTATACTGTTCCTAAACTTCTTAAAAAAAGAAGCTTGTAGTATGTTCTATTTTGTGTCTGGCTTCTTTTGTGCAACCTGCTATTTATGAGATTTATTCATGTTGCTGAATGTATTAATAATTTGTCCTTTTTATTGCTGTGTTATATTTCATTTTATGAATATACCAGGTTTTTTGTTCATTCTTCTGTTGGTGGACATTTGGGTTATTTACAATCTTTTGGCTATTATGAAAGCCACTAAGAACATTCTTGTTCAAATCATATATATACATATACACATATTTTTTGTTATTGTTGAGGAAGATTTGCCCTGAGCTAACATCTGTTGCCAATTTTCCTCTTTTTTTATGTGAGCTGCTGCCACAGCATGGCCACTGACAGACGAGTGGTGTGGTTCTGTGCCTGAGAACCAAACCCAGACCGCTGAAGTGGAGTGTAACAAACTTTAACCACTAGGCCATCGGAGCTGGCCCCATACATTTTTTCAATGACTGTGTAGTTTTTGATATTGTTGACATAACTTGATTCATTCAACCAGTATCTTATGGATAAATATATGGGTATTTACGTTGTTTATAAAATCTATTTCTTTCGGTTACTATATACCAAGTAGGTGTATGTTTAACTTTATAACAAATGGTCAAACAGTTTTCCAAGTGGCTATCCCATTTTATACTACCACCAGATATGTATGTGACTTCCAATTGTTCCACAACTTTGCTACAATTTAGTCTGCTGGCTTTTTCAAATTTGATATAAATATATAATGCATTAATTCCATTTTATTGAATTTTGTATGAGGAATGGCTGTTGATTTTTGTCCAAGGCCTGTGCAGTGTGGGTGGGGTTAATGATGAGATTTTTTTTTTTAGATCTCTTAATATGGTATATTATAAGAAAGATTTCCTAATATTGAACTACCCTTGACAATTTTGGAATATATTACATTTAGTCACAGTGTATCAATATTTTTAATGTGCTATTGAATTCTATTTGCTGATAGTTTTTAGGATTTTAAAATCAATGTTTATGAGGGAAATTCGTCCATAATTTTCTTTTTCCCCTTTGTCTTTATCAAGTTTAGGTGTCAATGTTATACTCACTTTATAAAAAATAATTAAGGCATTCTACTTTTTTCCCTTTAATCTCTGGAATAATTTATGAAGCATTATAATTACCCACTCTTTGAAAGTTTGATGGAAATTCCACACAAAACCATCTGGACCTGGTGCCTTTTTACGAGATAGTTCTTTGACATTATTCTCCATTTCTTCTACGGAAATTGCTTTATTTAAGCTTCTTTATCCCTACTGTGTCAATTTTTTTAAAATTACATTTTCTTTAAAATTTTTTCTTTAAAATTTTATGCATCTCTTCTAGATTTTTAAATATAGTCACACATTACTTATTGACAGGGACACATTCTGAGAAATGCATCATTAGGTAATTTTGTCATTGTGTGAACATCATAGAATCTACTTTCACAAACCTAGATGGTGTAGCCTACTACACACCTAGGCTATATGGTACTAATCTTATAGGATCACCATTGTATACATGGTCCATCATTGACCACAAACGTTGTTATGTGGCACGCGACTGTATATTTGTTCATTATTTTCAGTAGTTTCGTATTTGTTTTAATTTCATCTGTTTCAATGATTGCTTCCAAACTCATTTTATTTTGTATATTGTTGTTTCCTTTTATGCCTTGCTTAGGTTGACTAGTGGTTTTCTATTTTGTTATTTCTTTTCATGGAATCATAATTTTGATTATTATTCTTGTGTTTTGTTTTGCTTTCTACTCAATTTCTTACTGTTTTTAACTTTATTATTTTCTTTTGAGAGTTTTAAAAATTATTAATGGGTCTTAAGTTTCATCAAATGTTTGATGAATTTTCTCCTGTGTATTTCTGTTAGTGTTGTGAATTAACATTGATTGTTTTGCAAATGATAAACCATCCTGAAATTCCTGGAATATACCTTATTTGTACTGTAATAGTCCTTTTATATATCGCTACATTGATCCATTCATGTTGTTTTCCTTTTCTGTAAAATCTTTGAAAGATTTTTTTCAAGTAATTTTATTGATATCATAGTGATTTATAACATTGTGTAATTTTGAGTGTGCATTATTACTTATCAATTTCTGAATACACTTCATTCTGCTCACCCCCAGTAGTCTAATTTTTGTCCCTCACCATATATATTTTTTTTCTTCCTTAATGTTTAGAAGAATTCAACTGTTAAGCCATCTGAGCCTGGAGTTCTGTTTTGGAAAAGTTTTTTAAGTAACAGATCCAATTTCCATAATAGACAGAAGACTATTAATATTTTCCTATTATTTGTGTCTATGTTAGTAACATTTTAAAAGAAATTTGGCCATTTCATCTAACTGTCAAATTTACCAGGCATATAATTTTGTATAATATATTCTTATCGTCCTTTTATTATCTGTTAGATCCTTAAAGATGTTCCTTTTTATTATAGGTATTGGTAATTTTTCCTGTTTTTTTCTTACCTTGTCTTTCTAGGGATTTATTAAATTTATTAATCTAGTCAAAGAACCAGCTTTTGGCTTTGTTCATTTTTATCATCAATTTTTCTCTATTTCATTATTTTCTCCTATCTTTTAAATTTTCCTTTCATTTACCTTTTGAGATTTGCTGTCCTTTTATCCCCAGCTTTTTGAGGTAAAACCTTAGGCTATTGATTTTCAAACTTCCTTCTTTCCTAGAAAATGCATTTAAAGCTATATTATATGCCTAAACACTGCTTTGGTTGCATCTCCAGTTTGTATTTATGATATCTTCATTATCATAGAGTTCAAAGGCATTTTTTGATTTTCCTTATGATTTCTTCTTTAACCCATAGGTTACTTAGAAGTGATTGCCTAGTCTCAAGCAGTTGTGAATTTTTAAGATATCTCTTGTTTTTGATTTCTGGTTTAATTTTACTGTGGTCGAGGAACATACTCTGAACGATTTCAGTCTTTGAAATTTACTGAAATTTTTTGATCCAGGATGAAGTCAATCTTGGTAAATATTCTGTGTGCACTTGGAAAGAATATTCATTCTGTTGTTCTTAGGTGTAATGTTCTATAAATGTTGTTTATTTTATTGATTGAGTTTATAACATCTTACTGATTTTTCTGTCTGTTTGCTCTATCAACTATTGACCAAGTTATTTAACCCTTCCACTGTGATTGTGGATTTGTCTACTTTTAATTCAGTCATTTTAGACCTCATCTATTTTGAAGTTATGCTTTCTGTCGTATAAAGATTTAGAATTGTTATATATTTCTGATGGATTGATTCCTTTATCATTTTTAAATTCCCCTCTTTATTTCTAGTAATGCTAGTTTCTTTAAAGTCTACTTCCTGATATTAATACTCTACACAGGTTTCTTGAATGGGTATTTGCATGTTATAAACTTTTGTAGTCTTTTTATTTTAACTACTTTTGTCTTTATGTATAAAATATATCTCGTGTAATAGTTGGTTGGATTTTTTTTTAATTCAGTTGGTTGATCTTAGTCTTCAATACGAATATTTAATTCATTTACATTTTGTGTAAAACTGGTATATTTGAAATTGTATCCGCCACCTCACTCTAGTTTCTATTTGAACTACAGTGGATGTTCATGATTTGTTGATTCCATATTTGCAAATTCACCTACTCACTAAATTTTATTTGTAACCCCAAAATCAATACTCATAGCCATTTTATTGTCATTCACGGACATGCACAGAGTGGAGTAAAATTTAAGTAGCTCTATGTGCGTATTCCCAGCAGAGGTCAAAAAAGGTGATGCTCTGTCATCTTGTTTCAGCTCTTGTGATGTAAATAAGAATCTTTGTGGTGTGTTTAGTGCCATGTTGTTCATATTTTTGTAGTTTTTGTTGGTTATTTCATTTTACATTTCCATCAACAGTGCACAAGTGTTCCAATTTCTTCATATTATATTATTTTTAATAGACAGCCAGATTCTCTTTTTAAGATATGTGCATCTATGTCCATAAGTGAAATTCATCTGTAGAATTTTGTGTAATTTGGTTTCATGTTTCAATAAAAATGTCACACTCATTAATTTCAGAAAAAAAATTTACAAATTTTTATTCTTTCAGTATGCTGGAATACCTTAAATACCGTTGAGTGATCTGATGTTTCAAGATTAAGTAGAAATCCACCGTGAAACCATCTGGTCCAGGTGTTTTTTTATAGAGCAATCGTTTAAAACTTTCTCTGTTTCTTTAGTGGAAAAGGATCTCTTCAGGCTGTCCATCATATTGGGGACAATTTTGGTAAACTATATATTCCTATAAAGCTACTTTTTAAAATCTAAATTCTTAAATGTATTAGCTTAGAGTTGTTCAAATTGGTCTCACTAAAACAAAATTCCTTTGATAATTATTTCCTCTTTTTCATCTCTTATTATGGTGTTCGTGCTCGCCCCCTTTTTAAAAAACGGATTTTTTAGTCATTTGTCTATTTTGACGGTTTTTCTCTCAAAGAATAAGAATTTTTATTTAATTGTAAATTTTGCTACTTGTTTACTATCTCATTATTTTTTTATTTTCTAATAAATTTTTTCTTTCCTTTTGCATTTTATTTCTGTTTACTTTTAGCTTTTTTCTAGCTTTTTGAGTTGCGTTTTTAATCTATTTTCAATTAAATTTTTTTTGTATTACAAATATTTCATAGTAAGAATTTTCCTTTCAATTCTACTTTAACAATATCTTTTAGATTCTGATGTGTGATAGTTGCATGATTGTTATTTTCTATAAACTCTGGAAATTTTGTATTGTGATTCCTCTTTGACCAGAGAATTATTTAACATTGTGTATTTTAATGTCCAAGTGAAAGGAAAGCTTTTAAAAATAACTTTGTTATTCATTTCTAGTTTTATTACGTTGTGGTCAGAGAATACTATTTGTACCATAATTGAGGTTTTGTCTGTGGTCTACTATTGGGCAATTTTTGCAAATTTTCCATAGCTCTTGGAGAATATGTATACTCTTTTATCAGAATTCATAGTTCAATTTAGATCTATAAGATCTACCTTATTGATTATGTTGTTTAGCTCTTCTGTATCCTAATTTTTTGCTTCATTGCCTCTGTCTTGGACTAAGAGAGGAGAGTTAAGATCTCCTGTTAATAGTGTATTTCTGACCACTTCTCCTTGAATCTCATGCAGTTTCTGCTTTATGAAAGTGTTTGATGTGTTATTGGGAGAGTAGATATTAATAACTGCTATGTATCTTCATTATGATTCATACATTTAGCATTTTAAAGTATCCTTTCCCTTACTTAATCTTTTTTTCTTGAGTTCTGCCTTCTGAGGTCAAGAGTGCAACCCCTGCTTTCTTTTATATTTATTTCTGCCTGGTTCATTTAACCTGACTCCCTCTATCCCCATTATTTAATCTTAGCTGTATAATCAAAGATATAAAATGCTTGTACAATCTTATGCTGAATATTCTCCAATAATTTCTTTGTAGAGCATTTTACTTTTATTATATTGAATTCAGAGGGAGTCCAGGGTTTTGTAAACCTGCTTGAACTTAAATTAGGACAACAAAACCCACTAATACAAAAGTAGCACTCAGTAAAATGAGCCTTGGGCATCTCAACCTGACTGTGGCAATCTATATGCCTTTTGATTTTAATTCCCTATGTAATATTCATTCTTTCCCTTTTCCTTACTAATAGAACCCTGATTTTGTATGAGCTACAATATATCCAGCTGAAAGACAATGTTTCCCAGCTTTCCTTACAGCCAAGATGTCATCATGGGACACATTTCTGGCCTATGAGACATAATTAAAAATCTGCTGGGGATTTCTAGGAATGTTTTGCTTTCTCAAAATTGGTGTATTCCCTTCCTGATTGTCAATTCTCCTTTCCTTTACTTCTTATTCTTGTTTTCCTCCTCATCTTCCTCTTTCTTCTCCTACCCATCTTTCTCCTTTTTCTTCATCATCTTCCTTAGAAGATAGGAAACATAGGAAACTGGGAGATGGACCAGTCTTCTTTCAATCCTGAGGTGACTGTGAGAGGAAAGTCATTTTTTAATGAGGGCAAAGCAGAAAGACAAAGACCATGGGCTATTGCTGACATGTTTACCCTTGGACTTCCTGCTTCTGGACTTCTTATTTTGTAAAAAAACATATTCCCCTATTTAGTTAAGTCTCTGTGGTTTGGTTTGTATTACACACAGTAAAACATAATAGCTAACTAATATTTTCAACTTTATTTCTACATTTACATGGCTGCTTACTTCTTACATGGCTGCTTACTTCTTTAGCTTCATTTCCCATTGTCATCCCTTAGTTTGCCTCTTGAACTTAAGGAAAGACTCATCTTCTCTGGTTTTGACCTTTGGCATTCTTTTGAGCTTGACTCACATTTGCTGTCTTATGCTTCTTTTTTTCCATTAACTCCAGCCAGGTACCAGTTTTCTTAGCTGACTATCTCCCCTCCTTTGTGTGAGCACAGCCTATGGTTCTGAAGGCTGCAGCTTAACTGGAGTGTGCTCAGAGATGTTCTCAGGCTTTTGACTTTGGTGTCATGGAACACATATCTATTCAGTGTCTAAACCAAATTTCAGTTCCATATGCACTCTGTTAGGTCACCTGTGGGTACATTGGTTTCAGAGTGGTAAAGGCAACAATTTGCATAGAAGAAAATATGGTGGACATTATAGAGTTGCATTGAGCTGCTTAGATCAGAAACGTGAAAAATATGGTACTTTAATCTTATCAGTTGAATGCCTTAACAATCCACAAAGCCATCTACTACCTAAAAAACAAGCAAACGAACAAACAAAAACCCTACTTTGAGAAAATAGTTGTGTAGCCTATGAGCTACCCCCAGTCAGAGACTTTGGAGGAAAATGTCATGATTTTGGTTCTGGAGAAGCTGACAGACACAATCTTGATACATACAAAAGTTAACTTCTGCCCTGAGTAGCTCCATAACAATGATCTTAGGATGAGTACTTCAGGATCCTATTATTACTGAGACCTCATTGTAAGGTACGTTCAGAGTTATGAACAAAGATTTCTGTAAGATGTGGTGATGATTAGAAAATTTTTATCTTATTTCTTCACATAAAGAACTTGGGTCCAGAGAGCTTAAATTGCCTGCTCAGGGTCCTATAGCCAGCACTAACCTTACTTAGATAACTCTCGTTTTGAAGTTTCTAGCCAACTCAGGAAAAGCTCATCATTATGAATAGCTGAGAGGATTATTACAGATATTAATTCAAATTCGCTCCCATTGATCAAAATATATAAATAATTTATAAACTTTGGAATCTTATTAGTGGGTAATTGGGAACTTCTAGCTTAGAAGAATGCCTTAGAGATAGAGAAAGAGGATCCAAGTAGAAGTGACTTCAGCATCATGGTGGTGTAAGTTATCCATCCTTTTTGAATCCCTTTTTAACAACTAAAACCCAGCATCTATCCATGAACAAAAGTTCCCCTATGGTAGTTGTGGATCTGGAGCCCTATACCGAGAGACCTGGGTGGAGTCTGTCCCATCTGTGCATCTGGTGGTAGGCAGACAGACCTTGATGTGGTCTGTGGAAACAACAGGAGCCTGTGAAGCTGCCCTTGGCTGTGATTGGGGAAAACCTGGAGAGTGCTGATTTGGGCAGACATCCCCAGATGAAGGAGAATTTTTAGAAGTCCAGCCTTCCCAAAGGGAGCTTCCAGCACTCCATTGCAGAAAAAATAAGTAAAGTTTGACTCAATGGAGAAGGTAACAGGAAGTTTGTCAACTCCGCCCCTTCCCCAAGGTGACACAGTGCAGGGCTGAACTAGCTGGTGGCAACCTCTCCCATGGGAGAAAGAGAGACTGACAAGGGAGTGCTTGGCTCCCTGAGCTGTGCAGGACACTGCTGGAGAAACCCATTTCTCTCGAGAAGCAGCCAGAGTACTGAGGTGGAACATTCATGATTGGGAGGAGAAAGGAGATCAGGAAGGAGACAGATAAAAATATCAAAGGGCATTAAAAGGGACATGGTTCCTGTTGACTGCTTTCAGGACTCCAGCAGAAACGTATCCATAAGCCTCTGAGAGAACTTCATCCGAAGATTCTTCTGTCAGGCTCATAGGCATCTCCAATTCCCCAAGTGCTAAACCCATACCTCTCTCCACTCTGAGGCTGGCTTTTTGAGCATGCTCCTGAGTGTGGCAGTAAGAGTGAGCTCTAGTAAATGGCTTGCACTCAGAAATCAGATCAGGGTCTGTGGACAAGGGAGAAACAACAAATTTGAGCTGTAGTGCCACCTTTTGGATAACAAAAGAGATTTTTCAGCAACCAGCCTGGTGAGTTGTAAGAACCAGAGAAGACACAGAAGCTTAAGAATTCTGCCACAAAAGAAAGCAAAAAGTGTGGAGCAGGTGTATCCATACAAGGTCAGAGAAACCTCCAGATATAACAGGACCAATGAACAGTGTATCCCACTTGAAGTCAACTAGTACAGATTTGAGGAGGTGTCTACTCCTTCAGTCATGAACGTAGCAATGCAAAACTGCAAAAACATGAAGAATTGAGGAAACCTGTCATTACCAAAAGATAATAATTCTCCAATTATTGAACTCAAAGACATAGAATTTTGTAATCTAGCTGATAAAGAACTAAAATAGCTATTTTGAAGAGACTCAATGAGCTACAAGAAAACACAGAAATACAATTCAACAAACTCAGGAAAACAATATGTGACAAAAATGAGAAATTTTACAAAGAGATAGAAGTCATAAAAAAGAACCAAACAGAAATTCTGGAGCTGAAGAAGTCAATGAATGAAATGTAAAAAAAAAAGAAAAAAGAAATAGAGAGCATCTACAACAAAGTAGACCAAGTGGAAGATAGAATCAGTGAGCCAGAGGATAGGAACTTTGAAATAACCCAATCAGAGGAGGACAAAGAAAAAAGGAAAGAGCAAATAAAGCCTATGAGGTTTATAAGACATCATAAAAAGTACAAATATTAAAATAATTGGAGTTACGGAAGGGGAAGAGAGGGAGAAGAGAGCAGAATGTTTATGTAGAGGAATAATAGCTGAGAGCTTCCCAAACCTAGGCAGAGACTTGGACATCCAAGTTCACAAAGCTAATAGATTTTCCTATCATTTCAGTGCAAAATGACTCTCTCCAAGACACATTGTAATGGAACTGTCAAAAATGAAAGAGAAAGAGAGAATCCTAAAAGCAGCAAGAGAAAAAAAGATAGTAACTTACAAAGAAATCACCCTTGGCTATCAGCAGATTTCTCAGCAGAAATCCTACAGACCAGGACAGAGTGGAATGACATATTCAAAGTGCTGAAAGAAAAAATTGCCAGCCAAGAATACTCTATTTGGCAAAGTTATGAAAGAGATATGAGAGAGAAATATCATATATCAGATCTCAGATTTCAGATTTCACCAGATATGAAAGAGAAATAGAGATATAAAAGAGAAATAAAGGTGCTGGTCTGGTGGTGTAGTTGTTGAGTTCATGTGCTCTGCTTCAGTGGCCCAGGGTTCATAGGTTTGGCTCCCAGGCACAGATCTATGCACCACTTATCAAGTCATGCTGTGGCAAGAATCCCACATATAAAATAGAGGAAGATGGGCACAGCTGTTAGCTCAGGGCTAGTCTTCCTCAGCAAAAAGAGGAGGATTGGCGGCAAGCATTGCTCAGGGCTAATCTTCCTCACATGCACACAAAAAGAGAAATAAAGACTTTCCCCAAAAAACAAAAGCTGAGGGAGTTAATCACTGCTAGACCTGCCTCTCAAGAAATGCTGAAAGAAGTTCTTCAGGCTTAAATGAAAAGATGCTAATTAGTAACATGAAAATATATGAAAGTAACTAAATGCACTGGAAAGGTAAATATACAGTCAAATTTAGAAAACCCTAATTCTGTAACAGGACAGTGTGTTAACCACGTAACTATAATATAAAGCTTAAAGGAAAAGTAAAAAAGCTGGTATAATTTTTTAACAAATACACAGTATAAAAGAGGCAAATTGTGAGATCAAAAATACAAAAGGGAGGGAGTAAAAGGGTGGAGTTTTTGTATGTTATTGAAGTTAAGTTGCTATCCGATTAAAATGAACTGTTTTACGTCTAAGATGTTTTATGTAAGCCTCATGGCAACCACAAAGCAGACACCTAGAGTCAGTTCACAAAAGATGAAAAGGGAATCAGAGCAGAAAATCAGAAAGAGCAATCAGAGCAGAAAAAGAGGCTAAGTCTTGGCTACTCTTATCTTTGTTAAGGAAAATGGAGAACGAGGCACCCATGTGACTCCTGGGGATGGGCTGAAACTGGGATCTAAGACTTCAGTCAAAGTCTTAGATGGGAGATCTCAGGTTTCAACGCTACATGTTGGCAAAATGATGCTCCACCAGCCTTACCTAAAGCTGCTAGAAAGCCTTTGGGAACTGCCATCAGAGCTATAGAAAAGTCAATAAAAAATAATAGATCCCTCATACAGAAACAGACAAACTTCTCTGCCAAAAAGATGACTGAGAAGACGGTTGAAGCAAAAAACTGTTCCTGCTTCAGATGACAGAAATAGAAAAATTCTTTCCCTTTAATCCTCTAGACTTTGATAGTTTCGACCTACCTGAAAACATCAGATTGCACACTTCCCCTTGAATGGAGTGCCTCTTATGATCCTCACTGAAGAGAGGGAACTTGAAAAGCTGTTACACTTGGGCTCCCCTTCACCTCTGAAGATGCCCTCTTCATTATGGGAGTCTACTCTGTTGCAGTCTCTTTCAGGTATTCTATTGACTCTGGGTGTTGAATTGACACCTATTTGCTATGACTTAGATATTTAAGTTTCTTAGTACTCTATAGTTGGTGTGTGTATGTTGTCAGATTAATAAAGCAATTCTTTTTCTTAACAGAAAAAAAAGAAAAATAAAAAATTGTCAAAAGTAAGCAGAAACAGAGGAAAAAATAAACAACTGAACTACAAAACAGCCAGAAAGCAATTAATAAGATGGCATTAGTAAGTCCTTACATATCAATAATTACTCTAAATGTAAATAAATTGAACTCATCAATAAAAAGACAAGGAGTGGCTAGATGGATTTAAAAAAAAAAGACAACTATATGCTACTTTCAAGAGACTCACTTCAGCTTTAAGGACACATATAGGCTCAAAGTGAAGGGATGGAAAAATATTCCATGCAAGTGGAAACCAAAAGAAAGCAGGGGTAACTATACTTATATTAGATAAAATAAACTTGAAGCTAAAAATGGTAACAAGAGACAAAAAAGGTCATTATATAATGATAAAGGGGTCAATTCATCAAGAAGATATAACAATCATAAATATATATGCCCTCAACCTGAGAGCACCTAAATATATTAAGTGAATACTAACATATCTGAAGGGAGAAACAGACAACAAAACAATAATAGTAGGAGACTTCAATATCCCACTTTCAGCAATGGATAGATCATCCAGACAGAAAATCAACAAGGAAATAGTAGACTTGAACCATATATTAGACTAAATGGATCTAACAGGCATTTATAGAACATTGCATCCAACAGCAGCAAAATACACATTTTTCTCAAGTGCACATAGAACCATTCTCCAGAATAGGTCATATGATAGGCCACAAAATAAGTCCTAGAAAATTTGATGAGACTGAAATTGCATCAACTATCTTTTCCAGCCAGAATGGTATGAAACTATAAATTGACAAAAAGAGGAAAGCTGGAAAATTTGCAAGCATGTGGAAACTAAACAACACATTCCTGAACAACCAATAGTTCAAAGAAGAAATCAAAATGGAAATTAAAAAAAGCAGTTATTATAGGAAAACTTAAAGTGATAAATGCATATATTGCGAAAACTGAAAGATTTCAAACAAACAACCTAACTTTACAACTCAAGGAGGAGCTAGAAAAACAAGAACAAACTAAGATCAAAGTTGGCAGAAGAAACAAAATAATGAAGATCAGAGGAGAAATAAATGAAGCAGAGAATAGAAAAACAATAGAAAAAATAACAAATCTAAGAGCTGTTTTTCTGAAAAGATAACCAAAATTGACAAAACCTTAGATAGACTAAGAAAAAAAGAGAGAAGACTCAAATAAATAAAATTAGAAAAAAGAGACATTACAACTGATATCACAAAAATACACAGGGTCATGAGACTACTGTGAACAATTATGTGCCAACAAATTGGATAACCGGAATAAATGGATAAATTCCTAGAAACATAGAACTTGCCAAGACTAATCATGAAGTAGAAAATCTGAACAGATCAATGACACGTAAGGAGACTGAATCAGCAATCAAAAACCTTCCAACACAATGAAACCCAATGGCTTCGCTGGTGAATTCTACGAAACATTTAAAGAAGAATTAACACCAATCTTTCTCAAATTCTTCCCAAAAATTGAGGGAGAGGTAATACTCCCAAACTTGTTTTAAAAGGCCAGCTTTACCTGATACTAAAGCCAGATAAGGACACAACAAGAAAAGAAAACTTCAGACCAATATCCCTGATGAATATAGATACAAATATTCTTAACAAAATACTAGCAAACCAAATCAACAACATATTAAAAGGATCATACACCATGACCAAGTGGGATTTATCCCTGGGATGCGAGGATAATTTAACATATGCAGATCAATAAATGTGACACATCATATTAATAGAATGAAATACAAAAATCATATGATCACCTCACTAGATGTAGAAAAAACATTTGACAAAATGCATTCTTTTATGATAAAAGAAAACTCTCAACAAATTGGGTATATAAGGAAAATACCTCAACATAATAAAGACTGCATACAACAAAGCCACAACTAACATCAGACTCAATGGTGAAAGATTGACAGCTTTTCCTCTAAGATCAGGAGCAAGACATGGGTGCCTACTCTCACCACTCTTATTCAACGTAGTACTGGAAGTCTTAGCTAGAGCAGTTAGTCAAGAAAAGGAAATAAAAGTCATCCAAGTTGGAAAAGAAAAGGTAAAATTATCGTTATTTTCAGATTATATAATCTTATATATATAAAATCCTAAAGACTCAACCAAAAAACTGTTGGAACTAATAAAGGTATTCAGTAAAGTGGCAGGATATAAAATCAACACACAGAAATCAGTTGCATTTCCATATAGTAACAGCAAAATATTTGAAAAAAAAAACAAACAAAGAAAACCATTCCATTTACGACAGCATCAAAAACAATAAAATACTTAGGAATAAATTTAGCTAAGGAAGTGAAAGATCTGTATAATGAAAACCATGAGACTTTGATGCAAGAAATTGAAGACATAAACAAATGTAAAGATATCTCATGTTCATGGTTCAGAAGAATTAATATTGTTAAAATATGCATACTACCCAAAGTCATCTATAGATTCAACGCAATTCCTATCAAAATTCCCATGGCATTTTTCACAGAAATAGAAAAGACAATCTCGAAATTTGTATGGAACCACAAAAGACTCCACATAGCTAGAGCAATCCTGACAACAAAGCCAGAGATGTTACGCTTCCTGATTTCAAACTATACTACAAAGCTGTAGTAATTGAATCAGTGTGGTACTGGCATAAAAATAGACACATAGACCACTACAACAGAATAGATCTCAGAAATAAACCCCTACACTTATGGTCAAATAATATTTTACAAGGGAGCCAAGAGCACTCAATGGGAAAAGGATAGTCTCCTTAACAAATGGTGTTGGGAAAACTGGATGAGCATAAGCAGAAAAATGAAATTGGATCCCTATTTTACACCACTCGCAAAAATTAACTTGAAATGGATTAAAGACTTAAACATAAGACCTCAAACCATAAAACTCCCCAAAGAAAAGATAGAGAAGATAGAGAAGCAGCTCTTTGACATTTGTCTCAGCAATGATTTTTTTGGATATGACACCAAAAGCACAAGCAATAAAAGCAAAAGTCAACAAGCAGGATCATATCAAACTAAAAAGCTTCTGCACAGCAAAAAAAACTCCTAATCAACTAAATGAAAAGGCAACCTAAGAAAGAGGAGAAAATATTTGCAAACCATATATTAAATAAGGGGTTAATATCTAATATATGTAAAGAAGGCATACAAATCAATAACAACAACAACAAAACAATCTTGTTAAAAATGGGCAGAGGAACTGAATAGGTGTTTTTCCAAAGAAGACATCCAAATGACCAACAGCGATATGAAAAAATGCTCAACATTACTAATCATCAGGGAAATGAAAATTGAAACCACAATGAGATATCACCTCCCTCCTGTTTGAATGGCTATCATCAAAACAAGAGAAAACAAGTGTTGGCAAAAATGTGGAGAAAAGGAAACCCTTGTGCTCTGTCGGTGAGAACGTAAATTGTTACAACCAATATCGAAAACAGTATGGAGGTTCTTCAAATAATTAAAATTATAAATACAATATGGTCCATCAATCCCACTTCTGAGTATAGATCCAAGGGAGATGAAAACAGGATATCGAAAAGATATCTGCACTCCCATGTTTAAACATTGCAGCATTATTCACAATAGCCAAGACATGGAAACAACCTCAGTGTCCACCAAAAGATGAATGGATAAAGAAGATGCTATATATACATCACACACATATGTGTGTAACACTCACACGCAAATAAACAAATATACAATGGAATATTATTGAGTCATAAGAAAGAAGAAAATCCCGCCCAGGGCCTGGGGGGCAGGGGGAGTTGGGGAGATGTTGTTAAAGGGTACAAACTTGCAACTAGAAGATGAGTAAGTTCTGGAGATCTAATGCCCAGCAGAGTGATTATAGTCCAGAATACTGTATTATATCCTTCAAAATTACTGAGACTAGATCTTAAATGATCTGACTACAAAAAAGAAATGATAACTATGTGATGTGATAGACATATTAGCTAAAGGGAATCGCATTGCAATATATAAACGTTTCAGATCAACACATTGTACCTCTTAAACTTACAAAATGTTATGTTTATTTTATCTCAATAAAAAAAGAGACAGAGAGGGGCCGGCTCCGTGGCCCAGTGGTTAAGTTCACGCGCTCCGCTGCGGCGGCCCAGGGTTCGGATCCTGAGCGCGGACATGGCACCGCTCGTCAGGCCACGTTGAGGTGGCGTCCCATATCCCACAACGAGAAGGACGTGCAACTAAGATATACAACTGTGTACGGGGGGTTGGGGGAGATAAAAGCAGAAAAAAAAAAAAGATTGGCAACAGTTGTTAGCCCAGGTGCCAATCTTTGGGGGAAAAAAAAAAAAAGAGAGAGAGAGACAGAGAAAGAGAGTTGGCAATGCTGTCTACATCAAAGAAAACTCTCCACCATGGCAATCAGCCCTGGACAGGCCCAACTTACTGGACACTGCAGGACAGGGAGAGAAGAGTACAGGGTATTATAGACAAACTTAAGTGCTTATGGGGGCCAGGGAAGGGAGATGTATAAATAGAGTGGACCAAGGGAAAGAGCATACATGTGTATATTATGTAGGTGTGAGTGTGTGAGCATGCATAGATGTGTGTTGTGTGCGCCTGTGCACATGTGTAGGGCGCACAATAGTGAGCTAAAGATCATATGACCCTTCAGAAGGAGGCAGCTGGTACCCAGCTCCAGAAAATATTTGTTTGGTGGATCTAATATTGCCTGATGGCCTACTTTTTAAAGAGAAGCCAGAAATCAATGTATTTCTATAAAATACCTTGATTTTTCAATATTGGCTCAAAATGTTAAAGCATTGTGCAGCCGTTCAAAACAGGAAGCCAGGTCTGGTCACAAGATTTGGCTTCTGGGCTACCAGTTTGGGAAGAAGGGGTGTTTGGAAGGAGTTGGGGCATGAAGAAGAGAGAAAATAGACAATGGTAAAGAAGCTTGAAAATTTTATTTAGGTCTATCTTTGATACATTGAAAGCTAAGCATTTTTATGATAAAAGTTTTAAGAAGAAATTTCTCTTTCCCATTTCACCACTGTGGCTGCCAGTCCTTCCATATCTATTATTATAAGACAGATATGTTGTGATTGGAATAATTTATATATACAAATTGTATCATAGAAAAACAATTTCATTGCCAAGTTAAGCAGGTTAAGGTACTTCATCCAAAATAAGAAGAAAATAAGAGAATTCTGCATTTTCAGATTTTAAAGCTGATATTTTAGCAATATTTTGACAATGGTTTATTCAATTTACAGTATTTGGCTACACAACATTAAAGGAAAACTTATTTATTGGCATGTAAAGCAATATGGCTTCAGAATATGCCTCTTAAAATTTACAGAACTTAAAATTTCAAACATCCCACGTGGCTGGCAGGTGATGTTGTGAAGATGATCTTCAATAGTGACATACTTACTTCCTAGAAATAAAAAGACAGCGATTTAACATAGCTATAATTTGCAGATACTGTAGTTAACCTATCTGGGAAATATTTCAAATATTTATTGATAAAAGTTGTTTATCAATCTTTTCGTGTTATAAATCCCTTAGTCTTGTGGACTTGTCAAATATTTGCATTTAAAGACGGCTTATCCTAAAGTTCCCCTATCAAGAAATTTAAAGCGTATGAATAATTATAAAAAGCAATTACAACCAATCAAGATAAGTGGTTAATTTTTGGTGTTTAGATTTTTACTACTATGCCTATTACATTAAGTATGATACCATGTATCCTGGTATTGTACTTTGTGCTAAAATGTCAACATATTTGGCAATTTGTACTGTGACATTAATATGAGAATGACTTAACATCTCTGTTTTATTCATGTCTGTGTTCCTGATGTCTCGTCCCTTGTTAACACTCAGGAAATGTTTTTGGAATAAATGGGCGAATGGATAAAACCGTAATGATCAAAAAGAAACATAATAATGTACTCAAATGATTCATAGTCTCGATTACATACTCTCCCTCACATTGGGAACAACCTGTAGCAGTATGATAATATTGATAAAAGTTTTGATGGTTTTCAAAATGAACTAAAATGCAGTCACCTGTCAGTAATTTTGGTCTGAAGCAACCAGTTTATAAAGTCCCGGGTGGCAAGATTATCAAGAACTGTGTTCATCTCATCAGAGAAGGAACCATCGGCATGTCTGCGGCGGAGTTCTTCAACGATGGTGACTTCTTCTGGGAAACTGAGAAAAAGAGGGGTGACAGCAGTATTGGGTTAGATGTTTTCAATAAATGCTTATTGATTGCCCATCACTGGTAATATGTGTGAGGGTCATTGAGAAAACGATAAGTTCCTATTTACAGAGGGTCTATTATGAAAAGCCTGATAGAAACCTGTACGAACTGGTGCATATTGGAAAGGAAATTATGGAGAAAATAAAGAGCAGAACTGGGATCTGAAACCAAGCTGTATAACTTCATGCCCTTTTCAATATTCTAGCTGCTTCAAAGATTTTCGAATATTTGCAACACAGAAGTTTTTGAGACTATTAATTTGTTTATAATTCAGAAAAATGTATTACATCCTGTAAAACTAGTGATTATCAGAACAGTCTTGCAAAGTGCAGTATTAAGGGATTAAACCTTAGCCTATAATAGATTTTCTCTTTGATCCATTTAATTAACAGAATTTTTGGTATTTCTTTCAAACGTTATAAATATTCTCGTGTGACTATTTTACTGTTGATTTTGTAAATTTGTTAATGTTTTAAAAATCAGCAATAATACTAGTTCCCTCTTGTCTTGAGATCTCTTTAAGTCTCAGTAAGATTGTTTTAAACCTCACTTAAAAAATTAGAGTTGAACATGAATTTTCTGCTTCTCACAATGCAAATGTCAATCAAAATGATCACGAGAAAATGAGATGGTTCAAGGTTCTGTTTGGCTGTGGCAAGATTCAAGAAAGTACCTAGAAGTCTTAGCCTCATTTTCAAATGCAATAACTTAATGGCTATCTATATGACAGTCCCACAAAAAAACGGATATGTTGTTAAATGTATGGATGTTTCCACATATCTGTATTTTGAGTGTGATTTCATTAACCATCTTAAGTTCAGTTCCTTTCAGTCTTCGTCGCATTTTCACCTGAATACTTACTAACACATAAATATATGTTGATCCCATACGTAAAGTCAAACTTTAAGTTTTCAGCATTATTTATTTATTTTTCCTTATCCCTAGTTTTCCTAGGACAGCCCTAGTTTAAGCTTGTTGTCTTGGTGTACTTGTCAAAAGCATGCTATTTATTCTCAAAAGTGTCCTGGATCGACAAATTAGTAGCCTGATTATAACACAGCTATAATGGGGGATAAAAGTGTAACCTGTTTGACTCTATTATTAATACTTGCCACCAAAGATAAGTCAGACTAGACTTTTGTAGACTGTCTCCCACCAATGGGACTTATTTCCTTACTTTGTGAGACTATACTAATTGCTTCTGTAATCCAGATCCATATATAGATAACTGTAGTCTAAGTTTTCAGCATAAAGCAGAAAAAAAAATGTTAAATAGGAATGTACAGACTTACTCTCGCCTTCCTCGGCCTTTCACCAGCCAAGCAATGAATTCCTTGGCAGCTTGGCCTTCCAAATAAGAACTTACATCACTGGTAAAGGTCCCTTCAGCATGTCTCTCAAATTCATCATGACGTTTGGCAATGTTATTCCTGAAGGAAATGTGAAAGTTAAATTGAAGATCTGTCTCTTCAGCAATATGGTTCTCACCTATAAGCAGTGGCAGCTTTGGGTTCAGGATTCTATGTAGAAGGGGCTTAGGGAGATTTGGGAGAAGCTACATTAATTATCTGGATTGAAGGTTGATGGGAGAGGGCTAATAACAATTAAGGGAGGTTAAATGTCTACCCAGCACACCCGTTTTCACCTCCCCTGCTTGTCTGTGCCATTGATTATTAAAGCTGCATTTATGCTGTCTCAATATATGTGGGCTATCTTCTATGCAATGCTACTTGCAAACAAAGCAGCTCTTTGTTATTAGTATGTATGGGATCACAGTTAGTTAATTGATTCAAGAGAAAGCAAAGGACAGTCTCAAAATGTTATCACAAGGACCACTTGATACAAGATTTAAGGAAACGTGTGATGGGCTAGCAATGAGGAAAGCTAAGAAGATGACCCCATATCAACTCAAGTATGGGCAGAAGGCTCTGTGGAGGTGATTGGCCAGCTCCCCTCAGTCTTCCTGGCATACATTACCCTTGGAAGGTTTCATCTTAAACACACAGCAGAAACCGTCCGAGAGCGAGGATTGTTTAACATTAGTTTACCAAGTTGTGGCATTCCCTTTCTAGAAATGAGGACAGTTTTCATTTTTTCAAATTTGTGATTTCTCACGTTTTACCAGTGGCCCCATCTGTAGTCCTTAACAGGGACTCCTCCCAGTGTCTGCTCTGACCGTGATTGCTGTCTTCTCTGCAGTTGTACCCTTCACTCTAAAAACTTTTGGTCAACCACTCTGTCTCTCCTATTCCTCCTGCTGGCTTGTGTTCTCATGCTCTCCCTCTCCCTTCTCCATTCTATGAAGATAAATCTATGCCCTTTTCCTGATTTTTAGATTCCTTCAGCTACTTTGTATGCATAACTCCCCCTTGTGGGCCACTCTCCAAAGAAATTGTAAAATTCCACCATCTCTCTTAAACCCTTGTGGATGATTTCCTCCAGTAGCCTAGATGCAGCAAAAAACCCAACACTGTCAAAGAAAATCCAACATTAAAATGTATGCCTTATGATAGGATTGTGTTCTTATTTGCCTTCTTCTCTCTTTATGCTGCGCAGCTAGGCTGTAATTTTAAATGTGTATCTTGGATTGTATTCTACAAGAAAAAGACTGCATCTGTTTCCATTCCTTACCATGATTAACTTGGCTAGAGATCACACTTTGAATGTGATCACAGTCATAGTTTGAACCCTACAGGAGAATGTTGAATTTGCTCTTATCTTTTGGTCAGAAATTAGATCCACAAAAGTCAGCTTCCAATTTTAAAGGAAAATAGGCAAGAGAGTAAATACTTCTAAGACCACAGTTGGGAAAATAATTTAAAGTCTATGTCCCACTGAAAGGTGGGTAAGGAGTTTGGAGGGGTGGGAGGTGGGAAGTCAAAGGCATAATACAAAGGATAGTATTATAGACCTTAAAAATCATCAAAATTGAAACAGCTTATGGGCACTATTTGATGAGCATGATAAATTAAGAAAGTCAGGAGAAGTTTCAGGCATATTTGTGTGCAAATTTTGGACCAGGTTCAGACTCTTACTTGTTCCTCTTGGTGTTCATCAACCACTGCACGAAATCCTGGGCACGCCTGGAGTCCAGATACTTGCTGTAGTCACTGGTGAACGTGCCCTGAGAATGGCGCTTATCTTCATTCATCTGATCCGGATCACTGAGTGGGTCTGTCTGGGGAGCTGGGAACGATCTACGAGGAAGAGTGATTGGTGCAACTAAATCTCTCCTCAAGAGTAGATTCACTTGAGGAGCATCTTCTCTACAAAATATAGGACCACATGAAGCTGGAAGGCAGGTGCCTTGAGTATTTCCATTGGTTCAGAGAGACCTTAGCTAGCTATGGGAATCCCATAGCTTTATTAGAGCTGAATACAGTCTGATTCTGAATTCTAGTGACAGATTTTTCAACTGGCTTCTTTTTTTCTGAAAAAAGATTAAACAAATCTTTTTCAACTAATACATCTACTCGTGATTATGCTAATAATGACAGAAGAGAGCAATAACTGGAATATTTTAAAAGAGTGAAGAATCCCACATCATTTTTTTGGGCAGCAAATTTATGTTCCCAATTCTGCTTCACATATATTAATATAAAAAAGTAACTCAACTACCTGCTGTATGGTAACTAATGGTGGAAGAGGGACAATTAAAAGTTCAAAGGACAAGAGAAAGCACACTTGGTCATTTGAAATTGTTTAGTGAATAACCCACATGCTAGCAATCAAGAGTTGGTTCCCATAGTAAATAAGGGGAAATCTTCAATATGATTAATACTCATAAATAGAAATGAGATAGTATTTTTTCCTGGGAGATTAGCAAAGATTAAATACCAGGGAGGATCGTGTGAGAAGAGTATTTCTATATCGCTGATGGGAGTGTGCATGTGTATGACTTTTCTGGAAAGCAAGTTGGCAAGATGTTATAAAGGATTTAAACTCATTCAAACCCTTTGACACAGTAATTCTGCTCCTAGAAATCTATCCTCAGAAAATAGTAAGAAATGTAGGGAAAACGTTATTTGCAGCGTTGCCTGCGGGAAAATTTGAAGAACTCAAGTGTTCAACAGAGGAGGAATAGCTAAATAAATGCTGTACATTGGTGAAATGAAATACATTATACGCTTAATAGATATTTTTAATTACATGGGAAAAAGTTAACACAATGCTAAGAGCAAAAGCATAATCCAAAGCTGCATAATGATCTCAGATATATATACAGTACACATAAAATTCTTCATATATTTTTTATCATGAACATGTATGACTTTTACAATTAGTGAGAAATAATGTTACTTTTTAAAAGGAATAACAAAAGGAAAAGTTGGTGTGAATAATTAAAATAATCTACTATGCAGTGTGCGAGTAATGAATGGATAGATAGGATCAGCTGAAGATTTCAAAGAGCTACAATTTCCCATGTAACACATTTTTCCACATTGCCCACCCCTTTGGTTGTGAAACAACATACTCTGATCTATAGTCCCGAAAAGCCTTTATCTCAATGACACTTTAAACATTTGAAAACTGTGCAGAATACTTATTCTACATTGCTAAGACCTACTCACTAAACATCATTTTCACAGGCTGTATTCTAACCATTGTGCTATGTTAGTTCAAATCTAAAGATTTAGTACCTGGATGTCTCCTCTGTGTCCTGCAGCGAACGTTGCCAGCTGCTTTGTACCAGCATTACAAACAGTCCGGCCACAAAGTAGATGCTTTTCATTTTTGCTGCCTGTTGGAACACAGAGTCAAGGGGAAGTGGGGTAGGGGGAGACAGGCAACCATGTTTAAAATGTTGGGCTGAATTAGTTCAATTTTGACAAAGTAAATATTATAAATAGAAATAAAAAGCTAGTCATCAATTTTATTCTGATTATATTTCCAGCTTAATATTAAATAGTAGATTTTTTTCCAGATTTTTTTTGTGTCAAAAAAGGATACAAAAGATGTGTACCACCATTAAGCTTTTTCATTAGTGTAGGACACTTCTGTTAATGATTAGAAGGCTCATTTCCAGACTTGAAATTAAAAATGTCCATGATAAACATTTAAAATATCCACTGTAGATGATATGCTACATATGGTTAGTCTGAATGGCACCTTATCCATAATGCCACCCCCTTCACTATCAGTCTGGCTTTCAATTAATAGTCCTTCACTTCCAAGCATTTACATTATACTGCATTTCAACCATCTTAAAGCAGCCTCAGGCTACAACTTGGCATACCAGCTGTCGGTTCAGATGTATTATTCATTTATATTTTAAATAGTGTAACTTGGTCTAGACTTTGTAATTATAAAGCGGCCAACAGATTTGAGGTATTTTAGGGTGCTTTGACCTGTTCTAAATTAAAGGAAAAAAATCATTTTAAAGACAAGCAATTTGCAACAAGAACTAATGCTTCTGGCAACTTGAACAATCACAACCAAGAAACTAAGAGATCGCTGTCATAAAGAAAATTAATGCTTGCTTCTGAAGTCTTGGAAGTCCCCAGGTTGTCTTATAATTGGACTTAGTCCAGGACATGTCATTCACTGCTAGTGACATCCTAGACCTGGTTGTGGGATACACCTGGTTGCTTGTCCTCGTCTCACAAGCAGATGCCCCAGGAAGCCATAGGATGCCAAAGACATGATGACGCAGTGTGGATGGGGCGGTGACCAACACGACTGTGGGGCAGAATGTCCCCACAGGGCAAGCTCCTCTACTTTCTGAATGGAAACCTCAAGTCCAGTACTTGTCACAGGCTTCTCTTTGCTACTTTCAAATATGACTGTGTTTACTTTGAGAAGTAAGGATTTCAATCCAAGTTTGATTATGCTTATCCACAAATAATTTGAACGAGTATTTTTAGCAAATAGCATTTGGTTTGAAACAAAGATTTTACAAATATTATCATTTTAAACTATCAATCTTTTCTTTAACATCCTAGCCATATTTATTATCTATTTTGGCACTAAAGCTTGGAGACTGTAATACCTGCAGTGGTATTTTTTTTCTTTGAAGTAGCGAGTCCTTTTAGATTAAGTGGTCAATCAAAGTAACACAATGGGAATTACATATTCATCCTTCTTCATTCATCAACATTAAATTAATAATTTGGCGTTTTTGTATTCTTCAGTTTATCTAGACAGCAAACTTTGGAAACCTTGCGTTACATGTAGGTACTGTCTTATGATTATAATTCTTAATTATAAAGTCATCCTTTCAGGAATTTAAAAAAATTAAAGCAAGCATTTCTTTTTGGGATTACACCACTGTTGGAAAGCCAATTTAGTCCTAAATAATTCCTTCAATGCCAGATCCCTAAAGTATTTTGCAGTATCTTCTACGATGTTCTACGTAGGCAGCTGTAGAGCAGGTGGTATTCTGCCACTGTTGGAGCCGATGGAAGGAGAAGCAATACAGAAGGGAGTACTCAAAGTCCTCTACAGGCAGTAAGATGAGTTCTACTGAAAGAAGGAACTAACTTTTAAAGTTTCTTTTATTCATTTTGCGAAAGTCTACAGAATTGTGAAAAATTTAGGAATAAGGCTAGTTGTTTGAATACCACTACTGAGAAAGCAAATATTTATGTTATTATAGTATCCAAATCTCATTCAATAGGAGAAGAATTTCCAGTTACTCCTCATCTCTTTTAGGTAGCTTAAGGAGAGAATCTGTAGTTTCATAAGAACCACACAGGTCCACTCCAATTTAAAAGGAAAATATAGTAACAGTAGTATTCCCTGTTTAAAAAGTCTTTCAGAAAGATTAATCTTAGACCTAGGCAAAGTGACATTATATTATATCCTTATATATATTGATGTTATAGGCCACATAAATACTTTTTAAACTGGTTAGCTAATTTCCTCTCTTAGGTCATTGGTATGTGTGGGAAAGACACACCACTTTAATCATTTACTCCATTGAGAATCTTGTAAAATTGTTCTTTATCCTTAAGAGCTTAAAGAGGTATTTTAACTTTAGAACATCTGATTTTTTTTCTAAAGAGATTTACTAAAATGTCATTTCAGAATGTGAACATTTAGATATTTTGTTTATTACTACTGGTCCGCAATACATAGTAAATAATTATTAATCTGCAGTTTACTCAGTTCCATCCAAAGAATTCCCAATAGTCGATATTGTTCTCTGTAAGAAATAGGCTATGTCTTATTTACAAAGAACCAATTTCATGCACTTTGAGTTTTTGACAGACGTCAGGAATTTGAATATTTGAAAGATGATGTTGATTCTCTTCTTTTGGAAAACCATAAGTTTTATTCGAGAAGGAGCAATTGCTGTTATAGCCTCTCTAATGGACACATTTCTGCTAAGTTTGAAAGGTGTCTTCTGTTCAAAGTAGTATACACATTTATCAAATCCAGGGGAAAATATTTATTTTTCAAAATCTTACCACTTATTTTTAAAATGCAGTTCTCATAACAGTTAAGTCTTGTAACAAGTGCATTGATTTGAAGCTTTTTTCTTTCTGTTTTGTATGTTCGCATTGAATTAGTTCTTCAATTCTCTTTGCAGCATCACTATGTTAAAGTATATGTAAATGCATTTTATACCACTTTTTCATCTCAATTATACCCCATGTATTATTAGTAATAGAGTATCAGGTGAAAGAGTACTTTAATTCACAATACTTTGTCCCCATAAAAATACTTAACTGTGCCCCAAACCGGATTTGCCATCTTACAGTCACTCAGTTTTAGTCTTACCTTCTGACACTGTGATGTGGAGCAGAGCAGGTGGAGAGAGAGGGCGCCCTCCTTTCAGAACTTTGGATGTGCTGTCTCCTGAGCTCTCTACTTCTGCAGCAAAGTGCGCTGCTTTTATATACTCCCCAGCGTTGTTTAGCCTCACAGATATTATGCTGACAATATAAATTTCTCATCTGTAAATAATGGGTTTTTGTTACAAACGATTTCACTCGCCTACTCACTTTGCTCATCTGCATTCTACGCTTATGTTGGGTGAGACCTCAGAGAGCAGGAAACTTTTTATTTACTCTCATGCCTTTTTTTGTTGGGAATGGAAAGGGCAGTTTGAAAAATCACCTTTCACTCTCAGTCAGGCATGAAAATTACGTAAGTCTTCTAAAATGAATTTTGATATTGAAGACGAATGAACTTGAAATAACATAGTCCATGACTAACCCCTTTTTCAGCCTGGCTTCGTTTGAGTGTCTTATGAGTCCTTCTGTTTGCTATTGTCCATGCAAATAACCAATAACCATTCTATAGATAAGAGAGATACAGTGAATTTTACTTGAGCTGGGAAGGCAGTCTCCACAAAGGGAGAAAACGTTTCGGAGAAGCACGATTTGTGGCATGATTACATACCATTTCAGAGCAAAGAACATACATGAAGCATGACAGGGATATATTTTTTTCTCAAAGTCACAAGGAGCTAGTCTACTGAAGTTTAGCACATACACACTAGGTAGACCTGGCCCTGGTTTCTGAGAAGAAAAACTTCTCTTCGAAAGAGTACTGATATTGATGTTAGAAGAGGGGAGGCATCCATTCCTATCTTGAAAGAGCGCCTCCTTTACTTTGGGATGATGTTTAATGTTTAAAGCAGATGCACAGTGCATGATTGACAGGCTATAAGTCAGGCTGCTCTGGGAAAAATAAGTTTAGGTCGAATCAGGTTTAAACCAGAATGGCTTCCCCATATACCTCAATATGTGAAAATTTTTTTATTATTTTCATCACTATTTAGTTATGATGAATTTAATCTGAATATAATCAATTCATTCTTTTGTCTACCCAGATAATAAATCAACACATATGTATTAACAATCTTCTCATCACCTCTATATGGAATTAATTTGTATTATTTTGGTGGGGAATTTTAAAGAATATCAATTAAGATTTAATGTATCCTTTGTAGTAAATTGGATTCAGGCAGAAATGAGAAAGCAAAATGAGGATTAAACATCCAAGATAGGTGAGGCTAATAAGACAGGTTCTAGTATTTCTTTTTCCTTCTAATAGATATTTAAAGGCTAACTCTACTGATGAGAGACCTGGACACTAATTACAAAAGAATGAGATGTGAGGAAAAGTGTTGAGATGAGATGCATACTGTCATATTTCTTGAGCTTTGTGACCTGCCAGTTGGGACTTTAATGATCTATAGGTCACTTTAAAGAAAGAGAAAAATAAGATATAATCTGGACATACAGTGTGAGAACAGTGTCAGTGTAACTAGCTTTTAGTCTGGCTGCTATCAACAAGCTGTGTGACTGCAGTTAAGTCACATTCTCCCTTTCTGCCACAGCTTCCTGATTTGTAAAATCAGAGGTTTGGCTAAATGACTCTTCTAAAATAAAAATCTGATCCCATATGACAAAATCATCACAATATGTCCTAACAAAAGTCCAACATTCTAATATCATCAACTGCATGAAGAAGCTGATATCTTGTACAGAAGTAAATCATTGAGGCAGCAGGAGAAACATTCCCAGTGAACTTAAATTGTTCACTGGTGGATTGGACCCACTGTTGGATATAGTGCTACTTAAAGGCCATACAGATCAGTTCTATGTGAAACTGGGAGACCTCAGGAAGGGTTTTTGTGCTGGTGATTAAAGCCTTTTTATTCAAAGTGTGGTCCAAGGACCAACATCACCTCAGAGCTTGCTAGAAATGCAGAATCTCAGGCCCAAGCTCAGATTTACTGAATAAGAATCTACATTTTACCAAGATTCCCAGGCAATTCATATGCATATTGAAGTTTGAGAAGCATGACTGTATAAAACGCCCATCTCTTTCTTCACTTCCTTCGTGGTGCTAACTGGTATTTTGACCTTGGACTGCTTTTTAGCGCTATCAGCAGAGGGCGTGAAAGAGCAGAGAACGGTGGCATCCCTCAGGGTCGTCGGGATTAACTCAAATACGGTAATGGTTTGAAAGAGTGGATTAGTTTAACATGTGATCAAATTGTTTTTCTCCCTCGCCTCAATCCTTGTAAGTATATAGGCTATATTTTTATTAATCTTTTGGCATTCAGTTCTATTTTTTTCCCTTTGCCTATTTGAGTCGATGTTTTTTTACCTCTCTGTCTCTGTCTGTCTCTCCGTCTCTCTTTCCTTTTCAGATGCTACCTGTTTGTGGAGCAGTCCTAAGAAGGGAGCTCTGTGGATGATGTATATAAAACCCTTAACAGAGCACCTGGCATCTCAGCGAATGCCCTCTCCCAGTATCTCTCTACAAAACTTGGTTCTTTCCCTCCACCCCACTGCTTTCTATTATTTCAGAAGTGATGATCCCAAGTTGTTTCAGGAAATTTCCTCTAGCTTCATCTCCAAACCTCCAACATTGATTCTTGGGGGTCCCCAACACCATAATGGTAAGCATTCTGAGAATGCAGAAGCATTAAGAGCTCCACTATATAGGGCACTGCTTCCCTCCCTAGAAGAGCAAAGCAGGCTCCTTAATGGACACTGTATTCTTAGGAATTGATACAAACATCAAGCGCAGGTTGGACTTTTGGCTCTTCTTCCAATGACTGTCCCAACACTCCACTCTACTTGTTCTTCAGTTTCCATCATGGCAGTGATTCAGTTATGGAGATGTGAGGCAGGGAAAGTGGTGGGCCTGTATTTATCTGACTCGTGTTAAAAAGCTCATCTGGAAGCAGGGAAGTTCTGGAAGATGTTATCCAGAATTCTCCCATGAGGCTGTGTGTGGGGTGACTTGTGGTAGTTTAGGGGTATTGCCACACAGTAGTTACAAAATGCCTTGCTGAAAGGTCAATTTGATTTGATATAAGTAATCTAAAACAGAATTATTGCATGGAGTGGAGTGCAAAAATGTGCATCAAGCTTTAAGATAAAATAAAGTACTGTCCCAAAGATTTGTTGCTTTCTTTATGATGCTTAGGACCAGGGACAACTTTCATGGGATTACACCCTGTGCTGTCACGTGGGGCCACATGCTTAGAAAAGACCCCTGCTTGGCTTAATACTCTACTCTTACAGTTTTGAAATTCTTAGTAATTTTTGAACACGGGCTCTATATTTTTGTTTTGTACTTGGCCTCACAAATTATGTAGTGGGTTCTGCTTAGGACCACACCTCACAAAATCATGAGGTGTGGGGTTTCTGTATGTTTATTTTCCTCAGCTGTTCAGGATACTTGGGTTGAAATGTTTGAGAATGGCAAAGATCCAGGTTCACAGTGCAGTCTGGTGGCAAGACTATGGACAAGGGAAATTCATATGCATTGCTGATGGAAGTACAACACGTCACAACACATTTAGGGTACAATTTGGCAATATTATCAAATTTACAAATGCCTATAACCCTTGGTCTAGTAAGGCTAAGGCACCGTTCTGAAATTTATCCCATATATATTCCTATCTTTATATGTAATGATGTAGATACAAGGTTCTTCATTGCAGCATTGTGTATAATAGTAACAGGTTGGAACCAATCCAAGGGTCCATCAATAGAGCAATGTTTAGAAAAAGAATGAGGAAGCTCTTTATTTGCCAATATGGAAAGACTCTAAGATATGTGATTAGGTGAAAATAGGGAAGTGCATTATGGGTATATAGAAGGCCATCTTTTGTGTTAGGAGAGGAAGGGGGACAAATACATATTTATTTACTCATCACTACATTTCAAAGAATTGGAAGAATACACAAGAAACTAATGAAAGTGTTTACCTGTAGGAGGCAGTGTAGAGCAGTGGGGTAGTCAGGAACAGGGTGCAAAGAATAGTTCTCAATATATACCTGTTATGCTTTTGAATGTTTTTGATCACTTGATTTAATTATCTATTCAAAACAACAATAAAAAATGCAATTTAAAAAGAAGTGGCAGTACAACTACCTTGGGAAGAGGTTAAACTTTAAAGCTAAACTTACAGCTACGCTTTGACCTAATAATTCCACTTTCAAGTATTTTACCCAAGCAAAATGAAAATACATACTCCCTAAAAGATTTGTACAAAAATATTCAAAGCAGCCTTATTTGCAATAGCTGAAAACTGGAAATAACCAACTATCCATCAATGAGAGAAAAAATAGACAAATCGTGGTATGGAATTCATATAGTGGAATACTGCTGAACAATAACAAAAAGAACCAATAACTCATACTGGCATGTTTTAAAAGATATTATGCTCAGGGAGAGAAGCTGGACACAAAAAACCACATATTGTTTGAATCCATTTTTAGAAGTTCGAGAACGGGCAAAACCAAGGTTAAAAAAAGCTCAGAGCTGTAGCTGTCCCTTGGATGAGGAAGGGTGAGGATAGTCTGGGAGGGAACTTTCTGGGGAGATGGAAATATGTATTCCATATTATGAAAGGGGTGTGAGTGGCCCAGATATGTCCAATTGTCAAAATAGTGCCGCTGAGATTTGTGATTTCAATTTACGTAAATTTCAACTAAAAGAAAAAAAAGTAAAATTAAAAAAGGAAAAAGGAGTGTGGGTAGAGGTATAAATAATACAGGCATGGCAGAATATTGATAACTGTTGTAATTGGCTGAAGTAAACAGGGTTTATTATGCAATCCTGCTTCCTTTACATATGTTTGAAATTTTCTAAACTAACAAGTTAAATTAAAACTAATAAAATAAGTGTGGAGGAGGGACATTAGCACCAACTAATCAGTTACTTTGGAAGCTAAAGAGTTTGACCCTTTAGTTACTAAGCCTGAGCGGGCTAAAGTGAATGCACTTCGGAGACAGGTGGCAGCAACAAAGCTTGGAGGTAAAATGATAGCACAGGGCAGAGCTTGGGTAACAGGAAAACTGCCAAGAAGGCAGGGGGAGGGAGCCACCCTTCAGAGGTAATGGGAAATCGATCACAGCTCGCTTCTCAGTCTTCTTCAAGGCCTGCCCTAGGGGATGCCTCTGTTCTGTTACGGAAGACTCAGCAGTGGCCTGTAAAATGATTCTTAGGAGTGTGAGGTCCATTTTTGCTTCTCAGAGATAATCCTCTCAATATTCTCCATAACAAGCGTCTTCTGAAAATAGGCGCGAGCCTTCAGAAGATCAAAAAATAAATACATAAGTGAAATAAAATCGATTATGGATAGCACTGTGAGAGAAAAGTTGACATTAGTTGAAATTTTTTTTTACCTTTGCAGATAAAAGTATAGAGAGTCATTTAACAACAGCCTTTGAAAATTTAAAAGTTGAGTACCTACATTGTCATAATCAGATGCCCTCTATCTCTCTCTGAGTGACTTGATGGGCTCAAGGATCCAGGGACAATAAAACTTCCCCCGAAAGTTCTTAGTTTGTCAGAGGATGTGAGAAATATCTTTACTGAGAGATATTTAAGAAATAGTTCGTGACCCATCCATCTGGAATGATTCCCAGGAAGCCTGCTGGGTGGGGGAACGATTTGGTAATAAGATCAGCGGACAGTCTTCCCGCCCTGAGGCTCTGAGACCCTGTAGGCAGCCCTGCTCACAGTCTGAGCAGGGGACCGTGTGGCAACGTGGCTTTGCATTCGTTGATTTCATCTTTTGCTAAGTTCCTGGTATAATAAGATGTTTAAAATTGTTCTAAGTTTCATTTGTTATTTTTATTCATAAAGGGAACAAGAAAAAGAAAGAAAACAAAATCACATTTGTGCAAAATAATCTTATCTCATAATTTATAGGCAGAATATATATTTATATGTATAATACATATATACCATTGAATACATGTGTTATACTTCTATTTTTCGCATATTGTAGCTATAAAAAACAAACCATATGTCATTACATTTATCCAACCTCTTGCTCATCTGGAAAGACTTTTTTCCTCAAGCTTCTAAGAGTCTTTAATGTGAACCAATTAAAACATTGCAATTTTTCAAAGGCTTCTGTGAAAGGAAGTAACTTCAGCCATTAGAAAATTAAAATTTGAAATCTATATACTAAAAAAGGGCAGAAAATGCAAAAATGGAGTTATAAGCTTTTTCCTATTCATTATGCCTTGTAATCAGACTTGCCCCTTGCCTGAAACTTCCTCAGTGTTGCCAACTCACATTTTATCAGATGTATTGTAAAGATATGCCCAGTTTTTTGGTGATACTGAAATGATATAATTATAGAGTGGAGGATAATTTATAAAGCCCACTAGGCTATTATCCTATTTTTTTTAAAGATTGGCACCTGAGCTAACAACCGTTGCCTCCAATCTTCTTTTTTTTTTTCTTCTACTTTTTCTCCCCAAATCCCCCCTGTACATTGTTGCATGTTTTAGTTGTGGGTCCTTCTAGTGATGGCATGTGGGATGCCACCTCAGCATGGTCTGATGAGCGGTGCCATGTCCACGCCCAGGATCGGAACCGGCAAAACCCTGGGCCGCTGAAGCGAAGCGCACGAACTGAACCACTTGGCCTCGGGGCCAGTCCTTCCTTATTATCCTTTTTTAAGTAGAGTCCAATTTATTGCAATTCACTGTTTGGCTATTTTATTCTTCAAACATAGAGAATCAATTTCTACAATTTCATTTTGTAGTAAAGTACCAAAAATAATTTATTTTTGCACTTAGAAATAGTTCTACGGCCAGGAAGTCTTCAGTGCTGTGTTCTATCCTGACTCTTTCTTGCTGAAAAGTAGATTCTTTCTTTGTTGCCACGTTGTCAGAGGAAGTCAAGACTGATTTTTTCACTTCCATTTTAATAAAAGTCTTTTTCTCTTCATAGAACACACTAGCATATCAACTGTGAGCCTTTTCTTCTGCTGAAGAAAGGTAGCTTCTCTCTTTCTTTCTCATAAACCTGGTTCATGCTGATCAGGGCGCTCCTCCATGAACACTGATCAGCCAAACTCTAGAAATCAAAGACCATGGCTCTGACACGTTTTTTTGTATCCTTTCACTCAACACTAGGCATAGCGCATAGCAAAAGAGGTGATTCAATGGATTATCTTAAACCTTGGTTTGATTTATTAAGCACCAAATTGAGTCTAATGTTTTTATGGACCCTTGTCCTACTTAAATGTATTTATTATTTAGGACAGTTGACATTGACGAAAAGAATCAAACATATATTATACATTCAGGGTATATTTGATGAAATACCTAGATGAAAGTGTAATATCCTTTCATTCTTGTGGTTAACATGCAGGACCAACCACCTGATTAGGTGATTATTTTTTCACTTTTCACCTGGAATTCATATACAGGCTCAATTATAGGCAGTAGATTTAGAAAAAAACAATAATTTGAGTGGAATAGGAAATATTTCTATCGTTTAAGGCCAGATTGTTTTTACTTCAGAGATGAAGAGCAAGTCCCCTAGGATAATACAAATAGCTACCATTTATTGAATGCCTAATAAGGGCAAAACTCTCTGAATATACTGTTGTCTAATTCTCCCAATACACAGTAAGTTAAATATTTTTGTCTTTGTTTTACAAATAATGAGACGAGGACTTAGAACAGGCAACCAAGTTGCTTAAAGTCACATCTGGATATGAATCCAGACCATGCTGCCTTTCTAGAGCGAGGCTCGGTCTTTCTAGAGCGAGGCTCTGTCTTTCTAGAGCGAGGCTCTGCGACGTACTGGTGGGAGCCAAAATCTCCCAACCTCAGAATCTGCCTTGACTGCTGTCTCAATCCATTCACAGCCGCCAGATGGCTAAGATAGCAAGACATCTAAAGATTAAACAATTGGCAATTCCAGGTATTTTATAGTTTAGCTTTTATTTTTAATGTGTATGATTCAGTGGTTTTTATTATATTCACAATGTTGTATAACCATCCTCTCTGTGTACTTCCAGAACTTTTTCATCATCCCCCAAAGAAACCTTGTAACGATTAACAGTCACTCCCCATTGCCCCTTTCCCAGCCCTTCCCAGCCCTTGACGACAGCTAATCTACTTTCTGTTTAGATACTTGCATATTCTGTACATTTCATACAAATGAAATCTCTCAATATGTGGCTTTTGTGTCTGACTTCTTTTACTTGGCATAATATTTTCAGAGTTCATCCATGTTGTTTTGAATGCTCATCAGGTATAAAGGATGGATCTGCAAAGGCTGAGAGGGTGAATCTTGTGGGTCTCCTCTCTTCTGTGTCCAGAGGTGTGGTGGTGTGAATCATAACTGAATAAAATAAGTACAACAGATTTTAATTTTTTCTTCAGTTGAGAAGGAAAATATTCCTTTTATTGGCAAATGAGGATGGATCAAAACAAATATTCATAAGGCACCCAAGAGCCTAATTTCCTGGAATATACTCTTCTTTTACAGGAAAAGCTTGAGTCTACTAATTCCAGAAACGATGCCATAATTATTATAGATTCCTTATGCTGAAAATCATTACAAATGAAGTTTTGTTTTTTGTGTGTGTGTGAGGAAGATTTGCCCTAAGCTAATATGTGCCAATCTTCCTCTACTTTATGTGTGGGATGCCTCCACAGCATGGCTGATGAGTGGAGTAAGTCAGCCCCTGGGATCCGAACCTGCAAACATGGGCCACTGAAGCAGAGCGTGCAGAACTTAACCACTCAGTCATGGGGCCGGCTCCACAAATGACTTTTTTTAAAACAGATTTTAAAAAAATTTATTCAGAGAAAATTCATGTAACAAAATCAAACCTTTGAAAGTGAACAATTCAGTGGTGTTCAGTACATTCACTATGCTGTGCAACCACCACGTTCAACTGGTACCAAAACATTTCCATCCATACAAAATAAATCGGCCCATCCACTAAGGAATTTCTCCTCATTTCCCCTCCTCCCATCCTCTGGCAACCACCAATCTATGTTCTATGTCTATGGATTTAACTATTCTGGATATTTCATATAAATGAGATCATACAATGGCCTTTTGTGTCTGGCTTCTTGTAGTCAGCATATTTTCAAGGTTCATTCACATTGTAGTGTGTATCAGTACTTCATTTTTTGTGGCTGAATAAATGCTTTTTTATGTGTATACCACAATTTATTCATCCATTCATCCACTGATGGACATTTGGGCTGTTTCTACCCTTTGACTATTGTGAATAGTGCTGCTGTGAACATGCCTGTCCATGTATGTTTGAGAACCTGTTTTCAATTTTTTGGGGTACATACCTAGGAGTGGAATTGCTAGGCTGTATGTTAATTGCATGTTTAACTTTTTGTTTTTTTTTTCTTTGAGGAAGATTAGCCTTGAGCTAACTGCTGCCAATCCTCCTCTTTTTGCTGAGGAAGACTGGCCCTGAGCTAACATCCACGCCCATCTTCCTCTACTTTATACGTGGGACACCTACCACAGCTTGGCGTGCCAAGCTGTGCCATGTCCGCACCCGGATCCAAACTGGCGAACCCCCCGCTGCTGAAGCGGAATGTGTGAACTTAGCCGCTGCACCACTGGGCTGGCCCCTGTATGTTTAACTTTTTGAAGAGCCATTGCACTGTTTTCCACAGCAGCTGAACCATCTTGCATTCCCATCAGCAATGTATGAGAGTTCCAACTTATCCACATTCTTTCCAATACTTGTTTCCTTTCTTTTATTTTTTTTATAGCCATCTTTGTAGGTGTGAGGTGATACTTCATTGTGGTTTTGATTTACATTTCCCTGACTGAGGATATTGAGCATCTTTTCCTGGGTTTGTTGGTCATTTGTATATCTTCTTTGGAAAAATGTCTATCCAAGTCCTTTACCCATTTTTTAATAGTGTTGTTGAATTGTAAGAGCTCCTTATATACTCTAGATACTAGACCCTACAAATAAAGTTATATATATATATAATACACACACACACATATATGCCTATATATGTAAATATGTATATTATACATACAAAACATATATACAAAATATGTAGAAAATATATATGAAATTCTTTTTCAAAAATGGATGAAATTTAAATTAAAAAACTGTACATTTTGGGGCTGACCCAGTGGCATAGTGGTTAAGTTTGCATGTTCCACTTTGGCGGCCCAAAGTTTGTAGGTTTGGATCCTGGGTGCAGACCTGCACACCACTTGTCAAGCCTTGCTGTGGCAGGCATTCCACATATAAAGTAGTGGAAGATGGGCATGGATGTTAGTTCAGGGCCAATCTTCCTCAGCAAAAAGAGGAGGATTGGCAGCAGATGTTAGCTCAGGGCTAATCTTCCTCAAGAAAAAAAAAATTATACATTTTAAACAACTACACATCTTAACAATTGCATTCATAGTTTCTGTGACTTTAATTATTCTCTGGCAAATATGACACAAGGACAATGTGAATATTGAGTAGCTATTTGTAAAGTTTACCACCTATTTTTAAGACTTTGATAATGATAAATTCCCAATATTTGTTAAGAGGAAATACTATGCAAAATACTAAGTATATGTAAAAAAACTGATACTAGAGTTTTCTATAGCAGGTTTCAGTGGGCACGGCTTTTTCACCAAAGAAGAATATGTAAACAATATTTTATGGCTCCTGATACTGTAACTTGAAAAAGTAAATACTAAAAGTACTCCGGATATGTGGACAGTGCTTTGCAACCTGGAGGCACAAATGTGATTTTTTTTTAAAGCATCCATTGATAACCCCTCACTAAAAACAGCAGAAAGATACAAAATGCTTATTTAACATGGAATCTTTTAAATTTTACTTTTTGTTGTTCTCAAAACTTGATCTGGAGGAATAAAAACCTCAGGTTTACACTTTCATTGTTCTTTCTTCCTGGAGCCTCTGCTTAGGCAGCTGCAGTGCTGTTGGCAAGATACATCCTATGCCAATTTGGGGACCTTTCTTGTGTGATCTCTTAGCAGCTTCCTCCCCATCCTGCCCTCTCCTGTAGCTCATGGCCATGGTGTGGAGTTGGTAGGGGACCAGGTGTGTGCAGACACAGAGCAGGGGTAACGTTAGAAGGTGTCCAGAAGAAATACTGATGAGTGGAGATAGGCGATGGGAAGATTAGAAAACTGATGCTACTTTGAGTCCAGTCACAAATTGGATTTGCATATTGAATGGCTTGCCTGTACATAACACAAAATTTTGCTGGGGCCAGAAACAAGATGCAAATCCCATATAAGTCACTAAGTTAAAGGGAGGCACAAAATTCCATTTTCAAAGCAACCCTACAAATATTTATTTAAGCAATCATTTAATGGCTACTTCATTAACTGTACTTAAATTCTAATAACGACTGATAAGGGCCTGCTACTAGGCTTATGTTTATTTATACTCTATATTGAATATTTGATTAATGACGATAATATATAACAAAGCCATCTGAAAAGGCATTCAACATATCCTTCTGGAATACCTGACAAACCACACTGCTTGTATTACATGGAGGTGTGGTGGTGGTAAGAAGGTCATGGTTCAGCAGACTTGAACCTATAAAATCTTGGATAACTTCCACACTTGTAGCCTATGTTCCTAATCGGAAATACACATACTTTAATTTCTAACTTACAGAGTTTGGAGAATTAAATTGAGTAATGTATATGGAGTACATGGTATGTAATTGACATCCCAAGAAAGGCAATTAAATTACTTAAAATAGAAATTGATACCCGGAGGCCAAATCTGGCTCACAGCTGAGTTTTCTTTACTCATAAATTAGTTGTTATGGGTTCAAAATTGACAGAGTGTTTACATTTAAAAACCCAATTTTCTGGTTTCTCTTGACAAAAATGAGTCTGGGAAACAATAGGCTCATGTTTCCACATGGCAACAGTTTGAACCATTGGTTGCTATCCCCTTAGATGCACTCACCAGCTTGCCAGAGTCCCACCCTTAGGTTCCTGGAGACTTTGCTGAGCCCCTCCTTGGTTTTCTTCATTCCTTCTGATTGCCTGGCTGGCCTTAGCAGTTGCTTGAGATTGGGAACATTGCTGCAAGGCATTTGTTACATTTGTCTAACACAAGATTCTCGACTAAAATTTAATTTATATAAAATCCATCTCATCAAGGAAGATGGCGGATAGTGATGGTGATGGCAATTCCTTTGAGAATGTTATCATATCAGAATCAAGTGAGATGCCATGGTGGGTCCCTGGCCTCACTTTTACAGCCTAAGTCAGGGAGAACACTTTAACCTCAGTGTTTCTAGGGAATATAAGATTGTTATCCCATCCCATCTCTATAAATAGAGCCTCAAAGGAGACCAATGAGAGCTCCATATTGAGAGGAAACAGAAATCCTCAGTGTAAATACTGTAATCCCAGAAATGATAGATCTGAGGAGAGAAGAGTGAACTAAAGCATGGGATTGACTCCTATTATCCAACCTATGGGCCTCAGGTTTTAGAAGCTGATTTAAGGCTTAGGAATTCTGTGTACTATCCCCTAATGGAACACAGAGGAATTCTTAGGGCTTGCAGACCCATGGGTCTAGCCCAGTAACTGTGGCACACAGAGGGAGTGATGGAATCTCAGGAAGAGAAGAAGCTTTCCTAAATCACAAGAAATAGAATTCAGTTCTCTTGATTCAGTTTGGCAGTTTTGCAGAACACAAGGCCCCACTCAGCTGCATCAGTGGGATCCTAGAAAGTTCAATTCACCCATGTTAAATGACCAACTCGAAAAACACTATCTAAAATGTACAGTTTTTGGAAGATATATTTCACTGGCTTATTTTTGGTGACTCCAAGCTTATAATCTGCATTTAAAGGAACCAACCAACCAAACTTTGGGTTTGAACTTATACGAGACATCTGATCAGGAGACAGAAACAGTGTAGGACATGGGTATCCTTGTTTTATAATATGAAAGAAACCATTAGTGCTTGAAATACATTTACTAAGTAAAATATGTTTTGAAACTCCATTTTTTTTTTAAAATAAAAGCTTCTAGAGTAATCAATAGCATTCCAGAAATTACTTTGACTTTTTTCCAGTATGAACATTTTGTGGCAAACTTCCTCAGTCTGTAGTGTCCCGGAGATTCATCTAGAAGCAGGGAATATTGGAGATTGGATAGTGCAGTGGGCTGTGTTTCCATTTCCTAACCTAAATTATATTTGTTTCAAAGATAAACGTCTTTTAGATTTTTGGCTAAGATTATGTCCTCCGTTACCCCATTCCCATGACTGTGGGCCACCCGCTGCTCAGGGATTTTTCTTCCTCTTTGCTTTGAGGGGAAACAGTAAGTTCCTTTTATATACTAAGTTGCAAAAAGGGCAAGATCTGTTTCCACTGTGAGATCACACATAAGGATTTGAGTTTCACAGGCCCTCCTATCCACAGAAGATGGTACTACATTCAGCAAATATTTCTCAGCCTCCTCCACTTTATTCCAGGGACCGTTTAGACCCAGGGCGCAGAAAAGTAAAGAGACAGGCAGGCTCACTGCTCACAGGGAGCTTATATTCTAATCTGCGAAATAGGTAACAAGTAGGCACATACATAAATAAAATAATTTCCAATGTTTACCAGTGCTATCAAGAAAGCAAAATTAGATAATGTGGCTGAAAGTCTCTGGCTGTGGTGGAAGCAACGTTCAACCCAGTGACCGGAGAAGTTCTCTCTAAGGTGATAACACCTGAGCTGAGACCTAAATGACAAGGAGACAGCCAAGTGAAAATTTGAGAAAACAACATTCCAGTCCCTGAAACAGAAATAAGCTTGGTCTGCACAAAAAAACCCCACAAAGGAGACCCGTGTGGCTGGAGTTGGAGGGCAATGGGAGAGTGGTGGAGAGACGGCCAGAGCAGAAGGCCTGTGTGGTGCTTTGTAGGTCGTGCATGAAGCTGGGTGAGTGAACTGTCCATGTTGTTCAACCGCACATTTCTCTGGCAGTGTGTCTTCCCCAAAGGCATTTCCATGACTACTGTCACACATAGTCAACTCCTCAGACAAGTATGGGGATACGGGGATGAACGACTCATTCAAGATCAAGTATCAAGGTGGATGAGCTTCCTTGGACACTCGTGACTTCTATATGGAAGTATTATTATCCTCCATTTCAGATAGAAGGAAACTGAAGCAGAAAGAACTTATGAAAAGTGACCAAAGTTACACAGCTAGCATGTTACTGAGCTGAGACTCAAACCAAGTAGTCTGACTTGAGTATCCATGCCCTTACCTATTACAGTCTGCTACCTCTAAAATGAGTTATGATGAACATAGTATATTTAAAAGAATTGACATATGAGCTATCTTGTATTTCATTTGAAAGGAAGAAATTTACAATATTGTAAAGCGTTACTTTAATCTTCTAAAGAAAAGGAGAAAGCAGCATTGTTTTTTGTTGGTATATGAAGCACTTGTATATATTAAAGCATCATCACTTTTTACCATCTCTTAAAACTGGAAATTTAGTTAGTGTCAATGTGATATAAGTAAATTTTGTGATGTATCCAAAACTTCTGCTGTGTCTATGAATATCTGAAAGGATGTTTCAGTAACAAACTGAATATACGTGAATGAATAGTAGTTTATAACACACAAATAATTTTTATATTATTTTGTGTTTCATTAAGACATTTATTTCAAAAATCGACCCTCTGTAATAGTGAGAAAAATTCCTGGCCCTAATAACTAATGATTAGCAAAGATGTTACTGTCTTTGCTTGTCAATGAACAGTGCTTATGAAAGAAGGAAGATGAGTTGTCAAACCCTTGCGGCATGACCTTGGCTTGATTACTGCTCTCTCTTACTCACAGGATGCAGACTCTGGATAACCACAGAGTGAAGGACGTAATGCTGTACCAACGAATATTTATTAAAACAAACTGTCAAAGCATATGCATTAATTAGAGTATTAATTAGAAGTCAATAAAATGAAATCATATTGTTCTAGCTTGCCAAAGATACTACCTGTGTGTCCAAAAGAAGTGTTTATGACCAGCATGTTAGTATTACATGCCAATAATCTGAGCAGGTGGTCATTACAGACTTTTGCTAGGAGCCAGATCATTTCCCCACGAATAGCCTGGTAAGGTCCAGGCACTTATTTCTCTCTGAATTAGAAATTATTCCACTTCAAATTGCCAAGGTACCTGTCCATAAGGCCAAGGAAATATTTTAGCAGTTCTCTTTTAACACGCTGAGAATAATTTACTGTGTTCAGAATTTTTTTTGATCTGTTTTATTGGATAAACTCAAAATATCTGCTTTACTAGATAAATTTAAAATATCTGTTAGGTGCCTTCTTTCTTCTTTACAAACAGCATAATTGAAAGCATTGTTTTGGTAGAATCTTCTCAGAAGATCACATAGTCACCATTTAAATTAGCCCTAATTCATTTTACGTTTGCTTATTTTACTGTTAACTTTCCCAGAACCGTATTTTTTTTACAATTAGAACATCTGAATTTTAATTACATTACCATCAAGAAGCTCATTAAAGTCACTTAATTGGCAACATTTCCAAAAAAACCTTAGCTGGGTTTAATATATTTTAAAGAGTTACTGTCAAAGTATAATTTCACCATTACAAACAGCTTGGCAACAACATTTGCATAAAGATCTGTCAGTTTCTGAAAAATGCTCAAATGTTGGGAAAATCAGATTCGTTAAGTTGCCCTTACTGAAAGAGTCTAGAAACGGAGAAATTGTCATATATTCATCTTTGTAACCCCTGCAGTATCCAGAATACTGCCATGTACAGCTTAGGTACTCCAAAAATCTTTCTTAAAGAAAATAAATCACACATTTTACACTTTGGGATAGATTTAAAAAAAATTTTAAATCTCCATAAAAGTTCCCTCATTTGTGTTAAATTTAACAAAATACCCATTTTCTTGCTGCTTCTTTCTCATTCACTCTAAGAAATAGTAAATAATCACTTTGAATTTTGGAACCTTCTAAAAAAGCTCTAAGCCCAGCATTGCAGGTCTAGAATTTGAGATTATTTGAGATGGTATAATCTTTTATGGTTTCTCTCTTACATGTACTAGAATCCCACCAATCTCATTTGAACTTGAATTATAGTTACATTCGTTTCGCATCTTTACAAGACTTTAAGCCCCTGCCTATAGATATATGTCCTGTTTAATATACATGTCTACCTTGCCGGGGTGTGGGGACGTGGGGGGAACCTGCAGTGCCTAAAACAGTGGCTTGCAATTGCATTTGTTGAATGAATGAATGAAAATCTCAAGTTTGTGATATATGAAGGATGATTATACTTTGCAGCGTTAATTAGGATATTGGGACACTGTCCTCCCCAAATCTCATAGGCAAGAATAAAATGCGGTAAATGATAGCTATTATTATAATTTGCTTCCTATAAATAGAAAAGGTAACATGTTTTTGAATCTTCCCTTTTAATTTGGTATTTCCTACTAAAATCTTTCCCCTTTGTACTTTATGTACCTTTTATCTTCCAAGCCAAAAGAAGAATCTAGTAAAGCCGTACAAAATGTGCACATGTAAAAAACAACTGCCTCTCAAGTTGCTGCCTTGCCCTTCGCTGCATCCTCAAAGTCCTGCACAGTGTCTGGTACACATACAGATCCCATGTTTGTTGAATAAATGAAGAAATCCACAAACACATGCTGACGGTCCTGAGGAGCACCTAAACGATTCCACCCGGGGTCCGGGAAGGCTTTATCAACAGTAATGTGGAGAACCTGAGTCTTCCGTGAACACAGACGCATGTACTCACTCACCAATTGGTGAGCTTCAACCATATGCTATGTTCCAAGACATGGACTGTGAAGCTTCTTCTAGGACAGCACCGTCCAATAACACTTTCTCTGATGATGGAAATGTTCTACTTCTAATATCTACAATGCTATTTTGTAGACTGTGGAGAATCGCTGGAGTTTCTACAGGCTAAATGATGCAGTTAGATTCATCTTTTAGAAGTTGCCTCTGTGGCAGTGGGAACAAAGGCCTGAAGCTGGAGACCACTCATTGCACATTGGCATTAAATACCGGCTTTCCATATTCCACAAAAGCAGAAGATAAGCTAAAGTATCAAGGTTGTCTCATTTTTTGTAATTGCACTGTTGTCTCCCTTGGTAGAATACTAGGAAATGACTGTTGGTTATTCTCCTCTCCCTAGTGGAAGAGAGTGAATGGTAAGAAAATTAAGAGGAAACCTGGGCTTGCTTCAGAGGCTGCTCCATGCAGAGCAGAAAGAGAAGGTAGTAGCTTCTTTCTGACCCTCAGGGCATCAGCAGTTCCACGGCTGTGAAGAGGAAGAGCTGTGGCCAGTTGTGAAACTGTGAGGGCGTTGCCCAGGCTCCCTGACTGCCACAAAGCACTTCTTCCTGACCAGCAAGATGGGGCTATGTTGTCTGAGTGGGAGGCACGGTTTCAGAAAGCGGTAGTGGAAAACGTGCTGGACTGAGAAATGTCTAGAAACTCCAAAGGAGTCTCTGGTCTATGATCTCCGAGGTCCCTTCCTGCTGCAATGTGCCATGCTGGATTGGTTCTCCTGGCTATAGAGAATGAGAGAAGGCATGAGGATCTTCTACCTGCAACTGGGAAGAATCAAGCTGGGAATGGGGAGAAAGCCTCCAGGGCAATCAAGGGTTAGGAAGCATGTCAACGAACAGTCCTTAGGCAGTGGCTTCATGGATACTTCCAATATTCATCTAAGAAACAGCCTCTGGTGACCTGATGTGCATCTTTTTAACTCTGTGGCAATCACAGAGATGACAAGCTGCCCATAAGTTTCTTATTGACAGGGACAGTTACTGGCTTAGCGTTGCCTTTGGGATTACAGGCATTATGGCTTTTTCTTTTTCTTTTTCAAAATGAACTCTATAACGTAGAACTAAAACCCCAGAAAAATCTTGTAGATATCACGTTTTCCCTCTCCAGCTATTGATGTCCATTTTATCTAATTTCTTGTGTTGTTTAGTTTGGCGTGGTTTGGCAATCTGAAGGCAGTTACCATTACTAATTCTAAAAAGGGATACAAAAATAGGAACATTTCCAAATTTGAAACATTTCTTAAAAGGAGCCCGAATTCAAAATTCTGACTTTATCCTTATGAAATGCTTTTGGCAATGTTGAAGAAATCTTCTGGGAGAAATTTAATAAACATTTCTTGGAAGGACAGCATAGAGTGCAAACATCAGGGTGCATCTATAAAACTCATCTCAAACTTGATTTCTGAACAATGCTTTTCCATACTCTGAGCTGTTCATTCCAGCATTTGGAGGTTTAATTACAGAAATCCAAAACTGCTTCTAGATTCTTCTCCTCCATGACTACCCTAGTATTATTCATGTACTTGCCTAGCAGAAGCATTTCTTTCTGTGATAGAAACTGGAACTCGGAATTAACACACACACAGACGAATTAATAGCACTTTAACTTCTGACTTTATTTTTTTCCTCAAATGAACAGGTGATAAAACACTGTCTGTGTCCAAATCAGAAGGCATGGCTCACTTTTCTCTCCTTTCACAGAGTACCAGAAAATGTAAACAAGATTTAGGTTGAACTTCTGAGTCCTTCTAATTTTGTGCCAGCCTTTCAAACAACGTTCATTTGTTTGTTTATACCAACATTTAACAGCATAAAGAATAAAACAAGCAAATGGTCTGAGGCATTTATATAAAGTGTTCAGGTTGTGACAGGCTTGGATCGGCATCGTTTTTAGTCTGACAAAGAAAAACATTGCTTTAGGAAGTGGGTCATGTGGGTGTATAAGTGCTTCGTGGACAGGCCGGATATGCCGTGGTTCTGGTCCGAGTACCACTGAAACACGAGAGAAGAAACCTGTTTTATTCCTGCAGCCACACAATGCATCTAGCTTCGACTTTTTAATACTTTCAGGACCTGATAACTTTTCTAATATTGTGGTTGAAATTCTACCTAAGACTACTTGAATAAATAAAATAGTTTTCATATAAACATTTAGAGCAGGAAGATTGAAAGACCTTACATGAACCTTCACTATTGTTTCGTATTCTTTAAACTGATGCTTTAAATCTTGGTGGCTGACCTTTCCCAGTGGCCCCAGCCTCGGGGATCGGGAGGCAGGCATGGGTTCCAGAGCTTGTGCGCTGGGTCTGTTTCTTTGCTTCTCTGGAGCTTGGTTGTCTCATTTGAAAAATGAGGGGGTTGGATTCGATTTTCCCTAAAGCTCCTTCTGGCTCAAACATTCTCTGAGGCTCTTAGCCTCTGAATCTAATTCCTCTCTGTTGCAGAAAATCTACAACACATATAACCATAAATAGCCTTTATAGGAGTTAAAATAGTATCATTTAAAAAAAACCCAGGAAGCTGGTATTATAGGTTTAAACTTTATAATTGGAGAGATGCTGGTAAGATTATTGTTTTCACTGAATAAAGGTGGCTAATGGTTAGAATGTAATGCTCTGTACTTATAAGCTGAATTTCCTTTGGAGGTCATGATTAAAAAAAGTCGGAAAAATTTCACCTCATGCTTTGTAAATTATTTTAAAAAACAGAAATTTCTAAAAGATCCGGGTTTCCTTTTCTGGGTTCTTGTTCAACATAAGCAAGTGAGGGAGAATTTACGCTCACTGAAGAGGGGGAAAGACAGCTATTGGGGACTGTCTCCCTTGACTTGGCTTTCGCCTGATTTTCCTCCCTGCTTCCATTTCCCTTTTCTTACGCAACCTGGATTTTACAGCTAGCTCATTCATTCATTCACTCAGTAAAAATATAAGCTTCTGTGGGGGGCCTGGCCTGTGCCAGGCGCTGAGAACACGTAGATGAAAGGATTCTCTGACTCTGAGTGAAGCTGTATGACTTCAGGGAGCCTCTGAGGTTTCTGATAACATTCTGCAATTGCATCTTACTGAATAAACAGAATCTTCTAGCTGCGTTGGGACTCCCAGGTTTTGCACCCACAGGCCACGCTTACGTACACAGGAACACAGAACTGCTGGATGTTCGAGCTGGAAGACCACTTAATCTTGTGGACCCCTTCATTTTATATGTGAGTCCATTGGGGTCCCCAGAGGTGACATGGCTTGCCTAGTGATCTTCAGGGAGTTAATGAAAAGTCCAAGGTTCATTTGCTAATGTTCTGCCTAGTCTACCCTACAGCCTCTTTGTTAGGTTTTAGTGAAAAAATAAAAAATAAGATTCCTCCTTTCAGCTTAGGGGTCTAAGGCCGTGAACATGAGTAAAACGAAATTATGTACCATTGCTTGGAAATCCACTTGTGCATTAACCAGAGCTTTAGCAATCTGTGCTGAGTTTTGAAAGTGCACATTATCTGCAACAAAGAGAGAGAGTTAAAGTGCTGCTAAATACCAGAAAGCACAGAGTGACATGTACTGCCTGGAAATGAACACCAACAATTATCTAGTCATGCAGTTGACATTGTCAGCAGTGAGTAATCACACTCATTTATGGAAATGTCCCTGACTCTTAGGTACTGACCCTGAGCATAGGCATAGGAAGATGGTTAATGTTTCTTAAACAAAGTGATGCTGGCTCAGTATTTTTATGTGTAAGAGTCTTGCTTAAACCTCACCATCTGCTGTTCCGTGGATGAGAAGATAGTCTACATTTCTGAAATATTCTGCTCTTGCCATCACAGTTGAATTCTGGAAAAGAGGAAAAATTAACATTTTAGTTGCTGCAAGTTCTAATAGAAAACTAGCTAAATCATTGTGCAATGGACTTAGCACCAATACTGAAATTATGTATTGCTTTGCTTGATAAATATTTAAGAGTCAGAGCAACACATTTTCATCATCATTTGCATTACTTCCATCTGATTCTTAGCTTGAAAAACTGAAAGTTTATGTGTCATATGTTACATATGAGTGAGACCTTAGGCATAAATGATGCCCGCTCAAGCTGTGTAGGGTTTGGGGGTGGGGAGGAGGATGGGGAAAAGGGAGGTTAGGGAAGATAGGATGGGGAAAGAAAGAATAGAATCCAAATGAAGTAAATTCCTTCCTAGTGAGGTGTTTGGCAGCTAACAAAAGATCATCATATTTGCTTGGGGACCCAGCAAAGTGTAAATTCTGAATGACTGCTTTAAAATTATTTAGCATATTTGAAATAAGTTAATGACCTACATAAACAGAAAATGCTTACTTTATAGTGCTTGAGATTATCGTCCTTTGTTGGGAGACCCATGAATCGCTCTGTGTAGATAGACGCTATAAAATATATAAACATATGTTGTTTGCATGTAATATGTCATTTCATTAACCAACAAGACCCACTAGTTTGATAACTGCTACTCAACTCTCCCGTGTGGAGCTGCTGAGGAAGGTTCTTGCTTTCCTTTACTGTAACGCTCCACCCAAGTCATTTGCTCTGCAATCTGCCTCACTTGCGCTAGAGAGGCAATGGAGAAGGAGATGATGGAAACAGGAGCAGCTAACATTAGGAAGGGCTGGTCTTAAAACTTTTTCACTTCTATACAAAGCTCTTGAGCAGGGAGATGTTGAGATAGGAATGACCCCAGGGAATGACCTCATGATAATTTAAAATAAATCACAGATGCAGCTACCTCTAGTACTTTTCCTAGTGTCTGAATTAATCTGGGATGGAAATATGTTCCCCAAATCTTCCTCTCCCAGCACACACACACACACACACACATTTTTTTCCTGAATGAAGATTCTCTACAAGTCACAATTGTCTCATTTCTACCCCAACACAGGGAAGAGGATCTGATGAAAACTCATTTTTGAACAATTATTAGAGTTAATTCCAAAGAATCATCCTGTATTGATGTTAATCATAAAAATAGGCACACATGGGAGGTGTACTTTGCAAACAAATTTTTTCCGTCTTTGATTTCTGGAGCAATGGAGCTGGCAGCTGCAAATGCTGGTGTGGAGGTGAATTGCTTGGCCCCAGACTGACTTTGTGTAAAATGTGAATAAAAGCCAGTTACGCTGCAACTGTATGCCTGCAAAAACACAGAGTTAGCTCTGATTTTAAAGCTTTGGTTCGGCAGGGAGCACAAGGTTTCTGGGAGAGAATAAGATATATTGGATTTTGGGAATGTCTTCCCTCACGCTTAAGATTTCTTTGATTGTTACAACATGATTATAATGAATCATATAAACAACCTTGTTTACGGATTATATTTTCCCCAGTGATGCTGGGGTGAATTTTACTGCATAATTTGTTTTCCTAGCAACCTCAAATATAGAGTAATTATGTGTTAAATGTTTTCGCAGCAACATTTATGAAATGTTTCCATACCGTAATACTCCCAGCTGGAGACTGGAGCCACCGCTATCCCACATTTGAAAAGACCAGTTCCTGAAGCAAGGGCCAATGATGAAACGTAACCTCCATAGGACTGTAGAGACGTTGTTACAAGTCAGTCTCAGAATTACTTTCATAAACTCTCCGACATATTTTTACAGCAACTCTACTCACGATTAGTGCTGACGGGAGCCGGGAGCTATGGATAGGGTAGATTAAGTGTCTATCTTGCACCCTTGGCAGCAAGCTCCACCAGACGTACCAGTAATTTCACAACTAATAAATTATAAATTCTTAGTGTGCTGATCACAACGTAATAGGGGAAGTTTAAGAGATAGATACAATTACAAATTTTCTGCAAAAACTTTCTTTTTTTCCTCCCTCTATATTTTTCCAACCAAAACCTTGCTAGAGCAAAATTAGGATTTTACTTGAAAGAAATGCACAAAAAAAGCTTATTCCCAAAATGTAAAGGCACGATACTTCCCACAGTTTGCAAAAGTCATGTGAAGCAGAATTTATATCGGTGTATTTACTTATTTATGGTTACAACAGAATAGCAAGGGAAAGACATCAGAACCTTTGGGATAGTTAAAGGCATGGCCAGAGTTTGTGTATAATATAGTGTCATATACTCTGTTTTGAGGATTTCTGGAATAGCAGCTCAAAGGAGGAAAAGCCATTGGTGTCTTAAAAATCTTGCATATCCTTCCACAAATTTAATAGAAAAACAAAGAAATACAAAAGGGGATACAAATTGCACAGTCAGGAGTAGGTTTAGCTCTCAATTTTCTTCCCCAAGGAATCAATAGGTGATTCAGAAATGTGACTCTGATAACAGAAGGAGATGTCTGCCCATGTCGCTTGGAAATTTGAACCTTTTTCTAAAAATGAGGAAATGAGCAGAGCAACGCAGTAAAGCTGCATCTCCCCCTGGAAGATGAATTTGGTCTGTATAAACATGCGGGGAGAGGGACGCTTCTCCTGGGAACACGGATTAAGCAGTGTTCTGGGACATGGACCCCCAAAAAGGTGTGCCCTAGATTAGGAAGTGATTCTCAGCATGTATTCTCCATCCTACAAATTATAAGAGGACAATGTGACTTTCCAACTAAGGACATGTCTTGTTTTTAGGACCTTATTACCATAAACTTCTGGGAATCATTTCCCTCGGGTCAGCAGAGATCCTATCACTTTTGCCACAGAAAAGTCAGTTCTTAGAGAGTGTGCAAGAACGAGATGAGTGAGAGCTCTATGGAGCAAGAGACAGACAGACAGATGGTGATGGCAGCAGGTCAGTGGCAGGGGTCTATTCTTAAGCTACAAAATTCATGCAGTGGGAGAATAAGCTAAACAATCCTGCTGAATTCAGCAGTTAAAGGATGAAGTCCCTTACTAGTTTACAGTTTTTTGTTTCCAGCTCTGGGGAATTTTATTGAGGACACTTGGCTTCAAAACCCAGAATAAAAGAGGCAGCCCCAATGATACATGGCCTCCTTTTATTATATTTGGAGAAGAACTAACACGTGTTTTAATAGGGGGGAAATATATTTTAAAAATAGAAGGAACATTTGGGTTTAAAAATGATTTTGGTAAGAGAAAATTCTCTATCAGCTTCAAACATTGACTTATATAAAAATAATTTGTTTTATGAGTAGGTTAGCAACAAGTATTACTGAAAGAGAAGATCTCTCCTTCCTTCTTAATTTTAGGTTCAAATGAAAGCAAAGTAAGCCTGAGTCCTTTAGAAATGTCATTATTGTGTACAGTTTTATGGGAAAAGTATGTTCCTTGAAAATAGCAATTCTGGATCCTTATTCTCCACTCTATGCCCCAGAACAGGAAATAGCATGAAGTGAAATTTAAAATGGAAAACATTTGCACGTAGTAAAAAGGTTTTTGAACGTTTCTGTTCAAAACCTTAGAAATTGTTTACCTGTATTGACTCAGTGATTAGATGACAGTGCTGTATCTAAATAAAATTCCCTGTTTTAAGGATGAGTACAAATTGTCTCTAGGAATTTGTAAGAGCAAAGCTAGTGTAGCAGCAGCACAACAAAAGAAAGTGTGCTTTAAATTCTCAGGCAGCTTAGAAAAGCTATTCCTATTGTAGAAGTGAAGAGAAAAAAAAACCCTGAGTTGACTTTTTTCTGCTCTCCCATGGGTGGGGCTCTAAGGCAGAGTGGGTGGCTGCTGCAAGAAAAGAACCCACGGAGCAGATTGGCCATGAGAATTCTAGAATTTTGTCCTTTGCACTTAGATGCCTTGCCATTTTGTTTAAGTGAAGGATATCTTTAAAAACATTCTTAGAAGGGCACAGAATTTCAAGGGGTTTATGGAACACCCTTATGTGAGCCATAATGCACACTGAAACATTTTACCTCCAGGCCGTAATAACTAGCTAATGTTTGTATGGCCAAGGTTATTGCAATGTTCTTTAGAGTCCCACACAATCTGTCTCCCTTCTCCCACCTCAGACCTCCCCCTTCCTCACTGGCTGTCTTGATATTCTTTAAACTCTCCAAGCATGATCTGGCCCCAGGACTTTTGCAAATGCTGCCACCCTCTGCCCGCAACGCTCTTTCCCTAGAAATTGACATGGCTCACTTTCTCCCCATTTCAAGTCTTGAGTCAAAAAAAAAAGTCTCATTTGTCTTCTAATCTAAATTGCATCAACCCTGCGTCAGGCTCCTTTCTTGTTCTGTTTTGTTTTGTTTTTCCCCATGGTACTTATCATCCTTTAACATCCTATACGTTTTGCTTATTTTTCTTGCTTATTATCTTTCTCCCCAACCATTTCCACCTCCGTAAAGGTAGAGATTTTTATCTGTCTTCTTAATGAATGTATTCTCAGCACTAAGAATATGGCCTGAAACACAGGAGGGAATAGAATAAAAATTTGCTGAATATACAACTTTGCTATTAACTCATCTAATCTTCACAATGCCTTGGTGAGGAAATTATTGCTCATTTCATGATGAGGAAGGTAAGGCCCAGAGTGGACTGAGACTAGTTATGGAGTTAGTAACCAGCAAAGCTGAGACTGAAAACCGGGACACCTAACTCTACAACCCATGCCATTTCCTGAGTATTCCTACACTAGGGCAACCTCATCAGAGAAGTTCAGAGTCTAACACAGTCTCATTAGAGGTGCATTTGTCCTACTTTTATATCGCTGATCACACATAGCAATTTAAATTGCTTATAATTAGTCACTGGAAGAGAAAGGAACTAAGATTAAATCATGAACTAATGCTTATTCAACACCACCTGGCTAGGCCTATATCAACAAAGCAAAGCCCATAAATGAGGTTGTTATTCTAATAATTTAGGCAAAACCCCTGCTGCTCTTCAATTGTCAGAATAACTGCTTCAAGTTTGCTTTGCATAAACCAGGGTTTTGCAGCTTCAGCACTATTGACATTTTGGACTGGATAATTCTTTTTTGGGGGGGTTGTCCTGTGTATTGTGGGGTATTTAACAGCATCTCTGGCCTCTACTCACTAGGTGCCAGTAGCACACTCCCAGTTGTGACAACCAAAAATGTCTTGAGACATTGCTAAATGTCCCCTGAGGGGCAAAATTGCCCAGTTAAGAACCACTATCATAACAGACACTTCCTAGGCATGGTGCTGGGTGCAGAGTGGATATCTGATAAGCAGCTAAAAACAGGACTACTGGGCTTTGATTTGTGTGAGCCAGAAAAATAAAAGGATAAGATAAAAATGCCTCTTCTCCCCTTCTTAATCTGGATAAGGGAAGGAAATGTAGGGTTTGCTGCTTATTGACCAATTAACTACAAAAGAAATTGTGCAGTGAGCTATAGCATATTTTCCAGACCACTAAAGTGTCTAACACTTCATGGAAACAGATACTTCCTTCCCTGATATGGAACATAATAATAGCTAAATAACCCTCATGGTCATTCTAAGCATTGTCTTCTTTCCCATCTCCAATTTCCCATAGGTCCCTGCTTTTGAACTGGAAAAGAGCACTCAGAGCTATACCCTCTTCCTGTATCCTACTTCGCTGCCTAAATTCAGACCCTTGGTATATGTTGTCAGTATTACTGCTCTCCTAGCTCGTTGGCCCACTCCCTCCCCCTCCTCAGGCCATTCTTCCCCCTGCAGCCAAGAATATCTTTCTAAGACACCAATTCCACTCCCTAGTGACTTCAAGAGCACTTCTCAAAGAGGTATTCATGGAATCCAATACTTTTTGGTAACACTGTATTAAACAAAATTTAAGAGGATTCTTTACTATTCCTTCAAAGAGCCTATATATACTATTATATAGAATTCATGATTGACCAAATTATTATACCAGAGAATCTTTTCCTGAAAATTTCCTGGGACACATTTGGGGGAATGTTGACTTAAATAATTAATTCAGTTTAAACAACATCATAGATCATGAGATGGCCAACTATTGTGTTAACCTTTGAGAAACAAGGCTTAAAAAAAGACAAAGTCCATTTCCTCAATGATCTTACATTCTCATGGGAGAAACCCGTAGACAGACAAGATGTTAATTCTTGTAAGAGCAGTATAAAGAGCTATTGGAACACAAACCAAGTCACGTGTGAGTTGGATCTTAAGGAACAAGTATGAATTTTTCATTTTGGAGTGAGAAAGAGGTGGGAATGGAAGAAGAGGATGGATATTGCAGGTGCAGGGGACAGGATTTACAAAATCGTGGGAACAGAGAAGCACAGACATAAGTCAAATTATTCGCAAAGTGTGGGGAGAAGTGGAGAGAGATGAGCCTGGAAAAATAGGTTGCAGCCAGATTGCCAAAGGCCTTGCACGCAAGGAAATATGTTTGGGCACTAGGTTGAGGTCAATGTGTAGCTCTAGAAAATACATAAGTAAAAAAGCAACATGATAAGAATTGTGTTTTGGAACAATAACCACATTAACAACATTGGAGCTTATGAGGCCAAAGGAAGGAGGCTAGTTAAGAGACAATTGGAATAGTTAAACCAGTGGCACCCAACCTATGGTCCATGGACCAAAAGAATCAGCATTACCTGGGATCTTGTTAGAAATGCAAACCTGGAGTTATGAATTGGAATCTCTGATGGTAGGACCCTGGAAACTGTGTTTTAACAAGTTCTCCTGGTGATGCTTATGTGAGCTCAACTTTGAGAAGCACTGGTCTAAATTACATACGAAGAAACTTGAACTGAGGCAACATCAGTGGGGATGATGGGAACAGATTTAGGTGTTTGAAGGTAGAATTGCCAGTATTTACTAACCAACAGAATGTTGGAGTCAGGGAGCAGAGGAAATTGAAAATAGCTCTGAACTTACTAATTTGGGTGACTGGGTGTGTGGTGAGCTCCTTAATAAGATCAGGGCTTATTTAAAAGTAGACTATAACAAGTTTAGTTTGGGCAAGTTTAGGTTGAGGACCCTGTAAGACATTTGGGAGAGATGATCAGTAGGCATTTGAAATGTGGAGCTCAGAAGTGAGTGGGGGGCTAGTGGCAGGGATCTGGCAGTCATCATCATCTTTGCAACTATGTGGATTTCCCCAAGGAAGTGAAGAATAAAGAGAGTCAAGGCCAGACCCAGGAAAACACCAACATTTAAAGAATAAATGGAGTGTAATGATCATAGAGACACAGAAAAATGACAAGAGAAAATGTGTCACTGAGCCATGGACAAAGCCCACTCTCTCTTAAGTGCCCTAAAAGGCCTCCTGTTATCTGGCTACCTACCTACTCAGATTCATTTCTTACACTTTCCTCACCATACACCTTAAACTTATGAAGTTTCAGGCATTCCCAACCAACACAGAGCCCCCATGTACTCCACATTCTTTGTTCTCTCAGGGCCTGGGCAACGTTGTCTTCTCTCTGCCTGGAAGGCTGCATTACTAACCTATCTTCTCCAAGCTCAAATGCTACCTCATTTCTGAATCTCCCCTTAGCTCTCACAGATAGAATTAACCACTATTGTCCCTGGTCTTCTCCACAAGAAGTCACATCTCCCTTAACACATGGAACATTGCTGAGCAATTGCTTTTTCGCTCTACTGGAAGGTCAGAGCTATAACTTACTTTCTTTTCATTTCCTCAAGAACCTAAGGTAAGACCTAGTGAAGATCCAAGAAAAATTTACTACATAGATGAAAGAATGAATGAGTCAATGGTCAGATGGATGGATTAATAAATATGGATTAGTCTTAAACTCAAAGAACTAATAAAAACAGTATAGCATTAAGGTCTTTTTCCTTCAGGACCTTCTGGGTCCTCTTGATGATTTAGGGGCTACTTGAGTGTTGTATCCATTGGTAGTCCACTTATTATTTTTTTCTCCCACCCATGCTATCAGGGTTTACCTCACAATCACTGCCACATTGGAACGTAATCAATATAGGGGGCCTAATATACTATTTCTTCCAGAAGCATTTGCACAGACATGGTGAGAATCTCTCATTGAAGAATTTCAGACTGATATGAATGTATTTTTGGGTGATGAGTGGGTTCCTTAAATCATCCCACAGGGATGGTTCTCTACCAAACTAATACCTAGAATGTTCTATAAATGAAATTAAAAGTTCTACTTTATAGTTATTTCAAAGCCTGTACTAAAAGCAAAGTAAAGCTCTTAAGAGAAATGTTAATGACTATATGTAAGTGTTCAGCTTGAAATTTGAATCTTTCAAGGGTTTACTTTAGGAAATTTCATAAAAATGGATGGTAGGTCTTATCTGAAATATTTCACTATAAAAATATTTCATTTATTCTCACCCATTTGAATTCCATTCTGTTTAGATATTTAACATTTGATAGTTTTAAAAAGGACCAAATGGCTTGAAGTAACAACTTTCCACAAATTCATAACAGCTCTTCATCTGGTCACTGAGCTGAGTTGAGCCCAACCCTGCAGATTCCCTTCAATATTGGGTTTCGTTCCCTCCATCTTGTGCAGGCCGCTCTCAGAGAAAACAGCCAAGAAAAACAACCCAAGCACAAACGGCTGCAAATTGACTTGCAAATGTACAAATCCAGACCAAAAAGTGAAACAGGAAATCTTCTTTGAAGGGTAATTATCATAATTTATAATGGGCAAATCTAAACTCTTTCCAATATTTCTCTAAACTTTCCAATGACTTCATTGCCCGTGACAGATAAGTTTTGCCACGTCCTTTTAACGTGCAGTTTAAAAATCTGAACAGCTCCTCAAACCTGGGAAATTATCTCCATGACCTATAATTAAGACACTAATACTTCTCTCCAGTTACCACAAATTAATATTAGGTTTGGTAAAATAACTTGGTTACCAAAAAAACCCCCAAAAGAATCAAAACAGCCAAGATATGACTGGGATAGGCTAGGTGCTAGGGAATTTATGCTTTGCAAGTTCCTGTAGTTTCAAACTTCAGCTTATCTTTTCACAAAAATGAAATTACAAAATATAAAATAGAAGATATATATTAACTCTGAAGTAACAAAGAAAATTAAACTTCTGATGAATATGGTTCAGTTCAATTTACTATAATCTAATACCAAAAAATTAAGTAAAAATGTATCAATTATGAATTAATTTGCTGTACAGAGAAGAAACTAAATAATTGAAAAAAAGGAACAAACACTTAGAACCACCACTTTAAAGCCAAGATTATCCAAATTGACTGTTTCCATTGACAGATTAAATTATGTTACAACATTAACATTTCATGAGAAACCTTATAAGCGAACACTTTAGAAAATGATGATTGCTGAACTGAATAACAGGCATAAAACATATAAAACAACTCACCCAGCCCCATATGGCTATTCTTTTTTCATCAATGAAACCCATTTCTATGAATTTTCTAAAGTAAAAGAAACAAATTTTTAGAATTTTAAGTGTGTAAACATGACATTTACTTCATTACACAAGCATATTTAATCCAAAGATTTAATAGAAATGCTACATTTTCTTTGTTTAAACACATGCATAATAAGGCCACATGTACAAATAATTAAAAGAGTATTATCATGTTTTCTGCAGAGGATAAAAGGATCCTTTAGACTTCATTGTACATCTATTGAGTAGTTCTTTCAGAGCTGTAAGGTCACATGTCCTCATTGTGTGGGTTACTTGGGACTCAAATAGGTCAAGACACGGGCTCATAATAACACAAGAAGTAATAGCACCATGACTAAGACCAAATTCCCAAATCCTTGGCTTTTGGAAAAAAGGCATTTGTTGTTGCTGTTTTAAGTTTTATTAATTTCTTATGACTTGGCTTAGATGTTAATGATAATCACCAGTTCAGTTTTGGTCACATTCATCTGTGGAAAAATATCCATCCTCCTGCCATTTCATACTCAGGTACTCTCAGTTTATCAAGGTATGGACAATTATAGGTATCTTTTAGGATGTGGACATGATTCATTTGAGCTCCATTATGGAAGAGCCTCCATTTGAAAACTATTTTGAAAATAAATCTCTCCTTGGGAGCAAGAGGCCATGGTAAAGGGCAGCTTTTAAAAAGTCCTCAGGGAAGCCCTCAGAAATGTAGCTTTGCAAAGTTGGTACAAAACAAGAATGTTTTAGGCTAATTTATTCCATGTCCCCTTGAGGGCTGGTGTTCTAGAGCATTGTGATTTATTTTGAGAATGGTTTGATAAAAACTCAAGAAACTCTCAGAGAAGCAGAAGCAGTGGAATTAAACAGCAAACTGGATGAGCCATTGTGGAGGCCTGGATGCAACACAAGGAGGAGAGGGGGAGACCAAAGTGGCACACGCGGCCCCAGAAAAATACCATTTTTTGTTCCCTTCAGTTGTCTTATGTCCTTTCTCATTCTCTGGAAGTAGGACGGAGTCATTTTCATTAGCGAATAATAGAGTTTCTTAAAGGATTTCACAGCAACCATTTTGCTCCTTGCATTGATTCAACAAGCACGTTTCCGATGCAGAGAGGAGTTGGGCCAATGCCCGGGACAAACAGATGGGAAGAAGCCCCGTCAGTCACAGCTTACCCGACACTGATTCTGAGGGACACTGAGGAGTCTAGAGGGAAGAAACGCAGTAGCGAATGGAAAGTCGCTACCTGTGTGGATGCTGTTCATGGTAAAGCAGAGACAGCGTGCAGGAAAGTGTGGCATTTCTGCAATTCTTCCACAAACTTCAAAAACCAAACGAAAGAAGAGAAGGTTCACTTTCTTTGTTAAAAAAATCATCTTGCCACTAGTGCTTGAAGACAGTTCTGAGCCATAAAACCAATCGTGATTTTATGATCTCCCAGAAGCTAGCAATCATATTGCCTTGCATCTGGGGTAAAAGCAAATAACAGGTGATATATGGGAACAGGAAATTCTTAACAACTCCCTTCCTAGGTTTATTCTGAAAGGATGACATTTACTGGAAACGATAGTGCAATAGTTAACCTGGAAATGAAACATTAACACTTAATGTGGCAAGACTAGGTTAAAGGTTAGCTAGATAATCAGAGCATTTTGAGAACAACCAGGCTCTGTAAAATTTAACTCCAAATTCTGAAGAGCTTCCAGGAGGGTTATCAGAAATACTGTAGATAATGTGGTTAAATCAACAAAATGTTAGTAACAAATGAAAAAGCATGATTTTTGAATTTGGGAAGCTGGATTGAAGTTTACAACTTTTCTCTCATGAAAATGGCCCTAGACCAAAGGTTAGTTTGGAAGCCTAGTGATCAATTATTATTCTATTTTGGAAATATTCTTATTGATACCATGTATAACAGTATGATATGATATTTTTTCCTCATGTAATTCTTCCTTACCATTAACCCTCAGGTTATATAAAATTTCAAAATTGTGGGTATGTCAAAAATGCCAAATATACATCAAATGAGCAGAGTTGACTCTATAACTACTGAAGTTCTATGGGTCCCACAAATGTACTGTTTGCAGGGAAGCCTGAAGAAAGTAGGTCCCAGGTTCACTTATGCTTTGACCTCACAAGCAGCTCTGTAGAAGCATTCTCTTTTGCATAGCCAAAAATTGTGATGTTGTATGACTTTTCCCCCCACGCTTTGCTTTGTTTGAATCTATTTATTGACCCTGACTAGTATTTACTGGTGTTTCCAAATATACACGTATGATTTTCTTTTTGTATGTAAAAAATTTAGTCAGATCGCATTTTATAAGAGATTCAAGGGGACAAATTTCATTCTTTGGGGGGTATTTGAGGGCTACCATAGAGGCATTACAACCTCAATTCCCCAGGCCAGACATTCAGCGTCTGATTCCTAAAACACTTCTTGGGGAGACATGTGCTTGAATTATTCCCAGAATTATCATTATGAATCTATCCCTTTTAGCTTTTGTTTTCTCAGAGCATTAGGTTCCAAGGCTTTCTTTTCACTTTTGCAGAAAAATGATTTCAAGCAAAGTCAAGGCCAGCCCCAGCTAGCATCTCCACTGTTGTATGGGTGCTTTGCATGGACCACACGGCCGCCACTTGTTCACTAGGGTGTTTACTAAAAGTAACTAAAAGCAACGCTTTCTCAGAGTGCAGGTGGTTTGTCTACTTCGCAAAGATTGGGAGTGCACTGACAGTAGAAGTTGTAAATTACACAATTTTATACAGAGGGCATTGCAATCACATGTATTAATATGGGACCAATTGCTGTTAAGTGGTTGAACAAATGAGTGAACATATGCCTGCTGTATAGCAGGAAGGTTTTCTTCAGGTTCAATCCTAAAAATGGCTGAGAGAAGTTGTAAAGCTAGCCGATTACCGCCTCTGGCCCATCTTCAATTTTAAACGCCAAAGACATTTATGCTATTGTGAAAACTGGTAGAATTTGTGGCTTCATGTCCTATGTGTTGAACATCAGAAATAACAACTTTTGTTAAGGGCTATACGTGGGTTTCAGGTTTAAATTTTCATTCCACCCAAGGAACATGTGAATAAGTGATCTGTTCTGTTTCTCGAGGTATTCTTAAATTTGAATGCTGCAGTTTTGGTGGTAAACAAATGCACAAAAATATAATGTATGTTTTTGTTATTGGTGTGCTGTGATTATGAGATGATGATGATAATGAGATTGTTTTTTAACCAATGCCAAAACAAACCACTTTTTAGCTCTACGAACTTTGGAAAAGACCGAATTGAATTACAAATGAGGCATAATTTACATCTCTGTCTTTGATGTCGTCCCAGGATTACCTGTCCTTGGGTTTATTGGATGGTTTAAATACAAAGAGATGTGACCCACAGTGCTGAAAAAAAAAAAACCAAAACACGAAATTCCTTAAAGAATTAAGTCTATCATGCTCACAGTTGTGTTCATCTTCCCATTAAGGCACACTACAGTCTTCATATGAGATCTCTTGGTGGACTTTTTCTTTGAATTATCTCTTCTATGTCTCTCTGTCAGGCAGAAGACTCCCCCAAACAAGTTGGCAGTAGAAAGGCCAAAAATTTGCATCAGTAAGAAAGATGGAGCCTCCTAGAAGTTATGTGTGGGTGATCTCAATTTGTGGTTTCATGTCCTACATATCTGTCACTACAGATCTTCTCATGTTGTATAATAATCTATAAATATGTCAGATTTCCCTCAAATAGGCTTTGTTTTTAATCGAATATTTTGTGTTTAAGTGTGTGTATATTACTGCTCAAAGAATGGAAGAAAAATTTGAAAACACATGGGTTGTGATTACTTTTCCATTTTTAAAAATAATTACTTGTGAGTCTAAACTCTTCTGTTTTGATTAGAGGTAAAAATACAGAAAAGCGTTGTCTAGGCCTGGCTCCTAGTTGTTGAATACGATCTGTGTTGTGTATGCTGCATTGAAATCAATAACTAGTAATACTATTAAATGACATTAAGATGATAAAAGAAATGTACTAATGAATTTTCTAAATTGCTCTTTGTTGTGAAACAGTGTTTGACCTTTAGCTGTCATGCATGTATAGACATTCATGACTAAGAGTGCAATTGGCCCCATTTATAAACTACCATTCTCTAACTTCACCTATTCATACCATAATAACAGAAACCCAATAACTATAGAGAAATATCCAGAAGAATCCTGTGCAGTTTTTCCAAATAAGCAATGATTTTGGTGATTACATTCCTTACGTTTTAGGAAAAAAGGACTGAGCCATAAATTGTGATTGAGAATGTAGTTGAGAAGAAGAACTCAGGTTATGAATCTGTCTTTCCTCCTCTAAATGTTTTCATAATATAATTTCTATCATGTAAGATGAATTTTTTGTTAATGAAAATAGGAAAACATTTTCATGCTAAAATAGCTGAACTTCAGAGCTAGTTTAATTACAAATTAATGTCTAACATCTATAAATATACAGTGCTGACAAGATCTTGAGCCATTTCTAAATTTAAAGGTCAAATCCACAATGCTTCAGCAAGTTCAGATGTTTGGGTTCCTACAGACCATCCCTAGAGTTATACAAATTTTTCTGGTAATTACGAACCATGTTAATAAGTGAAAAAATATTAGAAAGACTAAAATATCGAAAGAGTATTTGCCATTTATCACTTTAAATCATTTTATAAGAATTTATTAGCTCTCTTCCATTATTCCATGAATAATATTTTTCTCATGGGCAAAAATATCTCTTTAAGATTAATGATAGCTTTGGACGAAGTTAGGTAAATAGACAAAAAGATTTAAGTTGTTAAGGATGGATAAACCCAATAGTGACTGTGTGACTTTTGTTGCATGTCAATTTCTGTTTGAATGACAAAGCGCTCACCTGACAGCTGTGATCTGGTCCTCAACTTCATAAACACCCAGCTTTCGATACACTGCGTACAGGAGTTTGTCACCTTGGAAAGCTGTTCCTCGACCATCCACCAAGGCGATGACTATCCCTTCCTTACTTGCAAGATAAGATATCCAACTAATAGCGAATATAGACCTTACGCTCTGACTGCAGGGACCACCATACCTAAAGGAAAAAAATATACATAGAATCTCTTATTCCTTTGTAAAACTCAACTTCCCATCATGGCCAAGAATTGCCTTTAGTATTTCTTCATACATTTATATGATAAAATTTCAATAACAGTGGCATTAGAACTGGCTCAAAATCAAGAGAGGACCAGGCTTTTCCCAGAGGTTTGCTACAAGGAAGTTGTTTTGGGACACAGCCTCTCTTATTCCCCAAAACGGATACATCTAGGGTTGGCATTTCAAGGAATATGTGTGGGTTTTTCGTCATTTCTGCCACCTGCCACTTGCTAAAAGCAGGCATAAGATATACTAAAAAAAATTCATGGTGTTTTAAGCAAATTGTGTGTAGGTCAGCACTGATTTTGGGTGTGATTCCACTAAATGTATTCCATTGCCTTATTTCATTTCTAACTCAATTACATAAGATGTTAAGATGATTTACAATATTTTTTTGGCTGCATTTTCTCTATCTCAAAGGTATTCTGACACATTCGGCAATTTGCCATACAAAGGAAATTTAACACAGCAAAGGCAAGCAAGTCCATCTAAAATCTCAAAACTTCCTCAATCTATTTTAAATAGCCATATTTTATTTACTCTGATTAGTTGAGGAATATATAAAAACAGCATCAATAGGAACTGTTACCAAGGAGAATGGTTTATTCTATCTCATAAATGTGTATTTAATTCAACATATTTTCAGTAAATAGTTCTTACACACAAGAAAATACTACATACACTTGAATTAGTAAGGGATACTTCTTTGATTTGTCAAATTGAGGAGGAAGAATCATCTTGTACCATAAAGCTAGGGAAAAAAAGGAGAAAAGTCATTCCACTAGATTGATAGCATCATTTATTTTCTTTAATAACAACATAGAACATAAAACAAATTCATAACTAGCAAGTTAAGAATCAAGAATGTGTTTCAAATTGATTTTTATTACGTATTTTTGTCTAATTTCAAATTATTACAAATCTTGAATTATTGCTTTTCTAGAAGCACACATTCTAAAATTAAAATTAGACTAGCTCTTTTTAAAAAAATATCAGTGTTGAAATGGAGCTACAGAAAAGTATAGGATCAATCCTATTCATAAACATATTAATGGTATTTTGTGAAACTCTACTATTATGGTAAGATTGTTTGAAAATTATAGGATTTGGACTTAAATATTTACCATCTAACTTTTTTTTAAAAAAAGTAAGATAAATGTTCAGCTTCATATCTATAAATAAGAAGTTTTTAAAAGATCTTACTAATTTCATCCACTTCAAGTTTCTTAATTTCCTCTTTAGGCAGCTTGATATTTTTCAAAGCATTTTCCAATTCCTTGTTTTCTTCCAGGATTTTAATTTCTTAAAAAAGGAAAATGTTCATTTTTAATTAATTTCCATAAGAAAATTCCTTTCTTAAAATTCCTTTGGCTTTAATATGGATGAAACTGAATCTCTGCAAGGATTGCTAAGGAGTTTCACATTGACAAGCATATTTTTAAGTCTAGCCTTTAAAGCAAGTATGAGCTTATGAAAGACATCAATCATTGCTGCCTAAACTGTTCCTTACAGCATCAAAACAGAATCATCAAAGCAACAATGTTTATTCAGCCACATTTTCCCATCGCCAACTTTTATTTTTTAATGTAAAGCTATAATCTGAGTAGGTGACATTTTTTGTCATCTACTAAAAAAAAAGTAATAGAAGTAAAATCTATTTTGCTAAAATATCAACTTTAAAATAATTATGTACTTACAAAGTTTTTAAATAAATTTTCAATGTGGGAAGTCAATTATCATTTTCTAAAATTTTTTTTATATCTATTTCTTTCTTAACATTTTGCTGTTGCACTTGGTTAATATAAGATATTCTTTCTTTTTTGGAGGGGGCAGTTGAATTGCTGTGCATCCTGTTCCTTCAAATCCTTTCTCTCATGGCTATAATTAACAAGACAGGAAACAATAAGTGTTGGAGAGGATGTGGAAAGAAGGGAACCCTCATATACTGCTGGTGGGAGTGCAAACTGGTGCAGCCACTGTGGAAAACAGTATGGAGATTCCTCAAAAAATTAAGAATAGAACTACCATATGATCCAGCTATTCCACTGCTGGGTATTTTTCCAAAGAACATGAAAACATAAATGCATAAAGATATATTCACCCCTATGTTCATTGCAGCATTATTCACAATAGCCAAGACTTGGAAGCAACCTAGGTGCCCATCAAGAGATGAATGCATAAAGAAGATGTGACATATATACACAATGGAATATTACTCAGCCATAAGAAATGATGAAATCCAGCCATTTGTGACAACATGAATGGACCTTAAGGGTATTATGCTAAGCAAAATAAGTCAGAGGGAGAAAGTCAAATACCATATGATCTCACTTATAAGTAGAAGATAAAAACAATGACAAACAAACAAATAGAAACAGAGATTGGATTGATGGTTACCACAGGGGAAGAGGAGAGGGAGAAAGGCAAAAGGGGTGATTAGGCACAAGTATGTGGTGATGGATAGCAATTAGTCTTTGAGTGGTGAACATGCTGTAATCTACATAGAAATTGAAATATATAACGATGTACACCTGAAATTTGTATAATGTTATAAACCAATTTAATGCAATTAAAAAAAATCCTTTCTCTCATGGTAGTTATATATCTTAGCAAAACAAGAATATATACACACTATGATCTCTTTTTGTCTTTTACCTTAAAAGATCTTCTAAAAAATTGCTATTTATATGTGAGCTCAGTTATGTTTCACACTTTAATCTTTGAAAATGAACAAATCCATTAATCTCCTGATGCTGTAGATTGGTGGTATATACAAATAAGTTTCTAGCAATGGAGAGCTTTTTGTAAACTTTATTTTGAACTAGAATTGACACCAGTCTTCTTCTAGGGAAAAGACAGGCTTTCAAATAATACGTGGAGTTTTTACCTTTATTTTGAAAAGAGAGTCTGGATGACTTCTGAGATATGGCAACTTCTACAAAAGACATCCTGTGGACTTCTTGTTTTTGTGCCTTTTTAAAAAGTAGTCTTTGAAGATAGGGAACTGGAGGAGTACTTGTAACTACACTAAGTTTGCCAAACCACTTCCCTTGTAACTCTCAGTTTTCATATACTCATGGCATTTTGCTCCAACATGTTATATTTAATCTTAGAACAAGTATAGATGTTTTGGTACGAGTTGTATAAGATACATAATAAATTTCATTTTAACTTTGGATAATCCATCAGGAAAGAGATACTTGTGACATCTTAAAAATTAAAACCAAAAAAATAAAATGAATACACAATTCTAAGTACAATGGAGCCAGCTCTTCATTCTCCTTGTGTGGGTTCTGTATGCGGAGCTATCACCTGATAAAGGGAGTCCTATGGAGAGCAAGCACAAAGTGGCTGCATTATTTACTTATTTGGTACTATTTTTATCATTTTACTAACAGGTACTGAAAGTCCGAGACAAAGTACAGGTGGTGTCAGATTGGTTTGACTTTGACTCCTTTTCCATTCTGTTCCTAGCTATTGAACTTTTCTGATTCATGAATTGCTGAAATGTCAAATTAAATTTAAAGCTTACTAGAGCTTCTACATTTTTTTCTGGATGATAAGTGGGCAACCTTCCCACCCTTGGAGCAAAATGGATTTTCACAGGGTTGTGTGGAGAGGAAGGGGTAGCAATTGCATTATGTGACTTTGCATCAAAAGTCTATGATGAGGGCCTGGCCTGGGGAGAATAGTAGTTAAGTTCTTGTGGTCTGCTTCGGCAGCCCAGGGTTCCCTGGTTCCAATCCTGGGCACAGACCTACACATTGCTCATCAAGCCATGCTGTGGCAGCATCCCACATGGAAGAACTAGAAGGACTTGCTACTAAGATATAGAACTATGTACTGGGGCTTTGGGGAGAAAGAAAAAAAGAGGAAGATTGGCAACAGATGTTAGCTCAGGGCCAATCTTCCTCACAAAAACAACAAAAACCCCCAAAAAACAAAACGCATACTTTAAAGTCTGTGACCTGGCAAAGGAGCGCTCAGTCCAGATTGCACCTTTAATGTTCTTTCACTCATCATTGTATACGAAGTACCCAGCATACTCAGTACCTAGTAACTGACATGTAGTACATGTTCTCTCTTTATCTGTAGACTCTTCATTTTGATGACATCAAGTGGTAATAAAGACGGATCATGTGTGAGATTTTTGTTTAAATCAAATTAACCACAATGGATTGCTCATTAATTAAATTATGTGAAGAATCTGTGGAAAAGCTGATAAATGATATCAATGAGTTGGGTAATTTTAATGAGCACCTACTGTGCCTAAAGTGACTAAGCCTCAACTGACACTCCATGTCAAGTTCTCCTGGGTTTCCATAGCATCCAGTGCAAGTACTATCTGTTATTTTCAAATGACCTCACCCCATTTTGCAGAGAAAATGAAGTCATGGCACTATTTTCTGCAATGTCTACAAACTTTCCTACAATTACGTAGTTAATTTCTTTATTCCCTCTCATCACAATGCAAGAAATTAATCCTCACCTGTTTCTGGAATGCATCTTTTCCCAGCTTCTCAATGACCTCTCTCCTTTATGTCTTCAACCCCTTTTGGTCTCCTAATTTCTTCCATCAGCATTTGCCATGCTCACACATTCATCATCTTTCAAAACCAAAATTAAATATCTACCAATCCCTTCAAGCCATCCTACCTCTTTCCTCCTCTCATTAGCCAGACCTGTTGAAAATACCATCTCTTTTTATTTACCTCCTATGCAGGCCTTAATTTACTGCAATCTGGCTTCCACCTCCACTGCTCCACTGAAACTGCTCTGTCTGAGGTAGTGCTATGCTTATCTCCTTATTGCTAAATCCATTGATTTAGAGAAGGTCTGCCTTCATTCTCTGCAGCACTTGACACAGATGAGAACGCCCTCTCTCTTGAGATCCTCTCCTCCCCGCCTTCCATGACGCCATACTCTCAAGGTTTGTCCTCCTCCCTCTGTTCTCTCTTGGTCTCCTTTACAGGCTCATTTGTCTCTTTCTATTTCTCATGTTGGTGTTCCACACAGTTTTTTTAATTGAGGTATAATTTATATATAACATTATATTAGTTTCAGGTGTACAAGGTAATGATTTGATATTTATATATATTGTGAAATGATCATTGCAATGTCTAGTTTACATCCATCACCATACAATTTTTTTTCCTTGTGATGAGAATGTTTAAGGTCTACTCTATAGCAACTTTCAAATATACAATATAATATTCACTATAGCTACCATGCTGTACTTTATAGTCTCATGACTTATTTATTTTATAAATGGAAGGTCATACCTTTTGACCTCCTTCATCCATTTCGCCCACCACCTGGCCCTCTTGCTCTGGCAAACACCAATCTGTTCTCTGCATCTATGAGCTCTGTAGTTTTTTTTGTTTTTTAGAATCCACATATAAGTGAGATCATAAAGTATTTTTCTTTCTCTGCCTGACTTATTTCACTTAGCATAATGCATTCAAGGTCCATCCATGTTCTCATGAATGGCAGGATTTCAATCTTTCTTATGGCCAAATAATATTCCTTTGTATATTTATATATACCACATTTTCTTTATCCATTCAGCCATCTGTGGACACTTAGACTGTTTCCATGTGTTGGCTATTATAAATAATGCTGTAATGAACATGGGAGTGCACATATCTTTTGGAATTAGTGTTTTTGTTTTCTTTGGATAAACAACCAGAAGTGGAATTGCTGGATCACATGATAGTTCTATTTTTATTTTTTTGAGGAACCTTCAAACTGTTTTCCATAGTGGCTGCACCAATTTACATTCCCACCAACAGTGCACAAGTGTTCCCTTTTCTCCATCTCCTTGCCAACACTTGTTATTTCTTGTCTTTTTGGTAATCACACAGTTTTATTCTGGGCTTACTCTCCATCACCCCCACCCACCCCCATTTTTCCCACTCTGCTATCTCACTCGCTTCCATGGCCTTAGTAACCATGTAGTCCATAAACAAGTGACTTCTTGACCATCATCTTCAGTCCAAACCAATCCTCAAACATCCATATCTAAAACTATATCACTCCAGGACAGCTCTCCTTGGATATCTCATCAGTATGTCAAACTCAACATCCAAAACAAAATTCATCATCTCCCCCAAAACCTTCGTTCCACAGTGAATCCCATCCTTCAGTAAAAAGCATCAATATGAACCCACTTGACCAAGTCAGACATCCAAGCAGCATCCATCCCTCCCTCATATTTATGAAACTCCAGTTTGATGTAGCTATCATCATTTCCCAATCCAAGAAACCCAGAGAAGGTGCCCTGTCTACGTGCTTTCATGCCCTATTTCCTCTATCTTAATACTTTACCCCACTGCATTGGCACTGCCCATTCACATGTTTGCTTCCCCCACTGATCTATAATCTCTTTGAGGACACAGACAATGTCTAACCCAGTATCTGCTGATTTTAAGGATCTAGTATCCAGCATAGTGGCTGACTTCATGTGGTAGGTGCTCAATAAGTATTCATTGAATGAAGATTGCTGGCATCAAATGCAATGGAAAATGGGTGAAAATACTACAAATAAATAGAAAACGTAGAATCTTCTCTAAAAAGCAGCTCAAAACTTACGTCTAGGCATTTATGAAAAATACAGATCCCCTAGCCCAATTTAAGATCTACTGAACTGGAATCTCTGGGGAGGGCCTGAGAATATGTATTTATAATAAACACCTCCCGAGAATTCACCATCAGGCAAGTTTGCAAAACTGTGCTCTAAGAGAATCTGTAGTCTATTTCGCAAGGTAGAAAACATATAAATACAAATGACATATATGAGAGTGACATGAACACTGCACCTGTTTTGTAAGTACTGGGTGAACTAATAAAGCTTCATAAGCAGTACAAAAATTGGTATCTGGCAGGAATATGAGAAGGACAGTAAGAAAGTGGAAATTCATGCTATAGGAAAAGGACAGCTGACCTTTACTTTGCAGTCTTGATAAAATGGGAGTTATAGATTTATGGTGATTTCCATTAAAACAAAAACTTACAGATTTGAAAGTAGTACTGCTTTAAAATTTCTCTCCCTGAAGGTTGGGATGAGCCAAATTGAGAAATACAATCTGTTATTCTTAAAAGTGTTTCATCATCAGACACAAGGTAAAAAAACCCTTCAAAATGAAACCAAATTCATGGTCCCATTATTAAAATGCCTGTCCTGTCCAGAGCTCCTGAACTGACTCTATTTTTCCTCATTACCTTATTTTCACTTCCACTTGAGCCATTGAGCTGGCAGACAAACTAATCCCAAAGCAGTCTCTTGAATTGTCACCAAAGCTGTCCAGGGATGATCGAGTGCTGAAGTCCCTCATTGTCCCTAGTCTCTGTCAACTTCAACCCTCTAATGTTGTTTACTAGTAAATCAAAAGGTAGAGAACCTCAGGAAGAGTATCAGGGCAATTATATACTGGGACAACTCTCTCGAGAGCAAAAACAGTTGTCTTTGAGCTGTGAACTATTTTGAACCAATATCGCAAATATGGGATGGAGGGCTGCCTCAACAGCAGTTGAAAATGGAAACAACCTCCAAATTTCAGGGCTTTCATACGTGGCAATAGTGTGATGTAGCTGTTAAAACACAAAAGCTAGCGTGAACTGAAGTTATATCTGGAATTTGTCTCCAGTTTGGGATGTTACAAAAAAACAGGAATTCTTACTTGGGAGGGAGGTTGTACTAAATATCCTGAGTTTCCCTCTGATTCTAGGCTTCTGTGTTTTTTATAAGGCTGATTAGGGAAGATAAGTTTAATCCCTCTACTAAAACTCATCTGCGATACACCAGGTTCTTATCGCAAATAATTATTGAATTTCACATGATTGGGTTTGATTCAAAGAATACCCAAATCTGTATAATAATAAGCTATGATGATGGAGTCCATCGTAATTCTCCCTGTTGGTCTGGGGAAACAGTCTCGCTTCCTCTAGTGTAGTGTCACTGAGAGGTCAGGATTTCTTTAGACAAGACAACAGCATGCAAGAGAGAGAGTACCTTGATCTGTTCTGCCATCGTGAAGGGTGGAAATGGGGAGGCCTGGGCCTGTGCACAGGATGAAAACAAACACGTGGCTTAGTTTTAAAATAACATGGTTTACAATAAGAACTGCTGGTAGTATTTGTGATTAGTGTCAAACTCAAGTACATCTTTTAATTCTGCAGCTATATTGTTCCCATAGAGAAGTAAACATCACCTTTTAAGTTACATTTAAACAACACGTGGTCTCAGATCCCAATCAAAGAACAAATATGAGAGAGGAGATACTTGTGCACTTTTCCAAGAGTGCTCCTGAACAGTCAGGATCTAATTACACAAATGGACCCCAGAAACTTCAGTGATAAATGGGATAAATGGGGCATCTTCTGGGAAGATGTCATGCTATTCGAGCCAGTTTTAGCTGCAACATTATTAGCAAATAACCTTCACTGGTACCAAGATTGTATTTTTAATCTGGCTTCTTGGTTCAATGCTCAGTTTATTTTGGTAGGTAGAACCCAACATCTTTTTTTTGCTGTAATTAATATATGCAGAAGCAAATTTATATAGAATATGTTGCCTGTTCAAATATTCTGTGGCAGGTCACATTCCCCCCCAAAAACAGACCCAGAAGGAGTTTTTTGGGGCCAAAGTTTACCTGGGGTGGGTATTAGGATGCACACTTGTGGGAGAAGGAGAGGAAGGGTGGGGCAGCAAAGGCAGGAGGGCCTCTGCACAGTCACAGCACAGGCCTCCGCAAACGCCACAGGGAGCTCTGGAGCTAGACAAGCTGCAGAATTGTCTTGCATGGGACCAACAGGGCCAGCTTTTATAGTCCAGAATGGAACGGTCATTGGATGTGGCCTGGGATAAGAATAATCTCATGAAGGGGTGCTCAGCTGTGAACTGTCAGCCACCAGCACTCTCAGCAGCTGGAGAAATGAGTGATTCAGTCCTGAAGGTAGAGGGTCTGGGTGGCATACTGGTGTCCACTATATATTCCAACACGGAATTCAGGGTCTCTGTGCAGAAACTGATTGTTTTAACAAATCTACAATCAAACACTAATTATCTATCACTTGAACTATAGATTAAAATGATACCTGGAAATATACTTTTTTTTCCAGGGAAGATTAGCCCTGAGCTAGTATCTGCCAATCCCCCTCTTTTTCCTGAGGAAGACTGGCCCTGAGCTATGCCCATCTTTCTCTACTTTATATGTGGGACGCCTGCCACAGCATGGCTTGCCATGCGGTGCCATGTCTGCACCCGGGATCCAAACCAGCGAACCCCGGGTCGCTGAAGTAGAACATGTGCGCTTAACCTCTGCGCCACCGGGCCGGCCCCTGTAAGTATACTTTCAAAGGATAAATTTGCTCAGGTAGTCAATGAGTTAGAGTAGCAAACACGGAAGGTGGGAGTGAGATGTTCATCTGCCCTCGTGATGCTTCCTTCTATGTGGAGGGAGTGTCCTTAGCGTAGCACCCTTGGTCCCAAGCAAATGGAAAGGGAATGACCTTTTTGGTGAGTTCTGGGTGTGAGAAGCTCTTTCTGCCTCATTCCTGGCATCTTTCTCCCTGCAGAGAACATGCTTTTGATCTGCTTTTCAGTGATGCGTGACAGTGCCAGGCCCCATGGGGAAAGCCAGTGGCAGTCCACTTGTACCCATATTTGTGTGAATAATTGTCAGTCTGGGGTGCAGTATTAGGAAGCCACACCTTAGCCACATTCTCCAGCTCACCTTGGTAGATAATAAAACTAATCTTATGATTTCCTGCCTGGCTTCTCAGTACAACTGGGAGGGAGGAGAAGGGATATTATTTATTAGGCTCCCTCAAAAACCAGCAGTTCTTTATTGTTTGCATTCTCAAAATTTTATGCGATTTAATTTCAGAGATTTTCAGTTTGGCCAGCTTTTCTTCAAAGTTATTAAAAGGGAAAGCACATATCACATTTTTGGTCAGAATGCAAGGAAATGAGACATGAGTCTGCATTTCTAGACTTCAGTCAATCAGCATCCACTCTATGGAATTTTCATGGATGTACAATTCCAGTAGTGACAATTGGCATATCTTTTTTGCCCAAACTATGAGACAAACTAATGACTGACCACCATTGACACAGCTGCCTGAGGACGTGGTCCTACTGGGATAAGCATCAATTACATAGAGTCCCTCCTCTGCATTGCTTTCGTTCCATAGCATCATCAATATCTTTTTACCTATTTTAATTCTATTATCTGAGATTTACTTACCCTCTCTCTTGGAGAGTTTGAAGTTACATAATGAGGCTTTACTCTTAGTCCCAAAGGGAAAGATTTCAAGGTTTTTCCTATGATGGCTCAGTGACTCATTTTACTGGAGCTTCAAAAACACCAGACGATGTGCTGCTTCCCACACAGTGTATTTTTTGCTAAATGGGAAATTACCATACTGCCGAGGAAAAGTGAGTGTGGAAAAGTCAGGCGATTCAAGTTCTAGAAAGGACTCTTCCACCAACTTTTGATGAGAGCTTAATCTTTGCTCACTTTTCTCTCTAGTGGGCACTTAGGCTCAAGTAGATATTAGGAAGACAAAGGGATATAAAAAGTGGTATAGTGCCTTCAAAAAGCGTTAAAGGATTGTACAAATGCAGAATGCTGGTAAATATACATATAAATACAAGTATGTAAGTGTAGGGTCACTGATGTCTTTGCAGTATATATATCAGCACAAAAATGAGTTTTTTGGTAGCCTTTGCAAAAGGCAGCAAAACTTTGATCTTGTCTAGTACCTATGTTCATTCAGCAAACTTTCAATGTTTATTATGCATTAGCCTTATGATTATAAAGATTTAAAGAAAGTAGCCTCTGCCTTCAAGAGAGAAAGACAACCAGAAGATTCAGTACAGTTAGTTCAATAACACTACTTTCCGGGCACGTAAGCTTTCAATATATCCTGCAGAAATACATAGCGTGGGTTGAAAAATGTTGCACATAACTTGAGAGGGACATTTAACATATACCTTTAAATGCCATAACCACAATCAGCACATATGGTCATGAACAACAAACAATCTTTTGATTTTTCATAAATGCCACTGACCAAACATTTTGGGAAGGCGTTGTATCAAACTGACATCTTGTGTCCATTTTGATGGGAGCATTTGGGTTAAAATGCTTAGTCATTTCTACATAATCAAATGAGCTGGGGCTCAGGTTCTGGGGCCAGGTGACTGGACCTAGGGAAGTGGCATGTCAGGGTGGCCTTCCTTCTGGGAAGTAAAGGGAACCCCAGGGTCCTCTGCAACTGAGTGGGGATCTCAGTCAGTCAGATTCCATTTATTCTCTAAGCCGCCCACCTCCATGTGGAGAATTGATACCAGAAAGAGGAGAGTGGCATACATTTTGTTATAACCCCTTCTGTTTTCTGAACTTCATCAGGGAAACTCAGGGATTAACCAGGGGGACAGGACAGAGAATGAAAGGGTAATTATTTTCCAAGTCAGTTTTCCAAATCCGCATGATGACTACCAAGACCCCAACATACCTCATGATCTACTGATCGCCTAACGTAGCCTGTTTTATTGCATGCCACTTGTTCAAGATGTAGATAAAATGTTATGCATAAAGTAAAATAATTTTGATAGAAATTATTCACCAAATTATTCACACATGGCCTAAATAGCTAGGAAATGTTTAGTCTATTTTATTACCTATTTTTTTATTTGAATGAATTACTTATTGTTTTCCATTTTAGAAAGGACGTACTAGGTGACAAAAGTTCATTTTCCACCCCCATTGAAGCTGCAGTTCAAAGAGTTATTAGCCTGCAAGGAAAGGAGCTCAGGTTTCTAGGCCTTTGTTCTTTCCCTTGGCTGTAGGAGATGGACATTTCTTCGGTAAAATGGGGCTGAAGTCCAGCAACCATTTTATCAGAGAACACTTGTTTTTATGATATTGTTTGAATCCTGCTGTGGATAGCTGGTAGATAGTGTTTGCATACCACGTCATGGTGCAGTGGTACGTGGTAGGTAAAGAGCTCAGGGTTTACCGTAAACGACCCTTATTGCCATCCTGGCTCTGATGCTTACCAGCAGTGTGGACATTTGCAAGCTACTCTGTTTCCTCAACTGCAAAAAGGGAGATAATGATGTTTTCTTATCTTCCTTTCATTTTTTCCCCATAAGCCTCAGATAAGATAAGATCCTCACATATAACAAGGACTGAATAATCTGTAGCTAAGGATTGATCAGATGGCAGTAACAAGGATGACGACAGTGGCAGTGGGATGGTAGAACTTGTGCTAGGTGCATGACCTACCATAGCAGATGAGTGCGTAGTACTTGGCGTAGTCACTGAAACTTGCTGTGTAATATTGGCACCTTTCTTTCCTTAGATGGCAAGTGACGCACTTCTTTCTTGGAGGATAGCCTCCAATGCTAATTCTAGAGGAAAATGAAAATAAAACCAAGCTGAAATTTTGAGATTGTACTTATCAAAATGTAGTACTCCATGTAAAATGACTAATTTACATATTGACATCAAACCCACTTTATTTTTCTGTTGCCAATATCGCTTAAAGTAAAGGGGAATCGTAGTATTTTGATGTAGCCTGATTTTCAATCCATCTTTGCCTGAAGAGGCACAAACCTTGAAGGGAGGCCCTTTGTGTTTTCCTGGGGTGGGAGAAATATCTAACACCTTGAATGGGAGTGAGGTAGTCACTTCCTATAGCCATTACTCTTACACTTTACCAATTTTATCAGAGAATGCATAGTTCTTCATTGTCCCATTGCTCTTTTTGTGCTCCCACAGCAAAACATACAAGGAAAATCTAGCCATTTCACCAAGAAAGGAGAAGGAGAAATTACTAATAAGCAAATTGGAAATAAGAAACTACAGTTCTATGTGGCTACTGTGTCTTTCATTCCTTGTGGCGGGAAATTTGGGCTCACGGGATCTCTTCCTGGGAATGCTCCCTCCACACATTCCTGCACAAGCCAACCTGCACCTCCCATGTTGCCCCCTCTCTCCCCAGCAGAGCCGTCTGTGTGGCTCCTGAACAGAGTGATTGATTTAATACATAGACTCCGGGACCTTTCCCCAAACCCTCAGAATCAGAATCTCATCTGGGGCAGACTACGTGGTATTGAGCCAGGATAGGGGCAGGCTTGGAGCCCTGTTGTGGCTGGTAAAGTTACCTGTGGCCACCGCAGTATTTCTTCTGTGGCTGCCCCTGACCTTGCCTCGGGCATGGTAGAGGGTAGCAGAGAGGGATTCTCCCAAACAGGTAAGGAGCCATGATCCAGAGGGAACAGAGGAACGCAGCAAGGGGAAATTTATTTTCTCTACTACAGTTGTATTCATGTTCACATTTTGATGTGATCTTGGAAACATTAGGTAGGCAGTTAAAAGTAAGGAGGTGAGGTCAGCATGCCTAGGTACAAATCTGGACTCCAACAATATCACCTGCCTCATAGAGTTGTGGGGATTAAATGAAATTACATATGTAAAGCAGATAAAAAGGTGCTTGGCATATAGTACACTACCATTGTTTTTATTTCTACATCCAGAAGGGGCTGTTGAGGGCATCTTTCCCTTCACCAAGTGAACCACTGACTGACTTAAACACTAATTTAGAAACAGAGATGAGTTACTTCCAATCATAATAGACTTAAGCCAAAGTGAGCCATATTACAAGAAATCACACATTATGGGGAAAAAATACAATGCTTGGTACACAGTAGGTACTGAATAAATGTGTGTTAAGTGAATGAATGTCCTTAATTGCCTCTAAATTTAGTTCAAGGATTTAGTTTCATATTTGCATCAGCACTAGAATTTCTTGGTTTTTGTTTTTGAAATGAACATTTTGAGTTGGCCAATATTTTGGGGGTGGATATTTTTTATACTGATGTAGTGTACAATACTCTCTGAATGTTTTATCTTAATTCATAAATTATTTTTATTAAATTTAAGACAAAAAACATTCTACATTTCCTGAGAACCCTGACATATTTTTATTCGAATATCAACATATAAAAATACTAGAGTGACTTGACAAAAATTACCTGTAGATATTTCTTCTTCCAGGATAGCCTTCAAATTCATTGCTAGAATAAAACCTGAAAATGTATTCAGAAATTGCTAAATAAGTGTTGATGACTAAATGGGGATACAATTGTTAGTAGTAATATAATAAACAATATAGTCCAACGTTCATCTAATGAAACTATTGATTGGCATTTATGTACACGTACCCCTGCTGTTCATAACTCTGAATTTTGTGTGTTTACTCTGACTTTCAACTCATAGGAGAAAGATTAAATTACGCAGTGATCTTTTTTGTTATAAGTATATTATATTCTGATTCGTTAGTTTTGAGCCACACAAAATAAACTTGGATATTTGATTAATAGCACCCCTTTCCTTCAAGATTAGCAGTTTACTGGTTTCTCTATGCTGTAGTATTTAATTTTGTCTGTGATTCTGAACATACTTTGAATTTATTTTACAGAAGGCCTGACAGTAGATAAGTTTGTTATAAATCGGGAAACTCACCCACACTGGGGTGCCACACAAAGGGACATGTTAATTTACCCAGAGGCAAACCAAGTCACAAGAGAACATACTGTTACTTATGTATCCGGGTCCCAGTTCTAACCTGTCTTAATATAGCCATGAAGTGGGAAATCCAATTTAGCGACACAATTTTCACTCCTCTCTTGAGTTCATCTGAATATCACAAAAGTAACTGTCCTTTTTTTTTTTTAGGAAGAACATAATAGGGATGTGAAAAGTTTGGAATAGAATAACGAAACTTTGGTTACCAGTTTTTAATTCCTGGGACTGGTCAGCAGCCCAGGTACTTCCATCTCCTCACTCATAAAAACCTGCATATTCCCAAATAAAAAGAAAAGGCAACAGAATACAACTCTCTCGGTATTAAATTTATCTTCTAAAGGGCATCCTTCTACATATCTTCACTAACTTCACATGGCTCCAATCATCACTGGCACTTGCCTTTTCCACATCATCCCAGACTACCCGTGAATAAGCTACTCAGTATCTTTTACAAATAGCCCCCTGAAGTTTTCTTGTTATGTCAAAGTTTTCACGATTGTCTTCGTCTCTAACACTTGCAGTAGAATCCGCTTTTCCTTTTCCCTCTCAGCCACTGATTCCCCAGTCCTTTCCAGCCTCCGTCTGTCTTACTGTGTATCTACTCTTCCTCTCATTCCTTTAACAAACATTTATCGAACTCCAACTCTGCGTCAGGTACTATGTCAAGTGCCAAGGATGCAAAAAAATGAGGTATAGTTTTTCCCTCAAAGAGAGTTCATATTGCATTACCCCTATCCTGATTCAGACTTCTACCACCTCAGGTTGAGATTGTGACCATGGCTGAGCCTTCCTGCCTTCAGTTTTCCCCTACCTCCTGAACCTATTATGACTGAAATTAATCTCCCTTCTGTCTTTATCTTGTCCTCTTACACTGGCCATTTTAATGGCTGCTCCATAGAATGTCCAAAACCCATTGCTGAATGTTCAAAAAGTTTCAAGGATTCGCAATGGGGTTCTGACAGGTTTCTAATAATCTTCCCCTTTTGCTCCTAGAATTCCAGCTAACGGCAGGCAGATTATGAGCATGAAGAGAATACCCTGGGTTTAGACTTTATTAGAAGTTAGGAAAGGAACTGTACATTCTTGATCAGAGAACTTTGATTATAAAGGGTTATTTTAAGATGGTTTATTTAGACAGTATACAGGATGGACTGAAAAGGAAAGAACTGGAAGAAATAAGTCCCATGTTGAAGTTAACTATAAGAACCTTAGATTTAACGTGTTTTGAGTTTGAATTCTAGTTTTGCCACTAACTACGTGGCCTTGGCCATGTTAATTAAATTTCTGAGTATCAGCTTTCCCATCTGTAAAACTGGTATAATCATTTCTACTTTACAGTACGTAGTATACAGTAATTGCTCAATAAATGACAGCTGTTATAGATAATAATCTTAAACTTATGTAACAGTGAATCACTACAAAGGAATCTATAGACTTTTGAAGGTCGTCTTTGCTTCAAGTGCTGAAGAGTAAAATTTGCCTGGACAGCCAGTTACTATTTAAAAAATTTTATATGATTATCTACCAAGTATCTGAAGAAAAACGAAGACTTACTAAATATTCTCTCCAAAAGGAAATCAGGTTGACTAGTTATTAAAGAACATGCAATCGTAATGAAATTACGGCTGTCTGAACTACACTATAGAGTAAATAGCAAAAGTGCTCTTAACGAAAAGCGGGTGCAGTATCCTTTGTACGTCCATCAGTGCCAATTAAAACTTGAATGGCGCATTGTGCTTCATGCAATACTTACAGTGAATCCTGTGTTACTCTGAATATATTTATGGCCTCCCACTTGCCACTTGTAATTTGAATAGCATTTTCCTATAAAAAGACAAACATTATGTTGTGTGAAGCCGAGCGTTATTTGAGCAACCTCAAGTGAATGATCTTTGAGGAGATAAATCTTGGAAGGAACGTACCACAGTGTCTTTGATATAGTGAATATGTTTGTAGCCATCCTTGTCGCTAAATATTTTGTAGTATGAAATAGCATCATAGCTGAAAACTGGTGTTGAAACAAAGAACTGAAAGAAATTAACAGAGGTTATGTTCAAAAGACAAACTGAACTAAACCTACAGATTTCTTTTTAAAGCAATGTCTAGTGACAAGTATAGGAACCAGAATGCCTTGACTTCCCTACCTTCCGTCACACACATCTGAAGCTGCATTCTTTCAGAAAGACAGCTTTTGTAGTAATTCTAACAGGCACTTGCACATTCCAACCACTGCTTGATTGTTACAACACATCTTTGGGTGTATCATGTTATATTTGACTGAATGTCTATGTTCTAAGTTTATGTGGTTTGAAAGAGAGTTAAAAAAAATCACAAATGTATGTTGATATTTAACCAAGTCCAACTTCAAAATGCGATATTTGACCAAAGTGGTGACTTTCATTAAGGCTCATAGCCCTTTTAATTTTTGATTTGTCTGATGCCAAGCACCTAATGACAATGACTCAATGAAGACATTTTAAAGATTAAAATATCACGGCCTACTAGCCACAGTTTTTAATGGTAGGGATGGATTTCTGGACTTGAGAGAAAAATGTCACCCAGGGCAAGCAAATGGGAGATTTGCTCTTTGAGCTCGGGGAGCAAAGCAGACCTCATTGCTCACTCTGACCTCTTCCCAGGGCCCCCTTGGCCACCTGCTGGGAAGCACTTAATGACCTGTGGAGTCCCTAGTGTATCCTGGAACAGAGCACCATCCTGAATGGTTGTTGAATCAACTATCCTAAATGGTCAGATAGCTAAAATCTTGCAAATGTCCTCACACTAAATTTACGTAACAGTTTCTCCCTTTCAAAAACTAGACTGATCTTACATTTGCTGGCTTCTTTTTTTTCTGGTCATCAGGTTGTGAAAGGATGCTAAATGGCGAAAGGCCTACATGAGGAAAGAGCTACTCTACATCATGCAGAGTAGATAGCCCCATAAGTAATCCCAAACCAGCTCTCTCTAGCCAGAACACTTCCACACGATGGCGACCAAGCTGTTCAGCTCCTTTAGAACTGACTAAGAGACAACCACCAAAAGAATACCAGTATCTTTTAGCTACAAATACCTATCCTACTGACATCCAGTCTGAGACCTACTTTTGGGTAAGAAGAGGGCACGGGAAATCTCTGTAGGCTTCCTTAATGATGGCCCCATGTGTGATCTGATACTTGGTGCTTTTTGATAAAATGGATGATTATTATTGCATGATATTAAAATTCAATTTATTTGATACGGTATCTATAGTTATCCAAATAACGTTCCCCAAAATTCATTTTCACATAGAACCTCAAAGGTGACTGTTATGGACTGAATATATCCCCCCACAAATTCATATGTTGAAACCCTACCCCTCAAAATGATATATCAGGAGGTAGGGCCTTTGGGAGGTAATTAGGATTAGATAAGGTCATAAATGGGATTAGCACCCTTATAAGAATCACCAGACAACTCACTTCCTCTGCTCTGCTCTCCACCATGTGAAGATACAACAATAAGTCAGCAGTCTGCAACCCAAAAGAAAGCTTTCACCAGAACCGAACCACAATGGCACCCTAAGCTCAGACTTCCAGTCTCCAGAACTGTAAGCATAAATTTCTCTTATTTATAAGCACTCAATCTGTGGTATAGCAGCCCAAATGGACTAAGACAATGACCCTATTTGGAAATAGGGTCTTTGTAGATGTAGTCAAGGTAAGAATCCGATCAGATTAGGGTGGGCCCTAAATCCAATGTCTAGTGTCCTCATAAGAAAACAAGAGGGCACAAAGACACACAGGGAGATACAGAGAGGAAGGCCATGTGAAGACGGAAGCTGGGATGGGAGTGATGCAGCTGCAAACCAAGGAAGGCCAAGCACTGCCAGGAGCCACTTGAAGCTGGAAGAGGCAATGAAGGATTGTTCCCCGGAGCCTTCAGAGGGAGGATGGCCCTGCTGACACGTTGACTTTGGACATACAGCCTCCAGAAGGGTGAGAGAATGAATGAACTTCTGTTGTCTTAAGCCACGAAGTTTGTGGTAATTTGTTACAACATCCCCAGGAAATTAATACAATGTCCCAAATCTTATCTCTTTGGCACAGAATTGGTAAGTCTTTAACAAAATGAAAAATGGAATAATAAGAAACTGTTGTCTCTTTACATGATTCTCTTGTTAGTTTCATTAATAATAAGACCAGCCTCGGTAGGAGTTTGTGTATTGAGACTAATGCCTCTAGGTGAAATTGAGGGCCAAGCGGCCCAGGAACAGGAAATTCTGATTTGCAATTTTGTGGATGGAATTTTATCAGCATAGGTCTAGCAAATTACCCTTTCATTTTAGAGTAAATTTCTGCTCTCTGAGCCAAATGATGATATGCTTACTTACTAGGAACCACTTTATGATGCGTCCCTGTCACTCCTCAGGGTGAAAGACAAAAACTGGCTCTTTAGTGTCTTCAGCACTAAAATGGAACCAGGGTCACAAAATATTTTAAGGTGCCAGAGTGTAAAAACATTCTCCTCACACCTGCAGCTAGTTAAGAAACTCTAAAAAGAGGTTTTGTTCTAGATTAAAACTTAAAATTTCATTTTCACGGAAAATAAAGAAGACGACAGGGCAGAGTGTGACGTTTGAAGATATTAGAATCAGGCAAACAGGAAGAATATTTCTGCTAAGCAAAGACTGTTATCTTCTCCCCTTTTATGGCGCACATCAAAGACAGCTGCTTTCCACGCACAGGTAACTCGGGTGAGGTAAAGAGAGTGTGAAATGTTTCCGCATTCACTTTGCCAGAGCTGGGTCCCTAATGCATTTTGAGTTCAGTGCTTCTTGCAGCAAGTCACCCTGGGCCCTAGAAAAGCACACATGGCTAGGTGGTCCTCAATTTTAACAAGGCCTCTTTGCAGGTCCCTTGATCATGCTTAGATTTTCTGAGAAATTTACTCATCTCTACGTGCAAAGCCATTTAAAATATTTTATTTGGAAGGCAAGATTATTTACCACGAGATAATTTCTTGCCACGGTTGGTAAAAGACCTGAGGTCCCACTGATCTACGGCCGAGGCCTAAACTGAGTCCACATCCAGTCAAAAGCACAGACTTTCAGGCGTCAAATAGAAAATTCATTTTCCTGAACCACGGGATTTTTGCCAGCCGCCTAAAGGAGGTGTAGTGTATTGCTTGATTATTTTAAAATAATTTAAATGTAGCTTTGCCATCTAAGCGTTATGGCTCTAGTGTTTGTTCTCCAAATTTTAGTGATTAAATACTAGATTCTTTGATTAAATCTTCCTTTTTGTCTGTTCTCTACAGGGCAAAAAGCAATTTATTTAACGTGAATTTGTTGTTGTTTTTCTGATCAGATACAAGAGAAGAAGTTAGGTTATTTTTCCCAAATTAAGACATTGAATATCTCATGCTGGAGGAAGAAAGTGATTGGTAAAGCTCTCAAGAAACTGTTTGCTAGTTCTGTGCCTGCAACTAACAGATTAATTACTTTTAGCAAGTCATCTAATCTCACTTTTCCAATGTGTCTTTTTCCGTTTAAGTCTGTTTGATAAATTCTAAAGGAATAACTGCTCTAAAACTGCTCTTTAAATTTATACTAAGATGACTAGTCTGTACATTTTATCTAAACACCTCATAAATATTACTTGAACTAATATCTGAAAGACATACATATTTCTAGGTGACTTCTGGGTAATTTTATTAAGTCACTGGTTTGATTATAGGTCAAAGGAAGTTACACAGCATGTTTATTAAGTCACTGGTTTGATTATAGGTCAAAGGAAGTTACACAGCATGTTATGACATATGAGTTATGACTATATAAAGTTGTGACCTGAATCTTTTAAAAGACATATCAGAACTATCAAAATCCAATGAATGTCCTCTTCAAAGCAGTTGCTTTGGGAGAGTATGAACTTACTCTTGAAAGCTACAATTACAAAGAGTTTCTGACAGTTCCTTTTCCGGTATTTAGAAACTTTACTGACTCTTGGATAAATTTTAAGAGACTGAGATTAATACATAAGAAAAATAATTTTTTGCAATGGAATTCTAAAGCTGCAGATATCAGAATGCTCTAGAGCAGAATCATATGTTGCAGATAAATAATTCATTTATTCACTAGAGTTATTTTGGCATGACTTTTGATTTAATGTAGGGACCTCGTCTTCCCTCACAGGACACATATGTGCCTCCACTGAGGGTATTTAAAACAATGTTCTATAGCTTCCGAAGGCAATTAATGAATTATTCATTCGTCCATTCATTCAGCTAATGTTTGCTGAGATTGCAAGGTTGGTGCTATACAGATTGTAAAAACTAAGATACAATTGTTGTCCTTAAGATGCTCATAAATAGGAGATTTCAAAAGATGCAATCTAAAATATTTCAGAGTGTTTCGAAGGCTGGTAGCATTTTCAGAATAAACGTGGGTGGATTCCTAAGATCATGTCTTTGAGAAGGTTGTTGGTATCATTGTTTATCTATTTGTAAAACCACATCATTTATGTTACTTTATAGTAACTCTAGTCACAGTATCAATACGGAAAACAAAACTAAAGGAAGTTTTCCAGCTTTCTTTCTTCCCCTCATTCTTTACTGGAAATCTTTACGATGGGAATGAATTTATAAATTAACTTTCTCCTTTTCTCAAGTTTTCAAATGCAGATCTAGGAATCACTTTTGTGGAAGGTGAGCTTCTGATTGACCAAGAATTCAAAAAATTCAGAAAATCCTGTTCTTTCACTGAATACTCCTATTTTTTTCCTGTACAGTGGCAAATAGTGAATTCAAATAGGACTTTCCCATTTTTTCTCCTGAATTACACACTTATCCTTGTTACCTTGTTGTTTTAGAATATAATTTACATTTACTTTATACAATTAATAACTATTCTCTAGTCAATAAATAAAACCGAAGTGTCTTTAACTGAAAACAGGGAGCAAATATATATAAGCTAAAATTGCTACATTCAGAAAAGTGTACAACAGTTTTTAATATCTGAAGATTTTTACTTTATAATTTACCTTCTCCCTACCCATCTTAACTTTGAATTTTTACAAGACTTGTCATCTTAGAATTGACTTCTGAATTCTTTATTGTCCTTGTATTATGGGTTAATGTGTTAAACCAGACCCTAGGAATTTTCGTTTTCTTTGCATATGTCCAAATCTCAGAGAAGTAGCCGGTTTTTTTTTTTTACACAAATGCTAATTAAATTCAATCATATGTTTATGACAAGTGGCAGCATCCACACAACATCCACTTATTTTCTATCCTTTTGTGTGTTCTTCATATAGGATATAAGATACAATTGATAGTTTCCTAAAACATGATTTTTTCTACACTAAAAATCTTCTTAGATCATTGAATAAGCCTATTCAAAAAATTCAGATGTAAGTGATCGCAAACCATAACAAAATTCATTTTCCTATTTGATACCACTTTACTTAAAAGGTAGAATGAATACACATATAATTCACTTTTTCATTTCAGGTTATATAAAATTTAATATGAGGTAGATTGTCTCTGAATTACCAAGGATACTGAATGTATTTTTTTTTTCCTGGATTCAAGTGACTGGCTAATAATTATTAAGATTATTTTAAGCAGGTCAGAGATTGTGGTCCCTTTTGAAAAATGATCTTTATTGTATTTATTTAAGAATTAATATTAATTATGGATATTTGAGAGTCAGTTGAAAAAGTTAGGGTTGAGACACAAGGAATGTGATTTATTTTCAGTTGAATTCCAAATATATAGATATTAAAATTGTCTGGCACGAAATCGCTGAAAGAATCACTACCTTTGTGTTTTTTACCTTGATATTTTTTCTATGGAAATGAGTGCCAGTTTGGACACATTTCAAATAGTACTTTGGTAGCTGAGAATCTGTCAAATTTCATTAAAATATAAGGAAAAGATAGCAAAATCATACTCCACCAGCCCATCCAGTTCTGCTTTCTTCTATATGTTCCTGGGTCTAAAAGAAAAAAACAGATCATATCAAATATATTATTAGGAGGACAGTTTTTCCTAAATATAATCTGGGCATTTGAACCAGTTAAGCTGCCTGGTCAGAGTTTACTATTACTAGTCAACTCACTTCACACTTGAGTTTAAGATGACTGTATTCAAAATTTTATACAACAGCACTATTGCATGCACATGGGTAATCTAAGGGCTGGATCTTATTGCAAATCTTTAATAATCCTGGTTAAATTTTCCATAAGGTAGTGACTGAAATTTTCCCAACATCTATGGAGTCCCAGCATAACCCAAGCGCTTGGAGTTCTGCAGCCAAAAAGGCATTTCACGGTGAAGTTTAAGCTAAATTCTTTCTTAGTCTTGTGAATTAGCGAGGAATCTTAAAATTTGCACTGAATCTTACTTCAGCGTATATTTTCGCATAATACAACCAATCACTTACTGAATAGATATTTAGTAAGTGTAAAAGGATGAACAGGCTTTCCTAGACAAATAATTAGAGAAAGAAGATTCTAAACAGAATGAACAGCACAGAGACCAGGCCAGCTCAGTAAACCACAGGTGGTTCAGATGGCTGGGTGGAGAGTGACTACGGGAAAGAGTTAGAAGATGAGGCAGAATGCAGAGGTATCAGCAAGATCTTAGAGAAACTTTTATGCCATCCTAGGACGTTTGAATTTCTCCTGTGGGTAAATCCTTGGAAGTATTTCAAAATCACCATTTAGAAAATATAACTGTGGATGATACAGAGAGTGGATTAGAAGTGAGTAAGACAGAAGGAGGTAGAGAGGCCAACTGAAGGACTATTGTAATGTTTGGAAAAGAATGATAAAGACCCAAATCTAGGCAGCAGTAGTGATGATGGAGCAGAGAAGATGTAGCCAGAGATGTTTAAAAGTTCAAATCCTCAAAATGGATTTGAGGGCCAAGTTGTAACAGAAACCTCTGGTATAGACAAAAATCACCTAAAGTGCAAGTAGAGAGTTGTAACAGAAACCGTAAGATATTCAGCAACCATTTCTTCTTTTTGCTGAACTATTAGGCTACATTTCCCAGGCCCCCCCCACATCCAAGTGGATGTGGTCATGTGATAAGTTCTAACCAATGGTGTGTGAGCAGAAGTGACTCATGCTACTTTTAGGCCTAATCTATAAAAACTTCTCATACATTATCCTTCATTCTTTTTCCCATCTCCCAGCTGGATGCTCATGCTCAGATTTGAATAATCTTGGACTAGCCTGGGAAGCCACTGGATGAGGAAAGCAGAAATACCATCAACCTGGGTCCTGGAACGATGTATGGAGCAGAGCACTCCATCCCCGACCCTTCACCATTCCCCACTTACCTGGACTCGCTAATGGAGGCTTACATGAATGTGCAAAAATTTTCTACTGAATTAACCCACTGAATTATTGGAGGGTTTGTTGCTGTTGTTGTTGTTATAACAGTTAGCCTGCCTTGCAAATGCGTTAACTTGGAGGGTAATAAGATTTCTAGAGAAGTCTGAAGAAGGAGAGCTGGAAAGGAAAAGAACAGTCAGTGAAGGAGAAAGAGAACTTTGAGAGCGTGTACTGTCATAAAAAGCAAAGGAGTGATAAATTTTAAAAACACAGATTGGATTTTCTCCTATAGGAATAGGCTGGTGCCTTAGAGAGAACAAGTTAAGACAAGACTTGAAAAAATAGTGAAACTTTTTTGATTCATTATTTTTAGCCATAAAGATAAAATCAATTTTAATTTCATTTTCAGAGAAGAAAGAATAATATGAAATATGTTTCTTTCCCAAACTACAAATTTCTTAATAAATCTCATTAACATAACTATGCTACAAATAACTACTGCCAGTTTTGGGTATGACTCCCAACGTGAATAAAATGTTGCCAGGTCACTTAACCTTAAAGGTTATTTGATTTCAACACACACACACATATCAATCATGAGTATGGTTGCTAAAAAATTTAATACTTTGTTGTTCTTAAATCTGAAAATGTGTTGATGTATTTATAAGATTATTTTGAAACAGAGGTAGTTTTGAAATCCTAAGGTTATTCAAACCTGGTATTCTAAATTGAATCACTGTTTTTGGCCATGAAACTAAAGTTTGTATTCCAAGGAATTCCACATCTCATTGAATGTGCATCGTATATATTCTGTCAGTTTGGATTAAAGTTGTCTCAGATTTCGATAAATTAGAATTTCAGATTCCAAAGCAATCATAGTTTCTAAATGCCTAGTTTTAAGAGCTAAAAATTGCATCTAAATGACCAATCTTATAGTTTTAAACTGATAAAATTAAGGCAATAATTTCTAGTATCTAGATTCAACAAAAATTAGACCAAGGGTTTCTAATTAACTAGCAGAATCAAGATTATTCTACATTTTTATTGCTTATGATACTTCATTAAAGCCAAAATCTTTCTGCTTTGTATATTAAAATATAAATAAGATAAAAATAAGCTTCTAGAATATTACTTCAGAATTAGTCAAGCTTCTTACAGACACAGCAGTGACTTAAAAAATATTTTTAGCCTGAGTAATGTTGACTGTTATAGTCCTGATATATTTCCAAACAGACTCATATGACTTTTCCCTTGCAAAACATAATGTTTCAATTTCAACATGGAATTTAGTGATTTACTTTGATTGCTCTGTGCTATTTTCTTACTTTGTAAAATAGGCTTATTCTATATTTGGTTTAATGAAACATTTCTTCATAATTAGAAGTCTCATGAAATGTACTCATCAAATTTACTGTTTAAAGAAAACATCTTGTATTTCTTAGTCTCTAATATGAGTACTTACGAATAGGCTTATTTTAAAGATTTTAGATTGGTGAAGTAGTTTTCTGACTCATTAATTCAACAGACTATGTTTGGATTTGAGCAATAAAAACAATTAAAACTAAACAATAAATCTGTGCCTAGTTTTCAAGTTTTTTCTCCCTAAAATTAGCACAGTGCGGAGCACTCTCCTAAGATAACAGGACAACAGGATAATCCGATTTGATATTTCAAGTCATGCTTTCAGTCACCCACTTTTGATTTTAAAATGGGAATATTTAGCTTTATTTTGATAATATCTATTTCCTTTGAAATTTTTATTTTTTACTTTTGACAAGGAATAGAACATGCTGCCCTTTGCATTTTTTCTTTGGTTCTTTTGTATAGAACACATCTGTTTCCCTAATAGACCCATCTTATCTTTTCATCTTTATTATTTTGCTTTTTGTTGACTGCCAATTTTGTAATCTCAAAAGGATGGATTTCCATCCTAATCGAGAACCAGCTACCTGATCTTCCCATTATTGCATGGTTTCATTTAGTCTTTTTCTCTATTAGATTTCAACTCTAATTCAATTTCTCATTCAAGAAAACAGCAAGTATCTTATTTATTTAATAAAAATAATGGACCTGTGACTAAAGTGTTTTGTTGTTTTTTTTTTTCCACAAAGCAATCAGGAGTTGAATGCAATAATTCTGGCTTTATAATATAAACTGTTAGCTATAAACAAGTCCCCACTTTTGTACTTTCATCTTCAAAATACACCTCTGTGGTTTTCATATAACCTACCTTTGGACAGTCCCAAGTCTGCCAGTCTTCTCTGAAATCACATATAGACAAGACTGAAACATTCTGGATTCTTTTTAGCCACTGCAAACATATTCGATCATCAGTAACCCACGTGAGCCAACTGAAATAATAATCACTGCAAATAAATCAAAACAGAAAGTCACAACCAGAAACCAAGTTCCTATTCAAATAATTTCTTTTTTTTTTGAGGAAGATTAGCCCTGAGCTAAAATCTGCCGCCAGTCCTCCTCTTTTTGCTGAGGAAGACTGGCCCTGAGCTAACATCTGTGTCCATCTTCCTCTACTTTATATGTGAGATGCCTGCCACAGCATGGCTTGCCAAGCGGTACGTACGTAGGTCCACACCTGGGATCCCAACTGGCGAACCCCTGGCTGCCAAAGCAGAGCACGTGAGCTTAACTGCTGTCACTGGGCAGGCCTCCAAATAATTTCTCAATTTCTGTTTTCTAATGGATGAATTTTATTATTATGAAACAGGTATTCCTTAGACAAGGAAGGCGAAACTTTTCTTTCTTCACAGAGAAAGTTTATACCTGCTGACTTTTAAAGAATATCTAAAGGAGAGTGCATTCAGTTAATGGAATTATTTCATACTTGACTTTTCTCTGCGTTTTGGACTTTTACATTTTAGGAAAAAATTTAAGACGTAAGGCCAAAGCTACTGGTCAATCTAGACGGGAAAAAGCATTAAACTGGTTATTTTGCATAGACAACTCAACTTCTCGCCTTTTAACTAATTGAGAGAGAGCCGAGTGTGGTAAAGGCCGTCTTTCTCTCCAGGCAGGTTTGTGTTGGAGGCTGAGTTTTAGCTATGACCATGCTCAGGGTTCGAAATTCAGATTAGTATGATAATCAGAGATGAGGTACACGAAGTAACTCAAATAGAGCTTGGCACATAGCAGGCGGCAATGAACGGCTGCAATGATTGCTTGGCTCTGAGGATGAACTTATAGATAGAGAAGATCAATGTAATTGAACCGCAGATTTTTGGACATCAATGTAAAAGAAATCACAGAGCTGGAAGGGGTCTCAGGCTCAATTTCTGGCTTTATCTCCTGCTTACACTACCTTAGGCTCGTCACTTAACACATCTGTGCCTCTCTTTATATAAAATGAGAAGAATACTATTACCAATTTTAAAGGTTGTTGTAAAGATTTGCTGAGAGTCTTTAAGTGCTTAAGAATTATGCCTGATACATAGTGAGTGCTCAAAAGATGTTAGTTATTACTATTATATTATTAGTGTCTCACAGATGCTCAAACAAGCCTCTTGACTCCTTGTATGGTGCTCTTTCTATCATTCCACTTTAAAAAAAAGATGCATTTAGTTAAGTTTTCATCAACTAGATTGAGGTGGGGAATAACAGATAACTCAAAAAGTTCAAGCCACTTTTAATTATTCAAGAGTGAATTCACCTTGCCAAGGCCCAGCGAGGCCTCTGATGAGGTTCTCTCTCCTATTAGTGATCAATCATTTGGCCCTGGCTGGCTGTCCTTCATGAGGCAGGAGGAGAGGAGTCAAGCATTGGCCTGTTGGAGTTTGGGAAGAGGTAAGGAGTTCCACCAGGCAGGGCTTGGGGAATCTCTCTCCTTTATCCACTTCAACCAGAATGAGCATGGGGGACTGATAGGGGGCTGGAAGGTTGCTGTCATCAGGATGAATCAGACAAGATCTACAGAGGGCACCATGCTGGGGAAGTGAGAATGCTTCATGTCCCTGTCTGTCTATAGTTAATCCCCAAACAGATAATTCTACAACCAGATAATTGAGAATAAACTGCATCCTAGTGAAAAATGCTATTTGGAGAGTGTTGGCTTATCTTCTGTTGTTATGCACATGTGATAAGCATTGATCCACACACCCCAGGTTGGAAAGAAAGTAAACCAGACTTAAAAGAAGCCAACTGAGGATGTATATGAATTTTACTATCTCTGCCTCTTGGTCTCAAGTTTACATTAACACATCTAAAGAAAGCATCACTTAGATTGACCACTGTGTTCATCTTTGTATATGTGAAAAGGACAGATATTTTAAACCCAATTTAAGAAACTTATTGGTGATTTTAATCTTGTGTGTGTTTAGCTTTACATGCCAATTTTATTTATTTATTTATTTATTTATGCTTATAGTATACACATCATGAACTCACAAGAAAAGAAATGTAAATGCTGATTAAAAAATTTCAGTGTTAAAATGCAGTTGAAAAGGTGAGAAGGATCTGAGATTAATATACCTTGAGGCTATCATTGCTGGGACTGGCACTTCTCTGGGACCTACATAGTCAGGGTAAGTGGCATCAATAATAAATACCCGAACAACAGGATTCTTAGCTCCAGCCTGACAAGAAAATGGAGATATATAAGCTCATAAAATTCTAATTATCATCAACATTTTAAAGACACTTTAGGAATATAGGTATATTTTCATAAGCTAATAATGTTAACTATACTACTGTTGAAAACATTCTAATTATAACATGACCAGGAATTTCATTTCAATTTTACTTGCAGGGCAATTACAAATATTGTGTCAACCAGAGTGAAAACTCGTATTTTATTTTATTTTATTTGTTGAGGAAGATTAGCCCTGATCTAACATCTGCTGCCAATCCCCCTCTTTTTGCTGAGGAAGACTGGCCCTGAGCTAACATCCATGCCCATCTTCCTCTACTTTACATGTGGGACACCTGCCACAGCATGGCTTGCCAAGCAGTGCCATGTCCCCACCCAAGATCTGAACCGGCTAACCCTGGGCCACCAATGTGGAATGTGCAAACTTAATGACTGCGCCACCTGGCTGGCCAGAAAACATGTATTTTAAATGATTAATGAGGGAGATTTGATCCATAGGGAAAAATATTTTAGATATGACAATGTAGTTCTGTAATTAATATTCTCTTTTCTGACTTTCAAGACAGATATTTCCCATTATTATTATTAGGGTAATTATAATAACCATTTCTCCATGTGCTAGGGGAAGTGAAGTAGGGGACTGGTTTTTGGAAGAAGAGTGTAAAGAATAAAATGATGAAATATTTGAAAGATACCTTTTGGTTTTACCCTATAATTTGGTCAAGGACAATCACCACACCCAGAATCTAGCTGGTTACATTACTACTACCACCATCCCCAAAAGATTAGGGAAATTTCACCTCCAAATAAAGTGTCCATAGGATTTATACTTTTCTTGTTTTGTGCTTTCTGTGTTAGTACACACTCTCAATTTACATGACAGTATAGTTCAAGCCCAGGCAGCTTTTTAGAGTTCCTCTGTTATTTTACTACAGAAAAAGAGAATCTTAAGAGTTGTTAAAAAATTTAAATTCACAAAATTTAGGGATGTTGTCTTAAATGACTCCATGCTGTTTGAATTTATCTAAACAATTGTCAAGGCTCTCCTCCAACCTCCCTGTTTCACTCCAAAGTTTAGCTGGGACTGTTTTCTCACTTATTGGTCCCATGTCAGATGTTTCAGTTGCATCAGTCTTAAAAGAAACATGAGAATTTGGGTCCCAACTTCTTTGTCATTGTCACTTACTCCCAAGTTCTAGGTTTCTTCATCTCTTCCTGCTCCCTCACACCCTCCCAAAGATCCAAGTTCTTTTACATGTTGGGTCTCAACTATTGCACCTCTCACTTCCAAACATCTCCCGGTTTCAGGTTTTCTACACAGCCCTTGAGGGGTCTCCTACCTAAACACTCATGATCTATCCATTGCATTTTCTCAAATGACTTTTTTTTCTTCCCTCGCCAAAGCCCCAGTACATAGTTGTAGTTCCAGTTGTCCTTCTACTTCTCCTATTTGAGCCACCGCCACAGCATGGCCACTGACAGACAAGTGGTGTGGTTCCACGCCTGGGAACCGAACCTGGGCCACTGAAGCCAAACGTGCCGAATTTTAACTGCTAGGCCACTGGCTGGCTCTCATATGACTTTTAACATAAGTATTAGACCATCTGAAATTTCCTTCTTTCACTACAGCCACTTTGGCTCACTTCAGAATCCACTTGTGTGTATGCACACCCATCTTTGTCACATATAGGGATCCACTGGATCCATATGACAGTGTTCCCCTTGACAAGTAAAAACAATAGGGACTAAAGGAGAAAGAACTGCCTTCTAAAATCACTGCCATTCCTTGTGCAAGAGGAGAATTTATGCTTCCATCTCCTTTCAGATTTCTTGTCTAAATTAAATTAGGATACGATACTTCTCCACTGTGACCTGGCCGTTGTCCTACTGCACATACAGTTCTCCTCTCCTTGGACATGGGACTGAATGAAAAATACGTGCACTAAGAATGTTTATGCAAGAAACTTTGTGCTCACACCATATCTAATTCCCTCAGGGAATAAACTAGGCTCACAAACTTAACCTACCTTGTAAGTCCAGAAAAGATCATAACGCATGCCTGCTTCTACTTGACAGGAACATCAAGTTCGGCATTTATATTTCCCAATCTAGTTTGCATTTACATGAGAATTCAAGAGGGAATTGCAAAACAGAACTTTACCCTGAATTTGGAGCATGAAATATGAAAAAATTAAAATTAAGTTAAGCTTGTTTTTCCTCCATGATCTAGACCATATGTTTTTCAAAGATTCTGCAATGGGTTTTGCAAAGACTTCTTCATCCAGCACAACCAGATGTCCAAAGCAACAGATGTCCACATAAATAATAGAGCACAGTACAATGTTTGCCTTACAATGCACAAGGATAAGAAGCTCTCCAAACTTGTTGATCCCACCTCTATTCATGGTATTGGTTGCTCATTTTGACACCATAGAAATGAAAGCATCTACTAAAAGTATGCAACATACCTTCGGATATGGAATATTTATTGTTCTAGGATATTGTTCATCACCGTAATAGGAATAGGCAATAACTGGTATCTCTGTATCATTAAATTCTGCATATGCCAAAAATTTTCCATTAGGAGACCACCACAGAGCGTATTTTGTAGCAAGCATTTCCTCTGAAAAATAAATAACAGCATGTTAACTACAATTACAGCTTACTCTTAAAATCGTTATTTAATATATACTTCATATATATATATATACTTCATATATATTATTTAATATATACTTCAAAATATACTGTACATAGCCATTTGTTGACTGAAATAATTTATTCAATGTGGATGTGACATACGTCATACTTTGATTATTAAAAGATAAATAGTCTGGGTATAGAGGAATAGTTTAACCTTATACCCCATACCAAACATCTATTAGTCTTGTTAGGAATTGACATTAATCAGAAATGTAACTTTTTAAATAAATAATAAACATCTCAGCAATAATTAATTTTTCCTTTTGAGGCAGCTTCTGATTTTTATAGTCACCTGAAGTAGCCAAACAAGGAGAACTGCAATTATACTACAGGGTGACATAAACATTGAAAGCTGACTTTCTCTCCTGGGAATATTCTTTTTAAAAAGCACTTCAGTTATATTTTTTAAATAAAGGCAAGGACTAGAAGATCTTTGAAAGTCCGATTAGGTCCTACATCCTACATAAACTAGAAAGAGGATAAAATTCACAAAAGTATCAAAAACTGAGAAGATTTTATCACAAAATAATATTGACAGTTGTTTAGTTTTAGAAAAAAGATTTATTTCTCAAGAAAAAAGAAACCTGAGAGAATGTGCTAATACAGCATCTAAGAACCACATATTTCCTGGAATATAAATTATTACCACCACTTCACAATGCTCACGAAAATAAATTCTACCAGTGTTCTGATAACAAGAATTTATTCTTTCAGAACATGCACACCTGGTTCACAACCTAATAAAAGCTTTCAGAAATGCCCCATTCAGCTAAAGAGCATACCCCTCATCTGAATCTTACTAAATGTATGCAATTATTTTCAATTAAAAGCCTAAAACAGCAGCAGTAGAAAAAGAATACAGCCTACCTTCATAAACCCAGTCTGGGACCCCATTAAATATTTTATTTTCTTTTCCATTAAATGTTATTTGAAAAGATGGTTCTCCTGGTCTTTGTTTCAAATAGATATTGTTTTGATAGACATATGCCTAGAAGAGGTGGTAAGTTAGTTAATAAAGAGAAATTCCATAAGAAATACAATGCAGTCTGCATATTTGTGTTAATTATTCACCTAATACCTTTAAAAGGAGTGGTAATCCAGATGCAAAAAAAGATTCACGACTAAAATGTCATTTTAATAAGTCAAAAAAACCAACCAACTCATATTAAAATAGCTAACGATTTTTAAAGTCTATATCAAATTAAGAATAAAGTCTGCTATTACATTAGTTGTTTTATTATCCAAATAGATAGTTACGTACATTGACAGAAAGTCAAATAAATCTCTGAATATTAATAGCTAGCCAGATCTAATCTTTATTTAGAGTCCTTAAATAAGAGCTTGGACAAAATTTCATGTTGTCTGAAGCTAGTCTGGGAAACTTGTGAAAACCATATTTTTCCTGAGCTTTCTGGCACAACGCATTCTGGCTCAGTATAAGGATAAAGTTTTTGACTGCGATATTTAAAGAAGTCTATCCATGAGCTTGAGTTTTTGCTGAATTCTCAGATGGGTTTCAATTTATCAAAACTCTTCCCATTTTTAACCACTAAAATAGTCATGAATTTTTTTTTTTTCTTTCAGGGAGGGAAACTTAACAAAGGCCAAATTCAAATGGCTTCTCTTTTATTTAAATGATTAAACACTTCTACAATTTAAACGCTTACTAATTTACTCCCAACAGGCGACCAGCATAAATACTGAATTGGACGAGGAAGCTCGTTTCTTCTTACAAACTCTCTAGAAGGAAAGAAAGAAAAATAAATAAATAAACCTTGTTGTTAAACACACACAAAAAATCAGTATAAACAGAAGAAATAAACAAAGAATAAAAATGAAGGATCCTCCTCTCTGCTTCTTCAAACCTAATGGAAAGAATGTGGCATCATGAGACAGGAGACATGGGGTAGTGGTAGTAGTTACCATTCTTTGTTTGTCACATAAAAGTCACTTAACTTCTCTAGGTCTGTTTTCTGACCTTTATAGTGCCGTGAACGGATTAAAGATGTATAAACTGTGAAAGTGGGAATATCTCTAGAAATTATCTAATGGAAACTCCTCACTTTATAGAAAATAAATGTGAAGTTAGAGAGATGGTGTGACTTTTTAAAATCACATTGCTTGTTCTGGGCACACCCCTAAAATTAAACTGCAGTCTTTTAACCCTCAGGACTGTAAAATTTGTACACACCAGGCTGAGATGGTCGCTGAAGTGCTTTCCAGCTCTCATATTCTATAATTGTGCTGAAGTTTAATATGTACTCTTCCACATTCTCATTCACAACCCCCATCTCTGTGAATGCATATGCATTTCAAATTTTTGAAAATAAGATGCCATTTGACAATCTCCCCGGGGATCTGACTTGAAATCAGAAAAGGAAAGGAACATCTGATCTCAAGCTAAACTGAAAAGCAGATCATATACTGGGCAGTATGCCTTAAGCTTGCAAAGTCCTCCACCCATGGGGAAATTTCAAATATCCTATTGGCCAAAAATCTCACTTTGATGCTTACAGTCGCCCTGCAAATACTCAATTCACTGACTTGACTGTGGAGTTTTTGTCGTTCTTCAGCAAGAACGTGTTCAGATTTTTATAAGTGTTAAAGAGTCATAGGATGCCATGCTTAAGTTTTGACTATTATCTTCTTGAGGATTGTATTAATAGTTTCACTAAGAACGCTTTCATGGAGCTGCGAAACAAGACCAGCCTCCAAGATAGAATGCGAGGAGCCTGAAGGAAGTCTCCTTGGCCTCCCTCTCCAAAGAAATCTCTCCAACCTGGCCCTAACACGTCTGACATTTCTACTTTTCCCATTCTTTTAAAATTTGGACAGCTGTGAAGACTTGTAACACACATTGCCTTGATTTAACTTATTAGGTCATGCAGCATGAGGCCTAGAGAACAATGAGGGAACTTGGCAGGGGACAGATCAGTTTTTTTTTTTTTTGAGGAAGATTAGCCTTGAGCTAACTACTGCCAATCCTCCTCTTTTTGCTGAGGAAGACTGACCCTGAGCTAACATCCATGCCCATCTTCCTCTACTTTATATGTGGGACGCCTACCACAGCATGGTGTGCCAAGGGGTGCCATGTCTGCACCCGGGATCCGAACCGGCAAACCCTGGGCTGCCGAGAAGTGGAACGTGTGAACCTAACCACTGCCCCACTGGGCCAGCCCAGACAGATCAGTTTTAATTGGAGAAAAAGTGACACCTTTGGAGGAAGGAGACCATTGGTGCTGCAGTGGGAATCCTGACTGCCAGAAGGCGGTAGATGAGCCCCAGGCCCCTGGCAGGTCTGGAACATATTGAAAGACATACAAGGGCACAGGCAAAGGGACCACCCAGAAGGGAAGCCATTCTTCACCTGGTTTACAACTGTTTCAAGCCAATATTCGTGTCACCTTTGACATTGTAACACTGCCTTAGGTTTCCACAAGCCGTGGAATCATCTATGCAGTCATGTAGACAGTGCGAAGCTGAAAATCTCGGGGCACAGTCTCTTCATGACTGGCAAGTCACCACGGCTGCCATTTTCTCTGTTTTCTAAGTAATTAACAGTATGAGAGAAAGTGGAGGAGGCTGCCTTACGAAGGTTGTCATCTCCTCAGTATTCCTTCACTTGCTTGAAACCAGAACCATCTTCATTTTCTCTGTGGTAGATATTTATAGACTTTCCAGAGGCATATAGAAGACTTGGAATTTTCAGTCTTGCCTTGAAGCTCAAAAAATTTGTCATTCCTTAGTTTGTAAATTACACTGTGTTTACCTCAGAGAAAAACAATCTGGCAAGTTAGATAGGTGTGCAGGAAAAACAAAAACCAAAGGTTTGATTAAACGCACTGCATAAAAGCTAAATATTTAAAACGATTCTAGGCCATAAAGCTTATACAAACTATGATTAAAATATTAGTACTGTCATATTCTTGGAATGCTGTTTGATTTGGTGATCTTCAACAGAGGTAGAACATGGAGAACTTCAAAAGGAGGAAAAGAGAAACAAGGAAATGGTTAAAATCTTTAGAATTCTACAGAAAGAGTAAGATTTCCACCTCACTAGTCTAAAGGATTCTTGAGAGTAGGGTTGGTGCCTCGAGTTCATTTGTGTCTTCCCCATATATGCTTTTCACATAGATGCTCAATAAATACTTCGTGAATTTGGTGATGATGTGGATACAGAGAAGAGAAAGACTCAGAGTTCATTAGATGGATTTAGATTCTACTTTATTAAGCAGTTTCTAATTCATTACTTGAAAATTTAAAGTGGTCAAAATTATTATTTTCTGACCATTTAAAAGAAGTAGTTAGATAAATCTCTTTTGAATTTTTGTGTTCTTGCTAGACAAAAGGCGAAATAGACCATAAGATTTTTCAATACCTCTTCAAGCCATCTAATTATTTTTCCCTTTTATATAACAGCAAATAGGATATCACATTAAGATGAGTAACTAAACCAATCCATTCTCCATACTTAGCCACAGTGATTTCCTGAAGTGCAAATCTGATCATGTTATTTCCCATTTAAACCCTTCAGTGAGTCCCTATTGTCATAAGAATGGGATCTAAACTCTTTTTAATGGTTTCCACATTATTATTTGACCCATGCCTCCTGGCCCCAACGCCTTCGCAACCTTACACCACCTCCCACTAGTCAGTGTGCCTTCCTCCAATTTCAACTCAACTGACCTACTTTGAGTTTCCTGAACGCTCCTTGCTCTCGCTTCCCTTTGGGGCTTTACATATATTCTCTTTGCCAGGAATTCTCTCCCTCAGTCCTTCATCTACTTACTCATTCATTTACTTTTTTTTCTTTTAAATTGTAAATATTTCAAATAGTTAAACACACAGATAAAGAAAATAATACAGCAGATGACAATTTATCCACCATCTAATTTTAAGAGATGTTAACATTTTTCAATTTAAAAAAATTAATTTAAAAGCAATTAATTGATATGTGTTCAGATACAACTAATGCTGCTTCTTTCTCCCTTTTGCTTCCTTCCAATGAAGTAGTCACTCTCCTAAAAACAGTATATCATTCCTATGTGTGTTTTTGTACTTTTATTATGTATGTTTACTTCTATAAATGATATATCTATAATGTGGTGTTCAAATAGGAAGGTAGGAAAAATAAAACTATATTGTGTATAAAAATGCAAAATATTAATCAAATAAAAAATGTGAATATTCCATAGGAGTATTTCCTATAATTTCTTAAGTTTTACAGGTATACATAAAGAAGTAAGAAACTACTATCAGTAGCAAGATAATGTAGTCTTAACCTCAAATCAGAAACAGAATGAAAAAGTCTATACATTAGATTTAAATAGTATTAATAAATAGACATGAAGTTTTACCCATTCGTGATGTCATAGATGTGATATGTTGCTGTGTAAGAATATCTCCAAAGCTGTCAGAAAGAAGAGAGGTAAAGACAAATTATAACTCTTAAAAAGCTTATATCAATAATGTATAATCATAGTTCATTCAACTGAAGGTTCAGAATTATAAAAGGACTATTTTCACAAGGCACTAGGAAGGATATGTTTCAATTCCAAACAAGTCTTCATTTAAAGAGTTTTACTGGGGACTTTTGTGTTTTTTGTCCAAGTTCCAGAACTAATCTCAGCGGTGATTCAACTCTCACGCCATAAAAAGCACATCCAAAGACATTTCTTAATATAAAAAGCTTTTCTTTGACACACTCTATCCTAAGAATTTTCCCTTTATGCTTTACCTTGATTGAAATAAAACCAGGATGATTTCTGTGGCTCATAGGATTACCCTGCACCTGGGCAATTCAGTATAATGACACCCTTTAAAACTGCATAAAGAGAATTTCATTCAGTGTACAGTTTTGTTACAGAATTCTTGCCTTTTCTAGATAGTTTTCTCTTTTTTAAAATAATAGAAATTAAAAAAATAAATAGGAGATATATAGCTTATAATGACTCCTTAAAAAAACTGCTCTTTTTGTCATTGAGTATATTTGTGCTGCGGTTAGTGAATAATCCAAGTATTAACTTGGATTTTGTTTCTTAAAAGGGCTTTCAAACTCTCGGCAAAGAAGCTGCAGCAGGTTGAAACATGTCTTCCTGACAATTGTCAGAGAGATGTCAATCTTTCTGAAGATTGCTGGTGATCAGGACTTGGTCCATTGGAAAACAATCAGCTGATTAAACAACCGAGGAGAGCGAAGATTGACTGTTCATTCTGTATATCAGCGAGTTTTGCAGGTTGAGTTGGTTATGAAAAATGGCAGTTAAAACAAAAGGTTTTTGATCTAAAAATAATTATTAGCAATTTAATTTGATAGTAAATTCTTTTGTTCTTTTGCAAAAAGAAAATCATCTTCAGGATATATAAGTAGAAAAATAAGATGATTAACTTCCCTCCGTAACTTCATTCAGGAAGGGGAAATGAAGTAAGGCTAAATGGTCTGGTTTGGTGGATGCTCCTACAGTAGGATTTTGAAGAAACAGACTTAAGCCCTGGTCAACCACTGACTGTGTATTATCTTGCTTGAGCAAGTGAGTTAAATAAGCTACATGTTGATTTTTCCATTTTCAAGAATAATAAACATTCACAAGGTTAAAATAAGTGAGAATTAACTAATGATTTATAATGTCAAATAGCTTTAGAAGTATATAAGGTAATTTTCTCATTTCTGATGAATACAGTGTCCCCAAATGAAATTTTTTTCCTCCCAGAGGAAAGTAGTTTCTACTACTTGATAACCAGACAAGAATGCCAAATTCTGAATTATTTGTATACATTTCAATTATGCTTTTTGGGCTCATCTAGAATCCACATTAATTTTTTGAATATTTAGAGATATAGATAGATTCTTTGTTCCTCTTACATTTATAAACCAATCTGTGGATTAGTAGGAAATATAATCAGATATACACAAATTAAATAGTCAATACCTTTAGATAATCACTTTCTAGATATGCAAAGTGCCGATCAGGTGATAAGCCATAATTTGAAGCATTCACAGTTTTCTGAAATTATGAAGAAGTTGATTAGAACGCATAAAAAAAATAAACAGCCATGTAAATTTGTAGTTCTAAAAGAATATTATATCACTGATACACTCCTATATACATGTACTTTCAATGTAATTAAAGAAAATGTTTATGAAGTACCTACTATATACAAAGAAACATTAAACACTATGGGAAGAGAATGTGAGAAGATATGCTTTGTGATTTCAAGAAGCTTAAAATGTTAAACCTGTAAATAAGCAACTTACATTACGAACTAGAAAATTCTGTAAAAGAGATATAAACCTAGCACTGCAAGAGCATGAAGAAAGAGGTGATTGAATCCACATGAGAGGATCATTGCTTGCACAGAGGAGGAAAGTATTATTAACTTGACTTGAGTAGGAGGATTGAGAGTCCAGGAGGACAGAATAGTGTGTGTGCACATATCATAGCTACCATTTATTGAGCATTTATCCTCTGTTAGGCACTGTCCTAAGGACATTCAAATGTTATTTCATTCAATTCTTATATTAACCCAAAGAGTATTGCTATTCTCGCTTGACAGAGGGAGAAACTGAGGCACAGTGAGGTTGGTGTAGTGTAGAAGCTTACCCAAGTTTCCATAACTAGTAAGTGACAGAGCCAGAATTTGAACCTCAATTTGTCTGACTATAAGGATGGAGTTCTTAACTGAGTTCTTCACTCAGTCCTCAATCTCATACCATACTACTTCCCCACAGGAAGAAAGATGCTAGGTGATTTAGAGAAGGCATGGACAGTAGTCCAGTGTGACTGAAAGAGAGAACTGGAGGAGATCTACAGGGGAGATTGAGCTGAGAAGGCGGTTTGGGTCCAGATCAGGTGCTAAGAGTTCGGACTTTCTTCCTTGGTCAGTGGAGAGCTGGCAAAGGTTTTGAGGAGGAAGATGATGTTGGATACATACCATGGTGGTATTACTCAAAATGGTATAAGATTCTCCTGTTTCAATATTATAAAATACTATATTATTATCTGTAGACTGATGAAGATATTCTTGTCCTTTAAATAAGAAGGAAAACAAAACTTGAAATGATCTTCCTTAATATGAAATACATTTATAACAGAGAAATCTCTTCTATTTCACAGATTTACTTTCTTTCTCCTCCCTGTCCAATACATGTTGTTTTGTCAGATTTAAAATAATAAGGTGATGGTGAAAGGGAGGAAAGGATGATTTTTTCCACTTTACACAAAGATGCTATGTTTGCCAGTAGCAGCCCTATTCTAACCAGTTCAGGGTGCTCAGGGATAAATTGGGTTTTCTCTGTGTTACGAAGGGGATAAACCAATAAAAAATGGTACATTTCTTTTTCAATAAAAAAATGCATTTGGTTTGGGTTTGATTTAGTTTAAAACCTATTTTGTGTGTGCTTTATTTTTTGTGTGCACTTTATTTTCTCAAGAGAAAAATGAAAATATCAACTTTTATTGGCACTTTAGAAATAAACTATGATGTCAAAAACTATTTAGTTGACCTTACCATTTGTTAGATTGGACTTATTTGACAACATCCTATTTTGAAAACCTATACCCAAATATCAATATTGTGGCCTTAAAGGATTTGTTGTTAGGGTGAGAATTATCCGTTTCTCAGATTATCCAGATTAACAATGGAATTTCGCTTTTGGTAAAATTCTCATGACCTCTCTTAAATAGGTGCATATCTCCCATTCTGAAAAACTATACCTTACACTCAGATTATTCCAACAATGCATTCTCTATTTTTATTTTTCTGGTAAAACTCCAATTGGCATCATCGCTATTGGGTAAATCAGCTCTAAAGGGTTCTGTCAAAAGTGCTTTGGCAGCCACTTGACTTATCTAAATAATTGCTCTTTTTTCCTATGTCAACTTGTATGGCTTCCATTACCATGGAGATATATTGGCACTAAAAACAGAAAACAAAAACATATGTTTTAAAAAACGTGAAGAAATTATTTACTTACCTGAAATCCAGTTTGGAAAAAATGTTTTATAAGTAAATGTCCCATTTAAAATATCCTTCAGTGCGAGCGCTCTTGCTGTACTTCTTTCAGAGTTCTGAACTTTGGGGGAGGAAGAAACATATTATCACTAAAAAGAAGGTTAACAACTCAAATAAATTCTAAAGGTGTCTCTGATCTTTTCTTTCTCATATAACGAAAAGATCTGCCATTTGCTAAATACGTGTTTAACTATTGTCTTAATAGCTATAAGCATTATTTCCTTTTTTATAGGTAGGGTAACTGAAGCATAGAGGTAATTTGATTGCCTGAAAGGGAACACTGGTGGGAAAATGTTGAGGAGTTTGAAGGGTATATAGGAGCACCATGCTGAGCAGTGGGGATGTTATTCTTTAGGCAGCAAAGAGTTGACAGAGGTTTTGAAGAAAGAAAATGAGATGAGGTTCCAAGAACTCTAGGCCTTGCAAAGCTGGGGTTGCAGACCATGTGGGTTTGACTGAAGACCTAGCCTTTTAAACAGTTCACTCTGTTTCCTCATATATGTTTGCCTTAGATTTCTACTTATTTATCAATGACGTATTTTAGCATCTCAGTTAATCAGATGAGACCAGCCAGAATCCTTACCTTCAGACATCTCAGGAGGGGCATTAATGAATATTCCTAATATCTTATCCTGACTAGGGAGTCTTATAAAGAGATACAAAGACCGGAAGAAAAGAAAACGACACCATCTAGACAAATGATCTTAGAAATTCCAAGAGTAGAGGTTTTCCGTGTAAAAACTAACTTAATGTAGCTCCAAAACCACAAGCAAATTTCACCTATATTTGAATCCTCCAAAACAACTGTGTTTTTCAAACATGACTCTATTCTCAGAACAAACTCATTACAGAGCCCCGAAACAGGCAGATACGCCAGATGGGTAGTATGACAACCAACGTTCAATCCTCCTTTATATCCATACTGCCACTCTGCATCCCTCCCACCTCACCCCTTCTCCAGGCCACCACTTCCAGAACCAAAACTGAGAACAATGTCCTATACCTGGAATAGCATTTTGGAATCTGGCATTCACCCACGTGAAAATAAAACTGTCGAAGAGGAAAGCTGTAACTCTATACTCCCGCTCAACTCTTCCATAGCTTTCCATGACTCTTAGGATAAAGACCAAGAATGTTAGTCTGGTCTACAGGCCCCAGGTGGTCTGGGACAGCCTGCCCCTGCAGCCCCTTCTTGCCCCTCACTCATTACTTTCTAGTCTCCAAGCATGCTGGGCTTTCTGTTCCTCAAATACTCTTTTCTCTCTCCAGGGCTTCTGCACCTCGCTCCACTCTCTCCCGTCTTATAACTTGTATCCAGCCTTTAGTGCTCAATACAGGGGCCACTTCCTCTCAGAAGCCCTTCCTGACCCCCTGGTGTGGGTTTGGTTCCTTTATTATACATTACTATATTCCATATTCTATTTTTTAGAACATTGGTCTTGGTTTGTAATCATGTGTGTATTCAAGTGGTTATTTTATTAATGTTTCTCCACCTCCCATTGTATTCTCAAGGCAGTCACCAGAAGGCCAGGGACTATATCTAGTTTTGCTCACCATCACATCCCCAGTGTGTAGCACACAACAGGCATTTAATAAATATCTGTTGAATGAACGAATACGTGAAATGAAAGATGGAAGGATGGATGGATGGATGAGGTCTGTGCCCTCTTCTTCACAAAATGGTTCTACTACAAATTTCCTGTATGGCTTTAGGAAGTCAATCTCTGATAACACAGCTTGCTCACCTGTAATACAAAGGACCAGACTAGAAAATGCTGACAATACCTCCTAGCTCTATCACACTAGATTTTGAAATTTGAGACTCAACATGCTATAGTAACCTTGTAGTCACATAAACATACTGCCATGTGATAAGAACCAAATAACCACTTGGATAATAGCATCTTCTATTATTTTAACAGATTTACACTGATCTATGTATGACCCGCACACTTGTTTAGGGTCATAGATTTTTTATTAATTTACTAAGAATTATTCTGATGGCTATAAGAACACAAGTTACTGGTGAACCCCTTGGCAACCAGACACTAAATACTTAATAACATTGGTACTCTATTGTTTTAAATAATCATCTGCTTACATTCTCTTTGCATCCTAAGTAAGGTTGTACATATCATACAGTTACTTATAATGAAAGTTCTTCTGTTAAATTAAATGGTCTTGTGCAAAATTCATACTACTGATTTTGTAATTCTCATTCAACAAATAAGACACCATTTTACTACAATAGCATTAGAATAATTGTTAAGTATTTGAATTCAATTTTATTGAACTCTCTTAAGAGCAAATTGCAATCTGTTTCTAATGTAGTCATGAGGAAATTCTAAAAACATTTGTAGTGGAAATTACTTTCCATTTGAGATACATTTAATTTGTGTCTACACAATCCTGAACATCTAGATGAAAATGTTAAAATTTAATGAATCCCTTTATTGTAAATATCACAAAAACCACAACTAGATAATTGTTTTTTAAAAAACTTTGTTAGTTTAATAAATGAATATAATCTTGGTGATGTCTTTTTTTTTTGTCTAGCGTAAATAATGCTTTGATTATGGCTAATGACTTGTATAATAGATTTTCCTATTTAAGTATCCTTGCATATAATTTTCCATACTTGCAATTATGCTTAATTGAGACATTCAAAGCTACAATTAGTCTTTACTTTTATAGAAAGTTAAATTAAGTAAATAATTCAAGTGAAACATTTAGCTCTTGCTTGGCACATGGTAAGCAGTCAATAAATATTAGCTTTTGCTATTATCATAGCTTATCAGTATTCTTCAAATAAATATTTTTGATCAGTGTTTGCTAAACTAATTTGACCACCAGAACATTCATTTTTTTGTTTTTGAATATCCACTAAAATCATGGTTTGGAAAATGCAGTTTCAGATTAGACTGTTAGAATATACAATTAATGTTTACTTTTATTCTAATACAAAGAAATTTATCGATTGTACTTAGAACATTTTGGTTATCATATAGCTCCATAACTGAAATATCACAGTTATGATCATAAGTATAGTTAGTACTGATATTGCTTATATGGCTAAATAAAATTCATTAAAGTCAAGAGTTTCAAATTATTTTTTAAATAACTAATCATTTTCCTTCTCATAATATTAACAATCATGCTGATCCTTAGCAGATTTCAAAAAGACTTTAAGGATTATTTACTCTTTTAGAACCTCCAACTTTGATTATCCAGAAAAGTTACATGAGAGTATATTTTATGTTACTTCCTAGTTAGTCATTTATTTTAAACAAGTACGCAGTAGCTATAAATGCCAATAATCTATACAGAGAACTTAGCATACGTTGTATTATGACTCAAAATATCTGTAAAGCAATTTGAAACATATATTAATTGTACTACTAATTACTATAATGATAATAGGCCCCACTAGCACCCAAGAAGTGATGAGTGGATATACAGAAAATATATCCAGAAGAGCTAGCTGTATTTACATGGAAATAGGGTTCATGGCACAGATTTGGGTAGATGATTACTCCTAACCTCACAGGTGATGTAGCCAGGGCTCAGAAGGTGTGATTACGCTGGCGTCAGTCTTGGCTCAGAGTGAAACCAAATTAAATGCAAAAAATTTAAATTAAGCATTCTTTGCTTTCTGCTGGAAATGACTGCACGTTCATAAATGCAATGGAGTAATGTGTCTGCTCTGAAATGCTGCCTTAGGTCACATATTAAGAGTTATGAAACATAAAGTTTATTTAGAATTTCGACTCTAAGTTCTGGTTCTTTGTACATCTAGAAAGATCATAAACATAATAATGTTTCACTACACTACCAGTGTTGACCCCTATATCAATCACCAAAAGAAATGATCTTCCACTGGACTCTATGAAAATTCCATTGGCTTATTGCTATCTCAATACTTACCCAAATTTGTTGAACATGAACCTTTTTCATCTCTCTATATATGTGAATTGCATAAGGCATAGGTCTTTACCCTTGAGAGTAGAGTGTGTTTGATTATCCTCACTATTATATGCCCACCAGCTAAGGCAGTGCTTGGCGTATAGTGAGAGCACAATAAATGTTTGTTGAACGAAAAATCGAATCAACTGGACAAAGTTTATGTTAACTTGTTTTCACTAATCCTCCCCCAAAGATATACATGCCCTTATTCTCTACCTTCCTGTCCATGTTGTAAATTTCATAAATATACTCTTGTACCTGGATATGCCTTCGTTTAAATATGTATCAAAATTTAGTCCTTGGAGTCACTTGGAATGCTTGTTTGAAAAACAGATTCCTAGTCCTTATCTCAAACCTACTGATTCAGAATCTCTGGGGATGAAGCCCTGGTAGTTTTCATTTTTACCAAGCCTCCCCAGGCAATTCTTCTGCAAAGAATCTTAATTATTTCACTGAATCTGCTAGCTCCAGTGTACTCCTGTGCTTGTCAGTGGAATCGCTCTTTGCCTATAAACCCTTGGTAGGTGGGTGCGGCTGGCCTGCATAGGAATCCACACCTCATGGACATAGACTCCCCACATCTAAGTGTTGATCGTGGCTTTTAAGGAATGTTAATGGTCTCCTTTAACATTTATGTCCCTATTCAGTCCTCTTGCTCATTGTCTTTTGATGCTATGTCCAAATGAACTTTTTTTAGGTACATTCTCTCTGCTGATCCTTGAGGAATGGAAAAAGGGCAAGGGGATTGATTCTGCCCCAGATTAGATTCAAGCAAGAATGCAGGAAAAACATTGGGGGTCATTGTTTTCTAGTGTTTTGAATGTGTATGTGTGTGTAAATCAGTACAAAGTGCATCTCTATAGCATCAATCACGCTAATTAAGTTCCAGTCACCTGAAAAATATTCCACTAAGAATTATTGCTTGAATAAATAGATTTTCATGCCCCCTTCCAAATCGTGTTTTAATGCTGAAATAAAATCTTTTGATAATTTTGGAAGTTTAGTTTTGGCATCTATAGTTTTTCAACTCTAAATAGTCGAGCAAAAGTGGAAATGAATTCTGAAAGCATCTCTCTCTTCCATACGTAACTGACACTTATTTGATTAACACAATTCCTGACAGTGCCCTTTTATTCAATTTGGCCCATCTTTAGCACAGTTACTCACTCACTGCTTAAACACTCTAATTAACTATATTTTAATTATTTGCATTTTTAACTTAGGAAAGCAAAGATGAAAATTATTTCAATTATGAATCCAAGAAATTACAATTCACAGAAATGATTCACAAGTAAGTAGTGATTCACTATTCTCTTAACTCCTTCTTAAAACTTTGTGTTTACTCTTTAGTAGGATTCTATTTCTATTTCTGCCATTTAATTTTCTAGTCCTGAAAAACTGGGAGTAAGTGTCAGAGCAGAGACATCTGACGTTAGCTCTAATATTCATCATAAACTAAATGAGAAAATATGGTTTATTAAGTGGGCATACAAGTGGCTGGCAGGTCCTTTTGTTTTCACTTTCATATTTGACCAGGAGCTGATGCTTATGAGGCCACCTCAAGAAAAGTGACATGGACTCACAGGCACACTGTACCTGTCTTTCTGCTGCCTCTGCAGAGATGCTGTCTATGAGGAGGCATCTTCTCCAGCCGTTGCACCGGGTCGGGGCAAGTGTAGGAAATACTAGTGTGGGAAATATACTATTTTAAACTAATATTATATTGGAGCAAAGGCTGACAACTTTGAAAAAAATGGACCTAAGATAGCTTTAGACCAATAATATGAAGTGTTATAACTTACTAAGTCCTATAGGTACCAAGCAGTCTACATGCGTGGTCCCATTAAATCCTCACAGCAACTCTCTGAGAGAAGTACTATTATTAACACCATTTTACAGGTTAGGAAATGGAAATTAGGTAAAGTAATTGGCCGAATACGTGACAGAGCTGGAGATTAAATCCAGCTCCATCTGATTTTAGAGGCTGGGTGCTTCATCACTATACTATGGTTTCAAGTGAAAGCATAGCAGCAACACATAACAAACACACAAGTAAGGTCAAGAACCAAGCAACACACAAGGGGGGTAGAATGATTATACCTAAAAACGTAGGTTAAGAGAAAAGACGCAAGTTGAGCTTTGTCAAAGCAAAGCGGTCACTAGCAAGCTTTCAAGTCTGGCTGCAGGATGTAGGAGCTCTCAGCTCTGAAAGCAATTTTCCTTGGTTCTCTCTACAAACAACACTGAACAACATAAGTTATTCAAAGGAACTATCAGCGTTTTTAAGTCCATTTGTGTATTACTTTATTGTTGTGCTGCCAGCTCATCTTTCTTTAATCTCGACTTTAACTTTTGGTGTGGCTCGTATTGGGTAACTCGGGACTTGAGGAAGAGCTGCTTTCCCCAGCAGTTTCATTCTCCCAGAGTTTCTATTTCCTATCCCTAGGCTGACTCACCCCCACCATCACTGCCGCACCTGAAACCCGTTGCATTTTCTTCTCTGTATTCCGGACCTGTATATTAAACTTCCTCCTTCACATCTCCACTTACATATCTCACAGGCTCTTCAAAATCAACACGTCCAAAGCTAAGAAAAAAGAAGTTCCAAGCTGCCCCTCCAGATTTCTCCAAGTCAATGGCACTGTCATCCACATAGTTCCTCAGTTCAAATGCTTGAGGGTCACCCTTGACCTCCCCCTTCCCTCATCGCCTTTATCCAACACCCAGGCCTAACCACTTTATCTCCAAAATCTTTCTCTGCTTTGTCTGTTTTTCTCCATTTCTACTGCACCCCCACGGCCAAGCCATTTCTCACCAGGCAGGCTAATTGCTCCACCTGTAATTTTATTCCTGATATTTCATTTTGGTTTGATTTACATTTTCCTAATGATTAATGATGTTGAGCATCTTTTCATGTGCTTATTGCTTATCTTTGGGGAAATGTTTATCCTTTGTCCATTTTTAAATTGGGTTATTTGCCTTTTTATTATTGATTTGTAAGAGTTCTTTATATATTCTGGATGCAAGTCCCTTATCAGATATATGATGGGCAAACATTTTTTTCCCATTTTGTGGGCGGTCTTTCACTTTCTTGATGGTTTCCTTTGCAATCCAAAAGTGTTAAATTTTAATGAAGTCTGATGTATGTGCTCTTTCTTTTGTTGCCTGTGATTTTGGTCATATCTAAGAAACCACTGCCTAATACAAGGACATAAAAATGTATATCTATGTTTTGTTTTAAGAGTTTTATAGTTTTCACTTTTACATTTAGATCTCTGATCCTTTTGTTTTGGAGGAAGATTAGCCCTGAGATAACATCTGCTGCCAATCTTCCTCTTTTTGCTGAGGAAGACTGGCCCTGAGCTAACATCCATGCCCATCTTCCTCTATTTTCTATGTGGGATGCCTACCACAGCATGGTTTGCCAATGATGCCATGTCTACACCCGGGATCTGAACCAGCGAAGCCTGGGCCACCGAAGCGGAACGTGTGAACTTAACCACTGTGCAATCAGGCTGGCCCCAATCTCTGATCCATTTTGAGTTAATTTTTATGCATGGTGTGAGAAAAGGGGTCCAATATCATTTTTTGCTGGTGAATATCCAATTGTCTCAGCACCATTTGTTGAAAATACTTTCTCCATTAAGTTGTTATGGCAGGCTTATTGACCAATTAACCACAAAATGTAAGACTTTATTTCTGGACTCTCAACTCTATTCTATTAATTTATATGTGTGTCTTTATGCCAGTACCACGCTGTCTTGATTATGTAAGCTTTGTAGTAAGTTTTGAAATAAGGAAGTGTGATTCCTCCAACTTCATTCTTCTTTTTCAAGACAGCCGTTTAGGGTCCCTTGCATTTCTGCATGAATTTTAGGATCAACTTGTCAATTTCTGCAAGAAACTCATCTGGGATTTGGATAGGGATTGTATTTAATCTTTAGATAAATTTGAGGGGTATTGCCATCTTAAAAATATTAAGTTTTTGACCCATAAGCACAGGATGTCTTTCCACTTATTTAGATTTTTTTAATATTGTTTATTGCTAATGTATAGAAATATGACAGATTTTTATATATTAATCTTGTGTCCTGCAACTTTTCCCAACTTGTTTATTGGTTCTAGTAGTTTTTTAGTGAATTCCTTAGGATCTGCCAATTGAGAGAGTTTTACTTCTTCCTTTCCAATCTGGATACTTTGTATTTCTTTTCCTTATCTAATTGCCCTGGCTACAGCCACCCATCAAATATTGAACAGAAGTGATGAGAGCAAACATACTTTCTTGTTCTTGAAGTTAGGGGGAAAGCACTGAATCTTTCACCAGTATGATATTAGCTGTGAGTTTTTTGTAGATGCCCTTTATCAGATAGAGGAAATTCTTCCTATTTTTAGTCTGCTGAGTGTTTTTATAATGAAATGGTGTTGGATTTTGTTAAATTCTTTCTCTGTGTCTATTGAGATGATCATGTGGTTTTTGTCCTTTTTTCTATTGGGATGATTTATTACAGTAATTGATTTTCAGTGTTAAACCGACCTTGTGATCTTGGGATAAATTCCACTTGGTCTTGGTGTACAGTCTTTTTTATGTATTGCTGGATTTGGTTTGCTGGTATTTTGTTGAGGATTTTTCCATCTATATTCGTAAGACATATTGGTCTGCAACTACTGTCTGTAACTACTCTTCTTGTGACACCTTTGTATGGTTTTGGTATCATGGTAATACTGGCCTTATAGAATAAACTGAGAAGTGTTCCCTTACTTTTTAGAAGAGTTTGTGAAGGATTGATAATAATTTTTCTTTAAATGTTTCATAGAGTTTACCAGTGAAGCCACCTAGGCCTGGGGTTTTCTTTGTGGGAGGTTTTTAAATCACTAAATCCATCTCTTTAGTTGTTGCAGTACTATTCATGTTTCCTATTTATTCTTTAGTAAATTTTGGTAGTTCGAATCTTTCTAGAAATTTGTCCATATCATGTAAGTTATCTGATTTTTTCACATACAATCTTTCTATCCTGTTCCTTTAAAGAATCCTATTACAGTTTTTCTATTAAGTATAAAATCATAATCTTATAAAAAATTTAATTTAGATACTAAGCAATCCTATTCTTTTTTTAATTAATGGGAATAAAACTTAATAAGGATTACAAGTTATTCTGTTTTTACTGCATAATTTTTGTTACTTCAGAAGGATACTGAAATGAAGAATAAACTCTTTGCTCTACATATAACAGGAATAAATTTTAAAAAGACTGAATAGTATTTGATTATCCTATGGAAAGATCATTTCAATCTGTGCCTACTGTGTTAATTATTGCTATATTTTAAGGCTCACTTTGACTGCCTCTGGTTCTTAAAAACTTTTAGCCCTGATCCTACATCCCCGATTTGAGCTCTAGAACATGTAGTTTTCAAGGTATATCTGTGACTAGATATTTTTGTATAAGTTTTACACAATCGCTTCAGAAATCAGAGACAGGTAAACTCCTCTGCATTATGGGAATTGTCCAAAGACTGGGATTATTTTCTAAATTATTCATAATTTGGCAAACCTCAAAGAGAGTTTGCCAAGCTTTATCTTCTGTGATTTTAAAATCCAAGTGCAAATTAGAGAAATGTAATCTGAAAAGGTGATCTGTTTACACTCAACTCAAAAGCTCTTTTGTGTCCGTGAACTTTCTGAACCTTTTCCTCAACCTTTTCGACTCCCCCATATTTCCTCCAAAGGAACAGTGAATAAATAAGCTTAAAACTCTTAAGATATTTGAGGGAGTCTTTCACAATTCTGAATGTTGATACTGGGAAAATTTCAAGCCTTAAAAATATATTCATCTCTTCTTTGAAGATGATTTCATCTCACATGCATCTTACTTTACAAAAAGTGATTGTTGAGGTTGTAGTAGTAGCAATAGCAATAATAATGATAGTAATAATAACAACAGTGGATTTCTGCCTAAAATACTGACATTCCAAATGACATTTCTTCTTATAAAATATTGATTTCTGTTCTGTCTGAATTGTCTGTGACTTCAGATGTCTTCTGAAATAAACTATATAAGGCATTACTTAGCTAAGTAAGCAATCATTATACATTTTATATATATATGTATATACATATTTTACTATGTTAATTTGTTTCCATAATTTTGGCATCATACATTGGTCTCCTTTTGGTTCCTTGAACTTCCCAAACACTTTCCTGTTTCAGGGCCTTAGTATCTTTTTCCTCTGTGTTGAGGGTTTATCACCCAGCTTGTATCCTCCCTGTCCTTAAGGTGTCTGCTCAAATATCATCTCAGAGAAGGCTTCATTGACCAGCTCTGTTACGGACTGAATTAAGTCTCCCCGAAATTCATAGAGTGAAACTCTAACCCTCAATGTGATTGCATTTGGAGATAGGGCCTTTCAGAAGGTCATCAAGGTTGCATAAGATCATGATAGTGGAGCCCTAATCCAATATAACTGGTGTCCTTATAAGAAGAGGAAGAGACACTAGGAGAGTGTGGGCGGAGAGAAAAGGCCATGTGAGGACACAGCAAGGAGGCAGCCAACTACAAGTCAAGAGGGGAAGCCTCTGGAGAAATCAAGCCTGTCTACACCTTGATCTTGGACTCCCAGCCTCCAGAACTGTGAAAAAATAAGTTTGTGTTGCTTGTGCCGCCCAGTCTGTGATATTTTGTTATGGCAGCCCCAGATGTCTAACACAACCCTCACTCCAGTTGTTCTCTACAGCACTTATAAGAATTTGAAACTGTCTGTGAATTTATTTGTTCACTTGTTTATTACCAAACTACCCTTTCCTAAGGGCAGAAACCTTGTCATTTGTGCCCTAGACCGGTGCCTGGTATTTGGAGGGTTCTTCATAAATAATTGTTGGACAAATAACCAGTGTCCGGGAGCTGCTGTGGACTTGCCATTGTGCTAATCTCAGTCTTTTTCACACTCAGTAGATGGTTATTTTTAATCCCAGGAGGAACCGTATGCCTCCTTCAGTCCAAAGGCTAAAAATCCACCTGTTCATTGAGGTTGGACAGATTATTGTCAAGGAATATGGCATCTTGTGCATAATAAAATAGAAAGTTGTAGGGTCTGTGGCAAACTGGAGAAGGCATTGTCCATCTAAGGACAACAACTGCTTCTCAGCTATTACCATGGGCCCCATATCGCCAGATCTAATATTTAAAGAGAAGCCAAAATATAAATTCTTATGTGAAATCTTATGATTTTTAAAAATTGGCAACTAATACCAATTTGTATAAAACACTGAAGGCTCAAAACAACAACAATAAAAGGACAAGTGTTTAAGGGTAGACAAGAGGGCTTCAGGGTGATCTGAGGCTTCACTCATGCTGGTTCTCCTTTCACTGAGAGGTCCTGGAGGCACAGCACAGGCACGCTGGCTATTTCTCCACACTGCATACCTCTCTCATTTTTCTTTCACTCAGCTTTATTCTCCACATCCCCCACCCCAGCTTCCTTTATCTTTTCTCTTCCTTTCTTCTCTCTTGCTTTTGCTTCAGAGCTTCCAATGTCCTGTGACTGTCTTGCATACAAAAGTTTCTGAGAAATATTTGCCGTTTTTGATCCAAGGAGGTGGGAGATAGGAACAGGGAGGATACCCACAGATGAAGAATTAAGAAGAACTCAGAATTAAGAAGAACACTGTTGAAATTGAAACACACCACACAAAAAGGGCTAGTTGCTTTCTTTGTGTGTATGTGTATATTAGGCTGAAGAACACAGTAAAATTCTAGCTATCGCTTATTAAGCAGCTGCTACAAGTCAGAAATTGTAGGAAAATAATAGCTGATATTTATTGAGTGTTTGCTCATCACCATGTGGAGAACTCTGCACTCAATAGAATTCAAGGAGAGGACAGATAACTCCCATACTTCCTTTCACAAATGAATATCACAAAGTCAGGTCCAGGAATTCAGAAACTATAAATCATGAAGCTAGGCCATATGGAATTTACTTTTGAAATTCTGGAGCCTCTGTTACTTTTCAGTTCTAGTTTTTTGTTTATTTGGTTTTTGTTATTGTCACCTCTGTAAATCTCTTAAAATGGGGAGGTCTGTGAGTTTGTCTTTGGGGTTGGTAAACACCAGGGGAAGATGTGGAGCTTAGTTTCCACCTTCCGTCTGATGGCATCTTCACACAGGAAAAGAATTGATGCTTGGGAACAAAAGAAAAGGTATAGAAGCAGGAGAGTAGAAAGGAATCAGTTGAAGGGGAGTAGGTTGAGGCCAAGGAGGATAGCCTGGGACTAAGGGGCAGAAACCCACATATGTTTTGCGTTTGGTGAAAATAAAACTGAGAAAATTCAGAAGTTTCAAAAAAAAAAAGTCCCTTATTTTTATTATAATGTGAGTAATCTAAACAGTTCTTCCTCATTTTACCTCTACATTTTCCTATTTGCCCCTAAACTCCTGCCTACTTCCTCCACATTCTTGTAATCTTGAGGCCGGTGTTCCTGGGACCCTTTCCCTCTGTGGAAAAGCCCCTTTCTTTTCTTTTCTCACTTCGACCTGGTTGGAAATGACAGAAATCCTTATCCCTTATTGGTGGTGATGACTATGTATCCTTACTGGGTTCCCATCCTGCCGCTTAGAGGGAAATGTAGACTATTGTACCTTTATTTCAACAACTGGCACAACGATGAGCCGGTAGTTAGTGGGATTAATTCATTAATATATAAATAAATGAATGAATGTTTCTTAAGTGGGTTTTTAAGTTTCTCTCAGGAAGACTGTCCTTATGCAGGCTCATAAATTCTGGGCTAAGAATGTGAGGGCACCTAAGGCAAAGGTGAGGTAATGGGATTTCTGAGGAAGTGTGAGAAGGCCAACTAGAAGCTTACTTGGCTTTGAATTCTCCAGTCCTCCTTCCCTTCTCCTGCCTTGTCACCTCAGATCCTGTCCTCACCAGGCACTGGGCAGATGTGAGTGAGAACTGGACCTGCAGCTTCAGACTGGGGATAGTTAAGGAGTGGGGTGTGAGAAGAAAGGGGTGAAGTCAGAAGGACACATACAACATCAGGGCTGCCTATACCACTGACTTCAGGGAGGGCTTCAACCCTCGTCCTGCTAAGGCAAGTAGGGGAATGAATAGTCCCAAGTACAAGTTAATTGACATTCTGAAATGTTCTTCAGCCAATTTAGAATATAAAGTGATGATATTATGATAAAAAAAATTAGTTCTCAGCTTTTTCATAATTTTCCAGTTTCTGAATGAGCAATAAAATTTCATCTAAAGTTTAGTGTGATTATTTCATTCCACCAGGGAATTACTTTGCTCTGAAAGCTATCCTGTTGGTTGAGACAGAAACTTATGTTACAAATGACATAGGACTTTTATAATATATAATTATGTTAGTTCATAACATATATTTATGTGTATAATGTACATGTCTAAACTTGGGAAGAGGGTAAGGATTGGGATTATATACAATTACACAAATGTTCACATGTGTGTATATTTATATACTACTTGTAAATGTGTGATTATAGTATACTTCTTATTAGAAATTGTGGCTCAAATTCCAAAGTGCAAATGCAATCTATCCTTGTCTGTGGATGTGGAGGCAGGCTCACAATAAAATCCACACACTTCTGTTCTCTGAACATTTATTCTGAGGAAGCGAAGTGTCAATTTCAAGTACTCATGAGTTTCTTTAAAAAATCAGAGCTAATTTTGAATGGATTAGCATTCAACAGTCAATAGGACCTAACCCACCACCTGACAATTGTTAGTATGAGGTAAATATAACCCCAAAAGCACTGAGGTGAAATACTGCTCTGAAAACAATTTTAACTCTAAAAAATAAAAAAATATGGTGCATACGACACATCTCAACAGCCTAAGAATAACTGTGTGCTAGCAGAGAGCAGGAATAAGGATGGAAGATTAATACTGAAGATACAAGAGCATTGCCTTCATCTTATTGGTTAACCTCTTCTTTTTGTAATTCTGTGAAAATCCTATGATCATTTTGAATTTTTCAAAATATTTTTCTATATTTCATTTTTTTAAAGCAACAGATCATTCAAGACTCATACATTCTTCATTCAGTTGTATGTATATTTATATTCATATATTCAATATACATCCTTTACTGTCAGTTAATTTTTAACCAAGATATTTCCCACCTTAGCTCTCATAAGCTTTTAGTATTTGTTAGTACATACTTTTGCCCCTTCCCTAGACCCAAAGGCACAAGACCTGTTATTGCTGTATGGTTTTCCTGTTTTAGAACTTGAGCTTCTCTTAATAAAGAGTTTATAAAAACCTAATTCCCCTAATACCCTAATATCACTGGATTATTTATAGCTGGAGTCTTAATTTAAATTAGCCCCAATATCAGTCCATAGTGTCTTCCATTTTTCAGCAAAGTGAAATCAATCTTAATCTAATCTTTTCTAAAAGGATTGATTTATCAATAAACATAATGCTTGTTTAATAATATTTAGTCTTCTAATTTGATGGTTCATTGTTGCTGCATCTAGAACAGCAATTTCACTTTTCTATGCAGCTCTTCCTGAGATCTCCATTCTTGACTGCCTCCCTAAATTTTCGCAAAGGCTCCTAATAAAAAACTCCATGGGTTCTGTTTTAACTTTTCAATTCTTACTCATCTTTACTTTCCATGAGGCAATCCAATAATGAAAAGCAACGTTAGTTAAAAATATTGTCTCTAAAGCTTGTGATTTACATATATTTTGGGAGGATGTGGGGGTGATACAGAATAGTGCTTAGGTTTTTCTATTGCCGAAATAATACTGGAAATCCCTTCCTACCCTTGCCTTAAATTCCTCAGTATTTCTGGTTTCTCAACAACATATCTGTGAGCTTATACATCTTCTTAGCAATAACAGACTTGCTTTGGAAAATAAGGACTTAGGAAACGTTCAGTCACTTGTGACCATGCATTAGAGCATTCTCCAAGCTATTCTAGGCAGATAGAGTAAATCAGAGAAAATTCTTACCTCTTAAAGGACGTAAGACAACGCACATTACCAATAAAGCAAGCACAGCAGAGGTGGCAACTCCAAACACAATTTTTAACCATGTCTACATAAAATAAAATAGAAAAATTAGACATACACACAGTTTCTGCTAACTATTGGAAATGGCAAGACTTTGTTTACAACTAAATCCTGTTTCTCCCTCCCCACAAAGCCTTTGATTGTATTCCACTGATCTGGCTATAATTGCTGGAATTCTTCCAGCTCTGCAAGGACAAATGTTTCTACGGTATATTTAGAACAATGTCCCAATCCCAACCCACTCCAGGAAGTACATACTTATGTACGAATCCTTACCTTCTAAACAATAGAAAACTTTGATCGCACTCAATTCAGCTCACCCTCATTCTTTAGCAATACCTGAGGCTGCATATACTAACCTTCATTTTTCCAGATGTTTCTGAAAGTTAGCTAATTCTGACTTCAGAGCGTGGGTCACTAGATCTGTGAAAACCGTTGAAAAGAAGCAAGTCTGCCTTCGTAGTTGGAAGCCGAAGCTAGGACAAGGTTTTTTTTTCTTTCCACGGACTTTTGAATACCGTGCCAAATTTCAAAAGATTTCTGTAAAATTAGAAACAGATTTTGGGGGCGTTCTTGGCCTTGAAATGAACTGTGAATGGCTCAAGGGAGGTTTTATAGCCTTCTCATCCTTGTAAATTCTACACCACATCTGCTTACGTTGACATACAGAGGTTTTTAAATTGTTTTTTTACAAGTTCAGGTTTATGTTTCATTTTCTTCTAGAAATCACTCACGGATCACTTTGGCAAGCCATTGGGTTTTGTATAAGCTCTCTATTTGCAACCAAAAGAAGAATTTAAAATAATTCAAATTTCCAGGTATGTACAGTATACATATGTCTAATTTTTAGCAGAGGAAGAAAATTAAAGCCACATAAAATTTTGAGAGAAATAAACCATAGAACTGCATTTTTTCTTTCTCTGGGAGATTAGGAGGTACTGCAGACAGAAACGTTTTTCTTTCAGCACAATTTCTTTGTCCATATAGCACCATATGCACTTTCAGTAAATACAGAAGTTTAAAAATTCAACTGTCTAAACCCACGACTGCTTTACTTTAAAGAAACAAAATGCCATCTGGTGAAATTTAGTATGGGTTAGGTGTGTATGCACAGGCCAGAAAGATGGAAAGATCAGTAAGAATAATTTACCAGCAGACCTTTGGAAGAATGGAAATGGCTTTGCAAAAGTGATATTTTTCTTCCCTCTCGGAATATCTTCTGAGAGAGAACATTTAGTAATTACAAAGCCTTTGAAACAAATAAAAAAGCATTGAAAAGCGAAGTAAGTCTTATGTTCAATTTCATTTTGGCTAAATCTACATAATTCCAAAGAAATTGGTCAACCTGACAGATCAGTAAAATGGTTGACTGAGTTAAAAAAAAAAAGTACACACACAACAGTTTCCTGGAGTATTCTGGCTGGTTCAATGCAATTCACTTGGATAGATTCTGTGGTTCCACATATACACCGTTGTTAGCCTACTGTATCTTTAGTTTTTCCACTAATGGTTTTCTTCTTTGGAAGTCTGTAATATTCCCAACCTGACTAAAACAAATTTCTTGGTGATCTTTCATGAATTGTTCATGAAAGGTAAGGAGGAAATGTTACTGAAATTTGTTGCTGTTTGTTTTGGTCGCTGGTCTGGCTAGCATGGGAGGCTTTCTCCAGCAAACGGCAGGACAGTGGCTTATGAACTTCCTCTCAGACATTCTCCAGACAGCCCTCCCGGAATTCCAGCCTTATGAAAATTCTGTTGAGGAAAATGAGTCATTAACCACTTACTGGCAGACAGATGTAGCCACTCCAGCTTCTAGATGAGCCTTCCTCCTTCGCCTTTGATGGGGCCAGCTTTTCACAAACTGTAGCAATCATTAAGAGTAATATCCAAGTTATGGTAGGCACTTGTAGGCATCTCCATGTGATTGTGAGATCCTCAAATCCAAGATAAAAGCCACTAGACAGGCTCCAAATGAACTGCTCTCATGTGGGTCCTCTCAGATGGAATGCCTTCTTTGGAAAATTCACACAGGCTGTTCTCAGAAGTTCTGTCCCAGGCTGCCAAAGCCCCAAAGTCCACAAGCACTTTTTAGAAAGGGTTTGCTTCCAAGACTTTATATTCTGAAGAGAAACTGACTGTAATAAATGATGAGGGTGTAATTAAGATGGATACTATTTGCATCAGCAATTAAAAATGCACTGACATGTGACCGGTCTGAGTACCACTTAGGATTGCAGCCAAGTGTGGGCATCTATAAGAGACTCATTTCACAGGTTCTCTGGAGAAATTGGGGGGCTTTAAGAGGAACAAATTTAAGTTGAAACTATTAGTAGGGGGAAAAATTACGAGACTGAAACTTGTTTATTTAGTTTTGTTTGTTTTTTCCTCAGGAGGTTGGGTGATTCAAACTGTAACTTCTGGAAAATTCTTACTGGTTTGAACTGTAATAAGAAAAATGAGACTGACTACAGAAATAAAGATGTTAGGAGTTTTTCCATCTGATGAGTTAGGGATATATTGCTTATAACAGAGCCACACACTGCCATTCCTTTGAGATAACATACAAATGTTCCAATTTTCATCCAAATAGGGACTCCCACAAAAATTTGGATTCTTTTAATATTATAACGTCTTTACTGGCTTTTTCCCCTTTTAGAGTCAATATGAAAATGCTTATGCTGATGCTTTTTTTTAAACATTAAGGAAACTGACCACTATTCTTAGTTGGTACAGTTAGTTAATGTCCAGTCAACAGTTTTGTTGGGAAAACAAATATGAGTAAGCCATGGTCTGTGTCCTCGGGGAGCTTACATTTTAGTACAAGCATGGCAGGTAAATTCTTACATATTTATTTCTCTTGCCTTGCTGGAGATCTTGCTGAGCATGAGCCTAAAGCTCGGTTTGTGCTTAGTAGGAAAGAGCACCCTGACTGGTTGGTGATTTCCGCGTGGACTCTGAAGGAAGAACAGAAAATACACGTAGTGCATATTTATAACCCTTAATTCAAGTCTAATTTTTGTCAGGACCAGGACTTTTCTCAAAAAGCATCTCTGGATCGATTCAAATGCTATAAAAATGCAAAGTATGATGTAGGTTTGTAAAAAATTAAGAGTAAGAATTAGATTTTTCTAAAGATGGACCTTAGATGGCTTAATTTGGAATATGACTACATTCTTGTAATCCCATTGGGTAAGTTAACTATAACATAAATCCTTAGCTTACTAAGAGAGCTTTCTAGAACTATTTAGTAACAGCCATCGTACGTCTGCTCCAAAATGATTTTGATTTAGGTGTTTTCCCAGGAAACACATTCAGCTATACCATCTTAGAGTGCAAAGGTAAGACTACGCTGAAAGCATAATTAAGGATGTTGTCTTTCTATTGGAGGGTAGACAGATAAAGAAAGAGGGATACATGCATTAACCAAAGGCTCAGACAGATTATTTAAGGACAAGTGACAAGCAAGGGAGGGCAGGAGTGGAGCCAACACAAGTCTCGATTTTATCCTCTTCAAATAAGAATGTGCTCCCGAGAAGGCCATGCCTGCCCATTTGATTCCACAGATTCAATAAAAATTTCCTGTTAACTATTTATATAAAGTTATTTAATACATTACATATTTCATTTAACTCATATCAATATTCATTTTACTGATTAGGAAATGGAGTTCAGAAAAATTAGATAACTTTCCCAAGATTCTATCACAACCCAGTGTTATATTACATTGCTTCTTTGTGGTACTTCCTGAAGCTGATCCCAGAGTAATAACTATTTTTTTAAATTTTGATTGACATCTCACTGATTTTTCTATTGAGAGACATCTTAAGGGTGTGAACTGAATCACTAGAACCAAAATATGCACAATCCTCCTGTCTTCGGAGGACACTGTTATATGTCTCGGAAGACTACAGTCTCATTCCACAGGGAAGTGACTGAAATATTAACTTGGTTAGCGTTTTGCTAGAATTAGGGTCTAACAATCAGAGCAATACTTATATAGTCCCTGGGATTAAAAAATCTTCTTCTGGGGACTTGTTTAAATTAAGGGATTCACCAGAATATCCACCATCAAAGAAATTTAGAGATCCAAACTAGGAAGAGGCCTGAGATCTCTACGTTCATGATAACTAGCATATGGTTATAGATCTGGAAGAAGTGGCATAACATAGCATCAATGAGAAATGATACAGTTTAAACTACATTTTGAGTCTGGTCTATTTTCTGAAACCACAGTTGTTACATAAGGGAGAGTATGAAGCAACAGGCCTCTCGGTTTCTAATTGGTATCTACTACCTTAATAGATGTTATAATTAGATGTCAGTGGTTCATTATCCTATAATAATTAGGGCAAGTTCTCCTTGGAGGTGTAGAGAGTTAACTATCAAAGTTGAATTAGAAAAGAAGCATTAGAGAAACAACTCATTTTTTGAGTGCTTTGATGTAGTTTAAAAATGCAAGTATTACATCTCTTTAAAAGTGGTTAATCAATAGGAAGTCTGACTGGAGAGTATAAATTGAACGTGTAAGCACCTTATACACTGTGATATAACTTATTAAAGCACACTGCTATTTCACTAGTATTTTTACATTAGAGAATATTGTTACTACTCGCTAATGTTTATTGAACACTTTTGTTGAGCCTGATTTTTTCTTTTTTTTTTTTTCAGGAAAAGTTTTGCCCTGAGCTAACATCTGTTGCCCATCTTCCTCCATTTTTTTTTTTCTTCTTCCCAGAGTCCCAGTACATGGTTGTATATCCTAGTTGTAAGTCCTTCTAGTTCTTCTATGTGAGCCACCGCCACAGCATGGCAGCTGACAGATGGGTGGTGTGGTTCAGTGACCAGGAAGCAAACCCAGGCCACTGAAGCAGTGAGTCCTGAACTTTAACCACTAGACCATCAGGGCTTGCTCTGAGCCTGACATTTTTCTAAGCCCTTTACATATACTGTCTCATTTCATCCTGAGAACGTTAGTACTATTATTATCTTCATTTTAAAGATGAGGATGTGAAGTCACAGAAAATTTAAGTAACTTCCCAAAAGTTACATAGCTTATGACTATGTGTTCATATGCTATGTGGGTGGTAGAGATGAAACATGAACCCGGACAGTCTAATTGTATAACACAATTTAGTTGGTCCATGTTTAGGGTTCTGGCAGGAGGGTATATATAGGTACAGTGATGGAATGTGTAATTGAGGCTGGATCAAGGAGGAGGTGAAACTGAAGGAAGAAATTAGATAGGCTAGTAATCTGGATATCTTGATAAGGCCAAAAGCATGTGTTTTAGTAGTAACTGAGTGATAGAGTGGAAAGTAAAAGAAGTTGTTACCAGAAAGCAGCAGGTTTCAGTTTCAGATTTCAGTTCAAGGAACTGACAAAGTCTAGGGAGTGGCTAGAGAAGAGTATGGCTGAGGTAGAGGAAAGAAGTGAAAGTACCTAGAAATATAGTTGACAAAAGAGTGAGAGGCTAGGGTGTCACTTTGGATGTCTATCTGGAAACTTAATTCACTTCAAATTCTAGCAATACTTGGGGAGGGAGGAGAAATACGCTGAATCCCATTCTAAACTCTTTATAAAAGAGTTGGAGGGATTTTCAGTTCAAGATGGTGGACTGAATATGTACATCAACTTCTTTGCCTTCTGAAACTCCATTAAACTGACTGTTAAGGAAGGAAAAGAATAAGACATACAACAATGGAGACAATGGAGAGAGCATCATCAGTGGATAAAGCAGAACAGAAATGGAAACTGTCTGGGACACCCCTAGAAAGGAACTTGCGCGGAACAGTTCTGGAATTGAGATGGCATTTACTACTGAGGGTAAGAGAGAGAAATAGGGCTGAAAAAAGAAGACTAGTTGGACATCCATATATGGACTCTCTACCTCTGGATGCAGAACAATCTGTAGCTGTGCATTTATTCCAGGCAAAAAGAGGAGATTTAATTTCAAGAGATTTTAAACTATAACTGGAGAGTACTAGAGGAGCTACCTGGGAGTCAGTGCACCAGAGTAAATCTAGTCCTCCAGCTTAATGGTTTCCTGACTTCTTATCCTTAAACAACATTGGCCAGCAAGCCCCACGTGCATACGAGGGTCTCTCCATCCTTACTTCATTCTTGTATCTGCTACAAAAGCAAGAATTAGTAGACAAAAATAAAAAAAAATTTTCCTAAAAGAAGAAGAATCAAAACCCTGAAACATGAAAGAAAAAGTAAAGACACTAAGAAGAAGAAATAAGAAAAAAAAAAAAAAGACACTCAAGGAAAACATAAAAAATGACCATGGAGATAATTCTGAGAATAGAAGACAACCTTTAAAAATGCTTAAATTCAGCAATCCCACTTCTGTCTACATATCCAAAGGAAATGAAAACAGGATATCAGGATATCTGCACCCCCATGTTCATTGCAGCATTATGCACAATAACTAAGATGTGGAAACAACCTGTGTCCATCAGTGGATGAATGGATAAGGAACTGTGATATATATATATTATTATTCAATATATATTATGGAATGGAATATTATTCTATATTATTCAATACACACACACACACATACACACACATATATATATATATATAAAATGGCATATTATTCAACCATGAGAAAGAAGGAATCTTTTCATTTGCAACAACATGGATGGGCCTGGTGGGCATTATGCTAAGTGAAATAAACCAGGCAAATACAAATACTGCATGCTATTATTTATATGTGGAATCTAAAAAAAAAAAGTCAAGCTCATAGAAACAGAGTCGAAGAGTGGTTGCCAGGGGGAAATAGGGAGGAGGTTGGTAAAGGGTACAAATTTTCAGCTATAAGCTAAATAAAGTCTGAGGATCTAATGTAAAACATGGGGACTAGAGATGATGACACTGTATTGTATAACTGATATTTGTTAAGAGAACTGAACTTAAATTTTCTCACCTCTCACCAAAAAAATAAAAAGATAAATAGATGAGGTGATGGATGTATTAATTAACTAGATGAGGGGAACCCTTTTGCAATGTATATGTATATCAAATCACTACAATGTACACTTTAAATATCTTAATGATTGTTTTCAAAGTTCTGAGAGAAAATGCTTGTCAAGCTACAATCTACTTAGCCAAGAAACCAGTCAAATATGAGGACAAAATAAACAAATTTTCAGATGAGTGAGAACTTAGAAAGTTTACATTCCAAATATCCTTTCTTAGAAAGGAACTTGAGGGTGTCTTTCAGCAAAATGAGTGAGTAAAGTACTGGATTCATCATTCAGAGGAGAGCAAAGCTGAGCCCAGAAATGAAGAATCTGGTCTTTGGAAACCAGAGGCTAATGTGCGAGCCCCTGTCTCCAGCCATTTTTTAAGTCAGGTCTGTTCTGTTGAGTAATTTTTTTCTAAGTTTGGGTTGTTTTTCATGCCGCTTGTAAACGTGAGTCCCAATAGTTATGTAACTGATGGAAGTAATTGATGGCATGTAAAAGTAGAGTCTTAAGAACATTCTCTACTGATCAGCATGAGAAGTACTATTGGACCCACAGAGAATGAAATGTAGTCCTACCAAACTGCTTAACTCAAAAGAATATTTACATAGTCACAACAGTTTGAGTGTTTATTGTTTTAAATTTTTATAATGTACTGTAGACAAATCACAAAAGACTTTTTTGTAGTCAAAAATTATCAATCAAAATTATTTATCATTTATATATCAATAAAATTAAACAAATCCAATAGAAGTTGGAAAGTGGAAGAGAGTAAAGAAACACATACAGAAAATCGGGAAAACTCATGCCCTCATCTCCCAAAGCAGGCAGTCAAGAGCTTTCATCTGTGATGGACAGAAAAAGAGTTGGAGTACACATAACAGTCCCCACCATATCATCTCCAAATGGTATAGAGGACACATTGTATGAGGGGAATATTTACATTAGTAGAAACAGAGAGCCACATGATTTTTTATATAATTTCAGAATTTTAAAAAATAAATCTACAAATTCATATGACGGATATTAGCAGGTCTTCTTCACTAAGTGCCTCATACTGTAGGTGACACTTGTGCTCAGAATCTTTTTTCCCTCTTTTGCTTCACAGCGCAACAGAAAGGGCAAAAACGGGCTGTTTCTCTAGGCAAATCCACAAATCGTAAAATATAAAAATATTACTATAGAAATATAAACATAATGTTAAATATTTCTAGAAATCAAAGAAATGAAAAATAAAATACCAAAATGGGATATTTTTCATTTATCAGATTAGCAGAGATTAAAAAATGGTAGCACAGGCGCACGGGAGAAACAAGCACTCTCACGATCAGCTGATGGTAGAGGAAAGTACCACAAACTTTCTGGAGGGCACTTTAGGAGTAAATATCAAAACTATGCATCTCCTGTAAGATAGAAATTCTACCTCTAGGAATGTACTTTAAGGATGACATTGGATAAGTGTGCAAAGACACAAATACAAGAGTATTGTTGAAACTCAGCGTACAATATCTAGAAACTGAAAATCGTCTCAAAGCCCATCTGGAGGGAATTAGACAAATCCATTAGGGACATATAAAAATGAATGATGTAGGTCTAAGTTTTTTGACATGGAAAACATCCACAATCTATTTCTTGTTTGTATAATATGATCCCATTTTTGTAGAGGGGTTTTGTGGAAGAAAATGTTTATGTAGGTATATACATAGTAGAAACTCTGGAAACATATGCCTCAGAGCATTGGGTACCAAGGTGTGGTGTGGTGAGTGTAGTCTTTCTTGGAAGCAGAAAATAAAGGGAATGCACTATCTATAGCATATTTACAAACAATAATAAACCGACTAAAATCAGCCTGCTTATTGTTATCACCACGTCCAGCAATTCTAAACAATTTTAGTGATAAAATACTCCTTCCTCCTGAAGCAGACCACTCCACTCCCACCATAACCCACCCTGGCTATGCCATTCCATCAAAGGTCAAAAAGATGTATCTCAGTGAGATACTAAAATTAGATCAGAGGGCCAGTTGGTCAAGAAAAATTGTGTGAGAACATATTTCTTTGTGGGAGTAAAAAGTATCCCTCTGTGTGTATTATGCAAAGTATATGAGGCCAAGTTTAAGACCTTACAATGCTTGTCTGATCTCTCTCTGTGCTCTGTCTACTCCTCCTGCCCCCAATTCGGCCCCTGATCTCCTAGCAGTGAAAGACTGGGATCCTCTGTCTATAAACCTGTCATTCCACACTACAGATGCAACCTTCTCCCTCCAAGAATGTGAACGTTTTTTCTTGAGTCTGATTCCCATGGCAAATTTGAATTTTAAAAAAGAATTGCTAATAATGCTATACTTTAATCGAAAATAACGAATATCTTAATAGTGGTGAAATCAGTCAGTTTGGCTGACTGATGGGAAGGTTATGTAACTTATTTAGAAAGCAGATTTTAAAACCATAAAGGAACTGGGAGAAGAGGAGATGGGACTTTTGGTAGCACATCTCATGTCACATCTTTTAGGTGCCTACCAACTGCTACCATGAGTAAGGCCAGGCCTCCTAGGTTTTCAAGAGAGAAATCATACGCTGCCCTGACCTGAGGTTTTATGAAGTCTTAAGCCAACACACAAATAATTTTTCTTATGAGTCTAGTATATAGCATCAAGAAAGACAAAGAGAATGATAGCAGAGTAAGATTTATAGATGAAAAAATAGGAAAGACATTGCCAACATGGGCTCAAGTTCTTGCTGAAATGTCACCTCCTTGATGAGGCCAAATCACTCATGTAAAATTGACCTCCCTCAACTTCCAGATTTTTTTAAACTTCTTCTTCTTTTTTCCCATAGATTTTACCACTTCCTAACAACCTGTCATATTTGTTTATTTATTTATTTGTTATTTTTATTGCTTATTCCTCTTTCTCCCACGTATAGCTCCATTTTTGGTCTGTTTCACTCATATATTCCAAGGATATGGGAACAATGCTCGACATGAAATAGGTGCTTAATAAATACTGCTGTCAGGAGGAAGGAAGAAAGGAAGGAAGAAGGGAAGGAAGGATGGAAAGAAGGAAGGAAGGAAGGAAGCATGGAAAGAAGGAAGGAAGGATATAGAGGATATGGAGCTTACCTGCTGCTCATTGTGGGCCCAACCTAAATAATGCTCAAGGAGAGTGCCTCCAGGTGTGACCAGTAAAAGGCCACCATCATTATTGTCAAACAATCAGATATTAACCATTGTTATCTAACAACGGTCATTTAATCCTTGTGCTACTGCTTCAGGTTGCCTTTCAACATGAATTGCAGTTTTGTTCATTATAACGTGGAGAATTAGTAACAGGAGACTGCACTGCAGCTATTCAGTTATTTCTTCCTGAGAACTATGGAAAGATTACCAGCTATTTGTGAGAAGTATCTGTTTTATGGATTAGTAAAGTGAGAATTAGTTGAACTCCATGTCTGCTTCCTTTTGACATTCTAATTAGCACAATTTCAATGAATACATGATCTAATCAATGTTGTGTTCCACTCTGATAGTTTTTTCAGCAATTATAGCTTAAAAAATATATATTTACATAAATAATAGTATCAGAGCATTATAATTGCTTATAAGAGCAATCATTTGATTAAATTCTGGAAATGCCAGAAATCTAGAAAAATCTTTGTGGTGGGGTTCACGTGCCAAAACAGTGGAACTATTTTTTTGACAAGTGATTTGCCATGCTCGTGGTGGAAGACTTGGTATAACTATCAATTCAAATGGCAAAGCTAAGCCGACATGGTCAAGATGAAAAGCCTGTGGTGCTGTCTGGACCATCATGTGGCTGAGGGATTGGGCTTTTCCTCTAATTAGCACAAACTCTGGCGCAGCAAGTTCTCCCTTTCATGAAGTCTCCTCCTCCAGGCTCATACTGATGAACCATCACAGAGGAGGGAGTTGTGAAGGAAGAAGGAAGCAGTAGGCAGGAGCAAGGAAAAGCAGGAGGAAGTGGATTGTGTGGAACGACACAATCTACTCAGGCATTAATTTATTGTCCTATAATGTGATGCCGCAACAACTGGCCACAGTGAGGCATGAGCTCAAACCCTCAATTTCCTGGCAAACACCGAAGGCTAAAGAAACTACTTTTTTTGTGATACTGAGGCATGACCTTCTATTCTTTTGTAACCTTGTTCCTACTATCAAAGGAAAAAGGAACAAGAATATTTCCTTCCCTCCCATCTCCTGGGAAAATGCAGGAAGGGCCATGCCTGACTGCATGAAGGATCACCCTAGTTTTGCTTATATTCATCTAATAGAAATATCCAGTGTGCACTATTGGATATTTTCCAAACATATTCTCAGAGCCTGAAGTATTGTTTATGCCAGAATCTCCTTATTCCTATTATTCCCGCATGTTTTTCCTTTTCTAATTGTAGAGTCCTTCCTTTGAAATACCCTCAGTCACTGGCCTTTCAGTACCATTACAGCATCACCATGGTGGTGTCGGGAAGGGGGAAATTCCCCCATTCTACCCTTCTTATGTTCTCATGGCTGGACTATTCATAAAATTGACACAGGACCAGATTAACAGGAGAAAACCCCAATTTAATTATGTGTACATGGAGAATCATGAAAATGATGCTCAGAGTGAACGAAGCAGGCGGTATATACATCTTTTAATCAAAGAAACAATCAATTTGTGAGGAATTGACGAGACAAAGAAACTTAAGTTTGGGGTATGTAATTAGTGAGGAATTTAAACAGAGTTTAGGCTGGAGATAGTGAATTAAGGTTTGTTTCTGCAGCTTCTCAGCCGGGAATTCCCAGCTCTGGTGATACGGACACAGGGAGAGCGCCTTTCACCTGGGAAACTTATTTCTGAATTTTACCAATAGCAAAGAGGCAGTAAGCTCTTTGAGGAAAAGAAACACTGCCTACCTTGTGTAAGATTTTATCCAACCTTCTAACCTGAATTTATAGACTAGAAAAGTTTTTCAGAAACATAAAGCAATTTTTATCATTATATTGCTACAGTCTATGAAACAATTAGATAGTAGAATCCTTCAGATACTAAACCAGTCACAAAAACTTCAGTAAGAGACCAAATCAGATGGAGAATCAGTGTCTCCTAGTTCTCAATTCAGGTCTAAGAACTGACTACCGCATCCTTTTCAGAGGACTTCAGCCATAGGGGAGAGGAACGGAAAATAATGGGGAATAATGTCTCCCTTCTTCCAGTTCCCTATGTTTTAATGGTCTTAGCTATAATAATCAATTGATTATAACTTTGTAAGATCTGAAACAGAGCCAATAGAAGTGCTGTGCAGAATGAATTGTCATTAACCTGGATAAGTATGTGTATATGTGTGTGTGAGACAGAGATATAAAGTCATCAAAGAAGGCTAAAGCAGGAATGGTACAAGCCAATATCGTCCCAGAGAATGATCTTACTTGTTTGAGAGTTGAAGATCTTTGTGTGGCAGACAAGCACAGGTTTTAAAACAAGGGGGATCTTGATGTACCCCCTTCCCATCCCCTAAGAGCTTTAAAACTTTGGACCAGACTATCCATCTAAGGCTTTCAGGTGCCTGAAGATGACCCAGAGAGTGTTCTAGGAAGACAGAGACTCACAGACGCCAGCAAAGGGATATAAATGTTGTAGGGAAGGAAAACTTTTCCCTTCTCTTCTAGGTTCTTTGGCTGGTCTAATCATTAAATTGGCATAAGACAGATTAACAGGAGAAAAAAATTTAATTTTGTATGTACAGGAACACCAAAGATATGAGGCTCAAAGAAGTGACCAGAGCAGGCAAATTTTACACCTTTTTGACAAGAAAACAATAAGTTTGTGAAGAATTGACAAGGCAAAGAGGTTTGGGTTTGGGTAGTAAATTATTGAAGAAGTAACAAGGTTTATTTATACAGCTTTCTCAGCCCTAAGTTCCCTATCTCGGGAGACAAGGATGCCTTCTACCTTCCTGGTATAGGAAGGGTACCTTTCACATGGGGGGTTTATTTCCTGCTTTCAAAGTGACAAAGGGCCAGAATGTTCTTCCAGTACCAGCTATTTCTTGAGTAACTTTAATTCAAAATAATCAATATGCCAAAGTGCCACACTTTGGGGTGGCATATTCTGCTTTCCTTCAGTATAAAGGCGAGAAAGGTTGGACTTTCCTGAGGAAGAAGAAAGAAATGAAAGGCAATAACTGCCTTAGAAGACGAAGCTTCTGTAAACTGCAAAACTGTTCTGCATCTCCACCCATATAGGTAGGCGCTGGAGAGCCAGGAAAAGTAAAGACAGTACTCTGTTGATGTCAATAAATGTATGGGCTATGATATCGTTCAGTTGATATCTTTTTTGTTTCGCAATAATTTTCTCATGCGTCATCCCAATGCTGTTGATGAATCCCAGTTTTGGCCATACCACTTGCTCAATTTTCACTTTGTCCTTTGGGAGAGATGTGATATAGAAAACAAAAAAGAATAAACATGAAGAGAGGGAGGGTCAGAGAGAGCTCTGGCCTAACTCACCTGTGACTAAATATAGTTATAATACACAGAAATGATTCAAAGCCTGGCTCCTGCTTTTCCCTCTCCTCGCTTCAAACACTGCTTATAATCTTGCCTTGGTAGAAAAGAGACTACTGTATAGTCTCTGTCAAACTGGGTTCCCTGGAAACAGGCTCTGAGATGGAGAGATGCAGCAGGGTTTATTTTGGGCGTAGGGTACCTGGGTAGAGAGAGGTTGCTCTCAGGAGATATACCTGTAGGGAAGTGAAGAAGGCAGGATGTGGCAGAGGGAGACACTGACCCACAGTACAATTGCAAAGGAGACCTCAGTCTACCTTACAGGGACCTCAGGAGTGGGATGGCCCTTCAGAGTTGTCCCAAATGGAATAAAGAAGGACAGGCTTGTGTCCTCTTATCAGTCAGTTATTTCGCTTCAGGCCACCCCCAAGAGGGCACAACTTTAGGGAGGGAAGTTCCCCACAGACTAGGGTAATATCTAATGTGGGAGGCCGCTGGGAGCTGTCAGTAGCCATATTCCCAGACCCAAGGATGGGTATCTTGGCACCGAAGAGAGGATCTGGGGAAAGAACCATGGTGTCCATGACATGTTCTCACAATTAATTGTTTTATAAGCTATAGAGATATGAAAATCAGAAAGATAAGAAAATTTCACAGAAATAAGAGAAAATAAGAGAATTCAAAGTTAGGTGATAACTTGTAAGAAGACTATTGGAATTTCATGTTTAAACTGAATTTTATCTATGTCTTAAAAAATAAAATGTCTAGAATTGCACTATCCACTACAGTGGCCACGAGCCACATGTGTCTATTGAGCACTTGAAATGTGGCAAGTCCAAATTAAGATGTGCTAGAAGTATAAAATACACACCAAATTTTTGACACTTAATAGGAAAAAATAATGTGAACTATCTTATTAGTAATTTTTATATTGATGACATGTTAATAGGATTTTTTGCTATATATAAAGTTATTAAAATTAATTTCACCTGTTTCTTTCAACTTTTTTAATGTAGGCATTAGAAAATTTTAGATTAGTTATGTATATTACATTATAGTTTGGTTGGACAGAGCTGGTCTAGACTAATCTCAAAGTCTGACAAAGGTGTTGTTACATCAGCCCACAGCCTAAGGCAGAGTAGCACTGGAAAGGGCCACAGATAGGGTGCAGAACCCCTCTCTACACATTCAGAAACTCATTCCCTAGGCCTTACTAGAATAGCAACCCAAAAGCATCTTACTTTGTTCTTGAAAGACCAAGATATGACCTGGGTCGTACAACCATTATGTTCCCACTGGTAGGGTGAGAACAGATGTAGGAAATAGTCAAGATTCATTGTGCCATCCTTCTTGGGAGCCAGAGCTTCTGAGAAGTAAAAACATTTGCTTTAATCACAAATCAAGAGATTCTGACTCATTTTAAACCTTTGCTTCAGGACAAGGGATTGTAACCATCACAGCTCAGTGATCAGTATGGGTGGACTAGGAAACAGCTGGAGCTCAGTGAGTAAGTCCTTTGGTGCAATGAAATAATTACTTCATATGCCAGGAATACGACCACATGTGGCACTAGATGAAGACTAAGCAGAAATATGAGTCATAGAGCAAAAATAAGGTAAAGTAAAAAATACTTGTATTTATTTCTACCACCAACAGTGCTGTACTTTTGTTTTTATTTTGTTTATTGCCGTCAATTCCATGCCAGCCATGTTTTCCCCAGCTCATGATTTTATTTCAACATCATCCAGAACCGCTCATTCCTTCCACCTCACTGCCAATGACCAAGTCCAGATTTTCATCACCTCAGCCCAAATGTTCCTTCCTTGATCTTTTTCCTCCCAATTTTTTTCTCTTTAGTCTCTGATTTCGCCGCCAACTTCTTGTAGAAGATCTTTTCTAAAACATGTCACTCCCCTGCTCACAAAACTAGAATGACTTCATATTGGTTACCCAACCAAGCCCAGACTCAGTGTGGCATCCCAATAGATAGGCAAAATATATTCATTTTCCTTTTTCCTTCTTCCTCATTCCCTCCATTTAGAATGTACTTCCGACTCTTCTTCACTTTTTATATTATTTTAAAGAAATATGAATTGAATGTCTAATATACACAAGATATTATTCCAGTTCCTTATTCACTCTATTCCAGAAGCTTTTCTCACTTGATTCTTGACTTTCCTGAACTCATGATACCCACAATTTGTATATCACATGATTGCTGTATACTCATATTTTTTTCAGATAATTTTATCTGCATAATCATTGAACTTGCAACCAATTTGTTAACTCTCCAAGGTCAGAGATTACCTCTTCTACCTCAAATTGGAAAAGGAAATTAATATTTATTGAATGCTTTCTCTATGTCAGGCACTGTAAAATGCGTTTAACATTTGTTATCCAGAATTCTCTGTATCCCCTTTTCCTTGTGTCTGTGCTCTCCCTTCATCATTTCCACATGACCCTGCCAGACTGCCCTGACTCCTGATGCCAAAAAACACTGACTCAAGTATGTAAGGAGTAGATTTACTGGTGCTTTGGGACAATGATGGTGGAATTTCCACTGGTAATTACTACTTGGGCTGCAGCCTCCTGCTTGCTCCTGGGGTTCCCTCTCTCTTCAACATTTTCTCTCTTCTTCTCTAGCTCTTTCTCACTGGTCCTGTTTTATGCAAAAACAGTTTAGTTATCTCTTTGATTCATTACCAATGGAGCCCTAAGAAGGCCTGATCTTTAAAATTAACATACGTGTTACGGTGGTTCTAAAACAAAGACAGTTTCTCTCTCTCTCTCTCTTTCTCTCTCTCTCTCTCTCTGAGATATTCTGTGAGTTTTAAGTAATTTTTTTCTCTGTTAGACACAATTTTCTCATTTGACGCTCCCAACAATCCATTTCACAGCAGCTAGCAATAAATATTTATTGAGTGTTTACTACACACTAAGCTTTGTTTTAAGTGCATTATCCATATTATCTCATTTAACCAGCGCTATAAACAAAAGAGGAAGGTATTCTTATTATTCACATTTTAGAGGTTAGGAAACAAAGTGAAGGTAAGTTAAACAACTTGTCCAAGAGGACTCAGAGAGTAAGTGAAAGAGCCAGAATTAAAACTCAGGCAGTCTGATTCCAGAGCCCAAACTCTTAACAACGTTGCTGTCCTGCTTCACAGAAAAAAGAAACTGAGACTTGCGAGCTGAAGCAATCTGCTGTGGTCACACAGAGCACGACCAGTGTGGCTGGAATGCTTCTCCGTTCACCAGAGGATGTTGTTCCATCCCCTGCCTTGTTTGGGAGATAATTGCTCTCATCCTGTTGATGTGCTTTGTTTGTTTGTTTAATGTCAGTATTGTCTGGGATTTTTCAAAAAGTTTCTAACTTTTTAGAACAGTTTTAGGTTCACAGCAAAATTAAGAGGAAGGTACAGAGATTTCTCATACACCTACTGCCCCTAGACTTGCACACCCTCCCCCATTATCAACAACATCCCCCACCAGTGGTATGTTTTTTACAATTGATGAACATTGAACATTTACAATTAATGTACATTGACACATCACAATCACCCAAATTCCACTTTACCTTAGGATTCACTCTTGGTGTGGGTTTGAACAAAAGCATAATGACACAGATCCATCATTACAGTATCATACAGTATTTTCACTGCCCTAAAATTCCTATGCCCTGCCTGTTCATCTCTCCCCCTTCCATAGTCCAATCCTTGGCAACCACTGGTCTTTTTACTGTCTCCATAGTTTTGCTTTTTCCAGAATGTCAGATAGTTGGAATCATACAGTGTGTAGACTTTTCAGATTGGCTTCTTTTACTTAGTGAAATGCTTTTAAGATTCTTTCATGTCTTTTCATGGCTTCACAGCTCATTTCTTTCTAGCTCTGAATAATATTCCATTTTCTGGATATACCACAGTTTATTAATCCATTCACCTACTAAAGGACATCTTGGTTGTTTCCAAGTTTTGGCCATTATGCATAAAGTTGTTATAAATATCCGTGTGCAGGTTTTTGTGTGGGCCTAAATTTTCAACTCCTTTGGGTAAATACCAAGGAGCGTGATTGATGGGTCATATATTTTGATGTTTTCAGTTGGCTTCCCTACTAAGCACTCAAAGTGACTTAACTGAGTATATTATATTCACTGAGATACAAAAGACAAGTCAGTCCTTTTATAAGACTCATCCTTAATTCCTCCTTTTCTTTGATTTCTCCATATCCAGCACATCCAGAATCTCCCACCAATATGCCCCTTTCTGGTACATTCCATTTCCATCACCCTAATTCACGACAGTCAACTTGTCTGGTGCTATCTAACTGATCTTTCTGCTTTTATTTTGTCTCTTCCAACTACTTTTTCAGAGAGCTGGAGAGTAAATCAATTCCCGTCACTCCCCTGATGAAAATCTCTAATGACTTCTGATTACCCTTAGACTGAAATCCAACTTTAGATCATTGCCAACAAGGCCCTGTATGTCCTGGCCCTGCCCTCCTTTCCAACCTCATCTTAGGTCATTCTCCTGACTCATCACATTCAACCACACTAGCCCACTGGCCTTTTCTCAGTTCCTTGAATAGACCAAGCCCTCCTCATTTGGGACTTTGCCTTTGTTGTTGCTTTTGTCTGGAAAGTCCCTTCCCTCCATTCTTTAAGATGGTTGTCTTGTTTTCCAGGTCACCTCCTTAAGTTTCACCTCTACTCAGAGTCCTTTCCTCACCTTTTATTCTCTCTCCTGCCATATTTGCTTCCTGTATAATAGATTAATGAAAGACGATGAATACATTCATTGGAGAATGGATAGGTGAAATAGATGAAACTTGAATAGGTGAAATGAATAGATCCATTGGAGATATAAACAAAAATATACAAAATGATAGAAAACAAGTTTAAAGTAACGTGTAAAACATGTTTACTAGTGTGCTACAGATTAAATACATCATCTGTGAAGGAAGTCCAAACAAAGGCGAGAAGATTAACATAGGAGTTAAAGTTGGCTTCTTGGAGGCAGTGAGACTACTCTGGAACACTCGTGGCTTTGGATTGGCAGAAGTATTATGCACAGGGGAAAGCTGTAAGAAATTCAATCCAATAGAAACAGGCTTTATTGGAAGAGTAATAATAATAACAATCTGATGTCAGTTTGTGATGCACACAAGAATTGACATGTTCGTATAGCAATTGTAAATTCACGTTAGTACCTGATTTTTCAAGAAATATAGCAGAAATTACACTTAGTCTAATATTGCTCTTGTCGCTGAAAACTTTTTTGAATTATATCTTGTAAAATGGCCTGGAAGGTACAATATACATTTTTTTTCAATATTCTGGCAAATATTCACTTTTTTTAAATGCCATTTTTGAAATAGCCAAAAGTCATCTAGAGCCAAGCCTAGTGAATGAAATGGTGATGCTCTGTTATTAATATCTAGGATCAAATGTAAGTTCTCACTCTGAAGTAAAGGTATATATCTACATTATCTATCTACCTACCTATCTATCTATCTATCTACCTACCTACCTATCTATTAATCCTAGTATGTTCTGAGGGTCTTACAATTGAAGAGATCCCACGACCTTGTGAACAAGTACAGCATAACTGGGATTGGATACAGCTTTCTAAAGGGGGGAATTCTTATTTACAAACATAGGTTCTGGTGGTTTCTTTTAAAAGAATCATTCTTCCTTCTTTTATAGCCACATTTTAAAAAATAAGAACCTTAGAACTTAGGTCATAAGATTCTAAATACTTTTATTGCATTTACAACAAGCAGATTACATAAAAGACAAACGCCTTATTTTTAAGAATTGGCTATGTTGGCTAAGTCAGCACTCTATATGGGATTTCTGTGCTCAGAACCAGAATGTAGTGATTCTTTGTAAGAGAACAGGGCCTTGTTTGCTTTGGGATCCTGAAGGTAACGTTAAATGTCTTGCTGTAAAAATAAAGCATCCTTAAATAAAATAATTTGGTGCACAGCACTAAGGATAGTGCCCGGCACATAAAGTATATTCAATAAATGTTGGTTCTCTTTCCATTAATCATGTTTTGAAAGTTTAATATCCTCTGTAGTTTTATTTTACTTTTTTTCCATGCTAAGCCACATGTTTTGAACATACAAGAGCAGTGGAAGTGGTGGCCTACGTGTAGAAGTTTAGTAATATGGGCTTTTACGTAAGGTAGGAATTCTTAGTTCAGTTATTGTTATTATAAAACTGGCTGTTTGGATTTCAAAAATGAATTATCTAGTTATAAAAAACATTTTTTCCTGTTTCTAAATTATTTGTTAGAGAATTGGTCAGATGCATTTGAGTCATTTTCTATGTGAAATACAATGCTATACACCAGAGTAATTGGATATTTGAAAATTATAATTTCTAATGTACTAATTCTCATATTTCTTTAGATATTATTGTATGAACCTGAGTAGAATCTGGTGGGAGAAACCGTATAGTAATTTGAACAGGTAAAGTTTAACATAAATAACTATTAACTATAACGGGATTGGAGTAACAAAGGATTAGCTAATAAGAAGTAAAAAGAACTCTAAAGAATATGGAAATAGATATCTGAAGCAGCCAGTTCTCTTGTGGCTGAGATAGAGTACCCAAGACTGAGATCCAGATCTTATCCGAGAGGGCAATCATAGGTCACTGAAAGCAAAGAAGTTGCCATGGTGCCACCGGAACTTGCTGGAAATCTGTCTTTTGGAGCTTGCTGGAAATGTGCCCTCTGGGTACCAGAGAAAGCTGTTCATGGGGAGGTGTCTTGCTGGAGGCCCTCTACACAAAACTGCCTGAGGAGGTGCAGTTGCTGGCCACTGAGTACTGCTGGCCGCCATATACTGCAAGAGCCTGGCGCTGGAGAAGCCACCCATCCTGCAGAAGCTTACCGAGCAAGCACGCCAGAACCAGGAAGCAATACCCTTTCCTTCTGCCCTGTCTCTCTAGCACCCTCTACAGGCAAAGGTTAGTGCATGCCAGCTGGCAAGGTAAAAACATTTAAAGGGCCCAGATACCTTTTTTAGGAAGCAGATTAAAAAGGTTAAGTTTGGAGATGAGAGGCAATACCTTGATAAGCGGTACTGTTATTTTCTGATATTCCAGGGACTTAAAATATTAATATGAATATTCACAAAAATTTCCTCTCTAATGCCCACTTCTAAGGTAGAAAAAGCATTTGTGGCTCAGGCATCCATCAAGGTGAGGATAGTGAACAGAGGGACACAAATAAACACAGTAAAATTTTATCGATTTACAGTTTAAAAGAAAGAGATTGGGAGAAGAAGTCAGGGAGACAAAAAGCAATGCAGGATGATTTTAGGGAAATCGTTTTGAGGAGTTTCGAAGAGAGAAAAAGAGGTGGTAAAGTATTTCTCACTTATTCTTTGGTAACACAAAGTTAAAAAGTGTTGAAAATATTTGTCTAACGTCCAATTTCCTTTGGACTTTTTTATTTTGCATGCCAGAAATAAATATTTAGATTACTTTTTAGTTAATTTGGATGTTGATGTTGAGTTTCTTCTAAATACAACCTTATGCTGAGAGAAGCCACATACTTTATTTGGGTTACACTGACCACAGCATTTTCAAAGCTTTTGAGTCCATCAAATTTTTAAACATTCAGTTTTTTTTCCCTTTTACATTACATACCAAAGAATAAATAAAACAGAACTTAGTCTAATATCCTGCACATAAATATTTATTAAATCATTGGCTCTACATTTATCATTTCCAATTCAGCCAGTCTTAGTACTGCATGGCAGTCCTCTTACTAGTTTCTAATTAGCCATTTTGCATTCATTGCCACAAGTTTAAAAATCTGTACTACTTTCCTTATGTCCCTATGTCCATTCTCAAGTCCAAAGCCAATCTCAGCAGACAGCCTGGTAACTGAGGCCAGGAGAGTGAATTCTATCAGCCTCCTGCTTTTGTACCTTCACCTAAACTGTCTTGCATTCATATTTACTTCTCTCCTGCTTCAGAAGCAGTGGCAGCAATAGCTATCCTTCTATCCAAACTTAACCTTTTCCTGTGCTCTTGGTTTCCTCCTCTTCCTTCTTCCCATGCATTTTACTTCAACACTTCTGCCCTCCTCTCTCCCCCTTGAGTCTTGAATCTCTCTCCCTCTTTCCTGACTCTTACTTCTCATCCTGTAAACAGGCTTGGAACTTTGGATTGATCCCCTATCAAAATTTTCCTCTCATCTCTTTCCTTCTCTTTTTTACAATGCCCATTTAAAGATCATCCATGCTTGTTACATACGTTTCCTCACCTCCTCAAATTCAGTTTTTGTTGAAGAATATCTACCAGGGTCTCTTGGTATAGGTCAGTTTTCCTTAGCTCAACCACAGAGTTCAAATTGAGCACTCATTATAAAGCACATTTTTAAAAAGATGTTTTTAACTGTCTTAATCGTTGGATGTTGTTGTGAACAATGATGTACACGGCACCAACTACCCATCTGCCCATCTGCTATTCTGGTTCCAAAGAAAACTATGATTGTCTGGGCATTCTTTTCCTCAGGATGGTTGTGAAGTAATGACCTTATCTGGGCCAGCAGATGACTGTTGGACCAGTTGCTGAGGCCTCTGTCTGCGAGAATGTACGAAAAATAGGATTGGGTCTCAAGACACCTTTTGAACAGGATGGATGTGATCAGGTGTCTCACAGTCTTCCTCCCACCTCCAGCTCCATTCAGAGAAGTCCTGACCTTTCCCCATGATTGTTACATCAGAAGCTGGCACCTTCTTTCATTAGTTTATTTCCCTCTCAGACCTTACAGAGGCATTGAATCTTATTAATACTACTTTAACTACTTTATAATTTCTTAGGTAAATAAAGTTTAGTAATATTTTTTAAATCAATGTTATGTTATCTACAAAATTAGCTTAAACTGATTATACACTTTAAACCAAAAAACATTTTATTCTAAACATAGTTAGAATGACTTTTCCTTTTCTAATGGGAGGTTATCATAATAATATTTAATAATAAAATTCTCTTTTATGGGCTGTCATATGTTCTCCCTTTTTCTTATCTCCACACTATCCATCCTCAACACCTCTAGCCCCAAAATCAGATAACCCCAAAAAGGGCTTTGAGAAATCTCCTGGAACCTCCACAATCCAATGCAGTCTTCTATGTTCCATCCCTGTTGGCAGTAATCTCACCTTCCCCTCTCTTACAGCATTGATCACTATCTTCCATATACTATTGATATTTATGAACATGGCTAATCTGTATAGGCAAATCCTAAAAACAAGATCCTTATTTTACTCACTATTGAGTAAACTATCCTCACTATTGGGTAAAAGATCTTGTGGACAAGATCCTTATTTTACTCACTATTCTCTGTGCCTAAAATATAGTACCTTACAAATAGTAGAACTTAAAGATACTTGATGAATAAAGAAATAATTGGTCATTTATTAGATGTATGTATATCCTTCAGTTAAATTTATTTTTCCTTCTTCCCTTCTCATTTCTTTGTCTATGTGTTTTAGTGTGAGTATCTTTTTATCCTCTTTGCTTCTATCTCACTTTGTTTCTATTTATTCCCTTTTAATCTTCATTTTCTCTTCTTTTGCCACTCCTGCATAGAACATAACATTTTACATGCACTTAAACTTTTTGTTTGTTTCTTGCAGTTATTTGAGTTTTACATTTTATCTCAAAATAAATGAATGATAAAAATAAAATGCTGGACTAAGTTGTTTATTACAAAATTTATGGAAACTTAATTGGTCTTTCCCCATGAGGTTAGTGGCTTGCAATGAAAAAACTGTTCAGTCTAATTAAACAGAAGATAAATCAATGTTTTAGAGAAAGATTTGGGATTCATTTGTTAAATGAGATAAATTTTTGAAAATTATATTAAGTTGCAATGTATTTGAACTCAACAAGTTATTTAGCATGAAATGTACAAAGTCAAGTCATGAATATATAAACCTGGGTCGAAGGCTAAGGAAAAAAGTAAGTTTAGTAGTTGAAACCTTGATGTGGTACTAAATTGATACTAATCTCAGGTGAGCAACCCTGTCCAAGGTAACACTAAATCAGTTTTTCTGGTCAATGTAGTATTATACAAATCCTTACAGCTTGATGAATTATAATCCTTTCCATGTCCTGTTAAGGGATTCACAATGAAAGAACTAACCACCCAGCAGTCCATTCATCCTATATGTATGTAATAAAACACATAAGCTTATAAAAACAACAAAAGACAGGGTTTGAAGGAGATATTTAAATTGGAAAAATGCTCATCTTTGGCTCACTGTTATTTTCTATATGTAACTGAATTAAAATTTAAAATGTTTTTCATGTGTTAATATAATGCCCATTTTAAAAATTAGTATGTAAAAAATTAATGAACTTCATCAAATATATTTAACTTAAAATCGTGGCACAAATGTATTGTAACAACAGCATGGCTAAATATTACTTCCCATAAACAGTCTGTTCCTCTTCCCATGGCCCCCTAGGATCTGGCCTTTAATTTGGATTTAAAAACTATGAACTGATAGGGCTCACCAGCGTTCACATTTCGTCTTCAAATGAGACGCTTAGGGATGCTTACAGATGATTAATTTCACAGAAAGAGGGACTTGGTTATACTCTGTGTGGAAAATATCTAAAAATTATCAAGACTATCTGCAATGCATTCCATATATATTTCATGTTTTATAATCTATGACCTAAGAAAAAAGTTTAGGGATGTAGAAAGAAATAAAAGACAACCGTCATTTACGCTGGACAAAAATTACTGTTGACATGCTACCACCCAATCTCGCTCTCCCTCTTTTTTATGCAATTGCTGATCAGGTCACAACAATATTATAGTAGATTCTTGAAGATGAAGACAGAATCTAATTAAAATTTTATTTGACATAATCGACGTAAAGTCCTATAACCACTTAATAAATAAATGTTGACATTGATATTGATATTGATACTTATCTTTCTGTTGCATTTATAAAATATCTGGACACTAAATCTTCCCCCAGCTACACTGAGTAACATGCTCATAGAAATCATGTTTCATTACAGCTACTACTCCCTTCTTGAAATAAGCACTCTAGGCTAAATATTGGATGTATGGGGCTCCAATCCTACTTGTATCCTACTTATTATTAAACATAGGCCTAAAACTTACTATTATTATGCCATAGCTATAGCTGTCACTACTATAACTACCCCTGCTACTATACTCTATCCGTTAATTCATACTATGCCAATTGTTAGATATGTTCCATACAATATACACATGCTCTTGCAGTCCCTCAAGGTTGGTATTAATTCCCTAGAGTCACAGAGATTGAGTGACTTGCCCAAGTCACAAAGCTAATGAGGATCCAAACCCAAGTTTGCCTCACTCCATGCTCTCTCAATAAAAATAAGGATAAAATTGTGTATCTAGTTTGACTAATTAAGGAGACATTCATAAGCCAAAGAAGACAGAAGCTTGTTGTCATTTCAAATTAACTTCATAACTCTTAGAAGGAAATAAAGTAATTTTCCTGTCTTTTCTTTATTGCTATGACTCATGCAATTGTTTACCAGATTTTTAAAACGGGCACTTTATTACGCTCAGGATGAGTAAATGTTACTTTCGCTGTGTGTTCTCTCCGTTCTACTCTGAAAACATGAACTGTGCTAGATGCTGGGAAGTGACATTTGTTTTTGTCTTTGAAGAACTTAAAGGATGTTTGCTGAAGACGTGGCAAAGAAGGGTTTCTAACTGCGCAAAGGCACACATTTGAGACAGGATCAGGGTGACCAGGAAAGACTGTAATAAGAACATTTGGTAGAAAATATCAGAGTAGCCAATGAACAGTTTCCTCAGGGGTTGAGCACTGCTAACATTGTCCCACTCTCTGCCGTTCTGGCACGTCAGCTTGCAAGTGTGCTCGAGTCTCTCACATCTTCAAAGCAACGATGACAATAACCCAACTTAATAATGGATAATTCATATTCTCTTTGGCTTTGTGTTCAACTGAATTGAAAACAACTTTCTTTTCCCTAAGGCATAACACTCCAACGTAGGGACTACTGAATTGCAGAAAGAAAAATATTCCCCTCTCTTACAGTATTTTTCAATTTCAACAATCTCTTGCGACAAGCACTAATCATCCTTTGGAAAACCATTCCTTATCTATTTTTATGTTGCCTCAATGCCTTACATTCAAGATATTTGTATAAACTGTAAATTACTGTATTTTAATTTCATATGGCCTGAAAGGATCTCTGATTTCTGGTATAAAACCTTTACATTTCTTATCCACAGGTTGTCCAGTGGTCTGTTGACTTGGAAATGCTTGTATTTGAAGATTTCCTGATACTTTCAGACCCTTCAAACCTGCCTTGAGACACGACTCTGGCCATTGTACCTGTTCTGTGAGACCCCTGCAATGCCCTTAAGCAATTATGAGATCCCTTCACATGTGGAATGTATTTAGCAGATAATTAGCACACAGCTGGTATTACCACAAGTCATTAAACGAGGTCTTAAAATGAAAGCAGACAGGGAACCAGAAGCATGGACTATGAGAATGCTAGAGCTGTAAGGGACCTTTGGTGTCACTTAATCTAGTCTCTCATTTTCCAGGAGAGGAAACACAGGCCCTGTGAGAGGAGGTTGCTCAGTCACTCAACTAATTGCAGTTTTGTGGGGACTGAAACTCAAGCATCCTAACTCCAGACTAATGTCTATGTGTCAGGAGCATATGTTGTAAATGACCCTAAAATGTTACAAGTATTAACTGTTCGGTAACAATAAATCGAAGTGCTACAATTATGACAATTGTTTTGAAATGAAATACATGCACAATAGTTTGAGTTTTCAGGTACCATCACATATTAAGTTTTATACTATTTGAAACACATATTTTAAAACTTTGAAATAGAAATAACACTTTATTGAAAAAAATTACTGGAAAACATCGATGAAAAAACCTGATATTTGTTGACACCTCAAAAACAGTCTGCATATGTTACAGTAGTACATTTAGCTATTTTATGCATTTAGTTTCTTGCATAGTTTCCAAAATGTTCTAGAAGATAGCAATACTTTAAATGGAGTCAGCTGGAGTTTTAAAAGTATTTTAAGAAAACCATAGGGCAGCCTGGGTGGCACAGCGGTTAAGTTCACATGTTCTGCTTTGGGAGCCCGGGATTCACCAGTTCAGATCCTGGGTGTGGACCTACACACTGCTCATCGAGCCATCCTGTGGCAGGTGTCCCACATATAAAGTAGTGGAAGATGGGCACAGATGTCAGCTCAAGGCCAGTCTTCCTCAGCAAAAAGAAGAGGATTGGCGGCAGATGTTAGCTCAGGGCTAATCTTCCTCAAACAAAATTAAAAAGAAGAAGAAAACCACAATCTTCTTTGTCCTCTTGCATTCCCAAGAGCTCTGATTGGTTAATATTCCTCTTGGCTTAGGTCTTATCAAAAAGAGATTCGAAGCTATGTTTCCTTTTAATTTTGCTTCAAATTTTTAAGTGTGCTTTCATATGTATACATATATCACTTAATCACAAAAACTGGGCAAGTGGTGTGGGAGGCAGAATTCTAAGGTAGCCCCCTGGATTTCTGCCCATCACTGTGTATGCCCTGAAAAATCCCCTGACCTTGAGTGTGGGCAGCACCTACGAATATGATGGGATAGTCACTGCTGTGATTACAGTTAAGACTTCATCTTAGCAGACTTGAGACAGAAACTCTCCTGCATGCTTTGAAGAAGCAAATAGTGGTGCTGTAAGGGCCCGTAAGCAGCCCACATGGTGAGGGCAGGCCCCAACAGGGGCTCAGAGTGATCCCCAGTGAGCAGCTAGCAAGACAGGAATCCCAGTCATACAGCTGTAAGGAAGCAAATTCTGCCAACAACTTGAAAGAGCTCGGAAGTGACTCTTCCCCCAGTGCGTCCAGATGAGAACATCATCAGGCTGACACCTTGATGTCACCTTCTGAGACCCTGGGCAGAGGACCCTGCCTGGACTTCTGACCTACAGAACATGTGCAATAATAAATAGGTGTTGTTTTAAGCCACTAAGTTTGTGGCTACTTTTTATGCAGAAATAGAAAACTAATAAAAACAAAAGTAAATAACACTAAAACCATTTAACCAATAAGGAGACTGGTTCAGAAAGATGAATGGACTTGCTTAACTTTATTCTGAAAATTAGTGACAGGACTGAAATTGGTACCCTGGATCCTCATTTATACTCCAGTATTCTTCCCACAGTACTATAGTGCTCCACAGTAACGAGTATTATTGCTAGATTTCCTTTACCCCTGCCCACAACCAAAACAGATAATTGAAAGCATAATATACTGTCTTCCTCTTTACAGTTAAACACAGAGTAAAGAAATGACTTTATTAATTCTCACGGCAGTTCTGTAGTATAATAAAAACATTAATCAAAATCATATTAATGTTCAGTTGGTAATATTTTGAAGGAATCTTGAACCAAATGTCAATCCTCATCACTAAACACACAATATTCTGAATAGTCAAGACTGGGAAATGTGATAGGTAATTCTACCCACTTTTTGTATTGTTTCTTTGGTGAATTACTTTTGAAAACCACTACAAAATTCTTTATTTTGAGACAAGGCAAATCCAAGCCTTTGTGCACCATCATCGTTCCCCAAGCCTGGAAAACAAAAGAGAAAGTGAAAAGAAAAATTAAATACGCATGCGATTAAGAATTCGTTTTGGCACAAAGTAAAATGAAGCCCATAGTCGTTTACTCACTTGGCCACAATTTTGGCAGATAATCTCACCATTTGTTTGATAGTCTGCAAACTTCTTTTTCAGTGCTTTGTTTTCTCTCACAATGTAGAGTTCCCTAAAATTATCAAGGAGTAAGAAACATCTCCGAGAATTCACAAAGGACCAATATGAAGGCTATGGGTATGTGTTGTTGGGCCTGAAGTTTTTGGACCCCATGCTGGCATTATCCCATACCGCATTCTTTCTCTTCTTCCTGTCTCCCCAGATCATCAGGCAAATGCCCCATTTCTACATACACCTCTGAAGGAGTATGTTGCCTTTTGTGGCTTCTTCCAAGTCTCTGGATTATTTTAACCAGACTTAATTGCTTAAAAAGTTGAGAAGAAATATGAGTAATTTGATGTGCCTTGGATCAAAATGACTTTGGGTCTTACACCTCTCCCTCCTTGCCCCAGTGCACAAGTAAAAGGCGAGAAAAATACATTACCATGCAAACTCTAATCTTAAAACTGGAGTGATTACAGTAATATAACACAGCATATTTGAAAAATTGTTTGAAATAGGGACAATATTTAGGGACTAAAAGAGGGGAGGTTCTGAAAAATAATGAATCTCATTTGTACTACTTTGGAAGAACATTTACGATACAACCTGCCTCACCCCTTATAAAGAAACTTAAAATTGAGTCTTCCTGGACTTACTTGAATTCTGGTGTCATATTGACATGGTGCATGTTCTCAATTACGTAGATATCTTCTCCAGTGCAGGCCAGCATACTGCAGTTTTTGCATAGGAAATTTATTAATGATGGGTTATCCTTGTAATGCTTTGCGATACTCCTCTTGGTTTTCATTTTCTTTTCCATTATACTTTGCATCTGTAATTCCCAAATCTGCATTGAGAAAAAATATTCAATTTTTTTTCATAGTTTCACTGAAGTAAGTCTCCTGGAATTCAGAGATCTTAGTTCTGAAAACAGACACTTGGTCCATGGTCTAGAAATAAAATAATGAGGTGATGGCCCCTCAAAGAATTTAGTAGATAATCTCCTGTAATCATGGAAATGTAGGAGCCTCAAGTGTTCAGAAAAACTGCCCATTCCATTTTACAAAAGTTGTATTGTTAGAAAGTTTTTTGCAATATTCAACCAAAAAATCTCTCCCTCTAACCCCCCCCATTAGTTTTAATTCTGTCTCATAAAATAAGTCTAAACTTTCTTCCCCAAGGAATCTCTAAAGAACCAAACATTGTTATTACTTTACCTATAGTTTTCTCTTATATGTGACAAGCCCCCCAGTTTCTTTCATCTTTCCTCATGTGTTGTTAATTTCTAGACATTCCGCTATCTTAGTCAATCTCTGCTTTACCCATTTGTGGCAGAAACTACTAGTTTCCCATCCAGGGGAAACATTTCCAAGCCAGTGGCCATTGAGACTTAAGGAGATGTTGAGTGAGATTTCCAGAAAGTCTGCTTAAGTATCAGATAGCTGGCATGTGCACTTTTTGCCTTTTCCACCTTCTTCCTCCTTACTGCCTAGAATGAGCATGTGGCAGGTGAAATTTTAAAAGCTATCTTTGTCCTTGAGAATGGAAGCCAAATACTAAAAGGGCAGAGAAGAGAGAGAGAGGGAAGAATCCTGGCTTCTTCATGACATCACTGAGCTATCAAGTGGATCTAGATTGCCCACATGCTTTATGTGAGAGAATAAGCCCTTAAGCCACTATATTCCAGGTTCTGTGGCTAGTGGCCCAGCTTATTTCATAACAGAAACAATGTGGTTTATGAGAGATATAAAACTTGAGAGAGGGACTGGCCCGTTCTCACACCTACATAACATCACAGTAGAAAAACCTGATTCTTAAATAATTTACCTCCAAACTGAACCTCTCATCGATGACAAATTTATATTAAATTATAGAGGAAGCCATTGTTTTCCTTAAGACTGAAGGGAAGTTTTCAGTAAAAGTAAATTATCAGTGCAGAAGAACAAAGCTGAGTGGCCCATCTCTTTGGCTCTTGCCTCTATACTTTAGGCCTTGACTGGAGGCAACCATATTTAGCACAGAAAAGAACAAAATCTGGCAAGCAAATCTGTGGGCCATATCACAGTTTAATCAGACAAGTACCAAGAATAATTTCCTATTTAAATTACAACAACATAATAAATTGAAGTAGTCTCTTCCCTTAAAATTTATTTAGGTTGTTCTTGAAAGATATTTATGGTTCTATGAGCTGATTAAAAGATGATTTGGCATAGGATCGCATACACGTGGGCAATTAAGAAACACCTGTGAGTGCGACAGAAAAAATAAAAATAAATCAAGGTCAGTGTATGGATATGTGACTAGGACAGCAAAAACTAAAAGAATAGCTCTAAAATAGTAAAGAATCTAAACTAACTGGAGGAACAAAAAAAGAAAAGAAATCATAATAAAAATATGGAAGGCACAGCTATAATCAATCAAAGTCCAACTGAAATGTAAATAATGTGGCAAAACTTGTTGGGGCAATGCCAGGGAAAATTTTAACAATCTTCAACTTGCTCCTACAAGTCTGATTTGATTTTAGAAGCTTTTAGTTATGTATAAACCCTGTATATGACATAGAAAATAGACCTCACTCTCTGTGTCAACTCTCACCATTTCTTAGCAGTTCTTCTGAACATTGTGTTGAGAAGGATTCTCAGATCAGACAAAATGAGCGCTGTGACCTGGTAGCAATGTCTGATGAGGGCTTGGAACAGAATAGTGGTGGCACATACCACACATTATTGTTGTCCCTACTCTGAGTTTGGCTACCTGTAGTAGTTTTACGAGGGTAGGTCTCTTAGCCAAAGGAGACCTACAAAGGTAGTCCATTGTGGGATCCCCAAAGGGATGGTATCTTGTTCTAAAGATTGTCTGGAAAAATTAGACTCATAAACTCCAAAGGTTATTCTAGAGCTTACCCAAAACGACTGGTTTTGAAACATCAACCTTTGAAAACTTCCATGTGATTCATTCATTTAGGACATTAAATGTAAGGCAATAACTTTCCAGTGGTATTACATGGCCACAAATGTTTGATTTGACACTATAAAATGTTTGGTTTGCCTTATATTTAAAGGGGTTTTAAAATATAAATTTGTGTAGAAACCTGGCCAGGAAACCTTGGAGTTGGTTATAGCAATGCACACCAATTTGAAAGCATCCCTTTCGTGAAACTCTATTTAGGGTAGAGCCAAATCCAATGTTAAGAAACTAACATTCACACCCATATGCAAGGGTGTGAATTTTCTTCTAAATGGATTGTTTGCTATTATAGTAGTTACAGTCTTTAATTCAGTGGTATGGGGGATTTCCTGAAATATTGTAGAAATACACTTCCTTCACTGTATTTCTCTCACAACTCAAATGACTCTATGTTAGTAAGTTGAGATGCAGCTCGAGGACATATTATGTATTTTCTTATTATTCAGAGTTAGCCTCAGTGTCACTCACTCTAAGAGACCCTTCGCAACCACCCAATCTAAAGTACCCATGCAGTGGCTCATTTCATGTCATTGTAGTCTAATCCCCAGCACTTATCTCTACATAATGTATTTCTTGCTTTATTTCTGTTTATTGTGTCTCTTCCTCAAATCTCACCATGTACACACTAGAATATAAGCTTCATATGCCAGGGGTCTATTTCTGCCACATGTTCTTTGTTTCTAGAACATTACCTGGCACACAGTAGGCATTTTGTAAATATTTCTGGAATGAAAAAATTGTACTTGTACAAACAGATTGGACCAAACCAAAATAACCAGGTTGGGTTAAATGAGGGAGTTGCACTAGTCTTTCTGGATTGAGGGCAGCCTAATTTTATATTACCAAAGTTTATGGTTGGTCCCACTGGAATGGCTTCCTGACAATTTCTGCCTCCCGTGGATCTTGATGCTTTGTATGTGAATCTGGACTAAGCACAGCTCATCAGACTGGAACTTATAATTCAGCACAATTTCTGTCTCAAGACTTAACCACAAAGATATTAATGGCAACCACATGCAGACATTTTAAAGTGAAAACTAAATTTAGAGAGGGCCAAAAACAATACCTTATGAGCATACTCTTCTGGTTTCATATTTTGAACATGGTCTATAGCTTTATACATCATTTTCTCTCGGAAAGCATTAACTGTCTCACGTTCAACAACTCCTGATCCGCTGTGGGCAACCAGGACATAGGTGCTTTCATCAGCTCTGGCTCGACCACGGGCCTGAGAACAAAGAGAAATCAAGTAAATGAAGGGCTAGACCTTGCTGTGAACTCTCACAATTTTGTCCTGGAATGATATTCATTGCTCAGCATCCTAGCCTTCAAACGATCTCTCTATTTTCAGTAAAGTTAGTTATTATACATTCATTGCAAGTTGGCTATTTGAAACTCAAAATGCACTTTCATGAAGAAGAAATGTTCTAGAGTGATGATGGTTAGATCCCCACACAAGCCCTCAAAAGCTTCAATAATGCAACACCATCCTGTCTAGCCTTTTTGTTCCCCAGGACCTCTCTCTCAAACCCTGAGAACAATAATCAGCGACTTGGACTGGGGCAGCCCCCCTCCCCTCGCCTGGTAGGAGGGATGAATGAGAGGAAGGGGCATCTCTGACCTTGACACCAGGGCTGTGGAGTGTGCAGCTCTGTTCCTGGCATCCTACATTGGATTCTGAGCACATTTTCCCGTGAAAACATGCTCAACATGGTGATAAGTTTCTATAGTCTTCTTTATACAATGATATTTAATCATGTTTTGAGTAACAGAAGATTTTGTGGTCTGGTCCAGGAACCTAACTATTACCTGTTATATTATCCTCATGAAAAATGCATTCTGAGTAATAAACCGCTGACTAATAAATCAACTCCTGAAATACAATTACTTCCTAATTTGGTGACTATCTGGTTATCTTAGTCTTCTAGGACTTGCCTTCTATTTGAGGATGAAATTTAAAGTATTGAAGAAAAAGCCTTTAGTTCGTTTCATAGGAGGAATATTATTTCTATTAATCAGCACAACTCCTGTACCTACTCAACAAAAGGTAACAATCTATTGTTAACATAGTGTGGACAAGAGATAAAGTGAAATTGAATGAAAACTGAGACATTGTGCTACTTTTTTCTCTTTTTGCATGTATACGCCTGCTCCCTCCAACATTTTATTATGAAAAATTTCAAATATACAGAAAAGTTGAAAGAATAAGGGAAGAATAAGGGCAGAAACAGCAGTCTTTCTAAGGTTTGATATGTCACTTTGTCAGACATTTGTGGGACACTGTACTTCAGATTCCTGGTTCTGTGGGCTCACAGAAATCCTAGGAATAAGGGGGCTAATTTTGATTCTTGTGGATGGAGCCAGTGTCACGTTCCTAAAAATCTTAGGACACATAAATAACAATCAAAGAAGAATTTTTGCTTAAAAATACAACAGGTATCTGGTTGTCATATGAATTAAACAATATAAAAGGCAGCAGCATGCAGCTCTTCAAGATTTCCCTTTTGATTTTTATTGAATTATAACTGACATATGACATCATATAAGTTTCAGGTGTGCAACATAATGATTTTATATTTGTATACCTTGCAAAATAATTTATCTTTTAGTTGGAAAACATATATTTTTAAAACTGTGAGCGCTGTTTTACTAAAAGAAAACAATTAAAATAAGAACACAAAATAAAAAATTAACCTCTTAGAGGTATTTGAATGTACCTGGACCATGGCTATTTCGTTAGTGACGAGACCGTAACGGATAACGATATTACATTCTTTAATATCCAGACCTTCTTCTGCCACTGTGGTAGCGATAAGCAGATTTATTTTTCCTGTGCGAAATTTACTAATGACTTCTTTTTGTTCATTCTGTAGAAACATTTTAATAAATTAAATTTTGTGATGCTAAACACATTAAAATCTTCTAATTAGGAGAAGAAATAATAAATTACAACTGGTCAGTGTAAATCAAAGGATTAGCTCATACACGGATTTGCTGCCATCTGTTTTTGGCATTGAACAAAGACATGATGGTGAGACAACATTTGACTTCCAATCTGGGATTACCACACAATAACAAAAATATTTCCATCCTCCAGTCTGGAGGTGGGAAGACCATCATTTATGCCAAGGAAATAAATTGATGGGTGACTTGGGAGGAAAAAAGGAGGAGAAGCTTTTAGTTGAGAAGAGGATAAGGTGATGAGAAACTAAAATGGGTTTTGCTTTTCACTACATTAATTTCAGAATCTTTAACATTCAGAGAATAAGATGCAGTGACATTTTTAAAGATTGTTGAGTTTTGAGTCAACAGAGTCATTCAAGCAAGAAACGTATGGAACATTCCTGAAAGGACATGTGAGCAACTGAAAACACTGGCTGCTTCCAGGGAAGGATGCTAGAAGACTGGAGGACAGTGGTGTGCCCTGTACCTTACTAATTTTGAAAGAGGTAAATATGTTATCTATTCAAAGGCATGATATAAATAAAAATAAGAGAATAAGTTATTAAATCAACTATATTTAAATTTTAAAAATCTGAATTTTTAAAGTTAATATAGGTAAGAAATTTAAATATGCACTCTAGCCCTTGCATAGGAGGAATGGGTGATCACAAACCTAACCTGATATGGCAAGTGTAGTTTTATTTTCATAGCCACTCTCACCAAAGCTGTTGGTACAGTTGGCCTTTGGTGCACATTCAGACTACCTTTTGCCCCCATATATTAAACAAAAATAAACATGTCCAAATGACAGTGTCTTCTCCTATCTCCTTCCCTTTCTTCTCAGACGTGTCTTTATTTGACTCCTAAATGCTGGACAATCTTGCAGAAGGCCCCCTCTACAGTCTTCTCTGAGAATTTCTCCCTGTTGCACTCACATCCACTGACAAAAACTTACATGTAATGGATTTTAGCAGACGTCTGTGCCTTAATTCAAAGGAGTAACTTTAATAAAGAGAATTTCAGACACAGTGTCAGACTCTCAAATCACATCAAGTAGATGCCTAATTCTTTTCCCAATGAGTAAGTACAACTCAGTTTACAAAGTGAGGATGTGGGGAGTAAGAAAGGTGGGGGGGGGGGGGTTCTATATTTTGCCATGCAAGCCCCAAGTCTGAAACGGATAAGGAGCAAAAAGTAGCTTGAAAACACATTTTCCATTTGACCTCGCCTCTTTTCAAAGAGGAGCTGAGGCCACATAAAATCAAAGTCATACCACTAAAGCTAATGTAATAGAAACTTAAAAACAAGACCAAAAACGAAAGAGTATAGATGTTATTTCTTGTAAGGATTAACAGAGAGGCTGCGAGATTGAACTTCAGTTTTGCACATGAGCTTCCCGGAAACTAGGGCAAAAAAGGAAACATGTTAAGTAAACTAGCGCTCATCACAAAGGAGGAAGTAAACTCCTCAGCCAAGGAAAACTGCATTTTCTGGCATAAATCTTAGAGGCAACTTTAACATGAGTACACGTAGAGAATATATCGAGAGTTATAGTGGACAATTTCAAGAACCATTTCTTTTCAGCCAACATTAAAACAAATTTAATTTGCTCCATTGGATGGAGAGATGATGACCATAACAGAATTGAAGTGTCCCTTTGTCCAGCAAGACTCAGGATCAATAGGACTTCAGAAGAACAGTTTACTTTAACAAGCCATCATTGTTTCATCCATGCTTGTAATGTCTCCAAGCGCCTTTTTTCTCTCCCAAGTGTTTTTGACTGTGCACATGATAAGTAGTATAATGAAATGAAAACAAAACAAAACAAAATTCTTAAAAAGGAAAAGAAAATCTCTTTTATAGTCTCAAATCTCTAACACATCAAATGTCTTAATTTTTCCAAGTTCCCTCACAGATCTCATCCTATGCAAACAAATTTACTTAGTTCTAATTATTATGCACACATTTTTGTGGAGATATGATTTTTCCACTTGATATTACATTGTAGCCATTTTCCATTTTGTCACTAAGTTTAAATTTCAATCATTTTCACAAAGGAAACTCAATATGGAAAGCTCCTCCAAGTATGTGAAAAAAATGACTACTAGGACAACGCATAGCCTGTCAAATACCACAGATTAGATTGCTATAAAACTCACATTTTATTTCAAGAACAAGTGTTTCATTATGTAAAATTATTTGTTGGGTGGTGAGAGAATTGATGAACAAAAGACTGCAACTAATTTGGGAAGAGCAATAACCGCATAAGAAAAGAAATCCAGAAGGATGTTTATACCTGTGTCATTGGCTTGAACTCACTGCTGTGTCCAGCTCCAATCAGATGATGGGCTTTGACTCCTACTTCTGCGAACTTTTCATTTTCAGTAATCCACTGGGAAAGGGCATACGCACTCTGTCGTGTTTTTGTGAAAATTATTCCTCGTGCCGATTCCTCAGTCCTTGTATAATGTTCCATTATGGTGTTTCTTAATTTGGTCAGCTTTTCATTTTCACATTCTGGGTTTTCAGCCAACTTTTTCAACTTTTTTTTGTTGTCTTTAAGAAATAATTAGCTTAAATTAGTAAAATACTCATGTGAATAATAATCACACTGGAAGATTTTATATAACGGTGGACTAGGATGTGGCTCAACTACAGTTAGTCTTGTGTTATACCTAGTTAACAGACTAGTTTAATAAATAAATTTATTGCTGTCATCTTGACAATAAAACCAGATGACCAATTGATTGATTGTGATCATGCAACTCATGGCTAATCTGATCATATCAATTAGAAATGCCCCCAATATGAGTGGCATTTCTTCTTTCAAAATGAATGATTAAGAGGGCCTTTTGAAGAGCTTTTGAGAAGTAGCAGGTTTATGTCAAAGAGATAAATGGATGAGACCATTCAGTAAATGTTACATAGATTCTTACCAAAAAATAAAGTCATGAGAAAACTATCTGTCTCTTCCAGTTCCAAATGTTTCTTTTCATCAACCTCATCTTCATCACCATTGTCACCACTCTCATCACTATCATCTTCTAGGACTGCAAACTTCTTTTCTTTCTCATCATTATAGAAAGTTTCAAGGTGGTTATATGCATCAATCATTCGGATTGTGTCATTAATTTGTAGGGCTTCATTGTACTTTCTCAAATGTTCTGCACAAACACGGTCTTTGCGATTTCCTTCTTTTGCAGCTATGAAAGAATATATTATGTATAGTGAGATAACGATCAAACACACTCCCTAAAATTATGCTGTGGACTTGAACATGTTTATGATACTGACCCCAGAACAGGCTTTATCTTGTTTTTGAGATGGGCAAGTTAACACGCAAAATGTTTCATGGGCTCTAAAAGGGGGCAAGTTTTCTGACTCCTAGATTTGCTGCTTGAGTTCTGCATCAGCAAGAACACATACCTGATCCATGCTGACTCAGAGGAATGGCATGAAAAACATATTAGTTGAGTTTGTGATTGGTGATAGAACTGTTAATATTTATCTTAATATCTTAAATACACAATAAGTGAAATACTGGAAATAGAGAGAAAATGGATGAACTGATGCTTCTTTCCTTAGAAAAGGAATTAGAACATTTATCCTTTTCCTACTCAGAAAAGAGCAATCCCATTTGATGTTAAATTGACTTTCAGTTTGCTTGGCAATATGTGATATAGTCATCTGAAATCTTGGCACAAACATGGAATAAACTGTTAGGTCAAAACTCAAGTTACCTTTTTTTTCCATTTTAATGGCCCATTGTTCATAGGGTTGAGTTCCAAAATCTGGCATTGGATTCATTTGGCAAAAAGTTTGAATCCTTGTCATTATTTCCACAAGTTTGTCTTTAAATGGATCCTAAAAATAAATTATACACTTATTCTCACATGTTTATATTGTTAACGGAATCACATTATCTTTGTGAAAATAATTTCCACGTTATAAAAAATTTGACTTAGAATCTTTGTCTAGACAAAGTAGCCAGTTAATCTCTGATCATCTCTTTGTACATTTACTTTTTTATTAGTTTCTTTTATACCTCTACTCTCAAACCACATTCACACAAACACTGTGAACCCCTTCTGAAATTTCCAATTTAAAAATTTTACAAAAGTAAAATTAATGAATGATATAAACCTGGAACGTTAATAGTCACTTTTAAAAAAATATTAAAGTAATGCCACAATTATTTAGAAAGCTTGCAATCTAATCTAAGAAATATTCCTCTTTGAAGAATGGTTTCAGTATGATTTCTACCAAAATAAAAGTTAAGCGTTAGAGTTTTGAAAAAAGTCAGAAACAGAAGAGTGCATACTACATGATTTCATTCATCCAAAGTTCAAAATCAGTCAAAACCCAGCTTCGATGTTAGAAGTCAGGATAGTGTCTGTCTTTGGGGGATGGTCACTGGAAGGGGGAAGGAGGGGCTCTGGAGTGCTGGAAATGTTCTGTCTGTTGATGTGGATTTTGGTTACATAGGCGTGTTCAGTTTATGAAAATTCAGCAATCTGTATACTTACAAATTTGTACTCTTCTGTATATGTGTTATACTTATTAAAAGCATACCAAAAGTTAAATAAGTTAAAAAGTAGGATGGCAGATTCTTTTTAAAAAATATCTGAGACTGTTGTGTTTGGTTTTTTTAATGAGTATCAGAAGAAACATGCATTTAAACTTGTCAAGTAAACCTGAACAAGTAACACAAAGTGAAGGAAAATAAAGCATATTCAAACGTGCTAGTTCAGCTGAAATGGACATTACTTTTTTCAAAATTTCAGGAAAGATCTATGGAAGTTGGCCACTAACATTGGTTTAGTGCCCACCACATTTCAAACACAACTATTACTCATTACACATATTTAATATCATTTAATCCTAGCATCTTTTTGAGGTAGATTTTCAACGATCACACTTATTATCAAGTACATACAGATAAAATTTATCACGCTCTTAAAATTTTACGAACAAAAGTATCAACATAATGCACTGGTAATAATGTTCAAACTAACTCTCAGTTGCAGTTTTTATAGACTGTAGTTAACATATTCCTTGCAGGGGCCAGCCCCACAGCCGAGTGGTTGAGTTCGCTCTCTCTGCTTTGGTGACCTGAAGTTCGTCGGTTCAGATCCTGGGCGTGGACCTACACACCGCTCATCCACTCATCAAGCCATGCTGTGGCGGCATCCCACATAGAAGAACTAGAATGACTTACAACTAGGATATACAACTATGTATTGGGGCATTGGAGAGAGAAAAAAAAGAGGAAGATTGGCAATGGATGTCAGCTCAGGGCCAATCTTCCTCACCAAAAAGAAATGCACACCTTAGGAGGAAAAAATATTCCTTGCAAAAGCACCATTAAAGTAAATATTTCATGTCTTTACCATGTCAGTAATTTCCTAAGAAAGTAAATATGCAAATCAGGTAGGATTCCCATTATCATTGACAACTGTAATCTGGTAACAACAAAATGGCTCTGTGGAATGTCAGAAAATCAATCCTGGAATTCACCCAGAAAGTAAAAGAAGGATAAAACAATCTATGGTAACACCCCTAGCTTAGCTGTACAACCCTCCCCACCCTTACCCTCCAAGGCTCCTATGCAGTCAACCAATTACTGAGCTACTCTTCATATAAACCAGAAGACTAAAAGCAGGATGAAAGAGAGAATTCACAGTAGTGCTCTGCTGCCTAATATCAATTAAAAAAAATAAAACTGTAACTTCTTTGCTAAAAATTTAAAATAATATTGTTTAGATGGTCGGTATAAAACAATCTTTGCATCTTTCAGTTGAGTATGGTATCACCAATCAACTAAATATAAAATTTTAAGCACATACTTCTCTCGTGTCATCTGCGATAGCAAACTTTTTGCATGGCTCCTTTATTTGATCTTTGAGTTGATCAATATTTTCTTTCACAGTTTTAATGACAGAGGCATCAAGATTGGCACATATCTGGAAAAGAGACAATTCTCAATTTTCAAATAATTACTTTTCCCTTTCAATTGATTCACTGTAGAATTCTTTTTCATGTAAGAAATAAGTACCGGGACTTGCTAAATATAACATTTTAGTATTGCTTTACTGTGGATCTGATTAACCAATAACATTTATCCTGATAGAGTAAAAAGGAGCTTCTAAATAAAATTGGTGGATACTTCCAGAAAAGAAATGTATTTATTTTCATTTCCTAAATTCCATTTTCCAGCTGGAAAAGCTGACATGGAAAGAGTACAGCAAATTGCAGAGATCAGCAGAGAATGGTTGAGATGACCATATTACATGAGGCATTTTAAGGGTCACCTGACATCCCTGGATCAGATTGCCACCCTCTTCTACACATAAAGAGGACAATGCAAAGCTAGGAGCAGCTGAAGTTCACGTGCCTGGATCTAGAGTGGAGTTAGTCCTTAATCCCAGTAATAAATTGTATCTTGGAACCAAAATCTTTGTCTACTCTGCATGATTTTTACTGAATTTGACTTAAAGAAAGGGCCTTAAAATATGAATGCAATTGCCTTGGTGCCAACACACTTCTTGGGTTACTCTGAATTCATTTAACACTAGGGACCAACAACAGTACTTTATGTGGTGTTATCATTTGGGGGCAGTTGACAAGTAATACATCTTTAAGTAAAGATCCTCATATCTCCATTTTCCCATTTAATTTGAATTTCCCAGCATATGAGAATCACACGGAACAAAAAAGACGCACAGATGCAATTTTGAAACTCATGGAGTAAGTACAAAAATTAGAAACTTTCATAGTTTACACATATTTCCATGTCACATAGATCAAGTTTAACAATAGGGGTAAATATTTTTAAAGAAGATATTTCATTTGTCCCATTTTTCATTAATTATATTTGTTCTCTATAAATTTTGTGATATTGTTCTGTGGCACAGTTATTTATTAAGGCATATTACTGTTCCGTAGAAGATTGAGTGTATTATTTTAACTAAAGCAAAGAGATTTCATTTCATTGATGATCTCTGAATATCCTTTCATGTACTCCATGGCAATTGGACCCAATCTTACTGAAAAAGCCCAAATAGCACTGGCATTTGTTTTAGCTTTGGTTGTTTTGGTTATACATAAGGTTAATGACTTACTTTTAAAATGTGTTCTTCAGCTTTGGCTTGCTTGGTGGCTCCTCCAACACCAGGTGAAGCTGTTAGTCCCAGTATTTGAGGTAAGGGAATCACTGGTTTGTTTTCTTTCTTGAGTCGATTGTTTTTCAACTTCTGTTTCAAATAACGCCTCATGATGTTATTATAGACTGCTTCTTTGTTGGTGTGATGGCATTCATCAATGATGATGAGGGAAAAGTCTTAAAAGAAAATTCAGATGGTTCATTTGTCCATATCAGAAAGGTCAGTAAAAAAAAGCACCTTTAACCTAGTCAGTTAAGCTCTATGGGGAGGTTCTTTCTTGGGCAGAATACTGGCACAGCACTCTTCCACTTTTTAAGAGGGAAATGTAACTATGGTAGTCACCTGTACATACAGAAATTCATGTATATCAATCACAAAACTATCCCTGTTAGATATTATCTCCATTTAATAGATGAGTTTCAGAAAGTTTATAGATTTAAAAAGTGTTATGGGATGGAATTCAAACCCTGGCTTATTGCCAAAACTCTCAGGATTATACTTTTGTTCTTCAATAAAATATTTAAGTTAGTAAACTTTAATTTTTATTATATCAAATGAAAACCATACTATTTACAGAGGGATAATTTTGCTTTGTTTTATCATTGCATTTAATTATTATTATTATTTATACTTCTTTCCCTTACTCTCTCCTACCTTCTCTTCCCACCCCCCACCAAATAGAAAGGACTGTGTTTTTAGTCTATGGAGAAGAAGGCAGATCTAACAGGATCCATTAGCATATAAAAAGAACTTGTCAGTACCTACAAATAGGAAGTAAATGCAAAGCCCAGTGAGTGCTTGATTTAATAATGCTATTCTTACACAAAATAAAGTGATCTAATTAAAAACTTATTAAATTTTTTGTCTGTTTCTTTCTCCAAGGAAGTAGAAGGATTTAAATGAAAACTGAAGCAATGAAAGACAATCTAAACCAAAGCTAATCTTTTTTTATTGACATTTTAAAAATTACTTAACTAATACAGCCTCTTAACAATTATTAATATTATTACTAATTCTTCTTTTTGCAAATATAAACACTTCGACCAACCTGACAACACGACACCAGCATCTTCTCCTTTTTCTGAGTTTAAAAGAGAGTTTTCAAGGATTTGAGCTGTACTGATAATAACATCATGGGATTTGACAACTTCTGGAAATGATATTTTCAATTGAGTATCACCGCTTAATCTAGTAATACGATACCATTTCTTCAAAAACGGATTGAACTCTTTGCGGAAGAGTTGTTCAACTAACGGTACCTTTAAAAACAGCAAAATTAAAAAAAAGAAAGAGAGCGTGGTCAAAGCAAAAGGAATATTGATCAAAGGTCTACTATGTGTCAAGCATTATCAGAGGTGTCTACATTATCAGTTAATTAGGCATAACAGTCTATCCATCATTCCATTCATTCATCTGTCAATAAGCGTTTATTGAATGCCTATTAGGCGTAGACATCGTGTCTGGGACACAAAGATGTTTAAGATATGGTCGACAACTTTCAGGAACTCAGTCTACCTGAGCACATAGACCAAGACTGAACAAAACAAAACAAATTATTATAACACAACGTAGTAATTCTCCCATAGAAACATACAAAGTGACGGCAAAGAGGAAAAAACAACTGACTGCTCAAGAGAAGGGTTTAGAAGGATTTTTAATCTTGTAAACTGCAAAGAGATAAATTGAAACCAAGGCTGGATAAGAAATAAATTTTGAATTTGTAGAGCAGGGCTGGGCTGTAAATGGCTGTGAACATCAAATAGAGTATTTGAAATTTTGTATAACAGTTCATAGGACCCTTGTGAACTGTGTTGCAGAGTTGATTTATGCTTGTTGTTTGTTTTGGGATAGAGCTAGAGGCAACATGCCTAAAGAAGGGGAGGGAGCAGAGAACCAAAAGTGAGGAAGCAGGGGACTGCTTAGGAGAATGGCTGTGAGGTGAAGGAGTGGGCTACTGGAATAGCTTTGGTGGCTGAGAAAGAACAAAACAGCTAACCGGTTTGGCAAAAGCAGTGGAAAGTCTTTCAGAGGCAACTAGCACTGTCAAGTGACAGTGTGTTGGTGTTGAGGTGCCTTGACCTGATGGGCAATTCTTAGTATCTTCACATTCGCCAACAGGTCAAAATGCAAATCTTTGTGAGGACTCTGACCTGAAAGATCATCACCCTAGAGGTGGAACCAGTGATACCATGGAGAATGTGAAGGCCAAGATCCAGGATGAAAAAGGCATCCTCCTTAGCCAGCAAATGCTCATCTTTGCAGGCAAGCAACTGGAAGGTGGCCTCACTCTTTCTGACTACAACCTTGAGAAAGTCAACCCTGCACCTGGTCCTCTGTCCGAGGGGTACTATTAACTTCTTCAGTCTTGCTTTCATAGTGCCCAATGATTGCATTACCCTGTACTCTTGCCATTTGCCCCAATTTAAGTTTAGAAATTACCAGTTTCAGTAATAGCTGAACCTGTTTAAAATGGTTTTGTCACATGGTAGCAAAAATAAACGAAAGAAAAAGAGTCCTTTGTAGCTGAGTCTCTGTATGTCATAGTGTCTGCTGAAGTTGGCTGAGTTGACATCTCAATGCTACACGTTACCAGACATTCACAATACCTCCTGATTAGGGGAAAGGAATAAGCAGGCCATCTTGAAGGTCATATCCTAGAAGAATTCATGCAATGAAAGCCCAGGGGTGTACAGTATTGGCAAACAGAGAGTTGGCAGGAAGAGTTTCAAGAGCAAGTATCAAAGAATATGCATTATATTCCTCATAATGTAATTCCCTGATAATGTGATCAGTGATTACCCTTCCACTGGTCTGCAGGGCATGTGTTATTCATCAGTTTACTTGAGGTGAGCCCCACTTATGCGTAAAATGAAGGTTGACTGATCCCTGTGAATGAGGAGAACGGTGTATGAAGAACATTGCTTTGTTTTATTATTTAGCAGAAATAGTGAAGTCATCTAAGAATGAATGGGGGGGGGGGCAGGGGGGTTGTAAAATCGAATTCAAGAAGTCCAAGGAAGCAAAGTGGAGTTAAAATGAATAACTAAGTTTGGTAAGTGAAAGAAAATAACACAGGGTGGAAAAAATAAGGAGAGAAACTTTGTTAGTGCTCTTTTTTTCCAAAGTGAAGTCTCTAGTCTACCTGCCATGAGATCACTTGAGAGATTTGGAAAACGCATACTCCTTCGCCTCACTCAAGAACTACCAAATCTGGGCAAATTCTCTGGGGACAAAGTCTTGAAACGTGCACTGTTATGAAGCTTCCCATGTGAAGTTAAGTCTTTACAATTTGAGAACCACAGCTCTTGTCTCTCTGCCACAAAGTGGTTTCTGATTCATTTGTCTAGAATTGTTCTTTTCATTCCACTTAAATAGGAATACAGAAATAGAACAAAAATCCTAAAATTTGTATGGGAACATAAAAGACCAGAAATAGCCAAAGCCATCTTGAGAAAGAGGAACAAAGCTGGAGGCATCAAGATTCCTGATTTCAAGCTATATTACAAAGCTATAGAAGTTAAAAGAGTATGGTATTGGTATAAAAACAGACACAAAGATCAATGGAACACAATAGAAAGCCCAGAATTAAACCCATGCATATATAGTCAATTAATTTATGACAAAAGAGCTAAGAATATACAATGGGGAGAGGATAGTCTCTTCAATAAATCATTTGGGGAAAACTGGACAGCCACATGAAAAAGAATGAAACTGGGCCACTATCTTACAACATACAAAAAAGCTAACTCAAAATGGATTGAAGACTCGAATGTAAGATCTTACATCATAAAACTCACAGGAGAAAACATAGGTAGTAAGCTCTTTGACAAAGGTCTTGGCAACGATTTTTTTAATCTGACACGAAAAGCACAAGCAACAAAAGCAAAAACAAACAAGTAGGGCTATATCAAACTAAAAAGCTTCTGCACAGCAAGAAAACCATCAAGAAAATGAAAAAATCCACTGAATGGAAGAAAATATTTGCAAATCATATATCTGATAAGGGGCTAATATCCAAAATATATAAAGAACTCACACAACTCAATAACAAAAAAACAAGCAGTCTGATTAAAAAACAGGAAGAAGATCTGAGTAGATATTTTTCTAAAGAAGACATACAGGTAGCCAACAGGTACATGAAAAGGTGTTCTATATCATTTGTCATCAGGGAAATGCAAATCAAAACCACAATGAGATATCACCTCACATCTGTTAGAATGGCTATTATCAAAAAGACTAGAAATAACAAGTGTTGGTGAGGATGTGGAGAAAAGGGAACACTTGTGCACTGTTGGTGGGAATGTAAACTGGTATAGCCACATGGAAAACAGTAAGGCAGTTCCTTGAGAAATTAAAAATAGAACTACCATATGATCTAGCAATTCCACTTGTGGGTATGTATTCAAACAAAACAAAAACACCAATTCAAAAAGATACATGCACCCCCATGTTCACTGCAGTATTATTTACAATAACCAAGAATATGGAAACAACCTAAGTGTCCATCAATAGAGGAATGGATAAAGAATTGTCAGAAATAATATTCTAACAATAGAATATTATTCAGCTACAAAAAAGAATGAAATCTTGCCATTTGTGACAACATGGATGGGCCTCAAGGGCATTATGCTAAGTGAAATAAGTCAGACAGAGAAAGACAAATACTGTATGATCTCTTTTATATGTGGAATCTAACTTTTTTTAAAGTTTAAAAAACTAAGTCATAGATACAGAGAAGAAATTGGAGGTTGCCAGAGCTGGGGGGTGGGAGGTGGGAGAAATGAGTGAACCGTTTTCTGTTTGTTTCAGTTTAAACAAACTGAATAATAATACAAAAGATACAGGAAATAATCTGAGAAAGAACTCAGGAAGAAAGATTTTGAGAAAGAGAAAAGAAATTAAATTTAGTGGAAAGAGAGGGCACGATCCAGAGGAAAGTCAGCTCTGAAAACAACTACTCCAACCACTTGCTTATTGTGTGACTTTAGACAAGTTACTTAGTGATCCCAATCATCTCAATTTCCACATTAATAAAATGGGGATAATGTTAATTTATGACAGAGCTGTTGTGAAAATTAAGTGAAATAGAGGTTAACATACTGCCAGTACTCAGAAAACTTCCCTGCTACTTCACCTGTCCTTTTTTTCTAGCAGTAGAGTCTGGGAACAAGAGACGATCAGTTAACTTCAGAGGAAAAGGGTTCAAGCCTCAGCTCTGCTGCTTATCGGCTAGATGATCCCTGACAGGCCAGAGTCTCAGTTTTCTGATGGATAAAAAGGGGATAGTCACGGTTACCTCATGGAGTAGCTGTGTGGATTTAATGGGATCCAATAAAAAGAATTGATAGTATATTGTAAAATGTAATACAATATTAATTATTATATTATTAATACACATCTTTCATTTCCTAGACTGAAGATCCTTGAGGACGGGCTCTGCATTGGATTTGTCTTTAAATCCCCTCAGGTTGCTGAATGATTTAAGAATCTCTATACCGTGGAGTGACATGGCAACCTGAGGTTCTGCCCATAAAGGGTGAGTCAAGATCTTCCAAAGAAGCAGCACTTCTGATCTACAGAATGAAAAGAAGTTGTCACAGGAGGTAGCAAGTGTAGGAAACCCTGATACTCACTCTGGGTGGTGCTGACTCCCTAGTGAAGGACACAGAGAAAGCCAGATGCAAGTGTGACATGGCTAATTGGGAGGTGTGTGGTCCTCTTGGAATCTTTTCCTGAGATGTGACAGAGTGCCTGCCAAGACTAATCAAACCCAACTGTACCCACTTCTGCTGAATCATATGGGGCTGCATTACAGCATCTGAAGGAACCTGGGATTCATCTCTCGTGATGTTGAAGCCCTAGATAGGAAATAGAAAGTCTGGGAACACAGGTGGTGTTTTCATTTCTCCTTGCATTTGAAGGCAATAATTTTGGAAACAATGGAGGAAGGGAGATGAAAGTAAATGGTGTTAGGGAATAGGATTTCTCTTTTCTAGATCAAAGGTTATAATACCTTGCTATGGGGCTAAACACAGAATGCAGGTTGTGTAGACTTACGGAGCCAGAGATTCTTAACTCAATCAAAAAGAATTAAAGCTGAAATTACCTTAACATTCAAAGAAATGGGATAATAAAGTAAACAATTATGACATAGATGAAGAACTAGTGGAGGGATTTCTAGTAATTCTTAGGGAAAAATAACAGGAAAGCAGGTCAGGAATTAGAGTCATGTCTTGAAATGTCTATGCAATAATGCAAAGAATATGAATAATTAATGAGGATAATTTAACATTTAAACATGGCTATAAATGTGGACTAATAGATTCATCTAGATGCAATGGGATGAAAGATTTGTGACTAGAATATAGCATCAAGAGGAGAAGGAGTTATCATAGAAAGGAAGATGCATTAGACTCATAAAAACATGAGACCTGAAATGATCAATCAACATGAAGAAAGAAACATAAGTATTTATATTTAGGCTCAAAATTTAACTCCACAAAAATCACTCAAGAAAGTTCTAGTTTAACAGATTTTCAAATGAAAAGAACCTGAAGCTTTTTAGCTCATGGCAAGCTCCACGTGAGTCTGTGGGTGCCAACTACCAACACTGGTGACAAAGGCAAACCCAGTCATAGGTTAAGTGTCACATCTCCTTTCTCCTACACTGCACTGATAAGACTATATCTGTAGTATCTTGTCCAACTCTGGACACTGTGTTTTAAGAGGGTTCTGGATAAATGTCTGGAAATGTAGGAGTACTTAGGATGATGGAAAGTCTGGAAACTACGTTATATGAAGAAGAGTTAAAGGAACTCGGAATATTTATCCCATAGAACAAGAAGAAAAATATCTTAGGCGCCACATGATGCTGCCTTCTCTATGTGAAGGGCTATCATAAAGCAAGAGAATTAAGACTTATTCTGTACCATCACAGAGGAAAGAACTCTAACCAATGAGTGTGGTTTCCAGAGAAACAGATTTTGGAAAATACGTGAAGGGTTTTCTAACAGTGTCAGTTGTTCAAAGAATGGATCGAGCTGTCTTGTTAGAAGGGAGACCTCCTTGATATTAGAAGTTACTCAGCAGAGGTGACAGAACCACTCCGCAGTGGAGGAAAGCTGGATCTTGAGGGCTTCTTTCAACTGTAATATACTATGATGCTGTGACCTGATAGGGAAAGTAAAGGAAGCAGATGAATAAAAAATAACTCCTAGGTTTTGAGGCTACTTGCTTTGGAGGAGTGATAAAGAGAGAGAGAGAAACAGCGGAGAGCCTTCTGGGTGAGTAGATGATGAGGCTGAGTTTGAGGATATACCAGAATATTCAAATGGTATCAAGAATGTCTGCTTAGGTGGTTTTGAATTCAGTTAATTTTGTTCTTTTTCTGGACCTGACATTTAAGACCCTATTCACTGGTGAAAGAATTCCATTTCATTAGTTGTGAAGGCGAGGAGAAAGGAGTGGGAGAAAAACCTAATATTTACTGAGTCATTCCTAGATTAAATAGATTATCTAGTTTAAACTTCAGAACAACTGTATTGGATAGTATTATTTTGTTCATTTTGCAGATGAGGAAACTAAAGTGAGAGATGTTAGTAATTTGTCCAAAGTCAAAGTACTGGTAGGTAGAAATATTAATCAAAGCTATAACTGTTTTATTACAAAAGATAATGTCCTTAATAAAGGGAATATGTGAAAGGCTATGGACAAATAAATTCTGATGGTATCACCATTATCACAAGAGAAGTAATAGTGGGCATACAAGTCTAAAGGAGAGGTCTTCAGACTCACTAGATACATACTAAATGACTACATGATGGAAGTCATTCAGATCATGAATTCTGAGTACATTTCTTTAGTACTGAAAAGCAAGTTGCAACTAAATCTTTTAGCGTAATAGAAACCCAAAAAATATAGGACAGTTGTGTAATCTATTACTATATTTTCTGTAACGGAATAGAAGAGAATCTACTTACCACAGGTAAAGGAAAAAAGACTGTTTCTGGTCATGGAAAAGTATATTCAATTTTACTCCATAAAATGGTAAAGATTAACACCCCGAATTCAGAAATTTATAAATTAATAAACTCTCATTTATCTTAATAAAGCTCAAATAACGAGATTTTGTTTTACAGAGAAGGAGATTTATACCTGTTTATGAAGATTGGCCTTCAAATACCCCAAGATATGAATTAGTAAAGAAAAAACATAGTTGCATTTAATGTAACTGATACATATATCTTTACGATATATATATATTATATATACTGATATATGTAATCTTGAAAGTTAGTTATCTATTTTTCTATTTAACTAGATATAGATCAGCCAAATATTCACTTAATTTTCTCTTTATCTTCAAATCAAACTATATATATTCTAGATAAAGAATATTTGCCACCTTTGACTACAGGTCAATGGTTAAAGATACTCTGACAATATTTGATCCTAGATTCCAGTGATATTTTGAAATCATTTATGTTTACAAGCAATGATAACTTAAATTAGTAGCAGTTAACCTTAAAGAATATCTGGGTAAATATACTCTTTATACCTAAGTTACAGTTGTTTGATTTAATGTTTTGGTTTTATGGAAAAATTTGCTTTAAAGGCTAATAACTTAGATATTACATATAACTGGAAAAGCAAAGATTTAAAATAAAATAAATTACTTATTTTGACATTACTTCTAATTAAACTAAATCTGTGTGATCCATTGCTCCAAATGTCATTATACAAAAGCTTCAGAATGCTAAAATGAAAATAGCATTATATGATGCGCCTTTTGAATACCTTATTGACAAGGACTATAACTTTTCCAGGTTCGGATGTTTCTTTCTTCTTGTCCAAGTGATCCTTGGTAACGTAAACAGCCACCCTGGTTTTCCCGCTCCCTGTGGGGAGGCATATAATGACGTTCTTCCCCTCCAAGGCTGGTTGGGCAACTTCCATTTGGTAAGGCCTGAGATGCAGTTCTGGCTCAGGGGATGCTCTTTCTGCCACATTCTCTTCATCTGAAGGAAGTTAAAAGGAAGAAAAGTAAGGGAATGGACAACAACGTAACTGAGACTAGAAAGCCTGAAACTCTACATAAGCCTCTTGTGGTTTAAATTACTTTTCACGTGTGGTCCAAACCAATCCATTTTCTATTTTCTGCACCCAAAGTGTGTCAGCTCTCTGTTTGCATTTGCAGGATACAGCCCAGTTGGTCTATCATGGAAGTGGCCTGGGGCGTAAGGGTGCAGAAGGAGTGAATTAACAGGGTAGAAGACTGGGAGGGGGCAACATGGGGGAGTCTTCACAGAGTGGGCAAAGCCAAGGGGAAATCACAGAAATGGCTGTGATGCAGGATTTGCAGTCAATGGTTCTGAACACATCAGACACTGCATTTCTTTGTTGAGCCATTATGCCCTACCTCTTTCTCTCAGCCCTTCCACCTACAAATCAAGAGGAACTGTGAAAGCAAGAATCATTAGTCCTTCTTGTTCCATATTCCCCCTTACATTTTATTGCAAAGATATTATAGCTGATGCTACTTTCCTTCAATTGAAAAACTTTATCTGACAACCAAATACCAAAAAGCATATCTATCTGTCTGTCTCTCTGTCTATCTTAAATAGAAAAATGACCCCAAAAATCCCACTTTTGCCATTTGAGGAAAACAGATTAAACAGAAGCAACATTTAGGGAGAGGGGAAAAACTTCTCCCATGCCAGCCTTTAACTAGTAGGTTTTCATTGAAAGATGAAAAACAGTTTTGTTGGTTTAAACTGAATTGTGACTAATTTTGCAATTTAGTTTTGAATTGTGATTTTTATCACTTCCTTATATGTATGCCTCCACATATTCTTATTTTCCTGAAACTCAAAGCACAATATATTAAAAATATTTCCAATTAACATAAATTTCTAAATTTGAAATACTGACAAAGTAAGTACTAACATACATTACTTTTATAACTTATCATGTGGAATGCAGTAAAATAAATATTGTAACAATTTAAAAGCTTTACGTAATCATAAGAAAAAATGAAATGACAGCACTTATCAGTATTTCTCTACACATGAAGTAAGTGTTCTTTCCCTTATCAATGATTGCAATAAAACTAAACTAACATAATGCCATTAACTTCAAAAAAGTTGCTGATGGTTCCATTTTAGCAACTGGATGACTCTATTTAATTGGGTTTTAACTTGTTGTGATAGTACTATCTGAACAGGTAGGAAAATTCACACCAAATACCCACTCAGTAAAAATCATCTACTAACCTGGCAGGAAATTTGCCTTCCATATGGATGAGTAAACAGAGATGCAATACATGTAAGTTATCATTAGATCAGCTGCTGATTCATTTAATAAGATTTTCAGGAAAAATTCATTGAAGCTTGCCAGCACTTAAAAATATACATTTACAAGTTTTCTTTCCATGCTTGTTTTGAACTCTACAGCAATTATAATAACTCATCTTCTATTTTATTTATGTAAGGTTTAAGTTTATTTAAGAATATCATTACTTATCTCTTAACTGGTTTTTACAGACTATCAAAATCCTAATATTCCACCTATATATGGAAGATTTTGTCACCTAATTTTTTCAAAAGAGCCACAATATTTGCAAAAGAAATGTATTTTAAATTGTGTTTAACACCAAGATTCATGAATTTACTTTTGCTAAATTGCTATTTGATCTAGCAAGTTTGTTAAAAGTTATTAGCAAATTCATTTTAATTTCACTCAAGGTACATTTCTCATAGATTTAAAAAACAATAATAAAGTTCTGGTTTCCTCATAACAGTGGCATGTACTGTCAAAAATAATCATTTTCTTCTTTTGCTTTTCATGCTTACTCCTATATCCTTGGGTAACAAAAATTTAAAAGAAAAGCTTAGACCAATTTTCTAAGTCTCTTTGCCAGAAATCTAAAACTAAGTCAAACGAGTAAAACATCAATATCACTCATGCATATTAGATATTTATTTAAGAAGAGTTAGAATGTTGAAACAGCTATTGTGTTCAAAATTTAATTCTATAACTGAAGTCATGATGTTTTACTGTCACTTAATTAGTCATGTACCACTAATTCATTCTGCAATAACTATTTATTGGGTGCCTATATGCCATACACTCCCAAGAATACGTCCTTGTCCTCAAGGACTCCAGAGTCTAGGGGTTTATACTGCTGCTACTAAAAATATCTGGCTATTAGATGGACAGCTAAATTATCTTCCATATTTTCTCGTCAAGTCTAGGAAATGTAATGGGTAGCCCCAAGTTTATAAGAGAAGCACGGAGTGAATGTGGAAAAAATTGAAGTTGGATTCATTGTGAGAATAGCATCCAAAGAAAAAGAGCTGGGTGAGTGCTAAATATTCAGCCTGATTCTTGCCTTATCACATCCTCTGACATAGGGATGGAAGAATTTATCCACATAAGCAATGAAAAGAAAATTTTCTCTTCTCTGTCACCAGAAGGAGAGAACTGGGCTGGTGTCAATGAGCCAGGAGCCAATTTCCTTTGTGAAAAAAAATGTTTGGGTTTTGTTTATTTGTTGTTTGTTTCTTTTTGGCTCTCTTTGAAAAGCAAAATCAATTAAATGCAATAATGAAAACGATGTTTAAAATATGCGCAGGTTTTGAATAACATTGTGCTCTTCCTCTACAACAAATATTGATTGAAACCTTAAATTTACACTGTATCATATAAATGGTCAAAAACTGAAATCAAATAGGGCTTAAATAATAACATTCTATTGGAACTACACCATGTGGCAAATTTCATTCTCACATTGATTTTGACAGCTGAGTTATTCTTGGAGAGAAAAGGTCTGTCACTGCATGTGTTTGAAATCGACAAAGTATTCCTTTACCTATATGTAATCATGAAAAAATACACCACTCCAGCTGGACAAATATTAATAGGTATTACTTCAAAATAGTAAGAAAACACTTTCTACATATCAGGTCAATGTGTATTGCCAAAAATATTGCCACTTTGTGAGAAGCAGTATATCTCTCTGAAAATAAGAAACAGAAAAACAAAAAAGCCTTCCAAAGTATAAATAGAATATTTAAACTTTGAAAGTACCACTAATTATATTTTACAAAGGCGCTATGCTTCCACAGAGGAACATAATGTTATGATATTGGGTCATGCCCGTGATTTTTATGGCTCACTATGTGACCTTTGAAGATGGACAAAGGACAAATGGAATAAGGGTCCTTTGATGTCAACCTCAAAGGTTAAAACACAATCCCAAGCATTGTAACGCTTTTCGGTGATTCAATACATGTTTAACAATTCACAATTTAGCTAGACCTTTTCTTGAATTGATTTTTATTTCATCCTATATCATGTACCTGAGGGAAAGGAATTTAAGAATTTTATAATTTAAGAATTTTACTACCCACTATGCAAAGTAATTCTTTGTTCCTAAGCACTGACCCCATCTAGAACGTCAATGGGTGCACTTTGAAAATGTGTGTCTTCAAATGTATTTGCCTTTGAAAATGTATTTGCTTTTTAAAAGTAGGTTGCATTTAGATTTATCACGTCTTTCACGCCACATTGAGGACTGAAAATCAGTAAATAGTTACATTGGCTAACAGTTCCAAATAGACAAAATGCCCTGCACGTAGAGGATGTGCATTAAATATTTATTGAATGAGTGAATATTGTTGAAACGCCTTTACTTAGACAAACAAAAATTAGGATGAGGTCCAGAAGCTTAAGGCAGCCCATAAAAATGTTAAATATTAGCTAGGGCAGATTTTGAGTTCCAGCATCAATAGCATTTAATAAAAATGTGAATTATTGAATTTAATGACTGTATAACAAGCATAGAAAAAACAAATACAATAACAGAAACAAACACATGGTAAGAACTTAATAAACACTGACTAAATTGAACAGAAAATGAATTAACCCTTTTTAATTAAAGTTAACGTTATGACTGATATTTGGTGAATTGAGTTTCCTCAGACCAACTTGTTCTACGGGATTCAGGAGTGTTATTGTGAAAAAAGGACATTTAAATGAAAGAGGTGGTACATTCCAATTTGGAAAGCGTTTAGGGCAGATGATCATCTTTATGTAAACTATTTTACCCCTTTAGGTCTGTTGTAGATCTAAATTTCTATAATTCTTCTGACAATCCAGGATAACCTGAAGTAAACAATATTTTTTAAGTGTTTTCTACAACTCAATCACAGAACAAATAAAGAATAAAGTAATTTGTTTCTTAATTGGACAGTTTTTTACTCCTTCTTGGCTGGCCGTGTTGCAGAGCATTTTTTTTGTTTATAACCCGTTAATTTTCATTATGAAATATTTCAAACGTACAGACAAATATAGACAGGTGTATAACAGACATCCAAGGACCAGGACCGATTACCCATTCTTAAAAGTTGTTAACATTTTAGCTCAGTAATAATAATGGAAATGCACATTCAAAACATAGAAAGAAGAGATTTGAAATCAATCAGACTGACAAAAGTTAGGAAATCTGATAACAGGAAGTACTGCCAAAATGTGGGGATTGGGAAGAGACACTCTTGTTTATTGCTGGTGGAATAGTCACCTAACATGGAGAACAATTTGGAAGCACCTAGTAAAGTTCTCCTTTAGTGATGGAAATATTTTGCAAACTCTACTCCAATGCAAGAGATATTTATACAAATGGGGACTCTTAACTAGATGTGTAATTTCTAGTTCTTCATTTTAAAAAGGACTTTTGTTATCTGCAGTTATCTAGAGTCATACTCATTGATAGTATTAATTTTTTATTTAAAATGTATTTTAAAAATAAATAAAAAATTAGGGTTTGGGAATAAATGTACCAAACTGGACACAGAATTTAAAAGCAGTCAAATTAATTGAAACAGATCTCATCAATAAAATAGACGACATGATTCTATGGAATATGGCATGTGTCAGACCAGAAAGATATGTACTGGATCAAAATTAGAGAGCTCGATTCTAAGACTTTTGTAAGTTGTACTTTTAAAGAAAGTGAATGGCAAAGTTCCAGAACTACTTCAACTGTAGAAAAGAATTGCTTTAATTGCATAAATACATTAGGGAGGGTATGAACAGCCCCCATGCTTTCCACTATATGGTGTCTTATTTCACACTTTTTAAGGTTTACACAACAGTTAGGCAGTACCTGAATCACTTCCCATGGTGCCTGAATCACTGCCCATGTTGCTGTTATGTCCAAGACTTTCATCTAAGCAGCTGACACTTCCTTCTGCCAAACTTGTGTCTGATTCTGCAAAGGAAAACATTTTAAAATATTTTTAAAATATTTCTGAGAATAAACGTATTTTAACTGCACACCTCTACAGCACACAGTACATACAGTTCAATGCAAGTGGGGAAGGCACACCCAGACAATTATGAATAAAAGGTAAGAGTTTCTGGCAAGCTGCATTTAAAAACTCCACTATGGATGAGCAGCTGCCGGGGAGTGAATCAAATACACATACCTACTTAAAGTAGCATACGTCCAACATGACAGCTAATGCAAATTTGCAAGGATGTATGACTTTTGTCGTCCCCCTACATGTAAACTTTGTCCAAAAAAAGAAGACCTAGGCTTGAAAATGTCATTTAAACAAAGAGAATAATATATAAAGCAGTGAGTTATTTTCACGTAAAATGGTAGGGAATTAACAAGGTAAAAACAAAGTATATGGATTTACTGATTAGTTACGAAAACAGCAGTTCAGTGATAAAAATAACTTAAAATCAAAAAGAATTTGCTCAAAAAAATATCATTAAAGCCTGGCATTGCAATTGTACTAGAAGCTTACGTGAGGTTGGAAATCAATTTTTTCCCTCTCTATGATTAAACTAAGCTTCCATCAAAGAGGTACAATTAACATGAGTAGCAAGGGCACATCTTCTCTTGTGGATCCCGATTTTGTGTTTTCAGTACCCAGTATCAATTTCTTTTGAAAACCTTCTTTCCCTAAAGGGAAGCCTTCCCTCCTTACGGTTTTTTTCCAAGGACTAATGAAATCCCATCCTCAAGGATAAGAACAACTCCTAAACTGATAAAAATAAATGAAAGATGGCTACAAATGTCAGTGTTGGAATCGGAAGGACTCGTGAAATTTGCCATTGATGTTGCTCTGTGCCTAAATTCCTCTTATTTAAAATGGGACTAGTATAATTTACCTCATAGCATTTGATAACCATTAAGTAATATGAAGTACAGTAAGCTCTTAGCACTTTAGCTTAATTGCTGGTAATTGGAAAACAAAATAAAATTCAAGTAGTTGGTGTATTACTAGAGCAAGAGTTTCACTTAATAATGTTCTTCTTATAATTAATAATATTTATACTTGTTAGATAACTATTATTTCTTGCTAAAGCTGCCAAATGCACTAAATAAAGAATATTAAAGTAGCCTTTATCTTTTTAAAATTAGTCTGAGTGTCACACATTTAGGGCTGGAAAGAGAAATGGGTGAAAAACAGACACACAGTAAGTTATCAATGAAACTTCCCTGAAAAGAGACAATATAAAACTCTTTAAAACTACAGATATCTTCTCTTTCTTTAACCAGCTACACTTTTTAAGTCAGGCATATTGAGGTATAATTTACATACTATAAAAATCATTCTTTTTAGAGATATAGTTTGATGAGTTTGACAAATGTATACAGTTTTATAACCACCATCAAAATCAAGATTTTTCTATCACTTCAAAAGTCCCCTCAAGCCCCTTTTAGTCAATTCCCTCCTGCTTTCCCCTGGCATTCAATGATTTGGTTTTGTCTCTATAGTTTTGTCTTTTCCAGAATGTCGCATAAATGGATTCATGCAACATGTAGGCTGTATTTTTGGCTTCTTTGACTTAGCATAACCTATTTGAGATACACCCAAGTTGTTGTTTATATCAGTAGTTTGTTCCTTTTTATGGCTGGCTAGTATTCCACTGAGCACCTGTGACACGACATTTCCCTTCCAACGTGGGTAAGCCTATTTAGCTTGGGAAATATAAAGGAATTACAGCCAATGCCAATCAAATATGTAAAATAGCTTTCTTAAAAGTTAAAAGAAAGCTGATAAGAAATTTGTAGACAAATTCTCAATGGACACACATTCTGTTTAAGTATATTAGCACAACATAAATACACTAATGTGAAAATACTGTGCTTATCAGTTGTCGTAGATTAGCTCTAAAACTCAGATTTGAGGAATCCCTTATGATCACACGGGAAAACCTGCATATCTCACTGAGAGATTTTAAATATGGCACTTTGCAATTCCCAGAGGTAAGCCTTGTTAGAAGCTCAGCGGTGAGTGTGGGATAGAGCTGTCAACTAGAAGAGCGTTTTGGGCAGATGTACTGATGAAAAGAGAATATGATTTGTAAGGAAAAGGCAAGGTGTAAAATGAGATGGGGAAAATGTCATCGCAAGGATAATTCTAGACCTAGAAATATAGACCAAGATTTTTGAAGACAAAAAAGTAAATTTTGACATGCTTTTCATTTGTTGTTTTAAATGTGGAATTGAGAACTGAAGACAATACCAAAAATACTGAAGAATACTAACAAATATTATCTAAAATCTAACATTGTATCTTTAAGTTTCCCACAAGTGTAATAAAAATGGAGATTACATTTGATTTTCACTTTATTTTCTAATCACCAGTGGTTGAACCATAATCTCAAATCTACTTCATGTATATATAAAGTCAAGATTTTCCCCAAGCTTTGTTCTAACGTACATAAGGTTCGGGGCAGCTATTTAACGTAATGTGCACTAATAGTTATGAATATTAAAGAAAGTTGCTACACAAAACAGGGCATTATTAATTGTTTATTATCAGGATTATTTTGATCCAACAAATAAATTTGCAATGTGTCAGAAAGACACTGAGCTCAGCGCTTTCACAGATATAATGCAAATTATATTTTAAGCTCTTAACATCCTATGTAGTAGATACCCATTATTATCTTAACTTTATAGGTGAGAAACCAAGGCTCAGAGAGGTTAAATGGTTTCTCCATATCACACAGCTAGAATGGGCCAGAGCTGGGCATCCCCATTTTCTGAATTCAAGTTCAGTATCCCAGTGCTTTGTACCCAACAGCACGAATGGCTACTGACCTGCATGAAGTTTTGTAAACAAGCAAACAATCCTGTATCCATAGTGTTAAGTGAAATGAAAGGTTTTTTTTAAGCGTATAGACATTTTCACTGTAATGTCAAATTTTCTATAAATCTTGAAACAGCTTATCTTTCCAAGAAAAAAAATTGAGAGATTGTTTTATTTTGCTAACATTTCTGATTTCATCAATAGACTTTCGTTTACTTTACATTTAAACACACACACTTATATTCAAACTTTTTTTGTGCACACAAAAGAGGAACACTTCTACCCTTGGACAAAATTAATTGCAATAATTCTGCTAGAGATCATTAGGAAAAGGAAAGAGAACATATAGAGGACTATTTCTTTGTCATTTTAAGGATATATAATTTTCCAGTTTCTCAATACAAAAATAATTTTGTTTCCTAGGCAGCAAATCCTTACACATTTAATATATATATTTTTTGATTTCATAGAAACAGAAATAGTAAAGGAAATAATTTTAATAACATAAGAAAATATATTGTATCTCCCATACATTGATAATGTCTTCCGTGAGATTTTCTTCCTGCATTCACTTAAAAAAGTCACGTTACACACACACCAAAACGCCAGATCAAGAAAGTGCTTATATGATGCCCAAATTAAACCGGCTTATTGAGTTTATAAGCCGAGAATTCCTGCAATTGATTATCCAGGATTACCTTGTTTCATTCTTTGTGCTTTTCACAGTATGTCAACCTGGACTTATGTCCTAAGTGAATAAAGTCATGTGTCTATGATTTTAAAATAGATCAGATAGAACAGAGTCGACTGGAGGCAGGGGGTTGCCGTGAAAAGAACACGTGCTACGGAGTCAAACAGATCGGTCTCCAGATCTGAGTTCAGCCACTGCTAACAATTGACTTAACCTTTAAAAATTTTTTTAATATAGGTTGTAGTTTCTACTTTCTCATTTATTGTAAGAATGATTCTCTTAGATCAAGGAAATGAATCTTGAAGTGAAACCTCAAATTCGTGTGAAGTTGCTGCTTAAAGAGGCTTTGAATATTGGAGTTACGTTATATAATAAGTTTAGTTAACTTTTATATAGGTGTTATTTCCTCTAGGGAAAATATCAAAGCTAGCTGTGAAACAGATTAGAAAATGCTGGAAATATCTAGCTGTTGAAGAAAAGCAGTTATTCATATCAAACTCTGTTGGAATGAAGGAAAATGATACTCATCCAGTTAAAAGGTAGGATTTTCTGTAATAATTTTGTAAATAACACCGAAAAAGAACAGCTTTGCTTACAGTGATAGTAAGTATCTAAGACCAGTCCATAAACCATGGAAAAAAACTGCCTCATTTTGCAATCACATGTTGAATATTTTACTAATAAGACAGAAATATTAACTGGAATCTGAGGAGTTTCATATTTAACAACTTCTGGAACCTTAAATACTTTAAAATATTTTTAAACCATTTAGAAACCAAAAATATTGAAGTTAAAAAAAATTCAAATGAAAACCTCTCTGTTGACACCTTTTTAGATCTATTTCAATGTAAAGTGTGCCCTCTGCTGGAAAATGTTATTATAACAATTAGTTGACAAGTACATTGTTTGTGCACCCTAAGAGCTAAGCTTCATTAGGTAAGTTAGGAATTGGTTCTGACTTCTGTTTCTGCTGGGTATTGTCTCTCGTATTTTCAGCCTAGATGCATTTCTCATCCACAGAATATTTCTCCTTTCTTATGCCTTGCCTCAGGTTGTCATACGTTCTCTTTGCTGGAAAGTGGTTTTGCTTTATGGCCGGAAGCAGTGCAAGGGGCCAGGGCCTCTGTGCATATTGAGAAAGAGGAAGGGCAGCAACAGATTCCCTTCTCCTGAGACACAGTGCTTACAGGGTCTGCAAGTAGTGTAACGTCACTTGTCACGCTAATTTTATGTTTATGCTAGCTCTGATCTTGTGATGCATTTTAACTTCACCTCTTTAGCTATGCCCATCTTCCCTCTAGCTGCATAATCCCCACAGCCTGGAATGTCAAAGACGACCCCTAAAACTTCAAATGCTTGTGCACGTGTAGGCACACACACAAAGAGTGCATAGGCTTCTTAAGTGTGCTTACTTTCTTACTACTAATAATACAAATTTCCCTTTCTTTTGAAATAACTTAATCTTTTTTGAGAGGAAATAGATGACTTTTATTTTCAGCTTTATGTATATGGATTTGTGCATGCGCATGCACACACACACGCTCACATTTTGGTCTGTCAGATTTTGCTCTCTGTGCCAGGGAACATGTGTTCCCGCAGAATGGAGACAAGCCACCTCCACCCACCTTGCATATTCTCTCCTGGATCCAAGCTTCTAGGAAATGAGTTCCCCAAAGAGAAAAAACTCTCCTAGAGCCACAGGCCCACATGGCTATCCATGGAGCTCCTCTGCTCCTGTTTATAGAATTCATACTGCTGAAATGTTGCAGCCAGAATTAAATTTGAATTGTGTGCCATGATGTTGGCTTCAATTGTAACATCTATGCCCTTTAGCCTTTGGACTTGAGTCTCAAGTAGAAAGATAGTTATTAAAGTCCAGCGTTGTGGGGATAACCCATACTCACTAGAATGACCCATTCATTCATTGCCAGCCAGTAACAGAGGCAAAGAGTCCTCGAGTGGCGTATCACCTCGCTTATGGGTGATACGCCAGATGACCACATGGGAAGTAGGTGTTGGCAATAACAAGGTGTAGGGATGACAAGATAGAAGAAGAAGAATTGGAAGCCTCTTTGGTAGGTACACTTCAGGAAGAGCTATTCAAGTTAAGACCTGAGGAAAGTACTGGGAGCAAGACATTTAAGGGTATCCTGGTAAATGTTCAACAGTCGGCTCTTTGGGGAGAAAAAGCCACAATTTAAAAGTGTTTGTCATCTTTTATGGTGTAAATATTCCCACCGTGGTTGATTTCAAGTGGCCAGCATGACGTCACTGAGTGGAGTCGGGCAGAGATGTGCACATTTGGCTCTTGTTCCAGCACCCCACTGGATACATTCCTCTAATTAAGGACTTTCCCACAAACACCATCTGAGATGATCACACATGCATTGTGTTAGTAGTTCATAATTGTCCAAATAAGGAACGATAAACATTTAAGAGCATTTTTTTTTTTTTTTGCCTTAGGACAAGCATTTGTAAAACTCATAGTTAGAAAAACCCATTAACTCTCATTGATCTTAGAAATCTTTTCTCCCACCACCTTCCTCCACAATGTTCCCCTCTAATCAAACTGTTCCTCTAAACACACCTCTGATAGAATTTTGCCGTGTTTATTACAACTGGATTGATTTTTATAGACTTTAGTTTTAGGGTAGTTTTAGGTTCACAGCAAAATTGCACTGAAGGTACAGAGATTACCCATACATCCCTTCCCCCAACATATGCATAGCCTTCCCAATTATCCACATTCCCCACCCTAAATTCTTTCGAATTTTTTCATACCTGCGCTTTTGTTCATGATGTTCATGCAACCGGAAATGCTGCCTGCCACTTCTGTTTACCAATCCAACACAGGCCCTTCCAGGCTCAGACAAAACATCTCATACTCTTCCTCTGTGAGCTGTCTCTAAGTCTTCTTTCTTTCACAAGTTTTCTCTCCTCATTCTTTAATACTTTCTCTTTTGCTGTAGGTAGATTACTTTTTCTCTTTGAGAGTATGTAACGTGTTTTCTTGAACTGGATTATAATTATAATCTCTTTGAGAGTCAGGAAAATATCTCAGTACCTGGTTCTCTCAATGCAGTAAGACAATCTGACTACTCACTCTCTGCCTTCTGGTCCTCATTCACAGCCAAAATAGAGCAGGTAAGGTCTAATAATCAAATTAAAATTAGAAGCATCACCTTTGTTAAAATCCTGCTAAAAAAGCTTTAGGTTTGTAGATATAAAAGAATGTCATGAAAATAAATCCAGCATATATTAGCTGCACACTAGGGAGATTTCTTTCCACCAAAATACCTATGTCCTCATTCCTGAGATATGAACACTAACCCTTCCAGAACTATTGTGTAATTGTAAGTCATATAACTGACCTAGATGGCTCCTGGTAGGTTTCAAATAAAATACAAACCTATGTTGTCCTTTAACAAACACCAATAGCAGCAGCAGCAGTAGCATCTCTCTGTCTCTTTCTCAGCTCAAATTAATATTTGCCTTTTGGATTGCCTCAGTAGTATTTCTAGTTCCCAATAATTAACGTACCTAAATTTAGAAAATACAGAAGTGAAAGAGAGCTATCTTAATTCAAACCAATCCTGTAATAGTAAGGCTGATTGTCTCATAATATTATTGTACACTGCTGTATCAATTATCTTTCCCACTAAGGTCTGAAGTGCTATATGATACTTATTTCTAGAGATTCTAAAAATCTCCAAATTTCTAGAGGTTAGTGCTGTGGAACATTATTTTGGTCCTCAAGTGCAAGGATAAATTTTGTGGCATTTTTACAGAAATTAGTATAGACCAAATCTAAGATTGGACTTTGGTCTATAAAAAGGCAAAACAAAACAACAACAAAAAAGTGCTATAACAGATTGGGCCAGGGAGAAGGAGGCTGTTTTATAAAGGTCAATTTTTAAACCCCTCCTACAGAACATGATCTATGCAAAATATATCCACAATATATTCCAAAGCATAATGTCACCGGATAAACCTAAGGAGTGGAACATATGGGGGAATATGAAAAAGAAGGTATTAAAGTCTGAAAACAAGCAGGTTGGTAAGCTCATTAGCTGGGGTGGAATTTTAAAATCTTCACGTGAACGAATATATAAATCAAAATATACACACGCATTCACAGTCATGCGCACTGTATATTCACACATGGTACACTCTACACTGTTACGTTATAACCTCCGCGCTGGAACAGTGAAATTTCATTTTCTTTATAAATGTAAAAGCGCCCTCTGCTGGCCAATCTGAGGTATTTGCATTTTCTAGTTTCACAACAGGGAAATTCAACATAGAATGAGGAAGTTTGGGGAATTTTCTGTAGAACTCTGCATTGAAGACAGTTTATTCCAAATACAATAAATTTTCTTCATTTTTAATCTCATTTATTTTACTTTTATTTTCTTATAGAGCATTAATTCCTATAGTATAATAAAAATTTCGATGTAAAATAACTACTCACTTGTGACAAAGCAACAGCAGCCAGACAACTAAAAATGATTGTACAACCAATTTTACTTAAACCTAGAGAATTAAAATAATCCAGATAATTATGTATTTGCTATAAGGAAAATATTTTTAATGAAAGAAAATGAATGTGGACTTGGTGTTCCTCTGATGTTTTCTAGGGAAGCGTGTCCTAGTGAAACACCAAAGTTTTCCAATATTTTCTTGTTATAAATTGATCAGTGACTTCAGAAAGCAGAACTATAATATCCAGCATTAAAATTCTACCAATAGTCTGAGAACTACTGAAATACGCTTTAGAAATTATTGTGTTAATTCAGAAACAGGTAAAATAAATAACATTTTTGGTATATCTTAATTATTAATCACTTTTTTAATAGGAAGCAGTTGGAAGGAAAAAGGAAGAAATAGTAGCTTCCACTGTGGAGACATGAAGAAATCATTCTCCAGAACTATCCACTGGGAAACTCTCATATATCACCCCTAGGATGGATGAAGGAGAGATGATTAAAATTGGTTTCAGGGCGGGCCACCATTGTTAATGCTGGTGTGTCTCACCCATCAGGTGTGTTAAGAAGTAAAACGGGCTGAAAAACAATCTATAAAGAATCTTTGCATTAAAACTATAAATAATTAACATTGTATGCACCAAGACTACTATGCACTAAAAAACAGCACTTTAGAAATTGATTTGGAAATAAAAATTAGAGAACTCAATTTAAAATTAGAAATAATTTGAGTCACATTTCTTCCTGCATATCATATTCACAGAATGTGTGCAGCTTAAGTAACAAGTGTCTTTCAATGCCACTTTGGTTAACTGTATTTAAAATCTTAACCCGATATATTGGAATTCAAAATAAAGGTTATACATTATATATATATATATATATATATATAGGAATTCAAAATAAAGGTTATACGTTATCAATATCAACAAGATACACAAAACAAAATTATGCAAATACATATTATAGACTATGGAATACTTTCACATTTATATTGATTGTTAATTCTGTCAAAGAATGCCTGTATAAGCCAAATCCTTCTACAGTAAATTTTGCAACAAAAATTTCAATCAAAAGAACTCCAATAACTTCTTTGGGCTAATGGTACTTTACAAGTTATTTATGTCAGTAATTCTTAGTTCCGAAGAGCAACAAGAAAATGAAACAGACACTGGAATGATCCACAGCATCTATCAGCAGCAGTGTCTAACCCCTAAAGCAAAGGCACTACATTTTCAGAAATAAGTTACCCTTTGTTACTGCTCTGGAAAAGGCCAGAATGGATTGAACTAACCTGTTTCCAAATCCACATGAGAAGTCCAGATATCACAAAGATCTTACAGACTAGAAGACTGTTAAAGTCTGTGAATTGGATGGAGTCCTCAGATTACTGTACGGCTCACTGTACTCTCACATGTCCTCAGACTATTACATATTTCAATAGTCCTTACTCGTCTTTCACAGTACTTATTATACGACTATTACACAGGACTTGATGTGCAGCTATTTAGTGACAAGTGTTTGGTTGACACGCTCATCAGTTGAAAGTGCCAGAGAGCAGAAACCATTTCTGTTACATTCCCCCCTATTTATGGTGCTGAACACTGAACACTACATGCCTGGCATATAATAGGAGTTTGATAAATATTTGTTTAAGGAAAGAAGAGAAAGGAAAGGAGGGAGGGAGAAAGAGAGAAAGGGAAGGAATCTAGGAGGGAAAAAAAAATCCTTTCTGTCCTCTAAGGCCATTATTAAGATCCAGATTTTTTTTTCCCCACAAGATGCAGCTTTAAGTTTTATATCAAATAGAAAAAAAATAGAAATTTTAAAAAGTTTTGCCTTTAATTTTGTCCACTTCGAGACTCAGAATCCTCCATAGATAGATAAACCACAGGCTGACAAGATGCATTTGTCTGGCAACTTTTGGTGAAAAACCCTCATCTGAGATGCAGGATCATCTCCCAGCCTCCATCCTGTCTTCAGTTCTTTCTAGTGTGGATTTCGAAAATACCAAGCAACCCACAGAGATGTCAGGTAGCCCACCAGGGAAGTTTATTAAAAAGTGAGAACCCCAAATCAGATAGTGGATTTTGGCATTCCTATAGAATCATGATTTCTGAAGGAAAGCACAGCTGCTCAAATTGAAAAAAATAACCCTCTAGAATTCAGGTTGAAAAGCTTTGCTACTCTGTACATTAAACCTTGCTACTTAAAGTGTGGTCCAGGACCAGGAGCAGCTGCATCGCCCAGGAGCTTGCGAGAAAGCCAGACTCCCGGGCCCCACACAGAACCTGCTGAATCAGAAACAGCATTTCAACAAGCCCCCTCCTCCAGTTCACTCATACGCGCATTAAAGTTTCAGAAGAACTGCGTTTAAAAAACAAACACCATAAACAAGGCTAAATAGCAGGCAAATTATAAAAAATATTGGTACTATTTATGACAAAGGATTGTTATCCTAAATATTTAGGTAGTTCATATAAACCACAGAGAAGAATATAAATACCTTATTGGAAAAATACATAGGTAATTAACAAAAACAACAACAAAAAGGAAGGAACTTATAAAAATGTTTTTCATTAGAGATAAAAAAAATTCAAATTGAAGCAACAAAGTACCCAATTGGAAAACTCTGAACATATTATTACCCGCTCTTGTAGAAGAGACTTCAGGGTAATAGGCGCTCTCCTACACTGTTGGAGGACATGGAATTGGTAAAAGTTGCTGGAGTGAAATTTGGCATCAATTATTAAATGTCTTAAAATCGTAGGAATCATTTGATCCAGAAATTCCAATTATGTAACACGTTTTTAAGAATTAAACTGAGTCATAAATACAAGGAGTTATTGTGGCAATATTTAAGGTGTAGAAATTTGGAAACATTCTAAATGTTCAACAATTAGTTAATCAATTATAATGCATCCAACGGATGAAACTATTATTCAGTCTTTAAAAATCGTGCTGTAGAAGAATATCTAATGAACACAGGAGAAATGCCATTATCTATAAACATCCAGGTATGTAAAAAGACCTGAAGGATACATACCCACTTGTTAAGAGTAATATGTCAAAGCTGGGGGAGTACGGGTGACTTTTTCTTTGTGTGTTTCTGTGTTTTCCAAATTTCCTGCAATGCAGCCATATTATTTTTGTGAGTAGAAAGTGGTAAATTTTGCAGTGGTGTGCTGGAGTCAGCTTATACTGGCTCACAAGGGCCAATTGTCACATTTTCAGGAATTTTGTGAGCCAGCTGTTAAGCATAGCCATTTAAAACGATTAAATTACATAAACTTACAATTAAATAAATTATATTAAAACAAAGGTAATGAATATTTAAAACTCATCATTTCCTCATCATTTTACTATAATCATCTTTGATGTTGAGGCTATTTATGCCTGTGGTGTCTATATGGTGGCAATGCTATGTAATGGTGTGCACCTCTCTTCCCAGCTGTGTGTTCAGTGACATTATGTTGGAGGCTTGAAATCAGCCTTAGTGGGAGTAGTTACTCCATGGAGATTGTCAAATGCTACAAATCAGGGCTTTTTTCTTTTCCCCAGAGAGCTACTTCCACAACATATCCACACACCACAGACTTGAAGTATCTCCTGAGAAAATAGAATGTAGCCCTTCTGGGGAGAGAGGGGAAGAGAGAAGGATTCTCCTACTATGAACAAATTAGGGAGGGAAGCATAATTAAATTAGTTTGATTCTTCCAGGGCTGTTTCACACCAAAAAGGTGGACATGTTATCTATCTCTCACACCAATTAGTTACTGCAGTTCAAGCCAAACCCAGTTTCACATCTGTTCACCGTCCTTTCTATAGCTTTGGTTTTAGTCTCTGCAATCAGCTGAACCTCTCTGAGACATCCCAGTGTGTAATATAGGGGGAAAGGTAGTGGTCTTATTTAATTATCAGAGCTTTGGGTGAGTCGAACTAATTAATGTATTTCAAAGTACTATGAAATATAGGGCATGCTTATGATATTTATCACATTACAAGGACCATGGCTAGCTTATAAAGTAAAATTAGAAACAAATGTGTTCATATTCAGAACATATTAATATTGCATTACTTTTGAAAACACTTTTAGCCACAGAGAGAAATTATTTTAATTTAATCTCCTCTAGAAAATTTATTTTAATAAAAATGCTCACAAAACCCCAAAGCCCAAATTTTCTCTCTCTGTTGAACAGATCCTGATATCATCAATGCACCAAGTGATTTTTCTGGAAGTGGCAGTTAGCATACGTAAAGTATGTACATGTTCCAAGTACCTGAAACTACAGAAGAATCTGCATAAGATGATTCCAATGCATTATTCTCCACGTCCCAGACATCCTTCTCTGGACTCGGCTGATCTGTGGCTAGAAGCAGTGGCTCTTTAACTTCGGGACCATCTTCTTGTGATAAATTCTCAGTTTCTAAGAAAAAAAGTATTATAATGTAAACAATAGTGCAATGCAAGTTTTTATACAGTATACAGAATCATTACTGTTATTTTGAAAACAAAAAGGGTGTTCCCAATAGAGATTTACCTGAATATACTTAAATATACTCAATATACTTAGAAATTCTAAACAGAATGTAAACTGTATTGCAATGCAAGCTTTTCTAAGATATAAATTGATGTTATTGTTATTTTGAAAATCGAGTGGAGGTCGCTAGTAGAGATTTGCCTGAATATATTTCAATACTTTGACATTTTAAAAAGCCTGGAACGTGTTTTTTGTTCTGACACAGTATTTTTACTTTTAATATGGACACAATGAGTAATTCTTTTGTAATGATTAAATTTTATCTAAAAAGACAACATAATAAGTATTATGCTAATCATAAGAAAAGTGTGATGATTTCCCATCTGACCATCACCTTTAGGAAGGAAGCCACTTATTCAGTGATACAAAGTCACATTTAAGGCTGAATTAATGAACATGCAAATTGGTGGTGGTTTTTCTTTAGCTTGTGTTCTTGCCATTTTGTTTCCTCGCTGTGTGTTCTACACAAGATGTACATATGCTTTAATGTCAGCCGAAATTCATGTATTCTGAATTTCTGGAGATTTTTTACAATTCAAGGAAATATTCTGTATTTGTCCTTTCTCCTTCCCTCCATTTCTCCCTTCCCACCTTTCCTCCTTCAACCACTATGTACTGAGTGTTTTCTTAAGGGCCTAAGTGGGTTACAAGGAAAAACAAGAGTTTCTGTCCTTCCGAAGTTACAATCTGTCAGAGAACACTGATGCCATAAAGAAAATTTTGTAAAGTATCATTTGGGACTAGCCTATCTTAAGGAAAAAGGAGAAAAATGTGTCCTCAGTTTGGAGAATTTCCTGAAGAAAACTATTGTGATTTTGGACTTTCTCTTTGGACAAAACAACTTGACAATATTTGCAACCACATGTTAAGTTATTTGTCAGGCTTATAATCATAATAGTCAACTTATTTTGTGATTGCCATATAAGTACTTTAATATGTTAAATCATTTAATCCTTAAAATAGCCCTAAGTGATAAGTAATATTACTATCCTCATTTCACAGAAGAGTAAACTGAGGCACTGGCACTGGGAGGGCAAGCACTCGGCCAAAGTCACACATCCAGGGAAGTGAAGGAGCCAGGATTCACTAAGAATCAGGATCCGGAGCCTAGGCTCCTGTATAGTCTGCTCCAGTCACCATAACAAAATATCATAGACTGAACGGCTTATGCCACAGAAATTTATCTCCTCACAGTTCTGGAGATTGGAAGTCCATGATCAGTATGCCGGCAGGTTGGTGTCTGGAGAGAGCATGCTCCTTAGGTTGCAGAAGGGCCACCTTCATGCTGTGTCTTCACATGATGGAGAGAGAGAGACAGAGACAGAGATCTCTCTCCCTGGTCCTATAAGGCCACACTGCTATCCGATTAGGGACCATCCTTCTGACCTTTCATTTAACCTGAATTACCTCGTAAAGACATTACCTCCAGATATAGTCACATTGGGGGTTAGGGCTTTAATGTATGAATTTGTCGGGGGGGACACCATTCAGGCCATAGCAGCTCCTGACCACAAGAATAACCACGGCTAACTTTGTTTTGGTCATCCAGGCCTGCCAGAAAAATGCTTAGATTCCCATAAAAAGATGCACAGTTCAGCAAACAATATTTAACCCCCTGACTCCCCTGACTGGATTTTCTGAGGAAATGAGAAGTAAACCAGACTTATCTGGAATGAGTAGGTCAGGAGCAACCTGACTGCTGGGAGGGGTGGTGAGAGAGTATAAGAATGCTGAGCCCCAGACAGGGACTGGTATTTGCCATCCAACCTTCAGAAGAAGCTAAGAGACCCCTTTCCACTCTGCCCTCATAAAAGCCCACATATTGGAGTCAACAACCATCATCACCCACTTTAGTCAAATGAGGGAGAAGCCCCAATGTGAGAGGACCCTGCCATGGGACCAGGGAAGGAAAAACGGGTGATGGATAACTGATGCCACTTTTTTTCTTTTCAGAGGCCTTTCTCCCTTCTATAAAGTGCTTAGCCTTGGCCAGCCAGTATACGTGCAGGGGCTGGGAGAGTTCGGATAAACTAGTCCCCAAGCCATTCTGAAACACACACACAAAGACTTAAACATACTACAAAGTTATGACTTACAAAGAGGAAAGGAAAGAAGAAGGCATGTGCATACTAGATGTATGTGATGAGGTGTGTGATAACGTAAGTATGACATGGGAATCACTATATATACTCTACTTGGATTGCTATTGTTTAAAGAATTATAATTTGAAAAATCATATTAAACTTTTCACAAGGCACCTTGCAAAGTGGGACTTCACAATACCTTAGAAAGAAATATGGCCGCGCATGTTGTCAGGAGAATCTAGAAGACAGTTTGGAGCAGATCTTCTAGACTCTTCCCTAAATGCGTATGCCGCTGTACACAACTATAAAATGACTAGGTATCCTCCAATTTGGGGGATAGATATGACAAGGTCGTTTGTGATCTGAAAGCCTGCCCATTCCAACATCCCTTTATACACTGAAGTCAAAATTTCTCAGGGAACAAAATAATCTAGACTGTAGGCCTTTCCCTTTGAAGTTCAAGTCCTAGAATATTCGTCATGGGTGGAAACAGTCCCATGAGTTCTTGAACAGGAACTCATCATGAGGGGGGTGGTCTGGACTGGGGTCCAGCTGATCCTCGCGGTGTGTGAAATTTGGCCCCATCATATTATGTAACTTCAGCTGGAAGTCACTTCAAACTTAGCCAATGGGCGTTAGAGTTATGATATGGAAACAATGGCTGGGCCATAATGTATAAATGCAAAAAACCATAATCTTGATGTTGCAAGCAAGTGGTATCACTGAGCCCCCTCTAGAGAATCCAAGCAAAATAAAGATGCTTCTGACTGAGAAGGACTTTTTATACAGTTACACTTTGCTGTGGAAACAGAAGCAATGACAGCAGCAACCCTGGAATCTGCTGGTGGACAGATCATGGAATTACTGCCTGGCTTTTAAAAGCTGGATTGAGGGGGCCGGCCCCGTGGCCGAGTGGTTGAGTTCCCATGCTCCGCTGCAGGCAGCCCAGTGTTTCGTCTGTTCAAATCCTGGGCACGGACATGACACTGCTCATCAAGCCATGCTGAGGTGGCAACCCACATGCCACAACTAGGAGGACCCACAACTAAGACTATACAACTATGTACCAGGGGGGCTTTGGGGAGAAAAAGGATAAAAATAAAATCTTTAAAAAAGCTGGATTGACCACCTTTGGCTGAGTAAGCATCCCCAAATCCTTAAATAATTCCACAGAGGAGGGAGAGCTGCAAGGCTTCTTGAGCTTTTCACTTGTGGGGGTCTTGAACATATGACACTGCACAGCATTTATTCTGGGGTGACGTAAACAGACCTTGCCCAAACATCTTGATTACACTCACGCCTCGTGGTTCATCCACACACAGGTCCATGAAGGCCAATTTATAATTCTTTAGGGCTTTTTAATACCTCATAGTAGAAATACTTGACTCTCTCTCTCGCTCTCTCTCTCTCCACATGTCTATCTGTGTATGTGTATTTCTAACTTCTGGGCAAAATTAAGCTATTTCATAAAGAGTATAGCATAAAAACATAATATGTTGTTTACTGTAATAATTTAGTAACTGTTTTTAATTTGCATATGTAACTTAGAAAATTGTTTCACGTGTATCTTATTCCATTAGAAAATGTGGTATATGGGAATAGGGACTTTGGACGTCTCATTTGACTCCATATCCCCAGCACCTAGAACAGTGTCTGGTGTATCATTGGCCTCATTATATGTTAATTGAATATCTGACTGACTGACTGAATGAATGAATAGAAGAAGTAACATAAGCTTGAAATGATTATAATCATTTAAATAATTCATTACCAATTAACTTTCGATTTGTCTTACATATGATATTTTTTAAAACATAGGATATATACTCTGAAAAGAAAAATAAGATGGTAGTTTATATTAGATTTACAAATTATATATGTGAAAAGGCTGCAGAACGTAACTTTTATTGTAATTGAATAATTTTAAAAACTCACAGGAAAAAGTGTTGAGAAATGTTGACAATTACAGACCTTTCACCAAATTTTCAATAAATTACTTAAAAATATATAAAAAATATCCAGAAGACTATGCAACAGAGTTGTAATAACCATTAAAATATTTTCTTTCAATTTATTTGTGTTTCAATGTGAAAATTATCTTGATAAAAATTTTAAGCAATTACTTTGTTTCCAGACTAAGGTCGGTAGTGGAAAGAGTGTTGGACTAGGAGTCAGCTTCCCATATTCTAGCCCAGTTTGCTGAGTTTTGCGATTTGGGGGAAGTTAAGCTTTTCCCATGCAGTGGTTTCCTCATTTGTAAAGGGAATAAAGTAGACGATCTCTCAAATCACTTCCAGTTTTGAAATTTTGATTCTAAATATCCTCATAGTTGGCACTGTGTTTACAGCCTTTATCAAACTCTCGATCACTAGGCAAAATGTACAAACTCCTCCTTAGCAGAATTAGAAATACCTGCACTGCTTTCGGAACAATTGGTGCCTGTTAGCTCTTGGACAAGTGCGTCATTTCCCGTTTGACTCAGAACAGCCAGAAATGTAGAAAACCAGTTTTCTTTCTGTACGATCCTTTTCAGTAGCTCTCTTACACCTGATTCATTTCCATTATTTTCGGCAGCAGCAATCTGTTTTAAGAGAAAAGTAGAATTAAAGAAGATCAAACATCTTCTGAATAAATTTAAATAGGAACTAGCCTTTAGAAAAATTGAGCAATTAAGCATAAATGTAAATAAAGGCTCGTTTTCAAATACTAAAGAAAATACAGCAATGCCACTTGTAGCAATTCTGGATTCCAGGGGGGAAAAAAATCTCTGGCTAAATGCCTTTTAAATATGCATTTTTTTTTAAGCTATTGAGATATTCAAACCTGACACGTAGGAAATAAATGTTTTATCTCTGCCATTCTGCATAAGGGGTGCAAAGAAAGTGTCTTTAATCTCTAGTCATGTTATGTCTATTTACATCAATCTCTTTCTGTATATCTAGGGCTTGCTTGCTTTTTCCTTTCAACCCATGGAGTCTACAAGTGGGATCAAAGGAAAATCAAACATTTCTTATTCAATGCCTCTTTCTTCACTATTACCATTATGGAATAAGTAATTACTATCACGATTTATACTCTTGCCTATTTAATATTTGCCCTACTTATTATCGCTATAATAAATTTTTCTTAAATTTGTGTTTACTTACTATCACGAGACAAATTTATTTCAATACTCCTTTTTGAAAGTATGTGGTAGAATTATTTCTATATCCAGTCATTACAATCTTTAGCCTTTATTTAATTTCTCTTTTAGATTAATCTAATAAGTCTTTTTAAATGTGGATCATTTGGGTAATCATTATCACAGTGCATCTCCCCAGCTCTTAATACAGCACCAAACATTTGGAGAACAGACTAACACAAGCCACATTTAGACCAGAAAGAAATTAGACAGGACATCATCAGCTTGCTGTGCCATCAGGCAAGCCACGTCATCTCTCTGGGCTTCATTTCCTACATGTGTAAAATAAGACAATTGAAAATAAATTTCAGGGTTTCTCTATCCTAGCTGCATATTAGATGCATCTGGGGGAGCTTTAGAAAATACTGATATCTAGGATCTACCCGCAAAGATGCTGGTTTGTCTATTTTGGGAAACCAGAAAAATTTTTTAAACAGCACCTCACGATTCTAATCAGCAGCTTAGACAAGAAATATTGACTCACACATTCTCAAAGTTCCTTCTCAACATTTGCCCATCTTCTACATGTATAATTTGGATTGTGTACCGAGATTAATGGTTTCCTACAAAATTTGTCTATTTTCTAGTCCTATAAATATATGCCATAACCTTTCAATGTCAGAAATTTGTTTGCATTTTTGGAACAACGTCTGGCACAAATCCAGTGTTAGCTATTATTAGATGTTAGCAAAAGCATCCACCTTTACAAACATTTCACTAGTGGACACTTACGTAGTACAAGAGTCTATAGCATGATTTCTACCTAATGCATATGTTAGTCTTATTAGCTAATAGTTAATAATGTTATTATAAAGGCTTTGCATATATTAATCCAGAAACCCTCAAGAAGGTACCAATATTAACCCATTTTACAGATAAGAAATCTAAGGCACAGAGAAGTCCAGTTACCTCCCTAAATCAACATAGCTAGTAAATGGCAGAGGAAGGATTTGATCCCAGGCATTTGGCTTCAGAGGTTGAATACTGCCTTCCTGAGCTATCATTATAGCTAATAATTGTCTCCAATTTTAAATTCATTTTCTGGCAAAAAATGATTAAAATGCTTACTTGACTTAATAAAATTTAGATGATTTCAATCCATCTCCCCCACAGCATTTTCTAAGCAGATTCTTGCTCATTTCCTACCTTTTCTCTAACTTCATTAATCTAATGGAAATTCTTTGTCTTCTCTGGTGTTTGTGACATCTTTATTATTATCTGCTAATTTAAGCAATAATTGTGCTAATTTAAGCAATAATTGCTAAAGATGTTAAATAAGACTGGTTTGAGCACCTTCTTTTAACTCAACTATTCTCTTTTTTAATTACCCCATCCTTTAATCAGCTTTAAATACATCTGACAAAAGTAATCGAAAGAATTTCTCTAAAAAAAAGAACAAGTGAGGCACTGTAATGAATACTTTTGTTAAAAACCTAAGCATAATTATATCCACTAAATTTTCCTCAACTATTAATCAGTTAAGTTGATTTTTACTGTAGAATTACATTTGTCAACTTGCTTTGTCCTTATTGAGTTCAGGCATTTGAGGAATCTTATGCCGTTATTTCCTACAAGTATTTTTATTATTTGATTGTGAAACTATGTATAACATTTGTGCAATTTTAGCAGCTTTATCAAGATTGAATTTTTAAGAAATTTCTTTAAGATATTCAAAATTCAAAATGGGGGCTGAAAAGTACATCAATTCCCTTTGAAGCAACCACACATTTTTTTTTTTTTCACTTAATCCGTTCTCCTAAAATATAGGAAAGATATTAGATCCCAACATATAAATCCAATTACTGAAATTCTTCTGAAGTGAATATTTAGACTTGAGACTGCAGCAGGCCATATAATGATCGTTACTCATGTTCTTCCTCCACTGAATGTTTTCTCTGAATATGAAGTTATAAGTGTCTATGGGTACATTGTTAACTAATTACGGAATATAAAATAAATATGAATTTGAATTTGTGGGGGATATAATTTAATGCTTTCATATTCTAAATACTTTGATCTATGTTTTTTCTTTTCAACAGAAATCAGTGGAGAAACCAATCATCTTTCCATTAAGCACTGGCTTAACAACACAATTGTAAAGTTTGATAAAAAATGTTTTCTCTCCCCATTACAACCTTAGATAGCTATTCAAATATAATGATGATTTTTTAACACAGCTGAGCTCAATGCTCAGTACCAGTAAATCAAGAAGTAAAACTCATGTGTTAAAAACGAAGAACTTCAAAGAACTAGTTCCCCACAAAAGTTGTCTTACCAGTGAATACGTATTGTCATATTGACATAACTAATTTCTTATTAGTGCTTCCTCCTGCTAATAGAGTTCTTATCCATCTTAATTTACCTGACAATACAATGAGCTGAGGGAGACTGACTCAGGTACACAACTTCACGTAGGGGGAACTGGACTCAGTTTCTACCTGTGCTGGTCATAGTATGTCTGGTTCTCCTATGTAAATGAAAGGTGTATGCTTTGAACTGACCAGGGCTGAAACATGCACCTCTCTTCAGCTGTTCAGATCAGTATTAAGACACTATGAAAATGTTTATATGATCGCTTCTTTTCCAGAGTTCATGGCTGTCTAAGTCAATGGATGTGCCAAGATATCACTAAGCATCCTAAAATAGAGGCAGGTCAGTACAGGGGCACTCCATTACTGTTAGGGATCATTCTATTAAAATGATCTATAAAGCAATTCTTGTACTTACTGCTGAGTCTCCAGTATTTACAACAGTGCCTTGCATTCACTAGACGTTCTTTAACTATTTGTTAGACTAATGAACACTGATTAACACTACAACATAAGCTCTATGAAAGTACAGATAATAACTACATTATTTTCCAATCTTCTCACCACTAGCATGGTGTCTAGCAAAAGATGTCACTTCATAAATTTAAACCAAGTGAATGAATACTCAATCAATTAAATCAGTTTTTTGGGGTAATTCTTGGACACAAAACTAAATCTAGGATCATTTTCAGAAGCTCTGATGTATGAGGGTGCAGGACTAGGGGGTGGATGTGGAAATCCTAAACTAAAATAACAGACCAAGTAGAAAATGCTTACCTGAAAACAAGAAAAGAATTAAAATAAAATATTTTTTAGAAGTCTTGATTTCTTAGTGAAATGCTACTTTATGCTGCGAAAAAAGCAAATTTCGAGAACTTATGTCCATCATTCACACATTTCCAAAAGCCTGGCAAGGCAATTCATTATATCATGTGTCCTTATCTTTTGTTCCAGACAACTTTTTAGAAATAAATTCAATCAATCAATCCTTATTAAGCACCAACTCTATACCTACTCCTGGCTGGGTTCTGGGAGCTTAAAGATGAAAGACAATTTTTCCATCAAATCACAGTTTAATCCAGGGACTTCAAGAAGCAGATCTCAATTGCAACATGAGAGATTTATCAAAATCCCTGAAACTTTAAATTCATAAGGAAATGTAAGGAAATAAATGCCGATAAAAGTCATCATCATCATCATATCAAAATAGCTCTTTATTATTTATAAAGCTTTTTCATAAACATGATTTCTCATTCACGTTCACTAAAATACTATGAATGCGAGGAGAAATTATCATTATGTCCATTTTCATGGGTCAGGAAACTTAAATAACTAGGTCCAAAGTAACAAACACAGTAAGAAACAAAGATGGATCTCAAATTCGGGTCTTCCCATGACAAATTCCCATGCTTTTCCCACTATACTTTGCTGTCATAAGATAACCACTCACTGATGACCCCCATATTAATATAGATTCTTCTAAACCTAGTGCTTCCTTCTCACTGCCCTCCATAGCTTATTTGAGACTGATAATACATGTAAATTTATAGGTACAAAATTATTCCAGAATCTCACAAAGCCATTCTTCCTCCTTAGAGAGCCTCAAATACATAGCTCCTCCATCTTTCAGAGCCTCATTTGAAATAGGAATCCAAGAGTTTGGGTTGTTTTGGCCTTAACTGCTACCAGTACACAAATGTCCCTTTACTCTATATCTTTGTGTCAAATCCCTTGCATTACTGCTAGCTGCCTCCAAGCTTGCCAGAATCAAGAACTTGGATAAAATCTAGCTGGCGGAAATTCAATCCAGGCAAGACAAAAGTGATGCTGATAGGCAGAAGTATTTAGAGTAAATAAGGAGAAGTGCTGTTTCGCTGGCAATCGGGACATCATACCCACCAAACATAAACAGCTTTGTGGTGTTACTGGACTCTGTTGCTTCTGGACTTCCTAACAGCTACTGTGGCTGGAAATGCCATCTTCCATCTCCAGCTGGCTTGAAGGCTGCATACTGTCTTCCAAATTAAGATTCTGCCACAGTGATGTACACATTTGTCATATCCAGCTGGACTACTATAATGCGTTCTAGCTGGTTCTCAATACACAAAACTACATAAACGTTACAGACAACAGTGTAAAGTAATTTACTTGTTGGGAAAACCAGCCATCAAAATTAGATGCATGCTTGGGTCTTGGGACAGGCCCTATGGCTGTCAAGTATACAAAGGAGCATTAACTTTAGTCACTAAAGACAAAGTCACATCATAGACTAGTGTGAGACCAATGCCCAGAACTTTGTAATGAGGATACAAACAACTGATGAATCAAAAGGAAAGAGAGAAAAACAGAAAATTGCAAAATCATAGCACGTTAGACAAAGCCTTTGACTTTTAGTCATAGGTTTATTTGCCTATACGCCTTTCAAATTAATACTTTGGACTCATATTCTTGAATAAGTCAGCATTTCTATACTTCACAGTACATGCTCACTCAGAGAAAAACAACGAACAATAAACATTACATTAAAGTGTAAAGTCACCTGTAAAATTTACCCTGTCAAAATGCCACCTAAAAGAAAATCCACTATTCTTTCACTATATGAAAACCTGCAACCGGTGACATATTTTTTTTAACGAATTATCTCTAACTTTTGATTCCCAGAGAATGTTGAAATTTTGATTAAAGGGAAAAAAAAAGTGTGTGTGTGTTCATGTTATACGTAATTTCCCCATTTGGACCAAAATTAAATGGCATAATGTATAATATAGGCCAGAGATTGGCAAATTTTTTCTCCAAAGGCCAGATAATAAATATTTTAGGCTTTGCCGGCTATATAGTCTCTGTCCAACTGCCCTTGGAGCACAAAAGCCGTCATAGTATGTAAATGAATGAGCATGGCTGTGTTCCAATGAAACTTTCTTTACGAATCCTGAAAATTCAAAAATCTAAAAACCATTCTTAGCTTTTGGGCCTGCAAAAACCAGTAGCAGGCCAGATTTAACCCATGGGTTATGGTTTGCTAATTCCTGTTCTACAGAGCTATGTTATATAAGACATAAAATTCCACACCATCAGGACCTAAATCTCTGGCTTTGCCACTGTCTTCTTGGGAGACCTTGGGCAAGTTATTATCCTGCCTCAGTTTCCTCATCTGTAAAACAGAGTAGCATTAAAAACCTCAGTGAATTATTGCCAGTATGAACTGTGATAACACACTCTGCAAATGATACTAACCTCACATAGTAAGTGTTTAGTAAATGTTACCTGTCAGTAGATATTATTATTCTAGAATTAACTTCTCTTTAGCTTATTCAGAGAAAAGATTAGAAAAACAGCCTTTCTGTGTTTAAATTAATTAAAAAATTATAAGTGCCTAGAGATTCTCTTCTCAAGGAAGGAGGAAACCAAATTCACCCAAAGACATCAAAGAACATCTGGAATGGAGCTAATGAAGGAGCAACCCGGAGTTGCAAAATTTGTCTAAAAGCTTAGCTGGATCTGAACTGACACCTACCCGATTTCTGTCTTCAAGCGTCAATAGATCCACCGCCACGCATTTGTCCAAGACATCTCTCACCAGAAGCCTGTCCACCAGAGTGGGCTGAAGGAGGTTCAGCAGTTGGAGACACTCATCATGAGCACTCTCAAAGGATGGAGAGGGCAAGTCGGTGAGCTCAGGGTTCATGTAGCGGGCGGCTAATGGGCTGCCTGCTCGCTGCAGGGCCTCCACAAATTCCCTAGCCCAGCCAGGGGGCCAGACGCCCTTCTCCAAGGTGCTCAGGAGCAGTTCAACTGCTTGCATGTTCCCAGTGGTGGCGGCCGTCGTCTGAACCTGCTCCTTCGCCTCTGGAGGCAGAAAGGTCAGGTAGTCTAGTACCGGCTCCACCTGGATGTACTTTTTCACCCTGGCCCTGAAGCACGAGATGAGATAGCGGAAACACTTGTCTGTGGAATAGCCATTCGCCATCTTTCGTTCTCAGAGAAGGGAGAGGATTCTCCCAAGTAGACGGACTGGTGGCTGTTCTCTGCCCAACAGGTGAGACGCGGTGCCGCTGTCCGGGGCCTTGGAGGGCCAGGGTCTGCAGCGAGGGGCCTGACAGCGGCGCGCGGAGGCGAGGGCGCACCTGGGCAGGCGGGCAGGTGGGCGCACCTGGGCAGGCGGGCAGGCGTGCCGGCGGGCCGGGAACGCGGCGGGGACCTGTGCACGGGGCGGGCGCGGCCCCTCGGGCTCTCTGCGGGACTCGCCGGGGCCGGGGACCAGGGCACGCTCTGCACGCTCGGGTGGGAGCTTTGAGTCCAGCTCTCTTCCAGGCCTGTCTTATAAGTTAGCGCGACTTTTGTTTCTGTTTCGATTCTCTAGGTCTTTCCAAACGTAACCGCCCGCCGGGCAGGGAGTGTGTATTTGGTCGGGAGGAGCCACCCTTTGCTCGGGTCTGGCACGGTGAGTCCTTTGCTCAAGGGCACTTGGGGGAAAAGGAAAACGGAAGCGAATGCTCTCCCCCTGAGTCGGACAGCGACGTTCCAACAACGCCAACGGGGATTTTGTCTCCCTTGCAGGATCCTGCCTCAAAATTCAGATTTCTTTCCCACAGCCGCCTTGAAACACCCCTTGTCAGCTAAAATGTGGAGGGCGTGAAAGCTCGTGATTCGGGACTTCCCAGGCCAGGCGTGAAGAGAAACTGCCACGGACGCTGCTGCCAACAGGGAGGATGCACCCTTGCCTGGTGAATGCGGGCAGCTTCCGGCCCGCCAGAGTGGTAAGACCGCAGGGGCAGGTGGAGAGTGAAACTAAGAAGACACCTTTCTAGAGATGTGAAACCCCAAAACCCCAGGATGAAGTGACCTCTGCACCCTTTCTAGAATAAATCTGACTTCTTGTGGGTCCCCAAGAACTCTTTCCTCTGGGAATTTGTGGCTGGGTATGAAAAAGAGCGAATAATGATAAACAGTGAACTTCATTCCCTCGTGCGTAGATTGTGGTATTTATTTGTCTTTGACCAGTGCCTGGTGACAGACGCAGAGGACTTTAATCACCAACTCAGCTTAGGAGGAAGCCAAGACTGAAGGTTTTCTCTCTCTCAGCATGTAAGTTCCCTGTATTTTTTAGTATACAACCTTCCTTTAATAAAACAAAACAAAATCCCCAACAACTTATTTTTGATATGACTGCCATTCTTTTCTTGGATTCAATACAGCAAGTTTTGGCTGAAGCAGCTAAGAACTTAATTAGCAACTAATGTACCAACTTGTAGTAAACATCAACATTTGTCTATGTCATGAGGGAAAAAAAGACACCCACACTGAAAAATGGCAGCTGCATTTCAGTACAGAAACCACATAAATGTGAGTCCTTCAGGTTGCTACTCGCTAAGGCATCCTGTAGCCCTGGGTGGCTGTGGGTGGTAGTGTATAAGTTTCGTAATGAGAACCTCATGGCGCAGAATTATAGGGAGGATGGAGCGGTCATTTAGGCTGTCAAAAAGATATATAGAAAAAGTAATTGGTTAGCAAAGCACATTCAATGAAGTTTAAATAGGCCAGAGAAGCCTGGCTGTGCTGGGGACTGGATAAGAGAAATCTAGAGTCTTTGTGAGTATTTTCGGGGGGGCATACAAAATATCCAACTGAGTACTTTATACATGTTGTCTTATTTTATTCTCTAATTATATTATGTAGCTAAGCCTTTTTCTTCCCTAAAGGATTGTAAACTACTTGAATAAAGGACGTATTTACACAGTAACCAGTACAATACTCCACAAATAGTAGACCCTTGCTGATTTTGCCCCTGAAGGGGAGTTTTATTTGCCTTGACTCTAGCAAGTGGCCGAATGTCACACACACAGTGAAAGTTGTTGAAATGAAATGGAACCTTTACCTTGCAGGTGGGCCAAATTTGTGCTATTTTTTTCTGTCTCTTCATAAACACTGCTGTATCTTTACTTTCTTTGGGGAGTTTCCTTTGTACCTAGGTAGAAGATAATCATACTAGATGTTTCTACAAAAGTATTCAAATTATTACTTTTAGTTATTGTGTCTATGAGATGTCTTTTAACAAAAACCTCCCCCTCACCCGCTTAGGTGCTGGCAGGTTTCATTCAGTATGGTAAAGCAAAAACAAGCAAATCAAAAACATTCTGTGCCCTGGTACCCATTCTTCTATCCTTTAGTTTCAAACATTGGGGAATAAGGAGGGATTGATAGTTAAATATGGGAAAATGATCTCATCTTCTTAACACCATGGAATTGCTGTCCTGGTGAGAGAGGGTCCAAAGCAGAAGTTTAAATGTTTGGTATTTAGATTATATCATTCATTCATCCAATCATTTAAAAACTTACTTATTAAGTATCTATATATGATCAGCGCTACTCTCGGTGCAGTTAATAAAACTAAACAAAGTTCCTACTTTTATGGAGCTCACAAGCTAATGGGAGTGGGAAGATGGATAATGAATAATAACTAGAAAATATGCGATGTGCTGGGTGAGGATAAGTGTTCTGAGGACTATGGTGAGATGTAGATAATAGTGCACATTATAGTTTCCCTGGTTGATTTTCCATATAGATGCCCTCTCCTCGCCCTCATCATTAGCATAACATAATATCCATTCATAACAATTCATATTTACTCTCAAGTAAGAGTCACTTTGCTGGACGAGGATTGAGTGACGAGGACTGAGCATGAGTGGGAGCATCTGAGGGAAAATGGAAAGGAACCTCTTTTTTAGGAATCTGCCATAATCTTGGTAGGACCCCTTCTGGAGGAAGAAGGTTGAGGAAAAAAAATCCAACCCACAGCCTCTCAAAATTTATCCCTTTTCTTCACCTATATTTTTGCATTGTGATTTAGTTTATTGTCTGCTTTTTGTTTGAGTAATGTTTTCTTCTGTCAAGTTTCTTCTCATCACTTTCAATTTTCATCCTCCTCATTATTTTCTAAATGTAAGTTTCTGTTTCCTTTCTCCTTTGAGGTAGGAAATCATGCTGATCTATAGCTTTTCCTTTTCTCTAGACCTGCCTTGTCTTTATAAACCTAAAAGGAAAATTTCAGTCTTCATCATTTTTAAAAGTCACCCTTTAGCATTTTATTCTTTAAATAGTAATTCAAGAACATACTAGATAACAGATTCCTGCTATTATCCAACTTTTCATTTGAGTTTTCTACAATTAAGAAGTAGTACAAATCACAACTGTTACTTCTTTGACAAACTAGAACTACAATTTAATGGTCACACATGGCAGTAATGTCTTTTCCAAAAGAAAATGACAATAGATTTAGTTAAATGAGGAAATCCTTCTAGAATTGTTATTGTGTCTTCATTTATTTAACAAATTGTTTCAATAAAGAGTTTCCTCCATGGCATTTACAGTTAGATACCATTGACCCAGCAGTGTAGAGTCATGATTAAGCAGAGAGACTCTGAGCTTAGGATGTCCAATTTCTCAGTTGTAAAATGGAATGATACCACTACCATGTCATAGGGTTGTTCAAAGGATGTACTGTAAAGCATTTCGCCCCAGGGCTGCAATGTTGTACGTGCCCAGTAAGTGACTGCCAGCATTCTTACAGGCAATGAGTAAGAGATGGTGCTAGTTGTCAAAGAAGGCACAATTTATAGAGGAAATAAATTAGTTATGTACATAAACACAATGTAATAACTAGCCACGTAACTGAGCTTTTAGACAGGCTTGGTTTTTGCAAGAAACGAACGCTGATGGGCTGATTTAGCAGGAAAAGTTTACTAAAAGGATACTGTCCTGGCTTTATATTTCAAAAACATGAGTAGTTCCAAAATAGAAAAAGAAATTCTGGCTAAGTTTATTAGATCATGATACTCGTTTCTTAATTACTTCCACCAATTCAATGGTGAAGTTCTGATTTTAAGTGTGCACATGTGAAAGCTTTTCTACATAATAAACAGTTTTGACAAAAAAAAAATCAGATGTCAGTGAAAAATTTTTTAAACATCCATTTTTCCAAATGCTTCCTCTATAGCTTAGGTTCTTTCAAAAACAGTTACTTGCACATTTACACATATTTTGGTTAAAACAGCAGCTTTACCTCACAGATACAGATTGGCTATGCTTCTTTTACTTTATTTTAGAATACATGCTTAACAGCAGACTACAGGCCAATGTAATTAGAGTGCCATTGTCTTTGCCTTGAGGTCATGGTGGGCATTTGGGGGTTAGATGTCTCAGCCTCTGTCCATTCTGACTGAGGGGTGGCTGTTCCAGTGGTTTAATACCTGCCCCAGACAGTTAGTGAAATATTTTTATTTAACCTCTCTTCTATTATAACTGACAAAGTTTTGAAGTAGGAGTACTGTCAAGTGAGTTCTTGAAATCAAATATTGAGATAAATCGAACCAATCTTTCAAATTGCTAAATCATAAATGGTTACATTAAGATTTTTAAAGAATAATAAAGTATTGTCAATTACAAAATATTTTTTATTATTAATGCACTAGAGTATATGAATTACATTTACCAATCTTATTTTATCTTCATCTGACCCCTTACTATTGAATTTTTGTTTGTATTTTATGATGTATTATTACAGTTGTACATTTAAAGATTTTTTAAGTAAATACATATACATTTATTGGGGTCTATGTTCAAATATTTTTACTGATAGTGATCAAGAACAAAGTCCTTGGAGACCACGGTTCTAGAGAGCCTCCCAAGGGCTAGAGGGTGTAATGAATTCAGCTGACGAGCAGGATTAACAAGAATGGAGGAGAAAGATGCATAGGTGAAAAGAGAGAGAACTCTGAGGAAAAAAGGACAATCCAGCACTGGGATCTTGAAGTAGAACATTTCAGGTTACTAATATTATTATTGCTTTGTGACAAATGTCAGTATACTAAGTTAACACATGGGCAAGGATATATTTCGTATCCTATTGCCAGACATGATGTCCACCAGATTTTTTCTTGAATTGAATATTTTAATAAAATTCATTTAAAAAATAGTTTATGTTCACTGCAGAAATTTCTGGGGAAATCACATAATATTGAAGAAGATTATATGAATTACTTTTAATCTCATCATCCAGAGATAGGCGTTTTTAATATTTTAAGTGTATTTCCTACCAGTATTTTATTGTGTAAATATAGGTGTGTATGCATGCATATACACATCCAACATTTGTTCAACAGAGAGTGAGCTGAGATGGTCTCAACTGTGAGGAAGAGATCTCCCAGGAAGAGATCTCCACAGGGAGATCACGTTGACATGCCAACGGGAGACAGAGCCTGTGAGAGATCCCCTATGGCGGGGATGGGCAGGATATTTGGGCAGCAATGCCTAGTACTGAATAACAAGTTCATTCCTGTGTTGCACTTGCTGTACTGACCCTTCTTAGTCCCAGATCTTTCCTAAAAGTCTGCCAATATAACAGGCAGTTAGCAGTGGTGATTTGGTTAATAAAGGAGAGGCAGTGGCCCCATGTGGTGGAGCAGAGCTGCACAGAAAGAAAGTAGTCTAGAAATTGAGACAAGGAGTATGGATTGAGAATTCCATCCAAGGGAAATGATGAGAGTGTAAGCCCTATAGGAAACCTCAAACACCTTAGGAACTGTGCCAGACTTGCTATGCTCTGCAGGATGGGAAGGGCCATCTCAGTAGCCATGCTTTCAGCTGCAAGGTAAAGAATGCCTGAATAAATTTGACCCAGCAAGAGGGATTGATTTTTCTCACATAACAAAAAGAGTCAGTGATTCACTGAGGTCAGAACTCTGGGATGTGTCCTGTAATTGTCTTGGTTTTATTCTCGTGGTTGCAAAATGGCTACAACAGCTCCAAACATCAGTTCTTCTTCCAACTTCAGTTAAACCCAGGTTGTATGGGGATGGAGCATAGAGTTTCTCCCATTTGCCTCCTTCTAACAGTGAAGAAAAAAATATTCCGGGAGTTCCCCAGCAGAATTTCTTATATATCTCGTTGGCTGGAACTGGGTTGTGCCCACCTCCCCTAAAACAAAATGATACATTAAAAAAATCTGATTTCTAATAGTAAGGCACTAAATATATCATGAAAAGGACATTTGTTTACAGTATGAGAGCTGACCAGAAGGCAGAGCATCGCCTTGTTTGATCTCAGCTAGGAACATGCCCATCGGGTAACTCAAATTTTTCGCTGCTCTGCACATGTTCACCAATGACCCTGAAAGCACGAAAGCTAATGATTTTTGGGTAACAAATAAATATTTTGGCAAGTAGGTGAATAGTTTCCTTGTCTAACCAGGAGAATTTGGAAAACTGGATCGTGCTTTGTAGACATATTGCTGAATCATTCGTACTAATTCAGTTTAGCTAAAACTGTGATATTAATGAACATGTATTTTCAGCAATTTATTAAGAGCGATGTTATAGCTTGGAACATTCTTCTGCCAAATACGTTGACGTGGGCATTGTCAGGTATTTGCTCAGAACAAATAAAACCTATTATGCGTGATAGAGAATAAATATCTTCACGGCAATAGCACCTTGGACACTTCAGAATGTAAATCTCTAGCTTATATTTGGTAAAATTGGATAATGTATAAATTCAGCTAAAAGGTCACCTAATGTCTCTAAACTAGAGAGAAAATAACAAGTACAGGAAATCTGAATCTGAGTGACTGGAAGAATTTTTGTTTATCACATGCCTAGCTGTTACCTAGATGGTAGTTTTCCAACCTCTTGGTTTAGCAAAGAGAATGAGAGACAGACGGAGGTACCCCTATATCATTAAAAAACTCTTACTGGGGCCGGCCTGGTGGCACACCAGCTAAGTGCGCATGTTCTGCTTCGGTGGCCTGGGGTTTGCCAGTTTGGATCCCGGGTGCGGAAATGGCACTGCTTGGCAAGCCGTGCTGTGGTAGGTGTCCCACGTATAGAGTAGAGGAAGATGGGCATGGATGTTAGCTCAGGGCCAGTCCTCCTCGGCAAAAAGAGGAGGATTGGCAGCAGTTAGCTCGGGGCTAATCTTCCTCAAAAAAAAAAACCCAAAAACCAAAACCCAAAAAAACTCTTACTTATATTAATTAACTGTAGTTTCTTATACTTTTTGTCAACCGTGAAGAGGGAAGTTGGGAATATTATCAGGAAACTCAAGTTCCACACAAAAATAAGCTCCATTGCATAGCCACTTTTATTGCAAGTTTATCATACACTAGGTGACTAATATTCAATCTGTAGTATGAAGAAGCTTAGTGGTACCTTAGAGACTGATGGAGAGAGGCGACTAATATTCAATCTGTAGTATGAAGAAGCTTAGTGGTACCTTAGAGACTGATGGAGAGAGGCTCAATGGGTGAGGCTCTGGCTCCCCACTCTGCCCACTCCAAAGTGGATTGACTTTTATTGGCTTTACATTTTGAAGTTCCATATTTTTGGAAAAGTATTTGAAAACCTCTGTGCTGGGAGGTCAGAACATCATGTATAGTTCTTACAAAAATAAAAATATTGTATCAGAGCTTTCTTAGACTCTCTCATATTTATATATGCCCAACTAGGAGCAATATGAGTTCAGGCTGACCAGCTAATCTGGTCAATTTCTTATAGAACCAAATATTAGAAAAGTTGGGTGAGTTCTGGAACAAATACACCATATTGTTGAGGGAGAAAAAGGGACTTCAGTTCTATTATGCTGCTATTGTTATAAATGAAAGAATACATGAGTAAAATCAGCAAATGAATGAAATGATGATATACCAATTTATTGAGGCTGCAAATTATACCACATTTTATAAAGTAAAATTAAAGTAAATTTTAGAATTTAAATTTGTAATTAAATTTATAACTAAAATTAAATTTAATTTAAATTTTATAATATTTTTATTAAGATATTTCCTGATTATTCCTAAAAGAATTAATTTTTTCCTCCTCTGGATTCCTAATTAGAATGTGTGTGTATATGTGTATTGCATTTGCAGGCCTGTATGCATATTTGTGTCGAGGGTGTATAGATTTAGCAGCTCTAGGAGAGTTTGCATACTCCTTCCCAACCCTTAGAACTGGTACAAAACTTTAAAACTTATTTAGCATAGATGGTTTCATTTCATTGATTCTTTCTCCCTCCGATGCAGTAAAAACCTCAATAGGCACATACTGTACTATGTGGGAGATTTTTGAAAAATTGTAGAGTGGTCCAAATAACTGCTACAAATGATCTACTTAAAAATGCTTCAAAATGAAGGAGTTATGATTTTAACAGATAGATGAGTATAAATAAGGTTGCAAGCATGGACTAGGAGTGATATCTGATTTTAAGCATTTCAAAAATGTTATGTTTTTCAGGAACAGACTGCATATGTACGCATAAATGTGCTTCGTGTTGTTAATTAGGAATTAAGAATAATATTAACATTTAATAGTTATGGAACACCACAATGAACTATGGAGAAAACCTGAGCTTCCTCACAAAATGAATTCTGAAAGCTGACCCAGGTTCTCAGGTGGGGCCAAGCACTGCCTGTGGCTCATTCTGTTCCCTGAAACCTCAATGACACAGTGTCTCTGAGGAGCCGCAGACACAAAGCAGCCCAGGCCAGGTCCTAGACATTCAGCTGTGCCCAGGCCGTTCTCAGAAAGCTATGAAGTGGGGAAGTCTTCCCTTGCTTCCTCCTTAGGCTTCTCTGTACTGCTCCTTGCTGATGATGGTGTTGCCTCTGCTGCCACCTTGTGGGGTTTTCACTGTCAAATCTTAACTACATCAGAACTGACTTGGCTGGTATCACGGAAGTAAAATTGTAGCCATGTACAATTACAGATTTTTTGACAGGTAACAGAAAAGGGAGGTAATCCGTATTTCCTAATGGGAAGATAAAACCGTGACTATAATTTAGTATAAACTTAAAGTATTTTGTTTTATAAAAGCAGAGAACAACATATAGAGAACTAATTGATCTTCTGGTAGGAAATATCCCCAAAGAGGAACGGAGATTCCCAGAAGTTGCATTACATTACCCAACGTCACACTGTCAGCAGATCAACATGAAGTCAATTGTCAACTCTAAAATATTTATTGCACAGTTCCTTCAAGAGTTATCATAGACAATAATGTTTAGAACCAATTGCTTTAAAACGTAGGTTTTATTATTATTATGGTATGAAGAGGACAACAGATCAGGAGAAGATTACCACTGAAAAAAACAGTTTGTTACAGTTTGCAAGAGGAGGGGGCCCAGGACACCATGCAGAGCCACACAGGAAAGCACCGGGATCAGTGAGGGGGCAGAAGGAGCAAGAGGAAAGCATAGACAGGAGCCTTCATTTTGGTTTCCATGGGAAAGGCAAGGCAAGGTAGGGTCAGCAGGGTTAGATTTGGCAGGGTTAGAGTTGGAATAATTTCAGCAGGCTCTGGGGCATAGGGGCTGTCCCTAGTTGCCTCGTGTCCGCCCTGGGGAGATTAGTGCAGAGGAATACTGCCCCTTGGAGTGTAAGGGCCAGAGAGAGGAGCTAGTTCAGTCTGAGCTCTGGATTGGCCAGTTTGCCTATGAACGGCACACCTCCTGAGGAGTCATTTGCTATCTCTAAGAACTGGCTAGTCCTGGGAGGGGCAGTCTCTCCCCAGTCAGCAAGGCCCCAGATGCCAGAGCATCAAGAATGCAGAAAATAAGAAAATGTAGTTAATATACCAATTAATATATTCTTTTGAAATCAGAGAGTATATGTGAATGAATGAAATCAGTAGAGTTAATAAAGAGAAATTATTCTAACTCTGATATTGGTATTAATTTATTATCTGCAAAATATCATTAGCTGATAGATAGTTTTCTATATGAATGTTTCCCAAATATCAGGAGGAAATATTGATCTAAATATAAATAAAATTAATCTAAATATTTGCTGTTTTTTCCTTGTTGTAAAACTATATTATAGGGTAATAAGCTTGAAGATATACGTTTTGCTTAGTTAATACTGCAAGGTTGAGATCATAATCATTTAATTTTTCTAATTTTTACTGAAAAAGCTATATTTTAGGTGCATACTTTTCCAATAGAAATCAGTTCTGTTTCCTTCTAAACAGTTTTTGCTTTATGTGCATATTTATTTAAAATAATGTACAGAAAGACATTTTATACAGGAATTTTAATTTAAATAAATATTTGATCTTTTTTATGCATATACCTAGATATTTGCTCTCTATGTCCCCACCCACCCCTTTTTCGTACTTTCTCTTCATTTAATTCTTGTTTTCTGATATCACTAACTACTATCTTGACAATTAATGAGCAAACTGTGGCCTAAAGATTCTGTTGCCAGTTTTCATCCTCCTTTCTCCCTCGCTCCCTTCTCCTGGGCTGGTTGCCATAGTGCCTCTTGTAAGGGGTGGCTCAAGTCCATACTGGAATCATGGTGGCTGAACTAAAACCTAAGTTCCCTCTCATTCTCTCTCCCTCTTGTACATATCCTAGTTGCTTGATCAAGTATTTGTATTTAATTAAAGAGAGATTCACCATTCAATATAATTATTCTATAAATATTTACTTTATATAATTTATCTGGATTTTTGTCTTACAGAAGAATTACATAGGTTGAGTCTCTAATTGAAGAGTTAAATTTTGGCAGGATCATAAGTATAAGTTGTGGAATTTCTTTTTCTTCACTGTCTTTGATATTTTCCACTTGCCTCTGAAGATCGTGCTCCACCCTCCTCTACACTGAACTGTTTCCTGGGAGGCTGACCTTTAGGGACTGCATCCATGAACTCCCTTTTCCTATGGCTTCTGATTGGGATCAGTCAATGGAAGCCCTGGCAGGAGATCAGAGGCAGGGAAGAGAATGCGATTGTAGTATTGGTTCCCTCAGCTCCTTTCCATCCAGTTCATCATGCATCCTTTTACTAAAGGTCAAATGGCCCTCTCCATACAGCTACTTTCTCTGGGTCTTAATAATGGCTTCCTCGCCTTGCTCCTCAGCCTTAAAGTGGTAACGGATCCTCACTGTCGCTTGCACTGAGATGCTATACCATCGCTTAATGGTGTCTCTTAACTATGTCAACACCTTTGTAAATAGTGACTTTATTACAATTCTTCAGTTACTGTGTTTGAGTGTGCCATCTGCTTTTTTGGTGGTTATGACAGCAATTGAATTTTATGGCTAAAGGCCAAAAAGCAAGGCAAATATCCAAGGTAGGCAAAGTTGAGCAGATCTTGGATGGTGCATTAACTGGGCTTGTTACACCCACCTGGGTTACTCCTGGCACCATCACTGATCATGGTTCCTCATCTGTGTTAACATATGTCATAATTCCTACCCTCAGGAATCTTACAAGGAGAATACCAAATTTTTTTCTTTTTACTTTATTCCAATTTCTAATTTGGGATAACTCATGCAATAAAGTGCTTTATAGCTTAATTCTTAGATTTTAAGCAATTTAAAAAGCTTTAAGCATGGAACTTCATTCATTCATTTGTTCAAAACTATAGGAGCACTGTGGGTTGTCATTTTCCAAACATGAAAATTAATCAGGTCATGTTTTATTTTAAAAATATTTTGTAATTGTTTTGATCTGTGTCTACATCCACAATGCAATTTATTACTATCTTAGTTTCCTCTTAAATGCAATTCATGATACTTATTTCACAAGATTGTTGTGAAGATCAAATGTGATAATCTTCAAAATAGCTGTAAAAAGCATCATGTACTATATAAATAAATAAATTGTATTTTTTTAGTTTGACATTAATTAGGGAGTGGGGTGTTGTGTATCTTCACACATACACAAAATACCTAAGGATTAGCTTGGAGATGGGATGATCTCGCTTTTAGCCAGTCTATAATCTATTTAAGAATTAGGCCACTTTTATGTTTTTGATTAAAGCATTTTTAGTTTTTTGTAACATGATCACTTTAACTTAACTTACATTATACATAATCAAGTTACTTAGCAAAGGAATAAACACCAACAAAAAAAGTATTCAATCAACATTATTTCCTTTATATCTTTCCAGAAAGTCAGTTTTGTGAGTGTATGATCCCATGTTATCAATATGAAGTCTAATTGATATTCACAAGCATGAAACCTGCATTTAAGATTTAAGATAGGTATTTTTCCAACATTGCCTGAGTAACAGATTACTTTATTGAGGCCATTAATCATAGTGTTGTTGCTTTTACTGAGCATTAGTTGTGGACACATTGTAGTCAACATTATATACATGCATTTCTAAAGAAGTTTGCATTGAATCCAAATTACTTAATAAGGCTTCAAAATTCAAGTGAAGATGTATATATTCAGAAACTATATCATTTGTCACCACTCTGAAGAGTCCTGTTGACACTTTTCATATATGCATTACTGTTTATTAAATTGCTTTAGAGTTTGTGCTTCTGCCAAAAGAGTACTTAATATTACCAGACTTAGAAACAGAAAACTGTGTTGTTGAAAGCTTAGCTGAATAAGGTCACTTTGTCATGTGGCTAGTCTCAGTAATAAATGGTAAATAATATTTATTTTTGTCTCATTTAGGAAGCTTATTATTTCTCTCTGTGCTCACTAGTGGGCAGTAACCCTTAGGCAGTTGCTGAAAGAAACAGTTTTGAACTTATAATGAAATTACTACTGGATGGCTTCATTTTATACTGTCATATTTTTTATGCTTTATGCAAATAACAAATATAGAACCTTCACTGTTCCATATTAAAAACACAATGAATAATTCTGGAGAAAATATTTTAATTATTGCATGTATATCAATTAAAACTATGGCATGAAATCTATGTGAGTACATTTCAGTATGAAATAGATAAATAAATACTAGGGTGGATCCAAGGTGACAACACAACAGTAGACATTATGACTAAGTGTCCCTTTTTTCTCACCTTTCAGACTTTGTGTGCTGTAGACTGAACTGTGTCCCCCTAAAATTCATTTGTTAAAGCCCTAATCTCTAGTGCGATGGTATTTAGAGATGGGGTCATTGGATAGAAATTAGGTTTAGATGAGGTTATGAAGGTATGACCCACATGATGGGATTAGTGCCCTTCTAAGAAGAGACATCAGAGATCTTGCTTCCTCTGTCTGCCCACACTTCCGGAGGAAAGGCCATGTGTGGACACAGCAAGAAGGCAGCCATCTGTAACCCAAGGAGGGAGTTCTCACCAGACACTGACCCTGGACCCTGCTGGCGTCTTAATCTTGTACTTTCAGTCTCCCAAACTGTGAGGAATAAATTCCTGTTGTGTAAGCCATCCAGTCTATGGTATTTTGTTATGGCAGCATGAGCTGACTCGGACACTGTTTATGTAGTTTCTCAAGCTACATGGATTTAAATGTTGCCAGAATCATTTGCTTATATAATAAGCCACAACTTTAATCCACTAGGTCATAAAGCTATTTCTATTATTCATTAATTGTTATGGACAATGATGTCAAAGAGGCACTAATTTCTGGGGCCCTTCTCACTGTCATCACCAGCATGAGCAATTAATTTTCATTTTAGGGCTATATTGGACGAGCACCTCCCACCTCCCACTAAGTTCTTCACTACTTCTCAACAGTTGCTGCATATGTCCCAAGGGGAGAATCAAGGTTCATTAAGATGCAGATGCTGAGTGGTTGGTAGGCACCCTGGCTAGCTAAGCTGTTCACTCCAGCCAGCCTCTTGGATCAACAACCTACTTAACATTTGAGACTCATAGGCTTCTCAGATCTTACATGCCCAATATTGATTTCTGATTTGCTCATTTCAAACAGCTCTTCCTCCAGTCTCCACCACTGGCAAAGATAAACAAAGCTGGACTCTAGTTAAAGTGGTAAGGATGATTTTAATTGATATACTATTAATAACAGGGAAAAGAGTCCGCTGTGAACTGAATTCAACTTTGATTTGTACAGAGGTGACTGGGCTTTTTAAAGGGAGAATAAGGGAATAGGGAAGGAGCAAGTGGGGCTCTGTGGAGTCAGGGAAGTGAAAAATTACAAAAAACAGGAAGATGTGTCGATACTAGTCCATGTGAAACCCATCTGGGTTTGCTAACTGGTGCTAAGTGAAGTTAGGCTCCTACATGCCACAGAGACTGGGGGACAGGGGCCTACCTTCAGGTGTCGGTTGGGACAAACAGTAAATTCTTTGGCAGCCTTGAGTTTTCTCAGGTAGGCACTTTAAGGAGGGCTAGGGTCATCCTAGGGATGCAGTCTTGAGCTGTCAGAAACTATGTCAGTGTTTGTTCAAGTCTTTATAGGCCAGGATTAAGGCCTAGTCCAGAGGAGGTCTCAGAAGAACCTGGCTTGAGTTTGGTCAAGGAGAAAATCTTTGTCATCATGTCATTAATGGGCAAATCCAAAACATCAGTGAATCCTGAGGGTAATACCTTAAAAATAGAAAATAATCTCACCACTGCTCACCATCTCAACTGCTACACTCTGGTAAGTCACCAGCATCTCTAAAGTACCAACAGATTGCTCACAGATCTCCTTGCTTCTACGCTAACCTCCTTCAGTCTATCATCAACACAGCTGAAAGAGTGATCCTTTAAAAATTAAGTCATATCATGTCCCACTATGGCTCCACACCCTTCAGTGGCTCCTTATCTCATCAAGAGTATAACGGAAAGTCCTTATAATGGCCTGTAAAGGCCCACATAATCTGCCCCAATGGCCCTGCTCTGTAACCACTCTTACGACTTTCCCGCTTGCGCAGTCCACACCAGACTCATTCCTCTTTGCTGTTCTTTAAACAGGTCAGCAGCCTTCTGCCTTAGGACCATAGCTCGAGTTCTACCTGGAATAGTCTTCCTACAGATAACTACATATCCAACTTGTTCACGTCCTTTAAGTCTTTGCTCAAATCTCACCTACTTAATGAGGCTACTTTGAGCCTCCCATTTAGTACTGCAACCTACTCTGTCACCTCCCTCCCCCTGCTTCCGTTTTCCTTTTGTTCCATAGCATTTATCATCTTCTAACATACTATATGTTTTATTATCTTTACTTGTTGTCTTTTCTCTCTGCTAGAATGTAAGCTCCAGAAAGACAAGGACATCCCTCCCCCGTTGGTGTATTTTTTTCCATCTAAACTAGTCCTACATTATAGGTGCTCCATAAATATTTGTTGAATAAATGAATTACCCTTTGTCAGTGAGATTTCTTAGTGATATATAGTATATAAGTGATTTCTATGAGAGCGAGAGGCTCTGGCTCTGGAACTGAAGTTTGCTGAGGAGCAGTAAGATTTTTACTCTTGTCTCTCGTGTTCCTCTCTCCCCACCCCCACCTCCATTCATATAGAGGGAAAGAGAAAATGAGGTCTACAGACAGGAAAGGGAAGCATAATCAATTCGGTGTTTAGGAAAATGTACTGGTCAATTGAATATCTAAATTTATGATAAGACCAAAGGCCTCCAAGATTCAGAAGAAATACCATAAGTGGACATAATCATGAAAGCTTTATGGTCACCAGAAAGCATGTGTCCTGTGTAAGGAAAGTAATTAGATTGGCTAATCTTAGTCAAAATCATGCATTTTCTTGTCTGTTCCTCTAGTGATTGGTGTGCCATTTTTCTACTTCTTAAACTTTCTCCTCTTATAGTGTAAATAATTTTTATTATATTTTGAAATATATTTGACTGTGGTTGGGGGTGGGGAAGGAAGGGAAAATGCATTGTTTAAGAGACCACATTCTGCAGCCAAACCGCCTGGACTCTAATCTCAATTTGGCTACTAACTATGCAACTATGGATAAGTGACATCTAACTCCCTACTTTTTGCATTTGTAAAATGGAGATAATAATAGCACATACCAGACAAAGTTGTTTTGAGGAATAACACCTCACAACATACGGTACCTGTTACATAGAATTCACCGTATAAACAGCTATTTTTATGGAATTATGGAGTATTTTCTGAAAAGAAAAATGTATAATTAAAAATTTTTTTATGTATTACATTTTCATAAAATGATATTGTTCATGCAATACTAACTGAATTATGGAGGCACATTTTCATTACTATTACTAAAAAAAACCCTCTTCATAGGCTCATTTGAGTTTTTAATTTCCTATACTAGAAAATTTATAATTTGAAATACAAGGTTTAGAGAGAGAGAAATGCTGCAGACTGTGGTATTGAAAGTTTTTTCTGTATCTCTTATAGTAGTGTACAGGAGGTAAAACAATTTCCCTTTACCCTTCTGAGTTCTTGGCTGAGATCCCTATAATAAAAGACAGATTAACAACAGGAAAAAACCCAGAAGTTTGTTAACATGTGTTGTCGTGTATATGGGGGAGACATCCAGGGAAAAATGAGTAACTCTCAGAGGTGGCTTTGAACTCCAGCTTAAATACCATGTTCAGCTAAAGAGAAAAAAAAAGAAAGAAAGGTGTGGGGTAGACTAGCTTTGGGGAGGTTACCTGGAAAACAGGGTAAACAACTGAAAGGTTTGTTAGACAGATTTAAGTCCCTGCCTTCTCCATTAATAAGAGTCTACAGTTGTCTCAGAGTATTAATCTTTGTCCTTCCTGGCAGAGAGAGGAACAGGGACACTTTTGTAGATATAGTCTTGCTTTTAGGCAAATAGAGAGGGAGCAGAGAGGTTTTCTTGTTTCTGTTTCTCAGTTACCTGAAGTTCAAAATAATCTTCATGCCAAAGTGACAAATTTTGGGGTGGCATATTCTGCTGCCCTTCAATACAAACTTCCCTGGGTGGCTCTTTCTCTCAGAAAGAGATACATTGCTAAGAACTGTGAAGGATCTGGTATTTTATCCTACTTGCATGCTGATAAGTAGCCTGCCACAGTTTCATAGAAGGCAGGAGATTCATCCATCAGAGACAAAGGACTTTATTATTCAAGACACAACAGGTAGCATGAGCTTCAGGCTCTCATAGATTCCTCTTGTTCTGAAGTCCCACAGAGGGAAATGGAGCCTCTAGGCAGGTGCTGTACAAGCAGTAGGTTTGTATCAGAAGGAGGAACTCTGAGCTTATGAAAGTCCTGCTAGCAAACCTACCCAAACTTTGCCCTGGAGGGAGAGATTATTTTTGTTATCCTGCAACAAATATTCTCTCTGCCCTTGAGGGAAATACTATCTCTATCTTTGAAACTATCTGTGTAGAAATGCAAAAGACCCATGGAGACTTGATTCCCAATATACACAAATGCAATGCATCAGTAAGGCTATTATGAATAGAAGCACAAAAATTCTGACCAGAGGTTTAGACTAGTACTGTAAATGTAAAACTCTCAATCCTCTCTGAGTATGTTTTTGAATATGTAGTTAGTCAATTAGAATAAAACTTTGCAACAATTTGTTTTGTTTTGTACTGCTTTATCCCTTGGTGCTTTAATGAGTCAGACACTCCTTTCTCTTATCAAGTAGGCTTTACTGTCACCATTCATCTATTCATTTATGCCAATAATTTAACCCTATTGGCTGAAGTATTTCTTATCATGTTAGAGGAACTAATGCATACTTTCTCAAGAGTGGCTTGTACGTTAGCAATCTTCCTTTCTCTCCGCCTCTGCCTGATAAAATTAGGTTTCACAAAGTTCAACATGTTCCTCCTCTGTAATGTAGCTGAGCAGTAGTTATTCAGCTTTGCAAGGTTGATTTCCTCTGCAAATAGGTAAACACTTTCCCCCACATCTTTATTTGTAAGAAACATTTTAATGGTTGTCTTATTCTTCAGCGACAACTCAAAATAATATGATCCTGGTCTCTTTAAGCTCTTACCCTTTGGTTTGTGTGTGTGTTTGTGTCCTGTCTTTTTAAAGCTGAAGTTACAAAGTGCATTTGAGTTCTAGAGAAAAGCAGAACTACTTACTCAATCACTATTACTTAATAAATCAAAATAATTGAGCATTTAACTTTTCATCCAGTGATAAAACCGACCTGTTCCTCTCAGTAGATATAATCAGGAGGCACAATTTAAGAGTTTGCCCAAAGGTTGAATCATTGGCAGGGTTGCCAGATAATATACAGGACTTCCTGGATATTATTAGTGTATAAATAGACAATAATTTTTTAGTAAATCCGTGTCTACTGCTATATTTGAGACATTCTTATATTTTTAAAAAAATCATTGTTTATTTAAAATGACATTTAACTGGACATCCTGTACTTTTATTTGCTAAATCTGGCTACTCTAGACACCATTTATCTATCAAACAAATTGCAAATAACCTTTTGGTAAAATTTAGCGTCTAGTGGGTTTTATTTGGCTTAGAAAGTCCCCTTGGGGCAGAGGTCAAGGTTTCAAAGTTTTGATGATGTGACATCAACGCCATGCAAAAATAAAAGTGACTAACTCTGCAACTTTTAAATTTATACATGTGTATTTGGAAGTTCAGCTCAGAAGAGCAGAGGAGTAGGTTAAAAGAAGTCATGGACCAGGCAGTGTCAGGTTTCTAAACAGAGCAAAGAAACTTTACAGCGGAGAGCCTTTCCAAAGGGGCTGGAAGTTACCGCGGCAAAGGCTTTTTCGCGGTTGTGAAGAGAGAGCGCGAGACCTGACCGAGCCAATAGGAGCCGAGGAGGAAGGGGATGGGTACGTAAAGCCAATCAGAGACCAGATGGGTGGGACTATGCTCTGGGAAGGGGTGGCCTACAGCAGTGTGGGCGGTGAAGAGTGAGACTCAGCCAATCGGAACCGAGTAGGGCGGGGCTGAGCTCCAGGAGGGGGCGGTCTCGGGGAAGCGAAAAGTGTGGTAAGCGTGCTTTCAGCCTCACCTGCAAAAGCACCTGTTCCGGCGCCGTTCTTCCGCAGGGCGGACGCGGTCTCGAAGGGGCACGGGGAACGCTCGCGCGGCTCGTCATGGCCTACCCGGGATACGGAGGAGGGGTGAGTCCAGGCTGCTTCGCCGCGGCCTCCGCCCCCTCGGGGTGTGGCGCCCTTGCAGGCGGTGCCAACGTGCCAGTCCGCCCTCGGTCCCTGCTTCCTTCGCTGGCCTCTGGTACCCGGCGGTGCCGGCGCTCCGCTCGGTGCTAGTGCACGGGCCGGGCCGGGCCCAGCGGGGAGCCGCAGGTATTCCGGTCCCTGAGGGCCCTTTCGGCGCGTCCGTGGCCAGCCAAGGATGTGGTGTGTTTTTAAACATTTCTTTCCTGGAATGGAGAACCACGCACTCTTCTTGTTCCAGTAATCTTTTGCGGTCCACCTCCTCCCCCCTCAGTTTTGCGAGACGTCCTCTTTCGGAATTTTCTGACCACTTCTTGTTTTTTGTCCTTTCAGTTACTTATGAATAAGTTAAGATATGCTAAATGTCTTCTAATCCTTGTTGTTCTACCAAGGACAATCTGTTCTTGTAGAGTTTTGGGGTGATGGGGTGGGGAGGGTTACTCTTTCTTACATAACTGTTTATCTTCATCATCTTTGAGAGTTGAAAGTTGTCACTAGTATCCTGATGGCTTGCTTTTTCTTCTTAGAAAAGAGCCCACACCTTCAGTACTTATGTCATGATCTCCAAAGTGGGGTGAGCACATTTTGTTCACAAAATGAGCGTGCGGGCTGATCCACTGGGGGTGTGGGTAAAAAATAACGTATTTTCTATTTTTATTTCTATTTATTTATATCTAGAAAGAGAAATTGAGCTTTACTAATATATAATATAGAACTTAACACTGTCATTTGGCAGTGGTCTTCAAAGAGTTACTCAGACCCCTGGGAATACTTGGGAATTTTTTTTTTAAGAGAATGAGTTTCCAGACCCTCAACTTCCTCACGTACTCGCTCCTGGTCCTAAAATTGTTTGCTTGAAAACTTGCCAGAGTTCCCCCTGGGGTCTTGCACTTTACAATTTCTACCCCTCATCAGTCCTTAAACTTAATGGGGAAGTAATAAGGATAAATCCCCCTTCAAAGATTAGTCAAGGTGGCATAACCCATGGGGGTTTTAAAATTTCCGTGTCTTCTACATATTTTCATTAGGGTGAAGCTTGCTGTTAGATACGTAGTATTTTTATAACTATTGTGTGTTCTGAAGTCATAAAGATGATAGAGGGGGTGGTGAGAGTAGTAAGTTTTCATTCGAAGAATTTGGTACTACCTTACCCCTGCTTTTGTTAAAGAGTGCATGTATTTGATGGAGAGTCCTACTCTGCAAAGTAAAGACAAGACCTGTATGTGTTTTGAACATTTAAATACCCTTTTCCATTTGCTTAAACATAGCAGCTCTTTCAGCTGTTCTCACACTCATCATTAGTAGCTGGAAGGAAAAGTACCCTCGAATAGCTGAAGCATGTAGATTAGTGAGACTGATTCTTTTAAATGTAATGGAAATATTTAGAGATGCATTGGATAAAATTTACAAATAAAACATATGATTTCTTTACTCAGAGTATATTAATGAGATACTTAAAACTGTTTTATAAATCATATTACTTATAGTCAATCTGCCTCTTATTAATGTTTCCTATATTCTTTTAACAAAATATAAAATATGTTAGCTGCTAGACCTATTTGTTTTGATAGTATACTTTTATCTAATTAAGTGCATGATTCATCTCATTAGAAAATTCATTTCTGATAAATTTTGTCTTCTTTAACAATTGTTTATCAAAATTGTAATATATATATTTTTTACTTATTGTGTACTAATACAAATTATAACTCAATCTCAAGAGATTTTTTTCTCTGTTTCTCATTATGGCCACAGGAAATAAAACAAAATTTAAAATTTCAACTTATATAAATAGTTTTATTTTAGGTAAGTATGACAGGGATCAGTATTTTCAAACATGAAAATACATTTTAAGCATAAAACACGGATTAGATATTCATGGAAGTAATAGAATAAAAAATGAATTCAAAGAGTAAAAGGAAAAATGTAAAATTTCTAAATGTTGCAGAAAAGCCTTTTCATGCCTTTTTTAAAATGGATGGGAGCAGGTATCAGATCATTATAGTGTGTAGATAACAGAGGATACTTTCCAAAGAGTGATGCAAAATTTTATTTGTAAATCTTGAGATTTGTAATTATGTTGGGTATTGCATTTTTTTATAACTATTCAAACTTAAGATAAAAACTTTATATGTCAACATAAACTGTGAGGAAAGGTATATAATTTAAGAAAATTTTTTAGGGATAGGGAAGCAAAATGTTTGAAGAACCCTCGTGTAGGTGTTGGTGGTATCCTGAGGGAGGAGGTGGAGTTCTATACGTTGGCCTCTCACTTGTCTCCTGTCGGCCTATGGTGACTTATTACAGTTTATGTGTTCAGAGTTCTCTGGGGTTACAGATTATATGATCTAGTTTTAACTAACCATCACAAAATGGACAAGTAGTTTGAAAATTTCTGGGAAGAAACTAGAGATCAAAGATAATAATAAAGATTCAAAAATGTGCAAAATAGCATGAAAATGACATCATTGATACTTTTAAGTCCAAGCTTTTCTTTAGTCACATTATTAGGTAATAAAAATGATGATGTAATGATGAGTTTTAACTCATTTTAAACTATCAAGAAGACAATCTGAAATATGAATTTATAGAAACTATTTTTAGAGGTTAACCTTGTTGGCCAGAGGCCCCAGTTCCCCTTCACATCGGCCCTTCTACATGAGTCTTGGGCTTCTTCATGCTGGCTGTGTTCTAAGAGAGAGAAACAGAAGCTGCCAGTCCTCTTAAAGTCTTAAGCCTGGAACGGACATGGTGCAATTTCTACCATATTCCACCTGATGAAGCTAAAGCAGGCCCAGCCCAGATTCGAGGGAGTGGAGAAATAGTCTTTCCCTTTGCATGGGAGAAGTGGCAAAGAATCTGCAACCATCTTTAATCTGACCACTACTAGGCTCTCACATTTTTGGATTTGGGGGAGGTTAATGCTGGAAGTCAGGAAGAAAAGGTAGAAAGAAGGTTATTCCTAAGAACAGATTCTTCGTATAATACAGCTTGCCTGACTTTGGTTAAAACAAGTGTGTTGAACCCTCAAGGCACAAATGGCGATGCCACAGTAGAGCGTCCATACCCTGTCATTTGATACTACTTCAATATTAGCTTTTCACTAATATGCTTATATAAAAAGTTTTTCAGTTTGTTTTCTTATGTGAAGGTAAGGTGGCAAGAATCTTCAATAAGCCTTAAATTCTTGGATCTGTCTGTGGCCTTGATTACTCTCTGTGGCCTTGGAGGCCTTGGAACCAAAGTCTACCTCTTTGTTATTGCTACATGCTCTCAGAGCAAAAGCTGCGTTGGGGGTTTTGCTAATCTGGGTTTAGATTTGTCCTCTAAACAAAGGTTTTGACCACCCTCTTGAGCCCATTTCCTGGTGCTCCAGTATTCCTCCATACCTTTGCCCTTACCTGCTCCAAAGGCTCCTGCCTTTCCTCCTACCCTCCCTAATACTTTGAATTCTTTTCTCTTTTTGCCTTCTGGCAATTTCTGCTCATCCTTCAAGGATGCGGGTCAGGATGATTTTTGTTCAGATTGGAATAATGAACTTTCTAACATTCTTGATACTTTTTCCTCTTCCTGACTCATAAAAATACTGAGTAAAATGCCTTTCTAAGGTATTAAAAATGTATACCAAAAGTGAAAAGAAGAGAGAAACCAGAACTCTAGGAGGAACAAACAATATGTAGCCTCTGGGGTCAGACTGTCTGTATTTGAATCATCATTTGCTTTTTACTCGTTATTTGACCTTAACCAATTCAGGAAACTTCTTAAAGTTTCAGGTCCTCAGCTGCTAAAAGGCCATAATACTTTTACCTCATAGAGTTGTTGGAAAATCAAATTATATCATAGATGGAAAGTACTCAGAACAGTACCTGGGATATGAAAAGCTCTCAATAAATAGTAGCTTTGTGTTTTTGTTGGTATTCTTGTGTTTGTTATTCTTAATAGTTTTTAAGAGGACTGTTGTTGGAATTATCACTTTATTGATCTGTTCATTGGGGTCTTGCTTTTTTAAGAATATTTTCTGGTAGCGAGAGTGTTTCAGCCCTATGCAGCTTCCCATGATTAGGTCACAATTGCATTGTGTTTACCATGTATTCTTCAAAGTATGTGTCTTGAGATTTACTTCTACTTGGTTTTACTATAGGTGAAATTTTCTTGTATTTTTTACTTTTGGTTTATTTCAGTGATGATGATGGTAAACACTTTTTAAAATTGTGCCTCATGTTCATCTGTTAGACTAAGTTCTGAGAGGCCAGAGACTTCTTTTTTCTTTAAAGTTCTTTTAATGCTGGATAACATGTTAATGGACTGAATTATGTCCTAATGGAGGATGTCTACCATTTTGTAGCTAACAGCTTTTGTGATAGTGAATCTGGAAGCTTTCGGTAACACTATTCTTGCTTCTCAAAGGCCTTCTCATAAATATTTTCTTTTAAAGTAACTTTAGTGGAAGATAGGTAATATTTGTATTAATAACTTTCTCCTTTTTCACTCTTATAGTTTGGAAATTTTAGTGGTCAGATGCCAGGAATGCAGATGCAAATGGGACAGCCAGTGCCAGGAACAGGGCCAAACATGCTCCCTGGTGGATATTCTGGGTACCCAGCATATTCAGACAGTTATTCCTCAGCGGGAGACCCCATGTGGACTTACTTCACTGCTGTTGCTGGACAGGTGAGATGCTAAGTGGATTGCACAAAGACCAGTTTACAAAATGATTGCTATTTAAAAGAAATGTGAACTCTTTTCCTTAATATATCATTTTAAATGTATATGAAATTTGTGTTTTAAACTAGACTGCTTTTCTTCCTGAGATCAGAGATGAGGGTAGTCATAGTTATTTCATTTTTAAAAGTCTGTTGGTACAATGCTTGACACAAACTAAAAGAGGAAACAGGGTGATGCATGGAGACTAAGCCAGAGAGGATTTGAACACAGATCTGCCTGTAAATCTCCTTACAGAAGCTGGGCCAGAGTATCAGAAAGGAGACTTGTAAGTTGTGAGTGGTTCTGGGAGAGTCTTGATGGTAAAGCAGATCAGGAAAAGGTAAAGAAGACAGGCCAGAATGGAGGTCTAGACTAATGAGCAGAGACAGACATTCAGACTTAAGCCCTAGTCACAGTCCATATCTTCTTTTATACTGGTCAAGAAAAATATATTGAATAGTTAGAATTTTGTAGAACTGTGATAACATTTTTCCTGCATTATTCATTCACTTAAGTGTTTACTAGATCTCATATGCTTTACTAGAAATAGAGGATATTTTCTTAACATACTTTTCAACTTTGCTTTCTCTATAAACTTTGTTCTTCCTATACAAAAGAACCTATATACTCTTCAAGGTTCCTTCTTCTGTGTCTCTGGAAATATAGAATTTAGAGAAAGGTCCTCTGTGCACTAAGCAGACTTCTGTGTGAAGTGTTACAGAGGAAGCTCATACTTGAACAGAAATTATCACCAGACCACATTGAATTAATTTCCCCTCCTTTAATTGGGTTGGGCTAGATTTTTAGTAAATTCAAATTTCTCTTTTCTAGAAAGTTTTAAGTTTGAGCTTGTTGTTTTCACAATGCATTATTTTGATAAATGAGAAAAAATTGATGAGCCTTAGTAATTCTCATTAATTTTGTCCTCAGATAGAACACCATTTTCCTACTTGAGAAAAGTTAAAGGAAAAAATAATTTGTAACCATGTTATCTTTGGTGTACTAGAAGGTGGAAGATGTTTTTTAAGTTAAAAAACAGAAAAATCATTTTCTACCTTTGTTTCTATTCTTCTGTTTTAATTATTTGTAAAGGATTGCCTTTTAAAATTTACTTTCTGATAATTGACAACGACCAGGCATTTCTGTCTTCATTTCACTGAGATATTATTGACAGTGGCAGCTGTGAACTTCATTCATTGGGGTTTTTTTTGTTTTTTTACCTGAAAATTTCTTCTTAGGTCATGTTAGAAGTGTATAATTTTTAGTCTTGAAATATAATAATGATTTGATATAATAGGGAAGTAGGTAATTGTTGATTAAATAAAAATTCCTTCTAAAGTCTTTATCATTGGAGGAGAAATTTCTAACCCAGCTCCCAATCTAAAAATATGGCTAATTTTTTTAAAGTATGATTTTCTAACTACAGAATTTAAAATTTTGTAAGCAAATTTCCAAAAATATGCATGACAGAGAAAAGGGCACTAAGCTACTTTGTGTAGGAAATACTACATGGATGGTCCATTAAGAAGAATGCTTCTCAGTATTTTTTAATTCCTGTGTTAGAACTGCTGGAATTTTTGTTATAAGGAGTTCCTTGCTAAAGATCCATAGACCATGAATGTTTATAATACTTCTTAGAAGTAGTTTGTAAAAGTTTTTTTTGTTTCTTAGGTCTCTTACAAAGTACCTTTTTTGGGGGGCAAGTGAGGAAGATTGACCCTGGGCCAACAACTGTTGCCAGTCTTCCTCTTTTTGCTTGAGGGATATTCGCCCTGAGCTGACATCTGTGCCAGTCTTCCTCTATTTTGTACGTGGGACACTGCCACAGCATGGCTCGATGAGTGGTGTGTAGGTCTCCCTAGGATCTGAACCTGTGAACCCCAGGCCACCAAAGCAGAGTGCACGAACTTAACCACTACACCACTGGGCCAGCCTCACAAAGTACATATTTTAAATTTGCTTCCTTGATCCTTTCTCAGAGCTCTTGTTTTGCATTTGTGACAATGTATGTGATACTTCCAGGTAAATTACTCTGTATTTTTTTAGAAAATAGAATGAGGTACTGAATCATAATGAGAATATTCAACCTGTTTTGCTTCTCTTGTGATTTCTTGTTTGCGTTAAAAACTTTTATTTTCCATAAGTTCAAATAAGAATGTTTGGTCAGTAATCAGAAGAATAGCAACGAAATGTAGGAGGACTCTAAAATTTTGCTGGGGGTAATGGTGGTGGTCAAAAAAATATTTGTCCTTCCACTTAAAGTTTCACTATCCTGTAGAAATAATCTGCCCCAAAAGGGGCACAAGGGGAAAGTTTTTGAGACTTTTCAGAACACATTTGAAGCATTTTTCTAACTATTTTAAGTAGAAGTACAATGATTCTCACAAGATATTATTTTGAGCTATTATAGGACAGAGTGATTATGCTATTTTTCAGAAGCAGAGAAAATAAATTATATTTGAAATGCTTAAAAAATTAGTAGAATGTAATTTGTGAAAAAATTGTTCATGTTGTATGATGTTCTTTGCTGTTAATATTTCTGTAATTATATAGTTGATAATAGAATAATGTTTTGAAGAATGCATATTTATATAACTGCGCGGTAAATCAGTCTATAATTATTTTTTAACAGGATGGTGAAGTGGATGCTGAAGAACTCCAGAAATGTTTGACACAGTCTGGAATCACTGGAACTTATTCTCGTGAGATCTCCCCCACCCCATTAAAATTGGAATAGGAATTAATTTTCAGACTTTTTTGTCCCTGTACTTAAAATATTTAAAAAAAAATTTTTATCACAGATATATATACGCGTAGTTGAAAAAGTCACATAATTCTCCAAAGCTTGTAATGAAAATAACTATTCATTGTCCATTTCTATCTCTCCAATGTTAACCACTCATATTTATTTCTTCTTCCTTTCTTTTCCCTTCCCCCAAGGAAAAACAGTTGCTTCTGTCCAGAAGCTCATTTTTTTCTTGCTTGGTCGATTGCCATACACTACCAGATGATTTATCTATATCCAGTCTCATCCTTCTATAGTTTGTTCATTGTAAACTAATGCTCTGAAATGGACATTTTAGAATTGCCCCTCTGCTCCTGAAAATCCTTCAGTGACTTCAGTTAGGGTGGCATTCAAGACTTTCATGATCTGGTCTTCATCTGCCTTTCTGATGTCATCCTATGCCACTGCTTCACATAAATCCCAAGCTTGAACTAAATCTCTAACTCTTTCAAGTTTTGTAATCACAGTATATGCCAAACTTCTACTTAAACCCAACTTGTCATTTATGTTAGGAAGACCAGAGCTGTTTTCCCCATGACAATAATTTTCACTTATTTTATAATTGCTTATTTAATTACCTAAATCCCTGTGCTAGATGTGAATAGTTTGAGGGTAGTAATTTTTACTTTAGCTTTTTCTTTTTTACTATGGATGCCTAACATTTCATCAAAGTTTGTTGATGGAGTAATTGTGTGTTTTTGGCAATTTTTAAATATTTCGAAAATAGAAATTATCATAATTTTACATAAATAAAATTGGGCAAGACACCAATTGGAATAATAAATATGTTTTATAGCCTTCAGTTTGGAAACCTGCAGAATTATGATTGCCATGTTGGATGTATCCTTGAATAAAAATAGAAAATACTAGAATATAGAATAATTGCTTCTGAATATTAAGGCAATTGTTGGTTATAAATGACCATAGTAAGTCAGAGAGTTTAAAAATACTTTGTAAGATCCTGTTTAAATTCATGCTTTTCCTTCTTTTACACAGAAATCTATTCATATGCTAAATTTGACTAACTCTTACGAAAGCATCCTAACAATTTTTTAGTCAGTATGTTGGAGTTTGGGGTCAGATGAATTCTCTTTGGTATCAGAATTTATTTTTCTTAATAAAACTATCAGAGAGATTACACAGGAAAGATGGGATTTAATGAATTCAAAGAACTTTGGGCAGCTCTTAATGCCTGGAAGCAAAACTTCATAACTATTGATCAAGATCAGAGTGGCACAGTAGAGCATCATGAATTGAATCAAGCTATTGCTGCTATGGGTAAGAATATTAACATTCTTTAGAATCTGTCCAGGTTGTCTTTGTTCTTAGATCAGATGAATCTTAATTGTTGCAATTTGCTAGGTGATAAAGAGAGAGATTATTTGATCCGCAGTTACCTAGTTTGATTTCAGGGTTGTAGATAAATTTTGACTTTAGACCTTTAACAAAACCATTTATCTATGACTTTTTCAAAAGATGGTCATTCATGCATTCTGGTTGATAAAATAATTTCTGAATTTTCTCTGTTGAGTATATTAAATTTATTCCTCTAATTGTTAGTACTCACTTAGCATTTACGTTGTGTTCTTTGCTGACTTGGTAAGATCTTTAATTTGACAACAAAGGCTTATCTCAGTCAATTACAGGTCTCCATATCGTAGTCTAGCTTTTCAGCAGTAAAAACCATGTTTTTTGTTTTTCTTCTTTTTCTTGTGTAGTATAGAACACACACTAGAGATAAAAATATCCCAAAATGGGAAGTCTGCATTTTAGAATATGTTAAAAGAATGTAACTTTTTAATCAAATCTCTGGTAAGCTAAGATTCTCAGTCTACTTTCTTTCAAAAAGTGCTAATATGCAGTGGTATTTAATTTGCTTAGAGTTAATGCAGTTGTAAGTAGTCCTTTTAATTGTGTTTACCCTTGTCATTTTAATTTATACTCATTTCTAAACAAAATACATTTGTAAGAAAATTAACTTTTTGAAGTTAAAATCTGAACCCAATGCAAATTATCTCAAATTCTAATTTAAAGAAGTGACAACCAGTGATTTGTTTTATAAGTGGATATTTTAATTTAACAGATGGTGATTTTAGGGACAATCCTGGCCGTATAAAGAGGCTTAATACCCAGTGGTTTAAACTTGGTCTTTAATTCAGCATAACGTTAGAAAATTAATATAACCTTTTGCAAAATGGAAAGCCACCAAAGAGTTCACATAGGCAGTCGAGGGTAACAAAGAGGTATTCTGGATTATTCAAATTTAAGATCTTCAGATATGTTTAAAATTATTCATATTATTTTGCTTAGAATGCTATGGGAAATCTTAAGAATTTTATCAGTACCACATCCAGATCATACCCCTCTAATGGGAAGTTCAAAATGCATTGTATATAATTATATTAGTTTGCATGTTTTACTTCTATTAATTTATGCCTTTCCTTTCACCTAGTTTCCTGGATTACATTTTATTATAGCTACACATAGAATTTTCCTATTGCGTTTATTTTTATTGCTTTCCCCTTTGAATGAATTAGTGTCTTTTGTGTAGATCTACTAATCTGGTAATATATGAAGACAATACTTCTGGGCCAGCATTCTTCACAGTAAAGTGTACATGTGTCATTAAATTCACAGGACCATCTATAGGGGCGCAGAAAGTAGAATATATTAATTTATATTTCTAATTATTTTTATTTTATTTTTTAAATTTCAGTTTTATATATTTTTAAAATGTAAATAATCAGACGGTAATGCATGTATAGAATTTAAAATTAAATTAATATGCCTGTTATGGGAGTGAATGATCCAAAACATTTTACTGATAAGAGTATGTAGTCAAAAACTTTTGGAATCACAGGTCTAAACAACAAAGAACCGAAAAGATAGTGAAAAGTCTGTGGTTAAGATGAAAGTCTGTGAAGAAACAGAAGAGGGGTTGTGGGACAGAAAGGAATAACATTTTCATATTTCTTCTCCTTCTGAATAACCATGTTGATCCTCAGATTTTCTTTGGCCACAAAAGATACATATAAGTAATATATTCAGTGGGAATTATAGTATTTGAATGATAGCAAAGATCACTGGTAATCTTTGTTTTGATATTCTTTAAAGAACTGTAAAATTACAGAATTATTGCGTACAGGTGTTCAAAAGATACAAATTTCCCATATAAAATAAGTAAGTCATGGGGATATAACATACGGCATGGTGATTATAGTTAATAATACTGTATTGCATATTTCTAAGTTGCTAAGAGAGATTTTAAAAGTTCCCATCACAAGAAAAAATATTTTTGTAACTGTATGGTGATGGGTGTTGACTTATTATGGTGATCATTTGACAGTCTGATCATTTTGCCAGTGGATCATTTGGATCAATATAAATTTTCTAATCATTATGCTGTGAAACTCATAATGTTAGATGTCAATTATACCTCAATAAAAAACTAAAAATAAATAAAGCACCTGAAGAGTAAAAAATAAATAAACTTTCAGAATTGAAATATTGAAGCACTTAAAACTATGAAATACCCTAGACATTATTTCAAAATCAAAATATATTTTAAAGACACAGAAAGATAATTATTTTCTTTTCCTTAGCTTCGACTTTATCACAAAGATAGAATTGTGATATTTATTTACCACTTAACTGTTAGTAATGAAGCCTCTGTCTGATCCATTTCATTATGAACGTTTTGTTTCTAATATATATTTTTATGGAATGTATCTTGAAAGTTATTTTATGACTATTAAGAAGCATGCAATGTTTGTTCTGGTGGTCTTACGGCATTTGGTTTTAGAAATTTTAATTTTATCAATCCCTTTTTTTAGGTTATAGATTGAGTCCTCAAACATTAACTGCTATTGTTAGACGTTATAGCAAGAATGGCAGAATCTTCTTTGATGATTATATTGCTTGCTGTGTGAAGCTTCGAGCATTGACAGGTATTGACCATTTAAAAATGGGTACAGTATTAAGTAGCTGTTTTTCTTGAGTAGTATCTGTCATTTTCTCCAGTAAGTTTATGATATCATGTGTTTCTCTCCTTTATTCACTATTAAATCTAGTCAGAGTTTTAAGGCTTTAAAAATTTAGGAATATAAATACTGAAAAATTGTTGTAGCTCTGTTTTGGAAAGTTTTCTTCATGTTTCAGTTGCCTTGGATATAAAATCACTTAAAATTGAATTGAGTATGAAATTATTCATCCTTTTAGTTCCTGGGGACACCAAGTATTTGAAACTATAGATTTTAAATTATAATAAAAAAGTAATTTTTTTGTTTAAAGATTTCTTTAGGAGAAGAGACCACTTGCAACAAGGGGTTGTGAATTTCATATATGATGATGTAAGTATCCTGAATAACACTTTAGATATTTATGCTGTGTTCTAGATGTGTTCATAGTTACCAGAAATTTAAGTGATCCCTGGTATCAATACTGGGAATAATATATTTTATAGACCATGTTCTTTTTCTGTATTTTTCAACTGAATGTAAATATAAGAATCAATATTGGTACAAGTACCAATGTGAGTTTATATTAAACATAAAAATGCTTTTAAATTTTATAACAGGCTTTTGGCAGTTTATCTTCCAAATAATTTTTAAAGGCAAAGCTACCATTATTTTTATCAGGAGTAGTTTACTCGTGGTGATCTTTTTTCTAATAGAGATAGGAAATTTTTCTGTGATAGATTATGAAGCTGTTCATTTCTCATTTCAAAGTTTGTTTTAACGTGACTCCAGTTGGGTTTTTTTTAACTGAAGCTATAGGAAACTTATATTTCACATGTGCTTCGATGTTTCAGGGTTTTTGTTTAGTTTGGTTGTGTTTTTCTTATGTGTAAGTTATAGGGTCAACATTACTAGTATATAGTGGTTTGAATTATAAGCCTTGGAAACTCAAAGTATTTTCTCTTGTGAAAGTGCTTTTATGGAATAGAATTAATCAAAAACAAAAACCAGGGGCCAGCCCCGTGGCCGAGTGGTTAAGTTTGCACGCTCTGCTTCTGTGGCCTGGGGCACCACTCGTCAGGCCATGCTGAGGCGGTGTCCCACATAGCACACCCAGAGGTGCTCACAACTAGAATATACAACTATGTACTGAGGGGCTTTGGGGAGGAGAAAAAAAAAAAGATTGGCAACAGTTGTTAGCTCAGGGCCAATCTTTTTTCTAAAAAAAATTAACATTTTATTGTTACAAGCTGATGATTTTGCTTATGTATTAGTTTTTGCAGGGCACTATGGCAATTTGAATATTTAGAATTTGAAAGGTGAAGAAATACTGTGAATTTTTCTGCTTGGAAGAGACAAACTGGATCACTTTGAATTAACACTTTTGGAGCTTTTCCATATTCCTACTTGTTAAATCTTTTTCCTTTCTATGTGTTTTTGCTTTAGCACACAGTTCAAAGCAATAAAAGAGATGTTTTTGTATTTGGGATATTATTGCTTTTGGAAAAGTTATCACTCTACAGCTATCTGCATAATGTCATAAAATATTGGTATGATTAATTTATATAAATATCTCTTAGCCTTAATTTTTAATAATATACACCTAGAGGAATGTACTTACGAGATAGATTATATAAGAAGCCAAATGATCAAAGCCTAGATAAAACTAATTTATACTTATCTGAAAGTTACAAATCATGCATTGAAATTTTGTTTGTAGTTGTTGGTGTTTCAGGGTGAACTAGAAGGAGAATCCTGGATTTTGTGCCATATTCGTAATAGGGTTTGTTCTTTGATCACATAATCAGAGAACAGAATCTTCATGGGTCTTTGTGTTGAAGAAAATTGTAGTTCCTAAAATTTTATTTTAAATTGCCTTAGGTGGACCATAAAATAATCAATAATGAAATAAGACTATAGGAGGCAATATCTTTTCTTTTTTGCATTTTATATTTTTCTTCAATATGTTTTGTTGTCTCCTATGGAAAAAAGGTTCTTAATAAACAACTTTTCTCTCTGCACTTTATTTTGTTAGTGAAGACATAGAAAACCTGAAATGGCATCTTTCTCTAAATCTAGATTTTTCTGGAAATGACAAATTTTTAATGAAAAGTCAACATTTAAATTTGTTCTGTTAAGCTGCATTGTTGTGTATACATAATGCCAACTGTTTACAAAGTTAAAAAAAAGTAGATAATCTACCACTCTGTTTAAATTTTCAGAAATTACAAATTTGTCTTTCTTGACAACATTAGCTGGTGGTTTTGGCATTAGTAAACCAGTAAGTCTTTTAAAATTCCTTTGAGCACATCTGTGTAATGTGGGGTACTGCACACGGTAGGCACCATGGTGACATTTCTGAGTGATATTGCTATGGAAATTGCAAAGTGGAGTCACCAGATCCTTAGCATTTAAAATCCCTAGTTATAAGCTGTTATAATTAATCCAGCCCCTTTCTTGGGAGACACCCTAAGTTTTTCTTAATGAAGATTTAATAAACCACATATTTTTCTTATACTGTAACTGAATATCTTCTAGCTTAAAGGTGAATACAAATTGACATAATTTTAGTATGGCTGATGACCAAATTAATCTATAATTTTTATAAAACTCTGCATTTCTTAAAGAATGAATGGCACTGTCCTGGAAAGGGAAGTTCCCCCTTCTACCCTTCTTGTGTTCTTACGGCTAGACTAATAGTAAAATTTACACAAGACCAGATTAACAGGAGAAAAACCCCGTTTAATTACGTGTGCACGGGAGAGTTATGAAAATGATGCTTGGTGAGTGAACGAAGCAGGCAGTGTGTATATCTTTTACACAAAAACCAATAAATTTGTGAGGAATTGACAGGATAAAGAAACTTAGGTTTGAGGTATGTGATTAGTGAGGAAGTTAAACAGAGTTTAGGCTGCAGACAGTGAATTAACAAGGTTTGTTTCTGCAGGCCTCTGAGCCCTGTATCCCCCAGCTCTGGCGATAAGGATGTAGGGAGAGTGCCTTTCACCTGGGAGATTGATTTCCTGCTTTCAGAGAGACAAGGGAGGGTCCCAGTGCTCTTCCTGTACTGGTTGCTTCTCGAGCGACTTGAATTCAAAATAATACGCCATTGTGGAATATTTTGAGGCCGCCTGTCCTGGGCCCCAACAGTAGTATCTTGAAGAAAACTTTTTATAAACTTACGGAATTTTAAATCAACCTTCACTTTAAAAAATCCTGGAAAGGAAGTAATGTATAGTCATTTTGACATTGATGATTTTATATAATTAGCCGTCAAATTCATTTGGTCACTTTTATAAAAATATGTGAATAAATAATTCATATAATTTTGTCCTCTGGCTGTTAATTTCTTTTCAGGAACATATATTTGATAATGTGAGAGGATGTTAACTGAGCCATAAAAAATACAGAATTCTGATTAGAAGTGCTGTAGGCAAAAGCTAATGTAAACACACTGTGTATCGTTTACGTTGAATAATGGTGATAATGTGACACAGCAGCCTGGAGTCAACCTCCAGCTTAAAGCCAGTCCAGCTACTGTATTATTCTGAGGTCAGTTATAATTTTTCTTACTAAGAGACTTGTGGTTGAGGTAAAACTTGAAAAATGGCATATGGTATTATTCATATAAGTTTCTGCCAAATAACACTTTGTATTAGAACTCTTTGCACAATTCTCTAACTCATCCTTTTCCAAAGATGTTCCTGTGACTTTTGGTCATAGGAGATCTGTGAAAAAGGAGTTTGCATGTCCAAACATATCTGGGAAATTCCCATGCTCCTCAGGGAGCTGGATAAAGCCTAAGGTACATAAAATCCTATTTAATTTTACTTGACCGAGTTTTTTATGAACTTTTTTGACTACAGAACCCCTTTCCCTAGCAAAACTAATGTTCTGTGCCAATCCAACTTAATTGTCAGACGATTCTTTTGCACTTTACATTAAATAAATAATCTTATAAACACCTTAGGCATACGCAATATTTTACTGGGATTTTTGTACTGAAATGCAATTCACTTTTTTGATGCTTTTAAGATAATTGATGTAACAAGCATCCATTACTAAAGTAAAAATTAAATCGTTTTATGATGGACATGACTGGAATATGAATGGAGTATGGTAGCTTGTACTGGTTAACTCACACCCAGTTTTCTTATGATGATGTAAATTATTGAATAATGTACACTTCAATGTCTAAGTGCTTTTATTTATACAGTAAACGTTTCCATGTCATTTTGAGATTTTTTTAATAAACATTCAAATAGCTTGCTGTGAAGTTTTGTATCATACAAAATCTGTTACATATATATTATGAGATGCTTCAGTTCAAATAACAGTGCAATAATTCATCTCTGCCAAAAACACTGCCAAATGATTAAATGCCAGCTATTGCAGCTCCATTTCGAGTGGCAGTTTACACATTGTAAATTACATTAAGGGGAAATCAATACTATTAGAATCTTAATTTGGTCCACTTTGAATGTAATTTCAAGGACTGTGCTCATTTTATCTATTTAAGCATGCATGCAGAAACAAAAAATAATAAAAAAGGTCAAGTGATATGTTTATTTCCAGAAAAGACATTTACCTGGAAGAAAGTAGAATTTATTAATGTAATTTAAAGGCTGTTGAATTAAAAAAAATAATTTGTAATTATTTAAGTTAAATATACAAATCAAGTTCGCTTGTAATTTTATGGCATTACTAAACTGGACAAACAAAATAAATACTATTTGTCAAAAATATGCTTTTCTTTGTCCTTTATGTTTGACAAACTTATAGATGATATGTTTTCTATTTCTTTATAGCAGTTTTCTGGGAAATTAATAGGAATAAATTTGCAAAAATATCGTAAATCTAGTGAGTAAAATCCAAGACTTCTTTCAGGTTAGCATCTTTTTCTTTTCTCTTACATTTTAAAATGCAACCATGAGTCTTCTATTACTTTGAATATCAAAAGATCACAACTTTTTTGGTCTTAATTCAATGAAATTTATGTAGTGAATCTTAAGCATTTTGACATAAATAGACAATGCTAAGGTATCATCTAAGAGCATAGCTAGACTTCATAGTAATATTAGATGATACCAAGAAAAAATAAAAATTTAGAACTTCTGTTTTTAACGTGATGAATGCTGACAGGAATTTAAGTGAATACTGTTCAGATAGTTTGTAGTCTAGAATAAGGTCATAACATTACATATGTCCATTTATTAAATTAAAAATCTCCTATGCTTTAGAATACTGAACACAAAACTACTTTCTAGCAAAACACTGGGAAACTTATGAAAAGTTTCTGTCTGACTCACTGTCAGCTCATTTGAATGCTGGGAAATTTGTGCTTTTAATTGTTTCTTGCCATGTCTTTTTCTACTTGTTTTAAAAAACATATTTTACTGGCATATAAAGAAAAGATCCTTATATTATTTAACATTCCTTTTACCCAAGCAGCTTGGTAATATGCAGCTTTGTGTTTTATTTTGCGAGCATTCAAAACTCAAGTGTGCTTCTGTACGTCTGAATATATAGCGAGTGGCCTCTGGCAGCACTTCTATGTTACTGTGCTGTGCTGTACAGTCGGGAAATGAGTAGGGTCCTTGCCTGTGTGTTACTTATGTTTTCAGGTATGCCCCTTCTGCAGCATCAGAGATGGTGGCAATTTGGGAAGCTTACAGAGATTGAGAAGAATTGGGCTAGGTCTTCATTTAATAACTATATTCAGAGGCAAGTATGCCAGGAATTAGTACATTCTTTTGATATGTGTGTGTATGGGGGGAGGGGGTGGAGGAGGGCCCCAGCCCTTTCCCCTAAGCATAAAAATATAAATATGTCCTTTAAAGTTACATGCATACAGTCATTTGCAGTTTGGTTCACTGTATTTAATCACATTTTTTCTTGCTATGATCACTGAAATTTCAAAGGATAACCTGAACCGCGCCAGTTTGAATGCTCTAGAAAAAAACTAAAAACCATAGTCTTTTGAAAATTCTAGGCCATTTGAAATGATTTTAGGATTAACTGAACATTTGGATGCATATTTAATTTTCCAAAGCTATCTAAATGCATTACCCCCAAATTTGTCTTAGGGCAAGAGACTTTAAGTTTTTAAATATTTACCTTTTTCACACTTTGATTCTCATTTTCTCATTGCCTCACTTACAGCTATCAATACAGTGCTTTCTGCTAATTTGTATTTGCTTTGATTTTTCATTTATCAAAAGGGAAATATTCTCTTGGTTTTTTAAACCTTTAAACCGTTAAAAATGAATGCTGGAGAATCTAAACCACCAAACAGACTAAGCGGCCCCTACCTTAGAACATGCCACATTACAACCAACAAATTTTTATTTAAAAGTTGTCTTTGAAGATAGTTTGATTTTTTTTCTTAAATAATAAATGAGTGATTCTAGGGGAGAAATTAAGAATGTATGAAACTTAGTGAAATGAAAATAATGTTATCGAGATATTTTCATTCTTGATGGGAAAAAATGAATCAAGCATACATTATAAAAAATTTGTTTGATGTGTAAGTTAAAACCTGTTTAGCCATCAGAAATTTTAAGTAATCAAACAATAAATATTTTAATTAATTACTATTGTGTTCTTGACAGGCAATAATAAAAAGTGAAATGTTTTTATGTTTCTTTAATTTTAGATTTAATGCTTTTTCCCACTCAGTCCAGCTTGCTAGCGTCCCAATGGAACTGAGTAAAACTGCAGTAGCACTGTGACAATTGTGTGATTTCATGAAATACATCAGCACCACCATGCCTGTATCTAGTTCTGTACCTAGTAAAATGTTGGAAATAATTAGCTTCTCTAATAAAAGTATCCTAACTAGCTAATGAGATTTACTTTCTTTTTCCCCAAAATAATTTCTTTTACAAATTCTTGAATTTTCATGTATAAATAGATCAGAAATTATATGCTTCATTCTTAAATTATGTATATATACTATATTTTCAATACAACTTGTACACTTGTAGCTACCAAAAATTTGCAACCATTTTTACATGAAATTTACATTTTCCTTATTTACAGTTATTCGTAGGTTATTGCAAAACTAGTTGTGCAAGTAGATTACACTGTCAATACCGCATACCAATTTTTGAAGAAAATATTTGCTAAAAAATAAATATCTCTGCACAGAGTATTTTAAAAGCATCATGATTTCATGCTACATTATGTGCCTAAAGACTAGGAAAAAGTATGTGTTTTGGTAGATTGTTTCATTACTTTTAAAGCATTCCAGGGTACTTACTACTTAACCAATGTGAGTGAGCTTCTTTATATCAGATGACTGACATTTTCAAGTAGTTACACACATTATTTTTCGAAATGTATTATTCTTTAACTGGCAAACATTCATATACATTTTCCAATCAAAATTACAGAATGCAGATTCCAGCTAAAAAGAGGTAATGTTCTTTAGTTAAAATCAGTAAGTGACTAGGAGATAAAAACTAGGGATTTCTCAATATTTGTATATTTCTCTAATATTTGGAAAAAGGGTGCCATATAATTTCAATGCTATTGTAATTGTAGGGGCATTTTGATGAGACTATGTGGAGGAATTAATTATAAGATTAATGATCCTTGAATTTTACTCCTAAATAAGGATGATGGAATGGTGTGGAATATTCTTATATGCTCAAACACTATGATGTCGGTATGCAAAAAATACAGTTTAAATGCTAATAGTTGTGATTATTTTCAAGTTAAAAACAATAAAATACACACAGAGGAAGTATAAAGAATATAGGTTAAATGTATAGTGCTTTAAAACCACAAGTGTACTAACTTATTTTGTGTCTCTCGAAAAAACAAATTAACTAATGGAAGTCACAGATGTCATGATTGCAATTTAGGAATTCATCTAAGCTTTTCAAAAATAACCGTGTTAGTATTGCCACTTCTTGTAAAAATATTGGGAGCATTTCTGTAATATTTTTTTGCTATTCTCATTTAAAAGTTTGATTATGATTGGTAGAACAATGAAATTGGTCAATTGATTATATGGTTCTGAGTTCTTAGCATTGCATTTCTATAGATGTTTTATTCTTCTGTTCATAGTAATAATGTTAATTTTAAATAACTTCTTGTTATCATCTCTCTCAACCTCCACTTAATAGTTTATATAAATAAGCCTTGTGATAATGTCTTTTCATGCTGTCAGCTATTAATAATTCATGTCTTCCTGTGAATTTTTCTGTATCGCATATTCTTAAAGCAAAGTATATTTATATCACAAGAGCATGTAATGAATTATTCTAAGCTTGGTCACTGATCCATCACAATATACTTTATAAAGCATTTTAAAACATGACCCTTTTAGTTTTTCAAAGGTTAACATCACTTCATGCTAAGTAGAACCACAAGAAAACAGCTTTGAGAACCTTGAGAAGTGAGGGGGCTGGGAGAAGGTGTTACATACCTAGAAAACAATTGCGATGCAGATGTGTAATTTTATGGATGTTGGACAAAGACAATATTTGACAAATATTGGAATGCTATAGCAGAAGAAGCTTCCCTAACACTGGCCTTCTACTCTAAGCAAATGGATCTTTGAGAGTTGTGTGAGAATCACTTCACAGATTTTTGTCACAGAGTGTAAATGGGGTCAGTGTTGGGTAGGGGAAAGAAGAACAGAAGGTTTTTTGAAGACGTAGGTAGGGCTTCCGCACTTCCACCGTAATACCCCCACCTCTGGTGAGGATGCACAAGTCACATGATGATCTTACAGTTTTCTGGTGCTTTATGGTTTACAAAGTACTTCCACATAGATATTTCAGAGGCTTCTCAACACTCTTTCAAGATATTTAAGATGTTACCTTCATTTTTTATAGTTTTGGATAATGGAGCTCACTGAGAGTTTGCCTTGAGAGTAAGTGGAGAAGGTAGGATTTGAATTCGGGTTTACCACATTGAGTCTCTTGCCATTTCCACCATTCCACACCAGAGCTTAGGCAGTTTAGCTCTTAGCTTAAGATCTGTTTAAGGTATCTCTGCGTGAGGGAGTGAGCCTCAGTGCCTGAAAAGAACCACTACAACTGTAAAATTCTATTTGCTGAAGTAGTAGAAAGTCTATTTTATTTCAAAATTGTATTTTGAAAATGTATTTTCAAATATGTTTGAAACTATATCGTGTTTGGGAACTACATCATGGATGTAGAGAGGGGCCTCCACGGTGAGCCAGCCTTTACGGTATACATTCTAGTAGTACTGAATTTGACAGATCAGCTTTGCATACTTGGCATTTAAGTCGATTCAGAGAAGATATGTTTGTAACAATGAGATTCAGACTCTCACTATTATTATTGTAAATAGTATCACTTTAAAGCTATAAACCTAATAGTGCAAAATAAAGAGAGAGAAAACAATAGCTACACTCGCATTTTCCTGAATCAAAAACTTTAGTCTTGGTAACAGCTGTTTAGTTGGAGACAAAGCACATTATGCAAAAGCTAAATTGTAGAAAGTTGTTGTCCTGCTTGTTTTTAATGTCATGTTCCTGGATGAGAACCAAAGAATCTAGCATTTTTTGAGCACCTACTATGTGCCAGGCACTTTGCTATATGTTATCTCATTCCCTTACAAGCTTCGAGGCAGGTACCGCTATCCATTTTTATAGATTCAGGGAGGTTAATTAACTTGTTCAGGGTCACACAGCTCTTAATGAGAGAACTCATCCTGAGACCCAGGTTGGTCTGACTGCAGTGCCCATCATCTACGTTGGTTATTCTCAGAGTTTTTGTGTGCAACAGGATCTTCTGGTGGAGGGCTTGTTAAAAGATGGTTGCTGGGCACCCCCTCCTAGAGTTTCTGATTCATTAGGTCTGGGTTAGGCCCAAGATTGCGCATTTCTAACAAGCTCCCAGGTGGTGTTAGAGCTACAAATTCTAGGATTACACTTGAGGACATCATCTTCTTTTCTTCCAAGGGCCTCTGAACTCACATGATAGACAGGTTTGTTTTACGGCAAAAATATGGTTAGAAACCCAATAACATTTGAATTTTTTTGTAATTATAAAAAATTTCATTTACAGTAAGAAAACTACTTAAATATATTGATCTAGTTTTGGTTTTAACTATGGATAAGCAATTTAAAGACTCCACTATTTTATAAATTGTGAGTGGTGCAGTTCACTTTTAATAATTAGATCTACCGAATTCCTTTTTTTAACCATGAAAAGCATTCGGAAGAAAGAGACTGTTGTTTATTATTTTAGATATGCCGATCAGGTGATACATTTTATCCTTTGATAGTATACAATGGGATTTTAAATAACATTTGGATAAGGTCATTGTTCTTTTAGGCCTTTTGGAGCCATTGCTAAAGATCAACCTCCAAGAGGACTTTGTAAGCAACCCTTAGACATACATGTTAAACCTGACATCAAATGCCGCTCATGTGCTGACTTCGTTTCCGTATCTCCTGACTAGAAGCGTTGGAAAGTTCGACTCTGATGACCAACCCATTATAATGGACTTAAGAAACTAGCTGTCCCAAATTTTCTCTGGCCTTCTCATGTTTGTTGAATGAGTGACTATTAATTTAAAGACCCCGCAAGAACATTGCTTCAGCATTTTCTTTTTTTTTGGAGGAAGATTAGCCCTGAGCTAACTGCCAATCCTCGTCTTTTTGCTGAGGAAGACTGGCCCTGAGCTAACATCCGTGCCCATCTTCCTCTACTTTATACGTGGGACACCTACCACAGTGTGGTGTGCCAAGCGGTGCCATGTCTGCACCTGGGGTCTGAACCAGTGAACCCCAGGCTACCAAAGCAGAACGTGGGAACTTAACTGCTGCACCACCAGGCTGGCACCTGCTTCAACGTTTTTTATTCCTGGTTTTTTCATCAACTAATTAGAGTATGAAACTCCCCTCTAGGGTAAAATGATAAGTCTTAACTTTCAGCTCTCTGCCCAGCAGTTAATAACAGCAGGAAAACATCTAATCCAAATAAACTGTAGACTTTAGGTGGCATTTTATTTAGGCCTGGGGACCAGGTAACATTATTTTTAGGTGAGAGGCAAAAGGTGTTATGTTAGTGCTTCTAATTACCTAGGAGACAGCTGCTATACTGCTGTTACTGGCTGCGGCAGTTAAACCTGGCTCTCAGCAGGCTCTTCGATGGAAGGGACAGACTGTTTTTGCTACAGCCCATGGGGAAAGTGACAGTGATTTTAGGCATTAGATCTTTGGCTGGGATAAGAGATAAATTTTGTAAATTAAGATAATTGCTTTGGTCATCTTCTTTAAGTCATTTTAACCATTGAGTCTTCTGACGTTTATGCCTAACTGCATCTTAATATTGCTCAGGCTGTTTTTTTTTTTTAAGAGTTTATTTTTTTCCTTTTTCTCCCCAAAGCCCCCCAGTACATAGTTGTATATTCTTCCTTGTGGGTCCTTCTAGTTGTGGCATGTGGGACGCTGCCTCAGCGTGGTTTGATGAGCAGTGCCATGTCTGCAGCCAGGATTCGAACCAACGAAACACTGGGCCCCCTGCAGCGGAGCTCACAAACTTAACCACTCGGCCACAGGGTCAGCCCCTGCTCAGGCTGTTTATAAGCTAACATCCTCAGGAAGAGACCCTCCTAACCCTGTCCAGCTCTCTGAACTTGATATCAAGCAATTATTTTATGTCAAGGAATTAAGAAGAAAAAAGATTTGTGTTAAACTAGAATTTAAACAAGCTGGGTGCTTGCCCACCATTCCCCATCTTCCCATTCCTTCATGCTCAATTTTTATCAAAAAGTATTGAAGCTTTTGTAGAAGGCTGAATTTTATACATTTCATACCAAATGTTGCAGCTGAAGCCTTCACTAATCAATCAGATCTAAAGTTCTCACCTGCAAAATCCTCTCTCCCTACAGATGAACAGACTCTGGTGAATTCATCCTGAATTTCCCTGGAACTTAGGCTGGCAATCCTTAGGAAATTTTTTGCAGCTGCAAAAATGTGCTTAAAATATGTATATAAAATCTCTAAATCGTCCTCTGAATCAAGGTTAGCCATTTCTCTCTCCCCTGCTAGGCACCCATAAATGAGGAACAGAAAGCCTCAGTTAGTCCCTAAATTTGTATCTGCATAACACCAAATGATTTGGGACACTGGTTAAAATGATTATACTTTTACTGAATTACTGGTCTTTTGCCATATGTACTTGGTCGCTTATGTTTTGGTTTTTCAAAAATTAAGCAGGGATAAGAACATGCTTATGCCTACAGCTTGCCTCCCACACTGTTTATCAATTTATGTGACCATTTAAAAATATTTAAGGAGCAACTTAAGGTCACTTTAATCATATTTTAAATAGTGCAAGAGTTTTTATAAATTGCTTGTATTTGAAACTAATATATTAATGTCAAGGGTAAAGGTAAGTCAATAGATTATATTTCTGTCCTGGAGAGAGAGAAATTAATCCATTTAATATTATGCACAGATATAATGTTTCTTTAAAAATATGTGTGAGTGTAAGAATTAGTAAAGGACGAAGAAACTTTCAAAAATTTTCAAAATTTTTTTCAGAAGGAAAGGATATAATGGATCAGTCTGTAATAAGCTTAAAACTACTCAAATGAAAAATAAAACAGCTAGAAATTGACTAATCAGAATCTTAAATTAGCTTGCAATTTTTTCAACACCCTGATTTTATGAGGCACATACACCGCCCCCCCTCAATCTAACAGTTGAAGATATTATATGTTCCAATATTTTGGGGTCAATATATATTCAGCCCAATCCATATATAAAAGATTTCCATTTAATCTTCAATTAGCAAACATGTTTGATAACCAAACAAAACTGAAATTTTACTGGAATGTGTGCATTTCCTTTATAGGCAGGTAAATGCACATCGTTTTTCCACAGCTGGAATCAGAAAGCCATAGAACAGCATATACTTAATGGAAGCCAGTTTTGCCATGCATATCCATTAAAATTGTACATTTTTTGAAAAGAAAACTATGTGCGTCCACTCTTTTGATCAAATTCAGGATTGCCCTAAAATATGAATCAGAAAGCTGTGGCTGTCAATTTGTCACTCACACTGTAACAGCTCTCAAGGAGACTCCCTCCTGCCCCCTCAAAAAAGAAAAGTTAGAGAAACTTGTTTCTAAGCATTCAAGGAAATGTGCCAGTGGAAAATATTTTAGGTAGTTTGCGAATGCAGTTAGAGACAGAATTTTAAATAGAAAGGCCTTTTTGTCCTCATTACTGCTGGCCTACATTCATGTATTTGGAGATGACTTCCTATACTGTCAGAGATTTATAACTGTAAAACTTTTTTCCTTTTCCAGTGACGTGGAATGAGTGTAATTAACTATAAACATCTCCATACAGAAGGGTATCTGTTCTCAAAAGTAACTAAGTTCTCTTTCTCCCCCTTGAATTTCCATGAGTTGAGGATCGTCTGAGTTGCATCCATGAACAATTTTATCCCTTGGTTTCTTATTTGCTTGGAAGGCATTTTCATAACAAAGTACTGGTTTAGTAAAAGCAGTAAATAGGAGTCTCCATGCAAGAGAAATTGGAGTTTCCTAACATGCACATGATTTAAAAAATAAAAATAAAAAATAAGGTGCCTTGAGATGCTGGCAGTTTTAACATTTGGAACAAAAGAGTTCATCTGTATATTTACATCCTAACTGCTCAATTTTACCTTACAAGCTTCAATTTAGGAAAATATACAGTACTTTTGCATATAATGGTACCTTGTGAGCCCCTGAGTCAAGTAGAGAGGATTTAAATACAAAAAGGAAAACAGCCATTAAAAGCACTTACATTGTATGTGGAGTAAATAGTACAAAATGATTATTTCCCTGGAAGACCAGGATCAGAAACATGCCTATGAAGACCCAAGACTCCTACAGTGCTTAGGGATGAATCTGTCAAAGAAGGATGCCTAATTGGAGGAAGGTAAGTTTTTCTTTGCCTTGGGTGACGCTCTAAAGAGAGATCACTGTCTTGTTTTACAAGTGAAGTCAAGTTGTCTTCCGAAGCTGTGTTCAGATGCACCCCACTCGAGAGGGATTCTTTGGATTTAAGTTTAGATTTTTCAAGGTCTAGAAATTCAGGACACTGATAGAAAGAAAAGAAAAGAAAACTCATTTTTGTAATTCATTTGGACACAGTTCTAAAATTACACTCAGGAAGCCTAAATGTGTTTTCTTTCCCCATAAATTTGAATTTGATGGGTGGTATTAACCAAACTTTCCCTCCCAAAGATGAGTCAAGACTTCAGAGGTCAGGTATCAGTTTAGATAATCCTTAACAACCATTCTAAGAACTTTAATTTTACTCTGAAGCCAGATCAGATTCTTCTTTTTTTACACATTTTTTTCACATTGAGTTTTCCAGATGAATTTTAGTTCAATTCAAGACAAAACTGGGATCCGAAACGTGGGTCTTTTAGTAAATAAGGAGTATAAGGAGGAGAGAAAACAAAAAAGGAAGGAAAATCACCCATCCCTGGTCAGAAAATATGATCTAAATCCACTGAAAACAGAACAAAGTACATGGTTTTGCATATTTCCCAGCCATTCAAAACTAGTTAGAGATAAATAAATTTCTACTTTCGTATTTTGGAAAGATCACATTATTTTCCTTCTGCACATTACCTCCTGTTATTGATGTAGTTTCATTTCCCAGAACATTTTGCACTAAATTTCCAAACTTCTAAAAAAGTTTTACAAGATTGTTCTGTAAATCCTAATTTAAATCATCATTCGTAGGGCCAATTTGGCCATAGTGTTTAAGTAATTAAGATTGATTTCCAAAGTGGGATTCCAAAGGAACTAGACTTTTTGTATTAACATAATTCAGAAGGGCCCTCTTAGAGGGCTTCAGAGGCAGGATAAAGGACACCTCAACATTCCTCCTCTTACCAACCTCAAGGTGAGGAAAGTTTATAGATCTCTGGTGATGGGTAGGGCACAGATGAGATTACTAGCCTGACTGCACTTGAATCTCAGGTCTTCTCTGGCCAGCTGCTATTTCTCCTCCCCTTCCTTTCTGACCCTGCCCAGCCTCTTATCGCTTGAGCAAATTACAGACCTTTCTCTGAAGCACTTTCTGGACCCAGGGCTCTTAGCATTCAAAGCTCTACTATATATAAACTTAAGTAGATTGATTCTTGAAAAAAACTTTTTCTTAAAAAAAAAATGCTAGTGTTTTAAGGTCATTCCTCCAGGTCCATTGTTCTCAAACATTAAATGAGCATAAGAATCAGGGGGTTTGTTTAAAATGCAGATTACTGGGCCTATTCCCAGAAATTCTAATTGAGTAGAAACAGAGATGGGGATGAGAATCTGTACTTTCCCCAGCACACCTGGTGGTTCTGATTCAGGTGGTCCCTGGAACCACACTTTGAGAAACCCTCTTGGTTGTACACTATCTATACTCACTTGTGAAGAAGGACTGAAACTCCGATCAGTCTTGATGGATGCTAACGGATGACTGGTTTTCATCAGGTGGATGACGGGTCTCTGATACTCTGCTCCTGCAGTTACCATACTGTAGGCTGGGGGGACCACAGTGGTTTGTTTCTGCAGCAACTGTAAGATGGTCTGGATGTCAGCAGTCATTTGGGATTCAAGTCTGCAGGACAGAGAGAAATTGGGGGAGACAGTCCTAAGTATAGTCCAGGATTGCAAAGCACATGAGAAAATTTCAGCACCACCCACAAACAGAATCACGGCCCTGCTTTAAACAAGAAGGACAGGAGAGGGAGCATGGAGATTCTCTCCTGGCTGTTGCTCATTTTCGATGTCTCATTAATGTTCTGACAAAGACCATTGCTCTCCTGCTCATTCAATAAGATCTTGACAGAGAAACAGCTGAATGGATTACTCTACGTTTTTACAATGCACATTGTATTAAATTTTTGCAGTTAAGCTTTATTGATTTCAAAATGTAAAACGCACTGAGAATCTACTTTTAATCAATAATTGTCTTTGCTTTTTAATCAAGCTTTGCTCAGTTTCTTGTAAACATCTTATTTACTCTTTAAAAAATAGATTTGGTAGCACATTTCTTTCATAGTTGCAACAACTGGATAATTTCTTATATGTTTCTAGTTCATATTACCTTCATTTTGCCTTGCCTGTCTCCTATTCACATCAAGTAGTGTATAGTAATCATTGTATTCTTTAATGTTAAGTACTGTTAAATGTTAAATTTCTTTCCCATCTCCTGTTCGGGGCCTTTGGTATTTAGGAAACAGACCAAACGTTAAAGTTCGCTTGCTTCTGTGACCCATCTAGCCTGCAAAATACCAGTCTGATTATTTTTTCCCCAAAGCTCACAAGTAGCCAACTGGCCTGTTAATTTCATTCTCATTTTAAATTAAAATTCAAGGGAAAATAGCAAAATACAATAGGTCTGACTCCCCTCCCTTGCATGTGTTAACATCATTAAAAAACAGAAAATTTTGTGGGCATAAGAACAAAAAAATTTGGACCATATGCCTCTTTAGAAAACTCTCCTTTTAACTCTTTATTTATTTGCACTATTTTGTCTCTGAATGAAAAATGCAAAGAAAGGTAAATCTTACCAAAAATATTAAAATCATAGAACTAATTTTGCCCAGTTACATACATGCTATATTTATGGAATTCAAAGTGGAGAGAATTTAACCTTTGATTTGAGAGAGAACAAAAATAAACATGAAAAACATGGAAAAAGATCATTTTTTAATGTTTAGTTCTTAATATTGATACTACAAATCTCCCTTCTGAGAATCATGACACATTCTTCTTAGAGGTTTTCTATATTTGATATATATAGACATATAGCTTAGTGTCTTCTAAACCAATAGCTATAAATTACACATGATTGTTCCTTGCAAATGTCAGAACCACACACTGAAAAGAGAAGAATTGAGTTATCAACTAGTTTATTTATCTACTTGTTGCCTGTAGGTCTGATCTCATTTTTTATGGTGCCAAGTAAACTGAGCAGATTTGTTATTTTATGGTTGTGCATCAATTTTTCCTTTCATTCTTCAAGGTCTAGCTCAAATTTTATTTGTACCCAAAAATCTTCCCTTATTTGACCCATTCAAAATTAATTTTTCTCTCCTCTGAGCCCCGAAAGAAAATTCTATGTTCAGACTTCATCATAAGTATTTCTGTACAAACATGTCCTATCATTAACAGCATTTAATATTTAGTGAGTGGCTTACACTTGTTTATTACATTGAACGTAAAAGGATTTGGGGGCCCATCCAATGGCACAGTGGTTAAGTTCACACACGCCACTTCGGCAGCCCAGGGCTCGCCAGTTCAGATCCTGGGCATAGACCTATGCACTGCTTATCAAGTCATGCTGTGGCAGGTGTCCCACATATAAAATAGAGGAAAATGGGCACAGATGTTAGCTCAGGGCCAATCTTCCTCAGCAAAATAGAAGAAGATTGGCAGCAGATGTTAGCTCAGGGCTAATCTTCCTCAGGAAATAAATAAATGAGTAAATAAAAATAAAAGGATTTGGGGGTGGGGAGTGGAATAAAAACTTCATCAACAATTGGGATTCAAGACTCAATAGAGTCAAAAATCATGATAATGTTTGAGTCCTATAAAACCTTTGTCAAACAGCAGTGATCTCCAGCGAACAGGATCTCTATATCACGGAGTCTATCTATTTGAATAGTGTCTATGAGAAAAAAGTCTATTGGAAGGTGGGGCTTCAGCGATTGTAACATGCTGCCATGAGTGGAACTCACTTCACCTTCAAATGTGCTGACGAAGTAACAGGTGCGGGGCGAGAAATGAGACTGTTTGTGTCAACATGGCTTAGATAAGACTGTAGACGACCTCTGTCAACGTGGCTTAGTTGTTTGTTCCAGGAAAACTTTGCCAGAGAAAAATAAGTCTAAATAACTTTACTCCTTCAGGAAATTTCTACAGATGAACTCATTGGAGACAGCTGTCTACTCATCTGAACAAATAACTTGCTTATCGAACAAATTTTATTTCTGCGGACTTGTTTCAAGATTCTCACCTCATTATGTCCATCAATCTTGAACTATTATATCATGAGCTTTGCCAAATTCCAATCACCTTCCTACCTTGAAAGGCCCAGACTTCAAAATGCTATAAATATCCTACTTCTTACTCCCCCTCCTTAGATACCACTTGGTCTCTTAAGATTGCAGTCTCCCTTTCTGCAGTGATTTTGAATACTTAGTTTTGTTTTATTAACTGGTTATCTGATATCTTGGGTAGTTCAATGCAATGGATTAAATGTTTACGTCCCCCTCCCCTAAATTCATATATTGAAGCCCTAACTCCCAATGTGATGGGATTAAGAAGTGGAGCATTTTGGAGGGGATTAGGTCATAAGGGTAGAGCCCTCATGAATGGGATTAGTGGCCTTATAAAAGAGACTCCAGAGAGCTTCCTTCCTTCTTCCACCATGTGGGGACACAGTGAGACAGCCACCTATGAACCAGGAAGTGGGCTCTCACTAGATACCAAATCTGCTGGTGCCTTGGTCTTGGACTTTCCAGCCTCCAGGACTCTGAGAAAGAAATATCTGTTGTTTATAAGCCACCCAGTCTATGGTATTTTTGTTATAGCAGCCTGAACATACTAAGACATTCGACAAATGGAAGCTCCAGTGAAGACTATTTTTACTATGCATAGATTATATTTTCATGTTTTATGACTAGGGTCTATTGGCTTAACTGGAATGGACTCTTCTACTGAGACTAAATAATCTACTTTACTCAAGAGGAATTACAGATAATTGTTTTAAAGTCCAATGTGGTCTTTAAAACAGAAAAGAATAAATAACCCAGTTTTATAACTTTTTTTTGTCAGTGAAAGTTACCAGAATATGCCACCCCAAAATATGCCACTTCACCACACTGATAATTTTGAGCTGTAGGTGCTTGAAAAACAGCAAATGCAGGGAGAGGCTTTCTGTGAACACCCCTTATCTGCCTAAAGGCAGATCCTCCAAAAGGAACTCACTTGTCATAAATCCTCTCCCCGAGAGCTTCGTCAAGCAGGGAGGATTGACTCTTGTCACAGGAGAGGAGGCTAGAAGTTGACTCCACACTCAGGCAAACTTTGTCACAAATTATCATACTTCCTATCTAGTCTTCTAAAGGTCCATTCATCTTTCCTAAAAATCATTAATTCTCCTCTGAGAGGCCTCCACCCCCCTCCCCTTTCCCTATTAAGATGGTATTTAATCCTGAATTCTAAGCCGCCTTGGGAGTTACTCGTTTTTCCCTATATATCTCCCATATATACATGATGCATAGATGTTAACAAACTTCTGTTTGTTTTTCTCTTGTTAATCTGTCCTTTATGACAGGGGTCTCAGCCAAGAACTCAGAAGGGTAGAAGGAAAATTATTTTTCTTCTCGTACATCAGCACAGCTATACAACTGTGTAAAATGAATGTTTTCATTTACTTATTCAAAGACCCACAATGTACCAGGCACTGTGTTAGGTAGGAAAGTGAGGAGAGAACATGGTGATGAATAAATATGGACTCTGGTCTCAGATGCTAACAGGAGCAGACCACCTAGGAAGGAAAAATGAAGGAAGTGCATACATTGCTGTAACACTGAGGCAAAGCAAGTGCTCAGTGCCATAGTGAAGACACACAGAATAATTGTTCCGCAAGGGATGGAATCATTTCAAAAAGCTTTTAGCTTCTCTAGGGCCTCCCTACTCAAAGAGTGGTCAAAGCTGGGAGCTTGTTAGAATATGGAATCTCTGCCAGACTCCAGACCTACCGACTTAAAATCTACATTTTAACAAGATCCCCAGGTGATATGAATGCACATTAAAGTTTGAGAAGCACTGCTTTAGGACCAAGAGTTAACTATTTCCCTAAACATGTATATCTGTAGGCATAATATATAAACATATAAGAACATTTCTTAGGTAAACCTTTAACCCTACATATAGTTTAATTGACCATTAAAGCAGAAAAGCAGCAACAGCAAGGATGACTCCAGATCCACCATTTATATTTGTTTTTATTGCATTGTGGGTTTAATATGTGTATTTGGATGAGACAGATGGGGTAGAAATTCACAGTTCTATACTAGAACAGAATGCTGAAGCTAAACAGGGTAGACTCGACTGTAGAAAGTGTCCCAGGATTCTCATTCCGCGAAGTCGAAGTCTGAACTGAGCCGCCCTCTCCAAACTTGTTTTCTATACTTTTGCTTCCAGAGTAAAGTGGAGAGGAGAGGTTGTTGGAGACGGCAGTATGGCAAAGATGTAATATTTTGGATTTTAAATCCAAAAGAGGCTAAGCTGAGTTAGGCAATAAAATGTTTGTGAAAATAATCAGAGACAAATAGAAAGAAGTTAGTTAAAAGAAAAAAAGTGTGTCAAAGGACGTGCAGGTGCTAGGAACTTGCCAAAAGAGATTTAATTGCAATTTGGCTGTGAAAGAGTTTCATAAAGTAATAATTTTAAAAAAACTAATATAATAAAATAATCATTATTGTTACTAATTGGCAGTTGCAAACCAAATGAGTCCTAGATATATATGCCCTTAAAAGTTTATACTTTCAGCCCTGGGAAATATTGAAAACAAATGTTTTCAATAATCTTTGACTTATGCTAGCAGCAATGATTCCTAGCAATGACAAGGCAACGAGGGAACCCTACACATCTCAATTTTAGTCCTGAAAAAAAGGTCCGAATCAGGAGATGTAAAAATACACGTGAAGAGGAAAATACAGCAGTCGTCCATTATCTGCGGTTTTGCTTTCCGCAGTTTCAGTTACCTGTGGTTAACCATGGTCTGAAAATATTAAATGGAAAATTCCAGAAATAAACAATTCATAAGTTTTAAATTGCACACTGTTCTAAGCAGCACGATGAAATCTCCCACTGTCCTTTTTTCTCGCACCTGGGACGTGAATCATGCCTTTGTGTGGTGTATCAACACTGTATATGCTACCCGCCATTAGTCGCTTAGTAGCCATCTCGGTCATCAGATTGACTGTCGCGGTATCGCAGTGCTTCCATTCAAGTAACCCTTATTTTACCTGATAATGTCCCCAAAGCACAAGAGTGCCGATGTGGCAATTTGGATATGTCAAAGAGGAGCCATAAAGTGCTTCCTTTAAGTGAAAAGGTGAAAATTCTCGACTTAATAAGGAAAGAAAGAAATCATATGCTGAGGTTGCTAAGATCTACGGTAACTTCAATTACAATATATTGTTATAATTGTTCTACTTTATTATTAGTTATTGTTATCAATCTCTTACTGTGCCTAATTTATAAATCACCCTTTATCTTAGGTTTGTATGTATAGGAAAAAACATAATATATACAGGGTTCAGCACTATCCGCTGTTTCAGGCATCCAGTGGGGGTCCTGGAATGTATGCCCCGTGGCTAAGGGGGGACTACAGCACACTCAGAGAAACACCAATAATAGAAGTGCAGTTCATTGTTAATCAAATTTTCCCTAACTGCAAGTACAACATTTTCTGTTTGTATAGCATATATAGCCTCCACATATATTATCTTAGTTTCTACAACAGCACTGCAGGCAGGTATGAGTCAAAGAAAGAAACTGAGCCTGGAATCTAAATGGCTTGACCCAGTCATCCTGTAAATGGTTAAGTAGTAGAGTTATGATTTTAATCTAGGCTAACCAATTGTGAGTACTGTGCAAGAATTGTGCTAAAGGAATCATGACTGTCCCTGTCACTCATCCATTCATTCTCTCACATACTCTATGTCCTGGCAGTAAAGAAATGAGCACTTATTTTCTCTCAGTCACAGGAATTGAAGAAATTCAAGTTCAAAGACCACACATATCAATTCTTATGTGTCGCACAGTATACATTTTTATGTATGTTATGACTAAAAGATCAATGTGGCTTGGTATACATAGCAAGGAGAGAAAAAAAGCAAATGTATTAATTTAGTAACTAAATATGTTTCTCTGACCAATAATAATAATCATAGCCCATTCGTATAATTTAATTAAGAATTAGTGACACTAAGTAAATGATGGTCTGTTTAAATTCTCTCGGGTATGTTTCAATTTTACAAGACTTGAATTTGGCACTTGGAATGAGATATGGATCTCAACACCAGGCCATTTTAAATTCAATTAAATTTCATGGTTATGTATATGTGTGTGCACACAGATTTTAATGTGTTTACTGTATTGTTTGAAACTGTTCAATTCTGGCATAAATATTTAAAAAACATTAAAAATAACAAACAGCATGGATAAAACACATAAGAGATATTAATCGGATAGTAAGTAAACCAGTGGCTTGCGTGATATAGGCAAAACTCATAGAATGTGTTAAGTATAGATAAGCAGTTAGCAAGTAGCTTGTTAGACACAGGCAGAATTCATAAGATGTATTAAATACAGACAGCATGCTACTAACTTGTAAGACATACCCAAGATAGAATAGAAATATGATGTAACAAATTAGACGGTAGCTTATACGTAGGAAGAAATGGAAAGAACCAATTATTCTCATGTCACCTCTGGGCAGACAATTGTCACCCCCAAATTTGGTCACCCACTGGTGACATACAGTATAGACTCATTCTGGCTCCCCATATGCTTTACCTAAAAAAGGCCGATGAAACACATGGCTGTTCAGCAGGCTAATTACAGAGCCATAGCTGTGGCCAGGTGCCTTACATCTTTGTGGTAGAGCAAGGGTGTGTCATTGGCACAGGGGATTTTCCGTCTGGGGACCCCTTTGTGCAAACCTCAACTCTGGTCCTGGTAACAACACCATTAGCAGAGAAGGCTGATGCGGCCTATATGAACATTGGATAAATCAGGATTCAGGTAGCGTGCTTCCTTTCCCATGCTTACACTTATTAGAAATGTGTTAATTGTCCCATTTAGCTCTCCTCATCTCTCATTGTGTGTTTTAAATTGATTTAAATCCTGTGATTTGAGCATTTTAGTTCAATGCATAAAGCTTTCCGTCTGTGACCAGTGGAGTACTTTGCCTGGTGGTATACCTGGAAGCTACCTTTGAATCAAGGTAAACGCCCACGGGAAACATAACTAAGGCAGCTATTCACGTGTTTTTTTTCAGAGTCTTATTGACCAGTTTAATTTTAAGGAATTCATGCAGATTTGGGTTAAGGAGTTCCATCCTCCCTAAAAACAAAATTTACTCCTCATCTCAAAAGGATATAGATCAAAGATGGAGGGAAAATGGAGACAACCTGGACTTCAACTCTGTGGGGTTTTCAGTTAAATTACTTTTTTGACAAGTTGACTGAATAACTAAAGGTTTAAATAATTTTGTCCATACCTAAAAGAGAAATGCCTAACACGTAGCTAGGTTACCAGGAACAATGAAAAAGTACAAAAGAAGGATTAAAAGAGGAGTCAACAAGCTAAACATGAATTATTTTGAGGAAAAAAAAGGAATTTTCCTAGGCAGCTGGTGTGATTAATATACTAATTTTATGGCAAATAAAGAAAAATATGGGATTTATGCTGCCAGAAGTATAAAGTGTTCTAAATAAATGCTCCTTGCAACACAGATTAATAATTCTGTCAACTTCTAGTTTTATTTTAATTAAGTGTATGAGGAAACTATGAGATCTATTGCAAGAAGAATTTGCTGCTTACAAGGAGTAAAGCTAGACCCAACTGAGGGCTTGGATTATGTTCTCTTTTTGCCTCGTCATTGCTTATACCTGTTAAGTTGTTCTTGAAGCAAATCTAGTCTTTGCTCCACTTCTCCATAGGTGAGGTCACTTTCAGTTTCAGAGATCCCCCAGGCAGCTCGCTGAAGTGCTGAGGGACTAGACTCATCAGCCTGAGTCTGGGTGTTTTCTCGTTCCCAGCCTCCCGTGTCAGCGATATCTGTGGGAAGTAACAAGATGGATGTCAACTTCCTTGGGTTCCCATTTGCATGAGTAACAGAGAGAAATCCACAACACAAGCAGGAAGGGATCTTGGAAGTACAACCTGAAGACAGAACCAGAGTGACTCAGACCTGTCCAAGAGCCACAACCAATTGAAAGCTGAGTCCCACCCACCCTGACCCTTCATCTCCATGTGAATAAAAACATATCGCTGGTTATGAGTCTTGAATACAACTTTGCCTTCTTTCTGTTCATGCTAAGAGGAGACATGGATGGTCAACCCAAAACCCTGATTAAAGAACAGTGATTTCATGCTTTTATATTTGGGAAGAAACAGCACCATTTGTACTGCTTCCCCTCTGATGTAAGATTTTACGGCTCTTTCCCCCAGGATAATTTGCATACTTCATGATTCAAAGTGTGCCCCAGGAGAGCCATGGAGAAGTCCTGATCTTCAGCTACATTCCCTTAGGCCAACCCAACTCAAAGTAGAGGCAAGGAACTATGAGCCATTAAAAGTGGGAAGGGCCCTAAAAGTCCTCTAGTCCCATGACACCCTTCCATGTTCTTCATTTCCTGGTAGCTCCCTTCGCACTGTCCTTTAATATAGTCACATTAATTTCCAATATTTTTCTTGTGGCTCTTTTATTTAAAATATTTTTATGTTCTATACTTTAAAACATATTGCTTATCTGTTCAAGTCCACTTTTCAAATGCTCTGAGTGTCCATTATGTGCCAGGCACTCTGCTAAATGTGGAGGAATTAAAGACCAAGAAGATACAGGCCCTGCAACCTGAGGAATTCAGTCTACCAAGGTTTCAATAATTTTTCATCCAGAGAGTCATTTTCTGAGCTTCTTTTAATTTACTGTTTCTCCTACAATCTGTATATGCTAGTTATCAATATTTGAGGGAAAATATAATATCTTACTTTTCCTCTCATTTTTGTCCTATACTTGTGATGGCTTTCACTATGCTTTCTTACCTTCTACATTTTATGTATCTACAGAAGGGCTTGAAATGAATAGAAGGTTGGAAAACAAAACCCATGAAAAAGTACTAGTGGAGTTTGGAGTTTATTTCAGGGATAAAGAAGGAGCAAGACATTTTTCTCACTGCAAGGCTAGGAGGAGGAAAAGACTACCTAAAACTGGTCTTCATTTTCACATGGAAATAGATTTGAATTACAGAAAGTGATTTTGGTTTGATAGAAAAGCTTTTTTTTTGGACACGTAGCTATGATTAAACACTGACAAAAGTTACGTAAACTCAAGGAATTTATATTCTGGGCTATTTTTAAAAGTTGGATAGGAAGTAACCGATTTGAGGAGAATTAGCTATGATTCTAGAAGCAGGGAACAAGCTTCGTAGGACTTCTTGAAGTCCCTACATTTTCCTACGATTTCTCCTAAAGTACAGATAGCTTAAAAGCATCCTCTTTCTCCAAGTAGCAGACAAAATTTCTGTATCCTTTCTTCATGGTTTTTCTGTCACTATCCTTTTATCATTGAATACACTGAGATTTCTCTAATAAGGTGCCTACAATTTATGCCTCCATTGGGTGAAGTTGTAACAAAGAAATTAGCATATCCAAAGAGAGCATTAGAAAAATGCAAGGTCAGGGTTCCCTGTTCTGTGGAAATAGCTCACAGGTCTCAGAGAACTTGCTATGAATTCCAAAGGGTTCTTTGTGCTTCCTTAGCCTATAGGATCCTAGTGCTTTGTTTTTTGTTTTTTTTTTTAAGTGACAGTATATAATCTCTTTTGATGTATTACCAAACACAACAACATGAAAATAAACATAGAAAAATGATATTGCTGGAGTTTCAAGTAATATATCAGCAGATTTTCACTGAAAAGTATGATTTACTATTCACAGATATGTGACTCTATTTAAAATGCAAAACAATAATATAATGTTTTACTGCACTAGGTTTCCAATTTGGGAGCAGCAATGCCAACCAAACATTCAGACGCACAGATCAATGGTTTGGTGAGGCCAACGCTTGCCCCTGTAGGCTCCTGCTAGCTGATTAAGGTAGGAATCTTTAAAGAAGACAATAAGAACTGACAGGAGGGAAGTTACATATTATGTTCAGAAGTTTTGTACCAAGAAAGCTTACACAGTTTCTGCCGATGCTTAGCAGCTCTCTCATTCTCAAATCATATATAATAAATTGATTTTTAAATAACAATGGTGAATCACATGTAATAAATTATGTAGGATTATACTTTTTCTTCAGTGCACGTTATCTTCTCCTAGCAAAAATGAATAAAATGTAAACTATTAGATAAAGGCTTGCTTGATTATAATTTACTCTTTTATTAAAATCTGGATATGTGTGATTAGCTTGTGTTAACAGCAATATGAAAAAAAGGAGTTCAAAGGGAAAATCACAGTTAGTGGTCTTAATCAAAATGAATATCCTTGTAGACACTTTCTAAATATAGCTCAGAAAGAATCTGCACTTGGTTGCCTTGGAAAATGTTGCTATAGTTGCAAGACACATTTCTGGAAATGGATGAACAGAAAGGAAACTTTCACTTTGCTCTGGGTACACAATTTTCCTAGAGTCAACTTTTGACCTCAATTTAAGTAGGATCAGAGTCCATTCAATTTGTTTTTTTCTTTTTAGTTTTGTCTAAAGGTGCTCCTCTGTTGGAGTCGGCATGACAAATGCCAGGAATGTAAGTGAAATTTCCTATTGACGATAAAACTAAATTTTGTGAAGATTTAGTAATTCAAACTGCACCAGTTACAGCTACACTCTACATATTATTCAAATTCTCAAACATTCCACAGTACTTCACCTTAAAAAACCATTAGGGAATGAAATTTGCAGTGAATGAAGTTTTAGAATTCTCCATTGGTTGGTCCTATTAGTAAATTGATTAACCGTGTGTCACACTGATTGACTTTATATGACATTGACTATGTTTATTCAATCATGCATATTTAACTATGCATTTTCTGGTTAATTGTCTATATTTAAATAAAGTTTGCATTGTAAATCTTGGAAAATTAAAATTTGTAGATATTAAAATTATTTGTTAAAATACTATTTTTTAATTGTGCATTTGGAATAGCTAGTTAAAAATAATTGGAAAAAGTGTCAAAGAAAAATATAAGATGCAGGGCATGAGAATTCACTGTCAGCAAGAGTCATTATGAAGTTGAATAAAATCCCCCAAATATATGTTTAATGCCTTGTCACTTGCGACTATAAAACTCAAGAGGAAAACAACAAGAAGTACTTTTTAAAAAATCAGGCCTACTCTCAGCTGACTTTTGGAGACAGTAGAGATGGTTCAGCAAGCTCTTCAGAACTTCCATGATACAACCTTTTTCTATTTTTAGCACTTCCCAGAATCCGTTTTCATAAATAACTAAAACGGGACATTTGGTAATCACATCTAATATTCCATTCTTCCATTGTGATAAATGAGGTCCTATTTTCATTCACTTCATCAAGATTTTAGATTGTCCAGAGAACATTTGCATATATTCTTAGCTTACTTCAACATGGGGTCATGGCCAAAGCTGATTTGATAAGATAAAGAAAGAAACTCTGAAAAAAATGTAAAGCCCAAGCATCCTAGATTCAATAAAACTTTTGTTGTCAAATATAGTCACTTTGAATAATGGTGATGATGATAGGTAATATTTACTGCATGCCAAAATTTTGCTCTCCTGCCAAGCCAAGAACATCCTATTTTTCCTTCTTTTCTGTTACATTCTTTTGATTTTTTGCTACACCTTCTTTATCTCTACATTTTTATATCTCCAGGGATATAGTTGATGATTAAAGGGTTGGCAAATAAAACCTGTGAGAAAATACTAAACTGAGTTGGGATTTTATTTCAGAGAAAGTAATTTCTGCATGTTATCTTGTTTAATAATCACAATTGACAAGTTGGTTAGAAAATATTATTCCTGTTTTAAAGATGTGCACTGAGTCTTACCTGGGGGTGGCGTGGGGAGTCACTTATCCAAAGTCATAAAGGGAGCAAGTGACAGATTTGGGGTTGGAACCCAAGCAGTCTGACCCACACCTATTCTTGCACCCACTTAATAGGTAACTCTAACTAGATCTGTAAATCTAGCTCCTGTTATGCTAAGTTAATTGTTCTTCTACGTGATTGTTCTCAAGTTTTCTTGAGTTTCTCATCCTTTAGCATCAAATCTGCGTGCGTTAATCAAGCATTATTACCCATCTCATGAATATTTTCTGCAAAAAACCCACATATTTGGGTATTCCTTTTGGTAGAGATGTTAAACAAATGTGTTCAAATGAGTTGGATCAAGAGCATACTTTATTAGGGGCATTTCTCTTTATTTTCTGACAATTCCCAGTAAAATGAAATTCTTTTTGGCAATTATTGTATTGGCCTTTCATGCTACGAAACAACAGTGTTGGGGGTGAGGAATGGGTACAGAAGATACATATAAGAATCAACCGGTTAGCCCTCTTAAAATGCTCATTGATTCCCTCTCTCTGTTGGAATCACTACAATAGACATTCCCACAATGCTCTACGTGGCATTACACTAAGTCTGGTCACAAAAACCCTCTTCTGCTATCATTGTTTGGGTATAATTACCACTATTCCAGAATTGTACAAACATTGTAGATGATCTGAGATTTCAACTCTTTGCAAATATTTCATGAAGTATCAACAGATTAGATTAATATGTGTCAGTACAGCTCTTATTTGTGAAAAGTCACCATTTTTGATTAGCACTGAAGAGAGACAAACAGATTCCTGAGAAACTTGATTACCTTTACAAGAGTGACTTCTTTTATCTATGTGAATTCTTCCTGAGGTGGGCACTGTTTCTTCAAAATCAAGTCCCGCTGCTTTCCCTATTCCTGGAGGAGAGTCTGCTATTCCTGAGAAGAGAGGCTTTTGTTCGTCGTCAATGGAGGAGATGAAAGACGAAGATCTGCTTTTTTTCTCTTCCAGGTGTTTCCTGGAGCTCTGATAATTTCTTATGGTATCTACAGAGTCTTCAAGATCATTTGCCCCGTTTGCTTTGCCAAAATCTATTAAAGAAAAGTTATTTTACAGAAAATAATCAAATGTGAGACTCTATGCATATTATCCTACCTAAAAAGATATAAACTATCTTCTTAATAGTAATGTTCTTTGAATAACTTTAACATAGAATTTTCTATAAAACCACCAGGAAAGTTGTTCTTTCTCTTTTTTCCTATTGAAAATGTAGCTACTTAAGGAGACTTTTTTTCCTAATTCAAGGGACATTAGATTATCTTTAATTAAACACATTATTCATTTCAAAATTAAAAGATTATCTGTGATAGTAATAATCTTTATATCTCAGGAGAAAAAACTGTGGATAACTTACAACCTTCTACATGCTCAACAGTCATTTGTATTCTTAAAATCTAGTGCACTATCTCTTTAAGGAAATGGAAAAGGGAGGGAAAATGCGTCCCAATTCTAAAATATCAACCCTTTGTACCTTGTTGTTTGTTTTTAACCTCATGCCCTCTTATCTTCGGCAGCCATTCATACATTGTGAAGGTCAAAACTGGAAGCCTCCTTGTGGTAAAGGCTGGCGGGCTGAATTTCAACCTTAGTTCAATGAATGTAATGGCTTTGAGATTCTAAGCAGTTTGGTTGTGCAGCATATTGCGAAGAATATAAAGCTAAATACAGTAATTAAGGTAGGTTTACCTAATTACATTAAAGCCAATAGTGCATATTGGCTGTCTTATACTGAAATGTCAGGATAATTTCAGCACTGCAGGTTATGTTAGAACATATTTCAGTGGGAAAAACTCAGAGACAAATCTCAGAACTTGCTTCCATTAGTGTCCTGGGGAGACGGTATAATTCTCCATCTGGTTACTGTGAATAACTAACCAATATACTCCAGAAGGTATATCATTTTCTAGAGAAATGGTTAAGACAGTGTCCCCATCTACTCTCTGCCTGGTTGTGCTTACTTTGTTATTTATAGAAGACCAAATAAACTGATTTAAGGCCACTCCAGAGAAACTTCCAACTGTTTTTTTAAATTCCCATATGGCAGGGAAATTAAACAGAGATTTTTTTCCTTCATTTTTTTAAACTATTATAATTTAAAATATGAGAAGCCAGAATGTAGCCCAAGGTAGAAATGGATAGAGTTTAAGAATCAGTTTCATGTGAAATTGTTATTAAGGAGTTAGTTTGTGTTCTCTCAATTAAAGTTAAACATAGCAAAAGCAGATTGCTTAATTTATTTTCTTTAAGATTTCACACTTGCTCATTGATCTCATCATTGCTGAGAAGACCATAGACCTTTCCAGCCTCAAGCATTGTAGACATCCTTGATTATTCAGTATCACGTATTCTTCTCCACTCAACCACTAATCTCATTGGCTGAAAATATTCAGATCAGCTCTTCCGACACAAAGCTTTTCTCTCCAGTGTCATTGACACAGCCCTCCTTAAGTCTCTAAACTTCATTCTTGTCATCTCTTCCTCCATTTTCTTTGATTTTAACTTCTGTCCTGAAAATTCAACATTCCCCACTTTATGAACATATCATTTCATTCCTCAAAAAATAATAGTTTCCAATTTTATGCTAGTAAATGTTAAAAAGAAGGAAAGCTTCACTTTTCTTAGTTATCCTCATAGCTGCTTAGTGAATTGCGTCAGTCTGCTGCTCCTAAGTAACCCTTTAGGCAGTTCAAGCACCAGTGGGATGTGAATCAGCTCAGGCTTCTCATCTTCCCGAAAATGCTTTCCTTTTAAACGCCTTCATGGAATCTTTTCCAGCAGAAGCAAATGTAAAAGGAATTAACAAACAGTTCATATGCCTCCAGTCTAATTATGGATAAGGCTAACACGTATATTTGTAATGAATGTACATGACAAATTATTCAGCCACGCTGTGTCTTTGGCTTGAGAGGTCTTGGGAATTTTCTGTATATTTTTAAATACTTACACACAGTAAAATGTTCCATCCCACCTATTACTTGGGCCTAGGTCTTAGTTTTCTAACTTATGGCTTTATTTTGAATGTTTAGGCACAAATTAATCAATTAGCATATATTGTTAAATTGAATGATAACTTGCTGATTTCAACTCAGGATAAGTATTCACAAAATGTTGTGAAAGAGGGATTATTTTTTAGTTCTTTAGTAAAATGGAGCAAATTACTTCATATATGTGGTATCTAAATCATTTAGGAAAATGTCCAGGTAAAAGCAGGATCATGAAAGAAGAAGAAAAAGTTCGATATGCTTGCATTTTCCAATTCTTTTTTTTTTCTTTTTTTTTGAGGAAGATTAGCCCTGAGCTAACTACTGCCAATCCTCATCTTTTTGCTGAGGAAGACTGCCCCTGAACTAACATCTATGCCCATCTTCCTTTACTTTATACATGGGACGCCTACCACAGCATGGCTTTTGCCAAGTGGTGCCATGTCCACACCTAGGATCCGAACTGGTGAACTCCGGGCCGCTGAGAAGCAGAACGTGCCAACTTGACAGCTGTGCCACTGGGCCAGCCCTACGTTTTCCAGTTCTTAAGGGGAATTATTCCATATTTATTTCTGTGTTCATTGCCATTGGATGATCAGCCAGCTGCTTCCTGGATCCCAGACCATGTGAACAATTTCTTTGGTGCAGTCCAACTGCAACAACATTTTTCTGTTCCTTACTAGATAAATCAAAGCTGAATACGTTATCATTTAAAATGAAAGTTGAAATGACAGTCTATTTGTGGATTAAAAATGGAAACTGCTCAGGCTTAAGCTGGAGGTTGGCTGACGGAATACATGAAACTAAGCAGAAATACATTATAACTAGCCTCCAGGTACCTCTAGATTTTGATGGCCTGTTCCATTTCTTCCTTTTTCTAGTTAAACTGGATTATTGGACAGACATTAAATAGTGTTAGTTACTATTTTTCCTTAATGCTATTCTTATTCCATGTAGAAATAGCATTCTGAGGGAGTTTTACATTTTCCCCTTTGCTAGAAGTGAGAGTGTATAATCACTCCCATTACCAGCATTTTACGAAGAAAAGCTTTTGCCTGTTGAAGGCTCAAATTTGTTTTCTGATTTAGATTACTGAAAATCTTTATTTTTTTTCATCCTTTGTTTCTGCAAGCTGACAGTTCTTCTCTTCCCCTTTTCTCAAAGGACGCAATTCTAAAGCATTTGTGATTTGTCTTGTGGGTGTCTCTCTGGGTTCAGAATGAACTGAAGCACACAGAATAAGAGTGTCCTGATGGAGTGGTTGACCCCATCCATCTTAAGAATGATCCGATAAAATTCTTCCATTTCAAACAATCTGGGAACACACGCTTGTGCTACCTCCGTCTTTCATGGAGTCTTTCTCTCAGATTAACTACTATTTTTATTTGCCAGACCCAACAGCTAGACCTAACTTTTGGTCAAAAAAAGGCATTTAATGTACTCTCTCAGTATTTGAGTTTTAGATTTCCAC